>NC_071486.1:0-1200000 GCF_028500815.1 Rissa tridactyla
TTTGGCAGCCGCTCGCGTGGCCCCACAGCCCGTGGGGCTGCAGGCTTTCCGGCGGCCGTCAGCCTCGGCGCTACCGGCGCCCACGTGGCGCCGCCGCGCCTGCCTGCAAAGCATTTTCGGTAGGGCCATGGCTCTGGCGACAGCTCCCACGCCCGAAGAGCCAGGAGGGAAAGCCGTGCCTCGTTGGAAAGCTCTTTGGCAGCCGCTCGCGTGGCCCCATGGCCCGTGGAGCTGCGGGCTTTCCGCCGGCCGTCAACCTCAGCGCCAGCGGCGCCCACGTGGCGCTACCACGCCAGCCCCCGAAGCATTTTCCGGTAGGGCCGCGGCTCTGGCGACAGCTCCCACGCCCGAAGAGCCAGGAGGGAAAGCCGTGCCTCCTTGGAAGGAAAGCTCTTTGGCAGCCGCTCGCATGGCCCCACAGCCCGTTGGGCTGCGGGCTTTCCGGCGGCCGTCAGCCTCAGCGCCACCGGCGCCCACGTGGCGCCGCCGTGCCAGCCTGTGAAGCATTTTCCGGTAGGGCCGTGGCTCTGGCGACAGCTCCCACGCCCGAAGAGCCAGGAGGGAAAGCCGTGCCTCGTTGGAAAGCTCTTTGGCAGCCGCTCGCGTCGCCCCACAGCCCGTGGGGCTACGGGCTTTCCGGCGGCCGTCAACCTCAGCGCCAGCGGCGCCCCCGTAGCGCCACCGCGCCAGCCTGCAAAGCATTTTCCGGTAGGGCCGCGGCTCTGGTGACAGCTCCCACGCCCGAAGAGCCAAGAGGGAAAGCCGTGCCTCGTTGGAAAGCTCTTTGGCAGCCGCTCGCGTGGCCCCACAGCCCGTGGGGCTGCGGGCTTTCCGGCGGCCATCAGCCTCAGCGCTACCGGCGCCCACGTGGCGCCGCCGCGCCTGCCTGCAAAGCATTTTCCGGTAGGGCTGCGGCTATGGCGACAGCTCCCACACCTGAAGAGCCAGGAGGGAAAGCCGTGCCTCGTTGGAAAGCTCTTTGGCAGCCGCTCGCGTGGCCCCACAGTCCGTGGGTCTGCTGGATTTCCGGCGGCCGTCAGCCTTGGCGCCACCGGCGCCCACGTGGCGCCGCGGCGCCAGCCTGCGAAGCATTTTCCGGTAGGGCCGCGGATCTGGCGACAGCTCCCACGCCCGAAGAGCCAGGACGGAAAGCCGTGCCTCGTTGGAAAGCTCTTTGGCAGCCGCTCGCGTGGCCCCACAGCCCGTGGGGCTGCAGGCTTTCCGGCGGCCGTCAGCCTCGGCGCCACCGGCGCCCATGTGGTGCTGCTGCGCCAGCCTGCGCAGCATTTTGCGATAGGGCCGCGGCTCTGGCGACAGCTCCCACGCCCGAAGAGCCAGGAGGGAAAGCCATGCCTCGTTGGAAAGCTCTTTGGCAGCCGCTCGCGTGGCCCCACAGCCCGTGGGGCTGCGGGCTTTCCGGCGGCCGTCAGCCTCGGCACCACCGCTGCCCACGTGGCGTCGCCGCGCCAGCCTGCGAAGCATTTTCCGGTAGGGCCGCGGCTCTGGCGACAGCTCCCACGCCCGAAGAGCCAGGAGGGAAAGCCGTGCCTCCTTGGAAAGCTCTTTGGCAGCCGCTCGCGTGGCCCCACAGCCCGTGGGGCTGCAGGCTTTCCGGCGGCCGTCAGCCTCAGCGCCACCAGTGGCCACGTGGCGCCGCCGCGCCAGCCTGCGAAGCATTTTCCGGTAGGGCCGCGGCTCTGGCGACAGCTCCCACGCCCGAAGAGCCAGGAGGGAAAGCCGTGCCTCCTTGGAAAGCTCTTTGGCAGCCGCTCGCGTGGCCCCACAGCCCGTGGAGCTGCAGGCTTTCCGGCGGCCGTCAGCCTCAGCGCTACCGGCGCCCACGTGGCGCCGCCGCGCCTGCCTGCAAAGCATTTTCGGTAGGGCCATGGCTCTGGCGACAGCTCCCACGCCCGAAGAGCCAGGAGGGAAAGCCGTGCCTCGTTGGAAAGCTCTTTGGCAGCCGCTCGCGTGGCCCCATGGCCCGTGGAGCTGCGGGCTTTCCGGCGGCCGTCAACCTCAGCGCCAGCGGCGCCCACGTGGCGCTACCGCGCCAGCCCCCGAAGCATTTTCCGGTAGGGCCGCGGCTCTGGCGACAGCTCCCACGCCCGAAGAGCCAGGAGGGAAAGCCGTGCCTCCTTGGAAGGAAAGCTCTTTGGCAGCCGCTCGCATGGCCCCACAGCCCGTTGGGCTGCGGGCTTTCCGGCGGCCGTCAGCCTCAGCGCCACCGGCGCCCACGTGGCGCCGCCGTGCCAGCCTGTGAAGCATTTTCCGGTAGGGCCGTGGCTCTGGCGACAGCTCCCACGCCCGAAGAGCCAGGAGGGAAAGCCGTGCCTCGTTGGAAAGCTCTTTGGCAGCCGCTCGCGTCGCCCCACAGCCCGTGGGGCTACGGGCTTTCCGGCGGCCGTCAACCTCAGCGCCAGCGGCGCCCCCGTAGCGCCACCGCGCCAGCCTGCGAAGCATTTTCCGGTAGGGCCGCGGCTCTGGTGACAGCTCCCACGCCCGAAAAGCCAGGAGGGAAAGCCGTGCCTCGTTGGAAAGCTCTTTGGCAGCCGCTCGCGTGGCCCCACAGTCCGTGGGTCTGCTGGATTTCCGGCGGCCGTCAGGCTTGGCGCCACCGGCGCCCACGTGGCGCCGCGGCGCCAGCCTGCGAAGCATTTTCCGGTAGGGCCGCGGCTCTGGCGACAGCTCCCACGCCCGAAGAGCCAGGAGGGAAAGCCGTGCCTCGTTGGAAAGCTCTTTGACAGCCGCTCGCATGGCCCCACAGCCCGTGGGGCTGCGGGATTTCCGGCGGCCGTCAGCCTCGGCGCCACCGGCGCCCACGTGGCACCGCCGCACCAGCCTGCGAAGCATTTTCCGGTAGGGCCGTGGCTCTGGCGACAGCTCCGACGCACGAAGAGCCAGGAGGGAAAGCCGTGCCTCGTTGGAAAGCTCTTTGGCAGCCGCTCGCGTGGCCCCACAGCCCGTGGGGCTGCAGGCTTTCCGGCGGCCGTGAGCCTCGGCGCCACCGGAGCCCACGTGGTGCTGCTGCGCCAGCCTGCGAAGCATTTTGCGGTAGGGCCGCGGCTCTGGCGACAGCTCCCACGCCCGAAGAGCCAGGAGGGAAAGCCGTGCCTCGTTGGAAAGCTCTTTGGCAGCCGCTCGCGTGGCCCCACAGCCCGTGGGGCTGCAGGCTTTCCGGCGGCTGTCAGCCTCGGCGCCACTGCTGCCCACGTGGTGCCGCCGCACCAGCCTGCGAAGCATTTTGCGGTAGGGCCGCGGCTCTGGCGACAGCTCCCACGCCCGAAGAGCCAGGAGGGAAAGCCGTGCCTCCTTGGAAAGCACTTTGGCAGCCGCTCGCGTGGCCCCACAGCCCGTGGGGGTTTGGGCTTTCCGGCGGCCGTCAGTCTCTGTGCCACCGGCGCCCACGTGGCGCCACAGGGCCAGCCTGCGAAGCATTTTCCGGTAGGGCTGCGGCTCTGGCGACAGCTCCCATGCCCGAAGAGCCAGGAGGGAAAGCCGTGCCTCGTTGGAAGGAAAGCTCTTTGGCAGCCGCTCGCATGGCCCCACAGCCCGTGGGGCTGCGGGCTTTCCGGCGGCCGTCAGCCTCGGCGCCACCGGCGCCCACGTGGCGCCGCCGTGCCAGCCTGTGAAGCATTTTCCGGTAGGGCCGCGGCTCTGGCGACAGCTCCCACGCCCGAAGAGCCAGGAGGGAAAGCCGTGCCTCGTTGGAAAGCTCTTTGGCAGCCGCTCGCGTGGCCCCACAGCCCGTGGGGCTGCGGGATTTCCAGCGGCCGTCAACCTCAGCGCCAGCGGCGCCCACGTAGCGCCACCGCGCCAGCCTGCGAAGCATTTTCCGGTAGGGCCGCGGCTCTGGCGACAGCTCCCACGCCCGAAGAGCCAGGAGGGAAAGCCGTGCCTCGTTGGAAAGCTCTTTGACAGCCGCTCGCATGGCCCCACAGCCCGTGGGGCTGCGGGATTTCCGGCGGCCGTCAGCCTCGGCGCCACCGGCGCCCACGTGGCACCGCCGCACCAGCCTGCGAAGCATTTTCCGGTAGGGCCGTGGCTCTGGCGACAGCTCCGACGCACGAAGAGCCAGGAGGGAAAGCCGTGCCTCGTTGGAAAGCTCTTTGGCAGCCGCTCGCGTGGCCCCACAGCCCGTGGGGCTGCAGGCTTTCCGGCGGCCGTGAGCCTCGGCGCCACCGGAGCCCACGTGGTGCTGCTGCGCCAGCCTGCGAAGCATTTTGCGGTAGGGCCGCGGCTCTGGCGACAGCTCCCACGCCCGAAGAGCCAGGAGGGAAAGCCGTGCCTCGTTGGAAAGCTCTTTGGCAGCCGCTCGCGTGGCCCCACAGCCCGTGGGGCTGCAGGCTTTCCGGCGGCTGTCAGCCTCGGCGCCACTGCTGCCCACGTGGTGCCGCCGCACCAGCCTGCGAAGCATTTTGCGGTAGGGCCGCGGCTCTGGCGACAGCTCCCACGCCCGAAGAGCCAGGAGGGAAAGCCGTGCCTCCTTGGAAAGCACTTTGGCAGCCGCTCGCGTGGCCCCACAGCCCGTGGGGGTTTGGGCTTTCCGGCGGCCGTCAGTCTCTGTGCCACCGGCGCCCACGTGGCGCCACAGGGCCAGCCTGCGAAGCATTTTCCGGTAGGGCTGCGGCTCTGGCGACAGCTCCCATGCCCGAAGAGCCAGGAGGGAAAGCCGTGCCTCGTTGGAAGGAAAGCTCTTTGGCAGCCGCTCGCATGGCCCCACAGCCCGTGGGGCTGCGGGCTTTCCGGCGGCCGTCAGCCTCGGCGCCACCGGCGCCCACGTGGCGCCGCCGTGCCAGCCTGTGAAGCATTTTCCGGTAGGGCCGCGGCTCTGGCGACAGCTCCCACGCCCGAAGAGCCAGGAGGGAAAGCCGTGCCTCGTTGGAAAGCTCTTTGGCAGCCGCTCGCGTGGCCCCACAGCCCGTGGGGCTGCGGGATTTCCAGCGGCCGTCAACCTCAGCGCCAGCGGCGCCCACGTAGCGCCACCGCGCCAGCCTGCGAAGCATTTTCCGGTAGGGCTGCGGCTCTGGTGACAGCTCCCACGCCCGAAGAGCCAAGAGGGAAAGCCGTGCCTCGTTGGAAAGCTCTTTGGGAGCCGCTCGCGTGGCCCCACAGCCCGTGGGGCTGCAGGCTTTCCGGCGGCCGTCAGCCTCGGCGCCACCGGCGCCCACGTGGTGCCGCCGCGCCAGCCTGCGAAGCATTTTCCGGTAGGGCCGTGGCTCTGGCGACAGCTCCCATGCCCGAAGAGCCAGGAAGGAAAGCCGTGCCTCGTTGGAAGGAAAGCTCTTTGGCAGCCGCTCGCGTGGCCCCACAGCCCGTGGGGCTGCAGGCTTTCCGGCGGCCGTCAGCCTCGGCGCCACCGGCGCCCACGTGGCGCCGCCGCACCAGCCTGCGAAGCATTTTCCGGTAGGGCCGTGGCTCTGGCGACAGCTCCCATGCCCGAAGAGCCAGGAGGGAAAGCCGTGCCTCGTTGGAAGGAAAGCTCTTTGGCAGCCGCTCGCGTGGCCCCACAGCCCGTGGGGCTGCGGGCTTTCCGGCGGCCGTCAGCCTCGGCGCCACCGGCGCCCACGTAGCGCCACCGCGCCAGCCTGCGAAGCATTTTCCGGTAGGGCCGCGGCTCTGGTGACAGCTCCCACGCCCGAAAAGCCAAGAGGGAAAGCCGTGCCTCGTTGGAAGGAAACCTCTTTGGCAGCCGCTCGCGTGGCCCCACAGCCCGTGGGGCTGCGGGCTTTCCGGCGGCCGTCAGCCTCGGCGCCACCGGCGCCCACGTGGCGCCGCTGCGCCAGCCTGCGAAGCATTTTCCAGTAGGTCTGCGGCTCTGGTGACAGCTCCCACGCCCGAAGAGCCAGGAGGGAAAGCCGTGCCTCGTTGGAAAGCTCTTTGGCAGCCGCTCGCGTGGCCCCACAGCCCGTGGGGCTGCGGGCTTTACGGCGGCCGTCAACCTCAGCGCCAGCGGCGCCCACGTGGCACGGTTTACTGATAACATTTTATTGTAATCAAAAAGTGACATAACAGGGCACTGTGTATTCTGCAAATCATTCTGCCGATGTTTTATAATCAGTTATAACAGCTTCTTGCTGTCTTGACTCTCTCCTGAGCTGGCACTGCCGCTGTGGCTTCGAGTCCAGCTCTCAGAAGGGCTTTGACTGTGGCTGTGGCTAACGCTGGGACCACTTTGACTTTGACTTTAGTTGTTTGGGGTTTTTTTTTCCCCTCTCCATATGCTTATGTCAAAGCTGCTTTCAGCTGCTGACATAACGCCACTGCCGATTGAAGAACGTGATAACATGTTGTCGTGGTTTAGCCTCAGACGGCAACAAAGAACCACGTGTCGCTCGCTCGTGCCTTCCTAATACAGGAAGAATCGTAAGAAAAGGCAAGACTCTTGGGTTGAGACAAAGCCAGTTTAACAGAACAGCAAAGGGAACAGGCAAACAACAACAACAACAACACGGACAGGGGAATATACAAACACGATTACGGAACCGCCGCTCCCCCGCCGCTCGCCGCTCGCCGGCCGGACACGGGCCGCCCCAGCCCGCTTTTAAGCAGCAACTTCCTGCCCCCTCCCCCGGCAGCTCAGGGTGGGCGTGGCTCACATGGCATGGAATACCAGGAAAAGTTAACCCTATCCCCACCGGAACCAGGACATTATCCACCCCTTATTCCATACCATCTATGCCATGCCCAGCAGGTTCCAATGAATTGCCACCACTTTCCCCTGTTATATATATATATATACACACACATATAATGCCCTTAGTTTATGGGTCATCCCTCCAAAGTGTCCGTTGAGTTCTTTTAATCCACGGCTTTGGGCTCCATCTGTTAGAACAGTCTCTCAGGGCAGGTGAGATGCTGGGTGGTGCTGGTCTGTTGCATGCTGTATTTTTTCGGATCTTGTGACTGGTGCACCTGGTGTGGCTCATGCACGCAGTCCGTGGGCTGAAGATGTAGATCTTGAGGAAACTGCTGGGCGCCAGCTGCTGAGATCAGTTCTTATCCCATCATCCCTGTGCCTTACTTGTAGTACAACTGATAGCAATTATAGCAATGAGGACATACAGTGACAGTGTTACTTAGCAATTAACAGCACACAATCTGATTCATTGGCTATTCTCGCCCAAAACCAGATCTCCATGAGGTACACATCGGACTTCCCCATCCTTCCGCATCACCCACCAAGTGCACCCAGGTCCTTGGGCAAAAGCAATCCCACGGATGGGTTTGCCTTTGCCTGAGGCAGGACTAACCCAGACTGTCTTCCCTAGCATATTCTTCATGTGCACTGCGGGGACTTTATCCCCTTCTACAGTACGTGGAAATTTTGATTGGGCAGGGCCAGCCCGATTGTTAGATCCCCTGGTGTTAACTAGCCAGGTAGCTTTTGCTAAATGCGTATCCCAGTGTTTGAAAGTCCCACCACCCATTGCTCTCAGTGTAGTTTTTAACAGTCCATTGTACCGTTCTATCTTCCCAGAGGCTGGGGCGTGATAGGGGATGTGATACACCCACTCGATACCATGCTCTTTGGCCCAGGTGTCTATGAGGCTGTTTCGGAAATGAGTCCCATTGTCCGACCCAATTCTCTCTGGGGTACCATGTCGCCACAGGACTTGCTTTTCAAGGCCCAGGATAGTGTTCCGGGCAGTGGCATGGGGCACAGGGTATGTTTCCAGCCATCCAGTGGTTGCTTCCACCATTGTGAGCACATAGCGCTTGCCTTGACGGGTTTGTGGCAGTGTGATATAATCAATCTGCCAGGCCTCCCCATATTTGTATTTCAGCCATCGCCCTCCATACCAAAGAGGCTTCAAACGCTTGGCTTGTTTGATCGCAGCGCATGTCTCACATTCATGGATGACCTGTGCAATAGTGTCCATGGTCAAGTCCACCCCTCGGTCACGAGCCCATCTATATGTCGCATCTCTCCCTTGATGGCCTGAGGAGTCATGGGCCCACCGAGCTATGAATAGTTCACCCTTATGTTGCCAGTCCAGATCCACCTGAGCCACTTCAATCCTAGCGGCCCGATCCACCTGCTGGTTGTTCTGATGTTCCTCCGTGGCCCGATTCTTCGGTACGTGGGCGTCTACATGGCGTACTTTCACAACCAGATTCTCTATCCAGGCAGCAATATCTTGCCATAGGTCAGCAGCCCAGATGGGTTTGCCTCTGCGCTGCCAGTTGCCCTGCTTCCACTGCTGTAACCATCCCCCCAGAGCATTTGCCACCATCCATGAGTCAGTGTAGAGATAAAGTACTGGCCATTTTTCTCGCTCAGCAATGTCCAAAGCCAGCTGAATAGCCTTCACCTCTGCAAACTGGCTCGATTCACCCTGTCCCTCACTGGCTTCTGCAACCCGTCGTGTAGGACTCCACACAGCAGCCTTCCACTTTCGATGCTTTCCCACAATACGGCAGGACCCATCAGTGAACAAGGCATATTTCTTCTCATTTCCTGGCAGTTTATTATATGGTGGGGCCTCTTCTGCACGCGTCACCTCCTCCTCTGGTGACATTCCGAAATCCTTGCCTTCTGACCAGTCCATGATCACTTCCAGAATTCCTGGGCGACTGGGGTTTCCCATTCGAGTTCGCTGCGTGATCAGTGCAATCCACTTACTCCATGTTGCATCGGTTGCATGATGTGTGGTGGGGACCCTTTCTTTGAACATCCAACCCAGCACCGGCAGTCGAGGTGCTAAGAGGGGCTGTGCTTCTGTACCAACTACTTCCGAAGCAGCTCGAACCCCTTCATATGCTGCCAATATCTCTTTTTCTGTTGGACTGTAGCGGGCTTCGGATCCTCTGTATCCACGACTCCAAAACCCTAGGGGTCGACCTCGAGTCTCCCCTGGTGCTTTCTGCCAGAGGCTCCAGGTAGGGCCGTTCTCCCCGGCTGCAGTGTAGAGCACATTTTTAACATCTTGTCCTGCCCGGACTGGCCCCAGGGCCACTGCATGGACTATTTCCTGTTTGATTTGTTCAAAAGCTTGTCGTTGCTCAGGACCCCATTTAAAATCATTCTTCTTCCGGGTTACTTGATACAGAGGGCTTACAATTTGACTGTAATCTGGGATATGCATTCTCCAAAAACCCACAATACCTAAGAAAGCCTGTGTTTCCTTTTTACTAGTTGGTGGAGACATAGCTGCTATTTTGTTGATCACATCCATTGGAATCTGACGGCGTCCATCTTGCCATTTTATTCCTAAAAACTGGATCTCCTGCGCAGGTCCCTTGACCTTACTTCGCTTTATAGCAAAACCAGCGTTCAGAAGGATTTGGACTATTTTACTCCCTTTCTCAAAAACTTCTTCTGCTGTGTTTCCCCATACAATGATGTCATCAATGTACTGCAGATGTTCTGGAGCTTCACCCTGTTCCAGTGCAGTCTGGATCAGTCCATGGCAAATGGTGGGGCTGTGTTTCCACCCCTGGGGCAGTCGATTCCAGGTGTATTGGATGCCCCTCCAAGTGAAAGCAAACTGTGGCCTGCACTCTGCTGCCAAAGGGATTGAGAAGAATGCATTCGCTATATCAATCGTGGCATACCACTTGGCTGCCTTGGACTCCAGTTCGTACTGGAGTTCTAGCATGTCCGGCACAGCAGCACTCAGCGGTGGCGTGACTTCATTCAGACCACGATAGTCTACAGTTAGCCTCCACTCTCCATTAGATTTTCGCACCGGCCATATGGGACTGTTAAAGGGTGAGCGAGTCTTGCTGATCACTCCTTGAACCTCTAGTTGACGAATCAGCTCATGGATGGGAATCAGAGAGTCTCGGTTAGTGCGATACTGCCGCCGATGCACCGTTGTGGTAGCAATCGGCACCTGTTGTTCTTTGACCCTCAACAACCCCACAACAGAAGAATCCTCCGAGAGACCAGGCAAGGCAGACAACTGTTTAACTTCCTCTGTCTCCAAAGCAGCTATGCCAAAGGCCCAGCGGTACCCTTTTGGGTCCTTAAAATACCCTCTCCTGAGGTAATCTATACCAAGGATGCATGGAGCCTCTGGGCCAGTCACAATGGGATGCTTTTGCCACTCATTCCCAGTTAGGCTCACTTCTGCCTCCAGTACAGTCAACTCTTGGGATCCCCCTGTCACCCCAGAAATACAAATGGGTTCTGCCCCTCTATAGCTTGATGGTATTAAAGTACACTGCGCACCCGTGTCCACTAGAGCCTTATACTCCTGTGGGTCTGATGTGCCAGGCCATCGAATCCACACCGTCCAATAAACCCGGTTGTCCCTTTCCTCCACCTGGCCGGAGGCAGGGCCCCCCTAATACTGGTCATAGTATCCATTACTCACTTCTTGCATAAATGACTTGGAAGTTCCTTCAAGAGGATCAGAAGCAAGATCAGGCCTTCTGCTTTGTCTGGGGAACGGCCCACTGGAAACTGGGGCGGCACTTTTCCTGGAGGGATCCCCTTCTGTGGTTGTCCTTCCTTGCAACTCCTGTACCCGTGTCCGCAGGATCGAAGTAGGTTGTCCGTCCCACTTCCTCATGTCCTCTCCGTGGTCCCGCAGGTAGAACCACAGGGTGCCTCGTGGTGTGTACCCTCCGTACTCTCTCTCTTGAGTGGGGAAATGCCTGCTTCTAATAGCTGAGATGCTGGTCCGTGCAGGTGGGGAGTAGAACATATTCTCTTCAAGTTGCTGGACCTTCCGCGACAGTTTCTCCACAGCTGAGACAAGGGGGGAAGAGAGACTTTCTTCATATCGCCGGAGCCGGCCAGCTACCTCATCCACCGTTGGTCCCTCTTCACCTTTCCATTCCGTTACTGCCAGGGAGTTGGCATATGACGATGGTGCACTCCGTACAAACTTCCGCCACATGGGCCTTGTGCATCGCACCTCATCAGGGTCTGTGGGTAAGTCTGCATTGTCCAAGTCATAATAAATCATCTCCCGCACGGCTAATTCTCTCAGGTACTGGATACCTCTTTCCATGGTAGTCCACTTGCTTGGCTGACATACAACATCCTCGCTGAAGGGGTACCTCTCCCTCACGCCTAACAGGAGTCGTTTCCAGAGGCTGAGGGCTTGGGTCTTTTTCCCGATCGCCTTGTCAATGCCACCTTCCCTAGACAGGGATCCCAGCTGCCTGGCCTCCCTACCCTCTAATTCCAGGCTACTGGCCCCATTATCCCAGCACCGGAGCAGCCAGGTGACAATGTGCTCGCCTGAAAGTCGGCTAAAATCTTTTCGCATATCCCGCAGCTCACTCAAGGATAGGGATCGAGTAATTATCTCTGGTTCTGCCTCTTCCTCCTGCTCTCGTGATGGCCCTGGTTCATCATCATCTCTTACTAAGCGAACTGATTTCTTTGTGTACTTCTTCTTTTGTATGGGGGCAACTGATACCGGCACGGGTTGGTTCCCTGGTTCAGTGGCAGTGGCTACCACGGGGGTTGCAGTAGCCGCAGTGTCTGTCGCAAGGGCTGCAGCAGCCGCAGGGGCCGCCGCAGGGGCTGCAGCAGCCGCAGGCGCCGCCGGTCTGGTTTCCATCTCTTCCCCTTGAGGGTGCTGCATAATTCTGAGCAGTGCCTGGTAGATACTGGCCAGGGCCCAGCACAGCGCGGTGAGTTGTGCCTCTCTAGAATAGCCACAGCATTTTCCCTTCAAATATTCTACCACTTTATCAGGGTCCTGTAATTGTTCAGGGGTGAAGTCCCAGACCATTGGAGGTGAGTAGTTCTCTAGGTACCTGCCCATGCTCTCCCACATGCCGTGCCACCCCTGACTATCCAGTCTCGGAGCAGATCTCCGGGTGGTAGTCTTAAATAGTCGCGTAACCCTAAACAAGACCTGGAACATATTCAGGAGACATAGCACTAGGAACACGCTAGTTTGAGTATCCCAAGGATATTCAAAATTCTCAAAAGCTGTCATACCTGACCCGAAGGAGAAAAGGGAGGCAAAAGGGCTGGGGAAATTATTAACAAATTCTGAGAGACGGTGTCCAATGTACAGACAGGACAGCAAAACCACATAAACACCCCAAAATAGCCGTCTGAACAGTGATGTTATCATATCATAAACAGATATCGCACAGGACAGCAGAATGATAATCCTCATCCCTTTTCCAGACATGGTAAACAGCATCGCAGGGAGTACATAAGCCATATAGGAATTTATGTAACACAGCCATGAGAACAAACCAAGCAATATGATGACCAGTGACTACTTACCTAATAAAATAAATGCATACAAAAAAAAACCAAAACCGTTTTTTCCACGTTCTAGTTGGATTCTGTCATTATCTCAACCCTTCGAGCCCCACGTTGGGCGCCAAAAAGGACTGTCGTGGTTTAGCCTCAGACGGCAACAAAGAACCACGTGTCGCTCGCTCGTGCCTTCCTAATACAGGAAGAATCGTAAGAAAAGGCAAGACTCTTGGGTTGAGACAAAGCCAGTTTAACAGAACAGCAAAGGGAACAGGCAAACAACAACAACAACAACAACAACACGGACAGGGGAATATACAAACGCGATTACGGAACCGCCGCTCCCCCGCCGCTCGCCGCTCGCCGGCTGGACACGGGCCGCCCCAGCCCGCTTTTAAGCAGCAACTTCCTGCCCCCTCCCCCGGCAGCTCAGGGTGGGCGTGGCTCACATGGCATGGAATACCAGGAAAAGTTAACCCTATCCCCACCGGAACCAGGACACATGTAAAAGTTTCTGCTTACAAGACAGAACACCTGCTGCTTTGATAGTGTAAAAGCATAGAGGAAGGGTATGTCTATATCCACTCATTTCTGTCACAGGATTAGAGTACGTTTAACCCCCAGAGAGAGCCTCAGTTGTGGAAGATGGAAACACTGCAATTCTATTAGGAAATGTTTCTGTGCTACTTCAGGGGCTGCCTTAGAGGTTCTTTTGGACTGTGATCCTTTGTAGTCAGCGGTACGGCTGAGTCTGACACTCTTCTGGACAGAGTGGCTGTTTGCATCCAAGGCACACAGTCAAAGGATATAAGCCCTGAACAATAGCACAGGTTTTTCACCTATTTTCCTATGACTTCATGGGTTGCACACTTAGACGGTCATGTTTGTAAATACTTCACATTTACAGTGCTTCAGTGTTTATTATCCAATCGGTATGCGTCGCTGACTACGCTGCGTATTACTGAGGGTGACTCTGACTTATCATAAGATCGATGATAGAAATACTGTAGAAAGAAGTACTGTGAAAACACCTGGCCTATTTTACCCATAATTGTGCTTTGACACTTTTCATGAAAATATTATTTCCTCAGGACTAAAGAGAAATTAACGCACTCAAGAAGGTTTGCCATAACAAAATGGTTTCTTTAGGGATTGCTAGCCACTTTAAATGAAAAGGGCTCCTGGGGAAAAAGCGTTCCTCTCTCAGGGTAAGCCTGTACGCAATGACTGATAAGGGAAGCAAACAAGCAATACTTGTGAGAACATTCTTGCAGGAGGCACACTTCCAACTTACCAAAGTGTCCTCATTCAAAGCGAGGACTTTCACAAAACAGAACTTCCGCAGTTATCTGGAACTGTCACTAATGAGACATAAATCGCTGGCGGAGAAGCTCAAGAAGAAGAATCTAACTTTGGCATCTGGGTGTCTCTCATATTCATGTTGATCTACAGATTTACTTACTGAAAAGGTCCAGGAGGTGCAACAGTCATGAGTGGTGGTGGAGGTGGTGGCGGCTGCTGCTGCTGCTGCTGAATGGTCTGGTGGAGCCCTTTTGTGTAGCCCTTTCCATTGCTGAAGTTGTTCACAGCCTAGAGGCAGAAAAACATTTACCACAAGGTAATATGAAACTTCAGTAGATACATGAACAAAAGCCTCTACAGAGCAAAATTACTTGTGTAGTCCTGTACACGCTGTCAATCCTAAAATGAATCAACATAGAAATACACGAACACATCGCCTTAAACACTGATAGTAACAACTGGTAACTCAGAGTACCTGTATTTAAAATACCTCAGTGTTAACACCGAATTTGAAAGTAAGGCAATCATGTTAAACAAAAGCGTGACCTGGAGTTGCCCCATTGTCTCCAAAGAGTTGTCAGCTTCTCTAACAACAGATAATGGGTTTGAAAAGTAAATGTAGCCTATTTAACTTAGCGGTTTTTGAGGAGATATAAATTAACATTTTCTCCCCTTTTGGCTTTTTGCAAGCAGACTTTTCTTACAGTTTACGTAAAAGTCATCCTGTTACCTTGCGCAGGAACTTCTTGGCAATTAAAGCATCGGGGGAAACGTCTGTCTGATGACACGTTGGGCATGTGTGTTCCTCAGATTCCAGCAATGCTGTTCTGATGCCTGTGCGTAATTAGAATCATCAAAGTAGGTTTAGCCAACGTAAGGAAATTATGGGGGCTCCAATCAATCGTAAAAAGACATATATGATTAATGGGGGAATATGGTCTTGAATTGAGGGCACGAAGCTATGAATGTTCAATAGTGTAACACATCTCTAGGACGCAGCAAAAAACTGTGCAGTTTTGATATTTCACTAACGTAACATTTGAAGACAGCTGCGTCTGGATGTTTCGACTATTCTTTTTGGCACACTCTAGTGCAGTGGTGGTGCGCTAGATGTGGTGGTGGTGCAGGCACCACCCTCCAGGTTAATGAATAAAACACACCTCAAAAGAACATCCGCAGCCTCGAGTTCTGAAGGTTTTAACCAGCTCTCCCGTGGAGAAGAATGTGGCTTAAATGCCTAGCTATCGGTTTGTGGCAGACCACAGTATGGTTGGCTGTACTGAGCTAACCAGAGTTGGCTGTACGATTTTGTGTGAGAGAAAGGGCTGTGAAAAAACCTAAATGCATTCAATATCTAATACTGTAATCACCTGCGCAGCTATGCACTCTCCTCGTGCTTGTCCGCATGTAAAGAGGATTTAATCAGATACGTAAAAAAGGAAAAAGGCTTTCTGTCTTTTTTTTTTGTCCTTTATACGAGAAGAGTCCTTTCCTATCCAGCGGACACTTAAGTATGGAATAGAACTGGTAACAAAGAAATTTGTCATCTTCTGTTTCTGCTTTCAGAAAGTCAGATGTGGTGTTTGGAATGAACAAACACGGCAGGAACACTTACATTCGTCACAATAACTGTTTCCACAGCAGGGAATAATGGCTGCATCAGTCATTATCTCTTTACAAATGAGACATAACAACTCAGCTGGAACAGGGTCTTCTGAGGAGGAGGAGGAGGATGGCTCCCCTGGTAAGAAGGGAGGCTTCTCCTTCTTTCCTCTAGCATAAGCTTCCCTGGAGGGCGGGGTGTGGAAGGAAAAAGAAAAAAGTTAACGATGGGTACAGGAAAACTTCTCCAAGCTCTGAAGTTCCAGGGGCATGAAGAGTAGGACCGCCCTATTTCAGTACGAGGAAGTATCACGGATTTTGAGGTTAACATACAATGGCAATGCTTCCTCCCCCGTGGTTACAGATGCCGGCCAACTTGGCTGCATTTACGCATGGTTTCTCTCCTTCACCTTTTGGTCAGTCCAACTAGTTCCACACTTACGCATTAATAATTGGTATCGCATACGTTCCGCTCTTTGTCAGCATAGCACCCTTTGTATTGGGATCTTCCACCTCCGTCATGAAACTCCTTGGAATTCCCGTGCTCTTCTTAATTCTGGGAACAGGCTTAAAATTTTTGTCCTGTTCAGAAAAGAAATGCAGACATAGCTCCCCTTAAGACCCACACTTAAAATGACACTTCGATGATTAATTCAAGCAGCAAAAGCCTTTAATCCTCTCCTTTTACCTAGCCTAAGGGTTACTCGACTAAAATACTTATTTTCCTACGGGAATATAGCCAGGACGTTTCAAAGACTTGAGCAGCATTTTGAACTCAGTGGACATTCTTTTGCTTAACTTCAGCTTCCGTAAGCGTTACACATCGCTTAGCTCACCATCCACTCGGAGAAGAGGCACAAACCCGCTCCTCCTCCACAGCGCAATTCCGGGAGGGAGAGCCCAATTCAGGGCTCTGAACCAGTCAGTGGAGAAACTTACGTTCACCATCGATACGTACGAAGGTTGCGCATGCATTCGGCAACTAACGTTACATGGCGTGAATACTCAACCAGAGACTTGTGTAATTAAAACACGCAAATATTCAATAGGTGGGGTCAAGAGAAACATCTTCCTTTTATACAGAATTCTAAAAACTGTGAACTGTCATTGAAAAGCGTTAAAACCAGAAAGATTTTCAATAGTATTGAAATATACAAAAATGCGCATGACAGTTCACAGAGAAAGATCTATGGATATATTTAATATCTACGACCAAGAAAAAAGAACATTTTACGTTTTAAATTCCAGGTTTCCCTTGAATTTTGAAGGGTTTTGCAACATTGCCCTATAAACTCTGTATTTCACCCCAAGAGAAACAATTCCTAATATGACTGTTCATGTATTTGTTACGTAACTGCCACGTGAAAAATGAACAGCGAAGTCACACCAGAAGTCCCCCGCAGTCTTACCCCGGTCGTTGGGCAGTTCTTGATGTAGTGGCCAGGTTTTCCACAACGAAAGCATATATAGGATGGTGGAGGTGTACCCCAGGGTTTCTTCATGTAACTAAACGGTTTTTGAGAAAAGAAGAAAAAGGTATGCATGTGTCTCTCTCGTTAAAACAAGCATCTCTACAATTTGCCCAGAATCTTCAAAGAACAGATTTGACATTATCGACACTTACTTGATTGGATCGTATTCACGGCAAGACTGTATCATCATAGCTTTTATTTTATCTTCTTCGGAAGCATTGGCTTCAGCCAGGTTGTCGGTCTGTTTAACAGGTAAGCATTTGACACACACGTTAGAAACACATTTGCGCCCACACAGCCAGAGATGACACCACTCACCCCATCCTGTAAAGAGCAGCACACCGCTAGCTGGGGCTGCATGAAAACAGCTGCTTATAGAAAATACTGTTGTCCTGAAGATGTTCTGGGGAGTCCTTACGCCATCACATGATGTTGATGTGCCCGTTAACCTCCTGGAAAAGAGCGTTCTTGGGCACTCAAAACCTTGGGCTCTGTTTGCACCTCACATAAAGACTCGTGTAACCACTCCAGTTTTCTTCCCAGCGGACTGGAGCCGTGTGTAGAAAAAATTACTCTATGCACTACTCTTCAACTGATGTTTAAGCTCCAGACTACTGGAAGGAGGAGATATCCACTGCACGTTTAATGGAGAAAGATGTACGCAACTATCGTTATTTACGCTTTGCAATTTAAAAGGACACGCAACTCAAGAGTTGGGGAATCTGTTTCTGCTTGCTGAAATTCAGCTTCAGACACAGAAGCGTTAAAAGGAATCAAGCTTTTTATAACCCCTCAGCAAGACAAAAGACTCTTTGCAGTAGAAGTTTGACCATCGTGTGCTCTCGGCAGTCCAAACCGCGTGTTCTCCCCCTACTAACTTCTTCATATTAAGCGATTTAACTACAGTAAGCAAAACCTGCAGGTTTTTTCCAGTTGACTGTGTCCTTCTAACATACAAATTGTAATGTGAGTCTTGTGTACCACTAGATCTTCAAATTATTGAAGCCCGCTGGATTTATTTAAGCAGCATTTCTTGAAACACTTTGATTAGACACAAGTGCAGTCACAAGCAGGGTCTAAGGGAGTGACTGTCAATGATTTTGACCTTCAAGTACCCATCCTTCAGATCAGCCACTCATGGTTTTGGTTTTGTATGCATTCATTGACAAAAGCAACAAACTAGTTTCTACATTTTATTACACGGTTGTTTCTTAGATGTAGTTTTTTCTCAACAGTAACATAATCCAGATGGACATCTCTGAAATCATTTCCACTAACATTTAGAGAAAACTTTACAGGTGCTTGACTCGTTTGTTTCCAATAACCCAAACGGTTTACAAAGCACGTCCAAAACCCACAAAGCATTACTAGGAATAGACCAAAATTGAAATACAGCATTTAATACATCGTAATAACAAACCAGAAGACTGATAACACATTGCCTCCATGCTAAGCCAGTCTGCACTAAAGAGGTTAGAGAAAGTAACAGCTTTGAGCTGCCGTATTTTGCTGAAATACTTAAATTGTCTCAAAAGCTTAAACGTGTACCCCACTGGGACAGTTTTTCACATTTGAGAGTAAAACTTCACGTGAGGTTACACAACCTCACAGACAGGACACGTTTAGGGACAGCACTGATGGAGACCAATGTCTTTTGGCGGCTACCTTCCAAACCCTTTCTTTTTTTCTTTATTCCACCCCCCACCCCACCCACCCCCAGTTGTACACATTAGGAAATGTGTCCCATGCTGCAGTGAGAGAGGGAAGAAGTTCCCAGCGGGAAAAGATTTCTCTTTCTCGGAAATGAACTCCCACCTTTACGTTCAGAAGAAAGAACTGGCTCTGCTGCATTAGGTCCTGCCTTCTCTAATCTTTGCAACTTTAAAGACTAGTGTTTTAATTGGCTAGCACTACGCCTTTTCACCAGGTGCAACTGCTAGCGCTTTCCCAGACAAAGTTACACATTGTTGAGCAAAAAATGCAGGCAGTTCCATAGCAAAACGCGGTATTACAACAGTTTCAGGAGGTCACATCTGCTAATACGCCACACATGCACATTGGCATATTCCGATAAACGATTAGGTACCTTTTCAGAATTTACACAGTCTGCGTGCAAACCAATTAGTTTGTGTTGTTCACAACACAAATTTTGTGTTGTGAATTTATGAAGCTGTGCAGCTCTCAAAGAGTGGATCTGTGACTATAATGACTGGCAATTCAGAAATAGCCACGCAAGTGTCCGTGTTACAGAAATGCTTCTATTTTGCCTGTGGCAAACCCCCCTGAAATGTCCGTAACTTGCAGCCAATTACGTTCTTCTGTAAAAAATGTTTTAGTTTCCAACGCAAGATTAACGAGATGTATGAAAAACAGGAAACAGCATCTGAAGGGCTTCTGTTTTGTGTCTTGAAGATGAGTAATCCTGCAACGTTACGTTGAGGCTGATAAGGTACTCCCCTTCTCTCTGCCCAAACTGGGAACTACTCTTTACAGGACAGGATCGAAATACACACGCATTTTAAAGTTAATTAAATACTTTAAATTATTAAAAATTAAGTGAAAGTTCTGTTCACATTACAACAGCTATCCAGCTATAGACCACAGGATAAGATTTGAAAATACAAAGCAAACGCTCTTGGGTTGTGGGGGGTTTTTTTGGGAGGGGTAAGTATTTGCCAAGATTATATACATATATATTTACCTTCACAAGCTGGGCCAGAGGAAGAGGTGCAGGAGAGTCATCAATCTGTTCACAAAAAATGAAACACATATTCAAGTTCCACAATCAAAACACAGCGATAGTTCACCTCTACTCTAGTCTGAGAGCAGCACTATATCCTCTGAGCAACACTGAAAGAGGCGTTTCAAACCCAGTGTAATTTGTCTTTGTCCAAAACAAAGTCCAAAACTATGAGAGCTTAGGAGTGCCCGTGTGGTTAATGAGAAGAAACTAAATGAATCAAACCCGCTTGAGATCAGCTGCTTGCTCCCGAATATCTCAGAGAAGGACCCTTGTCAAATGCTCACGACTGCTTAAAAGTCGAAGGGGTAAGGCGGCTGTCAATTTTCAGCTGAAAAGGTTTTTAAAAATACATTTATTTGAGAAGGAAGCATCACTGCGGGAAACTTCTCTTCGGTGTGGTTTGTAAACTCATCGTTAATTTCACATCATTGATAAAGGCACGTGGTTACGCTTCTAGGAACAGAGTACAGCTGCCTGTCAGAATAAAGCACCGGCACATCGGCCCTGGAACATGAACTCTGCCCCTGCGCTCAAGTTTAAAAATGCCACGCTCGCCATACCCCACAAAGCCCAAACAAAAACAGCAATCCAAACCATCAGCCAATAAAAATAACCCACCACTTTGTCTAGAAAAAGAATAAGCTGCTCAAATTACTGAAATGAAGGTGTTCACCACGACAGAGATCCTTGCAGTCACTGGCACAGCCATACTAAAAGGATCCCTTCCTCGCTTTGGCTGTAGTAACCGCAGGAGGCAGCACGCATTTGCAAGCGGGCAATGACAGCTAACGTAAGAGCAAGGCGATGAAGAAATAGCCAAAGAATAGGCTTTTGTGCATCCTTTTTAAAAAAATCTTAACTAATTTTGAGTTTGTCGCTTTACGGTACAACAATAGTTGGCAAGCTTTCCAGTGATTTGTTCCTACCACACTAAGATCCAGGTTCTGCTTTGAAATACATACAGAAACACGTGTATTTCAATCAAAACAAAACAAAATCCCCACACTTTTGACCAAGACCTGAGGTACATTTAAGATTAAACCTAATTGTGTCTCCAACACTAGAAGCACGTGAGGCTGCACTGATTTACAGTGAGAGAGAGGACACGTAACGAGCGATGCAAGGCTTCTGCCCTCCCTCCTTTTGTTTTTTGGGGGCTTTTTTGAGACACCTCTGTCAGCTGGTGCTAAGTTGCTACTTAGAAATATAACGCAGACATGGCAGGGAACACACGAGGCTAAAAGAATGGGAACTTTATTTATGAACATGTGATTTGTGTTTACACACATGCTAGCAAACAACGAGAAAAATAGTTCTTCTCAAGAAACAAAAACCCATCTGAATTAGATCAACTACTATAAACGTGGCTTCCATAAACGCAGTACATTAACTGCTAGGGTCACCGGCTCAGTTCAACTAACTCCAACCCCAGTGATCAGATCCAGTGATCCAGCGCTAGTGTAATGCCTCGCACCATTCTAGTGAAGAAAAAGCAGTTCTACATAAAATAAAGAAGAAAAATTAAACCCACCACACAGTAAGTTTTACGCTACAAGGGCTATTTTGAAACGCACAGTTTCACACAGTATTCAAGCCAAGTGCCGAATCCAGACCTAGACCACTACCTGTCAAGTATTTCCCTGGGTTACTGATCTAGATTTTAGCAGCAGAATGACAGCGTTTTCAAACCTGAAGAAAAATGCTGCCCCTTTTCCCAATGTAAATTCAAAGTGGTGGTATACTGAAGAAAGGCTTAACCTTTGGGCAATGAAAGCAGCACCCAACCCTGAGAACACCCAGATCCAAAACTGTACTGCAGGCAGAAGTTAAGAAAAGTGACAGGGATTTTACCCACAAAGGCACCCGAACGGGCAGGGGTGAGCGGCCCTGCTCCCTGCCCCGCAGGGGGACCCCGGGCACAGACCCCAGCCCCCCACGCGCAGACCCCGGCCCCGCGCCCGCCTGGGCACCCAGAAGCTCCTTCCTCTTTGCAGGCAGCCTTTGGGCTCAGTGCTGCTCCGCGGGCAGGGATCATCTCCCAGGGCTCCAGCCTGGAAAGGGGCAGCGGAGGCACCAGCTCAGGCTGCAGGCAGCACCTGCCTGCTCCCGGCGAGCATCCCTCCGGCACCAGCCCAGGGACCCTGGGCTCCCCGGGGGATGTGTCCCCCGGTGCAGGGAGGCCCGATCCCAGCAGGGCATGAGCAGCCCAGAAAGGCTTCTCCCAGCCCCTGGCCTTGCAGGGGTGGGGGGAGAGGGTGAGCCGAGCTCCCGGCCCCCCGAGCTCCCCAGAGCAGGGTGCCCACCCCACTCCATCCCCGCAGTGCCTGCTCCAGCCTGCCCGGGCAGGGGGGGTGCCCGCCTCCCTGGAGTGGGGCCCTACCTCTGGCTGCACAAGTGTCCTCTCCTTTAGGGCGTTCATGGTATCAGCACATGGGTAGAGGTCTTGGGAGAAGGGAAGGGCTGGGTTTGTTGTCTGAGGCGTCAGGAGCAGGGGAGAAGGGCTGTGTGGGGAGCAGGGCAGTAGTGCTGTGTTGTGCCCGTCACCAGGCACCGGCAGTTGCAGCTGGAACACTGGCCATGGCAATGGGAGCGCAGTGGGGATGGGGACAAGCCCCCTTAAAGGGGGGCAGCTCAATCCATACATACCCCCCAAAGTCAATAATCCCAACACATTAGACTTCCTTCCTGTCTTAAGCGGTTCTTCCTAACCATGCCGTCACTTAACAAGTGGGTTTGCCCAGAGCATTGCAGACTGTCTTTGGGACGCTGGGGCAAGTGCGGCACGTCCTTCCGAAGAAGTCTGGATGTACTGACATGCCAAGGAAAAACCCAGCCCGTCCTCATGTACAAGTGCTAGCCCAGGCTCCAGGCAGCACCTTCTGGGCCTTTGAGCCACCGACCCCTCGCAATTAGAGGCTCGCAATTAGAGCCACCTAACTCCTGAAGGTGAGGAAGCACAAGGAAATACTTTAGATTGCCACACAATGGTTTCTTCATCCATTTACCTTGAAGAACATACTACAAGGCAAGTAACGCATGCTTGAAGGCCTCTCCACCATTGCAGCACACTTTCATCATTCCCAAACATCAGCCCCCCTACCAGTGGTTTCTGCCATGTGTCCAGCTGAAGGAACACAAAGCTCACCTGCCTGGTTAATGTTCAGCCAATTAGCACAGCAGTGCTGTTCTGTCCTTATCCCCACGTACAGGTCTTTATTTGACTTTTGATGCCAGCAGCATCTGTCCTCTCATTTTGGGGCAGCATGACAATACCCGGGGAGGGTGCCATCCAGCAAGAAATGGGAGGATGGATGCAGTGGCAAGGTAGCAGTAAGCACACGTATTTAAATACATAAGTTCACCCCCAAAGCAAGGCCATGTTTATAAGCACAACGCTGCCGTGTCCAGAATTACGAGGGAGTGCCTGAAGGCATCTCCTCTGAGATGGAAACAAATTATGAGTTTACACTACAATGGCTATCCGTTGTTCCTATGAAAGCAATAAAAGCAAACGCATATAATACGGGATCTCTCCACGGAGAGGAAACAGGATCGACAACTTGGGTCTCAGAAGAGCCAACCCCAAGAACAAACCCAGTAGAATCCTCTTAAAAGTTACCAATGATGGAGTTGGAACCCCATCTCCCAGCAGGCCTAAAAACGTCAGCCTACTTCGGGACAGACACAGTAACATCTACCCCACGACGACAAACATTTACTGCAGCTTTCACAAGAGAGATACAATCGGAATGCCTCCGTAAACTAATATCCATTTAAAAAGTTCACACGTTGAAACCCCTAACAAAGAATTCAATGCTTTATGGACACTCACACAGCAGACGTTTTGCCGGCAGCTTGAACTCCTCCAACAGGGATTCTTCTAACAAGTACCGACGAGTTCTTAGCAATCAGGGCATTGTCATCTGTGTATTCTGTAACAACATAAACACAGAAAAAAAATCAGCCAGTTTGTAAGAATGGAGACTAATTTGTAATTACATAGCACTCCAGAGAATGCTTTTGCAGATAGAAATGCAAAATTCTATATGGAACAGCGCGCTGTTATCGTCTCAACATACTAACAGGACTTTTCAAGAAATCTTCAGGTTGATAATCAAACACAAGCAGCAATATATTCTTCGTTTTTGTAAAAAAGTTTGAATGCCAACAGCAAATTGGTCTCAAAAGTCGCTAAAGGAGAGCCTGCTAACGCACGACGAGGTTCTCTCCTGATCTAGCTTAAGCTGCGTTCGCTTCCGTTAGGCTACAAAACCAAGAGATCTCTGGAGAAAACAAACCACAGCGAAGTCTCACCTGCACAAACCAGATCCTGAAGTCAGAGCAGCCTGCCCTGCAACAAAACCCTTGGCTAAAGCATGAACACTCTGCGCCATGGCTTTCAGAGCCGTCACCTAAAAACCATTCACCTAATGCTGCTAGTGCTCAAGAGTGACCGAACACAGAAGAGAGCCCGCCATCTGTGTCTATTTCTTGGAGCATCGACAACCAGACTTCTCAGCTGCTCAGGGCTTTCCGTTTAAATGTAAACAAAACTGGCCGTGCTAGAATATGGATCACAGACGTTCTGGGGACTTGAGCTTACCTTCACAAGTAGGGCAGAATCGGTTGCAGCTAAAGTGCTACCTCCCCTCTTAAGTTGGTCATCTAGTTTGAATTAACCAAAGGGACATGAATTCTTTGAATTCCCTTTTTGCAGAGCAGAAATATAAATATAAAAGGCTCGTTGTAGTCTGGCCGGGCTAAGGAGGGAGCTTCCACAACTGCTTGCTTTAGATCTTTAAATGCCTTTTGCGTGTGCTGTCCTCTCTATAAAAGGGATCATTAATTTTGCTATTGCTGCCTGTTTTTCCTGTTAATAGTCATTTGGAAGCCCAAGTTTTCATATGGTAGCCTTGTTCAGAAGCCTGTGGTGGAATATGGATTATACGTATTCATTCCGTAACCCGCCCATCGCCACAGTCCAAACTACAGCAGCCAAGGAAAACAAGCCCCACTGTTGGATATGCACTAAACGCCCATCCTCTGCCATAAACACTGTCAGAGGAATCTGTCCCAGTGAATTCTCATCGGTACAGGGATGGGCATCTGTGTTTCCAATTTTCACTGAGGAAAGGAAGGATACCACCCTTCCACCAAGATGGGTTTGTCACTAGTCTAAAGGAGATCCCTGGCTATGCCTGGAGGGCAAACCTGTTGACAAGCTCACACACTCTCCAGGGGCTGGGGACTGGAAATGCCGACAGAGCTCTTAGGGCCATACAGATGAAAAGGGGAGTCTTACGCCTGGAACCTTCCATACATTCGTTCCTATGCCTAAAGGCAATCGGTTTTCCTCCACAGACAGGCTGGTCAGTCTCACCTCGGTGCCCAGCAAGATCACGGAGCAGATCTTCCTGGCAACTCTGCTAAGGCACACGGAAAATAGGGAGGTGATCGCTCACAGCCAACATGGCTTCACTAAGGGCATATGGTGCCTGACAAATCTGGTGGCCTTCTACAACGGGGTTACAGTGTCGGTGGATAAGGGAAGAGCAGCTGACATCATCTGACTGGACTCGGGCCAGGTATTTGACGCTGTCCCACACGACATCCTTGTCTCTAAATTGGAGAGGCATGGCTTTGACAGGTGGACCACTCGGTGGATAAGGAATTGGCTAAATGGCCGCACTCAGAGTTGTGGTCAGCGGCACGATGACCAAGTGGTGAGCAGTGATGAATGGTGTTCTATTTAACATCTTTGTTGGTGACATGGATGTTGGGATTGAGTGCACCCTCAGCAAGTTCGCCAAAAACAACAAGCTGTGTGGCGCAGTCGGCACGCTGGAGGGGAGGCTGGAGCCATCCAGAGGGACCCGGACAGGCTGGAGAAGTTCAGTTGGGCCAAGTGCAAGGTCCTGCACATGGGCTGGGGCAATCCCAAGCAAAAATACAGACTGGGAGGAGAATGGTTTGAGAGCAGCCCTGAGGAGAAGGACTTGGGGGTGTTAGTGGGTGAGAAGCTCAACATGACCCAGCAATGTGCACTCGCAGCCCAGAAAGCCAACCGTATCCTCAGCTGCATCAAAAGAAGCGTGGCCAGCAGGTCAAGTGACATGACTGTGCCCCTCCACTCTGCTCTTGTGAGAACCCACCTGAAGTACTGCCTCCAGCTCTGGGGCACCAAACATAAAAAAGAAAATTGAACTGTTGGAGTGAGTGCAGAGGAGACCACGAAGATGATCCGAGGGCTCAAGCCCCTCTGCTGTGAGGACAGGCTGAGAGAGCTGGGGTTGTTCAGCCTGGAGAAGAGAAGACTCCGGGGAGACCTTATAGCAGCCTTCCAGTACTACCTAAAGGGGGCCTACAGAAAAGGTGGAGAGGGACTCTTGGTCAGGGAGTGGAGCAATAGGATGAGGGGAACGGTTTTAAACTGAAAGAGCGTAGATTTAGACTAGATAGGAGGAAGAAATTCTTTTCACCGAGGGTGGTGTGCCACTGGATCAGGCTGCCCAGAGAACTTGTGGATGCCCCATCCCTGGAATTGTTCAAGGACAGGCTGGATGGGGCTTTGAGCAACCTGGTCTAGTGGGAGGTGTCCCTGCCCATGGCAGGGAGGTTGGACTAGATGATCTTTAAGGTCCCTTCTAACTCTAACCGTTCTATGATTCTATGATTCGTCAGCAACGTTTCAAGTCACACAATACTTAGTCACGTTATGAAATGTCACTAAACTTAATGACAGCAGCCTCTTCGCAGGTTTCCAACTCAAAAGCAAAAACCAAAAAGCCTGGTCCTTCCGTGTGGCTGGCATCTTCCCATGGCTCTTCCTCAAGGCAGGAGAAACAACCCTGAATTTGGAAGTCCACGGAAATTTAGAAGTACACATAGTCCTCTGGCAGTCATTACTTATGGGCCAGAAGACAGACAAGTTGGACTGCACCAGAAGTGGCACTGCCCCACCTGCAGTAGACATATTGGACCAGAAATGATGGTTTCAAGATAGAAAACACAACACAATCCACCAAAACAAAAAAAAAAAAACCCAAAGAGATAAAACATTGTACGCAAAACATAGACCCCTGTCTAAGCCTTAAAATGGTAAACAAGCTCAAAAAGAGGACTCTCCACAAAAAAAAAAGACCACGCAGAGCACAAGATAACATAAAAATAACATAACCCCAGGAAGCCAGGGCCAACACACCCCGATCCTGTACATACCAGTAAAACCTGGGTTAAACACTCCTGGGGAGAAAGGCTGAGGCCCTCGGAGACTTTGAACTGGCCAGCCACGGCCACCGGGCTTCAGCTCATCTCTTCTGTGTCAGATGACCCTGTCCTCCCTGTGAGACCCCCCCAGGGCAGCTGTACCCAGCTCCAGGGGGGCAGATACGGCCTCGGCATTATGGCGAGGTGCCTCCTGGGAGCAAGATCTCTCACGGGGGCACTGGGAAACCCTCCTCAGGCCTGGATGCCCAAGAAACATCTCTGCACTGCTCCACATCTCACCAAAACCAGGGACAGAGGAAGGCTGCTGTGGTGGCCTCCAAGAGAACCAGCTCACCTGGCCTGCTCTGCAGCCACCAGGTGCCTCTGCTGACAGGCAGGTCTCAGCGTTGCTCTGCAAACGGCTGCCACCTCCCTGCAGGATGCTCTCCAGCACACGGTACGTCTGCACGGAGTCTTCTCGGGGATGAAGTCCCAAAGGGAGGGATGGGGTTTGCTTGGCCCCCATTCCCACGGTGCCACAAGAGAAAGCTGCCACCCCCAAATCGTCTGTGTGACGTGGACACCACACATGAGCTGCAGACATGGGTCAGGACAGCTCTGGGGAGCAGGCAAGCCCTCTCCACCCTCCTCCTCCCAGCTCCACCGGGGCTCCGGGGCCTGGCCCTGGGCCTGGGCCGGGGCAGCCCCGGGGAGGCGGCCCTGGTTCCTGCGGGGGTCAGAGGGCGGGAAGGGGCGCCCCGGGGCACGCTGGGAGCTGTAGTCCCGGCACGGGGCTCCCGGCAGCCATCTTGTTTTGGGGGCTGCAGCCTCTGCTCCCGCCGCGGCCCGGTCGTGTAATTGCTGTGATTTTTGCTCTCGAGAGACCACACGTGCTCTTATTTTTCTGACCATCAATCTTAAAATAACACACAGAAAACCGACAGTAAGCCCATCACGAAACAGCTGAAAATTCGGAGTCGTAAATTGTAGCCCGATCCTTTAGCACCATCAGTGGTGCTCACCTTTCCTTTCTGAAGGGGTAGATTATTGGCCTTAACGCTTTATGTCCCTTCAGCACTGACCTTTCAGCCGATGTCTGCTGAAATTTGCAGAGACAGGCTTGGTATGGCTGGGTAACTATAGAACGAAATAATTACCTTGGCGTCGTTCTTCCTTCTTAGAGACCTGATTTATAGAAGGTTCCTGCATCAGCTGAAAAGGCAATGGATATTTTGGAATCTTTTTCAGAGACTCAAATGGCCTAAAGACAATCACGAATGAGCCGAAAAAGGCTAACATGAAGGCTGTGCATTAAGTGTATTTTTATTAACGGAGCTCTCTACCCCTTAGAGTACAAACCATCTCATGGTGCCTGCAATATCAGTTCACAGTGTCAAGGAAAAGTGGTTGGAACAGCATTCATGCATACATTTATGTCTCAGAATCCCATCTTTAACAGCCACCTAAACGAAAACTAATACAGTCCAGCAAATGAGTCAGGAACATTAGAGGGAACGGATGACGTTTCCACAGTGAAAGTAAGCTCTGCGGTGAGGGCATCTCTACTTTTCTCCAAGCATCCTTCCCCTTTATTTTACCTACAGCAATTTCTCTAATGACAAGTGTGCTTACAGACGGTTGCAGCTCTCCAGGGGTAAACCAGCCTGATGCACTGAAGACAAACTCTCTGAGAAGAGATGGCTAAAAAATACCAGGAGGTCTGGGAGGAACGCTTTGTCTGGGCTGGCCAGAGCGGTCTAGCTGGGGTTCAGCTCTCAGGGCTGGGCACATGGCAGCAGTGGACATCGTCCCTTGTTACCCTTTGCATTGCTTTTAATCCAAGGTAAACTCTTTCAAACCACTGCAAAAAAAGACTTGGCAGCCGTGAGGACAGCACCGCCCTCATCTTCGCCTGGCCCACTGGCTCCTGTGTTGCCACTTTCGGGTGAGCGGTGGTGCCGTGTGCCGTGGGCGGGCAGGAGAGGTTCCCCAGCACGCCCACGCCATGCTGGCAATGGCCTCTGCCCTGCCTGCAGAGCCTGGGCAGGGAGCGGGCAGCACACCAGCAGGGAGGGAGGCAGGGGTCATTACCTTATATTCCTCACATCTTGGCTTTCCACTAATTCTTGCTGTTAACATTTTACTTCATATTTGTTTCCTGCTCAATCAATTGTTGTAATGGCAAATAAAAACAAAGATGGAAGAAAATTGTAGAGGTCGTCTTAGACGCTGCTTAATGTTTTAAGGGAATTGACTGACCTTCAGGGTTGGGGGTGGGGATATAAATCAATTTGATTAATTGATTTAATCAATTGCTAATTTGAATGGAACGTGTTATTGTTTAACATCCATCAGGAGAAATAATTGCATAATTAATACTAATGAGCTATTTTACAGAGTCATGTTTGTATTCCTACAAGTAAAATTACAAATGCAGTTAATCCAAGTATTTTAACACAGCTTTCAAATCTGCATCTCTGTAACGGCTGACTGTGTCTGAAGCATTCATGGCAGTGCTTTCATGGGCCACCTTTGATACTTCGTTGACCACAAACCCATGAGTGACAGACAATAATTCCAGTCTAATCTCCAGCCTCAAGACAAACCAACAGCATCTGCACTGTGTCCCAACGTGGTACAGATATCCTGTTTGTGGATCGATGATTTCAAGTAATACTAGTGTGTGTTTAAATATTTGTGCTAATACCATTCAGAAAACTGAGATCTCTCCTTCTATAGGGCAGGACCAGCACTTGCATCTGCAAGTCATGGGTATCTTCTGCTGGATTTCTCAAAAACTTCAAGAAGCATCCAGGGGCATCATTCTTTCTTCCTATGACAGTCATCTTCAAGACAGCCTGATGTCAAGATTGATTCCGATAGTATCTGTCTGTAGTGCTGTAATTATTTGGACAGTTATTATGTTGAATTTCTGGATGAAACAGCAATATGAAATCACAGACATTTAATGAACTGATCTAGGTTATAGATCTCAGGCTTAGAAATATAGCATTAAGACTCTAGACTTGAGAATCATTTTATACAGGACACATTCAAATTACCATGGAGTCCTAGCCTTTTAAACTTGGGTTAGTTTTCAGCTGGCCAGTAAGACTTCTTTTTTCACATCTGCGGAGCTTCAAGACAATCAGTTTTATTCAAGTCTGCTTTTAAAATATTCTTATGTTGACAATTGTCTTTAAAATAAACTGAGGTGTGATGGAAGGGGGTTGTACCGGAAATTTGAATAGAATCTTAACTAAGATGTCTGCTAACAGATGATGGAAGTATAGTGAGGAGTAAAATGCAGCCACACAGGCTCTCAGTGGCAACAAAAACTGAAGTCACAGTTTTAAAATCTGATCGAACACTGTCATCTGGTGGCAATTTCTTCTGAAGAGAGTACAAACAGAGCCTATCTCGGGTTTGTTCCACAGGCTTCTTCCATTTGAAGACATTTATTTTAAAAATTAATTAATTTGCTTTAAATTATCTAGAACTCAGCCCAAGGTCTGAATTTTCACATCATTAAAGAGGAAGCTTGGCACCACAGATCCTGCAAGTTAAGCCAGAAATAAGTTACCACAAATTACACCTTATATTGGAAGCAATGTCTTCATATTTTGGTTCTGCAGACTGTCACAGGCTCCTGCAGCAACCCAGCCAAGAGTTCCTAGTGGGCACAGAGCAAATGTGTGCAGAAACTTCAGAGAAAGATGTGGAAGCAATCAGAAATCTAACAAAATGAAAAATTCACATGTTACATGCAGGTTGTGTCTTACTTAGCAAACTGCTGAACTGGCACCTGTCTTAGCAATTCAACCATTAAGCGTGGTTGGGACAATTCATATAAATGTTTTTAAGCATGGAAGAACAGCTCAGCCGTTTAGGTTTTCTAACAGTAAGGAGATACTATTGTTGGAAATATTTCTGGTTTCTAATTTCAGATATTATTTGTCAGAGGGAAATCAGTAGGTCTCAGTTAAGATCTTAGCAAAGAAGTTCATGGTCAAATATCTTTAAGGTCCCTTCCAGCTCTAGCCATTCTATGATTTTATAATTCTAAATACGTCCCTGGATACATGTTGTTGAGACAAACCCTAGTGCTGTACAATGACTCACACCACATCCCAGAAGAACAATGCGGGAGCCTGACAAAGTCAGTTTTAGCTCCATAAACTGGACAGAAATGTATATGGAGTCTTACATATATGGTCTCATCAGCGACAGGCTTGCTGCCAGGAGCTCCTGGTCCTGAGTTCAGACCCAGAGGGGCTCAGCCGGTCCTAAGTCTCTCTCACAGACTGTCCCTGTCCCTGGTGACACTACTCAGGGTCCTGCCAGCAGGATGCTTTGGAAACAAGCAGTTTACTACCCTCTGGACCACTGCCGAAGCTCCAGTGTGTAGGATCCTAGCAAGTCGACTGACTAATGCCTTTTATTATGTTTACTGAAGGAACTCAGCAAGTGATAACAAGTAATAGAGCAAGAGGTAGTGGCTGTCACTGAAGCAACCAGGGTGATGCAAGTGCTCTGAATGCATCACTAGCAAAGCATGCTTGCAGCTCTGACACAATATAAATGCAGATAAATTCAACCGTAAATGGGAAAAAAAACACGTATTGGGGAGCTCCTCCATGTACTCAGAGCAGCATGGAAACAAGGAGCAGCAGAATAACCAGGGCTGGACACTCAGCTGTGCTGAGCAAGGAGATGGAAGAGGACCAGGTAGCTCCAAGCCAACCAATTCTGTAATGTAAAACTAAATGAGGACTTAATGATATATGCTATTACCTGCAGATTTATTAAAACAGGCTTCAGTTCTAAACATTTGTAGCTCTCTCTTGCCACAACACAATAGATAGGAAAAACAATTGTGGTAGACTAGAACAAGCACCAAAGGATTAGTCTCTAGATTTGTATTGTGGTAGGACAAATGCTGAGGTTTTTATTTGTTTTCTATTCACACGAACTTTTGCTGCCTGGAATTAGAGGTTTGTGGGACAGACAGAAAGATAACTAGAAAAATTAGACCTACATTTGTCTTTTAAATTTCTGGCCTTGACCATATACACAGGATTGTTTGCTGACAACTGAATCTCCTTTGGTAGAATTAGGTAGTTATCGTTAATGGTCTGGTCACAGCAGGGACGTGGGAGGAGGGAAGACTATGCAGTTTATCATTTGATAAACTCCTGCTCTCTGGCAGGATGACCACATTTTTCACTGGCAAGAATAGCTTTAAGAATTTGCATTTAGCTTTCCCCGCTAATGATGAAGCTGGTAAAGTTTCAAATTAAGGTTAATTCTACAGGATACAGCTCAGTTCTTATGCACAACATTTGGCCTGGACTTTAAGACTGAACGCATTCTGTTACTAGTTACTATTTGCTCTTTGTTTAAGCACAGGATTCATTCCTTGTCTTTGCAGTTAAGCTGTTGATGTTGCCTATAAATAAAATTCACCAATCCAGAGGAAGCAGTAGCAACCTAACAACTACATCAAACTCAAAATATAGCTGACAAAATTAAATGCTAGGTGAATTGCTGCCAAAAGTAGCAGTAGTAGCCACCATCTTAAGCTTACGGGGAAGGATTCAGGACACCTGAATAACGCTTATGACAGGGTGGATTTTAGTTACCTCTGTTGACATCCTAAACGATAGTCTGATCCATCTAAAAATCCCTGCACAATTGCAGAGGTGATAAATCCATTAGCTGTCTGACATGGAGAGAGAGACATTTGTCTTCAGCCTAAAACTCCTTGCAAACCAGTCCAAGGCAGACAAACACCAGAGCAGCACTTCACCATGTCCTGGTGATCAGGGCACCCAGCTAGGATGGGTGGCAGATAGATTTAATTCACTTCAGGGTTGGCAAGGTTGGAAAAAAGTGTTGTGACCAGTGGACCACTACACCAGAGACAAGCAGTAGCCTCATCGTCATATGGACCAGCTCCCGTCAGGACATGTACAATATTATACAGGTCCCCACATCGTAAACTGGGAGCTAGATCTCATCCTCAGAAGAGCCAGGGCATCCTCAGGGGGTGTCTGAAGTCTACATTGCTTCCAGGGAAGGGGGAGGTAGATACTTCTGTAGATTGACACCAGGAGATGTGGTGTGCCTAAGCAAGGGCTTCCCCACCAGCTAAGAGAGGGCTGTCTGGTTCCTGTCCCCACCTTCTGACCGAACAGCTAAAGTTGATGAATTAGCACAAATGCTAAGGACTGAAGCCAGGCAGATCAGATTCCCGCCACTTCCTCATTTATCGCTTTAAGCAAGGTTTGAAGTAAACATATCCTTTTTATTGTCATTTCAGCCTGACTGGCGCTGAGTAGTCTGCAGGCAGAAGAAGGAAAGAGCAGAGAGGAGGGTGAAATCCACAGCTGTAACGCACTGGTCCTTTCCTTGCAACATTACCATACTACTCAGTCCTGTTTATTGGCCTGCAGTTTTGCCCCAAGCTCCCAGAGTTTTCCATCACCATTTTGAATAACTGCTTTAGAGTAGGAAATGCAAATTCATTTAGGTCAAAGGTCATTCGTTACTCCTCACGGAAGGAATATATTCAAACTATAAAGCTATTGTCTCCTGTCCTTGACCTGAAAGATCCCTAAGGATCTGCTTTTCTACCCACATAAAAGACAGGAGGGGGACTGACCCTCTCCCATCCCTGCACAAGCCACACTGCAGGGAAGCAGCTCCCTGTGCATCTAAAGGCTTTGGGGAGAGGAACAGCAAACGAGCTATACTTGGGTATTTCCCTCTGTCAAGCATTGCACTGCCGTCACTCAGCCACTTAGACAACTTCAAGTGCCTGCTAGCAGCACTGTTAAGCAGAAGCAGGCGATACCTGAAACTTGAATGAGCAATCCCAGGGCAAAGCCTTGGACTCCCTCGGACTTCCCGACCGCTTTTCTAAGTGTCTGACTAGCTGGGGACTATGTATGAGCATTTGAAGGAAGTACATGGAAGGAAGGAATTCAATCTGAATGTCTCATGTTGCCTCTTTCCTTGTAACCCTTGAGGCAGAGAAGAACAGCTTCCTGCAGGTAAGTGAAGTTGGAAAACTGGTGTAGTAGAGAAAAAATAAATCAAGGATGAGGAAAGAGGAGCAGAAAAAACAGATTCTTGTCCCCAGAGAGATGGAGAGGGAAAAAGAGATATTCAACAGCTAGGTGTCTTTCTGATAGTGATGTGAAAATTACTAAGTCACAACAGCATCAGGTGAAAAGAAAATAGTATTTTCTGCTACGGACAATGACGACCACAGCAACCAGTCTCTAAGCACAGGGCTGGGAACACTCAGGAATGCTCCAAAAGTGATATCAGCCCTCTGACAGCATCAGGAACTGCAAACAAGGTCACATTGACAGATCCTGTTGCTTGTCCAAACTGTGAAAGGTCAGGAATAGCAATTGGGTGTGTAGTGAAGAAAAACTAGTTAGTGATAGAGCAGCATTTGATAAAAACTATGCAGGAGACTGAATGAAATTTAGGAGAACCTATCCTGCCTGGAACAACAGCAGAAGGCTGGTAAAAGTCAGGAATTTGTTCACAGCCATATCCCAAACACAGATGAGATGTCAGGTCACGTAAGGAAAGCATGTTAAATATGTACACAAGTTTGCTGGAGGTTGGGAGGCATGCGTGTGTCTTTGTTTTTAAACAAAACATTCAAGTGAAGGAAAAGCAAGTTGCAAAGACAAACTTGGGATACAGAAAAGAAAACCAGATGAAAGACACTTCATATATGAGACTCAGGCAATTGCTCTGCCAACAACTTTTCTTGCCTCTGGCAAGGAAAATACAATGAATGAGATTTTATATGTCCATATTATTGATGCTAGTACAATCAAGCAAAAAAAACCCGTGTTTATAAAATTTGGGAAAGCATCCACTGTATATTTGATGACAGCCTGTGTTTGATGACAGCCTGATGACAGAAGAATGAGGGGGAGAATTGGAAGGGTGAAAGTGAGACAGCTGGTGGGTCGAGGTAAAAACCGTTTAATAATTGAAACCAAAGGACGGGAACAATAACAATAAATTGTGATGAACAAGAAAATAACACAGAGAGAGAACTAAAGCCTGAGACAGAGAAGTCATGCAAATGAAAGCACTTGCTCTCCACCAGCCGACAGACGCCCAGGCAGTCCCTGAGCAGCGGCCCCCCACCAACCTGTCCCCAGGTTTATCACTGAGAACAACATCATATGGCACGGAATGTGCCTTTGGTCAGCTGGGGTCAGCTGTCCCGGCTGTGTCCCCTGCCAGCGCCCTGTGCACCCCCAGCCTGCTCGCTGGCGGGGTGGGCTGAGAAGCAGAAAGGGCCTTGACGCTGCGTGAGCACTGCTCAGCAATAACGAAGGCATCACTGTGATCAACACTGTTTCCAGCACGAATCCAAAACATTGCCCCATACAAGCTACTAGGAAGAAAATTAACTCCATCCCAGCCAGCACCTGCACGGCTCCCCGGAACAAGAGAGGATTTTGATGCCAGGAGAAATGACGGCTTGCCAGCTTTGCAGAGCACAGGTGCCTTTCTGTGCCCCGAGATGTCTCAGGAGGGGCAGGTTGGGCTAAAGCTTCTCTGCTCCTCCCCTCCGGGCTTTGTGATCTAGCGGGGCAGCTGGGGCTTAGTTGCCAGGACAGCCCGGGTCCGGGGGTGCTGTCCTGCAGGCAGCAGCAGAGGCCAGGAGTGTCACTGTCTGCTCGGCACACTCAGGGTGGTCCCCATGGGAAGGACACTACAGGACAGGGCTTGTTGTTCCAGCTTTATTGAAAGCAAAGAATTATTCAAATACGGCCCTTTTCCAGAGGCTCAGCAGGGCCAGCAGCACAGAGACCGCAGGCTCCACCCTGATGTTGTCTGCTTCCTTGGTGTTCCCAAGATCAGTAAGGTCTGAGCTGCCAGGGACCGGACTGAGGGTTCAGGGTCTTTTACCAAGGGATTGAGGGCTGTGACAGAAAGAAACAGAGCAGTGGTGAAACCCCCTGTCTGCAGAGACCCTCCCATGCCAGCCCTGTCTGTCTCTTTCTCTGGCCAGGAGGAGCAGGTGAGACCAACAGACCAGCTGGAAGCTGCTGCTCGGGAATGCCCCATGTGCCCCTGACATGTTCCTCTGCCCCTGAAGCAGTTCCCTGCTGCAGGGACAGGGATGGCATCACCCTGCCCAGGCTCTGTCCCCTGCCCCACCAGCAGCCCAGGCCAGCACAGCACTGCCTCTACTCACTGTTGCAAATATCCTGCAGCTTCTTCTCATTCCAGTCCTTCAGGGACTGCACAGCAAGCCCTAGGCACAGAGCTTCATCAGACCTCCAGCTCTGCAGCACGCTCCTGGCAGCACGGCCCCTGGCGCTGCCAGCCTGGCTGCATGCCCTCCTGCCCCTCAGCAGGGCTGACCCCGGGGAAGGACAGTAGCCAAAGGCAGTGGGACTGAGCAAGGTTCCCAGCGAGCCCACCTGCAAGATGGGCCCTCCTTGGGGCACCAGGGGCCAGGCTGCCAAAAGAGGGACCCCAGGGGCTGTGGCTCACCGATGAACCTGACGGCTGCTTCTCGCAAGGTGGCCTGAGCATTCATCAGGTATGGCAGGCTCTGCTTCAAGTATTCTTCAGCCTTCCTCCTGTCCTTCAGCAGCTGGAGAGAGAACAATGGTATGGGCATGTCACCAGCCCTCCCCAGCCCTCCCCACGTCCTCCTCCCAGTAACCCTGTTGCTGAAAGCCCTCCCTCCCACTGGGTGCAGGAAGGGCAGAGGGGCCTGGAGAAGATCCCGCTGGGGCTCCATGCTTGAGGGCAGGGAAGGAGGATGTAGCTCCAGGCCGTGGGCTCCGGACTGGAGCAGGACAGGTGAGGCAGAGCTGCACAGCCCACACTCAAGTCCCAGGGGCATCCCTTGTCCAGCCTGGGCCCTGGGGATTGGGGGTTGTCCTCACCAAGCTCTTGAGAGTCCTCCATGACAGCTGTGGCTCCACCAGGTCTTTGAGTTTTTTCCACTTGAGGAACTCTGCTGCAGCAAGGAGGGCTTCGCTGGAGGCCTGCAGAGCGGCAAAAGCCAGGAGATGGCACCACAGTCTGGAGACGGAGACCCAGTGGCCCCCTCCTCTTGGCTTCATTCCTGGCGGGATCATGCCCATGGGGAGCTGGGACATGACCTGGCCTAAACATCTGGGGGTCTCTTGGGCACGACCCGGGGGAACAGGGACTGACCCTCCAAGCCTTTGCCTCCAACAGCTGCAGGGACAGCTGGGAAGCCTGTAGGGACGCGCGTATTCATGCCTTGGGCCACAGGCTGCTGCCCAGCCCTGCTGGACCGAGCAGGGCAGGTCTGGGAAATGTCCGTGCCAGCTTCTCTGCCCCTGCTCGTGATGGGTCTGCAGGGACCCTTCCTAAGGGCTACGCTGGAGGATGGCTGAATGGAGGAAGCGTAGCTGGGAGGGGACCCCGGCAGCCTGTCCACTTTTGCAGCAAGAGGCACTGGGGGACGGGGGAGGCAGTGGTGGGACCGGTGCAGGGAAGGAGGGGAGCTCTGCCCTGTCCTCGGTGACTCGGGCAGGGGGACCCCAAGGTGACAGACACTCCCGCAGTCTGACTGCCAGCAACTCTTGCCCCTCATGGCCAGGGGCTCTGTACGCCCTTTGCTGTGTCAGGGAAGCTGGCCAGCTTTGAAATCTGTACCTTGGACACGCTCTCTGTCTTGTCCTGCATGTGAAAGAAGAGTGGGAGCAGGCCCCTTTTCACTTCCTCCTTCATCCTCCTCTTGTCTTTCCCCACCACAGTCTCCACCAGCTCTCTGAAGAGGTTGATGGAGAGCTCTCGCAGCTGGCTGGACTCCTGGTAGGGAGAAGGAGAGGAGGACTTGAGAGAGAGCCGCCCCCTGCTTACTGTGAGCAGTAGCCCAAGGGCATGAGCATGGCACATGTGAGGGGAGATGCTCCGGGGTCAGATTCTGCAGGAGGGAGAAGCCGTGCTGGGCTGCAAAGCCCAGAAGCCATCCCACCAGAGCCCAGGGCAGCAGACCCTGCTCCGAGTGCCGCCCACAGGGCTGGGCTGAAGGGCAGCTCTCATTGCAGAGTGCCCATCTGCAGGGTTCAGTCTCCCACATCAGCCTTACAGCGTCAAAGAGGGGCAGGAGCTTCTCCACAAGCTGCACAGCAATGGGGCTGGCCTCCTTCCTCTCCAGGTGACCCATCATGTTTCTCAAGATGACCAGGACATTCGCCTTGGTATCAGTGTGGCCATCCTCGAGCCATTGCCTGATGTATGGCAAGAAGACCAGCATTTTTCTTGCCTGTATGAAAGACAGATTTATTTTTTTGTGAAATGGTCAAAACCAGCCTGGCAAAAATGCTTTGGTGACTGAGCAGCAGCCTCCTGTCTGGCATCCTGGCAGGTACTGGCACAGGAATCTCTGCAGCAGCCTCCTGCTAGGTGGTGGCCCTGGGGACACTGATGGGGATGCGGGAGAGCAGGGGTAGGGCAGGGAGAGCAGGAAACCAAAGACTCCCTGTCCCCTGCTCAGCCACTCCCTTTTCCCACAGGCCCAGAGGGGCAGATGGCTTGGTAACCCTTCGTGCCTGGAAAGCCCCCCAGGCAGCCTCCAGGCCCCACCATGGCAGGGGCAGGGCATTTGGAGCAGTCACCCCACTGCCCATCTCCCAGCCACAGTCAAGCCACCAGCTCACCCACTGCCCCAGCCCCCGGCAGCCAGCGTGCCTCCCCTAACAATGCCCTGCTCACCATGTCAGGTCTCTCCGACAGCGGGACGAGGCATGTGAGCATCAGGGAGACTGTCTCCAGGCTTGAATGGCGCTGGTAGGCATCACTAGAATCCTCTAACTGAAAGTCAATGGAGGCCATCAGCTGAAACAAACACAGCAGTGAGACACCGGCAGAGCCTGCAGGGCTCGCTGAAGGTCACCAAGGCCTTTTCACTTTGGTCAAGGTAACTCACAGCCAAGTGAGTGATGCAGGAGTCCTCTGAGGCCGAGGCGACCCGGATGTGTGATTTCATGCCCTGGACTTGGCTGTGGAGCTCCTTTAAGATCTTCTCCAAAGTGTAGGGGATGGAAAGCATCACCTCCCACATCGCCGTGCCTTTGCTGCAAGCCAGAGCACTCTGTCAGCGGGGCTGCGTTGGCCACAGCAGCATGGCTGGGGACAGCCCCCATAATGCAGGCCCTGCCCCTTGGTTGGGATGCCCTGAGCAGCAGGAGAGGGATGAGGTGGCGTTCCCCCTGGGGCTGGGAGGAGTGTTGTAGCAGGGCTCTGGCTTGGCCAGCTCTGGCTGCTGCCGGCCTGGTGACCTGCTGGGTCTGGGAAGCATGGTGGGATGGAGGGCCCTGCTCCTTGGGGACATCCTGCACTATTCCTTGGGTCTGGCAGCCAGAGAGTCTCCATGTCCCTCTCCCCACAGGGAACAAGCACTCATGGCTTTTGGGGCCAGTACCTGTCTCCTGTTCGAAAGAACTTCAGCAGGCTCAGGACAACTTTGGTGGGGTCCTGGCTGGTCAGCACAACAAGTAGTGACGCCACACTCTGCCGGGCTGACTCTGTGCTGACGGATTCCAGGTTTTCGTGGATGCAGCTCATGATCTTTGGCACCTGGAGGGGACACAGGTGAGGATGGTGCTGCCACTGGAGTGCAGCCATTTCCTCAGCTGCCCTTTCCATCCCTCTCTGCTGGCTTAAGGTGGCTTCAGGCACCCGAGACACCTGGGTTTGGGAGGGAAGGAGGGAGGAACAAGGCCTGTCAGGGCTCAAGGGCAGGGAAATCCAGCCACAGGTCACTTACATCTGCCAGCCAGAAGTTGGGGTATGTCATGAACCCATCCAGAATCTTTTTTGCCGCCCCCTTGTCAAAGATGCTGGAGTCTCTCAGCGCCTCGATGGCCACAAGGATGATGTCTGTCATCTCATAAGGTGAGAGGAGTTCTGCAAACAGCTATGGAAAGAAAGAAGGGAGTGAAGACATGTCACACCAAGTCCCCTGCTTAGCTGGGCAGTGTGAGCAGCTCTGGGGAGAGACGTCCATCAGTGCTGTCAGCAGTGCCTGCAGGAAAGCTGGCAGCAGGGGATCAGTCCCTGCAGGGCAGAGGCCCTCAGGGTGAGGGAGGAGGCTTGGGCTCACAGGCACAGTGTGCTGGCCCTGCAGAGAACCAGGGCTCGCTGGTGGCCAGGAGGGCTGGAGCTGCTGCTAGGACATGGGAGTGCCGCCCTCACATAGTCCCTGCGTGAGGACAGCAGGAACCCTCTCACCAGGGACAGGGAGTCCACACCAGCCCCGCTGATTCTGGGTCCCTTTGCTCACTCAAGTCGTCTCTTGATGCCACAGACCAGAGTCCCAGCAAGGGGGGAGTTCATTACCATGGCATTACCTTTGGCGGAGTGTGGATGCTAATTGAGATATCCGCATGTTCCACAATGAGCTTTTGTGCTTTATCCATTGGCGCTGACATGCCTAAATAGCGGGGGAGATACAGAAGAGTCAGTAAGACACAGCAGCTTTGCCAGCAAGCCTACCAAACTGCCCTGAGATCTGCTTGCAAGGTGGCAGGACATAAGCGGTCAAGGAGATTTCTGGAAGGCGTCAGGAATAGCTTCTTTCTACAGGCGCTAGAGAGACCAGCCGGGGTGATGCACAGATGGATCTGCTCTGCACTAACAGGGAAGACGTGGCTTTGGGACATGACGATCAGTGGCAGCTTTGGCTGTGGGGACCGCAAAACAGCGAGCGGGGTTCAAGATGCTGAAAGGAGGGAGGAAGAGTAGCAGAGGACAGATCCTGGACATGAGGGGAGCACTCAGTTTCTGCAGCAAAATGACAACTGGGATGCTATGGGAAGCAGCTGTGAGGGGCAAAGGAGGTCAGGAAAAGAAGATGACCTATCAATCAGGAGATGTCTGTGTGTGGAGGGATGAAGCCCACTGCTGTGGGTTGTTTCTCTTACATTTTTGAGCACGCATGAAAGTCAAGAGGGTAAAAAGAGCATCAAAAGCTGGAGTGCTTGTCTCGTCCTTGGAGGAATAGAAAAGCAGGAGACGTCCCAGCAGCTGTCCCAGGACTGGGATGTGGAATTCTCCACGGCAGATGAGGGCGTGCATGTCTATTCCAAAGTAGCGCCAGGCCTGGGTGAGGGAGGCAGAAGAGCAGAAGGGATGAGGGCAGGCAGGTGGTGAGAATGGGCTTTGCAGGGCCATGCCGTGCGCAGCTCCCAAAGCAGCTGTCTGGGGAGCAGCCCTGCGCGGGGAGAGCTGGAGGCGGCTCTGGTGTGCAGGGAGGGGAGATGGCCTGGCTGGAGGGTGCCTGGCTCCTTACCTCCAGGCCGAGATGTTTGGACAGAAAATTGCTCAACATCCTAATCCTCTCCAGGGCCCTCACCCTCACAACTGCTCTCTCAGAGTCAGTGAAGGTCAGCAGCATCTGGGAAGAGAGAAGCCAGGTGTGACCTGGCAGCAGACACCTGCTCCAGCAGAAGCAGCACTGCTGATCTCCTGGGCTGGACTCACACAGCCCATTAAGGCTTCCTCTGATCTCCAGGAAAGCCTGTAGTGGGGTTCCTGTGCTAGGGGAGCTCTCAGGCTCGCAGGCGTGGGACAAATCCCCCGGGCCAACCTTGTGGCCAGACAGGAAGGGAGAGGCCACCCTCTGCAGCCCCTGTGCTCCAGAAGAGCCTGTCAGGCAGCCCCTGGTTGCCCAAGGGAGGTAAGCACCCTCCCTGCAGTATGCTCTCTCTGCAAGGCACTGGGGTGGGGACCATCCATGCAAGAGTGGACACCCCCTTCCCTCCAGGGTGAGGAAGAGCCCTTGTGCATGCCAGACCTGGAAGGTATTCTGCAGCACTTCGATGACTCTGGGGACAGAACAGCTGAGCACCAACTTCTCCAGCATGGTGTCCATGTCATTCATGGTCTGCAAGGAGGGCAAAGAGTTGTGCCAGTGATTCTGCTGTCCCTCTTACCCCCAGGAGACTGCTCTGAACTCCCAGAGACAAGGGAATACTCCCGTGCTGCCTCGTGGTGCCCGGGAGAGACCCAAGGGCAAAAAACCTGCTGCATGAAGAGCAGCCTGTGGCACTGGACATGGCCAGGCCTACGGGAAGGGGACAAAGGGATGAGGATGGGCAAGCAAAGCCGAGACCCTGCCCTGCCTTGGACCTCTGGTCATAACTCAGCACGGGGTGGCCAGGGAGAAGCCCAGAGGGACTGGAGGCTCCTGAAGCTCGCCCAGCACTTACTTTGTAGTAGCATTCAGCGTCCAGGCACTGCTTTTCTGATTGTGGAGGAAGGGAAAAGACACTCGAGAAGCAGGCTTTTAGGAGGCTTTCCTCTTTGCCCTCCAGTGCTCTCTCCACTGAGCTGCAAAGAGAGAGAGAGGCCAGTCGGACACTGGTGCTGGGAGCAGCGCCTCAAGGCCTCCTGCAGGTGGACACGGACTCTGGGCAGGGATGGGCAGGTACCTCAGTTCGGTGATGGCAAGCATGGCTTTCCACCACACTGCTGTGTGCAGTTGGTCCCTGGGCTCCTTTTCCAGCAGCACCTGCAGAGGACAACTGGGATGGGACGTGGCAGCTGCCAGCTCCCAGTGCTGCCAGACTCTTGCCCTGCCCAAGCACTGTCCTCACAGGGTGCTGGTGCCGGGGAGACTCACCCCCTTCTCCAGAGCCGCCCGGTGTGCTCTCACCTTGATATTCTCTGCCAGCTCGTACGTGTGGCAGAAGACATCTAGGCCCTCTGACAAGTTATGGCGCTTGGCTGTTCTGCATATCATGCAGATACTATGAAGAAACACCAACTTCAGGCTCTCGTACTGGTAGCCGCGGGGACAGAGAGACAAATGGAGTGTGAGAGGGGGGCCACACGGCCAGCAGGACCGGAGCACTGGGGGTGCTGGGAGAAGCAGCTCTGCCCAGCCAGCACACCTCCAGCAGCCTGGCAGCAGGCAGCAGAGCCCCTGTCAGGAGATGCTGGCAGAGCTGCAGTTGAAAGGGCCGCGGTTACCTCCTCTGGGCAGCTGACAAAGGCCCGGATGAAGTCCACGGCTTGCCATTCATGTCTGTACACAGGTAACCAGCTGGCATCTAAGAAAGCAGGAGAGCAGGGAGGCCTGTGGAGAGGGGCTGCTGGAAGGAGAGCAGAGGAAGGAGATCTGCCCTCCGTCCAGCCCCATGCCCGCTCCCCTGGCACGTTCTTCCCGTGTGTGTTCAGGGCAGGAGGGTGCCCGGCCAACGGGCTGCCATGTTGGAGCATGGCACAGCAGGGAAAGCCCCCAGTGCCCCGGGATGAGGAACTCGCTTGCAGATGGGGAGGAAAGGTCCCCGTCCCACAGCATCGCTGCCTCCTGCCTGCCCAGCTGCCTCTCGCTGCCCGTGCCTCTGTTCAGGAGCTGGGTCCCCCCCTGCTCTCTCCCGCCTTGGGAGAGGCTGTGCTGGGGCCAGCTCCCAGCCCTGAGCAGCCCTGGCCCTTAGGCAGCATCATGCCCACCACCCATGGGACGCCCACCGCCAGCGCGCCAGGAAAACGTGATCCTGGCGTCGAGCAGGGTGCGCTCGCTGGCCCCAGCCCTGCCCAGACCAACAGGGCCCCCCACTCACCGATCTGCAGCGGCTGGACCTCAGTCACCTCAGAGGGCTGCGATGAAGAGCTGGCTTCCTCGAGAACCGTCACCTCCTCCCAGGCCACCCTGGGGCGGCTGGGGGGTCTCTCTGCCATCCTGCGGGACGGAGGAAAGGGGTGGGGAAGGATGAAGCTTCAGCGAAACGCCTCGGCACCGTGGGGCTGCCGGGGGCAGCGGGGAAAGACACGGGCTGCGCTTGGGGGCTGCACGCCGGCTCCGTGCTCCTGCCCTGTCCCGTCACCGTCCTGCCGGACACTGCGGGTGGGGGCCCACAGCCACGCTGACCGCATGCAGAGCAGTGGGGTGTCACATGGTGAGGTCACAAAGGGCCCCAGTGTGACCCGCCACCCGGGCAGGGAGGGGAAGGGCGTTCCCCGGGGCAGCATGAAATACGTGGAAGTGGAGCATCTGTAAAAAGGGGGAAAGAGGAATAGAAGGTGCAGCTAGGAATGAGGCTGGGACTCCTGCAGGTCCCAGTCCAGCAGCCCTGGACCTGCCAGTGCCACCTGCATCAGGACAAGAAACCTGTTGCCCTGCCTGTACCACCTGTGTGTGACCGGCTGCTGGAGTCAGGCGGACCTGGCGCACTCCCCAGTGCCAGCCAAGGGGGACCTCAGGGAGGGTGGGCGGGGATCCAGCCTCTCCAAGCAGGGATTATGTTGGTCAGACAATAACATTTGAGAGGAAACAGGTGGTCTCACTGATTTTTGGTTTGTATTGTCTGTACATACTGAAAATGCCAAAGGGATCAGTTTTCTGGGTCATTAGGCTGGAGATGGCACAGCCTGGTGCCATCCACATGCCACCTTCACCTTCACTGAAAGATTAGATGGATGAGGGACAAAGGAGATGTCCTTTGGTCAGGGACTTGGAGGCTGTAGAGAGGACAAATGGAAGGTCTTACACCCCAGGAGGGGCTAGTGTTAGCTACAAAGACTGGAAGGACTCCCAGGGGTAAAAACAGACTAGGCAAAAGGATGCAAACCCTCTCCTTTGTGTTCCTGGGCACAGGACATGCCATATGTGGCAATACTACCCGCACCCCTCCTTCATGTTCATGGCCCAGGACATACCATGTAAGGCAATATTTGCCACCCCACTGCTGGCTCGATGGCACCTCTGTGCTTGGCGGTGGCTCAGCAGAGCTTGCACAGCCTCAAGACCCTTTCCCTTCCCCACGCGGCAGCAAGTGGGCTGGGGGTCCCCCCCAGGGACCAAGCTGCAAGGTGGACAGCCCAGGAGGAGACCCACTCAGGAAGGAGCTGCCTAAATTAGACAGGGATAGAGTGCCTGTAGCCACTGTTCCGTTCAAGGGAAAACCCCATCCCTGTGCTGGGTCTTACCCCCTGGCATGGTGGAGTAGATGGTGCCACCCAACATGGAGCTGTAGCCCTCCGGGATGGGGAGATGGAGGCTCCCTGGGATGGGGCAGGAGGTTGCGGTGGTGCCCACAGTGGCCATGGAGCCCAGAGCAGTGGGGAGGGGTCTTAGGCCCACCCCACCCTGCCCTCCCTGCAGCTCACCCCAGAGCAAACACCTACTGCACTGGCACACCTCTTGTTTTCAATACAGTTACTGTTTACAGGAGTGTTTCTTCTTTTGCAATTGCACTATCAGGGGGGCAGTAGCAGTTCAATGTTTTTTGGCTTCCTTCCTCAAATACCAGGAAAAATAGCTGAATATAGCATCCAGTAGCATTTCTGAGGTTTATTTGCCTGCGGTAGTCAGATATTACTTGCGCTTCCCTGGCGATGCCATCCTAAAACCCACCTTTCTTCACTCTCCCCAGGGCCGGGCTCAAAAATCACAAACGTCCAGAGATTGCTCCCACACCCAAGGAGCCAGGAGGGAAAACTGTGGCTTGTTCTAAAGCTCTCTGGATACCGCTTGCCTGGCCCCACAGACCTTGGGGCTCTACACTTTCCTGGTGACATCATCCTCAAAACCCACCTTTCTTCACTCTCCCCAGGGCCTGTATCAAAAATAGCAAACATATGCAGATTGCTCCCAGACCAAAGGCGCCAGGAGGGAAAAACTTTGCTTGTTCTCACTCTCTCTGGGAACCGCTTGCATCAGCTGATAAACCTTGGGGGTCCGGGCTTTCCTGGTGACGTCATCCTCAAAACCACATTTTTTCACTCTCCCCAGGGCCAGCCTCAAAAATAGCAAACGTCCAGAGATTGTTCCCACACCCAAGGTGCCAGGAGCAAAAACTGTTGCTTTTTCACATGCTCTCTTGGAACCGCTTTCGTCACCTCACAAACCTTGGAGCTACACTGTTTCCTGGTGACTTCATCCTCAAAACTACATTTCTTCCATCTCCCCAGGGCCAAGCTCAAAACTACCAAATGTACGGAGACTGCTCAACTCAAGTTGCCAGGAGGAAAAAATTGTTGCTTGTTCTCACTCTCTCTGGGAACCGCTTTCAAACCCTACAAACTTTGAGGCTTAGTGCTTTCCTTGTAACGTTGTGGAATAAATACTAAATTGGCTAAAAATAGAAAAGTACAGCATTGTTCACACATTAAGGAAAAGTATAAAATCAAGAGGCTTCTGAGGTAGAAAACAGCCGCAGCTGGCATGAAGGACACAACACCTGTGGTTCCCTGATAAGCTACATGAGGTACGGGATGGGATGCAATTATTCTGCGGCTTTACCTTATGATGTATAGCGGATACGGGAACGGGATGATACCATGATACAGATAAGCTGCCAATTAGCTGCCCGCTCAATACTCGGAGCCAACATTTTGTCAAATTTTGATGAAATGCTGTCCTTTGTGCGAACTTTGCTCATTATAATGTCATTATAATACCAAAACACACCTCCATCCCGAAGGCTACCCGCCTCCAAGGTGCGACCACTCCTTCTTGAGTCTGCGCCCTGAATTTCTCGTAAACTATACCTTTAATTGTGAAGCGAGAGAAATTTACACCAATCATGATAAAAGTATGTATGACTAAAGTCACTCAAACTCCACCTTGAAGATAACAAATAGTATAAAAATAGCCCGAGAGAGGGGGGATACCCAGGGAAGACACCATCGCAAAGAATTCCATCACTGACTTCTGGGATCAGCCGACAGGCTGAGCCTTTCTTCCCCCGCATAGGGACGCCTTTGGGTAAGACTTGGATTATACCGAGTGCTTTCTCGGGAAACTTAGAAATTTCTCTAGAGACTCTCTTTTCTACATTTAGAGCCAGGCTGTTTTGTCGTTTGTCGCACGTTTTGTAGATGTAACAATACTTTCATTTGCACGTGCTTTGCAGACAGTGTATTTATCACCGGTAATCCTAAGAACCTGTATATCTGTTGTTTAAGTAAACTGCACTTTTTTAAGTAGCTAGTCGTTTCGGTTTCTCACTGGACGCGACCAAAGACTCGAGCGTGGCCGTGCTGGTTCATGAGCATGACTAGACTGAAGGTGCAGCCCACTATTAGTGTACCCAAATCGTAACAGTTTAATACATATTAAACGTGATTGGACTGACAGTGCTGAATTGGGCATCACTCAGAATTTAAACCCAGCCACACCTGGCCTCCCAGGTCGGTGAGGAGTGTTAGAACACGAGGGGGTTTATTTTCTGCCAAAACCACTTTGCCCCTTTTCACACAACAAATGTAAGACAAACCCGCCTTTCTTCACTTTCCCCAGGGCTGGGCTCAAAAAGAGCAAACATCTGGCCATTGCTGCCACAGCAAATGTGCCAGGAGGGAAAAATTTTGCTTGGTTTAACGTTCTCTGGGAACTGCTTTCATCAGCCCACAAACCTAAAGGCTTCCTGCTTTCCTGGTGACTTCATCCTCAAAACCACTTTTTTTTCATTCTTCCCAGGGCTGGGCTCAAAAATAGCAAACGTCCACAAATTGCTCACTGACCAAAGGTGCCAGGAGGGACAACCTTTGCTTGGTCTCACTCTCTCAGGGAACTGCTTTCATGGCCACAAAAACCTTGGAGTGCTGCACTTTCATAGTGACATCATCCTTAAAACGATTTCTTTTCACTGTCCCCAGGGCCAGGCGCAAAAAAAGCAAATGTCTGGAGATTGCTCCCACACTGAAGGTGCCAGGAGGGAAAACTGCTGCTTATTCTCACTCTGTCTGGGAACCGCTTTCCTCGCCCCACAAGCCTTGGGGCTCTCAGCTTTCTTAGTCATGTCATCCTCAAAAACAACCTTTTTTCACTCTCCCCAGTGCTGGTTTCAGAAATAGCAAACGGATGCACATTGCTCCCGCATGCAAGGTGCCAGGAGGGAAAACTGTTGCTTGTTCTCACTCTCTCTGGAACAACTTTCATCATCTCACAAGCCTTGGGGCTCCAAGCTTTCCTGGCGACATCATCCTCAAAACTACCTTTTTTCACTCTCCCCCGGGCCGGGTGCAAAAAGAGCAAATATCTGGCCATTGGTCCCCCACCGAAGGTGCCAGGAGGGAAAAATGTTGCTTGTTCTCACTCTCTCGGGCAACTGCTTTCCTCGCCCTACAAACCTTGAGGCTTAGTGCTTTCCTTCTAATGTAAGACTCAAACCCACCTTACTTTACTCTCCCTGGGGCTGGTCTCAAAAATAGCAAACATCCGGAGATTGCTCCCACACTGAAAATGCCAGGAAGGAAAAAATGTTGCTTGTTCTCACTCTCTCTGGGAACCACTTTCATCGCCTGATAAACCTTGTGACTTCTTGCGATGTCATCATCAAAATCCCCTTTCTTCACTCTCCCCACGGCCAGGCTGAAAAATAGCAAACATCCGGCCATGGTTCCCACACCAAAGGTGCCAGGAAGGTAACTTTTTGCTTGTTCTCACTGTCTTTGAGAGGCACTTTCATCACCCCACAAAACTTGGGGCTACGCTTTTTCCTGGTGACGTCATCCTCAGAACCACATTTCTTCACTCTCCCCAGGCCTCGGCTCCTGCAGGCTTATGTTGCCAGGAAAGAGCGGAGCCCCAAGGTTTGTGGAGTAATGAAAGTGCTTCCCAGAGACAGCTAGAGCAAGCAACAGGTTTCCCTCCTGGCACCTTTGGTATGTGAACTATATGTAAAATATTGTAAATGTAAAATTGTAAAATGCAAATATGTAAAATTTTTTGGGGGCCGGCCTTGGGGAGAGTTGAAAACTTTGGTTTTTGAGGATGAAGTGAGCAGGATAGCATGTATCTCAAAGGTTTGTGGGGCGATGAAAGAGGTTCCTAAGACAGTGAGAACAAGCAACAGTTTTCCCTCCTGGCACCTGCGGTGTTGAATTAATGTCCCTACGTTTCCTGTTTTTGAGCCCGGCCCTGGGGAGAATGAAAAAATGTGTTTTTGAGGGTTACTTCAGCAGAGAATGGTGAAGGCCCAATGTTTTTGTGGCGATGAAAGCAGTTCCCAGAGGTGCTGAGAACAAGCAACACCTTCAATGTGGGAGCAATGGTCTGATGTTTGATAATCTTGAGCCCAGCCTTGGGGAGAGTGAAAAAAGGTGATTTTGAGGATTATGTCACCAGGAAAGAGCAGAGCCCCAAGGTTGTGGGGCAATGGAAGCACTTCCCAGAGACAGAGAGAATAAGCAACAGTTGTCCCTTCTGGCATCTTTGGTGCGGGAGAAATCTCTGTATGTTTCAAGCGCTGCCACTTTGGGAGGAAGGAAAGGTCTCAGGGGTCCGTCATCGGAGCAAGAGTTTTCTGGATGGCAGCCATCATGGGAGAGAAACCACTTTGCTGCAAACTCCGTAATTTTTATTAAGTATGACATTCGTGGTATGAAATAATTCTCTTGGCAGCTTGGGTCAAATGCCTGGGTCTCGCTCATTCTCATCCCTGCACCTGGCAAGGCTCAAAAACACTGAGACCTTGAAACCCACATACCGTGGCTGGCTATGAAGGAAGTATTTTCACAAATTCAGATACCAGAGTCTTCTAAAAGTGCAGTTTTCCCAAGCATTAGAAGATGAATTAGCCCTGTTTCACTCAAACCAGGACAAAGAGGAATATCAATAATGACAGGATGTACCCAAGAGTGCTGAGGGAGCTGGCGGGAGTCATTGCTGGGCTGCTCTCCATTATCTTTGAAAGGTCCTGGAGAACAGGCGAGGTGCCTGAGGACTGGAGGAAAGCCAATGTCACTCCAGTCTTCAAAAAGGGCAAGAAGGAGGAGCCGGGGAACTACAGGCCGGTCAGCCTCACCTCCATCCCTGGAAAGATGATGGAACAGCTCATTCTGGGCGTCAACTCAAGGCATGTGAAGGAAAAGAAAGCTATCAGAAGTACTCAACATGGATTTACCATGGGGAAATCGTGTCTGACTAATCTGATAGCCTTCTGTGATGGAATGACTGGATGGATAGACGAGGGGAAGGCAGTGGATGTGGTCTACCTGGATGAGGGGATGGAGTGCACTCTCAGCAAGTTTGCTGATGACACAAAGCTGGGGGGGGTGGCTGACACAGCAGAAGGCTGTGCCGCCATCCAGAGAGACCTGGAGAGGCTGGAGATCTGGGCAGAGAGAAACCTTATGAAATTCAATAAGGGCAAGTGTAGGGTGCTGCACTTGGGGAGGAATAACCCCCTGCACCAGGACAGGTTGGGGGTGATCTGCTGGAGAGCAGCTCGGTGGAGAGAGACCTGGGAGTCCTGGGGGACAACAGGGTGCCCATGAGCCAGCAGTGTGCCCTTGTGGCCAAGAAGGCCAATGGCATCCTGGGGTGCATCAAGAAGAGTGTGGCCAGCAGGTGGAGGGAGGTCATCCTCCCCCTCTGCTCTGCCCTGGTGAGGCCGCACCTGGAGTACTGTGTCCAGTTCTGGGCTCCCTGGATCATGGAGGACAAGGAACTGCTGGAGAGGGGACAGCAAAGGGTTACCAAGATGCTGAGGGGATTGGAACATCTCTTTTATGAAGAAAGGCTGAGGGATTTGGGTCTCTTCAGTCTGGAAAAAAGACGACTGAGGGGGGATCTTGTCAATGCTTATAAATACTTAAAGGGTGGGTGTCAGGAGGATGGGGCCAGGCTCTTTTCATTGGTGCCCAGGGACAGGACAAGGGGTAACAGGCCCAACCTTGACCATGGGAAGTTCTACCTAAACATGAGGAGGAACTTCTTTCCTGTGAGGGTGGCAGAGCTGGAAGGGGCTGCCCAGAGAGGGGGTGGAGGCCCCATCCCTGGAGACATTCAAGGCCAGGCTGGATGAGGCTCTGAGCAACCTGATCTAGTTGAAGATGTCCCTGCTACTGCAGGGCGGTTGGACTAGATGGCCTTTCAAGGTCCCTTCCAACCCAACAGATTCAGTGGTTCTATGATTCTATGATAACCCATGTTTAGGTTGTAACTCTTGCCAGAAGAAGTTATTTTGCTTGCATATGAAGTCTTACACAATAAATTACTAACAGAATTTTACAGCGAAAAATGTGCAACTATAAACATCCCTTCTGATATTGGATACCCTGTGTCCGATGCAGTGCAGCATCAGAGGGATCCTGGATGGATTTTCCCACAGCGCTGTGCAGATCTCATTCATGCAGGGCAGCTCCTCCTTTTTGGTCATTCACGCTATTCTGCAATTTACTTGCAATAAAACAACTGTTTTCCTAAAATACGTTTGCATGAGAACTTCTTGCTGCATTTTTAGATAAAGGGAAGGCCACGGCACGATAACCAGCACTGAGTGGGAGCTGCCTCTGTTACAATGAGCTGCTGAGGTTGTCCTGCAGCCAAGGGGTTTGTGCAGCCCAGCACAGCCTGAAAGACATGCTGACTGCAGCACAGCACAGTAGAGCACAGCTCAGAGTTAACCAGGATACTCCTTGATGCACAGTAGTCCAGCAGTCGGATCAATCCACGTTTAAACCACTGTGGAAAGAATTAATGGATTGCCACCTATTAGCTGGGATGCAGTGAGAGCGTGCCACATGAAGAAATGAGGGAAGCTGTGATTTTAACATAAATAGTCAGCTGAGAGGTAGTAGTTAGAGATTCTATTGATTTCTTTTTCTCTTTTACATAAATAACTAAAATAAAGGTCATATATCAACGCCAGCCAATCAGCAAGTTCATTTTAAAGTAAATTCCCTGCATCAAATTGTTTTCCCTATGACAGTAGTTGGAGGAGAAGGCAGGAAAACCTTAATTTATCATAGTTTATAATTGGAATAATTAGCTTAGCTGTACATTTCTGGAAAGAGGCTTTGGTTCTTGTTTTAGAAATTGGGGGTTTATTTGTTTGTGCATGTGCTTTGTCTTTATGTATCTGCCAGTGTTAAGTGTACCCTGAGGATCTGCTAGTAAGCCAGGACTGCCAAGAGTGATGGGTCCCCACTGCCTGTGTGCTTGGGAGAGAACGTAAACACCGTGTGAGCAGTATGGCATGGTGGTGGAAAAGGAAGGGACCAAAAGAAGATGAGAATATTGGACCTGGGTGGGAAAACGGCCAGAATGAGATGGGATGGTACCACGATCCTGTGGCTTGGAGTTTGGATTGCCACCTGGGATGCTCTGGCAGCAGTCAGCAAAGACAACGTGTCTGGGCTGCTGCAGACTGGGAGCCTGAAAAACGCAATGGTGCTATTTGGGACCATGATGATGAAGGAAAACCAAAACCCAGTGAGGCATAGTTAAGCAGATTTGTGGGAATGTGAGCATCATTCCCCAGCATGTGACTACTCACAGTAATTGAGAGGGGATGAAGTTAGGAATTTGTGGAAAACTTACAGCCTTTGCCCTCAGGCAACCCTATTGCAGTGGCAGTGGTGGTGCTAGGAAAGCAGAGCAGGCAGTGGCTTTGGAGGGCAGTGCTCTCAGGAGCTGGGCCATGTACCTCCTGAAAGCTGCTCTGCTTGACAGGGATGGACTCCGGAAAGTGATTCATAGAGCAGTGTGTGGAGCAATGACCTGATCCTGCAACACAGTGAATGCGATACTCTCCTGGAGGGACTGGGACAAGGAGGGCTTAATCGACTACGGTCAGTCCGACTGCTGGAGCGTGTTTATAAGCGATGAGGGAGGGATCCCCAAAAGGTCATGGTTACTGATGCCATGGCTTGAATGCTCCGGTGGTTGTGTACGCTACCAAATTAATGTCCCTCTGTGTCACCAAGGAACTTGATGGGGTGTCCTGTTGATCCAGGAATGTACTTGTATTAGGAGGTGGGAGGAGGCCTGAGGTTCAGCATAGGGTCAACGGCTTAGCCAGAAGTAGTAATAAAGATTCAGCAAACTCCTCACATCAACCTCCTATCCCTTGGGATGTTCCTGAAAGAAACAGGACTGGTACGCTCTGTTGGTTGCTTCTGGTCCTGATCCACCTGCAGATCTTTCAAACTGATTTCCTGGACCATAGTAAGTGGACTGAGAGAGGGGGAAGGCTGTGAATGTCTGGAGCTAGCACATTAATCTCCTCAGGAGAAAAACAACTGCAGAGCTACCCAGGGGTCCTGCTGATTCTGGTGCTGTGAGATTCTGGTAGAGCTAGCCGTTGTTCTCTTGGTGGCAAGGGTATTTGTCATTGGCAGTATTGAACCAACTGAGGGACTAGTGTTGATATTAAAAAAATAGAACTATTCTCTTGAAGAAACCAGGGGTGTTGTTCAAAACACATTCATCCTGGGGAGGCTGGTTATAGCTGGACTCTGGGCTCTCCACACACTTATTCATTTGAGCCTTACAAAACTTTAAGCAGACCCCAGAAGGAAGAGGTATGTGCATTTTTGAGTGTGCATGTCTAAACCAGAGCAGTAAGTACTGTCACCATTTTGCTGTATTCCAGGGACTATTGCAATGGCAGAAGGGCATAAATTTAACTGGTTGCTGTGTACTGCCTGATGACAGCCACCAGGAGGAAGGGACTGAAGGGGCTGAAGGGACTGAAGATATATCTGAAGGGGCATACTGGGGTGGTTTTATGTGGGCAGCTCAGTGGCAGCTGCTCTGACCTGAGCAGGTCTTTGGTCTCCTCCCTTCAGGACCCTGTCGTCAGTGTGACACAGTCACAGCAATTCGATTTCGTCTTACAGGGGCATCTTTGGTCTGTGTTAGATCTCATGCTGTCCAACTAATATCACTTGTTATGGTCCCAGATCTATTACAGATGTAGCTCCTCAGTTTAAACCTAAGCCTGAACAACAATCATTTTCTCTCATGACTTTACATTTCAGATGTAAGGGTAAAATCCTCTAAGTTATTTCTGGGACTTTCTCCACACTTAACAAGGACTCTGCACTGCAGCTCGTGTAACAAATGGCATCTGTGAGACCCTCTGTGTTGCGTGAAAAGGGGCCAAGCAGTTTTGGCAGAAGATAAACCCCCTCGTGTTCTAACACTCCTCACCGACCTGGGAGGCCAGGTGTGGCTGGGTTTAAATTCTGAGTGATGCCCAATTCAGCACTATCAGCCCAATCGCGTTTAATATGTATTAAACTGTTACAATTTGGGTACACTAATAGTGGGCTGCACCTTCAGTCTAGTTGTGCTCATGAACCAGCACGGCCACGCTCGAGCCTTTGGTCGCGTCCAGTGAGAAACCGAAACGACCAGCTACTGAAACAGTGCAGTTTAGGATTGCCGGTGATAAATACACTGTCTGCAAAGCACGTGCAAATAAAGATATTGCTAAGTATACAAAACGCGTGACAAAATTATAAACGATACAGCCTGGCTATAGATGTAGGAAAGAGATTCTCTAGAGAAATTTCTAAGTCCCCAAGGAAGGACTCGGTATAATCAAAGTCTTACCCAAAGGCGTCCCTGTGGAGGGGAAGAAAGGTTCAGCCCGTTGACTGATCCCGGTAATCAGCGATGGAATTCTTCGCGATGGTGTCTTCCCTAGCATCCCCTCTCTCTCTGGCTATTTTTATACTATTTTTTTATCTCCAAAGTGGAGTTTGAGTGACTTTAGTCATATGTACTTTTATTATGATTAATGTACTCAAGGAGGAGTCGTCGCACCTCAGGGGCGGATAGCCTCCGGGATGGAGGTGTGTTTTGGTACATTGTAGTGAGCAAAGTTCGCACAAAAGGACAGCATTTCATCAACATTTGACGAAATGTTGGCTCGGGTAGCGTGTAGGCCGCTTATCAGTTCCGTAGTACCATCTCATTCCCATATCTGCTATTCGTCACAAGGGAAGGCCACAGAACAAGCGCGTTCCGTTCCATCCCTCATGTAGTTTCACAAACAACCTTGTACAGGGAATCGCAGATGTTTTATTCTTCGTGTGCCAGCTGCGGCTGTATTCTACCTCAGAAGCCTCTTGATTTTATGACTTTCCTTAATGCGTGAACAATGCTGTACTTTTGTATTCTTGGCCAATTTAGTAATTATTCCAGAGCTTAAAGGCCGATGGCTTAGTAGAAAAAAAGTTTGGCAGAAGTACATTACAGGTGGAGTTTCAGCGATTTGCTTGCATAATCCTGTCTCAAGATTTTGTTGTCCTGACTAACGGGGCTTACCAACATCTAGGGTTTCCTTTCTGTCCCTTTCTCTCTTCTCCTTCATCTCTCCCTTCCTCCCATTCTCCTTCCCTCCCTTATCTTCTTTCCTTCTTTTGTTCTTTCTTATTTCAGTGTAGAAAATACAAAAATTAATGAATGCTGTATTAGTTATAAGACCCACATAATCGCAATTGCTTTATAACTAGAACAAAGTTGCTGACTAAGGTGGGTAGAACAGTGGGTGGCTGACAGAGAGAGACAACTATGCTGAAACATGACCTTGCTCCTTAAATTTATCCGAGCATCTGCTCCTGGCTGGTGTGAGAGATGGGGCACTGAAATGTATGGACATCTGGCCTGGCTGAATATGGCTTTTCTTATCATCCTTTGAGGTATGAGATCAAACACAGTCTAAGAAAGATGCAGGAAGCATCTCTGTGATAAAATAATGGGTTGGAAAGCCAATTAGGAAAGGGAAATATTTTGCCATTCAGGTCACGAGTCCTTTTTCCGAACAAAGGCTGAATCCAGAAACAGTGCACAAATGGAAGGCGACAATACTGCAACCGCGTTTGCTTCTTCATGGGCTTTGTTCTGCTGCTTGGTGAGCAATGACTGCATTTATGTTTATGCAATAAACAGGTGCCTTAACCCTTATTTTATGTGAATGTATAAACCAACTACGAAAGGCATGTTTGTTGAGATAGGTGAATCAAAAACATTAAAAAAAAATTGCTCAAAGTAGCCTTGCCAGAAGACCCTCTTCCCAGCTAGGGGTCAGACAGTGGCTCTTTTGGTCCCCATGACCCAGGAGACTTCATTCTTTCATTAAGTAAATATTTTACATGCTGGCATACACCAGGTTTTTGAGGAGACTCAAAAAAACTTGAGTCAAAGCCTTACCTTGTCATTGTCTTCAGTGCTGGTACTTTCCATCTGTTTGGGGATTTGAACAAACCTTCTTATCTGGGTTTTGGCATGTGGGTTCAACCCTAGTAAAGGGATGCTTTCTACCTACCTGAAAATTAAGACCATGTGTGCATCTCCAAGGGACACACTCAACAAGAAAAGATCAGGGGTCGTGGAAGTAAACTCCCTGGCAAATAAGACACGTCCCTGCCGAGGGGCTGCTGAATCCTGCAACAGCTCCACACCCCAGGTCCAACCGGCCGTAAGGCTGAGCCCGGCTTCCCAGTCGGCACCCCCCATCCCTGTCCCCAAGATGCCAACACATCCATATACACAGACACATGTATATGTAAATATACATATGTATACACACACACATATATATAATGGGTTATATATAACAGATTAACACATACACACTAAGCACTCAGCAAAACACAAGCAGCAGCAGTGGCCTCACCCTGTTCCCCTCTCCGGCTGATCAGCATCAAGGTCCCTTAGTCTTCCAGTGAGAAAAATTTAATGTCCTGGTTTGAGGTAAAACAGAACCAATTTTCTTTCGGTATATATACCCGCACATATGCACATACACACAGGGGGGTGAGCCACGCAGCTCCCTCCCGCAGCGGGGTCCCTCTCCCTGCCTGCAGCTGCCCCGGGATCCCACCCAGCCTCCCCCGCGGCCCGCACCTGGACACACCAGCCCCGAGGACGCATCCCGCTCCACTCTGCCAGAGACTCCGCACTCACACACACGGACTCGGCTGCCCCCACGGCACCCCGCTACCTCCCGCGCTCCCTCCAGCAGCCCCCTGCCCCCGCGGTGGCGGGGGGCCCGTTGCGCTGATGCCCTCCCAAAGGCGTCCCGGAGCGCTGCGCCCGCTCCCGAGGCGGGCCGGGGGCTCGCCAGGGATGTGTCCGCCCGGTGCCGCAGCAGCACCGGGCGGGGCCGTGATGGCGGGAGCGGGAGGGGGAGAGCGGGAGCGGGGCGGGAGTGGGAGGGAGGGAGAGGGGCGGGAGAGGGGCCGGAGGGGGAGGCGCGAGAGCGCGGCGGGAGCGGGGGGGCGGGAGAGGAGCGGGAGAGGAGCGGGAGCGGGAGGGCGGGAGAGGGGCAGGGGCGGGGGCGGGAGCAGCTCGGCTCGGCTCGACCCGGCCGCCGAGGGGAGAACCCGGGCCAGCGGCAGCTCCGGTCCGGCCGCCACGGCCCCAAGGCTGCCTCGCCCTGCCCTGGTCACCGACGGACCGGGAGGACCCGCTGCCGGGACTCCGGCTCCGGCTGAAGGTTCCCGTGGGCGGTCGGGCGGTCGGCTGGCGCCTGTGGGAGAGAGACGCCGTGGTGGGCCCGCAGCGGGACCAGTGCCTGCTGCCGTCCGTCCGTCCACTCGGGCAGCCCCGCGGGACTGCAGCAGCGCGGTGTGCAGTCGCCAGGCGGCGAAGCCGGGCTGGGGAAGGGGGAGGCGTTCGGCAGGTGGATGAACACGCGTCTGGTGTCGGTTGTCCGGGTCACTGCTGGAGATCAGCCCGCGCAGGCAGCGTTTCCATCCCCGCTCTTCAGAGGCCCCCCTGGTGTGCCAGGCCGCCATCATGGGCTCCCCACCTTCGGGGCCCTTCCAAAGGCCGTGTCTTTGCGCAGCAGTGGGGCCAGAGGTGAACACGAAGGCCCACGAAGTGTGGGAGGAAGATGAGGATGGACGCGAAGAGATTCACGAGGAAGGAGCCATTCCGTGTGGGGCAGGTAGGAAGGTCTCTGTCAAGCAGAGCGCCGATGTGTGTTCTGTTAAAGCCACGCCAGGCTGGGGGTTGCCAGCATGGCTCTGGGCAGAGCGCGGAGTTGCCAGCAGCTGCGCCCAGGGTGTGTGAGCAAAGGGGTGTGGAGGAGATCAGAGAGGCCTTGAGCGTCCTCTCCACCGGCCTCTGCCTGCCCCGAGCTGCGCAGCCCGAGCTTGCCCACCCGGGCCTGTTCCTCTGAGACCTTCCCCGGGCGAGTCGAAGGGCTGAGGTTTCTTCTCCGGCTCACCGCTAGATGGGCCCCACATCCCTGCGGTCCCCAGGACAGGTTCTCCCGCACAGGCAGCAGCAGAAACACGGCTCCTGGCTTTCCCTAGGGTTTAGGGGGAAGAAGGAGAACAAAATGAGACATGGGAATGTGCGTGGACCTGCCTCACCTGGAGACAGGGCTGGAGCCCTCAGCAGGAGCAATTTGACTCTGATTTTCACAAAATGTGCCAGAGCGGTGTAGGAGGGGGCAGGTTACTAATTTAACCCCTTTACAGTCGAGGGTCCCCTCCTCCAAAGTGCATCAGAGTTGCCTGCTGCTGCAGTAGTTGCCCTCCCATGCTATCTCCATGCCATGGGCAGGGAGTGATCAGTTCCCTGGGCGCTGGGGCCCTCCTGGCCCTCAGCACAGCCTGCGCACAGCTGCAAAGTCATTTCCCTCCACAGTGGAACGACCCTGCAGAGCAAAGGGGAAAAAGCTTTGAGCAAGGCAGTGTGGTGCCGTGGGTAGAGCAGCTCCCTGGGACATGGGGTTGACTGGGGCGCAGCTGGTCAGTCACATCAGACCGTGACATCTCTGGAGGACAGGGATAGCATTTGCCATGGGACATAACTGTAAGCAATAAGATTGCTGCAATTATTTTGCTGACTCCATCCAGGAAACCCCAGGAAGAAAACCCCAAGAGCACCCCTCCCTGGTGCCTCGGTTTTCCCTGCTGGGAAGAAGTGCTGATAAGCTGCCTCTCTCCTTGCCTGCCTTACAGCTCATAACTCTTCATACCATTCATCCAACTGAGTTTACGCAAGTCCAGCTGGACTTGCCAGGACACAATCCAGCCCAGAGTTTTTGGGTTCCTGCACCCCCGGGCACCCTCCATACCCTGCAAGCAGGACTGGAGAGGTGGGGCTGAGCAATGGGTTGTTTGAGTGACTGGTGCCAGCCAAGGGTTTCCTCTATCCCTCCAAAAAAGCAAGCCACAGCACTTTTTGGACTTGCCATGACTCCCTGGAGCTCCGAGATTGGGGTCAAAGTCCCTGTCAGTGAGACGGACCCAGCCCCAGAGGCCCTAGAGCCCCAGGACCACACAGTCCAGGGCTCAACTAAGCGGTCTGCACCAAATGAAGGTGAAATCCTGCAAAGAGAGGGGACTGGTCCATTTGTGGGGTAAGCTTCTTTGGGAACCAGTTGTAATTGGGTTCTCCATCTCACCCTGAGTAATGTGATTCAGCAAATGGGGTTGCACGTGTTGCCCTAGGCAGCCCGGCTTGCCAGTTCAGGCAAGGGGGTCCGGGGGAGCTGGGGAAAGAGCTGACCTGGGACAAAGGCACTTTTCTTTCAGAGATTGTGCCCGGGGCTGGGCAGCCTGTTCCCACCCCCAGCCTGGGCCACTGGCATGCGAAGCACTCCCTCGCTCCTGGTATGCTGGGTAAAGAAGCAACAGCTGCAGGGGCCCTTTTGCCTCAGGAGCTGTGACAGCACCCGGCAGCCAGGCTGGGAGCTAAATTTAAACTCATGCTTTGTGTGTTTGTACATGCGAGTTCAGGCTCCAGCCCCCACTCCCCCGCTGCCTCCCCCGGTGTGCGGAGGAGACAGACTCCACAAGAAGGGAGATCCGGAGGAGCTCCAGCAGGCTGAGACCTGGGAAAGGGGGGCTTGGCCGTGGTGCAGAAGGGGGAGAAACAGCTAGGGGGAGACCACCATGGAGCCTGCTTCTCCCCAGGATGACGTGAAGAAGAGGCAACAGAAGGAGAAGTCCAAGAAGCCAGTACCGCCAGCAGCCCCCCGGCCAGCCAGGGCTCTGTTCTGCTTAACCCTGCAAAACCCACTGCGGAAGGCATGCATCAGCATCGTGGAGTGGAAGTATCCTTTCTGTCTGCATGGGCACGGGAGCACCCTTGTGTGTGCCTGTGAGCAGGGGTGCTGGGGACAGGACCCTGAGCTGCCAGCCCGCTTCAAGCCTGTGCTGGCTGTCTCGTTGGGTCTGTAAAAGGCAACAAGGCACTCAGGGAGCCCTGTCAGGATGTGCTGGCAAAGGCAATGGCTGTGCAAACTGCGGGTGTGAATAGGCTTGTGGGGGAAGCTGGGGCTGAGAAGCGGGTCAGGCCATGGTGACCTTCGGTAGGGTGGTGCGGGACAGACAGGGACAGCCTGGATGGCAAGGGACTTGTGGGAGTAAGCAGATTTTGTGCTGGCAGGAGCCGCGCTGGGGAGAAACGGGGGACAGCCCATCAGGAGAGGGTTTGGCATGTGAGGAGGGGGCCCAGTGGTCATCCCAGGGTGGGAATGGGTTCAGGCAGAGGAGGAGGGCCAGGGTCGGGGAGCAGGAGCTGAGGATGGAGCTGGGGACAACAGGCTGCCCAGGGGAGAGGTTTGGGGGTGGGTGGTGAGACCATGGCGAGCTGATTGGGATGGCTCTTTGTGTGTGTCACCGCCGGCCTGATTCAGCAGCTGCTCCCTGCCCTTAATTTAGGGATGAGGTTTGGGTGATTGCTCTTTGATTGGCCATCTTTTCACTGGGGTGTTATAGCTCGGAAATACCAAAAATGTCATGTTTCTGCCACCCATCCAGGAACTATTTTAGGCCATTAAATATTGTGTTGTTCACCTGTATTTTATGGAAGGGAAGGAGATGGAAGATGAAACATTTCGCTTTGGCTTCAGCAGTACATTTGGGCTTATGCAAAAACAATGGAATTTGGGGATGTTTCCAGAAAATCCAGTTCTTCCACCCCAACTATTCTTGTTTCAGTTGCTGAACCTGTCTGCATGTTCTGGCCTTGGCAGGATCATCCCAGCCCTGGCCAGGCTTTGCTCCTCTTGGAAGTGGCTTGGTCGCCTTAGGCTGGCTGCATTGCTGTACACGTAGTGCCATGGGGACACCAAATCCATGCCCCTGCACTGTCAGAGATGCCATCCTGTTCAAAACCCAGGGTGCCCATTTTCAGGCACTCAGCACATGCTGTCATCTCTGGTGGTGCTGTGCTGGCCATGGCTTTTGAGCCCTTGTTCCTTTGGGGAGAGGGAGCAGAGCTGAAACTGTGGAATTCTCCATTTCTGCTTCTCTGGCATAAGGACTGGGTTGTTCTAGAAGCATATGGAAAGGAACTGTGTCTGTGTCTTAAGCAGGCACTGAAGAGCTGGAAATAGGACTTAAATGTTCCAACATGCTCAAAAACATTCCTTCTCCTGCGCCAACATGTGCCAGAGAGAGTGTGTAGCACAGAGGGGGTCATTCCCACATTAGTGCCCTGGAAGGGGCGTGTGGAGGGGAGAGGTGGGTGTCCCACCAGGAAGGTTGCAGGTGCAGGGGGTTCTGTCCTGTGCAGGACAAATGATCCAGGGCATCGGGTTTCTCCAGCGCCTCTCTTGTGCCTGGCTGTATTTATACCCACATGCACCTGGCTGCCCTCATTCAGGGATCAGGGTTTGCAAGGCATGACAGGGTCGTTCCAGTTCCTGTGGGTTGTTATGGTCTTCAGGGCCAGGCAGGCTGCCAAGGGGAGATTAGTTGTGACCATTTTCTGTGGGAGTACCTGGCGTCTGGGTTCAGTATGGCAGTACCTATTCGTGTTCCTTGGGCCCATCTCTGCTGCATAGCTTCTGCTATCAGAGCACAAAGCTGAGCCACAGCAGCGGGACAGGGTCTTTTCCAGGCAATTGGAGAGTGGGCAGTATTGCTGCACTCAGCCTGGGGTGGGTGAAAGTCAGGCTGGCTCGAGGCAGAGGGGATTTTATGCTGAAATTTGCTGACATCTGAACCCCACCGTGTTTGTTAGCACAAGGAAATTTGAGTACTCGGCAAACTGCTGGGTATTGTGCGCTTGACAGCTAGCCCAGCAAGTTGATGGTTGTTGGGACACGTCTAACTTCGTGGTATTCCAGGTTGTTTTTCCACGTATTCCAGGTTGTTTTTCAGCCAGGAGGATTTCAGGGCACATGGGTGAGGAGTCTGCGGACCTTGGAGGACCACAGGGCTGTAAGGCACTAAGTACTTCGTTCCTGCTGCAAGGCAGATGTTGGTACCCTTGTGTGCTGTGTGGCGGGAGGCTGCTGAAGAAAAAGAAGGGAGATTACACAAGGAGATGAGGAGGATGTTGAGGCTCTGTCTCAGTGGCAAGAGGCAGAGGCACTGTGCTCTGTGATACTACATGCCTCTCCTTTGGTTCAGTCTGTCCCACTGCATTGCTGGCACTTCAGTGCCAGACTGACAGACTGGCCAGCAGCAAGCTGATTCTAGCTCCAGTAACAAGATAGGTCACCCTTCAAGGAGGGCTGCTCATCTCACCCTGTCAGAGCAGCCTCCAGCCCCTGGGCTCTGCCCCATTACCTGGAACACAGAGGGGAACAGCTTTTCCAGCTGACTTCAGTTTTTAAAGTGTCATCGAGCTGATGGATAGAAGTGTCCAGGAAAGGCAAAGCAAGGTGTGATGACCATAGGGCACAACTGTCAGCACTCAGCAGGCCAGCATAGAGAGAATGCTCCCTAGGCGCCCCTTGCCCCTTGATGCTGGGTTGGACAGTGGAATGGCCACAGTGGACATTGGACAGTGGAATGGCCACAGTGGACATTGGACAGTGGTCTGCCACCCAGGCAGGCCTTAGCACAATTATCTGGAAAGCTGAGGTAATTAGCTGATTAACCATGGCAAAGGGAAGCGTCAGTATGGCTGCAGGGCGTCTCTGCTGGAGCACTGAGTTTTGAGGGCTGTGCTGGACTCTGTAGTGGCATAAGCTGTAGGCGTTCCCACAGAGCATGTTCCTGGGAGCTGTTCTCCTTTGGAAGGTCTGCCCAAAGTGAGATGGGGATGCTGGGCAATCCTGTCTTGTCCTGGAACCTCTGAACCCACTGGCTGAGATTTACCAGTTTGCCTGTGATGGCAGATTGGTAGTTACAGGTGAGGATGGGGATGAGAGGTCTCAAAACAGTTTATGGGGGTAGATGCTGGCTGTGGTCATAAGTGCGGATGTTGTCTCCATATAGGAAAATGGAGAGGAGAAGGCACTGGAGGGGAGTGTGGTGATTTGCGTCACTGTTGATTTACACTGTAGGTGGGTCTGGCCCAGTGGGCAGCTGGACCAACATTTTCATTTCCTCCATCTGCTTTTAGTGTTAGTAGCTTCCAGGGGTACAGGCAAAGCAAGTGGATCAGGGACAACTGACATGTACTCGTCAAGAAACATTGTTGGCCAGGAAACTTTGAGATTAGCATTGTGACCAAAAATGTTTCTTATAGGTTTTTGCGTAATGCTGTACGCTTTGCTTTTAGGTATGTGCATAGCTGCATGGTGCAGTGGCTAGGCACAAGCGCTTCAGAGCGGCAGCGCAGTCCAGATGTGACCAGCATAAGGGCAGCAAAAGATGATGGCTGTCATCTTCTAACCAGATGTCCACTGCACTCCCAGGGTACCACAGGGTGTCAGGTTTGGACCATGCTGGGAGGAACGGAGAGTGGGGTCCCTGTGGTGAAAGCCTGGCTCTGGATGAGGTCCTGGAGGCAGAGTCTGAGTTCTTTTGGGGCTTCAAGAACATGATAGCTGAAGCTTGACCATGCTGTTTCAGTGCCCTGGAAGAGCAGTGACAGCAGCAGGAGCCTGGGAGTGACCAAGTGCCTGTCCTGGGGCCTTCAGGGGAAAACAGCAAGTCGCCCTATTTGCTCAGAGATGTCATAAGGCCCAAACAGCACAATTCCACCCTCTGGGGAATGGGATGGAGCTCAGGCTGAGCAGTCCTGTTACTCCCAACCCACGGCACTCCTGGGGACAGTTATAGGAGCACTGACCGCACTGGGGCACTGAGGCTGTAGGGCACCCGAGGATGTTAGCAGCTGGATGTTCTGCTGGAGGAGACCCTGGTTGAGCTGTCTTGCCCCTAGATGCCTTCTAGTCAGGGAGACATGGCCCACCCAAGAGCAGCTGCTCAGCAGCATCTCCCTCACAGATGCTGAGTACAGAGGGAGCCATGGCCAGCACGCTCCGAAGGGTGTACCTGCTTTTTCCTTCCTGTCTCCTTAATGCTTCCTCTCAGACCCTTCGAGATCATCATCCTCCTGACCATCTTTGCCAACTGTGTTGCACTGGCCATCTACCTGCCGATGCCTGAGGATGACACCAATGTTGCCAACTCCAGCCTGGTAAGATACTGCCCTTCCTGCTGTCCTGCTGGGCAGCCGGGTGCTGGGCTTCGAGGGCTCTGCGGAGCCAGTCGCTCAGCGTGGCATGGGTGCAAGATGGTAATACCTGTAGTGGGGCATCTGCTGCCGCCCTGTGGGGCACAGTCAGGCGTCATCAGTCCAATGAGAGGTGCTGCAAAGTCAGAGGGAGGCAGAGTGGTGGAGAAACTGCTGCAAAATGGGTTTTCAGAGGGGCTGAAACCACCCCTAGGTTGAGATCAAAGGCAGCACATTGGTGTGTGAAGTACACGTGAAGGAAGAATTGATGCTAAAAAATGACCAAATTCCCTCAGTTTTTTATCGTGACACTTCCAAAAGGAAACATCCTGTTCCAGAAATGCTCAAATGTTTTGTTTCAGCATTTATGGAATAAAGCTTTCTGACCTTTCATTTCAAAACTGTATTTTAATTTTGGTACTTTTTATTGATGGGGAAAAAAACCATCTCTGTTAAGCAGAGATGTTGCTGCTTTCCAATCAGTTGTTCTTTTTTTTTCCCCAGTCGCTCCATTTTGCCTGAAATAAGATGTTTTGATGTGATCCAGATCAATAGTTTGCACTATTTTTGGTTTGCCATCCCTTTCTTCTCTTCAGATCCCCACTGTGGTTCTATCCACATTGATTTCCATTGAGAGTCTGAGTTTGGTGACTGAATCAAAGCATCTAAATATACCCTTTTTTAATGGACATCTGCTAATTTTGCTAATCTGCTAATTTTGGACTCCTCAGCTTTGGGATGGGGTGTGTGTTTTGTGCAGGTATTGCTGGCAACTTGTGACTTAAAGCACCTCTCTGGTTTTTGCCTGTTCCTTAGAGGCTCTGCAGGGAAAAATATTAAAGCAATCAAAGAATCTGAGACACAAAATACAAAGTAAGGTTTTACTTGTGCAGTTTTTAGTTCCTCAAAGTGCTTTTGTGTCTTTCCCTCTCAACAGGCTTTTAGTGGCAGTGAAGGTAGCGATTACTTCTCATTTCCTTGGAAAAAGAAGAGAAGGGGTCACTGCTGGCAATGTGTTATGTCTTTTAAAAATAAAACCAAGATAGGCTCACAGAGGAGGGCAATTAAAAATACCCAGGGAGAGTTAATTCCTGGGGTGTTCATTCAGCTTCCCAGTGCACTGTCTGAGCAACTTATCTAACACTTGTGAGCTGGGGGCAGAGTTAAGCTCAAGATGCTGGTTTTGGTCTCTTCCCTGGCCGAGGGGGCATAACAGGACTTGAAAGGTACTGTTATCTCAGCTGAGAATTAAAGAGGCAAAGCAAAACTGGGGCAGGTTGACCGTGGAAAGCAAGAGGTGGGGACAGCAGGGATAGGGGGCTTCCTGCTGGGAGGGAGTTTGGGATTTGGCTGAGACCAGGATGCCTGCTAGGGCAGAGCTGGAAAAAGCCCAGCAGCATGTGGCAGTGTGGCATGATGGGGGGACAACCTGGCAGCAACCAGCCTCGCAGTGCTCCTGGGCAGGTACTGATGCTGCCCGAGAAGGCCCAACAACCTTTCCCATTAATGGGCGGCAGGCCTGTACTGAGTAACGTCCTGCATAAATGAAATTTCATCTATTTATATGTATTGGCATTCTTCAGGGGTCAGTACTGGGACCAGTGCTGTTTAACATCTTTGTCGGCGACATGGACAGTGGGATGGAGGGAACCCTCAGCCAGTTTGCTGACGACACCAATCTGTGTGGCACGGTCGACATGCTGGAGGGAAGGGATGCCATCCAGAAGGACCTTGACAGGCTGGAGAGGTGGGCCTGTGCGAACCTCATGAAGTTCAACCAGGCCAAGTGCAAGGTCCTGCACCTGGGTCGCGGCAATCCCAGGCACAAATAGAGGTTGGGCAGAGAATGGCTTGAGAGCAGCCCTGAGGAGAAGGACTCGGGGGTGCTGGTGGATGAGAAGCTCAACATGAGCCGGCAATGCGCGCTTGCAGCCCAGAAAGCCAACCGCATCCTGGGCTGCATCAAAAGAAGCACAGAGTCATAGAATGTGTTGGGTTGGAAGGGACCTTTAAAGGCCATCTAGTCCAACCCCCGTGCAGTAGCAGGGACATCTTCAGCTAGATCAGGTTGCTCAGAGCCTCATCAAGCCTGGCCTTGGATGTCTCCAGGGATGGGGCCTCCACCACTTCTCTGCGCAACCTGGGCCAGTGTCTCACCACCCTCAGTGTAAAGAACTTCTTCCTAATGTCTAATCTAAACCTGCCCAGCTCTAGTTTAAACCATTGGCCCTTGTCCTATCACTATAGGCCCTTGCAAACAGCCCCTCCCCAGCTTTCTTGTAGGCCCCTTTCAGGTACTGGAAAGCTGCTCTAAGGTCTCCCCGGAGCCTTGTCTTCTCCAGGCTGAACAACCCCGACTCACTCAGCCTGTCCTCACAGCAGAGGGACTCCAGCCCTTTGATCATCTTCATGGCCCTCCTTTGGACCCGCTCTAACAGGTCCATGTCCTTCCCATGCTGAGGGCTCAAGAGCTGGACACAGTACTGCAGGTGGGGTCTCCTGAGAGCAGAGTAGTTGGGGAGAATCACCCCTCTGGATCTGCTGGCCACACTTCTTTTGATGCAGCCCAGGATGCAATTGGCCTTCTGGGCTGCAAGCGCACATTGTTGGCTCATGTCCAGCTTTTCATCCACCAGCACCCCCAAGTCCTTTTCCGCAGGGCTGCTCTCTATCACATCATCCCCCAGCCTGTATTGATAATGAGGATTGTCCTGACTCAAGTGTAGGACCTTGCACTTGGCCTCGTTGAACTTCATAAGGTTTGCTTGGGCCCACCTCTGTAGATCGTGCAGGTCCCTCTGGATGACATCCTGTCCCTCTGTCCTGTTGACTGTACCACTCAGCTTAGTGTCATCAGCAAACTTGCTGAGGGTGCACTTGATCCCACTGTCTGAATCATTGATGAAGATATTGCACAGCACCGGTCCCAGTATGGGTCCCTGAGGTACACCACTTGTCACCCCTCTCCATCTGGACATCAAGCCATTGACCACCACCCTCTGGATGCGACCATCCAGCCAGTTCCTTAGCAACCAAACAGTCCACCCATCAAATCCATATCTCTCCAACTTAGAGAGAAGGATGTTGTGGGGGACCATGTCAAAGGCCTTGCAGAAGTCCCGACAGATGATATCTGTAGCTCTTCCCTTGTCCACAGATGCAGTCACTCTGTTGTAGAAAGCCACTAGGTTGGTCAGGCAGGACTTGCCCCTGGTGAAGCCAAGCTGGCTCTCTTGAATCGCCTCCCTGTCCCCCATGTGCTTTAGCAAAGCTTCTAGGAGGATCTGTTCCATGATCCTCCCAGGCAGAGAGGTGAGACTGACAGGGTGGTAGTTCCCAGGGTCCTCCTTTCTACTCTTTTTAAAAAATGGGTGCAATGTTTCCCTTTTTCCAGTCACCAGGGACTTCACCTGACTCCCACGACTTTTCAAATATCATGGAGAGTGGCTTGGCAACTACATCAGCCAGTTCCCTCAGGACTCTGGGGTGCATCTCATCAGGTCCCGTAGACTTGTGTATATTCAGGTTCCTCAGGTGGTCACGAACCTTGTCTTCACTTACAGTGGGAGGGACTTGGTCCCGCAGATCCCCGTCTTGCAGTCCTTCAAAGCAGGAGGTGTGAGGAGAGAGGCTGTCAGTGAAGACTGAGGCAAAAACGTTGTTGAGAACCTCAGCCTTCTCCTCATCTGTTGTTATTAGTTTGCCATTCTTGGTCATCAGGGAGGGCACGCTTCCTTTAACCTTCCTTTTCTGGTTGACATACCTGTAGAAGCCCTTCTTGTTATTTTTAGCATCCCTTGCCAAGTTCCGCACCTTGGCCTTCCTGACTTCATCCCTACATAACCAGGCAGCATCCCTATACTCTTCCCAGGACACCTGATGCTTCTTGAACTGCCTGTGCAGTTCCTTCTTGCCTTTTAGTTTGACCAGCAGGTCGCAGCTCAGCCATGCTGGTCTCCTCCCTTTCTTACTTGATTTCTTACACCTGGGGATCAACAGCTCTTGTGCTCTATGGTAAGCATCCTTGAAGATCTGCCAGCTCTATTCTTCCCCCTTGTCCCTGGGGGCAGTTTCCCAGGGGCTCCTATTGAGTAACTCCTCGAAGAGCTGGAGGTTGGCTTTCCTAAAATTCAGGGTCCTGACTAGGCTCCTTGTCTGGCACGTATCCCTCAGGACCGTGAACTCCAGCAGTGCGTGGTCACTGCAGCCCAGGCTGCCTCCAATCTTGACATCCCCAGTGAGCTCACTTGCATTGGTGACTATGAGGTCCAGTATGGCGTCCCCGTGAATTCCGTACTGGACCCCATAGCCAGCATGGTCGAGGGAGGTGATTCTTCCCTTCTACTCTGCTCTGATGAGACCCCACCTGGAGTACTGCATCCAGCTCAGCACAAGAAGGACATGGACCTGTTGGAGCGAGTCCAGAGAAGATGATCAGCCCCCCGCCAGCTTTCTTGGTCCCCTCTTCCTTCCAGCGTGTATTCCACCAAGCAGATCCCTGAAGAGGCCAAAGTCTGCTCTGCTGAAATTCAGGGTAGCAAGCTTACCGTGCTCCCTTCTCACTGCCCTAAGCATCTTGAACTCCACCATTTCATGGTCACTGCGTCCAAGGCTGCCCTTGAGCTACAAGGATTAGCTGTCCTGTCCCCTTCTCCCTCTCACATCTGCAGGGCTTGCCTCATCTACCTTCAGGGGAATGGGAGAAAGACACAGAGCTACTGTTTTGCGAAGCATGGTTGCCGCAAGCCTCTGGAGAGCACCCTTATTGGTGTTTTCTGTTTAAAAAGCCCTTATGAAAGACTTCAGCAGTGCAGCTCCCCGCCCTGCGTGTCCTGGTGCAGGCAGTCCACGCATGCATCCTGGTCAACCCATTGGTGTACATATGAAAAAACGTTTTTATTGGGGAGGGTGGTCATACACTGGCACAGGATGCCCAGGTGGGTTATGGAGTCTTTGGAGACATTCAAATCCTGCATGGACAAATAAGCTGGCCCTGCTTTGAGCAGCAAGGGGTGTGACCTGGTGATCTCCAGAGATCCCTGCCAGCCTCAAACCTCCTGTGATCTGTGACAACTGCCTCAGCCATGGCAAGGGCCACCCTTAGATTAGCAGCGAAGGGCGGTGTGACACAGCAGAGGTGATGGGGGCTGGAGCTGCAGGGGAAAGGGGACCAGGGCCTAACTGGGACTGAGAGGGTCTAGGGGAGGTGCAGGGGAGAATGGTGCAGGAGCAGGAACAGAGGGCGTGGAGGAGGGCAGGAAGCAGGAGACACTTTGGGGTGTGAGTGCTGTGATTCCCACTGCACGAGTATGTCTTCTGCTGGGCAGCAGGGGTAGCTGTCTGGTTGTGTTATGGTCACACTGTCCCCTCACTATCTATCCCCCACTTTGGTCAGCTCAGAGGCTTTATCCAAGCCCTGATCCCCCTGTTCCCTGGGAGGAGACACCAGGGACGGGAAGCTGGGGCTCTTTCTGGAGAGCCCTGTGTGGCCATAGGGACTGGGAGCTGACATCGCTGAGAAGGCTGGAGCTGTCTCTCACTGCATCGCATCGGTGTGGTGCACACTGTTGTTCCTGCTGCTCTGCAGCCCATTCAGCACCCACAGGCCAGGTGACTGTGTCCCTAGCGTGGTTGAAGCACGTGTGTGTGTAGCAGCCCAGCGTGTTGCAAAGACCTACATCTTTTTATAGTGGCTTTTTGAAGGCTGGGCTCTTCATACACCCAGTCCCAGCTCTGCCAGGCAGCCCTGCCATCCTTCCCTAAGCAGCCTCCCACCGTGAGTAGCCAGCTCTGAATTCTTGGAGAGAAGCACTGTTCTTCTGGTTTGGGCTTCTCAAAGGGAGCTCCAAGGTCACCTTTTGATTCTGGGCAGGGGGTTTTTGGAGGGAGATCCCTGCTAATCAGAGACCCTGGAGCCTGATTCTGTCCTGCTGGATGAAGCAGGGCAAGGAATTAGCTTTTGCAATGCTGGGGCTCCAGGCTGGATCCTGACACTCAGCAGCCTGGGCCTTGGCAGCTGCAGGGCTGCTGTAGCTTGCAGTGGGCTCCCCCATTTCTGCTCCATTGCAGGAGGGGAGATACCCCACCACAACACTGTCTGCCGATGCGGCTCTGCCATCCCTCTGAACCTGAAATGATCCTCACAACAGTTGTACTTACATGTCAAGGATTGCAAGTTCAGGTTTTGGGGATAGAGTAGGGGGAATCTGTCACTAATAAGGGGGCAAGGTGAATGGTGTTGAGTTGCCTTAGCTAAAAGCTTGAAGACAGAGCCCTGATAACATCAATAATTGCAATGCTTAGCTCTCTGCTCTTACCATTGCTGCCCTCAGATCCAACAAGGAACTGGTGCTTGTATGAGTGACAGTCATACAGGGATGCTTGGCAAGACCACTGCTTTTGGATGTGGTAACTGAGCAAGCAATGCTTCTGTCTGAGCTCTGGCCCTGGTTTCTTCAATGGACAGCATTTTCCATTTGGCAAGCCAGAAGGACCCTGGGAGGAAGGTGTGCGCGCAGCACTGCAGCCTTCACCAGTGGGGACCCGCTCCCAGTTTGGTCTCAGAGAGGCATTTCTACCTTTCTGGGTGCAATTCCCTGCAGAGCCCAAGCAGGGATACTCCTTGCCCTCTTGGGGTGCAGATGGAGAAGGGGGGCCGTGGAAAACCAGAAACATAAATAGCCCCGTCCATCTGGCTGCTTCAGCGGGATTTTAATCCAAGTCTGGAAAGGGTCATGAGCAGCAAGGGCAGTGATTGCAGTGACAGGCAGAAGCAGGTGGGCACAGGCAGCTCTTGGCTGCACTCTGGGGAAAGACGAGCTCTTCTGGGCCCTGTGGCTGCAGGGCTGTGCCGAGCCCCTGCATTGGGGTGCCAGGTCCCACCTCAGAGTGGGTGCAACACCTCTGCCCAGTAGAGCCCCCGGGTCAGCTTCTAGCAGCTCACTGCCAGGCAGATGTCTGGCATTAGGCAAGAGGTCTTGAGCCCAAGGCCTCACTTCCCTGGGAGCCCAGGGCACGAGGGCAGCCACAATGCAGCTGGCTTGTCCCACGGTGACTGTGTGGTGTCTCCAGGACAGACCAAGGAAGCCCTCAGCTGGAGAGGATGAGGAGGAGTCAGTGCTGCCTGCAGGAGGAAGGCTATGGGAGAATGGGAGGATGAGGCAGCAGGGAGGAGAACCAGAGATGTGCAGTGCCCTGGGCCAGGCATCTTTGGGTGCTGGGTTGGGAAGTGGTGGCTTTGCTGGTGTAGTTTGTTAGAAGAGGTGCCCATAGCCCCGGGACATGATCCTGGCAGCATGCCATTGAAGGGATGCAGAGGATCATGCTGCAGGCCAGAGAGTGGCATGTGGTGGCTCAGCATATCACCCCTTCATGCCCAGGGTAGCCACAGTGCTGCCTGGAGTGTGGGGGAGATCACAGATGGGTTGACAGCAGGGGCTGATCCAGAGACACGCGGGGAAGAGCTGTGCGCGGTGGTGATGCCAAGGGAGGCGACAGTCTGCTCTAATGGAGCATCCTCTCCTGCTTGCCTTTCCAATCCCCAGGAGAAGATCGAATACGCCTTCCTGATCTTCTTTGCCATTGAGGCGATGCTCAAGATAATTGCCTACGGGTTTCTTTTCCATACGGATGCCTATCTCCGAAACGGCTGGAATGTCCTCGACTTCTCCATCGTGTCCCTAGGGTAATGCAAGGAGGGGAAGCTGCTGGTGCTCATCTTGTGCCAGACCTGCTCCATAGTCCATGAGCTGCATCGATTCTTCTAGTGACTGCAGTGGGTTTGGGGCCAACTCGTAGACTCAGTTCATGGTCTTCTCCCATGGGCCCCTTTTTCATGCCCTGACATCCCCTGGGATCCTCTCTAACTCCTTTTTCTTCCTGTCTGACTCCTTAACAGCTCTTAGGTCTCCTTGTCCTTGGAGAAAGGGAGTGGCATGGGGTCCTCCAGGGTTTGGCGCACAGGGATTGGGTCCACTGGGCACCAGGGGGTGGGAGGGCCCCCGGCTGCTCAGCAGTGAAGGTGGAGGGTTGTGCAGCCACAAGTGCGCCCAGGAGTTGGAATTGGAAGAGCTGTCCCCTGTGTCAGGCTGAGCACAGCTCGCAGAGTCCCATCCCTCACTTTCCTACCTGCAGAGCACAGATTTCTTGGTCTCCATCCTCATGCCCTTCTCTTTCTCCCTGTCCTTCTTTCTGCTTCTCCCTCTTTCTTCCCTGCTCTGTGCCCTGGCTCTTTCAGGCTTATCACCATGACCCTGGAGCAGGTCAATGCGAAGCAGGGAGGGACTTCAGGGGGAAAAGGCGGCTTCGACGTGAAGGCTCTGCGAGCATTTCGTGTGCTGAGACCCCTGCGCCTGGTGTCCGGAGTGCCGAGTGGGTGCTAGGTGCCCTGCCAGCATGAAGGGCTGGCAGGTGGATTGAATCCCTGTGCCTGGTGAGGGTGGGGGCCACGCGTCAGGCTTCTTGTTGCTGCTGTGTCATGCCCAGCCACAAGGTGGGTGTGGAGGAGCCACAGGTTCTTGCTCGTCCCTACAGCTTGCAGTTGTCAACACCGGGGATCTGCATGTCAGCACACAGGCTGGAATCCCTCCATGGCTCAGTGTCAGCACCTTTGGGTGGCCAGTGTGAAAGGGGCCAGGACCTCACTCTAGTTTCTCAGGGCAGGGATCTCCTTCTCCCATAAGTCATACGAGTACAGCCAGGATGAGAGAAACAAAACAAAGAGAGGGGCATGAGGAAGCCTCCAGCACTGCCTGGTGCCTGGCTCTGCTGGGGTCTTCCACATGCTCGCATGGTGGGTAGAGAAAGGATTTCTTGCTTCAGAGATTTCAGTCCCAACCCACCTATGCCCCTCTTCCCTTGGCAGGGGACATTTCAGAGGCTGCTTGTCAGAGGGGCTGGCAGGAGTGCAAGGTGCACCCAAAGTTGTTTAGGAAGTGTTTGATCTCCTCTCCCTTCTTGGTGCAGGCCTTCAAGTCGTCCTGAACTCCATCATCAAGGCCATGGTGCCCCTGCTCCACATCGCCCTACTGGTTCTCTTCATGATCATCATCTATGCCATTGTCGGGCAAGAGCTCTTCAAGGGCAAGATGCACAAGACCTGCTACTACCTTGGGACAGGTGGGGCTGTGGCGGGGGGGCGATACGGCAGACATGTCTCTATGTGGCTGCTGTGGGGACCACAGAGCTTCTGTGGGTAGCAGAAAGTCTGGTCTTGCCAGTGTCAGGCCTGGGAATGTGGCGGGACCGAAGGATGTTTGGTACAGCACGCAGCTTGGTGATGGTACGTGGTAGGAGGAGGTGATGCAAGGGGAAAGGCTTCTGCAGGAGGCTGGGAGGTGCTGGGACCTGCTCCACTTGCCCTGATCTAGTGCTCACACCACGGCTTTCCCCCACAGATGTCATTGCCACGGTGGCATTGGAGAAGCCAGCCCCATGCACCAGCTCTGGCCACGGGCGACACTGCACCATCAATGGCACTGAGTGCCGAAGTGGCTGGCCGGGACCCAACAACGGCATCACTCACTTTGATAACCTTGGCTTTGCCATGCTGACTGTCTATCAGTGCATCACTATGGAGGGCTGGACCGAAGTCCTTTACTGGGTAGGCTCCAGCAGCTTGGGCCTTGTGCCCAGCTCGGCAGAGGTGATTACTGGTCCTGCTTCACAGGGGAGAATTATCTCCAGGACACAGGACCTCATAGCAGAGCTAGGTCTCCCCAACAGTGAAAGACATCCTGCCCCCACCAAGCTTCATACTGTGATGTACATCCCATAGTGCACCAGGCATGTCTACTGTACCTCTGCAGGCACTGCCCAAGCTGTCCTTCCTTTCCAGGTAGATAGGTGGGTGCTCCGGCTCCCACCTTTGTGAAGGCTTACAGGCCAGGCACAGCAATGGCTGGCTGGTGGATACTTCTCCAGCAAAACCCCATGTTTTGCAGTCCTTGTGAGACTGTCTTGTGGAGGCTTAAACATGGGGTGGATGTTTAAATCTGCTCCCAAAATGCTTGGGTCTGGCTTTACCTCCACTAAAACCATATGCAGAGTCATAAGGAGCCAAGTCTCAGAGTCAGGTTTATCTGCTACCATCCCAAGCACTCACTTTAGAGGGGGCAAAGCACCCAGAGGCTGTGGAGGGGGCCTTACAGGGAGACAGACAGCAGACAGTGTGTTCCAGATGCTTCCTCTGCCTCTCTCCTTGCCAGGTAAATGATGCCATTGGGAATGAATGGCCCTGGATCTACTTCGTCAGCCTTATCTTGCTTGGCTCCTTCTTCGTTCTCAACCTGGTGCTGGGGGTGCTCAGTGGGTAAGTGCCACCCTGTGCTTTCTCCTTGCCAGCAGATCAGTGAGTGAGCGGAGTGTGGACACTGGCTGGTTTTAACTGTACAAGAAGAAAGCCTGGAAAAGTCTCCATTCCTTTTCCTCTCCCACTCTTCTCACTTTTTTTGCATGCTTAGAAACCCTGAGCCTTGAGTTACTTTTTGTGTTAGTGTCCATGACTGTCTGAGGTTTTAGCATCATAGGATCATAGCATTGCCCAGGTTGAAAGGGACCTTTCAGATCATCTAGTGCAACCATCAACCTAACTCTGACAAAAACCATCACTAAACTATATCTCTAAGTGCTATGTCTACCCATCTTTTAAATACCTCCAGGGATGGTGCCTCAGCCACTTCCCTGGGCAGCCTGTTCCAATGCTTAATAACCCTTTCAGTGTAAAAATTTTTCCTAATATCCAGTCTAAACCTCCCCTGGAGCAACTTGAGGCCATTTCCTCTTGTCCCATCGCCTGTTCCTTGGGAGAAGAGACTGACCCCCCCTGGCTACCCCCTCCTTTCAGGGAGTTGCAGAGCCAGAAGGTCTCCCCTCAGGGTCCTTTTCTCCAGGCTGAACATCCCCAGCTCCCTCAGCTGCTCCTCATGAGACTAATTCTCCAGCCCCCTCACCAGCTCCATTGCCCTTCTCTGGACTCGCTCCAGCATCTCAGTGTCTGTTTTGTGGTGAGGGGCCCAAAACTGGACACAGCACTCGAGGCGGGGCCTCACCAGTGCCGGGTACGGGGGGACCATCACTTCCGTAGTCCTACTCACCACGCCGTTCCCGACACAGGCCAGGATGCTGTTGGCCTTCTTGGCCACCTGGGCACACTGCTGGCTCATATTCAGCCGGTTGTCGACCAACACCCCCAGGTGCTTTTCCGCCAGGCAGCTCTCCAGCCGCTCTGCCCCAAGCTTGTAACCCTGCCTGGGGCTGTTGTGACCCAAGTGCAGGACCCGGCACTTGGCCACGTTGAATCTCACACCATTGGCCTCGGCCCATCGATCCAGCCTGTCCACATCCCTCTGCAATGCCTTTCTACCCTCCAGCAGGTTGACACTCCCACCCGACTCAGTGTCGTCTGCACACTGACTGAGGGTGCTCTCAGTCCCCTTGTCCAGACCATTTATAAAAATATTAAAGAGAACTGGCCCCAATACTGAGCTCTGGGGCACACCACTCATGACCAGCTGCTAACTGTATTTAACTCCATTCCCCACCACTCTCTGGGCCTGGCCCTTCAGCCAGTTTTTTACCCAGCAGAGAGTACTCCCATCCAAGCCATGGGCAGCCAGTTTCTCCAGGAGGATGGTGTGGGAAACTGTATCAAAGCCCTTACTAAAGTCCAGGTAAATAACATCCGCAGCCTTTCCCTCATCCACCAAGCAGGTCACTTTGTCATAGATCAGGTTGGTCAAGCAGGGCCTGCCTTTCATGAACCCATGCTGGCTGAGCCTGATCGCCTGGTTGTCCTTCCTGTGCCACGTAATGGTACTCAGGATGATCTGTTCCATGACCTTCCCAGGCACCAAGGTCAGACTGACAGGCCTGTAGTTCCCTGGATCATCCTTCTGGCCCTTCTTGTCACATTTGCTAGATGCCATTCAACTGGGAGCTCCCCGGTTTGCCAGGGCTGCTGGTAAATGATGGAAAGTGGCTCGGGGAGCACTTATGCCAGCTCCCTCAGTACCGTCGGGTGGATCCCATCTGGCCCCATAGACTTGTGTATGTCCAGGTGTTGGAGCAGGTCCCTCACCATCTCTTCCTTTGGATTATGGGGGCTTCATTCTGATCCCTGCCCCTATCTACACATCCCTATCTACACGTCCCTCAGATTATTACCCACTTTTGATCTTTCAGGTAGGCAGCGACGAGGTAGTGAGAAGTCTGAGGGCAATGAAGAGAGATTTCGTGGCCTTGGGACAACTTGTCAAGGGATACGGAGCACAAGTTGTGTTCTCCTCTGTCCCCCCAGTTGTGGGGAATGATGAGGGGGCAAATAGGAGGAGCTAGCAGATCAATGCCTGTCTTCGAGCCTGGTGCTGCTGGCAGGACTTTGGGTTCTTTGCCCATGGCCTGATTTACAAGATGCCAGGCCTGCTGGTAACAGGCAGGAATAGCTTATCTTGCAGGGGGAAAAGGGTTCTAGGACAAGAGTTATCAGGGCTCATTGAGAGATCTTTAAACTAGATTCAAAGCACGGGGGAGATGCTACTGAGCTTGCCGGTGAAGTGCTTGGGTGTAGTAGCTCAGCACTTGCGGGAGAGCATGCCAGTATTTTTGAGAACCAGAAGGCCTACCACCCCTCAGGGGTGAAAACTACACACACGACTCCTTCTCTGAAATGCTTACGCACCAATGCACGCAGCATGGGGAATAAGCAGGAAGAGCTGGAGATCTGTGCGCGGTCGCAGGGCCACGATCTCATTGCAATTACTGAGATGTGGTGGGACAGCTCACGTGACTGGAACACTGTCATGGATGGCTACGTCCTTTTCAGGAAAGACAGGCCAGCGAGGTGAGGTGGTGGAGTTGTTCTTTATGTGAGAGAGCAACTGGAATGTATCAAGCTCTCCCTGGGATCAGATCAAGAGAGAGTTGAGATCTTATGGGTAAGGATTAAGGGGCAGGCTAATATGAGGGACACTGTTGTGGGTGTTTATTACAGGCCACCTGATCAGGATGGGGAAGCTGATGAGGCTTTCTACAGACAGCGGAAAGTAGCCTCGCAATCACAGGCCTTGGTTCTCGTGGGGGTCTTCAATCACCCTGATATCTGCTGGGAAGGCTACACTGCCAGGCACGCACAGTCCAGGAGGTTTCTCCAGTGTATTGATGACAACTTTTTGACACAGGTGGTGCAGGAGCCAACAAGGAGAGGTGCACTACTGGACGTGGTACTGACAAATAAGGAGGGACTGGTGGAGGACATTGAGGTTGGGGGCAGCCTTGGCTGTAGTGATCATGAGAATATGAGTTCAGGATCATGGGTAGTATGCACAAAACAACAAGTAGGATTGCAACCTTGGACTTCAGGAGGGCTAACTTTGACCTCTTCAGGAAACTGCTTGGAGAGATCCCGTGGGCTAGGGCTCTAGAAGTTGGCAGGGCTCAAGAGAGCTGGTTGGTATTCAAATACCACTTTCTCCAAGCTCAGGATCTGTGCATCCCTAAGAGGAAGAAATCGGCCAAGGGACGCAGGAGACCTGCATGGTTAAGCAGGGAGCTTCTGAAAAAGCTCAAGTGGAAGAAGGAAGTTCACAGCACACGGAAGAAGGGACTGATCACTTGGGAAGATTACAAGAATGCCTTCAGAGTATGCAGGGATGAAACAAGGAAAGCCAAGGCCTCCTTGAATTAAACCTGGCAAGAGATGTCCAGGTCAACAGGAAGGGCTTCTTCAAGTATATCGGAGGCAAAAGGAAAACTAGAGAAAATGTGGGCTGGCTGTTGAATGAGACAGGAGCCATGGTGACAGAGGATGCGGAGAAGGTGGAGTTACTGAATGCCTTCTTTGCTTTGGTCTTTACTGCTCGGGCCAGCCCTCAGGAGTCCCAGACTTTGGAGGTAACAGAGAAAGTCTGGATGAAGGAAGACTTCCCCTTGGTTGAGGAGGATCAAGTTAGAGATCAATTAAGTCAATTGGATATCCACAAGGCCATGGGTCCTGATGGGATGCACCCAAGAGTGCTGAGGGAGCTGGTGGGAGTCATTGCTGGGCCGCTCGCCATCATCTTTGAAAGGTCCTGGAGAACAGGCGAGGTGCCTGAGGACTAGAGGAAAGCCAATGTCACTCCAGTCTTCAAAAAGGGCAAGAAGGAAGACCTGGGGAACTACAGGCCGGTCAGCCTCACCTCCATCCCTGGAAAGATGATGGAACAGCTCATTCTGGGCGTCAACTCAAGGCATGTGAAGGAAAAGAAAGCTATCAGAAGTACTCAACATGGATTCACCATGGGGAAATCATGTCTGACTAATCTGATAGCCTTCTATGATGGAATGACTGGATGGATAGACGAGGGAAGGGCAGTGGATGTGGTCTACCTTGACTTCAGCAAGGCTTTCCACATGGTCATCAGGAAGCTTAGGAAGTGTGGGTTAGATGAATGGGTGGTAGGGTGGATAGAAAACTGGTTGAAAGACAGAGCTCAGAGGGTCATGATCAGGGGCACAGAGTCTCATTGGAGGTCAGTGACGAGTGGTGTTCCCCGGGGGTCAGTACTGGGTCCAGTCCTGTTCAATATATTCATCAATGACCTGGATGAGGGGATGGAGTGCACTCTCAGCAAGTTTGCTGATGACACAAAGCTGGGGGGGGTGGCTGACACAGCAGAAGGCTGTGCTGCCATCCAGAGAGACCTGGAGAGGCTGGAGATCTGGGCAGAGAGAAACCTTATGAAATTCAATAAGGGCAAGTGTAGGGTGCTGCACTTGGGGAGGAATAACCCCCTGCACCAGGACAGGTTGGGGGTGATCTGCTGGAGAGCAGCTCGGTGGAGAGAGACCTGGGAGTCCTGGGGGACAACAGGGTGCCCATGAGCCAGCAGTGTGCCCTTGTGGCCAAGAAGGCCAATGGCATCCTGGGGTGCATCAAGAAGAGTGTGGCCAGCAGGTGGAGGGAGGTCATCCTCCCCCTCTGCTCTGCCCTGGTGAGGCCGCACCTGGAGTACTGTGTCCAGTTCTGGGCTCCCTGGATCATGGAGGACAAGGAACTGCTGGAGAGGGGACAGCAAAGGGTTACCAAGATGCTGAGGGGATTGGAACATCTCTTTTATGAAGAAAGGCTGAGGGATTTGGGTCTCTTCAGTCTGGAAAAAAGACGACTGAGGGGGGATCTTGTCAATGCTTATAAATACTTAAAGGGTGGGTGTCAGGAGGATGGGGCCAGGCTCTTTTCATTGGTGCCCAGGGACAGGACAAGGGGTAACAGGCCCAACCTTGACCATGGGAAGTTCTACCTAAACATGAGGAGGAACTTCTTTCCTGTGAGGGTGGCAGAGCTGGAAGGGGCTGCCCAGAGAGGTGGGGGAGTCTCCATCTCTGGAGACATTCCAAACCCACCTGGACGCGTTCCTGTGCCACCTGCTCTGGGTGACCCTGCTCCGGCAGGGGGTTGGACTAGATGATGTCAAGAGATCCCTTCCGACCCCTATCATTCTGTGATTCTGTAATTAATGCTTCAACAGTCTCCTCCAAATACAACAACGAGCTGTCATCAGTCTGGTTACAGTGTTCATAACACTTCTGTGCCAAATGACTCAATTAGTGCTTATTCCCATAGTAGTGCAGTTAAAGCTGCTATGCACAAAGTATCTCTGGTGCAATGCTCAACCTACTATGCAGTGCTGTGGGGAGGTGCCAGCATCCTGATTTTGTTGCTGGGAAGTATGTGTTGTCCCGGGGAGTGAGGGGGAGGCCTTTCTCCTCAGTTCTGTGTAGGCTCAGGGTCTTTTTTGTACATTTCAATCCAATGCGTGCAAGTGGATCACACTCATCATCTCCATTCACAGGGTGGAGACCTTGGAGCAGCTTTCTGCCCCCCACGTGAGTGAGACCCCACTTGCTCTAATCCTTAGCAGGGCTGGAGAACTCCACAGCCTCTGATGTCTAGCGTTAGTTGGCTTGTCCAACCACAGCATCCTGCATCAAGGAGCTCCCAAGGAGCAGCCAGTAGTGGGGAAGAAACCCTGCCTGCCTGGGATCATCAGGTGATGATCCTCCATGATCTTGCATCATGGAACAGGGCCAAGACAGAAGAAAGTCACTAGAGCAGTCTAGTGGTAGCACTAGGTGGTAGGGTATTTCAGACTTTTATCTTTCTACAAGAACTGCCTTGCACAGGGTTCTGGTATCTCGTACCTCACCTCCATGTGGTCCCCCTCCTGAGTCTCACTCTGCTGCTTGCCTTGTCCCAGCGAGTTCACCAAAGAGCGTGAGAAGGCCAAGTCACGAGGCACATTTCAGAAGCTGCGGGAGAAGCAGCAGCTGGAAGAGGATCTGAAGGGCTACATGGACTGGATCACCCACGCTGAGGTCATGGACAGTGACCGGGCCAGGGGAGAAGGTATCAACTCTGCTTGGTCAAAGACCCTTAGTTAGAGGGTTGGGTTCATAACACTGACAATCCTAGAGGGGCAGGGTAAACACCTTTGGAGAAGTGAAACCCTATGAAACAAAATGCTTTGACTTCTGCAGAACTGCTTCCCTCCTCCTTTTTTTTTTCTTTCCTGAATCATTTTATTGAATCTGATCCCAACTACCAATAACTTGGGCCTTGTGCTAAATCTCCACCTCAACCACTGTATTTAATATTTGCAGACTACTAGCAAGGCCTAGGTCTCCTTTGGCAAAATGCATTTGCAATGGTCATGAGAAGCCATGAGGGGCATGTGCACTTTTGTGTGCAGGGGCAGAGTGCAGGGTCGCTAGCTCGCACGCTAACAGATGCATGAATTTCTTGCCATTGCTTGACAATTTTAAGGGATTAGAAGGGGCTCAGGGAAGGAAGTGAGTGTACAGGGCATCTAGCCAAAGTCTCAGCAAGGCCTGAGGAGCTGTGACACTGAGACAGTGTCTGCTATGTTACCCTGCCCAGTGAGGTAACTTTTGATGCCTCAAGCTGAGCGATACTTGTGTGCAAAGAGCCTTGGGAAACAGTGGGAAAGACAAAATGCCTCTTCCACACCTGTGGCCAGTGCTCTTACAAACCTCCTGTTGTTCAGCATTTGCTCAGGTCAAAACTGACCCCAGTTTTCTCCACGCTGTGCGTGCCTTGCCCTGAGGAGCCTGCGTACACACTGCTGTCTTTTCAGGCTGCTGCTCTGGGTTGCTGCTGCTCTTGCTGCAGGGCAGATGTTCCTGGTGCCTCCTACTTGGTTCGCACCTGACACACAAAACCTGGCCAAACTTTCACTGCTATTTCCCTGGAACCGCATGTCTTGATTTCACTTCTAATGGGGAAGCTCTTCCCAATGTGCTCCTGGGAGAGGTTCCCTCCCACGTATTCTTCCCAAGGCCTCCAAGGAAAGCCTGGGATGTTTTTCCCTCCTTAGGTATGATGCCATCAGATGAAGGAGGGTCAGAGACAGAGAGCTTGTATGAAATTGAGGGCATGAACAAGTGGATTCTCTACTTGTAAGTATGCACTGGTTGAACCGTCTGCTGCTCTGCATGTGGGCTTGCCCAGTCTCTCGTTTGCTGTCCTGGCTGGGCCAGGCTTTCTTGCTAGCCACCGGTTTCTGGGGGAAAGCCAGTGGCTGTGTGCTCAGGAGGAGGTGCAAACATTGTGGACAGCAAAGAGGATTTTGCTCTGGTACTGGCAAAAAGCCACCTCGAGGTGAACAACCTCTTCACTTTGGGACCAGGCTCCGAGCATACTCTCCTGGCCCATACAGCATGTCTTGTGCTTCAAGAGCTGGGTCTGTAGCAGCCAACCAGACGTGACTGTAGGCCAAAAAGGAGCCAGGAGGTGTTTGTGTGAATGAACTGCAATGCCTGAGTGAATGCACCAAGTTCCAGGGGCAGGGTTACGTTCCTCAGGCTTTTTATGGGAAGGCCACTGGAGAAGGGAGCAGGGGTGGCTTTGCAGTCTCCCAGCACAGCCCTGGGCTGCGCAGGACCTGCTGGCCGGCTCTGCTGACCCTTTGGCTGTCTCTCCAGCCGTCAGTGGAGGCGTTGGAACCGAATGTTTCGTAGAAAGTGTCGTGATGTGGTGAAGTCCAAGTTCTTCTACTGGCTTGTCATCCTGCTGGTGGCACTCAACACCCTCTCCATCGCCTCTGAGCATCACTTCCAGCCAGAATGGCTGACACAGGTGCAAGGTGAGCAAAGAGCCTGAGGGAGAGGTGGGGCCCAGGACACCCTGCTGCCCTGGAGACATGTGAACTCTTTCTGTGTACGCACAGCCACACTGGCATGGCACAGGGGTTGTTAGACACATGTAGACTTGCTCATGCATGCAAACACAGCCAGCACACAAGTGGTTGTACACCATCCCCACTGCACTCTCACACACCTGCACATTGGACATGCGTGGTGCATACAGTTACACATGCACAGTGTATATATTCTTAGGGATGTGGGTTTGCATGGTGAACGCAGAGTGTATACATTTACAGGTGTACATGCATAGTGCACACAAACACACATTGCATGCACTCATGCAGTACAGCCACACATATTGGTGCATGCGTTCACACTACCTGCACCCTGCCACATGCAAACACACAGAGGCACACGGAGTATAGCTGTGCACATGCGGACACAGCTCAGCCACATGTATGCACACACACACACACAGCCCAGTACACGTGCACGTGCTGCATGGACTCACATGCACAGTTCAGCCGCACTCTCACATGTATAAGCACACAGTTGCACATCACCCTTCTCCTCATCTTCCTCTCCTGTGTGCTCTCTGAAAAGCAGCATTTGCTGCAGCTGCAGCTCAGGGCTTGGTGGTGGGCAGAGAAGGGAGGTGAGCAGCACTGCACTCCTTCCCTTCCTGCTGTGCCATGCTGCGATTAAGAGGTCCATGCTCTGATGGGCTGGATCTCCCACCCCAGACAATGCCAACCGGGTGCTGCTAGCACTCTTTGTGGCTGAGATGCTGCTGAAGATGTACGCACTGGGCCTGCGCCAATACTTCATGTCACTCTTCAACCGCTTTGACTGCTTCGTGGTGTGTGCGGGGATCTTGGAGATCATCCTGGTGGAGCTCGGCACCTTGTCACCCCTGGGCATCTCTGTGCTACGTTGCATCCGGCTCCTCCGCATCTTCAAGATCACCAGGTTGGGGAAGGAGCTCTGCGGGTGCTGGTGGCTCATGGTCCCCAGGCATCACTGGCCTCATCCCTGCAGAGGGCTGCAGCGTGAGCAGAGCTGGTAGTTTCTAAATAGAGGAACAAGGCCAAGCTGGGGATTTCTGTCCTCGGGAGATGGTCTGGGAGTGGCAAGTAGGACACAGCAGGGCTTGCTGGAAGTCTCCTGGGGTTCTCTCTCTCACTCTGGGTTCTGGGGTGTTGTAAATGGGGGTGCTGTGGGCCGAGACACATGGCTTCTCTTTCTGGCACCAACCCGCTGGGTGTTCATCCCCCTTCGCCATCCTGCCTGCTGGTGCACTGTGCAGGCAGCAGTGTGTCTTGCCTGTCACCACGCCTGGAGCTTCAGTTCCACCTCCTGGGGCCTGCCTGGAGCAGTCCCAGTGCCCAGCATGTGAGTGGTGCTGGTTCAGAGCCCCCCTTTCTGGGCTGCCAGCACATCCCCCCGGGCCAGGCGATCTGTTCCCTGTGCCTGCCTGATCCTGCCCACAGCCTTCCCCACTCCTTCACCTCCTGCACGCTCCTGTCTCTCCTCTCCACAGGTACTGGACGTCCTTGAGCAACCTGGTGGCCTCTCTGCTCAACTCGGTTCGCTCCATTGCCTCTCTGCTCCTCCTCCTCTTCCTCTTCATCATCGTCTTTGCACTGCTGGGCATGCAGCTCTTTGGGGGCAAGTTTGACTTTGAGGACATGGAAGTGCGGCGCAGCACATTTGACAACTTCCCCCAGGCCCTCATCAGTGTCTTCCAGGTATGGGGCTGCGGGAAGTGCAGCAGGGGACTGGAGGACAGTGTCGGGGGGGTCTTGCCTGCGCTCTGGGTCTCCTGGCTGGGGCTCAGAGAGATGTGGGTTTGTGGGAGGTGATGTGGCTTTGAGGCAGGAGCAGGGAAATGCAATTGCGGTCACGAGCAGTAGTGCAGATTCAGGGCTGAGCAGTGAGGTGGGGTCAGGTTGTGGGGGCTGTAGGGGATGTGAGGGTTCGGGGCTGGAGCCAGGAGGGCAGGATCGAGCTGTGGGCTTCTGCCACGCTCTGCTGTGGCTATTTCTGTTCTGCTCCCAGATCTTGACCGGAGAGGACTGGAATTCAATCATGTATGATGGGATCATGGCCTACGGGGGCCCGTCCTTTCCCGGCATGCTGGTCTGCATCTACTTCATCATCCTCTTCGTTTGTGGGAACTGTATCCTCTGCCTGCAAAGCCAGGCCTAGCTCCCTGTACCCAGCCCCATAGCATCAGCTATGCAGGACTGACTCCTTAAGGTTTTCAGTGCTTACCTTAAGCTTTTCCATTCTGAACAGCAGGAGAACAAAACACAGGCTTCAGGGCTTGCAATGGTGGTGTCTGGGTTCTGGAGTCTGGAGGAAAGCACGCCACAGGGCAGGTTTGGATGACCAGCAGGCATAGATTCAGCCTCCAGTTGGTGCAGTCACAAGACTGAGCTGTACGGACTGAGCTAAGGCAGAGCCAGCCCAGAGCTCCGTACTCACAAGGATGGGTGCAGAGTTAGGGATCACCAGCCAGGGTTATCTCAAGAGCTTAAGTCCTGGAAGGCTTCTCAGGGCACCCTGGAGACCATGGCTCTGGCCACATCCTCCAAACAGGAACCAAGTTCATATCCTTAGCGCTGTCCCTCCAGATATCCTTCTCAATGTCTTCCTGGCCATCGCAGTTGATAACCTGGCTGAGGCTGAGAGCCTGACCTTAGCCCAGAAGGCCAAAGCAGAGGAACGCAAGCGGCGGAAGATGTCCAGGTGAGTGCTTCAGTCCCTGGCAGTGGGAGCTCCCAAACCCAAACTTCGGTGTGAGGGGACAGAATGGCATCACCCATGCCCCTGCCCAGAGTTCAGTTCCTGCTCTCTCCTCCCCACTCAGAGGTTACCCAGAGAAGTCTGAAGATGAGAAGCAGATGCTGGCAAAAAAGCTTGAGCAGAAAGCAAAGGGAGAAGGAATTCCCACAACAGCCAAGGTCAGTGCTGTTGGGGCTGGGCCTTGGGGAGTTCCTGATAAGGGACCAGGCTCCAGGTCCTGGAGGTCCTCCAGGTCCCTCCTGATGAGGGACCAGCCAGGACTGACAAAGGCTTGGAGCCAGCCTGGGTCTGGACTCTTCTGGGCCAGAATCGCTTCTCATGTTAGCATCCTCTGGTGATGAGGCCTCTCTGGGTACAGGCAGGGCATGTTGCCTGGTGAAACTGGTCCATTGCTGGGGATCCTTCTCCTCGGAATCATTTCCTTGGCCACAGCCAGTTGTCGGTGGTTGAGATGGGCTGGTGCACACCAGTGCAAAGGGGAGCAGAGCAGGTCAGCAGCACCCCAGGCCTCCCTTATGCCCACACCAGCAACCCCTGTATGCAAAGCCCTCAATTCAGCTGTGGTGACTATGTGCTGAGCTGCCTCTTACAAGTATCTGGCCAGCAGCTGCTTCCCTATCCACTTTGTAGAGATTCCCCATGGGAACTCACCCAGAAGTCACCCCATGTCTTATTCCACCCGTGGTATAGGACCATGGCCCCAGGCTTTTGCCCAGAACACATTCCCCTGTCACATCTGCTTGGTATTGCTCTTTGCTCAGATTGCAGCACCCCTGAGGTGTTTCCCCTCACCCTGCTCCATCGTGGGCCAGGGCTCCATGTGCTTGGTGCTGTATGGACCAAATGCAGAGACACTCTTTGGCCCACATCACTTCCAAGATGATAGGGTCTGGCCAACATGCAACATTTGGCAGCAATACTGGCACACACAGCTGCATGTTCTCCTCTCTGTCTCTCCCTTGTTACAGTTAAAAGTGGATGAATTTGAATCCAATGTCAATGAGATCAAAGACCCCTACCCTTCTGCAGACTTCCCAGGTAAGACTTGTCTGTGGCAGGGCAGCAGGAAAGCTGGGGAGACACTGCAGAGGGATGGTGCCAGCACCTGGGCTGTGTGAGGAGCAAAGGATGTGATGACCCTCCTTCAGCCTCAGGGTACTGAGGTCTTTCTGGCACAGATGCCAGATCAGGAACAGAGGATTGTCCATAGGGTCCCATTCCCTCTGTCTCTCTGGGTGATTTTTTCCTTTTCCCTCCTTGTGACCACCGTGCAGGTGACGATGAAGAAGACGAGCCTGAAATCCCCCTAAGTCCTCGGCCACGTCCCCTCGCAGAGCTACAGCTGAAAGAGAAGGCCGTGCCCATGCCTGAAGCCAGCTCATTCTTCATCTTCAGCCCAACCAACAAGTAGGCACTGACCCTTCTCCCTGCCTTTTGGAGCCAAGCCTGGCCCAGGCACTTCTGGCACTGGCCCTTCCCAATGGAGTCCTACTTGTGCATAACAGCCAGCTCTGAAGAGAGCCAGCTCGCTGGGAATTCTCTGTGGAAGGGCTGGCACAGACATCCCTTCATGCCTAGGGCCTTCCCGTCCTCAAGGTTTAACCATATAACCCTCTTCCAGGCATCCATGGCCCTATCTGATGTTCCTCCATCCCCTCACAGCATTTTATGCCATTTCTGTCCCTGGCAGATTTCGCATGCTGTGCCACAGAATTGTCAATGCCACCTGGTTCACCAACTTCATCCTGCTCTTCATTCTGCTCAGCAGCATCTCACTGGCAGCTGAGGATCCCATCCGGGCTGAGTCCTTCCGCAACCAGGTGCTTACGTAGCTGTGGAAGTTTGGGATGTGTTGGGAAGACCTCATGGAGACCCCCAGCTCCCCCTCCCCAGTAAGCAGAGACCTGCTTGCCAGATGTGCCTGGGCAGGCAGCTGTGATTTCATCCCTGGCTCTGGGAGGAGAGGTTGGTTGTGTTTTCCGTTCAGGCCACAGCTGGGACAAGGATTTACTGCTCCATGTCTCAGTTTACTTCTGGATGAAGAGATCCACCTGACAAGCTGTGCGAGATTCCCTTTGTTCAAGGCTGTGGTGGCTTACTGGGGATAGGGACATCCCATGAGGTGGCAAACTGGACCACTGGTGGGTGCAGCACCCTGAAATACTGCCAGTATGGAGCAGTGGTAGCCACAGGTCTAGCCACACGAGGCAGAAATGTGTCTGCACCCAGGCATTGTCTGGCAGGGACTGGGGGGCTCTCACCTGAGATAGCTTCCCAGGGCACTTAGTGCCCTTGGAGATCGGACGCTTTCAGGTGAATCGGGTCAAGCCTCACTCATTTGGAAACTGGTAGCTTGGTACCAGGCTACAGGTTGGATCATCCACTGGGGAAAATCAGCAAAGCTGAGGGAAGGTGAAGAGTCTTCTTGGCATTGGGTTTACAGGCTCTGTTGAGCTACGTGGCCTCCCCAGTCCACAGAGTGGAGGGCAAAACCACAATGCCAGGATGTTTGAACACACCAGAGCATTTCCCATGTCACCCAAATCTCATCCGGTTCTGGTGCTTCTGTTCCCAGATTCTCGGATACTTTGACATTGGTTTCACCTCTGTCTTCACAGTTGAAATCGTCTTGAAGGTGAGTCCCTCTGCCCTGTGGTCCTGGCCATGCGCATGATCCAGCGCATAGGTCTAGACTGTTCTGGCCATGGGCATTCGTGCTCTTCGGGCAAAAGCTTGAGGTCCCAGCAAGGAGAAGCTGCCAGCTGATCCTCACGTCCCCAGAGTTCAGGCAGTCTAGGTGGTGCGTGACCTTCCCCAGAGGCCATGTGTCCCCTCCAGTGAGGTCAGACAGACGAGTCAGCTGTGCTGTGACGCAGGGAGGGATGGGCCACAGCACCAGCATTTTCATTCTGACATGCCCTTAGGAAAAACTTTGAGAAAGAGAAAGCAGTGGAAATCTGTGGAATAAAACAGTAATCCAAGCAGCTGCTTCCTGTTGCTCCCACTCCAAGTCTCTTATTCTCCTCTTTAATTTGCTGAATGACTGGGAAGTGTTTTGTCTCCAGCCTGTGCATTACAGAGGATTTCCAGCTGAAGTCAACTTCCTCCCTGGCTGCAGAGGTAGAAGTCTGAGCAGGATAGTGTCCCCAGGTCACGGAGCTGTGAGAAGCCCCTCATGCTTTGTCTGCCCCACGGCCTGACCTCTCTCCTAACTCCTTCTGCTCCCCAGATGACAGCCTATGGTGCTTTCCTGCACAAAGGCTCCTTCTGCAGGAACTCTTTCAATATCCTCGACTTGCTGGTGGTTGCTGTCTCCCTCATCTCCATGGGAATTGAGTAAGCACCTCCATGCTTTGCAGGGTGGGCACTGGCAGTTTTAGCCTGGCCAGGCAGCTGGGGTGCTGCAGCTCGCTGTGCTGGATGGCGAAGGAGGCGGCAGCCCAAGGGCTGGGCATGAGCCCATGTGTTAGTGTCCATAAAGTCATGCTTAGGGGGACAGGGCGTGGACACCTGGGAGGCAGGGAAGCAAACTCCTTGAGTGTCAGAGGTGAAGATCTGGGAAGGAATTAGATTTGGAGCTGCTTTCTCCAGCTGCCAGTGTCCCCTGTCCTTTTATGGGGTGATGGCTTAGTGACATCCACATGTCTCTGCCATGCCTTGCCCCTCACCCCTGGTCCTAGCCTGGCCTCCCTGGCTGCTTGGTGGGGCTGTGCCAGGCTGCTCTGGGCAGGAGTATTGCCCCGACTCAGCTCTGCCTTCCTCCACAGGTCCAGTACCATCTCAGTGGTGAAGATCCTCCGAGTGCTGAGGGTGCTGAGGCCTCTGCGAGCCATTAACAGGGCAAAGGGGCTAAAGGTAAGAGGAAGTTTGGGGGTCCTCAGCCCATAGGAATCCCGATGGGATGTTATGTGGCAGGCATCATGCCCTGTGGGGTTTGTGGGGCCAGGAACCCAATTCCCACTCGCAGTCTGTGGAAGGGGTCTGCCCCATCCCACTGCTCTCAGCAGGCTCCTGCTCTCCCTGGGGCCCATCCCTGCAGTGAGAGGGTGTGGGACACACAGCAGGAGCTTGCCCCAGGCATGCTCACGTGCACACTGTCCTCGACCTCCACAGCACGTGGTCCAGTGTGTGTTCGTGGCCATCAAGACTATCGGTAACATTGTGGTCGTCACGACATTGCTGCAGTTCATGTTTGCCTGCATCGGGGTCCAGCTCTTCAAGGTGAGAGGTGTCTCAGGTGGGCAGGAGAGGCATTTTGCTCAGGCACATCCTGGACAGGCTCTTTTAGTCATGGGGGTGGTGTCTGCCAGCATTGAGGTCAGCACAGGCCGTACTGTGTGTGCTCTGCAAGACCTGCATGCGTCAAGCCTCCCAGCAGAAGAGCCTGCAGTGGGAGGAGGGCAGGAAACTCCTAGGATACTGTCAGGTCCAGGCAGCATATGTAAAGGGACCAGCTGCCTCACCCCACTTAGTGCCTCAGTTTCCCCTTTCTAAGGCAGTAAGTGCTTATGACTTCCTCTGTGCTTTTGATGCAAAGTGTTTCCTTTTCACAGCACGACTCTTGCTCTCTGGCCTGGGCTGCTCCAACGCAGAGCTGGCCCTGGCTGAGCTCAGCTTTGTTCTAATGATAGACCTTAAATTCCCAGACGACATGGGGAGAGCTTTCAGGACACTCTACCGACTGAACAGACCCGTCAGCATCCCTTAACTTTTAGTTAATTCTATGGTTACTGCTTTCTTCCCTATTTTCCAAATATTTGGCTCCCAGATTGGATGAGCTAGATAGGTCTCAGCTCAGGGCCCTGGAAAACTTATTTCCATCGCTAGGCAACGTTTACTTGTCTTAGCCTGGGATTGGCCCCAGGGTCTGCCATGGCTCTGCCATGTGAAGTGGGTTGCGTTGACATGCAGAGTGGGAAGCCAGCTGTGGTGTGAGGTGGGGGAAAGAGTCAGGACGGAGGCAGAGTGGAGACTGACTGTGTGCTGTGAAAAAGTCAAAACTACCCGGGGCTTCTCAAGTCACAGCAAAATGAGAGCCTCTCCTGATCTCTGTTAAATGCAGGGCAAGTTCTATAGATGCACAGATCCATCCAAGATGACAGAGAAGGAGTGCAGGTAAGAGCTCTTTGCAGCTCAGCCCCAGCAGGGCAGTGGCCAGGGAGGGAGGGTTGTGGCAGGGGCCACTTGTGTTCCTGTGTGGGGATATTGCATCCAAAAGGTGGATCTGGGGTCTCATGCTGTTCTCCCTCACCCTGCGGTAAATGGGAAACAAGCACTGGGACATCCTCCCCTCCCAGGGCCCGAAGAGCCCTGGGTTAGCGCCGCAGCGGGTGGGCTGAAGGGGGCCCTGCCCGGTGAGCACCATGTTCCTTCTGATGCAGGGGCTATTTCATCAACTACGTGGACGGGGACCCCACGCAGATTGAGCTACAGGAGCGGGTCTGGTTGCATAGCAGCTTCCACTTTGACAACGTCTTCTCAGCTATGATGTCGCTTTTCACTGTCTCCACCTTCGAGGGCTGGCCAGAGTGAGTCTGGCTGTGTGTGGGGCCTGCTGAGGGATGGGTCTGTGCTGGGAGCGGGTCACTGCTGCTGGCCGGTAAAGAAAGAAGAGCTGCCCAGGCTGAGGAGCAAGGCTAGCCATCCTGGCAGTGGCTGTGGAGCTGACGAGGTCATCCCAGCAGCCCTGTCCCACCATTGTTGGATCTGGCATGTCACCAGAGCTCTCTGTAACCTTCAAGAGGAGACGTGCTCTTTCCCACCTAATTGGGATCTCTGTTGCCTCGCTTTCCCTCCTATAGGCTGCTTTACATGGCCATTGACACTAATGCTGAGGATACAGGCCCTATCTACAACTACCGGGTGGAGATTGCAATGTTCTTCATCATCTACATCATCCTCATTGCCTTCTTCATGATGAATATCTTTGTGGGCTTTGTCATTGTCACCTTCCAGGAGCAGGGAGAGAGCGAGTACAAGAACTGTGAGCTGGACAAGAACCAGGTAATGGGACTGCTGGGTCAGGGCAAGGTGGACCAGCCCTGGATCTGGCACTGCTGGGGCTGGTTGATTTGGAGAAGCCCTTGGTGGTGGCACTGCTGGCACAGATGAGTTCAACCTGCCCTGAGTCTGTTCACTGCTGGGACAGGGTCAGCTGGACCCATGTGTACAATGCACACCTTCCAAGGGAAGGGCAGAGTGGACCAGAATGAGGGAGTGAGCCTTCTGGTGCAGGTGGGGTGCCCAGACTGAGCTGGAGCAGAGGGTTGTGTCCAGTTCTGGGCTCCCCCGTACAAAATTGACATGGGCATTCTGGAGCAAGTTTGGCAAAGGACACTGAGATCATTGAGTGTCTGGAGCATCTGTCATACAAGGAGGGTCTGAAAGCTGAGTCTGTTTGGTGCTGACAATAGAAGGCTCACAGGGGTCTTACCTATGTGTATAAATAGCTAGTGGGAGAGTGTAAAGAAGATGGAGCCAGGCTTTTTTCAGTTGTGCCCAGTGACAGGACAAAAGACAATGGGCACAAACTGAAGAAAAGAATTTCCATTTAAACATGAAAACCCCCTTTTTTATGGTGAGGGTGCTCATACACTGGAACAAGTTTCCCAGAGAGGTTGTGAAGTCTCCAGCTTTGGACGTATTCATAACCCCACTGGACACAGTCCTGGGCAACATGCTCTAGCTGGCCCTGCTTTGAGCTGGGAACTTTGACTAGACCATCTCCAGAGACACCCTCCACTGTCAGTCCTTCTGTGATGCTGTCATGCTGTGATTCTGTCTGGGGACATCAAGGTTGAAAGCAGCAGAAGCGAGACGGGCATCAGCAGAGGATGTGGTGCATACTGGGAAGACAGCTAGACAGGGATGCCTGCTGGCCCTGAGGAGCTGCTGGCATGCTTATGTTCTGAGCAAGCCTGCAGAGGCAGCACGAGCTGAGGGTGTTGGGGATGACGTGAGCACACGCAAACCCAGCAGAGATAGCCCTGGCCAGCTAGGGAGGGAAGGGCCTGCTCAGCACCTCTCAGGTGCAGAGAGAAAACTCAGTGCCCCCTTCACCCCTGATTCATGTGAGGTCTTCAGGCTGCTCTTGGCCAGTCCTGAGAGACCCTGGGAAAGTGCCGTGATAACCAGACAGGCTCAGGATGGGAGGGATCAGTACAAGGGCAGCATGGCAATCTTTGGAGGCAAGCGGTGGCTTTGGAAACTTGGTCCCATGTGGGTCTTCGGGAGGTGTATTTGCAGGAAGCACATCAGATACTTGAACCATTGCTGTCCCTGGCCCATGTCGCTTGGCTGAGAGAGGAGGGGATCCAGATTGTGTCTGTGTGGATGTGCAGCGTTGCCAGTGGTGTTGACTCTGTGCCTATGCTGTTGAATCCGTGCCTGACACTGCCCTGTGCCCCTCTGTGAGATCACACCTGCCCTCCTCTCCCCAGCGCCAGTGTGTGCAGTATGCGCTGAAGGCTCGCCCGCTGCGGCGCTACATCCCCAAGAACCCCTACCAGTACCAGATCTGGTATGTGGTCACCTCCTCCTACTTTGAGTACCTCATGTTCTTCCTGATCCTGCTGAACACCATCTGCCTGGGCATGCAGGTAAGGGGCACAGTGCCCACCACGAGTGGTGGAGGGGTGTCCATGGCAGTGGTCGAGCTAGCTCAGCCCTGCCACCTCCCAGAGAGTTTCTGTGGAGGAGGTCTTTCCTACACAGCAAAGGTCGTGATGCGTGTTCAGTACCCCTGGGGACGGGGACAAAGTGGGACCGGTTGGATGTGGGGAGCTCAGAGAAGGGGCTACAGGAAGCAAATTTCCTTTTGGATGACCATTGGTGAGCCATAGGTCTGTGGGAGGGAGGTCTGCGGGAGGGGGGTCTGCATCCAGCACATACCTCTAACCTCAGAACAGACCTGCCGTGCGCTAACATGGCTTCTTCTGCCCTCTCCTCAGCATTACAACCAATCTGCAGAAATGAACCATATCTCAGATATCCTCAACGTGGCCTTCACCATCCTCTTCACCCTGGAGATGATCCTCAAGCTCATGGCCTTTAAAGCCAAGGTGAGAGGAGGGCATGGTCAAGAGAGCAGGAGAGGGCCTCAGGCCAGGCCAGGGGTATCCATTTACCCTGCATTTGGCATCTCTCCAGTACAAGCACCCCCAGGCCTTCAACTCCAGAGACCTTCTCCTTGTGAGATCCTTGGGGACCCCCATGCACAGGACCTGTGAGTTTCTGGAAGGACTGCTTTTTGTCAGGGTCGCCCTTGCTAGCCAAATCCAACCGAATCCAAGCAGCCATTGTTCCGATCTTCAGGGTCATCTGTCACTGGTGTGGTCATAGCTCTAGCTACCTTGATCTACCCTCCTCATTTCACACCATTGCAAGACAGGACCAAACAATTCACCAGAGGGTACCAGGTCTAACCACCATCCCTTCCTCTGGCTCTCCCTGAGGTGCCAGAGGTCATAATGATCCTTCCAACACTCCTAACTCTAGGCTCCAGCAGCTACCTCCCCCTTAACTTGACCCTTGGATGTTCACTCTTCTTCTCTGGCTCTTCCTGGCAGGGCTACTTCGGGGACCCCTGGAATGTCTTCGACTTCCTCATAGTGATTGGCAGCATCATTGACGTCATCCTCAGTGAGATTGACGTAAGTGTCGGGCTGTTAGGGCGTGAAGGTGTCCCTGCAGTGCACCGCTGCTGGCACCCTCCTGAGCCTGTGCCATAGGGCCCGCACTGGGGTGAGACAGGGATGCCCATGTGGTGTCCAGCCCTGCAGAGTATTGGTGTCCTCTCCTCTATCCCTGCTCTACTTGGTTCTGAGGAGGAACAAACCAGGATCAGCCCATGGCATGAGGGTATGGAGATCACAGCCGTGGCCCTGTGGACCTTTAAGCACTGTTTAGAAGTAGGGGACCATCCCTGGCTGGCTGGCATGTCACACTGCCCCCTCCCTTCCCTTCCGCTGAATCTGTAGGCACTGGGATCCTGTGGAAAGAGTCTACTCGCTCAGGACTGGACCATGAGCAGCAGGATGTGTGCCAGACCCTGCCTCAGCCACCCTGCCTGTCTTCCTCATGCACACACCTGGACAGGCAGTCACCCATGCATCCAGCCTCAGATCAGTGCAGGTGGGAAGAAAAAGTGCTCCCACAGCTCCCTGCTGTCCCGTGCCAGGGGAGGAATTTCAAGCCATTTCATTTATGTGTGTCCCTTTATGCAGCAATCTATACATATACACATAGGTGTATGTGTGCATATGTATACTCAATACGCTGTTTCAGAAGCTCTACAGCATATAAACTGTGTGTCTGTGTGGTTGCAGGCAGTGGCTATATGGTCAGTGCTCTGCTGGGAGCATTTTCAGAGCAGTGCTAGGAAGCCAGCTTGCAACTGCCTTTCATAGCACTGGGACATCCACACCTCATGTCTAGCACTGAAAATGCCCCTCTGCAACCAGGAGGTCGTGTGCTGCATTTAGCAGATGTGATGGTAACTCTAGAAGCAGCTGTAGGATCAGGTGGATTATAGATTAACCCTCTCTAGTGACTTTGCATGCCATATTCTCTTGGGAGCAGGGCTTGCCAGCTCTGGTACACTGCAGGGCTGTATCTGGCAGAGCTACTGCCACTGCCACCCCTGCATAGGGTGATCTTCAGCCGTTCTCTGTGCTGGGGAGGTGAGAGTGTTTAGGGGCCCTTAGTGGTAGCCACTTTCTTCTCTGGAGGGTGATCCAGGCCTCACATAGCTGGGATGAGCAAAGCCATCCACCTTCCTCCCCTGTGACAGCGACATGCTTCTCCCTGCACAGCCCTGCAGGTTGATACTGCTGTCCTCTAGCCTCTGGGCCTCTCAGCCTTGATGAGCTCCCAGATTTCACGCCAGCAGCTTTCATCTGTCACCAGGTCCTCCAGGACCCCATCCTTGTCCCCCACAGCTCTCTGCACCTGTGACCTGGTTTCCCACTGCCTGTAGGGTATCATTTCCTAGTGTGCTACCTCCTTCCCCATCCTATTGTCACTCAGAAATGAAGTTCAAAGGGTGCTCAAGGCCCTGTACTGGGCAGAGCTTTCTAGTCCCTGTGGAGTGAGGGACCAGGTCAGTTGGCGCAGATGCCAAGGTACTGCTGTGCTCAGCCATGGGTCCGTGGGGATGCCCAGGGTTACAGGCACACAGAGGAGTCCAGTGCCCTGGTTGGGCTGGCAGGGCCTGACCCAGGCGCTGTGCTCTGTGTGCCACAACACTGTTGGCAGTGGCAGGGGTGTGCAGAAGGCCAGGTGGGATTTCAAGAGTGGTCCTATATGGCCTGAGCTTCCCTGGTCCTCTCCCCCAGGAGACCAGAGCACTGGTCTCCCCTCCCAGGCCTCCAGGCTCTTCAGGGACCTCCGTCACAGGTAGTCCTGCTCTGGCAGGTCTCATGCTCCTGTGGCCATCTGTGTCCTCTCCTGGGAGCAGAGCCCCTCATAGCTGCTTCACCCTTCCTCCATGGGCTTTCTTCTCCATCCATCCCACATCTCTCCAAGCATCACCAAGCTTTTCCCAGCCATCTGGTGATGTAGGGGAGGATTAGGATTAGGAGGCGGAGGGGAAACCTCACCTCCCTTTCCAGCAAGTCTCCTCCCTGCTGAGAGGTCAGTGCAAAGTGGATCTGTTGCCTCTGACCCCCAGGAGTTTTTTGCAACCACTGCACCCGCCATAGATCACCTTGTCGGTGCAGGCAGACCTTGGGGGCTGCAGTGTTTTCAGGAGGGTGGCTTTCATGAAACAAGCCTGCACCATGGTGCAGGGGTGATGGGTGACACCTCGCAGCAGGGGAGCCATTCCTGGTGGCACCCAGGCATGCGACTGACTGGTTTGCAAAGTCTGTCTTGTTCTCCTCTCTCTTTTCATTCTGTCTCTTTTCTCCTCCCTCATGTCTCTGTGTGTGGCTGTTGGGGTGAGATGGTGGGGAGGGCTGTGCTGTCAGGAGCCCTCTGCTAGCCACCACAGCCAGACCTTCGCAGCTATTCAATGATCCTGCAGATCACAGTGGGTATTGAGGGGTCTGGGGAAAGAGGGAAGTAGGGATGGGGGCCCCTCTAGCAGCGCTGCCCCAAGCTCTGAAGTGTAGAGGGATGGCAGCGTCCATGCTGTTGTGTCACTCCTGCCACTGCCTGCCCTGGAAGCTCAGCCCCTTTCCAAGGTTGGACCCTCCCAGCCTACCCAAAGCCTCCTGCAGTCGCTGGCTGGGCCCCCAGGAACGAGCCTGCTCTGTGCAGAGGGTGCTGGGGCTGGGCCACCCCACCGAGGGTCAGGTGTTGGTATCTGTGCTGGGAAGGCATCCCTCTGCCCCAGAGTATCCTAGGCTCTCTGCAGAGAGGAGTGCATCTCCAGCTAGCTTTGAGGAGCCTCGAGGGTTTGTGTGCGTGCGTGTGTGTGCATGTGAATGAGCCCTCATCTGCGTGCAAGTGCGTGTGCCCTGCGTGTGCCAACGTGCATGGAGACCAGCAGTTCCCGCCTCCTGCTTAGTGGGTGAATGGTGCCGGGCGGTAGTTTGCCTCCTACCGACACAAGGGACTACCAGTCTTGGTGCTCGCTCCCAGCAAACCTGCACCAGTTCGGTTTTGGTGTCCAAGCAGCTGTGCTGAGAGCAGCCAGGCTTGTTGTGGAGGAGCCATGGGTTGGCTTGAGCTTGTCAGCTTGCCTCCAGATCCCACCAGCCACAGCCCTGGGCCTGTCCTGGGTCTGCCCATGGGAGGCAGCGAAATTACACAGTCCTGAGGTTTGGCCCAGATTTCCTGGCCCATACACCCCTGCCCCAGACGTATATGTCACAGCAGGTGAGATGGAGTGGGGCACAGAAGTGGGTAAGTGTGTTTCCTTGGCCATCCATCTGCTGCCTCTGCCCCTTAAAAGTCGCATTGCCTTGTCTGTGAGTCTGAGTGACAGTGGGTTTCTCCCTGTCCTTCTCCTGTGCTCCTCCTCTTGTCCCCAGTTTTCATCTTAATCTTTCTTCTGTGTCTGTGTCTATGTCCTCTTCTTCTGCAAACACCCATCACTCCCTCGCTCTCATTCCTGCCTCACTTCTGCTGACTCTCTTGTTCTCTTGACAGACTGTTCTTGCATCCAGTGGTGGATTGTACTGCCTCGGCGGAGGCTGTGATGGCATTGTAAATATCAGCTGCATGTGCTTGCGGTGCGCCCCTCTCCCCTTCGCTGCCATGGCCATGCCAGCGTGCCTGTGGCCGGTGTTTGCATGTGTCCTGCATGTCACGAAGACACACCAGACCCAGCTGCTCTCTCCGGGGTCTAGCTCTCCCCTTGCTGAGAGGGGCTTGGGGCGAGACACACCACACGCAGACACCCCTTCCCACCCTGAGATGTGCTGGCTGTTCCCCAGCCCTCCTGGGGCAATCTGCTGGCCCAGCCCTGCCCTCCACCATCTCACCCCCCAGCACTGTGATATCTGACCTGAATGGAGCATCTAACAAAGTGTCCCTGGATGTTGAGGGCAGGACAGTTGGCCTTGGTTCCTCTGACCATCACCCTGTCTGTGTAAGGCCTGAAGTGATTTGCCTGCACAACTGCAGCCTCTGACACTGTTAGTCAGAGAAATGGTGAGAGGGGCAACTCTTGCCTTACCCCGAGGAGGTAAGCCCTGCTGGGACATTCTCAAACCAGCCTTTCTGTGCTTAAACAGCCATCATTAACCCTTCCTGTGCCTGGTGCCTGCCCTACAGCTCACCTTACAAATGGGCCCTGAAGTGGGAGCATCCCATGTGGTACGTGCTGGGTGAGAGCCTGGAGGGACCAGAGCCTATCTTTGGGTGGCCCTGCCTGGCATGCACAGTGCTCCCAGCCTGCGTTACAGCATGCCATTCTCCCTGCAGTATCCCAACCCCCTAGCTAATGGGATTGCTCTCGTACCCATACCCAGGCGTCCCAAGCAGCCTGGGGCACAGAGATATGACACAATGGCGTTGGGGAGATTAACTTATTGGGAAGGCTGGAGGGAAAGTGCCAGCACATCCCCTTTGCAGTCTGGTTCTCCATGCAGGCAACGGCTGTGGGGACCATGACCAGTGTCTGGAAAGGGAAATCTCGTTACCCTTCCACCCCTAGGACCTGGACACCCCCTTGTCTGCCTGGAGGCATCAGTACCCACTGCCCTTCAAGTGTTGTGCTCTGCCTGCAGGACTCCGATGACAACTCCCGTGTCTCCATCACTTTCTTCCGTCTGTTCCGGGTGATGCGGCTGGTGAAGCTGCTGAGCCGGGGGGAAGGTGTCAGGACCCTCCTGTGGACCTTCATCAAGTCCTTCCAGGTACATGAGGAACAGTGCTCCCCTCACAGACAAGCACATGCCCTGGGCTGGCAGCAAGTTCTGATCCTCAGGCTGGCCGGGCGAGCAGTCTGTGCTCACCAGGCAGAGGAGGCAGTGCTGGCAGGCTGCTGACCTCAGACTGGACCAGGGGCTTATGCTGTGTAGGAGAACATTGTCCGTACGGGTGGGAAGATGGCGGGGGTCTACCTGGCTCACACCACCACGTGTCAGAGCTGGGCTGAGCAAGCAGCCAGGGTCCGCCTGGGCCTATCAGCCCTGGTCCCATCAGCCCTGGTCCCAGCAAGGCTTGCACCAAGTGGGTAGCTCAAGGGTGCTCTGCAGCATCTCAGCACACAGTCCCTGAGCCTGGGCAGCTCCCTCAGCCCTGGGCATCCCTGGGTTGCGCTCAGCCTTCGTCCCAGCTGCAGAGACCCAGTGCTGCCTTGGGGGTTGGCATAAGCCTCCCATGCACGAGAACTGGAGAGTGGGAATAGTGGGAGGGTGGTTAGAGGGACAGGCAGAAAATAAGCTGTCCCCTCCCCACATGGAGGCCTGGATGCTGGCCTCACGCAGTAGCTCCAGACCCAACCTCCTGTCCCTGTGTTGCATTGATGCTGGGCTGGTGTCTCACATGAGCCATGGTCCTTTTGTCACAGGCTCTGCCCTACGTAGCCTTGCTGATTGTGATGCTTTTTTTCATCTATGCTGTGATCGGGATGCAGGTGAGAGACACAGGGGTGGGATTTGGTCTTGAATAGGTGCCTTGAGCCTGATAGCATCTGGGGTGATGGGATGGAGAGGGACTAGGTCCCCTCCCAGGCATTCCCTGGGACTTTGCACGTGATGGCACCATTTTACCCTGGTCTCCAAGGATCCTTACTGCCCTAGCAGCCTCCCCCTAACCCTAACCCTAACTGAATCCCCAGGCTGCAGCTGGGGCAACTGAAGCATGCAGCAAATAGCACTTTTGGAGTCAAAGGCACAACCTAGACACACAGTCACCAGTGCTTGTGCCTGGTTCATAAGACCTTGTTTCCTTGGCCCAGATGAAGTGCAGTGTAGAGGGGGGCATTTTCAGCATAAGCAGGAATGTCCAATTTGCTCATGAGCCCCAGAGCGCCCACACCCCAGTCTCAGTCTCTTTTGGGGACACCCAAAGCCAAGTAAGCAAGAGCAAGAGGAACTCGGGGACAGGGGTGCTCTGGAGGGTGGTCGGTACCTGAGAAAGCATGCTGGGGACCTGACAGTGTGATTTACAGATGTTTGGGAAGATCGCCATGGTGGACGGGACCCAGATCAACCGAAACAACAACTTCCAAACCTTTCCACAAGCTGTGCTGCTGCTTTTCAGGTCAGTCTTGTCTTGGCAAGCAAGCAGCTCGAGGAGGGAGCTGGGCTCAGAGTAGGCAGGGGAGCCCACCAGCTTGAAGTGAGGGAGGCCAGCATTCTGTAGTTGGTCCCCAATACAGGAGGGACACGGACCTGTTGGAGCGGGTCCAGAGGAGGGCCACAAAAATGATCAGAGGGCTGGAGCACCTCTCCTATGAAGACAGGCTGAGAGAGTTGGGGGTGTTTTGCGTTGAGAAGAGAAGGCTGCGGGGAGACCTTACAGCGGCCTTCCAGTACCTGAAGGGGACCTACAAGAAAGCTGAAAAGGGACTTTTTGCAGGGGTGTGTAACAATAGGACAAGGGGGAATGGTTTTAAGCTGAAAGAGGGGAAACTTAGATTAGATATTAGAAAGAAATTCTTTGCTGTGAGGGCGGTGAGCCCCTGGCCCAGGTTGCCCAGAGAAGCTGTGGCTGCCCCATCCCTGGAGGGGTTCAAGGCCAGGTTGGACGGGGCTTGGAGCAACCTGGGCTGGTGGAAGGTGTCCCTGCCCGGGGCAGGGGGCTTGGAACCAAATGGTCTTTGACGTCCCTTCCAACCCAAACCATTCTATGATTCTATGATTTCTTTTTTGCCCTACAGAAAAATCTCTTGCAGCAGTGGAAGCTTCAAGAGTGGCTGTCAGTTTGCATGGTGTGGCTGAGCTGCAGGAGAGAGGGGCACTTTGGGGTTTCTATTCTGAATGCTTCCTTCCCAGACTGGATTTTAATTTGTGAATTGTGAGGAAGCTCAAGGGGAAGCAAGAGCTCAGCCCAAGGCTTTCCTTGATGCCAAATTCTTCACTTTGGAGCTTTCAATAGCAGACTCCCCAGAGCAGCGCAGCAATCCCAGGATCCTGACTGCTCCTTTCTTAGTGGCTCCCCATTCCCCTGCGCACTGGGCTAGCCACAACCCTCCCTGCGTGCCCAGCTCATGTCCAGGACAGGCAGGGACCAGCAGGCATCCCCTCTCCCCAGGTGTGCGACCGGCGAGGCCTGGCAGGAGATCCTGCTGGACTGCAGCTACGGAAAGCTGTGCGACCCTGAGTCAGACTTTGCTGAGGGCGAGGAGTACACCTGTGGCACGGGCTTCGCCTACTTCTATTTCATCAGCTTCTACATGCTCTGTGCCTTCCTGGTATGCGGGCTCCCACCAGGCTCCCTTTGCCACCTCTGTCCTGGCCCTAGGCAGCCCCTGGTGTTGAGTTAGCCTTGCATCTCGTGGGGCTGACCCCACAGCACCCTCTTCCTAGGGGCATCATCCCCCAGCCTGTCTACCCAGCCATGCTATAAACCTGGCACCACGCTCCTGTGGGGCCCAGGGTCCACCATTAGTTCCTTCCCACAGCCCCCACGTGCAGAAGTGTCTGTATTGGCTCTTGCAAGGGTGAAGAGGGAAGAGATGCCCTGTGACTGCTGCAGCCTTTCACATGATCTCCTTGGGTGGGAGGCCCATCCCTGCATGGGGTGACACACAGCATCCCCTGGCTCCAGGGGAACCCAAGCCCCTTCTCCTCTCAAACACATCTGCCCGTGTTTCCCTGGGGCCCGTGGGCAGCACTGCTCTGCTCCGTGCTTCGCTGTCCCTCTGCCTGGGGACCTGCTGAATGCTTGGCCCTGCCCTAACTTGTGTCCTTCACACATGCTGCTCTGCTCTCAGATCATTAACCTCTTTGTGGCCGTCATCATGGACAACTTTGACTACCTCACACGTGACTGGTCCATCCTTGGGCCCCATCACCTGGATGAGTTCAAACGGATCTGGGCTGAGTACGACCCTGAGGCCAAGTGAGTGACAGGGGGTGAGTGGCACAGAGGGGATGGCTCGTGGGGAGGACTTCCCTGAGACACGCATGGCAGCATGAGCTGTGGCACTGTCAAAGAGTTAGATCCCAGCATCTCAGAGGTGGATGTGGACTTGCCAGCATATTCCAGGACTGATACAAGCCATCAGGATGTTTGGGGACACAAGACTTCCAGTCCTCTCTTCATCCAACCCTGGTTATGCTGCCAACTCTTCCCATGCCACTGCACACCTTTGTCTGCTGTCTACTGCCATGGGGAACAGCTGCTTTCCCCAAGAGGAGCATAGGGAAGTGTAGGGACTTGCCCACCACGGGAGCACAGGGCAGGCCACAAGGATGAACCCACCCAGCACCTGCCTGAACCACTGTCCCCCATGTCTGCCACCACACTGCTGATGCAGTTTGTTGCCTCCACAGGGGCAGAATCAAACACTTGGATGTAGTGACTCTGCTGAGACGTATCCAGCCTCCCCTGGGCTTCGGGAAGTTCTGCCCGCACCGTGTAGCTTGTAAGGTAAGAGCCAACGGGATGGCAGGGCGTGTGGGCACAGGGCACATTCCCCAAGCTGTCTCTGCATCCTCCCCAGGGAGGCTGAGGGTGACAATCCAGACAGCTTCACAGTGTTGTGGTTTATACACATGACCTCTCTTGTTTAATGGAGGGGAGTATTCTGGGAGCAAGGAGAGATGCTGTTAACCTGCATGGAGCTGATGTGCTTTAGGCTCCTGAAGATAAGGACTTGTCTGTGCTTACCCCCACACCAAGGTGGGTGGCACTGGTGGGCTGCTCTCTGCCCGACCTGGAGCCCTCAGTGCAGAGGGACTCACAAACCACACTGGGGTGCCCCACATCTGCATCTGGCGCAGGAGGGCAATGCCTGGCCTGAGTACCTGGCCACGTCAACTGGGCTGCAGAAGTTTGTTTCCAAGGGCTGATAGCACTGAGGGAGCTGGAAACACGAGCTCTGTAGGCATAAGTACACTTTTCCTGGCTTAGGTCATTCTGCCGGTGTGAGGCGAATGTGTAAACCACAGAGGCAGGGGCTCAGGCACTGGTGTAAACCCTCATGGGTCTTGGGAAAACTCATTAGGAGGTTTGATCCCGAGATCCCTCAGAGCAGCTTGGGGCACTTTTTGGGGGGTGGAGTGCAAGACAGAATGATTCCCATCTCCTCGAGAGCAATGGTGTGTCTCCTGCTGCCTGGTTGTTCAGCCTGGAGAAGAGGAGGCTGAGGGGAGACCTTATCGCTCTCTATAACTACCTGAAAGGAGGGTGTAGCGAGGCAAGGTCGGGCACTTTTCCTGAGTAGCAAGTGGATATTAGGAAAAATTTCCTCACTGAAACAGTTTGTCCAGCATTAGAACAGGCTGCCCAGGGAAGTGGTTGAGTCACCATCCCTGGAGAGTTTTAAAAGACGCGTAGATGTGGCACTTAGGGACACGATTTAATGGTGACTTGGCAGTGTTAGGTTTACGGTTGGACTTGATGATCTTAAAGGCCTTTTCCAACCTAAATGATTCTGTGACTCTATGATTTTCTCCCATGGCACCGCTGCCCCATAGGTTGGGTTATTTCCACAGATCTGACCTGGCTCTCCCCGCAGCTTGGTCTGGTTTAGCTGGATGGTTAGGACGAGTGATGTTGCTGACCCTGGCCCATGTGCTGCCAAGCAGCGGTGCAGAGCCCCGTGGGCCTGGGCAGAGCGAGTAGAACTGGGAAGACTCCTTGGCCAGCAGCTCAGTGCCCCAAGCAGAGCTTCTCCCCGGCCAGTGTGGCAACTCTGCAGCCAGGACGGGGTGTGTGTTTGTGGGGAGCTGCCAGCCTGCTCTGCCACCTGGGGTCACAGTTGTTGGTTTGCTGTGCAGCGTCTAGTGTGCATGAACATGCCCCTGAACAGCGATGGCACTGTCACCTTCAATGCAACCCTCTTTGCACTGGTGAGGACAGCCCTCAAGATCAAGACAGAAGGTAAGTGATGCTCCTGTCTGCCTCTACAGCCCGGCGGTGGGACTGTCTCCTTGTGCTGCAGGGTGCTGGTTACACAGCATTCTCCCACTCTGTCTGGGTACCTCAGGACACTTGCCTATGGGGCTACACCCTTTGGTGCAATCCTTGGCTTCCTGCTATTAATCATCTCGTTGGACCAGAGACCATGGGCTCATGCATGGGGCTGCTCAGGCCAAGTCTGGAGGACATGATTGATTGCAGGCACAGGAGTCACAGCCCTGAAGAGTGAACCAATTACCCCAGCTGCATAACTTCACCCTGAACAGCTCAGGAGTGATTCTGACCCAGTTCCCATCCCAGCCACAATGCACAGCCTCCAGCCTCCCTTCCTGCGCTGTTGAGTGTAGTCTCATCTCTTCCTGCCTCAGCATAGCACCACCTGCTCCAGTTTTGCATTTCCCTGTGTATTTATAATCTCAGATGGCATTGGAAGGGGATGGATCCTCTGAATTTAGCTGTGCTGGGGAGGAGTTGCGTTCACCCCCTTCCTTGCCAGCAGCATGGTTTGCAAAGCCCTGCTGTGGGAAGATGCCACACCAACTTGTTTCCATGCTTGTGGGTTAGGCAGTATCACACGAGCAGCAATGTGGCTGGGCTAGGGCAGACAGCTCTGGCAGGAGGTGAGGCTGGGCAGTGGTGGGCCACTGGGGCTGGTGTCTTCCAGCAGCATGGCACGGGTGCCTTCCCTCCAGCTGGGCTGGCGAACGTGGCCTTGAGCACAGCACAGGTAGCCCTGGGAGGAGCACAGGAGATCTTGGAGCACGCATGGGGACAGACTGGGATTGCAGGCGAGCAGGAATGGTAAAGCCTGTGAGAGCACCAAAGGGGAGGTTAAAATCTGTTGTTGATCACCAGAACAGAGATGGTGGCACTAATGTTCCACCTGTTTGCTAGATGTGACTCACCCTATAGTTAAAGTCTTTTTGCTAAAATCAAAGCCTCATTCTTACAAAGCTCATTTTTGTTGGGTGGGGAGGCTGGAGAGGAGATGTCACACCCTGGATGAGTCTGGCCAGGTTTTCACATGCTTTGTCTTAACTCATGTTCGTGTTCCCCTGGGAATGAACCGCTCTGTCTCGCTTGCTTTTCTCGCAGGTAACTTCGAGCAGGCCAACGAGGAGCTCAGAGCCATTATCAAAAAAATCTGGAAGCGAACGAGTATGAAGCTTTTGGACCAGGTCATCCCACCTATTGGAGGTATGTCACCAGGTGGTGCTTCCAAGAGGGGCAGAGCGACACCTGGACTGACAACTTGGGGTCTTGTGATAGACAGTATTGTCAGCTTGGTATCCTCTCCTGCAGATGACGAGGTAACGGTGGGCAAATTCTATGCTACTTTCCTCATACAAGAGCATTTCAGGAAGTTCATGAAGCGCCAGGAGGAGTATTATGGGTACCGGCCCAAAAAGAACCCTGTGGAGATCCAGGTTGGTGGCGTGTGGGTGGTGTTAGAGGGGTGGCCCTTCCTTGAGGGTGGGCAGGTTGTGGTGGGGGGCTCTGCAGATCAAGGAAGAGGCTTCCCCCAGCTCAGGCAAGTCCAAGGTGACTTAGAGACAGAGCTGCAATGACACATAGGGACCTCTGTGCCTCAGGCTCTGGAAATGAAGTGTCCCCAAGTGAACCAGCACTGAACTGTCCATGAGCACTCCACCGCTGAGGGTGACCTTAGTCTCCAGAGTGCAGGTGACTCTGGAAACAAAGCAAATTCTCGACTCTCTGACCCACTGATTTCAGCTGCAGAGAGGACTCAGCAGGGTCTGATGCCTTACCAAGTAGTTTTAAGACCTGGAAACACCCACCACAGACCAATATCTGGACCACATGCTGCTCATTCAGACCCTTATTGACCTACTCTTCTCCATTCCCAGAGCCTTCATCCTTTCTTCACCGTGGTGTTGTGGATAGTTCTGTGTGCTAGCGCTCTCTGTCTCATCTCTCGTTGCCTCAGTGCAACATTCGGTGGAGAGGAACTAATGTGCTTGATCTTGAGCAGGACCACTGCAGTCAGAGAAGCCTGCACAGCAGCACTGAAGGATGCTGTCAGGGTGGGATGGGAGAGGATTTATGTGCCTGTCCAGAGCAGCTGGGATGTCCCCAGCCTCTCTTCACCTTGCAGGGAGGAAGTCACTGGTAGAGATGAAAGACCAGGCCCCAAAGGTGCAAGGCAAAGAAAAGATCCAGGCCCCAGCTCAGATAGCTCCAGATCAGGACAAAGGCACAGCTACCCCTTGGGCATCGCCCTTCATCACGCTGCCCTTTGTGGGATAGCATTGGCCCAGAAGCTGTTTCACCAAGCACAGAGACAGCGAGTTGCAGGGCGACCCATGGCCTGTCCCTGGTAGGAGACCTGGCAGGGCAGCATGGCTTACCAGGCAAGCGTGCTTCATCGTGTTTCCATCTCCAAAGCCCAAAGTGAGATGGGTGGTGGGGCCAGGCCACGTCCAGCCATGCCATCTTGTTCCCACCAGGCTGGGCTGAGGAGCATTGAAGAAGAAGCTGGTCCTGAAATCCATCGGGCCATTTCTGGGGACCTGACTGCTGAGGAGGAGCTAGAAAGAGCAATGGTGGAGGCTGCCATGGAGGAAGGGATATACAGGGTGAGTGCAGCCCTCAGGGCACCCCAGGTGGTGGTGGTCCCACCCAGCCCCCATTTCGATGTATTGGTGCTGGGTCAGCATGGCTACCAGCAGCTGGAGGACAGTCCACAGAGGTGAGCCTCACCATGAATGACAATGTGGACCACAAGCACTTCTTTCCTCTTCCTAAGCATCAGGACATCCTGGTTGAGTCATCCTGGGCAACCTTTCTCTGCCTCAGTTTCCCCTCTGTAAAAGGACCCACAGGTTTGGAGGGCCCCATTCACACCTTCTGCCAGGCTAAGGCAGGACAGCTCAGGTGTCGTCATCACCAGAGCAGGAACAAATTCATTTCCCATTCCCTGGGAGTCTTTGAGGCAGCCTGGGCAGCCAGGATTTTGTCATGCACAGGGCTGGCGCTCATCCCAGTGCTGCTGTCTGACCATCACCCCTCAATGCCTCAGTTTCCCCACCTGGACAGTGGTGCTTTTGAAACCATGTGATCTGCGAGGCCTGAGCAGAGAGAGGAGAAGACAAATTGCTGTTCTCACGCTCACCCCCATATGTCTCCTCCCATGGGAATGGCCCCAGAGCAGCCCAGAGCTCCAGGCCTCCCCTGACGCCCTTCCTGTTGGTTGCAGAGGACAGGTGGCTTGTTTGGCCAGGTCGACAGTTTCCTGGAGCCCAGCAGCCCCCTGCAGCCCCAGGTGGCCAGCCAGAGGCCCCTGCAGTTCACGGAGGTGGGCAGCGAGGACCTCGATTCCCCTGTCTTCCTTGATGACTTCCCCCAGGAAGGCAACACCAACGTCAACAATGCCAACAGCAATGACTGGCTGGAAGGGTAAGGGCTGGTGAGCCTCACGTGGGCAGGCGAGGAAGGGCAGAGCTGGGCCGTGCCCAGCGGCTCCTAGTGGGGCTGTGCTGGCAGCTGGCTGTACGTTGGTCTTGCCCAGCAGCTCTTCATGGATGGGTAATGTCTGGAGAAGCCCGGGGTCTCTTCATCGATGGGTAAGGTCTGGAGAAGTGGCTGAGCTGCAGCAGCAAAGTCCCTGCAAACTGGGGTAGGAATCAAGCCCTGGCCGTGGAAGTGTCTCCATGGACCCAGGAGCTTTGTGCAGAAATTCCACCCTTGAGGTGCGAGCCAGGGCCGAGGCAAGGGGACAGGGAGGGCAGATACCCCAGACTGGCACTATCAAAGATGTCCCCAGAACATGCAGTGTTGTGTTGTGGCTCCAGGGCTTGCGTGTGGCTCCACACGTCAGAGTGTGTGACTTCCTACATGCCCTTCTTGTTCTTCCCATCACTCCTTCATCTCAGTGCCATGAGGATTGAGGTGGACAGCAGGGCTCAAGGGATCTCAGGAATGACCCTTCCCCCTTCCCCACCAATCTCTGAGTGCCAAGGCCCAGGTAGGGGCCACCAGCACCTGCCTGGGCACAGGTATAAGGGACAAGGGTTACCAATGTAAAAGGATGTTCTTAATCCTACTTCCTGGGGTCTCCACCCTGTTCATCTGTCCCAGGTGTCCCTCCTGGTCTGCCCCCTCAGTTCCATTCCCCAGGGTGGAGAAGGTGGGGAGGGCTGCACCCCTGGGTGGAGCTGGTCTTGGCACGTGATCCATACTCAGGCTGACGCATGTGTCTGTCCTTGCCAGGATGGAGTATGAGGACGAGATGCTGAGAAAGACAGTGCCAGCAACACCTGGGCGACCAGTGCGGGGTGAGTCTCAGCGTCGTTCTTCATCTGGGCAATCAGGACCAGCCTAAGGACCAGGGTAGTCCTACTACCACAGGGGCTGATATTGGCAGGCAGGAGGAAGAGACGCAGACCCCAAAAACTTGGAGCTTAGCTGAGATCTCTGAGCACATCAGAACCTGTCTGGGGAGCTCCAGGAGTCCCTCCTCCCACCTTCCCACCCTCAGGGTGATGGAGGATGAGGGCAGTGCCTCTGGCTGGGGGAGAACTGGCCACCCCCGGGCAGCAGGGCCACAAGACCGTGTTTGTTTCCATGAACAGGGACTTCTCCTTCCCAACTGGGAGTGAGGAGACAGTATGGGGCAGTGGGCCGGGGCTAGGACTTGGGTTGGTCCTGAACCCCTTAACGCTTTGGTTCTCCCAAGTCTAGTTAACCTGTTCCCTGCTCTGGGTGTCAGTGGTGTCTTTGCTCTTGTGCCTGTCTGATGTCCCCCCACCTTTCCCTTTCCCAGAGCACAACCACCCCTTACCCATGGAGAGGCTGCAACGGAGGCCGAACAGAAGGCGAGGGGTCACCTCTGGGGGTCACCCATCATCAGGGCTGCACCTCCTCCCCCAGGAGGTAAAGGGGGCAATGTATGTCCGGAGGCAGCAATGCAGGGGACAGGGTGAACCTCCTTCCCCTCCTGGGAAAGGCTATCACAGCCATGCTGCGGAGGAGCTGGTCTCTAGAGCTCCCTGCCGTGAAGCCCAGCTTTGCTGGAGCTTTCCTTTCTGAGCAGCCTGGGGAAGGAGCCAAGCCCCCACCCTGCTACTGCACCGGGCACAGGGTGCTCATCCAAGCTGGGACAGCTCGAAACAGCATCTCTATGGCTCCCCGTCTGCCTCCAGAGCCAGGGCAGATAAAAGGGGTGCGTCACGTTTTCTCCCACGCTCCCCTTGCTGCCCTTGTCTGGCCACAGTGCCTCATCGCCTGGCAAATGCCAGGGCAGGAGGTAAGGGCTCCCATCTCTCTCCGCCCACATGGCGCTGCTGGTCCCATTGCGGGTGGTGCCCTGGAACCAGGAGCTGTAGCAGATGGGAGTTCATGTCCAGGCTGGGGACAGTACCTGCATCCTTCACATTCACACGGGAGAGATCTTCCATGGGCATTGCCCAAGCCCAGGCTGCAGCTCTTTGCTCCTCTCTCCCAGCTGCCTGGAGAGGATGGCACCGTGATGGGAACAGCAGCCAGCTCAGGCTACCCGCAAGGTGAAGGTGGTGACCCAAGCACATCCTCCACCCCAGCCATCACCTTCCTCATTCAGGAGGTAAGGCAGGGGCACGGCTTGGCAGAGGGAAAGGCAGGGCTGCCAGCTGGAGAAAGGGGCCAGCAGGGGTGCTATGCTCATGCCAGGTTGGGAGGTCGGAGGGCAAAGCTTAGCTACAAGGATGAGGAGCAGGTATGTGTCAGTGCAGAGGGCAGCAGGGAGGAGGAGGCGAGGGTAAGCTACCTGCAGCCAGGGACACTTCTACCGAGTGAGCACACATGGGGCTGTGATGCCATCCTCTGCTGCAGGCTCTGATCTCCGGGGGCCTCGTGGCTCTGGCTCGTGACCCATCCTTCGTAGCAGTGACCAGGGACGAGATGGTGGCCAGCAGCCAGATGGAGATGGATGAAGTGGAGAAAGCAGCTGTGGAGCTGCTAAAGGGAAGAGAAACACTGCAGGCCACAAAAACCAGCTCTGTCCCCCAGGACACCTCGGCTGCATCACCAGTCAGCTCCCCAGGTCTCAGCGCAGCCCTCTCTGCAAAGACCATGGCCACCACTCGCCTGTGAGCCACCTGCCGATGCAGCCCTGTGGGCTCAGTCCCTTCGGGAGCTTGTAGGGGGGTTACTGGAGCAATGTCGAACTGCTCCCCTTCTCTGCCTGGGGTCCTGGTGGGCTCTGACCAGCTGCAGGAGGATGTTTGGGCTGGGTCTCCAGGATGCTGGTGCAGGACAGGACAATGCTGTGCCAGCAGGGTCTTGCAAGAGCTGGGCAGGTCATTAAAGTGTTCCTGCAGTGTGACTCTGTGGGTCCCTCTGTCTCCTCCTTCCTCTGCCACCCTGCCTGCACAGCCCGTGCCCATGGCTGCTCACTGTCTAGCCCAGCCTGGGGAGACCGCGTGCAAGACCACATTTAACCAGAGCTAAGCAGAGACTGATGTGGCAGCCTACAGCCCCCGTGCTGAGGGAGGTCTGTCCTTGAGGCTCATGCCTCAATCAGCCATTCTGAGGGTGCCAAGCTCTGGTCGTCTCCTGGTATCCCAGCAGCTGGACCCAGTGTCCTTATGTCTCTGCTGGAGCCTGTCTCATGCTTGCAGCCAAGCCTGTCCTGTGAAGAGGAGCACAAGTGGCTTGAACAGATCTGCCTTGGGCTGGGGCAGCAGACAGGGACAGGCTTTGCACCAGGGTGGGGCCTGGGAGCTTCTTGGCTCACTCTGCCAGCTGGGTAAGAAACTGGGGATGGAGCAGAGGCATGAGAGCACGTCCACGTCAGTGCAGAAGCCCTGGGACTAACCAAGGGGAGAGATGGCCACCGTGGTGTGATTTCTGTCACTTCAGGTATCTCCAAACACCACTCTCAGGCTTGGGCACCCACCACCCGGCCTGGCCCACAGGAAGGTCTCATCCAGCCCACAGACATCCCCGCTGCTCTGCCGGGGACAGGCCAGAGATGCCACAGCCAGGAGAGTGCGGGGAGCACAGCGCTTGCTTCATGCTGGTGCCAGCGCTGCCAGGTGCTGCCTGCACACGGTCCACTGCTGCTGGTGTCACGTAGCAGCTGAGGTTATTCCTCTCCGGGAACTGGTCTGCCCAGGGGTTTTGCTTTACAGACTTCAGTGCCCCTGGTGGGGTCTGGGTGCCGAGCGGGTGCTGGGGCAGCCCCGACTCCCCAGGCCATCTCTCTGCTGGGGTCTTGCTCCAGAGGGCCCACAGCCCAGCCCAACTGGGCAACGCAGGGCTCTTCCTTGCCTAATATATATTAAAATGCAGCAAACTGATGGGTCCCGGGGGAGGTGCTGAATCAATAGAGCTTGCTTGCTCTCCAGCAGGGCATTTATTTGTTAACTTAATAAAAGAGAAATGGCTGTTGCTAAGCTCCAGCTGCAGCCTGAGTGCTGGAGAGCCCAGCTCGTACCGGGGACATGGCAGTGCAGACAGCTTTCCCCGGGGGGGAATGCAGGCAATCAGCAGGGGTGGTGCAGGGGCAGCTGCTGCATCCCTTGCTCTTGCTTCACTGACCTGGGGCATGACGTGCACCCCGTTACGTCCTCGCACACACTCACAAACGTGTCCACCCGCTCCTGCAGAAGGGGCACGGGGCGGCTGCCGATGAGGCTCTGGCGCCTGCGCTGCCAGCAGGGTGTCGAGGACATGCTTCGTTAGTTCCAAGGTGAATGGAGATAGTTTCCTGGTCCCTTCAGTGAGGTGCGGGACTGCATGTGCCACTTCCCACAGCAGGTGAGTGCTCACAGGGGACTCCAAACACAAAGAGTGACACTATGGTGGGGACATAGTGTGTGATGGAGCAGTGCCTCTGCACCCTCTCCTGGGGTCTGGGGCTGCACAGGGGCTGATTTGCCCCAAATTAGCATCTGGAGGGTCTTTATTGAGTTGCTTTCTAGCTGAATTGGGGAATAGATCTGGCTTGTGACGTGGCTGGCACAAGGGTAGGAGTAGGAAGACGGGGTCAGCAACACCACAGCATGGGCACTGCCCCTCTCTGCCTGGAGCTTTGCTGGGGAAGGGTCCAGCCTCAGAAAAAACATCTCAGGGTGGGAAGTCTGGCCCGGCCCCCGTGTCCTTGCAAACATAGCCCCCAGGGACAAAGGAAGAGAAATGCCAGCTCCTCACATCCTTGCAGGACGACGGACAGGCCGTATCCTGCTCATCCCCATGATGTTGTAACCAGCCCTGGAACTTGCCCATCCCAGCAGATGCCAAGCCAGCTCCCCCAGGGTGCAGAGCCCTGCGTGCACGTGGCATGTGGGCCTGGTTCCTTGGGAGCCTCAGGTGGAGCACAAGCAGACAGGTTGAAGGGACTGCTCCTGAGGTGAAGACAACCAGAGCCCAGAGCAGAGGGCAGGCAATGGGCACAGCTCTGACTCATTAGCTGGTGCCACCGCTGCTGGCATGTCTTGGCTGTCCCAGAGGAGATGGGCAACCTCTCCCAGGACACAGCCTGGGCTCCTCAAAGTAAACCTCAGCATGCCTCAGTTCCCCTTCACAGTCCATCGCTGTTCACCCTGACATCAACACCGACCTGCAGAGCTGGGGTTCCCCTGCAGATGTCACACCTGCATCAGGCTGGGAGGTGCTTTTTCCTGACAAGCCAGAGCCTCCCTGTGTCCCTGGGCACCACAGGCTCTGCCTGCGCTGCCAGCACAGCGCAGCATGCCCATCTGGCATCAGCTCCAGCAACATGAAGACAACGGACAGGGAAGCCAGGACAGGGCTTCTTCAGCTCCTTGGCACCTGCCTGTCCCCAGTCTTGCTCCCTAATGGGCCCTGGACATGTCCCCCTAACCAGCCTCCCGAGGGCAGCTCATAGGATGGAGTCAGTCACACTGTGGGCACCATCCTCTGCTGCATGGGTGCCCAGCTTCGTGCTTGGCCCCCACAGCCATGCTGGAAGGCCATGTCGGCACCTGGGCACTATCCTCTCATAGTCATGCCGCCAGCCTTAACCCCTGTCCTCTTGGGACAAACGCTCACCACGGCCTTGGGCAATCCACAGAGTCACCAGCGCCTCCCCCCCCCCCCCCCAAGTCCCAGTGGCTCTGGCAGGAGCACCGAGGTCACCACTGCCCTGCGCTGGCTTCTGCTGCTCAATGGTGCCATCCCCCCACACCGCAGAGCTCTGGGATGGAACCAGGCGAAGTCATGGAAGTGTTTGAGTGATGCCAACTATGTGGAAAGAAAAGTCCTGGAAGTTGTTGTTCACCTCTGTCCTCCTCCAGGCACTGCTGCTTGCAGGGGCGGGGACCTGCAGGGTCCTGGTCTCTTCCCTCTGCCCCAAACCACGTTACCACACCCCAAAGCAGGCTGGAAACGTCCTTTATTGGCACCAGGAGGCTGGAGCATTTGGTCTGGGAACCATGTGGCGCTGGCATTTAATGCCTTTGCAGGGAGCTCTTTCCCTCCTCAGTGCCAAACATAATGTGGTCCCACCAGCGGTGGGTGGCTGGGGACAGCGTGTGGGGTGACGGCTGTGCTCAGCACCCCTGCCTCCTGCTGTGTGCACACCCAGCAGCACCTGCACCCTCAGCTACACGCAGGCTGCCTCACTGCTGATGAGCCACCTCTGCCAGCCCCTCGCCGCCATGCCCCTGTGTTTGCCCACTAGCGGGGGCCACCCGGGGGCTGCATGCCAGCAATGGCAGGGGTGGGTCATAGGCAGGAATGGGGAGAGCTCCACTGTCCCCTCGCAGCAGCACCCGAGCCCGCGGGGCTGGCCGCGAGCTTCTCCCATTTGGACCTGGGTGACAGGCAGAGGCTCAGGGACAGGAGAGGGCAGGAGGGCTGGGGGAACAAGACCCTCTGTGGGGCCGGGGTGCTCCCGAGGCTGGTAACCGAGTCAGGTCTAGACCAGAGCAGCTTCACTGGGCAGCACCAGACTGCACTGGGATGCTCTGGGCTGAACGGGGCTACACTGTGCTGATCCAGGCTGCACTGGGCTGCACTGGGCTGGCAGGCAGCTGACCGGCTCCCCGGGCTCCCCCAGCCCCCGGGGGGTCCCTCCACAACCCTCCGCACCCGCCCCGCGGGACCCCGAGCTGCTCTCCTGCTGTCCCCAGGGGGGGACGCCTGGTACAGCCCGGTGCAGCCCGGAAAAGCCCCGGTACAGCCCCGGTACAGCCCGGTACAGCCCCGGTACAGCCCGGTACAGCCGTGCGCAGGCCGGAGCGGGGCCGCTGGCCCGGCAGGGGGCAGCAGGGACCACGGGTGAGAGTGTGAGAGTGTGCGTGAGTGTGAGTGTGCGCGAGTGAGTGTGAGTGTGCGCACGCGAGTGTGCGCGTGCGAGTGGGAATGCGCGTGTATAAGCGAGTGTGTGTGAGTGCGAGTGTGAGTGTGGATGTCAGTGCGCGGGTGTGTGTCAGTGCGCGGCTGTGTGTGAGCGGGGGCCGGATGCGGTTGTGTGCGGCGTGACTGCGGGGGGGGCGCACGCGACAGCTCCGTGTCTGTCTGTCCGCCACGCGCCCTTTCCCCCGCCTGTCGCCTGTCGCCTGTCGGCAGCGCGGCGAGGGGCGTGTTCCCCCGCCCCGCCCCGCCCCGCCCCGCCCGGCACCTGGGCCCGCCCCCAGCCCGCCCCGCCCCTCCCCCGCCCGTGAGTGCTCTCGGGCAGCGGCGGTGCCCGGGCGGCGGGGGCATGGCGGCCCCGGACAGCTGCGTGAAGGTGGCCGTGAGGTGAGTGCCGGAGGGTCGCGGGGAGCTCGGGGCAGCCCCCCCCGGGGCACTCTCCCCGGGGCACGGGGAGCTCGGCGCGCCCGCGGGCCCTGTGCCCACCGGCGGGGTGGGGGCTGCAGCTGCCTGTGCGCGGGGAGCGGAGGGGGGCTCGGCGCAGTGGGTGCCCCCCCGACCCCCCCCCCCGAGCCGTGTTTTGCCACCCGTCGCAGCCCCACCGCCGCCGCTATTCTCCCCACACCCCTCCCCCCTCTGCATCGTTTCGGTGCTGCCTCCCCCCTCACCTCACCGTCCCCCCCTCCCCCCCCCCGCTGCGCAGCCCTGCGATGCCCCCACCTCCCCTCCGGCCGGGGAAGGGGGGCCGAGGCATGGGACTCCCCGGCCCCCTCACCTGGAGAGCCCAGCTTTTGCAGATCGGCAGCTCCTGGCTGCATCGCGGGTGGGTTTGGTCCCCGCGGTGGTGTCAGGCAAGATGCCGGGGGAGTGGGGGGGGGGGGGTCCCTGCCTGCTCTCCCCCCCCTCCCCCCCCGCGTGGTAGGGAACGATGCGGCATCTCGGTGTCCTTTGTGCTGACTCGGGGCTGGGAACAATGCGCCTGGGATCGGGCACCTCAATAAAGGAGCTGCCGGTGGCATCTAATTCCTGCGGGGGCCCGGGGGGAAACTGCGGGAGCCCAGGGCCGCCGGGCTGGGCGGCAGCCGGCGGGGCAGAGCCCGCATCGCCCGCATAGCCCCGCGGGGGTGGGTGAAACCCGGGGGGGGCTCTTTGTTAGCGCCGTGCCAGGCTGGGTGTATTCTGTGCGCTGCCGCTGGGGTCCCGCAGACCGGCGGCGATCGGCTTCTCCCTGCCCCGAGAGGAGGAGGGAGCCCCCGGAGGAAGGGGGGATACGAGCCCCCCTGGAGCCAGCGGTAGAGGCGCGGGGACGACGACCCTGTCACGGCCGGAGCCGCCGTCCCGCGTGGGGAAGGGGTCGGGCGTGCGGCTCCCCCCCGGCTCACCCGGGGGCTGCGCCGGGTCCGCGGGACACGCGTGAACCCGGCCTGGCCCTCGGCGCCCCGAGCCGCGGTGCGGGGTGTGGGAGCGGAGCTGGGCGAGGGGAGGATCGGGCCCCCGTGGGGACAGGGCTCGGCAGGCCCAGCCCCACGCGCTCACACCGACCCCCCCGTCCGGCTGCGCCGGCCTCGTCTCCCGCAGGGCAGGGCACGCGTGTCCCCCCATCCGCAGCCCCGACGGCAGGAGGCAGGGGGGTGCTGGTGGCGGTCTGCAGGGGGGCTGCGTTACCCCTGGGCGGAGGATTTGCAGAGGGCACTGCCTTGGCTGGTCCCTGCCTGCCTGGACAGAGCGAGAGCACAAAAGATGCTGGGTGCAGCGTCAGTGGTGAAGGGAGAGGGTGGGTGTGGGGCTGTGCATGTCTGTGTGCAGTGTGTGTGTGTGCACTAGGACACCTCCCAGCGCTGCCTGCCCATCCAGTCTTCCTGTCTTGGAAGCAGGCGGTGGTGATTTTCTGCCTTGTTCCCTTTGAGAGGCTGAGAATCCGGGGCAGGCTGCAGTTTTAAAGGATGAGGGAGCTGCAGGGGAGGTGAGAGCATCCTCCTTGTGCGGGTGCTGCTGGGGTGTCTGCACAGGGGCAGGGCTGGGCTGGGCTCTGCCAAGGCAGGGGTGTCTGTACCAGGACACTGACCTGGGAACCAAGTGATGCCAGCAGCTGGGGGTGGAGATTTCCTGCTGGCCAGACTCTTCCCGTCCTCCATCCTGCATTTCTCTCGGAATGAAGCCTTTTAACAAAGGCCCGGCTCAAGGCCGGTATCCCTTTTGCCCGGGAGATGGAGTGGGTGCGGTGCCACTGGGGGTGGCGTCTGTGGAGTCGTTTCTGCTGGGCTCTTCCTAATCGCTTTGGCCTCTGCCAGCGATGGGGTCAAGGACTGTTTGGTGTGTGGGGAGGGGATGACGGCTGGGAGGTGACTTGACTATGCATCATTGCGGTGGGGCTGGAGTGTCCATGGCGAGGGTCGGGGTGGGGGGGGAAGTCCAACTCAGCCCACCCCCTTCTTTTAGGGAGCGAGCTGGCATCCCGCTTAGTGTGGCCGGTGGGTGTCAGGGTGTCAGGCAGCCGGGGTGATGCGTTGGTGAAGGTGAGCGCGCAGGACAAAGGAGGCGGGCTGGGAGCAAGGAGGCTGCGAGACAAAGCAGGCAGGTCGCAGCGCCATGCGGGAAGGTGGCTCCTGAGGCTGGGCTGAGTGCAGGCCACTCTCCCCGCAGACCACCTGGCTTTTCTGCCAAAGCAGCCCCCGGGGGCTGGTGATGGGTCCCCTCCTGCCCTGGGCTGGGAGCAGAGCGAGGTTTTCCTTTGTGAGCGCTCCTGACATCCCGCTGGTGGAGCAGCTGGGCTGCAGGAATCTCCAAGACGCCCCACCCTCCGAGCAAACCTGCGCACAGATCCCACCTCCCTCAGCCATCAGAGCACAGAGGAGGTTGAATGCCTCTGGGGTGTGACTGGACACAGATCAAAGCTCCCCTTTTGTCCCTTTATAATATGAATGTGCCAGCTGTGCCATTTCCTCGAAGTATCTGTGTCCCTGCTGCTGGCGGGAGCGAGGTGCGACCTGGGGAAGGACCAGGGACACTGGGAAGCGATGGGGGCTTTGGAGGAAGGCGCTGTGTGCTGATGGGATTAAATGGCTGTGTTGATGGGGATGGGCCAGCCGACAGCATCGAGAGGTGTTGCAGCCACGGGGACCCATCTCTGGGGCCTCACAGAGTCCTCAAGGTGGGAGGAGCGGGGACAGAGGAGCAGGGATGGTGGGGCTGTGCTCTCCTTGGGGGGAGCCCAGTTCTTGCTGATTCTCCTGGCCTGGCAGGAGGAGGCAGGAGAGATGCTGTCGTGTTTCATTGTTTACTTCACAGGTTCCATCCTTCCCTCAGGAGACTGGCTGCCCCATTGGCACTGGGGGTCCAAAGGACCCAGGTGCTGGGCCGCTGGTTGGGCCATGGGGGCTTTATTTAGGCTTCCTGTGTGCCAGGGGTGAAATGGCTGGCACCTGCTGCAGCACTGCTGTCGGCGGAGGGAAATGCAGGCCCAGTGGCTGCTCCTGGCCCAGGGCCTGATTTGTACCTGCACCTTGTACCTGCAACTCAGACCTGCACCGTCTGCGAGGGAAGGGCTGGATCCTGCCCCGACTCCCGCCCTCCCTGCAGGCAGGGTCTGCCATCAGCGTTAAGGCGGCCCGATGGTCTGCTTTCACTTGCCCATCAGCATTAAGCCTGGTGTGTCGCTTCATGGGCGCGTCTGAGCTTGCCGGCTCAGCGGACGCCGCCGGGGAGGAAGCGATGGGCCAAGCTGCCGGCAGCGGTCGGGTTGGGCGCCGGTGTAACGGTCTCAGCTCTCAGCCGGGAAGCGGCTGCCGGCCGTGATGGTGCTGAGCAGGGTGGTCGGGGACCCCTCGCTCCTTGCTGTTGCCGGGGGGGGGGGGGTATGTGTTCCTCAGGGACTGGGGAAGGCAACAAGCGCCGTTTCCTTCTGTAGGTGACCTTCAGATGGGTGGTTGCAATGCATCCTCCAGCCGGGAGCGCAGGGACTGGTGCCTTCCCCTGAGCCTCATCAGCACAGCCCCCCCCAGCCCCCCCAAGCAGTCAGGTGCTGTTGGCGTCACTGGGGTGCAGCAGTGGGGGGGGGGGGGGGGGAAGTGGGACCCCACTGCTTGTTGCGGGAGGTGGAGCCCAGCCCTGCTGCTGCGCACGGGGTGGTTTTGCTGTGTCAGGAAGTGCCGATGGCGCGTATCGACCCAGAGGCCATTAAACTCCTTGGCCAGGAGAGGTCTGAGGAGCCGGGCTGGCTGCAGAAATGCTCCCCGAGGGCACTTTCAAACTGCCCAGCTCATCAGAGACAAAGTGGCACCCGCTGTGCCAGAGCCACCCGAGGCACCCAAGCATGCCTGGCCATCTGCAGAGACTCAGGAAACGGAGCTTGTGAAATTGGGGAAGGAAGCTGAGTCGTATTTCAAGGTTATTTAAACCCTGCAACCTCCAGTGCTCTGCTGCACTCGCAAACACTCGTGTCGTGATGCTCTGTGCTCCGTGTGGGCAGCCTGGTGCTGGCTGTCTCCTGCCCCGGGCAGCTGCTCCCACCGCCTTGGGAAGAAGGACGGTTTGTGCTGCTGAGGACGGGACAGACTCACGCACCCATGGCCATGTGCCCTGGAGGGCCTCTGCTTGGTGGAAGCATGCTGGTAAAGGCCAGGTGCTGGGATCAGCTGGGCTCCTGGCCCTGTCAGCGTCCTGGTATCTTTCCCGCCGTGTGGCCAGGGCTCCTCTGCCTGCTGGGGTGGTTTCTGTGCACCCAAAGGCTCTGGGACCAGCTGGGGTCGGTCCCTGAGGAGGCAGAGTTGTAGCCCTTCCAAACGAGCTCCTCCTGGGGCAGTTTTGGGTCCGGATGGAGAAGTGGTGTGAGCCCAACTCATGCCACACTGGTGCACACGCTGTTCAAGGGCTCCAGCATGGAGAGGGGCGGTACAGCCTGGTACCCGCTGCCACCATCAGCGTGGTGCTGCTGCAGCTCTGAGGCCCTTTGATGTGGTCCTGAGGGGACCCTGTGGAGTGGCTTGTGGGACACTGTCTCCTGCCAGGTCTTGCTGGTGTCGGCCTGGTTTTGCTCTGATGTCACAGGGCCACGCAGGGGAGAGACGAGGGAAACCCACCCCACTGCACGCGATGTGCCAGGCTGCTGTGGTCATGGGGGGGGACAGCCTGTCCTGGTGTGGTGGCACAGCCCAACGCTGGGGTACCCCATCTGTGGGGGCTGGGGGGCTCCCCGGAGAGCAGCCCCGATCCCAGGAAGGAAATATCTCAGGAGGCTCCTATAGCCTGGGGGTACTGGGCAGGCAGAGCAGCAGCATGAGCATCCCCAGCTGCTTTCCCCCTCCTTTGCGCCCGCCGAGGGCAGCTCGGCCCTGGCAGCGGGGGCCCGCCATGGCCTGTGGCTGTTTCACTGCTGTGCTGAACCCATCCGGGAGAGCTGCTTTGGGGCTTCCCAAGCCCCGGTGAGATGCAGGGGTGTGCGTGCTCTCAGCTCTCAGCAAGCAGGGTTAGATTGGCCTCCCCGGTCCGGAGAGAGCTGCCGGGGGCTGTGGCGGGTGGGGAGCCCCGGTGAGTCTCCGAGGGAAGTGCTGAGCGCAGGTGTGTGGGCGCGAAGGGGTTTTCAGTGCCTGGCTTCAATCAGACGCACACTCGCTGGCTTTTACAGCGGAAATGTTAGAAAGGGGGTGGTGCCGGTGCGAGGGGGGAACATGGCCGCACCCTGCGGTCCCACGCAGATATGCCATCGCCTGCAGCATTGCTGGGAGCAGAGCAGCTTTAAGAGGCTTTTGGTGCCAGCACCCATCGCCCATCAGCAAGGGATTTAAATACGTAACGCCACGAAGTGTCAGGAGCCGGGGAGGCTGAGGCTGTCTCTAAGCCAGAGGACGGAACCAGCTGCGGCTTTCCTGCACCAGCAGTGAAATTGGGGGCAGGAGGAAATTGCAGGAGACGAAGCCCTAAACAAAGCTGTCAGGAACATGGCTCCTGGCCCCCAGAGAGGGAAGGTGATACCCCCGTTGAGCCTGGTGCTAACTGAGGAGCCAGCCCGGTCCAGGTGGCTGTCGTGCTGTTCCTGCTGGGGGGTGGGCTGGCCCCGGTGGTCCCATGGGAAGGTTTCCTGCCGCAGGCTGTCAAAACAGTCCCTGTCGTTGGTTAAACAGCCGGCAGGACTGGGATGTGGTGGATTGCGAGGGCAGCTGCCGCCGGGCAGGAGATCAGCATGCCACAGGGTGACTCCCTGCCCTGGCTGGATGCTGATGGGTTTCTGCTTTGGCTTGGTGGCAGGACAGGCGACCGGCCTCCCGCTACTCCTTCCCCTCTGGGCAGACCAGGAGCTGATCTAGCGGTGTGTCCCTGTGTCCCCGCTGGCTCTGTGCTGCTCTGAGGGCAGGGGCGTTCGGCAGCCTCATCCCGCTTGGCATCTGCTCCTCTGCCCTGCTCCATGTGGGCACAACATGGTTGTTGTCCCCATTTCCAAGTGAGGGTTCCGGGCTGAGCCCCAGGTCCCAGTGAAATCCCTTCCCTTCCTCTGCACCTCCCTGGGGCTAGGACATGGCAGGGGGCTGTTTCTTGTCACAGCTTGCTGTAGCTGAGCCGGGCCCCAAACTCCCTGTGCCATGGTCTCTCACCCCACATAACCCCACGGGGCTGTGGACACCCCCCTGCCCATCCGCTCATGCCCGGCTGTTGTTCTTGGTGGGTGCCTCCACGGTGCCCTGGGGGGGTGGCTCAGCAGCCCCCCTCCAAGCTCAGGGTCTGTCCTCCCAGTGTTGCCACCCCCACGTCTGGGCCAGCACTGAGGGCAAAGATCTGGAGACTGGCACAGGGGCAACCCAAGGGGCATTCCTGCACTGGTCTGGCCCTCCCAAAGGCTGAAAGATTTAAGAAAGTTCCTTCTGCCCTCCCGCCCCGGCTTTGCCGCAGCCAGGGGCCCATCTGACCTTTAGCACCAGACACAAAACTGCCTCTGACTTCTTCCCTGGGCTCTTCCTTCCTCCTTGGCCACGGCCTGGGGCACGTCTGAGCGCTGGAGCCCAAGGATCCAGGTGTGGGAGCTCAGGGGAGAGGGATGGAGGTGCCGGGGGCTCAGTGGGGCAGGGTGGGATGTGCCGGGTTTGGGACGCTCTTCCCCAGAAGTCACAAGGGTCCCGTGAGCTTCTGTGCCACAGGGTATAATAACCCAAATAACTTGTTGGCAGAGCCCTGTGGGTGCGCTGGGGGCACGCGGCTTGGGTGGCAGGAGCAGGTGTCTCCATCCCTGCACTGGTCTGGGAGGAGATGAGCAATGCTGGCGAAGGAGGAAAGGCAGCGTGTTGAGGGAGAAAGGCTGGAGCTGGGCTCCTGGTCCTTGCCTTCCTCTGTGCCCTCCAAGCACTGAGCAAGGGCGCTTCCTTGGCCCAGAGTGGCAGGGCTGGGGGACACAACCCAGGCCCTGCCTGCGCTAGGAGGGGGGGGGTCTCCTGGGCCATGTCGCTGTGGTCTCTGCTCACCTATTATTTCACGCTGCACCTGCCCGAGGAGGTTGTTAAGGCAGAATGTGCCTGTTCCCTTCCCAGCTGTGGGACCGGTTTTGCTTCTGGGTGCTTTGTAGCATCCCCCATCCTACTGGCCAAGGGCTTGGGATTATTTGGGGGGGGAGTGGTGGGGGCGGAGAGGCACCTCTTTTGTGCCACCCACTCTCCTGTCTTGTGGGTATGTTGCTCCAGATGTCCTCTGTGGGCTCTGGGGTTGCAGCATCTTCTGTCAAGATCGGGTTGTTTTCCCAGTGACAATCGGAGTGTGCCGGTGGGCTGCAGGTGTGCCTGCTTTTGGGGGGGCCGAGAAAGCCTTATCTCCAGTACTGCGGTGGGACTGGGACGTGGGGACTTCACAGGGGCACTGGGGGTAGGGAGAGACCCTGTGGGTGTGATTCATTGCCTTGGGAGGAAATGGGAGCCTCAGCGCCGAGGTGCAGAATTGGGAGGGTCTGTCTCCATTGGACCCGTGGCATCTCCGTGCCCCCAGCAAGGTCAGGCCGATGGCGTCTGGCCCAGAGTCTCCTGGCGAACGATGGTTTCCTGTCTCTCTCCAGTAATTGCTGATGCTGAGCCCGGTGGTTTTGGGGCTGTTCCCGTGCGGTCGGAGGGGAACGGGGGCCGTGCGGGCTGCGCGTGGAGTCACATCTGCTGCCACACCTGTGTTTCCTTTTGCTGCCCACCCCCCACCCCCCCCCAGCGGGCTTTTATGGCCCTGCACCCCTTTCAGGGTGACTGTCCTGGGTCTGTTGATCGCAAGCATCCTCGTGGTGTTTCCCAGCCTCTGCTCATGGGCAGGTCCAGCACAGAGCTGATGGCATTGCCCAGCCGCTTACGGGGTGAAGGAGGATTCCGGGGAGATCCCAAACTCAGGATCCTGTTCCCCTCTAGGCTGGGTAAAGCACGATCCCGTGCTTCCCCCGGGCCCTGCTGCCTCTCTGCCTGCGGCCTTGGGTTGGGTGTCCCCGGGTGCTGGGTGCCTGCGCAGGCAACGCGTCCCTCGTCCCCGACCTGTGGTGGGTCTCGGCGCAGAGCAGATGGCACGGCTCAGCGCCGGTGTGCTCCTGCCAGAGCTAATGAGCAGCACATGGCGGCTGCCAAGGCCTGATTTAAAGGTTTCCCTAAGCCTGGGAAAGCCTGGCGCAGGAGGATTAGGAGGGGCCCAGGGAGTTCTGGGTCCAAGGCAGCAGATTTTGCCCCGCAGGGGAGCAGGCTGGGCAGCTGGGAGCTGGGCACAGCCAGCACATCGGTGCGGAGGATCTGTGCTGGGATTACTTCCTCGGGGATGGATGCAGAGTGGAGGCATCTCCTTACACTGAGCCGTGACCAGGAAACATGCACGCACACCCCGGCTCTGTGGGGACGCGCCTGTCCCCAGGCTGCCCGGCGCTGCGGAGGGGTGGGGACCCAGCAGCCAAGGAGCTCCCTCTTGTCCCTGGCGCTGGTCCTGCTGTGCTGGCCATGGCACCCTCTGCTTTGGCGGTGTTTGCCTGGGGCACAGGCACCTATCGGGTGGCCTGGGTGGCTCTGCAGGCAGGCTGAGCCCAGCGCCTTCCTGTGCTGTGCTCACTCCTGCTGAGGGGTGGCTTGCTAGATCTCTTAATTGGAGTGTTTGCTGACCAGACCTGGCAGTCCCTGGGGACCCTGATTCAATTTTCTCTGATTGCTGAGCCACTTTCCTGCTGCTGTAATTAAATGCTTAACTTTGTCTTGATTTGGGTCCAAAGCAACCTGTGTGCAACCAGCCAGCCCTTGGCAGCCAGCCCTCTCCTGGGGACCCCGTGCTCAGGGGAAATGGGGCATCGCTTCCCGGGCAAGGGGGCAGATCCCCCCATGGGATCAAGCCACGCTGAGCTGAGACCTGGGGAGCTGCTGTCCGCTGGTGAGGGCAGGCAGCCCCATGCTTGCTAGGCTGGCTTGGAGATACGGGAAAACCTGGAGCATTTAGCTTTGATCTTAACCTGGTGATGCTGGCAGCTCCTGGCTGCCTGGGGAGCAGCTTGCCCTGTCCCCTGCTGCACTGCGCCCTGCGTGCCACACGCTGCCTTGCCTGTAGTGTTTGCAATGCCCAGGGGACATTGGCCGGGTTATCCTAGGGTAGCACAGGACGATGTTAAAGCTGCTCTCCTCCTGGCTGCCCTGTGCCACTGGGAGGGATAACAGGGCAGCAGCAAAGCATGGAGGGCAGGTTTGGGGCAGAAGAGAGCAAAGCATGAGGGCAGCAGGGAGGGCAGCGAGACTGACAGATGGGCTACACATGAGTCTGGGCCGTCTGGCAGGTGCTGCTGCAGCCCCGGTGCTTGTCAGGCTGGAGGGTGGGCAAGCAGGGTGAACGTGGGTGATGCAGGGAGTGGGGATGGGGCAAGGGGGGGAGTGGGGATGGGAGCAGGGCGGACGCAGGTGATGTGGGGATGGGAGTGGGGTGAATGCAAGGTGATGCGGGGAGGGGAAATGGGGCCAATGCCAACAACGTGGGGAGCAGGGTGAAGGCAGGTGATACAGGGAGTAGGGATGGGAGCAGGATGAATGTGGGCAACGTGGGGAGCAGAGCCAAGTGCTGCCTGGGCTTGCCGAGCCTGCCTGTCTTGGCAGGCACATCCAGAGCAGCCGGGCTGCGTGACTGTTCAGGGTCTGCCAGCTCCAGCCTCTGCCAGCCCACACCAGCAGAGGTGCCCGCAGCCACGGTCAGTGCCCCAGCCCCTCACCTGGTGCCGGGGCTGCCGGCATCGCAGCAGGCAGCCTTGGAGACAGGGTAGACGAGAGCAAGTGGCTCCGATCCTACGGGGCCTGGCATAGAGAAGGAAAACGCTGTGGAGCTCTTCCACCCGCCGCTCCCCGGGTCTCTGGCTCGGCTCCCTGGGAGACCAGCCCTGCCTGGCCGGGCAGCCGGCTCAGCTCCGGCCTTGGGAGGGGAGAGGAACTGCTTCTTGCCGGTGGGCTGCAGGCAGCCACCCTCCCCTCGCAGAACAGTCTCGGGGAGATGGGAGCTCCCTGCTGTAGCCAGGGAGGCTGCTGCTCTGCCCGTCTGCAGGGACAAGGTTATAAAAGGCAGCGAAAGGCAGCTGCAGCTGTGGCGGGGGGGGTCACCCGCACCCCCAGATTGGAGCGTCTGCTCCCAGCTAGAGCTGGGAAATGGTGGTGAGTGCGCGTGTACTTGGCCACCCTGGGCTGGGACAGCCCCGGTCTGAGGTGGGCGGTGCTGGGTGATGGGTCTGGGGGAGGCTGGATCCCCTCTGCCCCCATGCCCGTCCTCTCCTGACAGGCTGTGCCGGATGGGGTGGCTGCTCTGCCCCAGGGTGGCTGTGTCTCAGCAGGGTGGTGCAGCCTCCGGGGAGCTCAGCATGTGGGTGCAGGCAGTTTGTGGGGGGCAGGGGCGTGTCGTGACTCTCACCGTGGGCAGGAGGGCTATGGGAGTGTGCAGGCACAGCTTTGGCAAAGTGCTGGGGGCCAAAGGATGCTCTGGAGCCCCTTGGGGTTGCCATAGCGGTGGGCTGGGAGGGGGGAAACTGAGGCAGTCAGGTGAGGAGGCAGGGGGACACAAAGGGGTTACTGGCTGTGCCCGGTGTGGTGAACCCCATCCCCTCCGCTTGTTGCAGGGCTTGAGATGCTGGGATGGGGGACTGCTCCTGCTGGGGTAGAGGGACCCCCCAAGCCAACCCTCCGAGGGCTGCCTGCCCCGTGGTGCCCATCCAGCGCTTGGCTCCCAGCCTCGCTCAGCTCCCCCCATCCCCGTCCAAACGCTGGCATAGGGCAGCGGCGCCGAACAGCTCAGCCTTTGTGCTCGCTGCCAGTCAGGCCCGTGTGCGCACTGAAGCTCCCTGCCCCTCAGGGTGCAGGACCCGCTCCCCGCTTCCTCCCAGATGCTCGTTCACCCTGGCAGCCCAGCCGTGGAGACGGGGCTTTCACAGCCTGCCAGCCCGGCAGGGAAGGGAAGGGGAGCTATGGAGAGGCTCCCGGCCGAGGTCTCCTTTGTGTCCCCGGTTGGCTGCGGGCTCTCCCTGGCACGCACGCTGCTCGTGCTGCCAGATTTGGATGCTGATGCTGGAGCAGGCAGGCTCCTGCTGCGCTGCCCATCATCGCCCCAGCGAGAGCTCCCGGTTCGGGAAGGAGTGATCTCCACCCCTGCCTGTGCCTCTGTCTCTGTGCGTCCGTCTGCCTCCCAAACCTATGTGTCGGGTGCCCGGCATTGGGAAGAAGCCAGGCTTGCTTCTCAGGAGCACTCAACCGGGACCGTGCAGCTCTGTCTTGGGCGCTCAGTCCCTTGTCACTCTCCCTTTGCAGCGAGCTGAGCATGGAGGGGCCCAAGGTGGTGGCCAGGCTCATGGTACTGCTGCGGTCCTGCTGGCTCTCCCCTCCCTGTCTCTATTGCCTGCGCTGAGGCTGGTTTGTCAGCATGGGCAGGAGGGAGATGAGGCTGGTGCTGATCATCCTGCTGGCCTCAGGACAGCCTTTGTCCTCTCCACACCGTCTTCCAGTAGGAGGAGCAGTCACCCGTGCCAACGTAGGGACGGCCAGCGCAGGGTGCCCGGTGGAGCTGGGGCTCTGCTCCGCTCCTGCCTGAGCTGGGAGGGTGGCGAGGCAGCACCCTACTGGTGAAGTGCTGGTTTATTTTGGTTGCTTCTTAACAGATAAGTCCCTAATTGCCGCATAACCATAGGAGCCTGTGCCATGGGCTCCCAGGGGATCAGTTGGGCTCTCTGTGGGTGTCCCAACCCTTTAGGACATTGTGTTTGGCTCTGCAGTGGGTCCTGGTGCTGGGCACAAGCTGTCCTTCTGGCCCATGACCGGGCGCAGAGCAGGTTGGCTGGCTGTGTCCAGACGCATGTGAGGGAGCAGCTCCATCGTCCCGCAGGTTGGGCCCTGACGGCATCACATCTAGTTCTTGCGATCCCACGGACAGACAGGACCTGGCCAGCATCTTTTTGGTAGAGGCAGGGGCAAGGATTGCCAGAATGCACTGAGATGGTGACTTTATGACCACCAAAGTTACTGATATCTGTTGCAGAGCAGAGAAACTGAGGCAGAGCATGGCAAGCGCTGCCAGCTCCCCCAGCATCACCTGGTGGGGTTGAGGACAGGGCCAAGGAGAGAGCCCATGCTGGCTCTGCAGATGGGCTTATGTCGTGTTTGGAGGAGGTATGGGTGTAACTTGACCTACGTGTGTACACCTACCTGGCCTGACCAGGGTCTTGTGTTGTCCAGTGGTGACCTGGCATGATGATGTTAGCTCCTGGGAGGGCAGGGATGACACCCCTCTGGTGTGGGAGAACTGGGAGAGTCAGATGCTGGGCAGCAGGAGGACCAGCTGCACTGGCCTAGAGAAACGCTCTGTAATGTCTCTTGGTGCCCACGTAAATCTCCCGTGATGCTGGGTGGCACCTCTGTGTCGTCCCACGCGGGGCTGTGGCTGCTGGTGCTCATCCCTGCCCTCCTGCTCCACATGTCCCATGGTGGTAGTGGGGGTCTGTATTCACACAACAGCTCGCAGCAGCTCCCATGGACACCCCCAGGTGATGCTTGGCCAATTGCCCGGACAGCAGGACACTCCCAGGGGGTTCTCGCATCTCTGGTCACCCTGGGGAGATGGATGGCATGGGGGGGCATGTTGAGGACTGTTACCTGTGTCCCCTCCAGCCCCTGCAGGTCCCCTGGCTGTGAGAGCCAGGGCGAGTGATGGGGTCCCTCGGGTGCTGGGAGCTGGCTGGGCAGCGAGGTTTGGGGAGTGGGAGTTGGGGAGACATCGGTGTTGGCGTGTGGACAGTGGGAACAGCCCAGCATGGCCAGGCTCAAGGTGCATCCCCAAATGCCCGATGGAAAATTCGTGTGCGCTCACCCCTCCAATGCTGCTGCTCTCTTCCAAACCCACGTGCACATATTTAATCACTTGTGGGGGGGAGAAATAAGTCTTTCGCTAAAAGCCCTGCTCTCATTTTTCTCAAGAGGAAAAAATTTTCTGAAAATACCACGGTTCCAGTTTGTTCCTCAGCCCGTTCCTCAGGGACGCTGCCGCTGTGCACGTCTCGGGTGGGGAAGAGGGGAAGCACATCATGTTGGTCAAAAAGTAATTAAAGCGGGGGTTAATTTTCCTGGAGGAGGGCAGGACCCCCGGAGGCGAGAGGAGCGAGTCTAGGGCTGAGCATCTCAGAAGCTGCTTTCTATTGTGGCTGCTGAGCTAAATATACCTGTGGATGCACATAACCGTTCCCACGTCTGCTGTGCAGGCTCCCGGCAGGGTGAGTAGGGTGCCGCTGCTGGGGACACCTTGTCCCCCCAGACACACTGGGTTTTGGCCCTCCAGGGCTTTGCTTGCTGCCAGCCAGGCTGGTGAGGAGCCGTGGCTCCTGCAGACCCCCAGTCAGCAAAGCTTCTGCTGCGGTCGCTGCGCCAGCTTGCCAGCGATGCGGCTTCGGAGGAATTAATAGCTGTGTTTATGAAGCACCCAGGGAGGGCAGATGTGCAGTCATTAGCTCTAATGAGGGCTGTTCACTATGGCGCTTGGCTCCGCGTTCCCACTCTCTCCAGGAGTCCCCCAGGACCAGCCAGCTTCCCGCAGCCGGCACATCCACCAAAAGCTGGAGCTGCTGCAGCCCTAACGCACGCCGGTGCCTGCACCGAAGCAGAGCCGTGCCTGCACAGGTCCAGCTGCTCTGTACCCAAATTTCTTGGGGCGGGGGGCGGGGGTGGTGGTGTTGAGTGTGGTGGGTGGGGATGCAATGGGTCGGTGGTGGGGTGCCGCCAGAGCCAGGAGCCCAACGCAGCCTCGCCTGTCCCCTTCGCATCTGCAGAGTCCGCGGCTGGGGACAGCCATTGCGCTGGGCAGTGGCTTGGTTTAGACGGTTGTTTCACGTTGGGACTCTCTCGTCATGTTTTTACATTTTGCACATCGTGCCTTTGTAACTGCAGTTTGATCTCGCTGCCTCTCGGGCAAGCGCAACTGGCTGCAGCGTATCCCGGCTGGCTGCAGCGTATCCCGGCTGGCTGCCCATACCCTGGCAGTCCCTGTCAGGGCTGCTTTGTTGTATTGATCAGTGTGTACGTGCAGCCCAGCGCTCGCTGCCTGGCTGGGGGCATGGCAGTGCCTGAGCCAGCACAGGCGTGGGGAGCCTGGCTGGCCCCGTGCGGGCTGTGCTGAGCCCCATCGAGCGGTTGGTGCAAGGGCATGTTTAAGTGCAGGCCGCGTGTCGCTGCTGGCTGCGCCTGTGCCGTGGTACCCAGCCCTGCCTGTCGCCTCGGCTGCGGAGGTGGCTGGTGCTGTCGCTGGGATGCACCGATCTCTTTTCTCAGCCACAAACGGATCAAAGGTGTCGCTGGGCGCATAAGTTGAAGCATCCCCTGCACTGTTTGCTGCACACTGCAGGCAGAGGTGCTGCTGGTCCCCTGCCCGTAGCAGCCCCGATTACAGCATGGGCCACGCTCACATCCTCAGGACCAGACTCGTGTCCCCCAGGACAGGGGTGAGCCCTGAGGCTGCCCACAGCCCGCTTCTCTTCCTACAGGATCCGTCCCCAACTGTCCAAAGAGAAAATAGAGGGATGTCACATCTGCACCTCGGTGACACCCGGCGAGCCCCAGGTGCTGCTGGGGAAGGACAAGGCCTTCACCTATGACTTTGTCTTTGACCTTGACACATGGCAGGAGCAGATCTACACGACGTGCGTGGGCAAGCTCATCGAAGGCTGCTTCGAGGGCTACAATGCCACCGTGCTGGCATATGGCCAGGTACATGCTCTGCCGGCACCCTGGGCTCTGGCGTGGGCATTGGGCTGTCCTGCGGTGCTGGGGTCTGGGGATGCTGAGATGGCACCTGCAGAGGTTAGGGGAGGTGGGAGGTCTATAAGCTCCTGAGTATGGAGGGGACAGAGAGTTGTCCCTGGGCTGGCTGAGAGCTGGGGCAGGGGGTGGCATTGGGTGGGGGCAGAGGGAAGCAGGGCTGGGGTGGGAGGGTGAGAGCCGGTGTTGCGGGGGGGATCAGCAGAGGTGTTTGGGGGGCCTGGGATGGCAGGGGGAGGTGTGGGGCGCGGTGGGCGTTGCTGAGCCTGGGAGGGACCAGCCAGCTTCCCCCTTGCTGCCTCTTCGCAGACTGGCGCAGGGAAGACATACACCATGGGCACCGGCTTTGACATGAACATCTCTGAGGATGAGCAGGGCATCATCCCGCGGGCTATCGGCCACCTCTTCAGCGGCATTGAGGAGCGCAAGCGGGCGGCGCAGAGTCAGGGCGTGGCAGCGCCCGAGTTCAAAGTCAGCGCCCAGTTCCTGGAGGTTGGTGACAGCGTGTCTGGGTGACACTGTGGCCCTGCTCTGTCCTTTGCTCAGCTCCCGTGCCCTGGGCTCCTTGAGTCGTCCATGTCCTGGCTGTTTCCTGGCTGAACTGGACCCCACAGCAGGCGTGTGGCCGGGGATGCGTGCCTAGGCAGAGGGGTCTCAAAGCACCTGAATGTTGTTGACCTCATGATGGCCACAAACTGGGGTGGCACTTTCTTGGCTGCAGGGAGCCACCCCCATGGGGAAGGGGCTTATGCTTTTGTCCCCTGGAGGTTCAGGGGACCCCGAGCTCGCAAACTCCTCTTTGAGGTTGAGGATAGCGGCACACCTGCTCCACTGGGGCTGGACCAGCATTCCCAGTGAAACAAGGAGAGGAAAAAGTGCCATTCTTGTGGGGGGTTTGAGGAAGAGCCGTGTTATTTCCCATGTACTTTACTGCATCTTTGACCTTGAGAATGCTTCGTTGCATCCTCTCCCGCCTCTGCTTTTGCCTCTCCATTTCAAAAGCCTCTTCCATTAACTGCTTCTTTCCCTGGAGAAGTTTGTCCCAGAAAGCCTGTGGACCTTGTGTGTCTGCAGTGGTTTCCCTGTGGCAGGTCCTGAGGTGAAAGTTCAAAGTTCAAGATGGGAAGTGGTTTAAGGCCCTGGCAAGAAAGCATAGGGAGGTGTTGAGCAAAGCTGAGCTCCTGAACGAGCTTCATCTGGTTAGTGTGTCCGTCTGGGGTACAGCCCCGAGGAGACAGGCAGATGGAGAGAGAGTGTCCTTGTGCTGTGATCTTGCCTCCATGTGGCTTTGGTGGCCATCACCTCTGGGTTCCTCCAGATGTCAATGGCCTGGTGAGGGGAAGCAGTGCTCAGGGTCACCTCCTAGCCTGGAGGACTGACCTCCTTGCTGGAGAAATCCTTCCCAATCAGCTTTCCATCTGCAGAGACCTTGTTAGCTCCCATGGTGCTGTTGTGTCCAGCCACATCCTTCCCTCCCCACCACTTGGCCCGTCTGAGCTCCTGGCTGCCTTCCCACGCATCTTTGACCTCGTGGGGCTCCGCTCTGGGGAATGTGTGGGCTGGGTTGGAAATGGGGACAATTTCCTGGCTGTTCTGAAGTCCTTCTGAGGGATGAACCTTGTCAGGCTTTCTACATGCTGGAGTGTCCCCTAACTCTGTTGGGGCTGGGGCGTAGTCCTGCCTTCCCTGGGCTGTAGGATTGGCCTTCAGCCAGCATCAGTGTGTCCCCTCACCCTGTGTGACACACCTTCCCTTTCCTCTCAGCCCCCCGTGTCTGCCCTCTAGGAGATCCTCTGCAGTCCAGCTATAGTTTCTCTTGCCTCAGTTTCTCCCACTCAGTTTGGGATGACTCGACACTGCCCCAAGGAGCTGGGTGACTTGTTAGCTGGGGTTGGGACATGTGAGGAATGAACACAGGGGAGGGGATGCCTGTGCTGCCTCTGTCCCAGGCCATCCTAGGAAGCATCTCTGCAGACCAAGAGTGCAACCCCAGGGGCACCTGGGGGTGACAGAGCAGTGGCCCTGCATGGGGTCTCACCAGCTGCTGTGGGCATTTCCTGTAGCCTTTCTCTCTCTTCATCACCTCTGACCCCTGGTGGTTTTGGCTCTCAAAATAGCCTCAGAGATGTCCGGTGGCTGCAGTGTAGGATGGGAGCAAGGCTTCCTCTGCTGTGTTTCAAAGCCATTCATGGTCATGTTCCCCACTTCAGCTGTGCCCAGTGGGATGCTGGCAGCCTCAGGGTGGGTGGCCATCTACCAGCTGGGGGGGCTTCAAGGCTCTCCAAGGGCTCTGTTACGTGTAGGGAAAGTAAAAACCTGTTGCCTGATGGCCTGGTGACCAAGGCCATTGGACCCCGTCAAGGGCTCTGCCCACTGGTCCACCCTGCAGGCATGGACATCAAACCAGGAGCTCTTGTGCCGCTGTGCAATGCAGGGAGGGTTTTGTGTAATGGCTCTCCTGCGCCAGCGTGGGCACGTGGCCACATCAGACGCTGGTTACCAGCCCTGCTGTCCCAGCAGTGGTACAGGATTTGGCCCCGTTGATCCTTGTCCTGTGACTCTGCTCCTGGGAGCAGGCTGTCAGCAGGGTTTAAACCTTTGGGGAGCCCGTTTGCACCTGGGACGGCCAGGGACGGATTAGCCTGATCCGCTCTGCTGGCCGGGAGCCTGCGGTCCTCAGGTGACCCTGCTGTCCGCACTGGGACATGGGTGCGAGAAGGTGACGCGTGGCATGGAGTGGTGGTGGCAGGGGCACAGATGGGCAGGGATGTCCCGTCCCTCCTCCCCAGGGTGAGAGAGGATGGCTGCAGGGTCAGGATATGAATGGGGACACCCTCTGTCAGCTCTAGACCCTCCAGGTGTTCCCTGCTTGTCCAGCACTCCCTGGTCCCCCTTGTCACCGGCAGAGGTGACCTCAGGGAGCTGTGCTGGGAGAGGGGCTCCGCTGGCTCACGTGGCCGTGGGGTCCCCGGGTGAGCAGGGAAGGCCAGGGGGATGCGTACCTCCTGGCTGTCTGCTCAGGCTCTGGGGACAGGGCTCTGAAAGTGTCCTGGTTCCTGCACAGCTGCTTGTTTGGGCTGGGGACAAGCCAGGGCTGGGCAGCTGGAACCAACCCAGAGTGCAGCTCAGAGCTTCGTGGGGCAGACAGGCACGTGTATGCACGCCTGCACCCACGGGTGCACACACGCACCGTTCCTTCTGGGCATCCCGTCACTAGCTGGGTACCCATGCATGCAGGCGAGAGATTGTCCATCCATCACCTATCTGCATGCACGTGCTTGTGCGTCCTCTCCTACGCATGCACACCGGCTCTCCTGCTCAGCCTTACCTAAGCACACACGTGTGGTGGTATGTGTGAGCACACGCACCCCCGCAGCTGTGCAGCCTGTCCTCCTGGCTCCCAGGATTGCAGCAGCGGGATGGCAGAGGGCGGATCCCGATGCTTCTGCTGCCCCAGGCTCTAGCAGCCTCCTGCTTACTACTACTCACCCTGCACCCGCATCCGCTCTGCTCAGCTCTACAACGAGGAGATCCTGGACCTGTTTGACAGTGCCCGCGACCCTGATGCGCGCCACCGCAAATCCAACATCAAAATCCATGAGGATGCCAGCGGGAGCATCTACACTACGGGAGTCACATCGCGCCTCATCAGCTCACAGGACGAGGTGGGTGCGGGATGGCACAGACGTGGAGAAGAGAGGGAGACATGGTGCCCACCATCCAGGGATGTGCTACATGGGGACAGCCAGGCGAGGGGGGCGATCTCACCTGGGATGGGACAGAGCAGCCCTGGGGTGATGCAGAGAGAGGTCGGTGTGCCTGCTGGGCTGCAGCAGGGTGCTATCCTCACTCCCTAGAAGGGTGCTTCAAGGTTTCATTCTTCCCTGCCCCGTGTCATTGTAGCTGATCCAGTGCCTAAAACAGGGGGCTCTTTCCCGCACCACCGCCAGCACCCAGATGAATGTGCAGAGCTCCCGGTCCCACGCCATCTTCACCATTCACCTGTGCCAGATGAGAGTGTGCACCCGCCCGGAGCTGGTGAGATGTGCTCCTGCCTCATGGCTCGGCTGTTCCTGGATCTCATACTCAGGCAATGGCAGGGGGTCCCTTGGAAAGGGGAGAGGGTTTGAAGTCTTGCAAGTCTGGAGAGCAGCAAGAGGGCTTTGTCTTTCTTTTTTCCAGTCATAGCGTCAGCTCCGTTTAGTGGGAGCTGAGGTCTGCCCTGGAGCAGCCCCATCCAAGGCAGGGATGGTCTGGCCCAAGGGATGGCCCAGAGCAAGCCGCTGCTGGGATCCTCTCCCCTGTCCTTGAGGGGTGGGATGTGGAGCGTGAATGCTCAGGCTGTTGCTGATGTCTGAGTGTGGCCAAGGGAGCTCCTGCCTGCTCCGGGTCCATGGTGATGACCCTCTCCATGTGTGCCTGGCCACAGGTGAATGATGGGGAGGTCACCAGCCTCCTGGACGGGACCCAACCCACCACCGAGTATGAAACCCTCACGGCCAAGTTTCACTTCGTAGACCTGGCTGGCTCGGAGAGGCTGAAGCGAACTGGTGCTACTGGCGAGAGAGCGAAGGAAGGCATCTCCATCAACTGTGGGCTGGTACGGCACTGGCGTGCAAGGGGAGGGGGGAGGCAGGGCCTGGCTGGGGGAGCCTGGGACACCTTTGGGTCCTGCTTGGAGCTGCTCTGGGCTGTTGGGGTTGCTGCTGTCTCTGCTGGGGTTTACGCTACCTGTCCCTGTAGGAAGCAATATACACAATCCAAAATGCCAGTGGTGAGGGCACAGCTCTGCTGCTGAGGGCAGGACTCTGGGAAGGGGCAGAGCTGGGCACAAGGGTGCAAGTCCCCAGAAGGTCGAGGTTTGCTAACTTGAGCTTGAAAAAAAAAAAACACTCCAGGGCTTGATGCTGCTCCTCAGTGCATGTGGGAGAGAGGCACAGTGGAGGGGAGGGTGCTGAGACTGGCAAGGGGAGCCCCATGCCCCCAGACCTGTGCCACAGCACACGCCCCAGCCTGACGTGCTGGCTGCATGGCAGCTGTGTTCTCAGCAGGGGCTGAACTTGGGGGTTGCCTTTCCTTTGTGTTCATAGCTGGCCCTGGGGAACGTCATTAGTGCTCTTGGAGACCAGAGCAAGAAAGTTGTGCACGTGCCCTACCGTGACTCCAAGCTCACCCGCCTGCTGCAGGATTCCCTCGGGGGCAACAGGTAAGGGGGGTCCCAGCCGGGGCTGAGCCCCGGGAGAGGACTGCAGAGGCTGTCCCCCTGCAAATAGGGCTGAGGAATCTATGGAGCCATGTAGGAGCTCTTTCAGGACTCAAAGGCCTCCTGGGTTGCCCGGTGGGGGGAGGATTCCTCCTGGCAGGTAGCGCGTGACTTTGCAGATGTACAGACCTTGGCTTCTCATGAGTCCCAGGTACAATTAGCCAGCTTTGGCAGAATTAGCTGGTGCAAAACAACTCCGGAGCCCTTGCAGATCTGGGACTTGGCAGGTGGTGTTGCCCAGCACAGGATGGATTTAATTCCCTGCCTGCTTTGGGGGTACTTCTCTGAAGAGCCCATTCTTCCCCAGCAATCTTGCTGTGTGGGGGCTGCCTGGTGGACGTTGGCTTTCCTCAGTGCTGCCTGATGGGGTCTTGCCAGTTTTCTGGCTCTGGGACAGACTGAACCCCGTTTATAACTTGGTTATAAAACACAGAAAGGCCTAGGATGGGTGTCTGGGGGCATGTGGCCTGTGCTGAGTCCCAGGTGTCCATGCGCCATATTGGTGCAGGGTGGGGGAAACTGTCTCTTCACCCTGACCTTCACTTCCCCAAGCCAAACCATCATGATCGCCTGCGTGAGCCCATCTGACCGGGACTTCATGGAGACCCTGAACACGCTCAAATATGCCAACCGGGCTCGCAACATCAAGAACAAGGTGGTGGTGAACCAGGACAAGACAAGTCAGCAGATCAGCGCCCTGCGGGCCGAGATCGCCCGCCTGCAGATGGAGCTGATGGAATACAAGGCAGTGAGTGGCCGAGCAAGCCTGCAGAGGTGGGATGGGTGCAGGAGCAGAAAGCTGCCTCCTCTAGTTTGAATTGGGGTGACTTTAGTGGGAAAGACCCTTCTGCCTACCATGTTTTGCCCCTGTTAATTGGGGTAATTGCTGGGAGAGGTCAGGAGACTTAAGAGACAGGTTCAGCTCCTGCCCCGCCACAGGACATTGGGCAAGTCTCTTGGGGATGCCGAGGCAGGGAGAAGCCTTGAAGCATCTCTCACCCTCTGCCTGTTGAGCTCAGGACGTCCTGGTCCTTAGGTTTGTCCCTGCCTCTGCTTTGGTGGCTGGGGCTGCCCCCAGGGATGCGGCAGTGGGCCCCCGTGTCCCAGCTCGCCCCGTGCTCAGGGACTCCCCTCCTGTCCCCACAGGGCAAGCGGGTCATTGGGGAGGATGGCTCAGAGGGTTACAGTGACCTTTTCCGCGAGAATGCCATGCTGCAGAAGGAGAACAGTGCCCTGCGCATGCGGGTGAAGGCCATGCAGGAGGCCATCGATGCTATCAACAGCAGGGTCACCCACCTCATGAGCCAGGAGGCCAATCTGATGCTGGCCAAGGCAGGTGAGGCTGGGCTAGTGTGTGGTGTGGCGGGTCAGCCCAGCCAGTGTAGCTGGGATGGGTGCTGCGGTATGGCTCACGTCTTGCCTTGATCCATCTGCTCCTCCAGGTGACGGTAATGAAGCCATTGGTGCCCTCATCCAGAACTACATCCGGGAGATTGAAGAGCTGAGGTGAGCCGAGCATGGGGGCTAGTGAGTCACCTGGGTTCCTGGCCTGGCAGGTGCCATGGTGGGGTCTGAGCACAGGTGTGGCTCACAGCTCCATGCCTCCAGCATCACTGGGGTGAGTCATCAGCCCTGATGGAGTAGCAGACAAGACCACTGGGGCTGTGGGAGTCCCAGCCTTGGTGCCAGGCAGTGCTTTGGCCAGTGTTGTCCTTTGTGCAGCTGTTGATGGAGGAGGAGATCCTGGCAGGAGTGCCTGGTGTCTTCCAGGGACTGCTGGCCCCCAAAAGCTGGGTCCATCCCAGTCTCTTGCACGGTCCTGGGACCCTGTCTTGCAGCATCCTGACCTTCTAACCCAACATGAATGGGAATGGCTTTGTGGTGACTCTGTCCCTGGCTCACGCCATCCTAAAACGAGGCAAGATCCCTTCCTCCAAGGGACAGTGGGATGTCCCCGCTTTGACCACATCCTGCCTCCACTCCCTAGGACGAAGCTCCTGGAGAGTGAGTCCATGAATGAGTCTCTGCGTCGTAGCCTCTCGCGCGTCTCTGCCCGGCCCCCCTACTCCATGGGCTCGTCCCCAGCACCCGGCTTGGCTGGCCTGTGCAGCCCTGCTGCTCTGGTGGAGACAGAGGCCTCCGACGTCCTCCAACGGGCCAAGCAGGACCTGGAGCGCCTGAAAAAGAAGGAGAGGAGGCAGCGAAGGAAGAGGTGAAGGCAGCTGCTGTGCGATGTTGGGGAGGGGGAGGCTGTGTGTCGGTCCCTGTCTGTACTTGCGGGCTCTGGTATCCTGCTTCTCCCTGCACCCATGCTAAAGCCAGAGCCCAAACGCCTGGGTTCCCCTCCCAGCACTGCCTTGCCCTTGGTCTCCTGGTCATCCACCACATGATCCTGGAGGCTGTGTTCTGCAAAGGGTCCCAAAGCAGGAGGTGATGGGGGCTCTGTCAGGACCCATCGCTGGGCTTCCCCGCACTGGGACTCACCAGCACCCCTCTGCTCTCCCTCAGCCCGGAGAAGGAAGCATTTAAGAAGCGGCAGAAACTGCAGCAGGACAACGGGGAGGAAACAGATGAGAACGAGGTGGAAGAGGTGAGCAGGCTTCGTGCTTGTACCGAGGGGGGCGTTTGGGTGTGGAGCATTGTCATCGCCCCATGTGGGAGAGGGTTCCAAGCCTAGCCTGGCCCTGCAGGCAGGCTGGAGGGTTTGTGGAGCCGAGGACTCCATGCTGGAGTAGGAGGAAGTTGGATGCTCCCCAGACAGCCCCACTGTGGAGCAAGGAGCCCACATCCCTTTGGGCTTGGTTTCAGCTGCTGTAGGTGAAGGGGGATGGGGCGATGCTCAGCAGTGTACACTGAGGGACCAGAAATGGTGCTGCAGCCCCCAGGCATCCCGCGTGGGAGGCTGAGGTCCGTTGTGGGTGCTGCAGCCCGTCGCTGTGGGTTCAGCTTAGGTTCGGATCAGGGAAGAACTGCAGAGGCTGAGGTTAGGCACTCGTCTCTTAGGAGGAGGAGGAACAGGATGAGAGCGGCTGTGAGGAAGAGGACGGACGCGAGGATGAAGATGAGGACTCGGGCAGTGAAGAGAGCCTGGTGGACTCAGACTCAGATGCAGAGGAGAAGGGTAAAGTGCGGGGCTGCACATGCAGCCCAGGGTATGGGGGTGTATTTGCTGGTGTCTCCTGGGCCGGGGAAGGGAGAGTCTGTTGGGACTCCCCCTGCCATGTCTCCTCCGGGGGGCTTGGAGAAGCACTAGGGTTGCTGCAGGGAGTCTCCAACGCTCTGGGGTGCAGCTGCTCCCCAGCAATGTGGGTTCCCATCAGCTCCCTCTGCCCTCTCCTTGTGCTGTGACCCAGTGGGGCCGTAGGAGTGATGCTTCCCCATCCCTCCCAGCCTGACTGTTCCCCACCGGCCTGCAGCCGTGAATTTCCAGGCCGACCTGGCGGATCTGACTTGTGAGATAGAGATCAAGCAGAAACTGATCGATGAGCTGGAGAACAGTCAGCGGCGCCTGCAGACCCTCAAGCACCAGTACGAGGAGAAGCTTATCCTGCTGCAGAACAAGATCCGGGACACACAGCTGGAGCGGGACCGGGTCCTACAGAACCTCAGTGAGAATCGCCTCACCCATGGGATCCCATCCCCGCAGCATCAGGCCCCAGTCCCCACTCCTGCCCACCTGACTCAGACCCAAAGCATCCACCCCCTGCATGCAATGCTGGCTCTGCTAGAGCTTTGCCGTCCCCCTGCCTGTGCTTGAGCCCTTGGGACTCCCAAGACCCTACTTGTCTCGTTGCGGGAGCAGGATTAGTCAGCTGAAGAGGTCCTAAGCCCACTGATGCTGAAGAGGTGGCTGGAAAGGGTGGCGAGGCAAAGCCTTGAACACTGCTTCATGGGATGTGGGAATACTTGGGGAAATTGAGGTGCTGTGGGGCACATGAAGACCCCAAAGACCTGATGGTGTAGCTGATCTCTTGCCTCAGCAGGGCAGGATCACCCAAGTACATGACTGTAGATCTAGGTCTGCAGCTCCTCTCGGCCCAGTGACCGTGCTGTAACCCGCTGTCCCCACCCTCCACTGAGCCCGAACCCGTCTCTTCCACTGGGTTCCCCAGTGGGTTCTTCCACTGGGTTCCCCAGCCTGTGATGGGGCCAGAGCAGAGGGCTGAGGGATGGGGAGGGAGCAGTGCCTGGTGCCTCCATGCAGGGTGTGTAGGTTCAGGAGGAGCCTGGGGTGCGTGGCCATCACAAGCTCTCTCCTCGCTCCCCCAGGCACCATGGAGTGCTACACGGAGGAGAAAGCCAACAAGATCAAAGCAGATTATGAGAAGCGGCTGAAGGAGATGAACCGGGACCTGCAGAAGCTCCAGGCAGCCCAGAAGGAGCATGCTCGCCTGCTCAAGAACCAGTCACGCTACGAGCGGGAGCTGAGGAAGCTGCAGGCGGAGGTGGCCGAGATGAAGAAGGCAAAGGTACCCAGACATGCCAGGGCAGGGAGGGCATCCCCTGGTCAAGTCTGGCTCCCTGCTCAGAAGCTATGTTTTCCACCCCTGGTAGCAAGTGCAAGGCATCCGTCTGGGACAGTCAGGTGCCTGCACCGCCATGCAGTACCTTCCTGTTCCAGGTTGCCCTGATGAAGCAGATGCGGGAGGAGCAGCAGCGGAGGCGTCTGGCAGAGACGAAGAGGAATCGGGAGATTGCACAGCTCAAGAAGGAGCAACGCCGTCAGGAAGTGAGAGCCCAGTCTGCTGCATTCTGCGGGGCATCCCCGTGCAGGGGGGGAATTGGGCTGGGTGGTGGTGGATGTTTGTCCTTCTCTGGCACTTTGAGGTGCTCGTAAAAACCAGTTGGTGAAGCCCAGGGCCCATGGCTACACCTATGGCTTTTGCCAAGGGCCACATGGCCCCAGCTGAATGGCTTTCAAGGGCTTCCCACAGCTCCCAGTGTGGTTGTGGGAGATGCTGTGAGCTCCTTGCCATGGTCAGGGGGCAACGTGGCATCAGGGCCAGCCTCAAGGCTGGAAACCTGCTCACTGTTAAAATCAGAAGTGAGACTGTTCTCGCAAAAGTAACTGCTCCAAGCTTTAGTGGTGGGAGCCCTGCAACTGCGACCATCACTGGGGTGCCTGGGCAGGACCCCAGGAGTCTCTCTTTCTCTCTCTTGTGCAGTTTCAGATACGGGCTCTGGAGTCTCAGAAGCGGCAGCAGGAAATAGTGCTGCGGAGGAAAACTCAGGAGGTGATGGGCAGGGGGGTGGGTTTGCCTCCATATAGCCCCCGGCCCCTTGGGGGTCCTGGCCCCAGGACTTGGCTCAGAGACGCCCTGTCCTCCAGTCAGTGCCAGCTCTGGAAGCGGGTTTACCAAAAGGGTGGGAGGATTTTTATGGCTCAGTAGCCAGGTGGGAGATGGTTGCAGGCAGTAGAGAATCACCGGTCTCTTGGGGCAGCTGAGCCTGGCAGCAGGGGATGGGCTATGAGGGAGAACGGAGAAACCCATGGGGCACGAATGGCCCTGGGGATTTGGGTCTCCAGAGCTGCCGCTCTTGATCCCGTGAGGACCTGGGGGTGACGGCAACAGGTTTGGGCTGTCTGACACCCTCTGCCTCTCCTCTGGGCAGGTCTCAGCACTGCGCCGTCTTGCCAAGCCCATGTCAGACCGGGTCGCGGGCAGGACAAGCCAAAAGCCGGCCATGCTGGACTCGGGCGCGGAGGTCTCAGCCAGCACCACCTCCTCCGAGCCCGAGTCCGGTGCTCGCTCTGTCTCCAGCATCGTGCGCCAGTGGAACAGGAAAATCAACAACTTCCTGGGAGACCCCTCATCCTCCGTGAACGGGGCTCGGCCCACCAGGTCAGGGCGGGGGCTATGTGGATGGGTGATGAGGCATCCCGGGACTCCCATGTCTGGCTGCTGATGGAGGTTGAACGCCAGCTTCTTACTGTGCATTTGGCCCATGTTAAACCACTGACCCAGTGACAGGCTGTGCAGGCAGCGTGTGACTGACTGCCACCTGGGCTTGAGCCCAGTGCTGACCTTCCACAAGCATTAAACACCACGGCACAAACCCTGCTAGGCTCATCCCTTGTCCCTCCCTTTGCTAAGGGGCAATGGAAAAGTTGGGCAATCCAGAAACGATGCAGATGCCTCCTCTGCTTCTGGCCAGCCAGAGGCCAAGCATCCTTTTGGGGCAAGCACAGCTTTCCAGGCCAGTCACTCATCTGCCTCTTCTCCCCTCTGGCTGTAGGAAGAAGTTCCCCAAGAAGGGGGCGAGCCAGACCTTCAGCAAAACTGCCCGCCTCAAGTGGCAGTCGCTGGAGCGGCGCATCTTCGACATTGTCATGCAGAGGATGACCATCGTCAACCTGGAGGCTGACATGGAGCGGCTCATCAAGGTGACAGTGGTGCTGGGGTCAGGGAGAGCTGGGCGGTAGGTGTGGGGCAGAGGGACAGCATGCTGACAGTGCCAATCCCTCTGCCTTTTCCCCCAGAAACGTGAGGAGCTGGCATTGCTGCAGGAAGCGTTGCTGGGCAAGAGGGCGAAACTGCAGGCAGAGAGCCCCAAGGAGCAGAAGGGGCTGCAGGAGCTGAACGAGGAGATTGAGGTGCTGGGGGCCAACATCGACTACATCAACGATAGCATTTCTGACTGCCAGGCCACCATCATGCAGATCGAGGAGACCAAGGTGGGTGGCTGGACTGGGCCCAACTGGCAAAGAGTAAGAGCATCCCTGGGAGGTGAGGGTGTCCTTGGGCATGGCCAGGCTGGGCGTCCCGGAGTCCTCCTGTGAGCCGTGCCACACGCTCCGTGGGGCCTCACCCACACAGTTGCTACTCATGAGGTGGTTAATGCATTAGGTGGTTAATGGTCCTGCACTTGGGTCACAACAGCCCCAGGCAGGGTTACAAGCTTGGGGCAGAGCGGCTGGAGAGCTGCCTGGCGGAAAAGCACCTGGGGGTGTTGGTCGACAACCGGCTGAATATGAGCCAGCAGTGTGCCCAGGTGGCCAAGAAGGCCAACAGCATCCTGGCCTGTGTCGGGAACGGCGTGGTGAGTAGGACTACGGAAGTGATGGTCCCCCCATACCCGGCACTGGTGAGGCCCCGCCTCGAGTGCTGTGTCCAGTTTTGGGCCCCTCACCACAAAACAGACACTGAGATGCTGGAGCGAGTCCAGAGAAGGGCAATGGAGCTGATGAAGGGGCTGGAGAATTAGTCTCATGAGGAGCAGCTGAGGGAGCTGGGGGTGTTCAGCCTGGAGAAAAGGACCCTGAGGGGAGACCTTCTGGCTCTGCAACTCCCTGAAAGGAGGGGGTAGCCAGGGGGGGTCAGTCTCTTCTCCCAAGGAACAGGCGATGGGACAAGAGGAAATGGCCTCAAGTTGCTCCAGCGGAGGTTTAGACTGTATATTAGGAAAAATTTTTATACTGAAAGGGTTATTAAGCATTGGAACAGGCTGCCCAGGGAAGTGGCTGAGGCACCATCCCTGGAGGTATTTAAAAGATGGGTAGACATAGCGCTTAGAGATATAGTTTAGTGATGGTTTTTGTCAGAGTTAGGTCGATGGTTGCACTAGATGATCTGAAAGGTCCCTTCCAACCTAGGCAATGCTATGATCCTATGAATTGTGGAGGGGAGTGCTGCCAGGTCCTTGTACGTCCATGGACCCGCGGCTGGTGCCCTGCACCACACTGTCACGGGATGTAGGAAAGAAGTTGCGGCCCCCCTCCTGCCCAGGGAGTTTTATGTGCTGGAAACATCCCGGGGAGGATTGCCTTTTTTTTGTAGCAGAAACTCCGCAGGTTTTGTGCCCAGTTTAGGCACTGGGCATGCCACAGAGGCTGTGCAGCTCCTGGCTCCCCTCTAGTGGCTGCAGCCTGAGCTGGAGGCTGTGTGCTGTCCCCGGCTGTCACTCCGATAGGCAGGGAAGAAGGGGCTGTTGCTAATTCACAATAGCCTTTCGACCGGTGGCCTGATCTGCTGTGGATTCCTGTGAATATCTGCAGATTAGTGTCTAATTAAGTGTTGTCAGCAGGATTCCTGTAGCAACACAGAAGCCCTTCAGGTGGCGTTGGCTGTCTGCATGGCTGGATCTCCTCCGTAGCCACTTGGGCAGACTGAGGAGAGCGAGTGTCGGGACTGGGCAGCGCTGGCAGGGCGCTGGAGGTGCTGTGCTGGCCACAGTGCCCCTTCTGCCAATCCCACACCCAGTGGCAAAGCTCCCCTGCTGCATCCAACACCTGTCCCTCCATGTTTCAGGAGGAGCTGGACTCCACGGACACCTCAGTGGTGATCAGCTCCTGCTCCCTGGCTGAAGCCCGTCTCCTGCTGGACAACTTCCTGAAGGCCTCCATTGACAAGGTGCGGGGCCAAGCCGGGATCTGGATGCGTGATGGGGTTTCCCGCAGACAGGGAGGGGAGCAGGGTGCCAGGGTGGGGACCTGCTGGCAAGGACCCGAGACACTCGCTTGAGGCCTGGCATGGCTGTCCTTCCCCAGGGGCTGCAGGTGGCACAGAAGGAGGCCCAGATCCGCTTGCTGGAGGGGCGCCTGCGTCAGACGGACGTGACCGGTTCCTCGCAGAACCATGCCATCCTGGACGCCCTGCGGGAGAAGGCCGAGTCACACCCTGAGCTGCAGGCCCTGATCCACAACGTCCAGCAAGGTGGGATGCAGGGCTGGCGCATCCTCGTGCCAGGCATGCTGCCTGTGGGGCGAGGTGCCCACCCATGCCAGCCCTCCAAGAAGCATTTGGAGGTTCCATGGCTGGGACCAGTGTGCCCAGGGCTCCCCCAAGGGTGATGCTGGGTGGGGACATGTGCTCCCGTCACCACACAACAGGGGCAAGGACTGTCCCCCCCCCCCTCCCCCAACTGCCTAGGCTGTCCCCTCCTCCACGTGGTTCAGATGGGGCTCAGCACGAAGGGGTCCCCTCTGAGCTGCTGATGTGCTGTCTCCTGCCTGGACAGAGAATGGCTACACCAGCACGGACGAGGAAGTCTCGGAGTTCAGCCTGGCTTCAGATGGGAGGTGAGCGCCCAGCCCAGCCCTGCCTGAGCTCTTGGTGGCTGGGGGGACCGGGGTGGGGTGGGATGTCTGGTGCCACCCATGGAACCTTGCAGGTGGACATGGATGAAAAAAGCCCTGCCTAAGCTTTCCTGTGGTGCCCAGCTCTTGGGGAGAAGAGCAGAGAACTCTCTTAGACATCAGCAGGGAGTGCAAACTAGGTCATCCCTTGGAGAAAGGGTGCCAGGGAGCAGGGGGTGACCCAAAGAGTTTGGTGGGCTGGTGGCACCCGGATCTCTGAAAGGGGTTTGGCACTGAAAATCCATCTTTGGTCCTTTCCCCTTACAGCATCTCCCAGTCTTTCACCATGAAGGGTTCAGCAAGCCAGGATGACTTCAAGTTCAAGGTTAGTTGGCCTTTCTGTGTGGCCCCGGCACAGGGAATGGGAGGAGGGGTAGAGGGCACATTCAGCGATGCTCCAGGTCTCTGCTCCATAGTCTGACCATTGTAGAGCCAGGCTTGGCATAAGGCAATATGGCTGGTCTTTGGGTGGGGTAAGATCTAGGTGAGGCGGAACCCAGGCCTCCTGGTCCTGTGGTCCTCTGAAGCACCAGAGACTTGGGAAACATCCACAACAGCAGCCTCCAGATTTGTGTGGGCACCAAGGAGGTTCCTGGTCAGCGCTGCATCCATCGTGGGCAAAGGTGGAGGAAAGCACCTGTTGACTTGCACGTTTGCTTAGAGTATTAGGAGAGCCAGCACTGTGATGGGCATCCCAGCATGATGCAGGGGGAACTCAAGCTCCTGTGGCCAGAGAGCATGAGCTGCTCCACCCCACAGCTCTCTGGCCACTCTTGCTGTCCTCCGCCTGTGCTGCCTGTGCCTGAGCCTTCTGCCCTGTTCTAGGGAGAGCCCAAGCTCTCAGGGCAGATGAAGGCGGTGTCAGCCGAGTGTCTAGGACACACACTGGACGTCTCCACCAAGAACATCACCAAGTCCTTGGCATCCCTCATGGAGATCAAAGAGGATGGGATCAGCTTCTCCATCCGAGATCCCTATTACAAGGAGAAGGTGTCACGCACCATCAGCCTGCCCACGCGAGGAAGCACCTTGTGAGCATGGGGTGATGGGTGTCTGCGCATTGGGAGGCTCGTGGGCCATGCAGGTGGGAAGCTATGCCCTGGCTGCGGAGTTGCAGAGTGGTGAGGACGAGACCAATTCTGCATCTGTGCAGGCTTATCTGCAGCAAGCAGTGGTAGGTTTCTCCAGTGGGCCTTGGAGAGTGTCCAGGAGTATGTTTGTATCCTCTGCAGATGGATATGGGTACTCCAGGAAAGAAGCGGGGTGTGCGAGGGTTCCTGGCTCGCTGCCCTGGGTTATCAGCCTTCTTGGAGGCTTCTTGGGTTGCCAAAAGCCTCTGCACTCATGGGATGACTTGAGGCATCCTCTGATCTTGTGATGGCGACTCCAGAGCAGCCCAGCTTTTCCTTTTTCTGCTGAGGAAGGACATGGGTATTGAGCATGGAGGGATCCCAGCAGGGGGAGCAGGCACCCACTGTGCTCTGTTTCTCTTGCTTTAGTCCCAGGCAATCTCGTGGCTCAGACACTTCACCTCTGACAAGGAGGAAATCCTATGACCGTGGGCAACCTGCCAGGTGAGCTTGTGAGCTGGAGAAATGGCCACCTGGGCAGGGAGAGGCTGGGTGGCCCAGACAAGTGGGGAGAGATGCCTGCTGGGCCCTGGTATATGCCAGGCAGCTGCTGGGTGAGCAATTTCCAAGTCATATGTCCCTCTAATCCTTCCTGGCTCAGGCCTCCAGATGTTGGCTTCACGCCTCCCTCATCCCCACCCACCCGTCCACGCAACGACCGCAATGTCTTCTCTCGTCTCACGAGCAACCAGAGTCAGGGGTCTGCCTTGGATAAGTAAGTCCTGGTGGGGCGGGAGGGTCTGAGGGAGAGGGACCCACACCGTAACAGCAGACGGCGCGTACCCGGTCCCATGGTGGGGTGTAGGATCACAGGACCTGGGTCGGCTTCAGCCAGCCTCCCACCACCATTTTCGTTCCCTGCTCCTCTCTGTGAGGGAGCAGATGCTCTGCAAGGGCCATGCTGGACCCTTGCCCTGTCCCGCCTGCTGTGTGTCACCTCTAAGCTGGCCGCTTGCAGGAGCTCACAGTCCTGGCCTCTGGCTAATCCCTACTTGGAGATATGGTTGTGCCAGACTTGAACCCCTTGAAAAAGCTATGGAGCAGGATGGGATGAGGTGGGATGGGTGCTCGCAGGAAGCTGAAGGACTGGCATCAACCCACAAATGCTGCTCCAGCCTCCCCCTGCAGCAGGTTGGGCAGCTGCCCTCGTCTTGGAGCATTGCTAGCGGCGCCGACGTTCCCTGATGGAGACCTGCTGTCTGATCCTCACATGCCCTCCTGCTCCTCTCCCCTGGTTCTCCGTGTGTGCTTCTCTTTCTCCCTCTCTCCCCTCCTCTTCTCTGTCCTACACTGGCTTGGATGCAATAACAATCCTCCATCTCTGACTCCTCTGCTGCCTCTTCTAGTCTGGGTTTTCTCTCCCATAATCCTGCTAATTTTCTGCCCCTAGGTCTGATGACAGCGATTCCTCTGTCTCGGAGGTGCTGAGGTATAGACAACTTTCTATTTATTATCCCTTCCTCCTCTCCTCCTCCTCCTTCTTTCTGTCTCATGAGTCTGCTCTCCCTTGTCCCTGCATGCTCCACCTGCACCTTGCTGCTCTCCCTCACCTCCCACCTTGTGTGTGCTGTCCCCTCCTGGCATGCCACCTCCCGTGTCTGACACTGTCCCCTCGGTTACAAGTTTGAACTGTTCCTAGTCTGATCAGCCCTTGGAAACTTGGCACTGGGTTCACCTGTGGGCACTGGCTGGTTTGGGGTAGCAGCATGTTCCCCTCCATCTCTGATGGGCTGTCATCAGCATGACACCACCGTGTCCCATCCTGTCCCCCAGCTCTCCAGCAGGACCGTGTGATGCTGGGGAAAGAAGAAGGCAGCCCTGGGCACTCCCAGTGTGTCCTTCTTGCAACCATCTTCCAGACAAATATCTCCAGGTGCTCCCCACACCTGGTTGTGCTTCCCTGGTGCTGGGCTGTGGGTGGGTAGATATCTTTCCCAAAGAAACCAAGTCGGATTGTGATGCAGAGCTCAGCCTTGGGGTTAAGGTGCTCCTCCTGTGCTTGTCCCACTGCACCCTCCTGGCTACAGAGATTTCCTGACATGAGGGCCACCTTTCCGCCATCCTTTAGGAACATTAGCTCTGCAGCACCCGGGTGTCACCATGCCCTGAGTTCCCACAGTCACTGGGGAGGTGGCAACAGATGTGTCTGCGCTGCATGACCTTGTGCAGTTTGCAGTCAGGCAGCAACAAAAGTCCATCAATAACATCTCATCCCAGGGAGCTGGGATTTCCATTTAGATTCAGTTTCACCTCAAGACTGGTAGAAACACTAGGGGTCAGGGGAGGGCTGTTTAATTTGAGATTTAAGTGCAGCTGCTAACGAGAAAGAAAGATCACATTCATGTGGTTTCCAAACCCAAATTAACGAGCCTGAATTTCATCCTCATGACTAATGCAAACCTTACATGGCCTCGGGCCTACCCTTCTCCAGCCCTGTGCCTCAGCTTTCCTGCCTATAAGAAGAGACTAGCACAGCCCAGGGCCCCACGGCTGAGTGGAGGCTCTGCTTTGGGACACCAGCTGGGAAGAGCTGTTGGTGGCCTTGCACACTAGGGTCTGGAAGGGAAGGGCCTGAGCACTGCTGAAGTGGAGGGGATTGGCAGATGCTGTGTCCAGAGGGACAGGCAGCAGGTGTCTCTTGAAGGAAGGCTTGCCAGACAGGTCCTCTCCTGCTCAGAGCCAGTGGTGGGTGCAGAACTTCCATAGCCATTGCAACAGGGACGCTGGGTGCAAATGCCAGTGCTGTCCTGTCACCCGTGTGGCCTTATGTAAAGGATTAGGGCCCTGTCTCCAAATCACAGAATGGTAGAATCATTTGAGTTGAAGGAGACCTTAAAGACCATCTAGTTCCAACCCCGCTGCCCTGGGCAGGGACACCTCCCACCAGCCCCGTCCAACCTGGCCTCGAACCCCTCCAGGGATGGGGCAGCCACAGCTTCTCTGGGCAACCTGGGCCAGGGGCTCACCACCCCCACAGTAAAGAATTTCTTCCCCATATCTCATCTAAATCTCCCTTCGTCCAGTTTAAAACCATCACTCCTTGTCCTGCTGCTCCCCTCCCTGATCCAGAGTCCCTCCTCAGCTTTCCTGGAGCCCCTTTAGGTACTGGAAGGGGCTCTAAGGTCTCCCTGGAGCCTTGTCTTCTCCAGGCTGAACACTGCCAGCTCTCTCAGCCTGTCCTCACAGCAGAGGGGCTCCAGCCTCCTCTGGCCCCACTCCAAGAGGTCCACATAAATGTCACCAGCCACAGGCTGACAGCTTCCAAGGAGCTGCGGTGCTGGTATCCTGAAACACTCATCCCAGCAGGGCTGCAGAAAGTGTAGTTTGTCACAAACTGACCTCAGGACCAATGAGCTGGGTCTCCTGGTTCTGGCCAGGCATGAGAGGTTCAGCAGGAGAGTAGAAGCCCCTGGGCAGCCCCCCTTTCCCAATCTGTGTTGCTGGGGCAGAGGCAGTAGGTAGGGGCTGCTCCTGGAGAGATTCCTGGGATTTCCATGAAGAGCTTTGCTCAGACATGCCGGGTTCAGATGGAGGGGCCCATCGCCCACCAGGCAGTGGAAGATGCTTGGGGTGAGGCAGCTCTTGCTCTCCCACGGCCCTGGGACTGTGTAGCGTGATGAGTTTCCACGCACACCCTCTACCATGCTGCTTCTTTCTTTCCCACGCAAGGGGCATCATTAACCCAGTGGGTGGCACCAAGAACGCCCGGACAGCCCCGCTGCAGTGCGTCTCCGTGGCAGAAGGACACACCAAGCCTGTGCTCTGCCTGGATGCCACCGATGAGCTGCTTTTCACTGGGTCCAAAGGTGTGTGGTCGACAGAGAAGACATGGGGGTTGCTGGCCCGCAGACGCAATGGGAGCAGGTTGGCACAGGAGAATACGTGAAGTGCCAGACACCATGGGGATGGTTCCTCCTTGGCCTCTCTCCTGTCCTCAACATTGAACCTTACCCTGCACTGCCCTGATGCTGGGGCTCTCTGGCTCCTTTTCTCTGGCCCTGTGGGTGTGGGGAGGCAATGCTCAGAAAGGGTATTGCCACCAGCCTGACACTCTTGAGCACATTCTTCCTCCCACAGACCGGAGCTGCAAAATGTGGAACCTGGTGACGGGCCAAGAAATTGCTTCCCTCAAGGGTCATCCAAACAATGTGGTTTCCATCAAGTACTGCAGCCACACAGGACTGGTGTTCACTGTGTCCACATCGTACATCAAAGTGTGGGACATCCGGGACTCGGCGCGGTGCATCCGCACTCTCACGTACGTGGCAGGTGGAGGCAGCTGTGGGGGACCCTGGGCATTCTGGATATCTCTGGCTTTGCAGAAGCCAGTCCCAGGATCTACTAGGGCTGTGGAGAGGGTCAAGTACCAGCTGCTTTAGTGCCAGTTTGCAGCGCTGCATCCTTAGGGAACAGGGAGCTTGGGGTGAGGGGACCCATGGGCACATCCTGGGGCGAAGGCTCAGGGTAGAGACCTTTGAAGAGGTTTACTACTTCTGGGGGTGGCCAAGAGAGGCAGCAGCTCTGTAGAGGAGGCACAGCCACTAACAACATTGCGGCTGAGTAAATCTCAGGCTCTCCATTGGGAAACTCAAATCTCTATGAGGAGTTTGAGACAGGCTGTAGCCGTGGTCTGCCAACCTGGAGCAGGGCTCAAATGTCAGGAGAGTATGGCAGGCTAGGGTTACCAGCTCGCTCCAGCACAGAGCTCCTTTCTCCATCCAGCCTCAGCTCATCTAGCTTGGCCTGATGGTGCTTCTCCCCTGGTGCAGAGGAAAAATACCTCTGCCTCCCTGTGCTGACTGCCAGCACTTCCCTGCAGGAAGCAAAGAGGAATGGGAGGAGAGAAGAGCAGCCCTCAAATGGAAACCTGGGCAGGCTCCTTCATGTCATGCACACACTGACATCCTTGGCTGCCTCTGCAAGCAGGGCACTGGCCTAGGGGACAGAAGTCTTGTTGATCCCATGGTGGCCAGAGAGATGGTGATACCTCTAGGGCCTTTCCTTGATGTGCCCACCTGGAGCCAACAGCCCCATGTGGTTCCACAGTGGGGCCTCAGTGGCTCTGATCTCTGCTCATCCCTTGACCTCTCTCCCACTTAGATCTTCTGGACAGGTCATCTCTGGGGATGCATGTGCTGGGACCACCACTCGCACTGTCACCAGCGTGCAGGGGGAGCACCAGATCAACCAGATTGCTCTCAACCCCACTGGCACCATGCTCTATACTGCAACTGGTAACTCCGTCCGCATCTGGGAGCTGAGCAGGTGAGGGGGTCGTGCTGGGGTGGGCAGGACAGCTTGTGGATGCTGAGTGGACACTGTCTGCCCAGGGGCACCTTAAATGACTCCCACCAGGGAAAGTGAAAGCCTCTTTGGCAATGGAAATTGCATGGAATAAAGACTTTCAGGACCATTTCCTATGGGACTCAAGGGGTGATAAGCGGGGTGATAAGCAGCAGTGGAGCTACTTCGGGTTGGGGGGTTTGTCTGTGAGCTGGGCAGAGCTTAGGAGAAGGGGAAAGACACATGAGATGAGCAGCAGTATCCCCCTGGTTTTCCCCTTGCCCACCTCCCCACCAGGCGGGCACTGGGCTGCTGACCCCATGCTGCAGCCTAGGCTCTGTAGCCAGATGCTGGCATGCCCCGAGGCTGCCTTCTTCCCCTGGCATCACTGGGAAGAGGGGTGTCCCTGCTCACAGTCCCCCAAACGGAACAACCCCTACTGGGAGGGCTTCAGGGCTGTGGGGGGCTCTGCCGGGGAGAGCCCCTTGGAGGAGCTTCGGCACCCGGGAAGGGGTTGTCTGACCTGTGTTATTGAACTCAGGTTGCAGCCCATCGGGAAGCTGAGTGGCCACATTGGGCCTGTGATGTGTCTCACAGTGAACCAGACAGCGAGCAACCATGACCTGGTGGTGACAGGCTCCAAAGATCACTACGTCAAGGTACTCTCCTTGGAGAGCAGAGCCCTGTGTCTCATAGGGAAGCCCAGATGTTGGCAACCCCTAAGGTCTCTTCTCTCCCCCAGAAATCTGAGCCCAGATTTTTGTTTTCAGTCTGCACGTGAGGTTTTTGCTTATCTCCTCACCCCAAATCTTGCCTTCTGCTTGGTCCACAGTACAAATGCGCCTTTGGAGATGGATTTGCATCTCTCTCATCCCTCAGGCTCTGGTACTTGCATGTTATGGCTGACCCAGATTAGCAGCTCACCCTGTTCTGCTCGATTCTCCACGCCGATACAGACGCTTTGTGGCTGCTCCTTCACAATTCCAGCAGAGCAAGAGTTTGCCCCTCCCTTTTAGGCTTTTGCCATTTTTTAGCAGATTGAATTGCAGCTGGCACCAGGGGAGTGAAGAGGGAGGGTGAGATGATGAGGGAGGCAGGATCCCTCTCTTCTAACAGCTGCAAGCTGTTAGATTGTCTCATGGAGGTATGTGAAAGCTCACCATGAGTAAAATGTAGCAGAACGGGGGCTGTCTCTGGTGGCAGACTGCCCCTGATGGTGATAGGACACCTGGACAGATCTCAGCCCCAAAAAAATCTCCACTGGCCAATTCCCATTCCCCTTTCCAGCATCACTCTGGGTGCCCTGAGCAGAGAAAACCGTGTGATGGCCAAGTTCCCCAAGAGAGGTTCAACTCTGTTTTCAGGGACATCTGGGTCTCTCAACCACTATTTTTCCCCCAGGTGTTTGAGATTGCTGAGGGCATGGTGGGCAATATTGGCCCCACTCACAACTTTGAGCCGCCTCACTATGACGGTATCGAGTGCCTGGCCATTCAGGGAGACATCCTCTTCAGCGGCTCCAGGGACAACGGCATAAAGAAGTGGGATCTGGAGCAGCAGGAACTTATCCAGGTCTGGAGGGGAGCACACAAGTCCTCGGGGTGACGCGGGGCAGAGGAGTATTGCTGCTGGGGTCCTGCGCTCAGCTAACAGGCAACTCCCGTTCCTGGGAATCTGGCAGCGCATGCGCGAGGTGGCTCTGTGCCCCCGTGAGTTTGTGCTGTAGGGCGCTCGGGATTGCCAGCTCCCTCTGGCACACAGGCTGCAACATCAGTTGCAGTGCCAGGTGTTGTGTTCCTCTCCGAAGACAGGGCTGTTGTCTCCTGCCCAGGGAACAAACCAAGCCATGACTTTTGAATCCATCCCCTTGGCCTCCTAACTTAGCATCACTAGCCTCATGACCCAGATCAACCCCCAGGCAACAGTGGGGATCTGAGCCTCGCAGGTTGGGTGCATGATGCTGCTGGTGGTGCTGCAGATGAGGTCGGTCATGATGTCCGCTCTGTGCTTCTACCTACAGCAAATCCCCAATGCCCACAAAGATTGGGTCTGTGCCCTGGCCTTCATCCCTGGCCGCCCCATGGTGCTGAGTGCCTGCCGAGGAGGCATGATCAAAGTCTGGAACGTGGACAACTTCACCCCCGTTGGGGAGATCAAAGGGCACGACAGCCCCATCAACGCCATCTGCACCAACTCAAAGCACATCTTCACCGCCTCCAGGTGAGCCCCGGGCTTTCTGCTCCCCAGAACCCTAGGGAGGTGGGAGACCCCTGTGTTGAGCTGTCATCTCTGGGCCTGGGTGGGTTTGCACTGAGTGGACAGGGAGCAGGGAGGGAGGGAAGGGGGGACTCTCGCAGTTTTCTAGTCCCTCCACTCCTTCATCTCATTGTGCTGACCTTAGCCTGCCCCATGACACGGCCTGCCCACTGCAGTGCCAAGAGCTGTTCCCCAGCCGTCCCCTGCCCGTGCTCCGGTGATGCCCCGGGTTATTCCCCACGCAGGGACGCCTCTCCCCCGGGGCTGGGCATCCTCTGCTGCTCTCGGGGAGCTCTTTGGCAGCAAGACTCTGATATCCTCTTTTCGACCATGTCCCTTTTCTCCCTTCCTTTTTCTCTGTCTCTCTCTGTCTCTCCTCCGCCCCACCTCCCATCTGTACCACAGTGACTGCCGGGTAAAGTTATGGAATTACGTGCCTGGGCTCACCCCTTGCCTTCCACGACGCGTCCTTGCCATAAAGGGCCGTGCTACTAGTCTGCCTTGACCCTCCTGCTCTTTCTGACTCTCTTGCTCATGCACTCCTGTCTTTTCTTTCCTTTTCTCTTTCTCTCCATCTCCTTCTCCCTGTGTCTTTCTCTCTGTTGCCTGCTTTTGCTCCTCTCTCTCTCTTTCTTTCTTTCTCTCTGGTCTGAGCTGCTTCTTCACGGTATGAAACTATTTTGCGTTTTTCCCCACTTGATAAATCTTTGCTAGAAGTGAGTTGCCCCTTTGTCCCAGCCATACCCCCACGTTGTTTTGGTTTGGGTTTTTTGTTGTTTTTTTTTTCTTTTTTTCCTTGCTGAGTGCCCACATCTACTGTGTCAGCTCCATGGAAGCTGTGGCTTGCATGGATGGTGGGGTGGGAGTCAGCAGCCACCCCCAAAGCAGCCCGTGCCCTGGGGAGGCCAAGCACAGCAGCTCCCTGGAGTGTCACCTAGTTAGAGCTCATTCAAGGGCTGCAGGAGTCCTGTTGTCAGGGTCAGCCCTGGAGGTCACCATTTTCCTTTGTCCCTAGTTGCTGCCAGTGGGGTGAGCTGGAGGCTGAGCCCCATTGGGCCTGCCTGCTCCCCAAAACATATTGGGCAACCTCTTGCCAAGAGAAAAGGGCTTGGAAGTCTTGTGGGCTGCATGCTGCCATGGACTGGGGGTGGGGAGCATTTCTCCTCGCAGTGCCTCTCCGCAGCGTGTCTGCAGGGCTCCTGTGGGAACTCCTGAGTCACGCCGCCCCTCTCACCTTTGTTTCTCAGCGACTTGACAGTGAAGCTCTGGAGCGGGAGGAGGTTGCCCGCGGGGTCAAACTAGGAACTGCAAAACAACTGGAAGACATGACAGGACGGGTGAAGGTCAGGGTACCTCTCCCTTGCTATCAAGACCCTGTCATCTACAGGAGCTCAGCCCAGGGATAGGGTTTTATTTGTGCCTGACCCAACGGGGTGGACAATGTCCCATCTGGTACTTTGAGCACTGCCAGCTCCTGTGAGAAGGCAGTTCCACGGGGCACCATCAGCTCCACCTTCCTTCCTGCTGAGGTTTCTTGATGGTTTTCCAGTGACCAGAAAATGTTTCGTCTCAATTCTCACCCACCCTGCTGCAATGCCTGCCAGGACTTCTGGGGGTCAGAGCTCCTCGGCTCCTTCTCAGAGACACCCAATTCCCTCCTGCCACCGTGGGCTCATGTGGCCTCCACCATGATCTGCTTCTTCTGCCTGTTGACTCCGGGGCTGGTTCCTGCAGGAGTCTTTCTCCACTCCATGGCCATGAGGACATTTGGTGTCTGCTGGCCAGGACCACAGCATAGAGGGGCTGCTGCTTTGGAGACATTACTTGTGGGACAGCCTCTCTGCTGTGGGGGGCCTGCAGAAGGATTTCCAGGTACTCCCATTATTCCCCATCCTCTGTTTACCTGTCCTTAGCAATTGGAGGTGTGAACCTCTGACCTCCTTTGCCATGTCCCAGCTGTGGAGGTACATCTCCGTCAGGCAACTTCCAGACGAACCCTCTACGGTTCCCTTCAACGTTCTCCAAACCCCAGTTATGAACTCAGCTGACCCATGGCTCTTGCACCCTTCCCCACGTGCCCACCCTGCTCTGAAGTGGGGAGGGGAAGGGCTACTTAGCCCTGCTCTTGACACCTCGGCCCTCAGCAGGGGTTTTGTGGTGGGTTCCCGCAGCCTGTTAACCCCCTTGAGATGGAGAAATGAAGCAGGAATGGAGGTTACAGGGCAAAGAAGCCAAGGCTGGATTTGTTATCCCCCACCCCTATGGCCCATCTTGTTTTGCCATCACTGGGAGCTGGAAGCCCTAACTCCTTCCCCAAGGCTCTGCTCTCAACCTTCTGCCAGAGAGGGAGCTAGCTGAGGTCCCGTCGGCCCCCATGGATCTGGAGCCGGAGGGGGCCCAGCGAGGCACAGAGCAGCCGGAGTTCGGACCAGGATGGAGCCAGCTGCGCCAGGAGTGGGGTGAGGAAGGGGTTGCACACAGTGGTCTCGCACAAGTCCCCCGATTCACCCCACGCTTGAAGGACAATCCTGCAGTGGATGATCTTGCACAATCCAACCTCCATGAAAGGCTGGGTACTCTGTCCAGGAGCATGTCCCCAAGGAGACAGCTTCTCCAAGCTCTCTCCATCCTCTCTCCTGTGCAAGGGACTGGCAAGGCCCTGGTCTCACACTTTCTTCCATCTCTCCTGTGGCTCGTTGGACCATCACCTACTCTGTCCTGCTGTGGGCCAGGCAGGCTTGTTGTGTGATGTCTGAGGAGACCCTGGGAGTGGTGCTTTCGCCTCATGTGCTCTCACTTCCCCTCTGTCACAGAACAAGCAGCATTTGAACTCCAATTTAAGGATTTCTTCAAGTGATCACACCAGCACTGAGCTGGGATCTCGGAGGTCAGCAGCTCCAGGACCTGCCCCATAAAACACAGGCTGTTTTCCCTCTGCTTTCTCCAACTGTGGTGACTCATGGACCAGCCCCAGGTCATTTGCCAGCAGCCCTTGTTAAAACCATTCCAGGTGGAGTGTGGGAGTTCCTCCACATCCCGAAAGGCAGAAGCATCTCTATTGATTTCATGGGGATTTTTTGCCTTTTGGGGGGAAAAAAACACCCACCTTGCCTTGGTGGAGGGCATGATGGCGTGTGTGGGTGTGACCCTGCCCAGGAACTGGTCCCTCATGGTCGTGGCTCAGCCCTGCACAGCCCGAGACTGGCGGCTGCATCGCGTGTGTCTGTGTTTGACTGTCTGTAGCCGGGCGTACCGTGTACATCAGTGTCTGCGCCAAGATCTGCCGGCGCCTGACCTGGAACCTCTCACTGCTCCCTGCTGAAGTCAGTGAAGGGACCTGCTCTTGGGGGGTTTTGGGTCAGACCTGCCTTTGCCTTTCTCCCCCAGTTTCTTCCTGTGTGTAGGCTGCAAGTGCCTGCTTAATTTCCCAGGGCTGTGGCCAATCCTGGGTGATGCTGAGCACCCACCTTGCTGCTACACCCAGCAGCATGTTGAGGGGGCTTCGATGCTTTTGCAGCCTGCAAGTGGAGGGAGCTGGGTACTGGGGCACAGCAGCAAGCGTCTGGAGAGGGGAGGTGTTTTTGAAGCAAGGGGTGACTCTGTGATCCCATAGCTCTGTGTGTGTGTGTGTACGTCTTAGTATCTGAGTGGGATGATATTTTCCATGCAGGAGAGTGTTTCTCGGGTGTCGATCTGGTTTAGCTACCTCATGGTGCAAGCTGGGTGCTGTTGTCATTGGATTGCATTTTGGGGAGTTTGTGGTTTTAGTTGTTGGGGTGTTTTTTTATTATTGTTACGGTTTTGACACTTGAATTCATCCTGGGGACACGTGGCCTCCCCCTCACCTCGCTGCATGTCTGAGCCACCTCTCACGTCCCCCTCCCTGCCTCCTCCTGGGCAGCGCGGCAGGACCAGCATCCTGCTCTGCCCTGTGCTCCCAGCTATCACCTTTGCAGTGGGATCCCCCAGTTGAGTTGCAACACTGAGATTTTTGCTCCCGTTGCTGTTGGGATGCTTGGACTGAGGCTCGGTATTGTTGGTGTAAGTTATTGAGTTGATTTGCAGCCTGGAAGTGGTCCCTCTTGTCCCTTTGAAAGATGGAAAGGGACTTCTGAAAGGCTCAACTCAGCCTGTATTCCTGCCTCTGCTCGCTCAGATATTCTCTGTGGATGCAATGAAGCCCTTCTTGTCTGGAAAATGTCATGCAAAGCACATCACTGGAAGGGGCTGGTCCTAGTCCCCATTTTCCAGACCCTGCTGTAATTTGCTGGCAGCCTGGAGCAGTGGGGAACTGGTGCTGTAAAGGCCTCGGGATGGGGGGGGGGTGTCTGTGAGAGAAGCTGATTCTCGTGTGTGATGTTTGATTTTTCACCCCCAAAACATAGTTGAATCTAGATCTTGTCCCAGGCACTGAACATAAAGCAGGGTAACCCTGGAGCCCCCAGATTACCCCCTACCCGGGGCTGGGGAGCCAGGACAGGGCCGTACCCCGCTCCCCTGGCACAACGGGGTTTGGGAAGGGGCTTGCAGCTCTGAGCTGAGCTGCACTGTCAGTTTGAAGGGGCAGGTTCCCCCAAACACTAAAGCACAAGGTCCCAACATGCAGGTGATCTGGCAAGGATGGCCCCTTGGACTCTCGTCCTTCAGAGCTCAGGGCCGTGGGCTTGGACACCCAAGGTGGAGCTGAGGCGAGGGATGATGGTGAGGGCTGTTTGCCTGCCGGTGGAAGCATATGAGCTGTTTCATCGTTTTGCACTGTGCTGGGGTGCTCCCCTGGGGCTGCCGCATAGCTTAAGTCCCTTCCTGTGGCCTCTGACACCCGCTGCCAGCCCCTCCATTGCAGAGACAGTTTGGAGCTGCCTTCGCACCATGCACCTTGTTTTAATTTGCCCTTAGGTGCCTTGGTTTGTGCCAAGGGTGTGATGATACCTGCAGTGCAGGGAGGTCCTTGCCTTCCTCAAACTTCTGGGTGCTGCTTTTGTCCCCGGGCCTTGGCTCTTGCTCCACAGGTCGCCCCCCCTCCAGCACACAGGGGCCAGCTCCAGCCGCTGCTGAGGGTGTAGTGCTGGCCCAGAGCTGAGCTTTGTACACAAGGGGTGGAGATGACCCAGAAGCCTGAAAGCACCAGGCCCCCAAACCACTGTGAGCCCACCCAGAGAGCCTGGGCCATGCCCTCCCTGGCACCCACAGCTTTTGTGGCACAAAAGCCAGGCTGGTGGTTCATCTCCCAGCCTGGCTGGCTGCCAGGAGCTGGAGCACCGAGGTCCTGTCCACTCCAGGTACGTTGTTCCTATCCAGCACCTCCCAGCACAGCTGCTTTGGGGTCTCAGGTGCTGCCTCCTGCCTTGGTGCTGCGGAAGCAGTGCCTGCTCCCCAGGGTGCTCTCCCAGTGCCCCTACCCCAGTTCTTCCCCTGTCTCATGCTGGATGGGGTCCGGGTATGATCCCTGCAAAGCACAGGGCTCCCACTTGGTTTTCAGCAAGCTCACTGGAGTTTTGCTCCGGCCTGCAGGCTGCACGCCCTCCCTGAGCCCCCTTCACCCTCCTGGGGAGGGAAGGGGACCCCTCGCCCTGGCCCCTCCATGTGCTGCAGGGGCTCCAGCTGTAACTGGGAGGGAGCCAATACAGCCCTGGCCCCCCAGGCCCTGTCCTGCCTTCCTGCGCCTCACCCCCAGAAAAGCACAACCCTGCGCCTTCCTCCTGCCCCTGGGGGCTTGTCCCCTTATCCGTGACAGCTCTGCCCCTGGTACCTGCCAGCTGTTCCACATCCCCCACCTCCTGGGACCACCCAGTACCCTCTGGTCCAGCCCTGAGGCAGGGCTTGGGCAGCTGTAGCGTCGCGTCACCTGCTCCATCACCCCTTCCCACTGCACAAATACTGCAAATAGCAGGTGCCTTTTCTTGCTTGGAGCTGTTTTCTAGAGGCCAACTCTTGTGAAGGCTTTTTTTTTCTCTGCTGGGTCGTGCAGCCCAGCCCAGCGGTCTGGGTTTGTCAGAAGATAGGGCGTGTACGTATATTTTATACCTTGATGTATGTGTTCCTGTAAATAGTGTAAGTTATTTTGGTCTCATGATGTACATGTTTTTTTCAATGGCTGTGTTTGTTCCTTGCCTTTTTGTCTTCACAAATAAAATGTACTGAAATGAAGTGATGGAGCGGAGATGGCTTTGAAGAAGGGAAGAGTACAGCCGGGAACCACCTGTCCCACGCCGATGCACCTGGCCAAAGGGCTGGGGGAGAGGCTGGGTGAACTGATGCTGCGACAGTCCTTCTGGCCCTGCCTTGGGTGGTGTGAGAAGGTGACCTGCATCCTTACAGGCCCCGAGTCCTCAGGCAGACAGGGCAGATGTGATTGTACTGGGAGGTGGAGGAAGCACAGACCCAGCCGGGCTGGCTCTGCCCCTCTCTCCTGGTGAGGAGGAGGAGGAGGGGAGGCAGGGGTCTGGCCAGGCAGTCCCGAGTGGCAGCCAAACCCCCACAGGAGTCAGAGCATCCCCAATCCTGCAGCATCACGACACCCTCCTGAGGGAGGGGTCCCCAGGTCCCCAAGCTGGCGGGGCCCTGGGACTGCAGCAGGGTGCTGTGGGACAGGGGCTCAGGTGGTCACCCGCAGCCCTAGGGGCGTCCGACTCTCCTGGGGCTGGGGGCTTGGGGGGCTCCTTGGGGACACCGGGCACCAGCCCAGCTGGCTGAGGGGAGTGGTGGCCTTGGCGACAGCCGGCAGGTGGCAGCCCCGGCTGCGGGACCATGTGGCCCGGGGTTCGACAGAGCTGCCAGAGCTGGTGGCAGCAGGGTCTCCCCCGCCCCCCCGACTGCCCAGGTGGGGATGCTGAGGGTGGGGATACAGGTGGTGGCGGAGGGGAGGTGACGCTAGTGCCAGCGTGTGGTGCCCACTGAGCACCCAGAGGTGACCAATGCTGGCACTAGCCTGTGCCCCCCAAGGCACTGGGCAGCCAACCTGCCCCAGCGCCAGGTGCTGCAGGGCAGGGAGGGAGGCCGTGGGTTGTGCCCCCCCAACTCTACAGGGCAGGGCCTCAGCCCCAGCAGCCTCCACTTTCTCTTTCCTAGCCAGCCAGCACTGGTTAAACTGGTCAGACGGAGCGGCTGAGCGGGGAGCCGCCAGCCATGGGCTGTGCCCGCACCGACCACCCCGGATGTGGTTCCTCCTGGCCCGCACCCCGCTCGCCGCCTGGGGCACCCCACGCCCTGCTGCCACCGCAGGGTGGGAGCTGGGGACCCCGAGGCTGGGCTCAGACCACACCTTGCAGTGCTCGGCCTGAGAGCGGTGCCAGTCGGGCCCCAATGGTGTCTCTGGAGGGCTGGTGGTGCCCAAAGCCATACCAGCCCCCAACGCTGTGTCCTGTGTCACCCTCAGCCTGGGTCATGGCTTATCTCGGTGTGACCCTCTGTACCCACAGCCACACCACAGTGCTGCCAGGCCAAAGAGGATCTGTGGGGGCAACAAATGTGGGCGTTTCACAGGCCCAATTACTCCTGGCAGGGCAGGTGACTTTGGTGGCATCCCCCTCCTGCCTGGTGTCCCAGCCACTCACTGCACCACAGACTGGTGGCCCTCATGTCACCAACTCACTCCAAACTCATGACAATCTTTTTCTTGCTGCAGCAAGATGCCAAGCCGGGGCTGGCAGCACCCTGTGCCATGCTCTCCACGTGCCTGAAGGTTTCCTGGGAGCTCAGACCAACAGCAAGGGCACAGCAGGGACACATCACTGGGAGCCACCAGCTCTGGGATGAGATTGTGGCAGCCCTCTGCCACCCATCCCCAGGCTTAAGGAGGCGTTGTCCTGAGCCCATCAGCGCTGTGGCTGCTCCTCAGCAGTGGAGGGTCCCATGGGCACCATCCAGCAGCTTACTGCTGCACTGTGGCTCTGGGGAGGGCCATGGGGACACACCAGGAGAGGCTTATGCTCTCCCATGCTCCCAGCACAGTGTCTCAGCATCTCCAGGGAGTGTCTCCCACTGTGATCTTCTGCCCATGGCCCATTACAGGGCCTGGGTTGTGGCACATGGGTCAGGCAGATGGGCAGGAAGGACATTTCTCCAGGTCAGTAAAGCCGGAGGGTGCCTGCAGGGTGTTAGGGAGGATTGCTCAGGCCCTCTGGCCAGCTGGCTCCCAAGCACAAGGGGAAGGAAAGGGACAGGCTGGGCACCAGGAGGACCCAGAGGGCTCCCAGCATGTCAGGCACACACAGGGAGCTGAGGGGTGTCACCCACTGAGGTGCTTCTCCCACCAGTGGCATAGCCCGGGTGCATGGACTAACCGCGGCACTTCCCCGGGGTCTGCTGTGGGTCTGCAGAGAAGGAATACCTGCAAAAGGGGATGCTCAACGTGGTCTATGCCAGAGTGCCCCATCAGGCACCCGATCAGATCCCCCGGGGTAGGGGAGAGCTGCGGCTGGGCTGGGCAGGGCTCGGGGAGGAGACACCTAAGTGCTGCATGCCCTCCCCATCATCCCTCGGCCTGTGGCCCAGGGCACGGCACAGATCTGTCATGTCCCACTCTGCTCCAGAGACACCTGCATTTCAGCAGTGGGTGGAAAAAGCTTCCCCAGGGGCAGGTTTCTAACCACAAGCACCGGGAGCCCAGCTGGGCGGCCGGGTCCCCAGGCACAGTGGAGCCCTGGGCTCAGCTCCCGGCTGAACACAGGCTCAAGGCTCTGTGTCCGCCCAGCACCAGTGTTTTCCCCGGTGGTCTTGGCTTGCCCTGTGGCAGCAACGGCAGGGGCTGCTCCCAGGAATGGTGACAACCCCGTGCACTGTGGGATGCTGTGCCGAGGAAACAAAAGGGCCTGGCAGCACCCGGCATTTGTGACTTGCTGTGGAGGAATGAAGCTGGGGCGGGTGATCAGCTAGCGTGACCCGGTGCCTCCTGGCTGGCACGCTGGCCCTGTCTGCCCCAGGGCCACAGCATGGCATGGTAGGCCAGGGTGACGTGACAAGGGGGATGGGGCACACAGCCACCCTGCTCTTGCTGGCCTGTGGGCCAAAGTAGAGCATCCATGTTTGCAACAGTCTGTCACCACCTTGGCACATGAGACGGTTTGCTGCCAGGCACCGGTTCGAAGTGACAAGGACCTAGAGATGGCTGTGTGATGCTGTCTGCCCTGCTCACGCAGTACCCTGGGTTTGCACAGATCATGGATGTGTCTGGCTCTGCGAAGTACCAGCACCAGGCAAATGAGTGCCAAGCTGTTGGCTTGGACTGGCCTGAGGTTCTTCTGCCAGCACAGGGCTAAAACCAGCATGAACATATCCAGACAGGATCCCACGTACCCCTTCCAAGAGCCAGAGGGGCAAGAACCACCAGAAGATAATTCCCCAAATGCGTCCCACAACGCTGCCTTGCCCCTTGGCATGTGTCCCTGGTGAGTGTATGTGTGTGCCTGTGAAATGGCAGGGAACGGGCCATCACAGCTCTGCAGCCTGTCCCAGACGCCCCCTTGGCAAAAATCGACCCATCTCCACAGACAGAGAGGCAATACTCAGGCACCCGCCTGGTCTCTGCTCCATCCCCATGCAGACCACGCGTCCCCACCTGAGTCCCGCTCCCAGCATCTTCCCAGCTTGGTCACTGGGTCCTTCCTCCCCACTTTGGGAGAAGCCGTGCCTGTGCCAAGCTGGGGAGTGACCAAGCCTGTGCTCCCAGTGGGGCCAAGGCACCCGCTTGGTACAGGGCTGGGCAGCCCTCTGGAGCAGAGGGATGCCACACGGCTGGGTGCGCACCCCGGGCAGCATTCCCGGCCCCTTTGCCTCCGGCAGAGCCCCAGGAAGGGATGCTCAGCCCCCGGGGTCCGCTCCGGCCCTGCTGGGTGTGTTTGCTTGGCAGCAGGAGCTGAGTGAACCTGCTGCTGCTGCGAGCAAACAAACACAAGCCGGGCAAATGGCAGCGAAGAAAACACCCCACGAAGCCGGTGTGGGTGAAACTCTGGGCACCGGCAGGGCAAGGGCTCTGACAATGATTAAACTGGCCAACCCAGATTTCCCGGCAAGGCAGCGCTGGGCTGGGACCCGGTGGTTCATATTATGCAAATCACCTGGATCTGGGAGCATGAACGTTTCGGGCTGGAATTCCCCTCGGGCCGCCAGATCGCGTTACGCCGCCTGTGCTATAAAAGAGGAGACGCGGGCAGGGCTTGCCCATCGGCACCAGCCTCCCCAAGCCCATGAGCAGTGGCTAGCGGCTGGGCAGGGCGCTCTCCGTCTCCCCTCGCTGTTCTCTGGATTAGCTGACGCTCCCGGGACTGCCATCGCAGAAGGTACCAAAGCTTTTTCGTCCGGGGCCTGTCGATGTCACCCAGCCCAGGACGCTGCTTTGCTCCCCTCCCTGTGCATCTTCACTCTTCGCCGGGAGACGCGCTTGGTCTTTTCTCGCTGCATGCCTGCTCTCCCTTTTGGGGGGCCAGCAAGACAACGGTCTGGAGGGTCCCCCCCTCCAGCCCCCAGGTTTTGTCAAGTGAACAGCAAGATTTGGCTCTTCCACGAGGGCCAGGCAGGAGCTTGGTCCCCTCCTGGCTGCAGAGTTACCAGGATGTGCTTCTTGCGACTGGTTGAGTGGACTGGAGCTGCCAGCACCGGAGTCCCTGCAGCGGGCAGTGGGGCAGATGCTGTGCCAGCCCGAGCGCTGCTGTGGTGTGGGGCTGGGGGAGCGCTGAGTGCCCTGCAACGCCCGTCCCCGCGGAGGGGCTGTGCAACGCCATTCTCTGCGAGCCACCTGCTTGCTGTGGCTGCCAGCTGGGCTGGTGAGGCCAGGCTGCTGGGGACAGGCTTCTTCAGCAGGCATGGCGACGCCGTGTCCCCGGTTTGCTCCGCCGTGTCCCTGGTTTGCTCCAGCTCAGCCTCCCTCGCTCCCAGCCCCCGGGGCGGTGGTGAGTCAGGCCCCAGCCCCGGCTGGCGGGTGCTGGGCGGATGTTTCTGCAGAAGTGACCTGAGTGGTGACGATGGGTGGAGGGAGGGAGAGCCCAGCCTCACCCAGCCCGGTCCTGGGGTGCTGCGGGCACAGGTCCCCCTGCCTCCATGGGGCCAGGGCTCACTGTCATCTTTCATCACAGGGCTTGATGGCGGGATCTTGCGAGATCAGCAACATCTTCTCTAACTACATCAGCGCCATGTACCAGCCGGACGAGGTGCAGCCAACCTTGGACATGCTGGGACACCCTGGGGACGACAGCACCCTGGGGCTGAGCCTCCCCACCAGCCAGCCCCCGGCACAGAGCACAGGTAGGACTGAGGGACCAGTGGTGGCTGCCCAGGGGAGCCAGCACACAAGGCAGCAGCAAGGCTTGGAAGAACATTGCAAGGTCCTTGTCCCACTGGGGCAGGTCAACAGCTCCCACCATGCCTCAGTTTCCCCAGGGGTGTGTTGGCTAAAAGATTGCTGTGGGAGACCCTGGGTGGCACAAGGTGTGGCTGCTTTGAAGTGCATCAGAGGCACATGGGGGATGAGGGATCATTGCCCTCCTCCCCGAGCATGTCCCAGGGGATGGGCTGCCAGGGGTCACCAAGAGATCAGTTTGGAAGTACAGTCCGGGTGACGGGGGGCCCCCCACTCCACCAGTGGGACCGTCACGGGGTGGCCCTGGGGGAGGCACGGGGAACACACCAACAGAGCAGGGTGGATCCCAGCATAGACGGGACAAATGGCACCGAAACCATGTGGGGAGCGTCATGTCCTTGGTGTCCCCCAGGACAGGAGCAGGGCAGAGCGAGGTGACCCAGGGGCAGGCACTAAGCGCCTGTCAGTCCCATAACCCTCCAAGTGCAGGGCCCGCTGTGCCCCGCGTGAGCGCCACAGGACCAGACCTGGTGCCCAACTGCAGCTGGCAGCCCACGCGTGGCACACGGTGCTGGCACAGCCGCCCTGCCCCTGAGCCCCCCTCTCCATGCCTTGCAGACAAGCCGGAGTGGTTCAGTGAGCTCCCATACTTCTGGACCAAGGTGCAGGTGCTGGAGTGGATCAGCTACCACGTAGAGAAGAACAAGTATGACGCCAGCTCCATCGACTTCTCCTGCTGCAACATGGACGGGCACGCGCTCTGCCACTGCACCAGGGACCAGATGCGCCTCATCTTCGGGCCCCTGGGGGACGAGCTCTATGACCGCCTGCACGAGATTAGTGAGTGTCCCAATGTCCCCTTTGTCCCCAGGCCTGGCAACTCAAAGAATAAGGCTGAACGTCCCCCCACCAGCCCAGGACGCTCTGCTTCCCGGGCACTGCAGGGGGCTGCCTGGGGGAGGTTTCACTGGGGAGGTTGCACAGGGGGACGTGGGGGCACAGACCAGAGTCCAGGCAGGGCTGGGCTCAGCTCCTGCTATGCTCCGTTCCCGTCCATACCAAACAGGCATCGCTAATCCCAGTCCCCCCACCCCTGCAGCCTCCGATGAGCTGAACTGGATCATTGACTTGCTGGAAAAAGAGGATGCGACTTCCCAGGAGACCTTCCTGAGCGCCAGCCACCTGGGTAAGAGAGGGGCCCCAGCCAAGCCTTTTCCCCAGGGGACCACTTGCTGATGCAGGCAGAGCTAATCCCTTTTTCCCTTCTCTGCCCCTTTCAGAGCTGGGAAATCCCTGTGCCAAGGACTCTCTGGAGGACATGAAGCCCACAAACCCCTTCCTATCCACAGACTTCACCTGCTTGCCTGGTGCCATGTCCCCAGGCAGCTCCGACATCTCAGGTCAGTGTTTTGCCCAGCGAAAAGCTGCCTTCGCTTGCACTGATCTGGGACATCAGTGGGGAACTGCCCCACCACCAAGGGTGGGTTTGGGTCTTGGACCAGGCTGCCTGCTGGGGTCTGGGGCAGGGTGGTGGGGGGAAGCATCTCCAAATGCCAGCAGCATTGAGGGGCCTGAGCCCTGTCCCTTTGCCCCTCAGGGCCTGTGATGTCCCACAGCCCCAACTCCCAGGACTCCGGTGGAAGTGACCTCGACCTCGACCCTGTGGAAGCAAAGCTCTTCCCTGACAGTGAGTATTTTACTTCCCACCAAGAGCTGGGGGAGGAGGGCGTGCTCCCAGGTGCTTCCAGCAGCCGCAGAGCACACTCCATCTGGCGAAGATTTAGGGCCAACACCTGAATATCCATCCTCACACTGGGAAGGAGGGAGGGGGTCTGGTTTTCTGTGTGCCCTGGGTCTGTTTCCCTACGTTGAGAGAGCCTGCTCGGCGTAACATGTCCCCTTGTCTGTGTGCACAGATGGCTTCGCAGGGAGCAAGAAAGGGGACAGCAAACATGGCAAGCGGAAACGGGGACGGCCCCGAAAACTCAGCAAGGAGAGCAGAGATTGCCTGGAGAGCCGGAAGAGCAAGCACTGTACGTGGATCCTCCAGTCCAGAAGCTTGGACTACCTCCCCCAACTTGGCTCTGGGAGATGGAAGGGCCATGTCTGCTGGCCATGCCTCTTGGCAGGGGGGTTTAGGGAGATCCAAAGCGCAGGATCTTTCCTCCTCTACAGCTTGCTCTCCTCTTTCAGCCCCAAGAGGTACCCACCTGTGGGAGTTCATCCGAGACATCCTGATCCACCCGGAGCTGAATGAGGGGCTGATGAAGTGGGAGGACCGGCAGGAGGGCGTCTTCAAGTTCCTGCGCTCAGAAGCGGTGGCTCAGCTCTGGGGCCAGAAGAAGAAAAACAGCAGCATGACCTACGAGAAGCTGAGCCGAGCCATGCGGTGAGTGACCTTCCCTGTCCCCAGGGGCGAACCTGCTCCATGGGGCTGGATCAGACCCACCCACCAGAGCTCAGCCTTGACCCCCACAGCAGCTCCCCAGCACACAGGGCTGCTTCTGGAGCTCTGATTCCACCTCCATCTCCTTCAGATATTACTACAAACGAGAGATCCTGGAGAGAGTTGATGGGCGACGGCTGGTGTACAAGTTTGGGAAGAACTCCAGCGGCTGGAAGGAGGAGGAGGTGCTCAACAGGAACAAGGAGCTGTAGGAGTCCTGGACGAGCCGGGGTCTGACAAGCCCCTCGGGGCCAGCCCCAAGCTGGGCTCCTTGGCAGGAAACTTTGCCTGCAGCTGTATCTGGAAGCTGCTGCTCTGTGCAGCATGTGAAACTCCAACCCTTGCATGGGCACGTTTGTGTGTGCTGGTGACTGCCGGCACTGAGGTGTTTAAAGCTAATATTTTGGCTCCAGTAGGTTATTGTAAACCGTTATTTCCCTTGCTGGATTTGTACCTCCGACTGGAGTCACAGTGACTTTGGCTGTTTCAAAGCCTGGACAAACGCAAAGGGGAAGAGAAGTTTGAGCGGCAGCTGGCACTGCAGTGAGAGCCCCAGACTCCTGCCGTCACCCACCTCCTGCCCAGGCAGAGGGACAGCACCACCGTCTCACCTGTGACCAGGCAGACCTTGTCCCAGCTATGGGGTCCTCCCTCATCACTGCTCACACCGTGCCCAAGGTGACCACCATCCTGTTTGCTCTGCGTGGGATGGGTGAAGCGCCCCTGTGCAGCAGGTTCTCAGTGTGGCACCTGCTGAGAGAAGATGGGAACATTGTGGAGCTTCAAGTGTCCATGGAGAGCCCTGAGGGCAGGGGAGGACTTGGCACAGCAGGGCCACTCTGCGTTTCCAGCCCGGCTGCCTGTTTCTAGAAAAAGGCCTTTTCCCGAAAAGTAGCTTCTAATTTATGTACAACCAAAAAAAGAATGAATGTACAGATATATTTTTTCATGAGTAAGAAGTTCCCATGTGAGCGTGTGCACTGTAGGGCGCACATGTGTCTTGTGGCAGGTGGTGATGCTCAGCTGGACTGAAGCGATGTCACGGGGGCACAGGCTGGCTCTGTGCCAGCCACAGGAGGGGGATGCCAGCCCAGCCAGGCACCCAGCAGGTGCATGTGGTTTTCCTCCTTTTCAAATGAGAACATAAGAGGAATAAATTGTTGTTTGGTTGGGTTTTTTTGTACATCCCTGTCATTTTGCTTGTTTTTCTTAAAGACACGGTGGGGACCGGACTCATGTTACCTGGGATGTCCCATTGCATGAACCCCGTCTGCCACCATCCCTCCCGCCTGCTGTGGCTTGGACTTGCCTGGTCATCGTGGCACAGGCTCACAGGGTCTTCCTTAGGGTGAGATGGACTGCTTGTCCTTAGGCTGGTGGGAGTGAGGTCTGGAGGTCTTTTCTCAAAGCCAGCCATGCAGGGGCATCTGACACCCACTCCCAAACCTTGTCCCTTCAGAGAAGCCTCCAGAAATTCAACCCTGGCACTCGCCTTTGCAGGAGGGCTTTCCTGGAATGCTGGCTCCTAGCCAAAGGTTGGTCAGTCGCAGGCTGCTGGGAAGAAAATTCCTCGTCCCAGAGACCAGTCTGCCATGGTCTGGTGGGGGGGTTCTCTCTCAGCTCCCTCCACATTAAGGTCCCAGCCTGGCTGGGGGTCACAAACTGTGGGAGGACCTCCAGTTCCTCTCTGGCCAGTGCTCTCTTCTGAGCCGTGAAGGGACATCAAGAAGAAGCACAGGCACTGCAATATGTTTAAGGCTTTCTCATCTTCCAGGCTGTCTATTTGGGAGCCTCTCCTAGGACCTGGGTGCCTCTCAAGGACCACATCTTCAGGAAGGGGGACTTCTAAGGCCTGGGAGTGTGGACAGCCCAAACACATTATCTGCCCCTTCTTGCTCAATGGCAGAACTAGCCTTCCCCAGCTGTGAGGGGGCAGGGAGGGTGTCCCAGGGGTGCTGGGAGGAACTGTCTGACCCACAGGACACATCCGTGGGGCAGGGAGAAGGAATTCATGGGGTTGGAGGCCAAGCCAGCTCTCAGATATGTTTCTACCGCGAGCTTGACAAACAGTGGTCCATGCATCACTCCTGGTTGGCGTGCGTTGTCTGCATTTCATGAGGAGTCTTTCTGAATACTGCTGGGCAGAGGGTCTTGTTGACACCCTAACCTCTTTCTGGTGCACAGGACCCTGCAGGGTATAGCACTGCTCAGCTCCTGTTCACCCTCAAGGGGAAAGGCCCTGGGACCCATCCTCTGAGCTTGGAGCTTGACCAGATCTGGGATGCCCAGGCAAATGCAATGCCACACCCTTCTGAACAGTTTCGGCCAGCCCCCCAGTGGAGGGGTGAGGGCAGTTTTGGGGATGCCCGTAGGAAGTAAGGGTGCCTTGCAAAGCCTGAGATGCCTTTTTTGGCAGGAGGACTCAGCCATTGTTCCCTGGCTGCCCTTCATTACTGCTGGAGACATGATACAGTTAAAAATCACCCATCCTGTCCTAGCAAGAGTGTGACCCGATGCAAAATAGAGAGAGAGAAATAAGTCTTTCAAAGCAAGATCTTACATGGACCATCTGTGCTGTCTCCCCTGGTCTGTCCTGGCTGCAGCAGCTGGAACTGCCCCCAGTCTGCCTGGCCTCAGCTCGAGCGTGAGGCTGATGGCTTAGAGCATCCCTGCTGCAAAGCTACCGAGCTGCCTGGGGAAGCCCAGGCTCCTGCTTCACCAGGAGGTGCATAATAAGAGATGGGTCCAGGAGCTGGGGGAACCACAGACCCGTCTGAAGTCTCCTGTTTCTCTTCCAAACTCCCAGTGGCCATGGCCCTGGGTGCCCTACTTGTCTGCTGGCAGGCCCCAGCCTGTGGGCTCAGTGGCAGCTGAAGAACTTCTTGGAGACGCTGCAGTGGCATCAAGGGCATGACTCACTTGCTTTGCCAGGGGCAGAAGGTGCCCATGGGCCAGATTCAACCTCTTTTGGGTGGGTTCAACTGCTGTTTACATGAGGAGTTGCCTTACTGGCCAGCTGGGATGCCTGGTCTCCTGTGGCCATGCCATGCCATGCCATGCCATGCCTACCCTAGCAATTCAGCAAGACATAAGAGGGAGTCTTCAGTCATGCAAAATCCCAGGGATGATAAAATCACATGGAAAACCTCCATCCCTCACCTCCTAGTGTACTGGGCTGAAGTTGTACTGCTCCCAGATCCACATGCTGAGAAGAGACCATCAGGGTTGCCCTGTGGTGCAAGAAGATGTCCCAGTCCCTGCGTGTGAACCAGGAGCCAGTCCGTGGTCTGGGCTGCAGCCAGACCTCTGTCACGTTCCTTGCATAATCTTCCCCAGAGAACAGGTTTTCCCAGCTGGCGTCTGCTGGCTCGAGAGCGGAGGGTGCTCCAGGCCTATCCCTGACCTCCTGGAGCTGCCACAAGGAGCAGGCTGGATGTGGTGGCAGGAGGGACAATGCCGAGATGCTTGGGCTGCCCACATAAGCGGAGGGGGTCCGGGTGATGCTTGGTGGCAATCAGCATGTCCAGGTAGGGGACACGGGGAGCAGGGCAAGCCAAGCCCCAGACCAGGTCTCGCAGGACCTGTCTGTGCTTCTGGCTGCTGTCCCTCCAAGTTTGGGGTTGTGGGTGAGGTGTTTATTCTCCATCAATAGATAACCCTGGCAGGTTGGCAGGGAGAGGGGAGTACTTTGTCACGCAGCCTGTTGCCCTGCCAAGCACACCTTGTTTGCTTGAGCAGTTTCATTTCTTTCCCGCTGCGGTTTGTGTTACCTAACTGGCCTGGGACAATGTTTAACCAGCTCCGGCAGCGGCAGGGAACCTGTCTGCCTCGCCTCCCGTGGCCCCGGTGTCCCCACCGCCTGCCACCACCATGCCACCACCATCGTCATGTCAGGGGCACACCAGCCATGAGGCTTGGGGCAGAGGCTGGGGGTCCATAGACCCCTCAGCTTATGGGCACCCTGTGCCAGAGGAGGAGAAGGGGGCAGGGGTATGCAGGCATGGGCGGGGGGACCACATCCTGCAGCCTGCCATGAAATCTGCGTGGGTCTGTGGGGAGAAGAGCCAGGGAGAACTGGGGGAGGGCAAGCAAGGCCAGAGACACACGCACACACACCAACACACACTCAGGGTAACCCCTACAGTGACCTCCAAACCTGTACTGAGACAACCCAGCAGAGCCTCCCAGAATACTGGCATGAAAAAGAGATGATTTATTTGTTTTTTTAATTTCCTTGGAGGTGCCTGGATTTTACGGCTGTGGCAAACCATGACAGAAAATGGAGGAAAATAGGATTTCCCTCCAAAAGAACCTCACCTCACAGATTAGTGTTAGGATGAGGGGTAATGTTTTTTAACTGAAACAAGGTAGATTTAGCTTAGATCTTAGAAAGAAATTTTTCACTATCAGGGTGGTGAGCCCCTGGCCCAGGTTGCCCAGAGAAGCTGTGGCTGCCCCATCCCTGGAGGGGTTCAAGGCCAGGTTGGATGGCATTCCAACCCAAACCATTCTATGATTCTATGATTTACACTGGGGTCTGCTGGGAGACCTTTCCCACCAGGTGGTCCCGGGCTGAACATGTTTCTGGCACAGAATTCCCATGGCAATATCTTGGTCGCTCTTCCAGTTTGAGCATTAAAGCGGGTTTTCTCTCTGCCAAGACCCCCGAAAGGGACAAAGGGGCCATTGCTGATCCCTAGTGCTAGTTAGGGAAGAGGAGGGCAGTTTGCCCTGGCCAGCACTTGCTTTGGACCCACAGACTCAAAGGAGGCTGCTGTGGCTGAAATGTGTCAAATGGGAGCAGAGAAATGGGGCGAGGGGAGACATTTCAGCTGGGCCAGCAAGAAGGTGTTCAATATCGCACATGCCAGACCACGAACTGCCCCTGAGCACAACGGCATGACCTGATTTTCCAGCTGAGCCAGACTGTGGCCATCCCTGCAGCGTATCAGGGTAGATGGGAATGTGGTGGGGACAGGGACAGCCTGCGGGAGGCAGAGACAATCTCCCTGGGGACCCCCTGCTCCCCCTCCCACTCCCACTGCCTTTTCTTCAAGCTCCCTGCAGTCCCTACTGGCTCTCACCCTTTCTTACCCTCCTGCCTCCAGCTTAGCTGGATCGGGGAGCAGGACTGAACCCCATACTGGGATTGACTGGGGCTGTGGGGTCCCAGCTGCCTTCCCATTGCCATGTGCAAGGGATCTCCCAGTGGCACAAGGATGGAGACCGACCCCAACTCCACAGAGAGGGCAGGAGGAGAGAGCCCAGGTGTGGGGCCAGGGCAGCACCTGACCCAAAAGGAAGGTTGGCTCAAAATATCCAATGTGTTACTTCCTCGGGGGAAACATTTCTTAGGTGGGACATTTCTTTGGTGTGTTTCTCCTTGGGGTACCCAGTCCAGGTGGGAATCAGCCCTTCAGACTCTTGGAACAAGCTTGCAGAAGGAAAGAAAGGTGTTTAAATTGCTGGGCCTGGTCCTCCTAAAAACATCCAGGGGTAAAAAGCATCGGAAGCCTGTGGGAGACCTTTATTGCAGCTGGACTTCTGCAGCTGTGACAAGAAAATATCTCCCTGCAGGATTTCACCTGGCACTGTCCTTGCCAGTCCCTGACCAGCCCCGGGCTTGCTTCATGGCACCCAGGCTAATATCTCCCAGGTTTCAGGACCAACTGTGCTCGGAGGAGGTGTGCAGGATTCAGCAGGTGCAGAAGCAGGCTCCAGAATACCCTGACGCTGCCGTGGAAATTGCTAGAGAGCAGAAGTGTCTAGTTTGGACCACTCAACTGTTTTGGGTGCTTTTCCAGCAGATTAGCAATCAGCTGGTATAAATATGCCTGGAGAAGCATCCTCCTGATGGGGCACCCCATCTGCACAGCCCTGAGCCGATCTGGGAAGAGCCGCGGTTAGTGCACAGGGATGGCAGAGCAGGGGAGCCACCGTCGCGGGGGCGGCTGTGCTCTGGGGACAGACACCTGCTGCGCTGGAACAAGGCACACCTCGGGGACCAAGGGCATTGCACGGAAGGGGATCTCCGCGCTGCACGGGGGGAGCGAAGGGTGTGGGCCAGGTTGCATGGACAGGTCACAGTCCTGGGAGGGGTCTCGTGGATGGAGCTTTAGGGGCTGAGCTAGGGGCAGGAAGGTGAGTGGTGCTGTAAGGGATGGAGGTATTTTATACCTGCACTTCTGGAAGCTGAATTATATGAGGGGGGGGTTGATGCTTAGGTGTGATAAGGAGGGCAGTGTAATTGCCCAGGGGATATGTATCACACAGGAGCGGGGAAGGACAGTGCTGCCGGGGGTTTGTAGCAGGGTGCTGCCATGGCTGGCTCAAACCCAGCCCGGTTTCAGGGCTGGGCTGGCATGCCTGGGGCTGGGCAGGCCCCCCAGGGCCGCGTCCCTCTTCCCCGGGGTAACAGTAGTTACCTGGGCTCCCAGACAACGTTCCCCCCTGCCTCGCAGCCCAACAATTTCTTTGATAATTGCTTCCAGCAGTAGCTGCCCCGGGGGTGTCTGGCTTGTCCAGGAGAGCTACTCGCTGATGGTAACTCATCTGTTAAAAGCCTGGGCTGTTTGGTTGTTAAACAAGAGAGCGGCTGTTACTCCTGTAGGAATGGGGAAGCTACTGTGGTGGCTGCCTGGAACCAGAGAAAGCAGGTGGCCAGTGGGCTGGGCACAGTGGGGAGCACCCGCAGGGCACAGGGGTACCACCCAGGGGCATGCCACATGCCTCTGCCTGCTCGTGCCCATCTTCCCCTTTCCCTGTGTCCAGCACTGCATTCAGGTTTCTGCATCCCACCCATCCCTTGCCTCCATCCAGAGCTCCTAGGGGTTTGTACCAGGAGGTCCTCTGCTTGTCTCCCTGGCATGCCAACACATCCAGGATGGGGCTGGAGGGTTCAGGCTCCCCAAACAGTCGGCTCCTGGTTGCCCCTGTGGTGATTCAGCACCAGGCATTTTCCCCACAGCCTGTGACCAAAGCAGAAGCTGCCCTGTCAGCCATGGGGAGGGATAGCACCAGCCCCACCTGCCCTGTGCTGTGCTTGCTGCTTCTCTGCGACCAGGGCTCTGCATGTAACTTGGCCATGCTGCACTTGTGTGGCTCCTGCTGGCCACATCAGCTGGTCCCTGCTCCTCAGGAACAGACCCAGGGACCTGGTCCCAGCCCAAATCTTTATTCCCACCCAGGTCTGACAAAGCTGCATTTCTGCATCCTCTCCAGACTGTTTCCTGCACAGATGCTTCCCCTCCTGCAGAAAACGCCAGATCCTGGGTAGGTGTTCAGCTCTTGGTCTCTGGCATCCTCAAAAGGGTGGCACTGGTGGATCTTCTTGGGTCTTTCCAGCTTCCTCCCTTCCCCTCCCTCCACCACTGCCACCAAAAATCCCAGTCCTGTTTCATTGTGAAACAAAAAGAAATGTTCATTGCATTCTTGTTTCCTGGCCAATTCTACCTTTTGTTATCCACCAAACAGGGCACAGAGCCTGGCACTGCACCAGCTTGCAAATGGAGTCACTGGGTGTGAGCTGGAAAGCCCAGGAACGAGAGGGCTTGAACTGAAGGGCCCAGCCGAGCTCATGGCATCCGTGGCAGGTTGGCAGATGCTGAAGAGGCTGCCCAGGGTTACTGCAGCCCAAGTCCCATCACACACACATTTTGCTTCAACAGACCAATGCTTCCTGAGATCTCCTACCTTCTCATGGGCAACCACACACCTCTAGCTCTTCTCCCTGCCTCCTGCTGAGCAGGCCATGCGGAAAAAAACACAGAAACCCTCTCTCAAACCATCAGGATGTGTGGTCCTGAAAGCCCTGTGTCCTGGAAAGGCTTCTTCCAGGCTTCTTGATCAGAGCACATGGGGATGGGGACAGTTGCAGACACTGCAGCTGTGGAATGGGAGGACAGGGCTGTGTTAACTCATGGGCTGCAGCTCCTAGCTGATATTTTCTTTCCTCCAGCTTCTACAGATTCATTTCACAGTGAAGTCTCCAGTAGCCCTGATCTCCTCCATTCGTTGCTCACCTTCCTACCCAGATGTGGTCAAATGCTCACACTTAAGTTTTCAGCTGAAAATCCAGGTAGTAAATTAAGAGGTTTGCGTCCACCAAACCATTTCGGGTATATTCTGGCCCCAGTTCAGCAAGACACTGGTCATTGAGCTACTCTTTGAAAGACACAGTTTTGAAAGCCGGTGTGGCCAGGACACTCCTCCTGGCCTGACCTGCCTTGCTGCAGCATGGAGATGTATGAGCGAGGCTGTTCTGGCTCCCTGCCTTCCCATCCTGAAGCACCCCAGCACCCCGTGACAGAGCACATGAACACATGCAGTTAGAGATGAAGGAAGAAGGGAACAAGGTCGTGGAGAGGGAAGGAAGATGAGGAGCACTGGTGTCCGAAACACCTGAGAGAAGATGCAAGGGAGTGGTGGGAGCTGGAAGACAGAAGCTGACCACCCCACTGCAATGCCACGTTCCCGGGTGCCTAAAGAATCCAGACCCATGGGGAACCATTTGCTGAGATTTTTATTGTGTCCATCAGGCCTGGATGGAGAGTGCAGTCTCTCTCTGGGTGCACCACGAAGAGCTCTGGTGGGTTCCTGGACTCCAGCGCTAGGTATGGCATGAGGGATGCTGATGGCCAGCGATGTGACAAGAGAACCTGTGGGGGGACATAGTCAGTGTGTCACTCTGTGGTGGGCCAGGGAGGTCAGGACTTCCATGGCAATGGATGGGAGCATCACACCCCTCCAGTGTCTATTTCTGGTAGGGCTCAAAGGGTCAGTGAGCAGAGCTGGAAAATATATATAATGAAATGTCCAGCCGGCTGTACCATATTCACCAGATTTCTCTGCCTGATGGCCCCTGAAGTTGATGGCTGGGCCAGTGGGGACACCCCCCCAGCTCAGTCTCTTCCAAAGCTCCTAGAAAAGTACAGCACCTGAGAGCATAGCTGTGCCACAGGGCAGGGTGACCCCCGCCAGCCCAAGGGATGTATCCTGTCGTTGTCCACGAACATTATAAATTTCCAGCTGCCTGGTGTGTCAGTACACAGCGACAGGGATGGTGGTGCCCTGCTGAACTGTGGGCACACCCACCGAGCACGAGACATGCTCTTGCGTCAGCTGCTTGCTCCTCCAGAGCCCCAGGGCAAAGGTCTGCTTGGGGTGGAGGTGGCAGAGCTCCCTCCATCTCCAGAGGATGGGGTGAGCCAGGGAGATGAAGATCTTGGCTGAGAGGAGCTGAGGATCTAGTCCTGGTCATCCCAAGACAAAGCCTTCGAGGATGTCCCTTCACATTGATCTGGCTGGGGGGAAAATCCCTTTGGGAGGGATGCAGGGGAGTGACCCCTAGGCAACAGGGTCTTTGCTGTCACAACACATCCCAAGGCAAAGTGACCCCCATCTGCTGGCAAGCTCCTGTGGCCACAGTCACCAGTGTCAGCTGGGGCACATTCAGCCGGCCAAGGTGCTGTCATCATGGAGCAATGTGGTGGCAGCTCCTATGGGATCTTCAGGCTCCCCAGAGAGCTGGCACTCCTCTGGCTTTTGCCTTCAGGACTGCAGGAGAACAAGTCCAGGCCTGAGCCTGCTTTCAGCCAAAGGGTGGGTCCTATAAGAGGTTCTCATTGCTCCAGGCCTTTCTAAAATGAGCTGAGTTTCAGAGCACGCTTTGCGGGAGCCACCTCCACCACTGCCATTACGTGAGACATGTTTCAGGGGGGCAGCAAGTTGGACTGATAAGAAGGCCAGCGCCTGAGCCATAGGGAGGTGCTGATGAGCTTGAGGGGGGGTGGGGACTTTGAGGCAAGGTCCTGTGGGATGAGACCATAAGCATGTTCACCAGCTGCACTATCCCAATGAGATACGCATGCCCCAGTGCCGACCCCACTGGGACAATCTCTGCACCTGCACTAAGGACAGCCTCTGTGTTAGTGCCACCAAGCACTTTCTGGTGCATAAGCAGCATCTGATACAGTGTCCACAGCATGGCTACTGCCCATCAAGTGATCTGTAGATCAGGCTTCCAGATGTGGAGATGTCAGAGCTGCTGAGTGTCCCAGTTTTCTTCCCCGTAAATTCCCAGTGTACCCAGCTGAGCACAGCAAGACCTGGCTCTATCGGGCACCAGGCTCCAACTGGTGCCTTTTTGGGGTGCTGGCCTTGTCAGGAGCCAGGGTCAGAGCAGGCAGCAGGTCCACCAGGATGGACAGAAAGTGTCTGTCCCCAAGTCAGCTTCTGGCAGTGACCAAGGTGGTCTGGGTAGGATCTATAGGGGCAGATGGGCACTGACTTCCCCAGGGCATGCAGGGGAAACCTTTCACCTTCCCCACCCCAACAAAGTGGTGGGACCCAAGTGCAGGAGACCCTGCTCCAGCCATGGGACTGGAAGGAGGGGTCCCAGGATGTGCCTCAGGGATTCTTTGAGCACAGCAGTAGAGGAGATAGGCACATGGTGGTGTTGAGTGTCTGTGGGCTGCCATCCCCTTTCCTTGGGCACACTCCAGCCCTGAGGCTTTCCAGGGTCCCTGGTGCTGGGAGCCCTTCCCAAGCCACCCCAGGGAGCAGGTCCCAAGGGCCGCTCTAGCCGTGTGCAGGTCCCCAGCCTTTGTGCTGAGACCCATCCCTCTCGCATCCTCCCTTCCCAGAAGTGACGGATGCAGGCGGTGGCATGCAGCCAGCCCCACCTGTCTGACTGGTAGAGCAAGGGTGGGGGCAGCTGCTGGCACCCGCTGCCTGCACGCCTGCCCCAACCTGCCGGGGCCCTGCCAGGGATCGCCCCGCTGCAGCGGGCAGGAGGAGCAGTGCCACCCTGCAGGGACAGCACGGCCGTGCCCCTGGCACAGGGGGACATTGTGAGGCAACTCACGTCTGGGTGCGGATATCCTGCACTGTGGCGTGTTACCCACAAGCACACTCAGTTGCACACGTGTGACCGCACACACAGTGGGTTACACAGCGGCAGACACGCTTGCAGACACACAGTTACGGGTGCATAAGGATGCGTGCAGAGTGTGTTACACTGGTAGTCACAATCACAGGTACATGACAGATACACGCACAGCGCGACAGTTATGGACACAGTTGCACACAGATACTCACGGTGCGCTGCACACACAGTGTGTGAGTTGCAGGTGTACACACAGACACACAGAGTTACACACTGCACTACTCAGACATGTAAGCAGTTACACACATGGTTACTCACATGCAGTTACTCACACAAGCCCCCACACAACTCCTCGCCCCCGGGCACACGCACACCCTCAGACAGGCTGCACCCAGCGCGGTCGTAGCCCGAGTCACACCTGTGTCCCATTCCCAACACCCACAGAAGACGCCCAGGTGCCCCCCAGCCCCACTGTGCCAGCCGATCACTCCCTAGCCTGTCTTCTTGCTCCCAGCTCCCTGGGGTGAGCAGGGCTGGTCGGAAATGGGACGGGCAGAAATCCCTGTGGTATGCTGATGGGGCCAAGGAATCGCAACGGTGTGTCATGGCCTGCTCCAGCCCTGGGCCAGCTGAAAGCAACAGGCGAGGGCACCTGAGGATACAGGTTGAGTGCTCCCTGTTTTGGGGCAGCAGGAACCCCCAGCAGCCAGGAGCCGACCCCCAGCCCCGCCTGGTGAAGGTGCAAGCAGACCATGCGTGGACTCTCATCCATCCCTGGTATTTCGGCAAGAGGTGGCAGTGCCAGACCTGCACCTGTGGGAGTGCTGGCCAGCAAACTGCCTGCTCTGGCAGCCATCCGCCCAGCATGTCACCAGCAGGGACTGCGAGGGCCTGTTTGGGCTGGGCAATTTGTAAGGGCTGTGTGATTTCATGCTGTTTATTTTTCTAGTTTCAGTCCCCAGGGACCTATTGGTGACCTGAGCTCAGGGCCAGACTCGCTTGGGGTCAGAGACCTCCAGCACTCACAGCATCCCAGCAGATAACTGAGGGTCACAAACAGCCGCCAGCATCCGGCCGGGCCACTCCAGCCCCAGGCAAAGAGCCTCAGCATCTTGCCCAGCCACTTGCAAACAAGCCAAACAGCTCAAGGTCTCCCAGACTGGCTGCAGACATCTCGACCTTCTTGGAAACAAAGCAAAGGTGTGGGCTGTGTTTCTCATCCAGGCGGGTCCTGCGTCCTCTTGCTGCTCCTGCCTGTGAGATGCAACCCAAAGATCCCATGGGGCCCCTGCTTGACACGCCAGCGCTGCACCCCTCCAGCCTGCTCCTGCTCCCTGGTTGTCCCATGGGCTGGGGTGAGAGTGCCATGCAGCTGCCCAGGCAGAGAGGTAGGTGAGCACCCCTCTGCCCCAGCAAGCTGACCACAGTGGGTTGTTCGCACTCCACACCAACCAACTGGTATTTATCACAGTTTTCCCGGGAGAAGGCCACCAAGCATCCCTGGGGCTGTCGGGTGAGCAGAACACATGGGTCCCAGAAAGCAGGGGTAGGCTGATGGGAGTTCACTTGGATGAAAGCAGCAATCAGGTCTACCGTGAGGCAGACACGCTGGCCAGCGTTCAAAGCAAATGAGGAAGGCTGAGGGTGCAGCATAGCAAGAATTGACTTGGCACTGTACAGACACACAAGCTAAACTGCCGGCACACAGGGTGGTGGGGAGAGCAGATGCTCACCCTGGATCTACAACAGCACTTTGGGAATCTAGATGCAGTGCCTACAATAGTCTCTAGCTTGATGTCCCCCATGCCCAAACAGTGAGGGCAAATCCCACTTATCCTGAGGAAAGAGGCATCTTACACAGGTGTACCGCAGAGAAAGCTGGATGGGAAGGGGCCCTTGGCTGCAGCTCCCATGACCCTGCGATTGTCCCACACTGTCCCTGGGGTGGCGATGAGATCACTTTGCTGTGGTTACCCTCCTCGCTGCATGCCAGGTGCTTTGTCATGAGGCAAGAGGAGTGGGAACAGGTTATTCAAGGTCTGTGGGGCCCAGGGCGAGGACAGGTGAGCAGGAGCCGTGGGTGTCCGGGGGTGCGGGAGCAGGGCAGGCAGGCAGGGTGCAGCCCCCTCCTCTTCCCACAGGAGCTCTGTGGAGGTGGGGGCTCAGGAGCCCAGCCCCAGGCACTGGGGTATAGCCACAGGGCACGGATGGGGGGAGTGGTAGACTTTGCCCCCGCCTGCAAGTTGCGTCACAGAGGCTGAACAGTCTGCAGGGCATAATTATCATCAAGCCCGGAAAAGGCGGTTTGGGGTCAGGATGGGTCACATTTGGGTCAGATCGGGAGGCCTGACCTGGATGGGATCAACAGAAACCCCTGTGATGGGTTTTGCACCATGAAAGCATCCCTCCCCTGCTTGGGACAAGACCTCCTTCCTTTGCCTTCTGTGCGTCCCTCACAGTCATCTTCCCAGCCTGGGAACCAGTGGGTTAAACGTCCCCAGATGGACCAGAACATTTTTCACAGCCCCGGGAGCCTCCTCCTGCCCTCCCCAGGCTGTCCTTTGCCACCTGATCACCAATGGGGCCATGAGCCTGCAGGGCGCGGGGAGCAGGCACAGCAGCCCTTCTGGTCTGCCATCCCAAGGCACTGGACCCTCTGGGCACCTCAGAGACCTGCTGATGCTTCATGGGAAGCTGTTCCACCTCTTCTTCTCTAACAGCTGCTTTTCCCGCTGGGATGTGCCGCAGCCACAGCCCCTGCAGACCCTGTGCCCAGCCGACGTGCCATTGGGAAGGCTATGGTGCTGTCCCCTCGTCCCCTGCACCATACACTCCCCTCTGCTCACACAGACCCCTCGCTCCTCTCGTGCACACTCCAGCCCTGCACACACACACTCCCCATGCTTGCAGCCATCTTTTCTGTGTGCCTACATGCGCACACACATGTGCCAGCCCCTGGGACTGTCTGGTTCTTCTCCCCTTTTTGCTTTTGGGATCCCATAAACACAGTGAACCTGCAAACACCCGTCTTCTCCCCCTGGGCTGTGGACCAGCGTGGTGGTGGGATCCAGCCCTAAGCGGGGTAGCTCAAAGCACGTCCGCAGGTTTCAGCAAGCCTGAGGCTCTTCTCTGGAAATAAAACGTAAGGAAAAGAGAAGGAAAAAGCATCCCAGGTACCGCAACGGCCCCCATCCATGTCCCTCCCTGCTCTACCCCTTGGGCTCGTGGTTTGGGTGTTGGAGGAGGGTCTTGGCTGCTGACCCAGAGGGTCCCCTTGGAGGAGTCAGGGCTGGAAACCTAGTACCACGTATGGTCTGTACAGAGATCTGGCCTCGGCCAAGGCCTATAGAAAATGGAGGAAGGGGCAGGGAGGCACTGTGAGAGCTGAGGATGCTCCCAGGGTCCACCAACCCCACGCTGCCCCAGGCCCACCCCATGGCTGCAGAGCAGCCGACTGCCAGCGAAGGGCCAGCCTGGCCACGCTGCCCTTGGCTCCGTCCCCAGGGCAGGGCAGGGGGCCAGCAGGGACCTCTGCCCCCAGGGACTGAGGGACCCCACGGGTCCCCCTTCTTTTGGACAGGTCAAGCACTGCCTTAACACCGTGTCTGGTCCTTGCTCCAGCTGTCTGTTTTCGAAATGATTGCAGCTCCATCCTGGCCTGATGGTGGCTGGAAATTTTCTCTTTTCCAGCTGAAATACAGCCACAGACACTGCCGTGTGATGGCACGTGGAGCCAGTGCCGGAGCAGGTCCCTGTGTCCCTCCATGCCTGACCCACCTGCAGCCTCGCACCAGCACCGCTAATCTGGGGCTGGTGTAAACCCAGCACTGTTTGTGTTGTGGGAGGTTTCTGTGCGTGTGTGTGTGTGTGTGTGCGCGCGCGCATGTACGTGTGGGCAGGGCACCTGAGCACGGAGCTGAGCGAGGACGTCATGTCAGCCGGGGGTGCGGCACCACCCAGACATTCATTTTGCAAACAGACGTTGGGTCATGAACTACTTAAAGGGCAGATGTGGGTTCTGCCAGCGCGAGGGCGAAACCACACCTCCCTCATCCAGGTCACCCCGGGAGAGCAGAGTGGCAGTGGGGCAAGGGGGGTGGATGGGAGGACACAGCAAACCCCTTTGCCCTGGTTTAAATAAAGCACACCACCAACTCATGTTCAAACTGAAACATTTTGGGACTGAGGATTCCCCCCAGCCAAGCGCCTAGTGGGTTTGTAACAACTGGGACTGCATTCCTGCTCGCCTCCCCCAGCAATGGGCACGCGGACCTGGGGTTCGTCACCTTCTGGCTGGACTCCCAGCAGAGATGCGGGAAGCCAGGAGGTTCCCGGCACCCACCCAGATCTCCAGGGCAGCTGGAGATCTTGCAAACTTGCTGGGTCTCCCAGGGCTGCTGAGGGTGGCCAGGCTTTTAGCTCAGCTTAGCCATAGTGGTCCCCAGCACCACTTGTTCCTTGGTGCCGCAGCAAAAGCCAGGGACTGGGTGTCTTGGCCGAGGTGCCTAAAGCCTGCCCTGCCTTTCAGAGAAGTCCGTGGCCACAGTGGCTGGGGACCCCATTCTGCTATTTTGCCTTCCCATCCCAGCCATCTTGCAGCAAGGGACATCACGGCATGGCACGGCACAGCATGGGAAGACCACTGGCCACCTCATCAGGCTGAGCAGGTGGCTCCCCAGGACAGGAGCGATGGGTGCAGGAGGCCAGGCATGGTACAACCTCCCAGCCCACGGGGATGTGTCAGCCCCGTCACGGACCTGCTCCTCCGGCAGCTCTGGGAGGTCTCTCCGCTGCAGAGGCCATTTAGGGCGCAGAGATGGCTCCGTGCCTGGCTGCAACCCAGGTCTGCTGCGGGGATAGTCCCTGCGGCGCTGGGACAGGCCCCTGCCATCAGCGCAGGGGCTGCAGGCTCTGGAGAGTTCTGGGTTTTTTTCAGACATGTACTATTCCTGAAACTAATTTGCCTGCAAATCTTTTGCTCACAGAAATAAAAAGCAACACTAAGAGTGGCAGTGGAGACCCCAAACCAAACCCCATTTTGAAATCCCTTCCCCCCGGCCAGCCTGGAGCCCTGTGGTCCTGCTCTCGCACCGTGCTTGTCTGCCTTCTGCCCTCTGCTGTGTCAGAGCCTCTGCATCCCCCGACAGCAGATCTAGGGCTTAGCAAGCGTGGCAGAGCTGCTTACTCCTTTTAACGCAGAACTGGAAGAGATATCCACCCTGGATGAAGGCAGCAATTTGCCCCCATTCCCCAGAGAAAGGACAGGTTTGCAGGGAGGGGAAGGGCTGCAGGACCCTCTGAACGTCACTCCTGCCTTCTCGGAAGCAGGGCGGTTCGTAGAGCACCCTTGGGCAGGAGCCTGCAGCCTTGCAGGCTTTGCCTGATGCTGCTTCACGTGCCATGGAGTTTGTAGGCTTGTCCCCAGCTCTGCACCTTGCTATCCATGCTGCTGACTCATAGTCTGACCTTGGGTTGTCCACCACGTTTCCCTGTGTCATTGGGCTTCCCAAGGAGCAGGCTTGGCTCAGCCACTGGCCGCCTGGCTGTGGAAATTCCCCACCTCCCTCCCATCCCCAAGACCTGCTCTGCCTCGGCACCCAGGCATCCTGAGGGCTCTGCCCCCGGCCAGCCCCACATGCTCTCCCTAGTGGATCTCGGCCCTGGAGAAGAGCCCGTGCCCTGACTTTGCAAAACCCCGGAGGCCCCGGGGATGAGCAAGCCCCGACAGTGCCGGAGGAGGAGCCTGGCTGCAAACACTGGCCTCTTTGTAATGGCTGGGAGCAGACGAGTGCCAGGCTCCTGGTATTTATTTATTTATGGAGGTGAATGGTAACAGCTTGTTTGAAAGGAAAACACACACCTCAGGGCGCTGCGGGCAGCTATTCCTCCCCTGTGCCTGTGCCCCGGCCCATGCCATGGCCAAACCCAAGAACCCCACACCGTGCCCCCCAGCTGGGCTGGACCCATGCCCTGAAGGGTGGGAAGGGCCCAGAGCACCCAGGTTTCACCCAGTCCCCAGCCCAGACCTGGTGGCCCACCCCGACCCTTCTGCAGGCTGTTTGGGAAGGGTGAGACTGCAGCAAGAAGTGAAGCAAGAGCCTCAAGCCCAGGGTCTGTGCAGCACTATCCCAAGGACCTGATGCAGACACCACATCCAGCCCTTCAGGGCTTGTCTGGATCTGGCCCAGCCCTCACACCAGTTCATCCCACATCTGGACCAGCCCATGGAGCACTGCATCCACAGCGGGCAGCTCCTCCTTGCCTCTGGCTCTTAACCATACAAAAACACTGCTGGGCTGCAAGCAAAACGGTTCACATGACACCTGATGCCATGTCTCCCAGCATCCCTCTACTCCTGGGACTGGGGGTAGCTGGCAGGGAAGGAGAACAGGAGCCAAAATAAGTGAGGCCACAGTTAGGAAAAGGAAGGGTCTTGGCTAGCTTTGGGTCATCCTGTGGGCAGAGGAGCTTTATATCCACCTAAGGCAAAAACTACGGGTCTTAACCTTGGCAGCAGTGGAGCTCTTCATGGCCACTACCCACCCAAGGTACGGCTTGCTCACCTGTGAAGCCTGGCTGCAAACAGGAGTGTCTGTGTGTTTTGGGGAGCAGGCCACAGGTGGAAAGCTGGTAGGTTTGCTCGAGGGAACGATATCCCTATGTGTAACCTGGGGCTGTGGAGGAAAGCTGCCGAGATGTTCGTATTTATCCTCCATCAGCGAGTGTCACCCCATTAACCATAGTGTCACCCTGGGTTCTGCTTTGGTCACCCCATGCCTGGTCCAGCTGGGCACCTTCTTCCCCAGCTGTGGGGATGGACAGCAGTCCTGCCTCTCCTCTATCAAGGAGCATCATCAGATCCTTGTGGGAGTTCCTGGCAGAGTCACACCCAGAAGGCCCCATGCTGATCATGGCTGCAGATACAACTCCATCCGGGAAGTGCAGTATTTTTGAGTCAGGACCAGAGACCTGGCGCTGCCTCTCCAGTGCCACAGGACCCTTGAGGTGTTTCAGCACCACGTGCTCCTTCTTTGCTAGTGACCTGCGGAGAGGAATGTGTGCTTCTGGGGACACTCCAGCTCTCCAGCCGCTTCATGTCTTGTGGGAGGATTTAAGGCATGCACTGATGAGCAGTAGGATGTGATGGTGTGAGTGCATGTGGTCATGCCCATTGGTCCTGCTGCAGCTTAGCTGATGGTGTCCCAACAGCACACTGTCATGGCCCTTTTGTCTAGCACGGCTGGGACAGTTCAGTGAGAGCAGGTGAGACTTAAGCTGATCACCAGGAGAAGCTGATTGCCAGCAGTGCTTTAGGATCGGGTCCAGTGAAGCAGGGGAGGGCTGTAGGAGCACCTAATGCAGCTGCTTCTCTGAGCACAGCTCATGCTGGTGATGGGGTGGCCTGAGCCAGCCTGGACCACTTCCAGCCTCGTCCACATACACAGTGCTGGACTTGGCTGGCCTGGAAATGGCTACAGGAGGGCAATGACCACACGGGATACACAGCCAGTGCTTGTAGCAAACTGTATACTGACTGGGACCCCTCCTGCGTCGAGCTGGTGAGCACCGCATAACCCTGAGGGTCATTCTCCAAGCGCAGATCTGGGCTGTTTGTTCTTTTGCTGATATAACACTGGCTGTCTTTCAGTTTGGCTTAAATCAGTTCACAAGTGACATAAATGAGCTGTCCCGTTTCTGCCGAGAAAAGACACTAGCACCAACCAGTATAATTTTACTGCCTTGAATTCACCCCAGACTAAGACTGGAGTGGTTTTCCTCTCTTGACAGCAGACTCTGGTCTGTAGATGTGTTCACGTTAGCCTTCTGGACTTGGAGAAATCAATTCAAACCAACCCATCGACTTAACTGGTGCAGTTTCCCAGCGGGGACTTGCCTGGGAGCAGTCTGAAGAGCCTCTTGCTGGCTGAGCCAGCAGCACTGGGAACAAGGGGTCAGGTCCTGGGGTGCTTGTGAGCTCTCCAGGCTATTAGGCCTAGCTAGCCATGGCTTAGGTCCCCCAACAGGAGATAACAAACCCTAACAGCAAAAAGAAGAGTTCAGAGCCCTGCCACGGCTGAGACCTTGTCCCTAGGACAACAATGGCGCAGAGGAGGGTTGGTACAGGTTCAGAAATCATGGCTAGACTGCTACGGACCCAGGGTGCAACCCCCTCCCGGCACCCACCCTACAAGTTGCCTTTCCCATCATGTCCTGTGTCATCACCACCACCATCATACAGGGGTGACAGCATCCGTGGGGTAAAGCAGATCGGTTCGCCCCCGAAAGCAAGGTTGCTGAATCTCTGCCATTCCCCACAACCACCCTTCTTGCTCCAGCAGTCATGGCTCGCCAGGTCTTCCCACCCTGCAGCCTCCCAGCTCAAACTGGATCCGCATTTTTATTGCAAAGCCTGCAACGGGGAGAGCACAGGGAGGCGGCAGTGGGAACACGGCCAGTGCTGGCTCTCCCTGCCAGCTGCTTGTCTCTCCCCACGCGCTGTTTGCTGAGCTCCGGGTGCCATGTGAAGGCAAACACGGCTGTGTGCAGAGGAGCAGAAAGGAGAGCAAACAGAGGCTGGCACAACCCCGCAGCCTCCCGTGGTGATGAGTGGCATCTGGGGGGCTCCCAGGGCACAGATGGAGCTGACAGCACCCCAGGGCCCTCCAGCCCCTCACCTCTTCCCTGAGACAGCTCAGAGCACAGCGCACAGGTCCCTTGTCCCAAGAGGAGTGCAGTATGACCCATGGCATGGGAGACCTCAGCCCTGGGGCTCTGGCTGCTGCAGCCCCCGCAGTGTCCCCCTGCTCTGTCCAAGCCACGTCTGCAGAGTGCAGATGTACAACTGTGCCATGTCAGCTGGACGGCCCAAGCTCCCAGGGACAGAGGAATCGGTGGCTCCTGAGGGCCCAGGGACAGTTCCCAGTGGGAGGATGTTTGATGCCATCAAGATAAATTTGCCATCGTGTGCTGTCCTGAAAAGCAGAACCTGGAATGGTCAGTCCCGCCGTGGGGGAGTGACCCTGTGCTCCATCTGCAACGTTCCCCTACCCCGCATACAGCACCCTGCCGTTGTCCCTAAGCCCCAGAGATGTCCCATGCTGGTGGCACATCTGCAGCCAGAGGGGTTAGGGTGATGCACGCCCTGCCGCCTCCGCTCTCAGCTCCCTTTGGCTGCCCTGATGGAAAGGAGGGAAAGGAGAGGTTGAAGTGTCTTCCCAGCACTGCCTGGAGAAGGATGAGCCAGGTTCAAACCAGGGGTGGCAGTGGTGGGGATCTCAAGTCCCCATCTGGGACTGATGTGTGTTGGCCTGGCCTTGCAGGTGAGCTCTCCAGAGCCGTGCCTGCCCAGGCTGCCTTCATGAAGGCAGCAGCACCTGGGAGGTGCCCATCTGACCTGAAAAGGGCCATGCTGGGGCCATGCACACTTGTCTCCTTGGGAACCTGCAGCCCACGGTCAGACCTGACCACACGCCAGTCCGGGACCTGGCTGACCCTTGGCCATAAGAGTCTCTGTTGTAAGTCACCTCCTCCGCCTATAATTAGCACAACAATTTGCTGGGGAGCCATGCTAATTTCTTATGTGACGTCCCAGGTCAGAGACAGTCCTAGTTTTCCTCCTAACACCTGCTGAGCCCGACCTACTGAGAACATACCCCGCTCATTACCCGTGTGCCAGGACGGTCTTTGCTCTCTGCTGGACCCGGGTGCCTGGCCTGGCACTTTGGAAGCCATTTACACTTCTCAAAAGGGAGCCCGAAGTATCTTCTCACGCCTCCATGATCTACCCCATAGGTACCAGCCAAGGGGACTCTGTGTCCCTGCCGTGCCAGGACCTGTGCTGACCCCAGCCGGAGGGATGTGGCCCTAGGGAGCATGGCCTGGTTGCATAAGAGCGCTGGCATTTCCAGGGCCCCCTCTTCCAATTTAACACAGACAGAGAAATACAGTGTTCACAGGTTGATAGCTGTGTGCCTGAGGTGTGTCTGCTGATAATGATGCTGGGGTCTGAAGTCCAGGAGATAAGAGGCTGAGGAAAGCAGTCTGGGGAGCTGCCTCCAGGAGAGATTTCAGGGTCCTGCAGAGGGAGCGGAGTAGGTTCCCAGTGCACAGAACCGGGGCCCCCATGTCATGCTGGGAGAGGTCAGGTCCCCACCGGCCACCAGCCTGGTGCAGCTCTGGCTTCTCCACCCTGCTCAGCCGTATGGCCCCAGAGCACAGCCCTGGCAGGGGGACATCCCTGGGGACATGCTGCGGGCAGTGGAGGGTGCCCGTCCGGGGATGATGGGGGGCAGAGAGGGTGAGGGGCACAGCCAGGGCTCCCAGCAGGCAGAGGGGGGCGAACACTGCTCTGCCAAAGCTCACGGCGCCTGCCCTTCCCCGCACAACGGCCCTTTGTCCGTGCCCATCACAGCGGGGAGGATGTCCCTGCCGCTGCTCCCTCAGCCAGCGCCGAGTCCCACAGCCCCGGTGGCTGTCACAGGCAAAAATAAGAATAATTAGAAGGAGGTACCTTTTATTACAGGTGTCTCTGAAGGCCTGGCAGAGTCTGACCCCGGGGGCCCTTTGATCTCAGCCTTTGAAACCCTATAGCTTTGCTGACAGAGCTGCTCTGTGTTTCCAGGTCACTGGGATGATCATTTCCATCTGGGAACAATGAGCTCTTTATGTCGCTGTGCGTGCCGGACCCTCCCTGTGCTGAGCAGGCTGGCGTGCGGGAAGGATGCGCCGCTGCACAAGCCCTCAACAGGGTCGGCTCCTTCTCTGGGCGGGTGACACGGTGAGGGACAGCAGTGGGAGGAGCCCACCCAGCTTAGCATCCTCATTCCTCATGGGAAATGGGAGGCTTTTAGTGCCGGGAGGTCAAATTCCCCCAATGCATAGCCCAGGGAGAGAGCCTTTCACCCCCAGGATGCATCACAAAACCATCCTGCTCCCTTGGGGGAAACGCCTGCACATCCCAAAATCCAAAATGCAGCCTCTGGGATGGGCCAAGCAGGCACACGGAGTGCTTCTGCACATGGTGGGTTTCTGTGTCTCCCAGTGCATTGCACCCAACACCTCACCGTGGGATGCAGGGCACGCCAGGGCTTGTGAAGCAGGTCCCTGAGCCAGGGCACCGCAGGGTGGGCACCTCTGCTGTGTGCTGCCATCAAAGGGAAAGGATCCTGGCATTGTCCCTGACACAGCGGCTCCTCAGGCACTGTCCTGGGGCCCCTCGCTGCTCCAGACTCTGCACACTCAGCCCCCTGCACTCTGGCGGTGCCTGAGCAGCAGAAGAAAGCCCTAAGCCTGTATTTCTCAGAGCAATACAGACTTTGCTGGTTGGACAGCCCTGCTACAGAGCCTGGGAGCTGATCACCAGGAACAGAGAAGGACTTGTGCAGGAGAAGCCCCTCAACAGCCTGTTGGCCCTTGTCCCCCTTTGGGACTTTGTCTGAACAGGAAAAACAGCACCTGAAAAACCACCTTCATCGTCTACATGGTCTGCCTCTGTATCCTTTCCAGCTCTGCAGCCTTTCCCAGCCCAGGAAGCTGCAGAGGCACCTTCACCTCCCCTTCCTCTCCCCACTGCAGCCCGCCCAGCTCACTTGCCTGCCCTGGGGGTCTGCACCTCCACCTTTCTATGGGTCCCAGCTTGGCATGGGGCAGATGGAGGCTGTGGTTTGCATTTGCCTTTGTCAAAACAACACATTGTTCCCCAGCAGCAGGCACAGGGACTGGTCGTGCAAGTTCCCTTGGTTTGTTACAGTCAGGTTTTCCTGGGGTACGAGGCAAGATTTTGAGTAGATGAGCTCCGAGGTCTGGTCCCCGGGGAACAGGGTGTCCCCACAAGTGCTCTGGGGACATGCACTAAGGACATGTCTGGGTCTGATCTGACCGCTTTGGGTTGTGCTTGGGTGATGCTTATCATACGCATACACCATGATGGAGCCAAGTATCTCATGGCTGTTCTCAGCCTAAGGAATGAAACGACCTGTCCCCGGGGAAGCCAGTGGCATTAGCCACTGTCTTCCATCTTCAAGCAGCAGCTGTCTCCACCGTCATACACCAGCACACCTCTCGCCTGTCCCCATGGAGGCTTTGCAGACCCTGGGGGACGGGGCATGCCAAAGCAGGAGCATAGGTCCTACAGCAGCTGCTGTGGAGACCGTGGCCGTGGTGACTGACAGGTTGATCGATTAATGGATAATACGAACAGAGCCAGCAGTGTCCTTGTGTGTGGTTTCTGGGTGTGTTTGTTGCCCTCTCCTTGTGCTGGATGTCACCTTCTGGTTTTGCAAAGCAAATCTAGGCTGTGCAGGGGTGGTGAAGAGGGGACACCTGCTCATTTGCCAGGTAAATTCCCCAGGGGGCAGAGCATGAGCTAGGGCCAGCGGCCAACCTTTCCACTTGGCCCCACGAAGCTGTTGTCGTCAGTGGGGCGTGGGATGTGGGGGCCCATCTCCACACCACCCCCCTGCTCCCTTTCCCCACCATGCTCCAGCAGAGCTATCTCTAGGCAACACAGCCCCAGCAAGGAGCCTCTCTCCCTTGCCGAGCCTGGTGTGCTTGTGCGGGCACATACCTCACATACCTGGATGCAGGCATCACCAGGAATGCTAACCCTTTCCTACTCTCCAGACAGCCACGCCAGCCTGGTCGCTGGCCTCCTGTGGGTGCTGCTGGCCTCCTGACCCAGTCCCAGCACCCCGAGGATCCAACCCTGCATAGGAACAGCTGGCACCCACCTGGGCAAGGAGCCAAGAGCCTCCGTGGTACCGAAACTCATGCGTCTCTGCCTCTGAATGTGTCCTTACTGCCTGAGAGATGCTTTACTCCATAAGCAAGATGGAGGGCAACTTGCCCTGTTCAAATCCTTGCTGGTCATAAGCTGCTACAACCCCTCTTGCACTTTGATTGCAACCCCCAAGGCAAGGATGCTCCCAGCTGCCCCAGCAAAACAGAAGTCAAAGGGTCTACTGCAGGTGGGGGGCTTCGCAGCAGCTGTTTGCCTCCCCTAAGCACTGCTGAGGTGTATCAGACTGGTTCCCTGCATACCTCCAGGATGCTCAAAGGCCCACCATGCTCCCTGCAGCATCTTCCACCCACACCTTCAGCCTGGCCAGATACGCACTGGCTCCTGGGGGCTGCTCCCAGACAGTATCCACCCCGTGCTCGGGCCATGGTGATCTGATTGATCAAACCTGCACTCAAACCTGGTATATGCAGGGGTGTTAGGAAGGGAGTCTGGGGACAAATCAACTCATGCCATATGTACCAGTTTGCCCTGGGTAATTGCTCTCCTGGTTCAGTACGCAGTCCCAGGCCACACTTCACATGAAGCATCCCTGGAGGATGAGGGTGTCTCTTCCACTGGAGGCTGAGACCCACCTGAGTCCGTGTCAGAGCAGACATGAAGCTGTCCCTGCATGTCTGGCACTGCAGGTGCTGGGTGTCCATTTTGGCACACATGCGAAAGTGTGTGCCGCTGTGCACATGCCTTAATGGGTGGCAGTCTGCATGCAGCTGGAGCCCCAGGTTGCTTACAGGTGTTTGCATGTTCTTCTGTCTCTGTGTGCTCTCTGCAGGGATGGATGCATGGAGAAGGGGATTAGCTTATGCCTGCCCAGGATCTGCAAGCCCTACTCTTTCTCCATAGGTTCTCATTGCAAGGACTTCACAAGATCTCACTCTCTTCTCTCTTCCAGGTGTTGCTTAACCCACCCTAAGAGCCCCTCCTGCATCCTCCTGCAGTCTGCTGCCTGACTGCCTTCAGGCAGCCCACGCTGCAGGGTCTGAGACCTGGGTGTAGCAGACAGCCTGGGACTGGATGAAGTGTATCTCTCCCCCGAGCCAGCCCGCCTTTCCTGACTGTGCCCAGAGACTCTCATAATCCATGTCCAAGCTCCCAAGAGCCCTCTATCCAAAGGCCAAACTTCACAGCGGTGTGTGAGTGGTTTGGCCACCCTCAGCCACGTAGACTGCCCAGCCTCTCTGCTGCAGCTCCAGCTGCCCACAGACCTGCACAGCCCATGGTGTCTACAGAATGGGGCGAAAGCATGAGTGGGATTTTTTTGTGCCTGAAACTTTTGCCTCCATGGTTCCAAGTCTTGAGCAATGTATTAGAAGTAGATGAGGCATGGAAGAGCACAGAGACAGCATGAGCAGTGGCATCCGGACAGGCATGGCTATTAGGGATGCAGGGGTTGCACTCATAGGGTGAGCAGTGCCATTTTGAAGCTCCAGCAAGTGGTCCAAAGAAGAAAAGGGACAGGCCAACCTTGACGCACGGCACGAGATCATGCAGGTTTCTCTGGAGGACACGAAGGGTGAGCTATAGGTACAGGCAGTGCTTGGTGCACGCTGTGCTCCAGGCCCTTTGATAGGCAGAAGGGTGGGCTGGAGTCTAAGCTGGAGAGGTGGATCCCAGGAGACTTGATGGCTAGCCAAGACTGCTAGCCCGGGCTCTCCTTGGCTGTGGAGAGGCTCTCCTGCACGCTGGCCCCATAGCCTAAGAGACTCTGCCAGGTGGTGGCTGGTCTAGGCCATGCCAGTCTGAGCACAGCTCTCTGCCACTGGCACCCTCTGGCTGGTAGTTATTTTGCAGGTGATTAATGGTAAGTGCCCAGGTGACAGGGCTGGCGCTGGTCCCTGAGGGCAAGCTGAGTTGGCTTGAGCTGGGGATGCGGCTCTGAGTGACAGAGCTCTGCTGCACGGCTGAGTCCTAGGGGCACGGCACGGAGGCGAGCAGGGAAAGCCAGGCAGGGAGCTCAGAGCACCTGGAGCAGTGCTGGGTCTGGCACCTTTGCTGTGTTTCCATCTCCCCAGAGGTTATTGCTGTTCTACTATTGCCAGCTCCTAAGTGAGAGGAGTTTAAGGAAACCCCAACTTGGTGTTGAGACCAGATTTAGATCTTGTGGCTGATGAAGGAAGCCCGCTCCAGGGCATCTTCCAGCACTGAGCACCCAGTCTGGAGCAGGTTTCCAAGCTGACAGGTGTCTTGTTCAGTCCCAGGCAGCACGGCTCGTGCTCAGCAAGGCTGCTCACAGCCACAGGGCAGCCCCACACTGGGAAAAGCAGTGGGTGAAAGGGCCCAGGATGATACACACCAGCATGTGCAGAGCACGGCTGCACACCACAGCTGGCCTGCAGCATGCTGGCCAAGGGATGGGGAGATCTGGGTGCCAAGCAGAGGAGGACAGGGCTGTGTGCGCTTTACCTGCCTGAGACAGAACCTCCCGGCAACCCCGGGAGCTGAGCCTGCCCATCGCCTTCACCTCTCCGAGCTTGTGGGCTGTGCCTGGACCAGCTCTGGGCACATGGGAGCGAGCCAGTAGCTCTCCCCAGCCCCGCTCCCCCAACACGGCTGGTGGGGTGAGCCAAGCGCTGAGCCCCACTGCTGCCTTCGGAGGCTGTTCACGCTTTCCCCTGGTAAACCCGGCGCTGGCCGCCTGCACCACGCTGCGCCCTGGTCACTGGCCCAGGAGTTGCACAATGGGCAGGGCTGAGCCCTGGCACCTGCTCCACAGCCACCGGCTCAGGGGGACCAGGCGGGACCCCCACCAGCCCCTGCCTCTCCTCCTGCTCAGGGGTGCTGGGGAGCAGAGCCACAGCTGGGGTCTTGGAGCAGCCCAGGCTGGGACAGCTTTGTGGACCTCCACAAGTGCTTGCAGCCAGCCCAGTGCCCTGTGCCACGAGTCCTGGTGTCACACTGCACCAGATGGGTGGCAGCACCCTCCTGGCACGCTGCCACGGTGGCTTGTTTCCATGACAGGGAATGTCATCACTTCAGAGCAAGGAGCTAAAGTCCTCCCTTGCATGACCTTGGCACAGCTGGCTCTTCTGGGAGGTAGTGAAAGGTGTAGAGGTGGCCTCGGGGGTCTCCCAGCAGCAGTCCTGGCCTGGCCCCCAGTGATGAAGGAGATGCGGGGCCAGCTGAGCACTGCTGCTGGGGAGCCGGTGTCTGCCAGCTCAAAGAGGCAGAGCCAAACTCTCCAGGGCTGAGCAGGCAGCGTGCCTGCATGTTTTTTCTCTGTGCACAGCTTTGCAAGCTGCATTTGCACTGTGCTTTAGTAAGAGGCATTTCAAACCCCTAGCAACTTTGGCTGGCACTGGGTGCATATCCTGGGGGTAGCCAGGAGGACTGCGCTGCCAGCCCTTCGCAGGATGGAGAAACTGTCCCCAGCTCCGAGACCCTTCTGGGAAGCTGCCCACGCAACACAGGCGTAGCGTGTGATGTGCTCGGCCCTGCAAAGGATGTGTCTGACGTGTCTGCCCTCTTGCAGGCTGCTGGTAAACTGGGTCAGCTGCCTCCTACCTCGGAGACCTTAGAACATGGGTGGGGAAACTGAGGCAGGATAGAGGTCGTGACTGACTCCCACCTTCGGGCAGTGCTGTGGAGGAGCCAGGACCCTGCCCCATGCTGCGTTGCCCGTGGGAGGAGGGGACCCCACTGGTGCCAGCAAGCAGAGGGAGCGGGCAGGCTGGCGGAGCAGGACGGCAAAGGGAGCAGCCTGGAGCACGGGATGACTCAGTTGCGACGTGTGGGGGGGTGAGGCTCGGGCTCCACCAAACCCAGCCTTTCGCAATGTGTTTACCAAGACCTGGCCAGCCGGTGCCTTCTTGGATGGGCGGCCCATCCTCCTCAGCCAGGCAGAGGAAGGACTGTGTCCCTACCCTGGCCTCGCTGGCTCGTGGTGGGGAACTGGGCGAGGAGCCTCTGGCCAGGTCTCTGCTCCAGCGCTGCTGCTGGCACCCTGCCCCTGCCCGAGGGGAAAGCGATGCACCACGCTGAGGTCGGGAGCGTGCTCCCAGGGCAGCCAAAAACTGCCGGGTGCACTGAAACACGGCCCCATCCCACGGGGCGGTGGTGGCGCATCACAGCATTTACGTCCTCATGATGTCATGTGGGAGAGAGACAGAAGTTCCCCTGCTTTCCTTACACTGTTTGCTAATTGCTGTCCCAACCACCCGGACACCTTCTGACAGCTACCAGGTGACGTGTCCCAAGTGGGCAGTGACAGGCAAGTCCCTTTTTATGGATACTTTTAGAGCAAAATGTGCTGTTTGAAAAATTTCCCTAGAGGAAAGCCAAGGACAAGATCCAAATGATGCTTGATTTTATTTCAGTTTCTTGTGGATCTTAAGACAGGAAATGCTGGTCAGAAGCAGAAACACCAACATTTCTTCCCGCAATGAGCTGGAATGATAGAATCATAGAATCACAGAATGGTTTGGCTTGGAATGGACCTTAAAGACCCTCTCATTCCACCCCCATGCCCTGGCCAGGGACACCTCCCACCAGACCAGGCTGCTCCAAGCCCTGTCCAACCTGGCCTTGAACCCCTCCAGGGATGGGGCAGCCACAGCTTCTCTGGGCAACCTGGGCCAGGGGCTCACCACCCTCACAGCAAAGAATTTCTTCCTAATATCTAACCTAAATCTATCCTCTTTCAGTTTAAAAACATTGCCCCTCATTCTATCAATTGATCTCCCTGCTTTCTTCTGCAGGTGAACTAGGCGTTGCTGCTGCCAGCACTGCTGGGGATGAACACCCAACAGCAAGGGTCACCAGTGCTCCTGCAACCCACTGCAACTGGAAACACCTGCTGTACCATGGGCAGGAGTGCCTGGCACATGGAGACCCCCAGAAAAGAGGCCCTGGAGCCGTCAGTAGAGATCTCAGGTGCTTTCAACAGGTCCGTGTTGATCCCCACCACACTGGATACCAGTCATGCCATGATTTGCTGAATGCCATTCACGCCTGGCCAGCCAGGACCTTTTGTAGTGTCGTGCAAATGAACTGTTTTCAGCAGTTAACCTCAGAATGCAGTTCCCAGTTAACCCAGTTTGGCTCTGGGCAAGGCTGGGCCTTCCAGAGAAAACCACGTGTGGACCCGTCTCCCTCCGTCCTCTTTGCTGGCTGGTTTCCACTGCGTGATTCATGTCGGTTCCCAGCGCCAACGTCTGGGAAGGGACCTGTGTCATTGCATTGTCCCTGGGACATTTATTGCTTGGTTACCGAACTAGGTTCAGGCTGGCAGGATCTTGCATTACGGGCAGAAACTGGTGTCCCCAGCCTGGCAGGAGCGGTGGTGGGGGCAAGGCGGGCAGCTGGGCAGGGCTTGCTGCTGCTGGAGACCCGGATCCTCCAGCACCGCGGGGCCGTGGGGACGACTGTGCAGTGCCATGGCTGGGCATCGCTCTCGGTACCTACTCTGGCTGCCTGGGGAGGGCTCAGCCCCCTCGCTGCCCTCCGGGCTCCTTGCCGGGCATCCACTCCTCCCCGCCAGTGCCCCAGCCTTCACCCCAGCTGCTCCGCTGCCCGCAGCAGGAACATCAGAGAGGGCAGGGCCCACACATGAAAGAGAAATGCCTTCACCCACCCCATGCCAGGAATATCTGCCCGCAGGGTGTGCGCGCCCATGGGCACGGCAGTTTTTACATCTGCTGCTTCTCAGGGACGGCCCCCAAATATGCATCCAGCCCAGCCTGATGCCCCTTCCCCTGCCGGGGCTGGCCCACAGTGGCTCTCCCTCGGCTCGGGCTGACCTGCAGCCTCCCCACTGCAGTAAGACCTGGATCCTGCAAGATACAAAACCCTTGCCCCATCCCTGGGGTAAGCGGGTGCCCAGGGAGGTGGGGGAGGCGCCGCACAACACATCCAGAGGCCACCCATGCCTGTAAATCAGTAACGAAGCCAGCAGGTCTTTTGCTGCTCCTGTTTTCCCACTCATACAGCTCTCCTGTCTGTGGCCTCTCCCATTGGATGGCAGGCAGGAACAGGGGACGATGTGACGATCGACTGCCACACGCCCCCGGGCTGCCACCGCCCTGCAGCGCGGTGGCACTGGGACGTGCACCAACAGGTGTATGGGGAACAGGGCATGGAACGGGGTGGGCGCCTTTCCTACAGGCGAACATCATTACCCCGTGCTCCCCGTGCTGAGTAGCAGCTGGCCATGGCAGGGCAGGCTGGGGCAGGGGGCTCAGCCCCGGGAGCAGGCCTGAGCCCCTTCTCCTTCCCGCAGTCCTCATTTCGCAGTGCCCCTCGTTCGGTGCCTGCTCCTGCCTGACCACTTGTCATCACCCTGTGAGTATGTGGCATGAACCCACCCAGCCAGCAGCACCTAGGGGGTCTCTGGCAGATGGTATCCTCTGGGATACACCCGTCCCTCCAGCAAGCTCCAGGGACTGAAATAAAGTTTTATTTCAGTTATCATATCCATAACAATGAGGGACAGAGGGGGAAAAAAAAATCCAGTATCTATGGCAACGAGGAATAATCTCCTTGGAGACAGTGCCGTCGCTGTCAATCTCCAGTCCAGACCCCGGTCATATCTCAGTTCCCTTATACGGGAGACAGTATGGTACATTGGCCACACAAACCATTTGAAAAGCCTCATGAGATTTGAAGCAGAGGTTGCAAACAGCAGGGTCGCTCAGCTGCAGAGCCCTCCCATCCCAGAAATGCCTTCCCTCCTCTCTGTACCGGCTCCCTTTGCTTGCTGTCCCGTCATGCTCTGCACAAACCAGAGCCAGGAGGAATTTCTGCAGTTTCACAGCTCAGGGAGCAGGACAAGGACCTGCCTTCTCTCAGCCAGTGAGTCAGCAGCCAAGCCTGCACCACCACCAGCTCTTTGCTGCCGATGAGTGCTCCACACTCACACTCTCATCCCGGCTCTGCCTTGTCCTGCGCCTCTCCAATTCCGGCGGTGGGTGACGGAGCACCGTTCACCCTGTCGCACAGTGGCAGGGGTGTTCCCACCTGGAGATCTCACTGGGGCATCCCAGCAGCCCATGACTTCTGGGAGAATACAGCATGTGCTGCATCGTCTCATACCTATGGGGCATAACCCAACAAGGGGGTGCAGAGGGGTCCACCACCCATCCCTGGAGCTGCCAGAGACTTAACTGCTCTGCGACAGCTCACGGCACCGTGTGGCACAAAGCCCTCCATGCCCACAACTGGAGAAAACCCTGGAAGGGGTTACACGGGCGATTTGTGGAGACAGCATCTGGGCAGAGTCCTGGGCAGCCCCCTCCATCTGACCCTGCTCTGAGCGGGCGTGTTGGACTAGGTGATCGCCAGAGGTGCCCCCAACCTCAGCCTTCCTCTGATCTCCCGTGGGGAACCTCAGGGCTCTCTGGAGGGACCCACCCCGGGGACGCGTCCCTGTGCCTCCCCGTGTCCAGGACCACAGGGTCCCACCGGCGCCGCGGCCCGGCTGGCGAGGAGGAGATGTCCAGGCGCCTCCAGGCATGCCACAGGCCAACCATTTCAGTTTCAGCTACTCTGACGTCTCCTCTTTCACAGCGACAGATCCCCAGGAAACCCTTTATTAGCAGTCGCTTCTGATTGGCTCCGGTGCAGAACAGGGTGGCTCGCAGGGCCAACGAGAACACGGCTGCCACTCCCACAGGTGCAGCCATGAGAGGCAGTCTCTGATTGGCCGTTTGGGTCTCTCCTGAGGGTTCATTGGTGAGAGCTTGGCTCTGATTGGCTGCGAGAGCCCCTCCTGGAGGCTGATTGGTTCTCACCACCGGTTTCTTGCTGCCTGGGACAGTACCTGGTGCCCCGGCTGTGCCCACTGCCCCGGCCACTGGCCTGGCTCCCAGGGACCCCCCTGCAGGGGCAGCTGTCACTCCCGGCCCCGCTCCTGGCATGGCCTCGGCCCCTGCCCACGCGGTGGAGACGGCACCACCGGGGCTGCCCCGGTCCCCCGTGCTCGGCCGGGGCTGCACGGGGCAGGCAGCCCACGGGGCAGTGGATGTCCCCTGGGGCCAGGTCCTGGGGCGAGGGGACAGCCTTCCCTCTGGTCGCCCCATGGGTGCACACTCCGTCGGAGCAAGCCCAGGAACACGCATCCCCGATGCATGAGCTGGTGTCACACCTTGAGGACGTCCCTGCTTCCTTCCTGGGGATTGCCGTCTGCTGGGAATGGCCACCAAGGGCCTGGGCCAGGTTTTAAGCATCAGGTTTCTGTTTTTCCTGGTCCATTTTGTGCTCTCAGACCAAGCCCCGGAGCCTGAGAAAACAAAGCAGTACAGGTGGAAAATTCCTGGCTGCACTCCTGAGAGCTTTAAACAATATCTCTGGTTCCTTAGGAGAATAGTGGAAGGGAGCGGCTCCACCTGTGCAGCAGAGCGTGGAGCAGGTCATAAAGCACATGGGTAGGCAGAGGCACTGGGCAAAGTCAGGGGAAATGGGTATGAGGCATCACTTTTCTCCTTGCTGTTGAATCTCCCTTTGTGGGACTAGGTCAATTAGCGTAGCGCACGAAAGCAGAAAGGTCCTTTCCTACTCCATCTTACCCGCACCGGGGGTTTCCTGAGAAGCTCCGTCTTTGGCATTATCAGACACGTACTGACTTAACCGGCACTCATGTGTCACCGTAAGGTCTTTCTGTAGCTTTTAATGCCATCAGCAGCACCGGCTCCAGAAAGGATCCCCATGAGACTCAGCTGGTGACCTCAATGTTTAGAGAGCATTTCTCTGCCAAAATATCTCTGACTCTTCCCCATAACGTGCTGCTAAGCCACATGCCGTGGATCCCCTGCTAGTCAGCAGCACCACCAGTGAGTTCCCCAAGCCTCTGTGTGAAGTCATTTCTCTGTGTGAAGGTCCTGGCATATTTTTTTCTCCATTCATGTAAACTAACGTGTTCTGAAGTCTTCTTCTACCGCCATCCCTATTTGAGAGACCTCATCTAACTTCTTCACTGTGAACAGAGTCCAGCCCGGGAAGCCCCTGGGTGCCTCTGCAGGGAACAGCAATGCGAAGGATTCATCTCACTTCTCTGTACATCTTATCTTCTGTGAGTGCTCCTGTTGTACTCCATCGTTTGTTGACTCAAGCCTTTTTGGCAGGCAACCATCTTTTGTGGACTTAAAAAATACATTTGAAAGTTAGTTGTTATGCCTTTAGCAAGTTGTTCCTCAAAAAAAAAAAAAAAATTTGGCTTGCCTGACTCTGGTTTTACGTTTCACTTGCCCAGGTTTACACTCTTTGCTGTTCTCGTCGTTTGGACATGGCTATGACTTATTCAAAGATATCACTTTGCTTCCAACAGGCTCCCTTGCTTGCTTTTCCAAAACATTTGCTATAATACTGCTAGAATCTCTTTGACAGACAGCATACATTTACTCTGTACCTTCAGTATCATATTTACATAATGTCTATACTATTGGTAAATATTTTGCTCTTTTGGCTGCCTTTAATTTCTTAATTCCCTTATTTTCTTAGTTTCTTAATTTTAATAGAGTCCCTCTTCTTGCACATAACTATTGCTGCAGGTTTATGCTGCTAGTTTTCCTGTCCAAGGCATCCTTGTGGTCATCAGAATAACATTTTGGACTAGTTTGTTGTCCTGCTTGCAGAGCTATTTAACAGATATACTGAGACTGGGATGGAGAAAGTGTGTGTGGGAATGGCTGGGTGTGAAAGCACCGGAAGAAACCCTAAAGAGGGAATTATGAGAATGGCCTGCACTGATAATGAGGAGCACAATCGACATCAGGCAGATGCTGTGGAATCTGGTGTTTGCGTCAGTCCAGGTGGCTGCGCTTTGATAAGGCCCAGGTGTAGGTGACTCACCAGCCAGCTTGTGCTCTGAATGCAGGAGGTTGGCAACAAGGTACAAGCACATCCCTTACATCTTCTGCCTCCCTCAACACCATGATGGCACCTGTAAAGACACCCACAAGGAAGCCCAGACAAAGGGCAGCAATCCTGCCTGAGGCTCTTGGAGAGTGATGTGAGCAAGGAGACGACGTTAAAGGAGCAAGGATCAGAGGCTAAAGATGCTGCGGTAAAAATGGTTGATTCCTAAAGGGTATAAAAGATCTGTCCCCACCAACTTGCTGTAGCCAGTAAAGAGGAGCCCATGAGATACAGTGAAGATCCATCTGCTACCATCTCTCGTCCTGGGTAACCTGGCCAGACCCCTTCTGTGGGTGAGTGTGGGCATGAGCAAAGTTGGGAGAATGTGAGATACTGAGTCAGTTTGGTTTAAAATAAAAATCCCCTTCCCCAAGGACAATTTGCCTGGCCCAGGGGCCAGGTACTGCTTGAGTGGAAGCCCCAGCCTGCACCCAGTGGCTTTCCTGTGGTTTTCCTGGGCTTTCCTGGGGCTGGTCCTCGCCCAGGTTGTGGGGGGCTGAGAGGCCAGTGGTGTCTGTGGCTATTCGGTCTCTGCAACACTGCCTGGAGACTTGGCTGGGTGTATTCCTGGGACTGAGGTGCATGCACCCAGCACTGTTGTTCAGGGGCTAGGAAGTTGGAGATGTGCTGGCCAGGCTGACGGTGCTGCTTCCAGCAGCTGCTAGGGACACACTCTTGGAGGGTGAGGTTGGATCCCACAAAGGCAGGGCCCTTGTGAAGTCCTGGAGAACTGCAAAGAGCCACCACAGTGGCTGCCAGATGGAAATTGTGCCGCAGAAGGCGATGGATGATGGGGTGCAGTGCTCAAACCTGCCGAGACAGATGGAGGTCCTGGAACGGTGGTCTCCTGAGAGCAGTGTAGCTGCCTCTGCTGGGGTTCCTTCCTGGCAGGCAGCATTGCTTCTGCATCCTAGAGCCCAACAGTGCCCTTCTTACCACCTCCTTACCAAGCAAATGCTCTCCTTACCCTGTCTCCAACACTGCAAGAGGAGGATAATGATTGAGAGAGGGATCTTTGCTGCCAAACACCCTAATTCTGCTGAAACCCAGCACATCTGTGGCTGGACAGGCTCACGCAGGAGAATATCCCTGCTGTGTCATCCCCAGGGTAGGGAATTGTGGTTGATGGGGAAAGGGGTTGCACAGGGTTACACATCAGCGGAGGTGGTGTGTGTGTTCACAGCAAAGTGCAGCTATGGGCATGAGGGCTTGTGACCATGTCACCCTACAGGGAAAAAGATCCCCCACGGTCTCAGGAATCCTCTGGCGCTGTGCAGTGGTGTCCTTCCACTGCCACCCCGTCCCGAGTGCATTCCTGCAACCTGACTCACAGGTTTACAAATACCACCTACAGATACCACCTACAGATACCACCTACACCTGCCCAGAAACTGGGGAGGGCTCAGCTCCTCATCCTGGCACAGCAGGTTGGCAGGAGTCTGACACCCAAGGTCAGAAATTTTGGGATTGGGGAAAGAGGGAGGGAGAAGAAGGCTTGGAGCTACATCTTGCAGGGCTCCTTTCTGCTCTGGGAGATGAGGTTCCCCCTGTGTGTCTGAGTACTGCTTTTCCCTCTCACAGTTCCCCCAGGGTTTATCTGCTACGAGGCTGCTGTCATATGGACCCCCCGAGTGTTGTGCCACTGTGCTGACCTTGGGTCAGCTGGGCACATGACTATTGAGTCCTGGTTGCCCCTGCAGTGACTGACCAGAATGATACCATCTGGATGTCCCAGACTCAGCATCCCTCCAAAACAGATGCCACTGAAACCTCAGAAACACCAAGTGGCTGGCACCCAGCAGTTAATGGTCTTGTCACTTTTCAGTCATGGAGTGGGAAAAGGCCAGTGGGTGTAGAAGAGTCCATCTATCCTCCAGGCTGAGGTCAGAAAACGTCAGCATCCTCGAATAAAGTTCAGGGACAAAAGTGAGGGAATTGTGACAGGGAAAAGAGAAAAGTCATTTCAGCAAATAGAGAGCCATTTCAACAAAGCTCATAAAAAGAGATGCCCGAAGATATGTTTGAGTTGGGGACCAGAGGTGTCTCCGCCAGTGGCAGAGGAGATGAGATGGGCAGAGAACGGCACCATAGACTAAAAACTGTGTTGGACAGTGGAAGTAGCAGACCTGTCGCCAAGTACCAGGGACCATTTGGGACTGAAACGCTACCTCAAAGCAGGAATTGTCTCCAGTGAACTACTGACCAGGGCCGTGGCACTGACCAAACTGGGCTGGTGGAGATCGGAGCACAAACGCAGGAGAAGCAATGACTTACTTCTGAGCGTGTTACAAAACGCAGTGCCAGACCTTGGTGACAGGGGATTTCTACTTTAAACAAAACTGACTCAGTCTCTCACATTTCTTGCTGGTCTCTCTCACCGTCACAACCACCCCCACCCTGATGGGTTTGCACAAGGGGTATGGCCAGGTCTTCAGGAGTGCCAAGTCAAGTCCTCTTGGCATGGGATCCTCTCAACTGGCAATGATAAACTAGTTTTTGGGCGGGTTTTGGACAGGCATCAGCAGTTGTTATGGCAGGATCCTTCACCTCCAAGCCTTGCTCACTTCGCCTTCCACAAGACTCAGGCAGAGCAGCTGCTTTTTGCCTGTTCATCCTCATTTTAGGTGTCTTTTTTGCCTGCTGTCTGTCAAAGTGTTGGGATAGGAGGAAGACAGAGGGTATCTGCTGGCATCATCCTCCTGTTACAAGAGCGCAGGCCTCCTGGGCTCAGTATGAACACTGCATTTCTCAGTGTTTATCAGTTTACCTGTGGTCACTTTCACTGCTGGTTATTGATATAGGACATTCACAAAATCCCTGGTGGGTTTTTTTTGAGTTCTTTCACATTACAATGTTTCCATCCATGCTTCACCCAATTTAATCATTTTGATTACAGTCTACACTATGATCCTGGTAAGATCCTTGCTTTGCACTCACCCGTTCTCAGTTCAACCTGGGATCCATTGAAACCCATCTGAGTGGTCTTTCTATCTGATAAAGGAGCGTTTGCGTTACTGCAACGCCTAAGAAGGCCACTCTGCACAAAAAGCAACACATTTAAGAGGGCTAGATCTGGTCCAAGGGTTTGTTGAGTGCCCAGGAAAATAGCAAAAAATTCTTCAAGTGAGCTTTGGTAGTTTGGGTTGAAGAGATGTGAGCTGGTTTGACCAGGTGGAGTTTTAAGACCTTTTTAAGGGCAATTCTAGGTTAAAAGGTAATTTGAACAATGTCCCTCCATACTTCTTATGGAAAATGTGCTATTAAAATCTTCCAACTGCTTTCCTCAACATGTTATTTCTAAACCCAGCACATCTGGTGCAATCGGCTGCTGCCATGTCCCAGTGAAGACAGAGCCCGATGTGCCCCACGTAAAGGGAAGGGACATCCTCACGTGCAGCTTTTCCCACAAGTGTCTGACCAGTTGGCATCACTCTCCACTGGCAGGAGTGTCCTTGCACCGCCTGGCAGCATCACCACTTGCCTGGCAGCCTGCCCCAGAGCCTGGCACGGTGCTAGCTCAAATACCAGCCCGCGGCAGCTTATCTGCCAGTCTGCAGCGAGTGCTGGGAGTGGGGACACAGCCCCAGATATTCCCACGTTTCATGGATTTTCTACGCCCGCAACCATGAGCTTGCAGGAGCCCAGGCATGCAGGGCAGGAACAGCCTGGCTGTGCCCCACTGGCTCTGCTCAGCGCTGGCTCTCTGCTTCCCCCTCCTTTCTTCGGGGGCTCACTCAGCACCCTGCAGATAAAGGGATGCCAGATCCCGAGGTGCTGGAAACCCTCCAGTGCTTTCCCACATGTGATGCTCATGGGGTATCGCCGTTTGCGTCCCACTCTCTCGCCCCCTTTGCCTTTGATCTCTGCTGGCAGTCCCCAGGATCGCTCCCATACAGTGAGATCAGAGAAAACGTTTTATTTTTCTGAGCATCCCAGCAAGGAGGGACAGACCTGCAAGGCTGTGCAGGACCTTGTGCTGCCCTGCTGAGCTCACCTGCATGGCCATGATTAGGACAACAGACTTCAGACACATTTATAGGACCAAAGGGACCATCTGCCCCAAGTACGAATTGTCCCCAGGAGTGTACTGTGGTTGTGGCCAGTCCTGGACCTCTGCTCTCCATCGTGTAGTCCGGTCTTTCACCTATTCTTTGCTGGGATAATTGCAGCCCAGATGGCTGGTGACACACACCACCAACGTCCTCCTCTCGTGGATGATGGTGTGTAACTCTTCTGCAGTTTGGAGATGGTGATGTCAGGTTTTTTAGGGAAAAGAAAGAGCATTTCTACTTTTAGGCCAATGGGCCTAAAGCTGCCCAGCACTAGTGGCCGGGCTGCCCGTGGGAGCGATGCCTGTGGCATGCTGCCCTTAAGCCTGAATGTGCCCTCTCTGCCTGTACAGCACCTGGCAGGAACCACCTGGTCTGTAAGTACTCCCCAGCAACAGCAGAGTCAAAGGATGTCCCAGGGACTTTCTCCCCCTGCCCTGGATGTGCTTGCAGCATCCCACTGCTGCATTTGGTGTATCCCCAGTCTGGGGGCTCCACAATCCTGTGGCCTTGGGAAGACCAACTCTGCGCTGCTCACAAGGACACAGGGTCCAGGGCTGGCTCTGTTCCCACCTGGTGCATCTGACTCAGTGGAGCAGGCAGGGAAGCTGCCAGCATGATGATCAGGACATGGCAGGCAGCAGACCATGCCTGTGGCCCTGCTGTCAGGGACGGGGACAGAGGGGTGAGGAGTCTGCCTCAGGCATGAGCCCCAGACAGCACCAAACGGGTTCCTTGAACCTCGATACCTTCTCCCAGGAGACAATGGTCCAAATCCTGGCAGACTTGTGACGTCTGCCAGCCAAGCAGTCTGTCTTACCAGCTCCTCAGCAATTGCCCAAAGCTGAGAGTGGCAGAAAGATATCCCCCACCTACAGTCACGAGTGCCGTCAGCTACAGGCTGCCACTACTGCTGCATCACCACGTCCTTGGTGCTCATGAGCCAGCTGGCCTCACGTCACCTGTCGAGCTGCCACACCTGGGAGATACCAGATACCAGCGGGGCATGGCGGTGTCACCTGGTGACTCAGGGCCACTGGCCTCAGTGTGAAGCTGGAGCTACTGACCTGATTCTAGGGGAGAACATCTTACAAGCTGCTGGCTCTTGCCTTATTGTGGCATTGAGAAGCTCCAGCCCTTCGTGGGCTGCTGGCTGGTGGCCGTGTGGGTCAGTGTCTCAGCGCTGAGCAACTCACCGTGTGGGACTGAGTCACAAGGAGAGCAGGGAAAACTGCACAGGGAGCCTGGGGTTTTTTCCATCAATGGGGAGAGGACAACCTTTCCTTCTTGCTGGCCAGCTGCCACGACCATGGCTGACACCTCTGACTGCAGATGGCAGGGCTTGGAGCCTGGGATGGACCATGCCAGTGGCGTCAGGAATGCTGTTTGCACCTCTGTGCTCATGGCTGGCCCTGCTGATGCTGCTAGTGTTGGGGTAAAGCAGCTCCAATATCGATGGAGCCCATCTCACCCACCTATGGCTGTGTCCTCATGGCTGTAATGTGGGCATCCAAAGATGCAGGGAGTCTGCTGGATAACCAGCTCGGTAGGGAAGGTTTTCCCTCCCTGCATCATCCATGATCCTGCAGGCATCCCAGGCAGTACCACAGCCCTGGAAAACTGGACTTGTAAGGCAAAGGCATAGGAGATTCCCTTCCTGTGCTCTGCCCTCTCCTGACCCTGGTCTGTAGATACCTTCACAGCACACAGTACTGGTTGTGTGCAACTCTGGGACATCAAGAGGGGTTCTGCCCACCCCATCATCAGGCCAGGCCTGTCCACACAGCATCAGCACAATCCCAGCACCATGTTGCCCGGTGCTTTGCAGTGGGCACAGGTACTGGTCCTGCACAACAGAGCACAGACAGATGACTGTCCCCCACCACGAGCTCCTGCCTCCCAAGGCCCTGGGCACTGTCTTCTCCCCCACTCCCTTGGCCACAGCAATGAGGATGCAACCAGCTCCACGGGACACGGTCCTTGGGGTCTTGGTGTGGCCCTGCCCGTACATGGCTCCAGTAAGGGCTCCTCTGGCTCCAGGGAGCGCGTCCATCAGGAGGGGGTGTCTGTCTGGTGGGACATGGGCACAGCCCACCCAGATGCATGGAGAGGCTGTGGGCAGTGAGAGCTGCCCTGGGGACACAGCCATGCCCTGTGACCAGGACATCTCCAGGGCGGAGGACAGGTTTAAGGGGGACGATCTGCTGTGCTGGTGGCCTGGTTGGTGGCAGCACAGAGAGCCCCAGCCCTGCTGGGGCTTGGAGAAGGGACGGCAGTTGCAGGGGGCTTGGGCACAGGGTCCCCAGCCCCAGCCCTCATTTGCATGTGCGCAGAGCAGGGAAATTCCCCACTTTTCCCGTCAGCAAGCAGCCGAACTTTCTGCACCGTGACCTTCGTCCCCACCCAGGGTGGGGCACCCATGGCAGCTGCCAAATGTCACTGCGGTGCCCCACTCCCCACCGTCAGGCTGGGGATCAGTCCCGGGGTGGGGGGGGGCAGGGACAGACAGCAGCGCTGCCTGGGCTGTGGGCAGCCAGAGGGGGCAAAGACGAGGGGCCCAGACCCTGCCCCCAGCACCCAGGCGCTGCTGGCTCGGTGCACGACAAGCAGGCAAACCGCCCCTGCCAGCCCCCCCAGCACGTCCCCCAGTCCCCAGCCATCCCTGGGCATCGGTGGGGTCGGTGCCCAGGCAGTCCCCGCTGCCCACCCTGCTGCCAGCCCCAGGTGCTGACACCTCACCCCACAGGAAGGGGCAATCAGTGGCACCGGCTCTCCGGTGTCTGATGGCAGATGTTGTCACAGCAGAACATTTCTTGGGGTGCTCAGCACCTCACAGCATCAGGCTCCAGCCACTGTGGCCAGGTGCTACCCATGGACGGCAAGAAAAGGCAGCAGCTGGTCAGGACGGTGAGGGTGAGCTGTCTGATTTGAAGGCAAACTGGGGGGGACACACCAAGAGAGGCCACTCAGGAGACCAAATCTGGATGCGGGGTGGGGGTCTCTGACTGCCACCCCTGCAGCCTGGAAACCTGTGGCCATCCCTCCCCAGGAGCTCACAGTCCGTCCAGGCTGCTCCCTGCTGGAAGGGCTTCCTCTGCACCGGGTCTCCCCGGACACGCCACGACTCTCACAAAGCTCCCAGCCCATCTGTGCCTAGTGCTGGGCATAGACCCCCCACCGCAGGAGCTGTGACACCGGACCACCCTGCTGCCAGCCTTGAAGCCCAGCAGGGGGGTCCATCACCCCTGCCCAGGGATGCCCATCGTCCCGAGAAGTGCACCCGAGCACAGACTGCCCACAGACCAGCTCCCTCCTCGCTGCTTTCCAGGGAGGCAAACCATGGTGTTCCCAGTCAACACAAATCACCCAGACTTTCGCTTGGAAGCCTTGAGTGTTTCGGGCAGAGCCTCGACAGAGGCCAGCGCTGTGCCTCGCTCGGGACTGCTCGGCATCTGTCCTGCTGCAGGCGGGTTATTTTCCACCGGTGCTTCCCCAGCGCCCGTGTTTCGGCAGGCGGGTGGGTTGCAGTCGCAGGTCACCCAATCTGCCTCTCCCTCTGCCGACACAAGCGGGGATGGCAGCCCCGACACAAGTCGCCCAGCACAGACTCTCTGCCCTCAAAGCTCCCCCAGACCTTCCTCCTGCTCATCACCGGCTGCGCTCTACAGCCAGCTGGGGTTTAACCTCCTCGGCTGCAGGAGTTGGGATTCACTGCGAGCAGTCAGGGATGCGAAGCACCCTGAAAGCGACCCTAGGAAACAGGGGGTGATGAGCCCATAACCCTGCGGCGTGGTGGTTTTCACCAGTGCTCCTGCTGACATCCCCCAGGACTTCGTGGGGATGCTGCAATAGTCTCTGTGCAACTGTCACCACAAACCCAAGCTCTGCAGTCCCAGCCACAGAGTGTGACAGTCAGAGCAGGGGGACACAGCAGCAAAGGAGCATGAGGTTTACACCAATGCAGGCAAAAATGGAGCACTTACGTTTGAGGCAAACGGAGAAACCAAATACCTTGTCCCCAAAAAAAGAAGGTGGTGGACTTGAAGATGGTTTATTTTCTATGTTAAACTTTATGAGTGTTTTTGCTCTGAGTGGCTTTTTTGCATTTGTAAGTCCTCGTGCATTTACAGGGAACTTGGGGGTGAATCACCAAATGGGCTCCAACAAAGAGGCCACACTCAGGACCTCTCCAAAGGGCCTCTCGCTGCTTCCAGACCATCGGTTGTTTTATTCCATGGGAAAATACTGCCTTTGCCCTGAGCTGAACTTGCCTTGGGTTCTCAGTTTCTCCCCTGAACACAAAGTGTTACAAACAGAAACACAGCCCCTGCTCACACCAGTGATAACGCTTCCCTGCACAGACAAGGCTGCTTCCAGCCCCACGGCACCAACCCACGGAAAGCCCGGACATCCCCGCGGTGGCCCCTGCGAGGAAGCCCCAGGAACTTGCCTCCTGCTGTGGCTGAAGGAAAATCCCTCCATCATTTTGGTTTCCCAGTTGCAAAATGGGGTTGACCGTTCATGTCATGCTTTAAACCACTAGGAAACCTGCCGGCGGGGGGCAGAGCCAGCATCCCGCAGGCGGCCGGGAAGGCCACAGGGTGCAGGTTCGCTCCAGCAGTGCCAGATCCAGTCAACTCAGCATGACGTGCCCGCGGTCGGACGGGAGAGGCTTCTCACGAGAAGGCGCAGGCATAGAGGAGGGGGAGCCGCAGGCTCCAGAACTTTTCATGGCTCCTGCATGGAGCTGGCTGGCACAGTGGTGTGTGGGAGTGTGAGTGAGGCAGGCTCAGCCCAGCATACCGGGAGTTAATTCTGAGACACAGGAGTCGAAGATACTGGGCTAGTCAGGAACACAGAACAAGGGGGAGAAAGAGGATTGTCAGTGGGGGGGTTTCATCATCCTGTCCCAGGGCATGAAAATCACACCGGAGCATCTTCATTGAGGGGTCATAGCAGCGGTGGGGAGCCCCTCGCTCGTGCCCGCCTCCCGCAGCCCTGCCTTCAGAGCAGGAGCTGCCCGAGCAGTGCCCGCACCAGACATCTGTGTTTACCGTGTCCCCTCCCTGTCCTCTCCCCCCTTTCCAAGGAACCACGCAAGATCACTAACAGCGCAGGGCAAACAGGTGTGTACCGGCCCTGTTACTGCTTTGCTCCCGTGCAGCCCGGACTGTTTGGTGGAAACAAAAGCCAGCCGTTTTCTTCCTCTCATTGGGTATTTGGGCCTCATCTGCTCTGAGTCTCTCTAGCAACGTGGACGTGCGAGGTGCCGCAGGGCGAGGGGCACCCATGGTGGCAGGGGGTGGCGGGGGTCTGGAGCCGCTCGCCCTGCCACGTCTGCAAGGCAGCCCCGGGCAGAGCCGCTTGTGCTATGTGCTGTGAGAGATAGCTTGTGGCAGCCATGAGGAGCTCATCAAAGCTCTCCGGAAGGCAGGATGAAGCCTCGGGGAGGTTTCTGACATTTATACTGTTTTAAGAAAAAGAGTGTTTTCATCAACGGAGAAAAATCAGGGGTGACACTGAGTCCGGGTGCACCTGCTCTTCAGTCGCTCCAGGCTGTTTGTAGTCACAGGGGCTCTCGCCCACTCGCAGGGCTCTGGAAGAGCTGAGCTGTGCTGGCTCTGAATTCCCTGTTGGGGTCTGATGAGGGATGCGCTCCTGCCGAGAGCAGGGGATGAGGAGGATGGCTTTGGCATCTCCTGGAGCCCTCAGTGAGGATGTTCTGCAACACCACGGCCCAGCAGAGCACAGACCTGCTGAGCTGGAGCTGCAGAGCAGCGGGAGCGTGCAGAGAGCAGCGGGGTTGAGGGAGGTCATGGACCTTGGCCTCGGTGCCAAGGTGCTGGGGTGGTGCATGCCACGGGGGACAGGGCAGCTCATTCCTGCCACCTTGCTGCTCTCCCAGCCTGCCTGCAAACTCAGCATCACTGGTGCGGTCACCTCCTAGCAAAAATGCTGCTGATCCCACGCACAGGCAGTCCCGTGTCCCCTCAGACACCACCCATGCAACTGTCCATCTCGGCACATGGCATTATGCTCATGGGCACAGCTATTTTATTGCTGCCTGGGCTTTCAAGCTTCCTCCATCCCAGCCATGCCCCTGAGCTTGGATTACAGCAAATTGCACCAGGCAATTCTCCTTCTCCCCAGAGATCACAAAGCCAGTGAACAATGTCATGCGGATGGGGACTGGGCACAGGTCACCCCACTGGGCTCCTTCTCAAGGGTTATGCTGGAGCATGAGGAGGAGGACACTGGGGCTCCCTGCAGAGGCAAGAAGGGAGTTGGAGAAACTCATCATCTAACACATCTGTCACAGACACTGCCCACTCACATACCTTGGGGTCTCGGTGCTGGTACCCGGCTATCCCCTCCGACCAGGGAGAGACCGTCCAGCAACGTATCAGACGCAGCATCTCCCTCATGACCCCCTGTGTCCCTCCTGAACTATCCCCAGCATCCGGAGAATCGTGGTGGGTACACGGACACGGTGGATGGGAGCTGAAGCAGTTGCTGGGTGGCTTCATAACTGCCCTTGGCTGCAACAAAGCTGTCTTGCTCCAAAGGAAGCTTGAAAAAGCCCCAGCGTGGGGAAGGCATTTGGTGTGGTGCAATGCAAGCTCAGAAACACTTCAGACTTTTGCCCCTTTTGTATCAGATGATTCTGAACTTGTTACTGAGGGGGGTGTCCCCGTGGGCCTGGGAGTGGGGACATGCAGGTCTTAGGTTGGATGCGATTTTTATGCAGACTTGTCCCAAGGAAACCTCCCTTGGGTCACAGTGGAAAGCTCTGACACTGATAAAGTACCTCCAAGGAGATGTCTGCAAAGCCCAGACACGCACTCATCTCCCGAGAAACAGCCTCAACCCGTCTGTGAATTTGGGCTGGAGAAGATAAATGTGCAGTTCCCAAATATTCTCCAGGGCTGTTGTCTGGCTCCCAGTTTGAGGTCAGACAGGGACCCACGCTGGCTGGGAGCTCCTGGATGGAGAGAGGGAAGGAAGAGGAGCATCTCAAAGAGGCTGCTTGGGCAGCGATTCCCTGGGTGACAGAGCCTGCCCAAGGTCACTCCCGTGCCACCAGAGTGTCACCTTGCCCCAGTGAACTCTGCTGTTGTCTTCAGGCAGCTCCATGACACACCCGGCCATTGTGCAACGGACATGAAATTAAACTAAAAATAGCTCCCTCTCCTTACAGGAAAACACCTGGCTGCCTTGCGCCGGGGCCAGGAGGGTGCCGGCTGCTGGCACCCTGCCAGCAGCCATGTCCCTCCTGGCAGGTGAGGAGCGCACCGAGGGCTCCCTCCTCCGAGCCAATGTGGGCACTGAGGAAAGACATCATCCTCCTCTGTGCTCCTGCCCCAAGACCCGCCTTCCCGCTCTTTTTCCCTCGCTCAGCTCCCGTCGCCAGGCAGCGTGGTTTTCCTCCAAGCCTCCACAAGGTGCAATGGCATCCCTCTCTGGGCCACAAGTGGGGACTGGTGCCACCATCTCTCCCACCTGGCCTTTGCAGAGCGAGTTGGGATCAGCACTGCAGGTTCACTGGGGAGAAAGTTTGTGTTATCTGTCCTTCAGTTAGACAAACTTAATTAAAATGCTGGCAGTGTCTGGCTGGACAAGTTGCCCGTGGCGTTGCTGGCATCCCCACATCTGGGCACAGCACCGTCCCTCTCTACAAACTGGACACAGTCCAGCTCTTCTGGGGGTTTGTTCTCCACTAAGGAGAACGCTTGGCTCACTTTAGGCACGGGATGGTGGGCCAAGGCCAGAGCAGTCATGGACCCTGGGGTCGGTCCCCTGATCTTCCACGGATTCCCTGGTGTCCTTGGAGCCAGAGCACCTGAAGTAGTTGGCAGCCCACAGCAGTCTCCTGCATGGTCCTCAGGCTGCCACTGAGCCCAGGCTGAGCCGTTCTTCCTCTGAAGTTGGTGGGCTCCACTAGCATCAGGCCAGTGATCACTTCAAGGCACTGGTCCCTCTGCACCCAGGACAGACCTCAGGCATTGCCGCTGTCTGCTCCTGTAGGACCCAGCGAGAGCTGCGTTCCTTCTTTCCCCATTGGATGTATCCAAGTGATCCTCAAAAATCATGGCATTATCAAGAGCCAAAGAGCAGCACCTGGCTGCGGGAGAAGCAGCGTGAGAGAGGAGACCAGCCAGGCACATCTGCCGGCTCCTGGCCGCAGGGCCCTGGGCAGAGCGCTGCCGGCAGGAGGGTGGGACTTCAAGCCAAAGTGCGGGGCTGGTGGTGTGCCTCCCATTCCTGTGGCCTCTGTCACACACGACGGCTCCAGCGCAGGAGGGATGAAGGGCTTGCACTTGGCTGAGCCAAATGATTTGGGGGCAGACACTCCTCCTGCCCCACCGTGGAGGAGTGTGGGACAACAGGAGTCTCCGCCAGCCCGGCTGCGGTGGCTGAGCACCAAGGAGGACTGAGGAGCACCAGGGCCAGATGAGTGCAACGTGATTTTGAGTGGAGCAGGAGCATCCCACCGCCGAAACCCATGTCAGCAAATGTCCTGCTAGCTCCCCTGGAAGGGGCAGCCCCTGAGCTCTGGGTCTCAGTTTCCCAGCCCTGGCTGCAGCAGCATCAGCTCCCCAGATCCCAGCGGCACAGCAAGAGGCCCACGTCCCCCTCGGCACTCCGGGACGTCAGCCCAGAGGCCCCTCTGGCTCGGGGAAGAGTGGGCACAGGGCCAGACGGAGATGACGGTGGGGTCCCATACAGGGGGAAGATGGTGTTTGCTGGCTGCAATGGGGTGAGGCGTCCCAGCCCCTGCTGCTGCCCCGTGTGGGAGAGGGACAGACTCCTCGAGCTCCCGGGGTCTGGGGTAGCCCCGCCGCTTCCAGCCTGGCATCGCTTCCCCATGGGCTGCCTACGTGCCACAGGGCATGTCCCTAGATGGCCCCTGGTCCCTCCGGTCCCACGGTCGTGGGGAAGAGGTGACAGCGCAGGGAGAGATAACAGGTAGGGGAACAGGAGACTGGACAGAGGAGGGGTGGTGGGTATGGGGAGAGGCAATGGAAAGGGGGAAGGATGATGGGTGTGAGGGGGAGACGTTGGGCATGGGGAGAAGTCACAGGTACAGGGGATCAGGGGCCTCAGTTCTGTTCAAACCCCTGTCCCGGGGGGAAGGCAGTAGGAAAAGCAGTGACAAACCTTGGAAGAACAGGGCCAGCAGATCTGACACCCTGATACGGCCTGAGGCTGGCCAGTCCTTCCTCTCACCCCCCCACCGAGGGCAGCCCCATCGCCCCTCCAGCCCCGGGGTGGTGGTCTGTCGTCCGAGGGCATCCTGAGTCCAGGCTGAGTGTCCAGGGGATGTGCCACGTGGTGCCCAGGGCCGGACCTCACCTCGGGCATCCTTAGTGCCGCCTGCTCGGGGCAGGGGCTGGGAGATCTCGAGTGGGAAGACCTGAGCTCGGCAGCCCATCCCCGTTGCCAGGCCGTGGGCATCCTTCGTCTGGCTTGTTCTGGGGGATGCTGGGGGGATGTTTGGGAGGTGTTGGGGGATGCTGGGGGGATGTTGGGGAGATTTTGGGGGTTGTTGGGGAATGCTGGGGGTATGTTGGGGGGGTTGTTGAGGACATGTTGGGAGGATGCTGGGGGGATGTTGAGGAGATGTTAGGCAGTTTTGGGGGGAAGTTGGGGGGGATGCTAGGGGATACGCAGCTGCCCGGCCTGGGCACTGGCGCATCTCTGAGAGCTTGGCAGCCTCCCTGGGAGCGGGTGGGTGACCAGCAGAGGGCCTGGCTCTGCCGCTTCCCAGCGCTGCTTATATTCTGCCCAGAGCTCTCCGGAGAGCCCAGAGCAGCGGCTGGAGCCGGACAGACCAGCTGCTCCTCCAGACCGCTCCCTCGCTGCCCGCAGCCCCGGGGTCCCTGTGCTCGGGGCTGCTCTGTCTCCCGCCACACGCTTTCTCCGGAGGGTGCGGAGGGGACCATGCCTTCTCTGACGCCACTTGTCCTCCTGCTGCCGATGCTGCTGGTGCTGGGGGCTGTGGCGATGCAAGGCAGGGCTGGGGATGGCAGCACCCACCATGGCTGGCGTGCGGATGGAGTTAAGACACTGCGGACGATTTCTTGGGACAGTCCAGAGGTGCAGGTGATGAAGGAGAGGTTGCGCCGGGGGACGGAGGAGGACTCCAAGTCAGTGCAGCAGTACGTGCCAGGGGTGCGGGTGGAGTTCCCACGGCCCCTCAACTCCGCCAGCCTGCACCCAACCAAGGGCCTGCTGCCATCCAGCACGGACCCATCTGAGCAGCAACAGGGGGTCCCCACCGACGGGGAGGGGGCAGAACCCCGAGCCAACCTCACCACCGTGTCTGACAAACGGTTGCAAATCCAGAACCCCTTGTACCCGGTGACAGAGAACTCCTACAGCGCCTATGCTGTGATGTTCCTGTCCCTCATCGTCTTTGCAGTGGGCATCATCGGAAACCTCTCCGTGATGTGCATCGTGTGGCACAACTACTACATGAAGAGCGCCTGGAACTCCATCCTGGCCAGCCTGGCTTTCTGGGACTTCCTCATCCTCTTCTTCTGCCTGCCTGTGGTCATCTTCAACGAGATCACCAAGAAGAGGCTGCTGGGCGACGTGTCCTGTCGCATTTTGCCCTTCATGGAGGTAAGGGGCTGCACAGGGCCCTGGAGGGCTCAAGGACTCATCTCCTCTCTTCTCTCTTGCTTTGGGGGCAGTTCATGCTGGCCATGGCCTGCCGCAAGGGCTGTGTACCCCAGAGACCCCCATCGTGGGGCACAGCAAGGAGCCGAGGGACGGTCCCAATATTGACCTTCCCTTTGCCTCTGCCCTGGGCCGTTCCTCAGGCTCTGCAGCCAGAAACATCACTGCCAGGGCTGGGGAGAGCCTGTGAAACCCGCCTTAGTCCAGCCAGCATGGGGACTTCTGTCCATGGGGTCCCTCCATCTGTCTGTCCCTGTCCCAGCCTGACACCCCCCAGCGTGTGGGCTCAGCCCCACAGCGTGCTGGCCTGGCACTGGCCCTGGTGGGCTGCTGAGGACAGCGCCAGGACAGGAGGCTGCAGGTGGGGCAGTGCTGAGCAGCACTGGGGCAGGAGAGCCCAGGGATTACATTTGGGAACCTGAGATCTTTGCTTGTCCTCAAGCCTCACGCATGGTGGGCTGGCCACGTTCAGGGTGAATTGGGGACCCTCTGAGAAGGCTACAGGGACTGTGGTGGAAGGGGAAGGCAGAATGAGCAAAACCGTCCCAGATAGCACGGTTTTGCATGGTTCTGCTCTTGCATTGCAAACAAACCCATGTCGTGTGGTGTGTCCCACCTCCAGGCTGGGATCAGCCTGCCCCTCTCCGTGCCCACAGACCCAGCCTGCGTATGCACGTTGTCCTGGGCTCCAAAGCCCGGTTTATCAAAGAAGGGTGCAAACACATGGTTGGAAGAGATCAGAGACAGTGTCAGGTTCCTCAAGACCCTCTCAAGCTTGGTCAGGTCAGATAGGGTTCAAAACCTGCCCATCCCACCGAGTGCCTACTCCCATGGTCAGTGGGCCATGGCTTGTGCGCAAGGGCCCTGGCTCTGCTGCGCTCGCTCTCCCCGGACATGATCAGGTTGCGTTGGACCGCTGGCACCTCTCAGCACCATGCCCAGGCCAGCCCTGCTCCTCCCAGGACTGTCACCATGCTGGGTTGGGACCTGGCCATCTGTCATCGCTGGACGTGTCTGTGCCCATCACCAAGACGCAAGCCTGCTCAGAGGAATAACAGCTGGAAGGAACAGAGAGCAGGCCTTGGCACTCAGACAGGGATGGCTCATGGCTGCAGGGAGCTCAGTCATTACAGGCAAAGAAATGGCCCCGAGACATTGACATGTCCCATCACAGTCCCCTCCCCAACATCCCCCTCCCTAGTCCAGCTTCTGCTGGGATCCGCAGGGCTCTCGGGCACGGGACCTGCCTGCATCCCGCTCCCTGGGTGGCTGGACTGTCCTCTCCTGCTTCACAGCAGCTGCTGGTTGGGGTGACTCCAGCACGGGCTGGGGGGGCAGACGTGGGACTGGATGGGCTGGCACGGCCCCCACTGCCAGGGCTGTGGGGTGACCAGGTCTAAGGCCACCAGTGCCACCAGTGCTCCCGCTCTGTCCTGCTGCTCCGTCCCCCGCTGGCACTGTGACAGTCAGCTCCCGGGTGTCAGTGCCTTTGCGCAGGCTCTGCAGAGGCGTAGGGGTCCCTGGACGTTGTCGGGTGGCTTTGGTTGTGCATAGTCCCAGCAGGGGACCCCAGCAATGCCACCATGTCCTTTGGGCACAGGCCTGGGGTGATGGACCTGCGCGCTGGCTGGCCTGCCAGGCACGGCCCTAAACGTGCCTGTAACAGACCAGCACGACGACGTGGTGTTTGCTAGAGGAGATGGGCAGCCCCTGCCTCTCCCACTGTCTCCCCTGCTCCGCAAGCAGGAGCTGCTCATTTCTGGAGGTCTCCCACCCCAGCCTCTATTAAATGAAGTGTTTGCCCCATCCCTGTCCCCTACCTCAGGCCCCTGACATCTCAGCCAGGCAGAAGGAGGACTCGGAGAGGGGCAGGTATGTAGACCCGTGTTTGCCCGGGCAGGCTCAACACCCCCGATGAGGACAGGAAGGAAGGGTGATATCCCCAGCCCAGACCCCTTCGTGAGAAGGGTCTGCCACGGCCTGTCTCTGAGCCGCCCATGGGCTCCCTGGCCATGTCCCTGTGGGGATCTCTGGGGGTGACACCTCCAGGTGCAGTGGTGGGGCAGCACCGGTGTGCCCCTGGGACAGGCTGGGTCCCCGAAGGAGGCAGGAAGGTCAACGGGATGTTGGGGCTGCTGAAGGATGGGCATGGCCCAGCCCCGGGGGAAGCGCGGTCCTGGTGTGGTGCCCCCCAGGAGGCTGCTCCCACTCTGCCACCCCAGCCGCCCACCCTGCCCTGCCCTCCTGCCCCTGGGCCCCAGAGCAAAGGCTGAAGGGGGCTTCAGGGCTTCTCTGTCCACCTGGGACCCAGCACTAGGGGCCCTTCAGCCTGGGTGGGAGGGCATGGCCAGGCCAGACCTAAATCCCCAGCGAAGAGTCAGCCGCAAGAGGGGACTCAGTCTGCAGCCCAGTAGTTAGTGTCCAGCCTTTCTCTATGGGGCTGTGCAAGTGTTTCAGGCTGCTGGTGAACTCTGAAAGGTGCACGTCTTCTGCCCTCCACTTGGTAGCTTCTTAAATGCTCAGGGAGGGGCACAAAGCCATGTTTTTGGAGCAGAGCTGGCTACGTGGGCTTCTGGTGCCAGGCGGTGTGCAGAGATGTGCCTGGGGTGACCAGTGGTACCAGCTGCATCCCTGCCAGGGCAGCGGGGAAGGATGCTCAGCTGTGTCTGAATTACATGCTAGGACCAAGGGGACCAGGAGAGAGAGAAGAGCCTGTAGGAGGGTGCAGGGGGAAGAGAAGGGCCGCAGGTGACAACCAGGGAGTTGGGCAAGTGTGCTGGGTGCTGGCTGTGGGGCAGAGCAAGGGTGCTGGTGGCTCTGGGCATTGGGCAGAGGAGCTGGGACATGAGCAGCATGTCGGGCATCGGGGCTGGGTGCGGGAGGGTGATGCTGAGCTGGTGCCCTGATGCTGTGTCTGAGGGGACGCCGCTGCGCGTAACCCAGCAGTGATGCTGGGTGCTTGGCATCAGCGCTGGTCATGAGCTCCTGTGCTCTGCAACACTGAAGGGACCAACCCAGGACCACTGGAAAGGGCTGGGGGGACCGTGGGGGGACGGTGCCAGACCTGTTTAGGGTTCTGCCCAGGCATGCAGAGCCCTGGGAGGTTTCCGAGTGCTGGGAAGGTCCCTCAGTACAGGGGATGTTTGTTGGCTTCATGAGATCAGAAAAGCCATGGGGCTGGGGGACACCAGCACGTGACTCTGCCATTTTCCTGGCCAAGGGCTGTGGGACTTGGCTCTGAGCAAAGCTGCAGCTCTGGGGCCAGGACCATGAATGCTGATTGTTACCCTCGGTGCCTTGCCAGCCCTCCCAGGGCCACCGCAATTCCTCTGTCTCCTTTGGCCTCTTCCCTTTGGCAAATGGGATGTTTTTCCTGCCATTCTCAATGCAGCGGAAATTGCCCCAAGCTGGTTTGTGACAACAGCACCTTCAACTCATTTGGCCTGTCCGGGAAGTAGGCAGCAGCTCGGCAGAGCAGGGCTGGGACAAGCCAGCCGGGGGCAGCTGGGGGACCTTGGGGACCCTGGGAAGGTGCTGGTGGGTGTGATAGTCCTTGCTTTCCCTCTCCAAGACCCAAGCAGAACAGAGAAAGGGCCTGAGGGACAATCCTGCTATTCCCACCCTGGCTGAATGGACAGACAGACATCCAGCAAAGCTTCTTCCTTCTACAGAAAAGGGAGCTGTGCAGGGACAAACAGGTCATGGGACATTTTTATTTCAGGGTCACAGGAAAGTGTCTCCAACCCTGGGATGCAGCCACAGGCTGTGTCCCCTCTAAAACCTTGGAGTGTCCTGGGCTGTGGTCTTGGGTAGCCAGGGGTTTGCCACCAGCCTGGTAAAGCCAAGCCCTCTGTGATGTCTCTGCAGCAAGGCCCACTTGTTCTGCCTCCCCTCTCACCAGGTATCATCGCTGGGAGTCACCACCTTCAGCCTCTGCGCCCTGGGCATCGACAGGTTCCATGCGGCCACCAGCCCCCAGGCCAGTGCCCGGCCCATTGAGCAGTGCCAGTCCATCATCGCCAAGCTGGCTGTCATCTGGGTGGGCTCCATGACGCTGTCGGTGCCGGAGATCCTGCTCTGGCAGCTGGCACAGGACACATCGCCCGTGTCTGGCATAGTGACAGAGTATTGCACCATGAAGCCCTCGTCCAACCTGCCCGAATCTGTCTACTCACTGGTGCTCACCTACCAAAACGCTCGAATGTGGTGGTACTTTGGTTGCTACTTCTGCTTGCCTATTCTCTTCACCGTGAGCTGCCAGCTGGTGACCCGGAGGATCAGCGGCACTGAGAAGAAGACTGAGTGCCGAGGGACCAAGCACAGCCAGTGTGAGAGTCACTTGAATTGCACCATCATCGGGCTGACCATCATCTACGGGCTCTGCACCACCCCTGAGAACGTCTGCAACATCGTGGTGGCCTACATGTCCCCCGACATGTCCAAGCAGACCTTGGACCTGCTCAACCTCATCAACCAGTTCTTCCTATTCTTCAAGTGCTCGGTAACGCCCGTCCTGCTCCTGTGCCTCTGCAGACCCCTGGGCCAGGCCTTCATGGACTGCTGCTGCTGCTGCTGTGAGGGCTGCAGCCCCGACACTGCTTCCAGCGAGGGCAGTGCTGACAGCAAGCTCAAAACGGAGATGTCCTCCTCCATCTTCTTTGACAAGCCCCGGGAGTCCCCTCCACCCCTCCTGGCCCTCGGCACACCTTGCTAAGTGCCACTGGGGAGCTGTAGAGATCGATCCACCACCTCCTCCCAAGACCAAACGTTTTGCCATTAGTGCCCGTGTCTGGACGTGGAGCAAGCAGATGAGACAGCGCAGGGGGCTGCGCCACGGGCTCCAAACCTCACACTGGACACATGGGGCTTGAAACCCCAGTCCCTGTGGCTACATTGGCGGCCACCTTGCCTCTGCCCAAAGGCCAGCAAGGACATCAGTACCTCCCATCCTGGCTACTCAGCCAGCCCCAGAGGGGTTGCCGCTCTGGAGATGGAGTTGTGCCAGAAAGGTCTCATCTGAAACTACGGAGGGTTTCCATGGTGGCTTGCAGAGGACACAGCAAACACAAACTGCCCTTGTCCTGTCCCGTCCCCTCCTGCCAGCCCCCTCCACAGTAGAAGGTCCCAGTGACCATATCCCACCAGATCCAAGCAGTGCCTTGTAAGAGCTCAATAAACCAGTAACCTAGAGAACACCGCACACGCAGCCGTCCGGCACCGCCGAGCAGAGCCGCGGGAAGCCAGCGCTTGGGGCTTGGATGGCTCTTCCCTAACACCTGGGGGCCCTGGGGGGAGCATGGGCAGTGGGGGGCCATGAAGGCAGGAAAGCAGCTGTGCCAGGCCAAGCACCGAAGGGCGATGGGGAAAAGCCCCTCTGCCCCCCTCCCTCTGGGGTGATGCTGAGCAGCCGGTGCCAAGCCAGCCCCTGGGAGCATCCCCTCCAAAGCACTGGCCTTGGGGGTGTTGGTAGGACTCTAACTGCTCCCAGTAAAGCCCAGCCAGCCCAGCGCTGGGCAGAGGCGCTCCGCAGCCCGCAAGGCAGCCCGTTGCTCACCCACACCGTACAGGACCAAGGTGCTGCTGCTGCACGGTTCTGCCATGCAGTGCCGGGGGGGGGCCGTGCAGGACCACCACCCCCAGCACCCCTTGGGAAGCCGAGGGGGTGAGCGCACCTCATCCCTGTGCAGGGCTCCTGGCCTTCATCCGCCTGCCCATTGTGGGGACAAAATTGCCCCAGAAGGATGGTTTGAGGCCATCGGGGTTTCCAAGCCCCACACCCATCCCCTGCCCAAGGCTCCTGCACCCAGGGGGGGCTCTGGGGAGCAGGCGGGGCGGTGGGATCGGGCTGAGGACAGGCTGGCCACGCCGGCCCCGTCCGCCGGAGCTGTTAAAGCTCCTTGTCCTGCGCTGGCACCCACCCCAGCCTGCGGAATGCCGGGGCGAGGGAGACGGTTGCTATGGCTGGGTGAATGCGAGGGGCTCACTGCGGGCTTTGTGCAGCATCGACACCCACCAGGCTTTGCTTTCACAGCCCCGTTTCCAGGGAAACAAAAGCCCCAGTTTTCTTCCGAGAGCACAAAACCGGGTTTTTCCTTTCCTTCCCCCCAACACCCCCCCCGGCCAGTGCTGGGCCCTGCAGTTTGGGAGGAGCCAGGTCGGAGAGGGGTCTCATCCTGGCACAGGGATGGCAGGGGGGTGCAGAGCCCAGGCTGCCCACCATGCCCTGACCCCTCACATCCCCACAGGGCGAGCGGGGTCCCCGGGGGGGGTTTGGTGGCGGTGGGAGGATGGGAGCGGGGGCAGCTCTCATGCGCTTGGTCCGTGCCGCTCCGTCCTGAGCCCGGGCCAAGGGCGAACAAAGCCAGGCTTGTTGCAGCGGCCCAAGGGGGCTGGGTGCGTGGGGAGGAGAGCTGGGGGAGGGGGGCAGGGAGGGCATAAGCAGCACCATCATCACGGGCTGCGGGCAACACATGGCCCCATAGCAGGCACAGCACCCCATGGGCTGGGGGTCACCACTGGTGGTCCCAGCCCCGGTGCCTGGGTACCCAGACAGGCTGCAAAAGGCAGAAAGCACAACTCTGGGGAGGAAGAGGGGTGCAGGGGCCAGCCCCCAGGGGACACGGGGCAGGGGTGGCCCCACCAGCAATGGCCACAGCCCCCAGGAGGAGGCTGGTGCAAGCAAGGGAGCAGGGAGAGGGCGCAGGAGCTCCGCAGCAACCCCGCTCCAAACCCAGCGTGGAAGCAGGGCCCTGTGGCAGTCCCGGGGCACAGTGTGGGGGGCAGAGGACCCATTCGGCAGCAGCGACGGCCACAGCCGGAGTCTGAGAGCTCATCTTCACACCCAGACCAAGAAAACGAGGCACCCAGAGCAGTCAGAGCTGGCTCTGGCACCTCTCTGGTGAGCACGACCGTGCGGGTGTCTGGTGCTGCCTGGGGGACAGGGACCCTCGCCCTGCGCTCAGCAGCGAGGGGGGACGGAGAGCAGCGACGGCGAGGAAGTAACGCGAATGCAACCACACCCCCCAACGCAAAATTGTTAATTTATTATTATTAGGAGGCAAAAAAATTGTACAGTTACAAGAATCATTTACCAACAGAGGTCATATCTGAGCCAAAATATCTCTTAAAAAAAAAAGGGGGGTGGGGGGTGACAACACTTTACAATTCATTAAATTAAAAAAAAAAAAAGAAAGAAAAAAAAAAAAGAAAAAGGAAACCTCTCTTTGTGCAATTCTGCAAAAACAAGAACAGAAGAGAAATCCCGGCCTCACCGCCCCGGAGCCGAGCAGGGGAAATGGCAGCGAGAGGTGCCCCCCGCAGCCCCCGCCCCAGGGCCGCCACCGCCCTCTCCCCCGGCCCTGAGCCGGGGACAGGCAGCTGCCTCCCCGCTGCGCTGCTGACCCGACCCCACTATGCCCTCACTCTCCCGATGCCAGCACGTCCCCCCCAGCCCTGCTAAGTCCCCCCAGACTGGCCCCAAACAACCTGGCCAGGCCCCGAGGCTGCACCTGCAGAGACCCAACAACTCATCACACAGCACAGATGGGCACAGCCTTCCTGACCCCCCCCAAAATTTCCTCTCACCCTCTCCCCACCTGCAGAGAAGGACCCAACCGTGCGCGCCCCCAGTCCCGCCACCCCTGCCCCACTGCCCCCCTGTTCCCCCCCAGCCAGGGCAGCAGAGCTGGGGTCCAGCGTGGGGAGCAGGGCATGGGGAGCAGGGCACACAGAGCACCCCCCGCCTCCGAAGGGCAGAGCTGCGGGGCCACAGGGGCTCTCATGGTCCCCCACACGTCTCCATGTGTCCCTCCCTCCCTGACACCCCCACGCAATGTCCTCGGCCGGGGCAGAGCCAGCAGCCCCCAGCCAGGTGCAGGCGATGCCTTTTGGCACATGGGGAGCCAGCGCAGCCCCCCTGCGAGGCTACGTGGGGCCAAACTTCTCTGGGGGTAGCTGGGGCAGGGAGGGGGCAGGAGCCAGCCCACCATGCCCCGTGGGGGCTGCTGGCATCGCTGCTTCCCCGCCCCTGCAGTGGCACCGGCCCCTCGGATCGCCACCCCAGCGCAGCAGGGCAGCAGCACTGGGCAGCGGAGCAGGATCCAGCCCAGGTGCGGGGGCCTGGGGGGGCCATGGGGCAGCGGGACAAGTGGCCCAGGGCAGTGAGGAGGGATCGGGGCAGTGCCACGGCAGCTGGAGGCAATGGAGGGCAGGCTGATGGCAGCGGGTCATGACTAATCCCTGTCCCCCCGAAAGGGTGAGGAGCCCAGGGGGGTGGCATCGCCTCCCCCTCACACCCTGCCCATGGGGCCAAAGCCCAAGGAAGGGTGAGGTGGGCATGCTCCCGACACCCCCAGGATGCTCCCTGCCCGGGGGTACAGGCAGGACACCCGGGGAAGGGATGAGGGAGCCCCAGGGGACCTGCCTGCAGCCTGGCACAGCCCCATCCCCGAGGGGCTGCCTTTTGCCACCACCCTCATCTTCCTCCCAGCGCTGGCCCTTGGCCAGCCTCGGGGAGCCCACAGCCTTCCTACCGCTCACAGGGCCCAGTTTAGTAACAGCGCTATCGCTTAAATTAAAAAATTAAAATATATATACATATATATATATATACTGTATACACAGACAACAACAGAACAGTGCCAAAATGGAAGAGACAGAGAGAGGAGAAGAGAGGGGAGGAGGGCAGAGTCAGACATTTTCTTTACAATAAAAACAAGGGCTCCACCTCAATGCGAGCGGAGTCTGGGGTCCCCTAAAAATACCCATCTAGAGAGAGAGCTGGAGGGACAGAGCAGGAAAAAGAAGGGGCATGGGCTTGTACAATGGCATCTTCCCGATCCAGGCCGTGGTCCGCAGGATCTCAGCTTCTCCTAGACTTCGAGTGCTGGATAAGCCACTGTAGGGTGATGTCTGTGAAGACAAGGGGACACTAACAGCCTCTCCCTCTGGCCGTCTCCCCCTCCTGTACTTGGGCAAACAGCCTGGGCAAGGGCTGCCCCCGCCACCGCCGCACCCCGAGCCCCACACTGGAGCCGCCGGCACTCACCAATGTTGTCCTTTTCTTTGCAGGAGATGGAGTAGCAACAAATCTCTCGGTCCTGGATGGCGGAGAGGTTCCTGCAGGAGAGAAGCAAGCTCTGGCTGTAGACCCCTGGCGCTGCATGTTGGCGGCGATGGGAGACGCCTCCCGGCAGCCTTTTTTGAGGGTCCCTTTGGAGGCCAACTCCAAGACAGGAGACACTCTGCAGGGCCAACGTCTCCCCCTGCTCCTGGGGACCTACATGTGGGTCGGGCAAGGACACCAGCGCACCGTGCCCATGACCGATGGACATGCGCCGTCTGTGAGGGCGACACGATGGGGCAGGAGGGACCCGACCCCAAGGAGAGCGGGCCCATGAAATCACACAGCTTCCTTGCGTGGCCCCGCGGCGAGACGGGGCAGGGAGGGTTTGGGAGCAGCACAGGGCTGTCAGCACGGGAGCTGCACAGGTGCCCACCGGGAGATCCCGGGGGCCAGCTGTGGGGGAGCAGAGAGGCTGCAAGTCAGCGCAGCGTCCCAGTCCTCTGGCTGCAGTGGAGGGGATCGCCCCCAGCAGCGTGGAGGTGGGCAGGAGGCAGCATCGGCTGCGAGGAGGCCGCACATCGGCACGGCAAAGGGTGGCAAAGTAAGGGAGAGAGCCATGGTGGTGTCACCCGCTGGAGCAGGATCCGACCTCCAAGCAGTGAGGGCTGCCTGGGGCACAGCCGCTCTCGAGAGGGTGACGGGAGCAGCACCCACACGGAACCCAGCTCCACCGCTGAGCGCTGCACTGTGCCGGGCTGTGCCGGGCCCCAACGCCACCGTGTGGCACACAGGACCCAGCCCTGGCACTGGCGGCCGTGACTCCCAGCTCCTCCCCGTCCCCACTAACATCACCTCTGCCACCGCTGCCTCAGGATGTCCCCAGCCACCTGTCTCTGCCAGGCCACCCCAGGCACCGTGACGCCACCCCCAGCTGGGGAAGGACTAGTGGGCAGAGCATGGCAGGGTGACCATGCCGGCGGGGACATGGCAGGAACAGCGGGGCCACACTGTGTCACAGCCCCACCGCGGCCAGCTGGGCCAGCAGCACACTTACATCTTCTCAATGAGCTCCTTCTCATCCAAGGCACCGGGCAGGTCTCGCTTGTTCCCCAGGACTAGGACCTGCAGGAAAAGGGGAGAGTGGACACCTGAAGCTCCCGGCCACCAGAAGGGAACCTGGTTCTGCCAACCAGAAGCGGACCCTACTTTTGATGCAGGACAGCCTTGGCCACTTCACCAGGGTGTGCCCGGACTAAGAAAATCCCTTCAGTGAGCAGAGCACTTCAATTAACAGCATCTCCTGTGTACTCTCTAGTGAGAAGCTGGCCCCACAGCTCATCCTCCCTGAAGGGCACCAGCATCTCTCCTGCTATCCAGAACGTTCTCCCAGGAGCTTCTTGCTGTCTTTGAGCAAAAAAAAAGCGAGATGCAGATGCTGTGCAGAACCCGCTCTCTGCAGGCAGCCAGCCCAAAAAAGCAACGGCTGTTTGCACCATGCACTGATCTCTCCTTACTTCAAGGCTCTTCACATCCACAAAGGCATCCTCAGACTATGCAAGGGAAAATAATCACCCGGCAGGACTCGTTCGTCCCTCCGGAGTGTGCCACGCGACTGTCATCTGACAAGGACAGCACTGAGGCTGCGGCCGCCTGCCTGGGGTGAGCCGGGGCCTTTGCAGCAGCACGGTAACGCAGCATCCTCCAATTTAAATTTGCAGACTTGTTCTCAAAAAAGAGCACTCGGAAAGGCTGCAAATGCAGCGTGTTATGTTGGGAGCTTAATTTAGTTGGCCACAAACGTTTGGGATCTGAGCAAGATCCCCGATTAGCTCTTTTCAAAGGGTGACGATTTTGGATGCTCCGTAAGCACCCCACCCCGGCACATGCAGCACACCCCGCGTCACCGCCACAACCCACCTCCTGCAGATGCCACAGCCCAGCAGCCGGTCTCCTAGGAGACGAGACCTTAATGTCCCGCCACAAATAAGGTGCAAATTCACGTGAGAAGACAGATCTCACACATCGGGGGGGATTTTCAGTCTCTTCTACAGCTCCCTTCCCTCCTGGCTGGCCCAGCCCTGGGCTAGAAAGCGTCATTGCCCCAGCTCCCGCAGGAATGCAGGGGAGAAGGAGATCCCCCCACAGGAAGGGATCCACCACCTCGAATCTGCTCTGCAAGACGCAAGCCCCTCGCCGCAAACCCTGGCAGCCGGCAGCCTGGGGACCGTGAGTGGCTGCCGGGGGGACACCTATCCAGGCAGCAGCTCACCGGGATGCCCTGGAGCTGCGGCTTGTCGAGCAGGTTGTGCAGTTCATTCTTGGAGGCCTCTATCTTCTCCTGGTCAGCGGCGTCCACCATGTACCTGCAAGGGAAGGGACATCCCTGAGTGCAGGCACTGAGGTCCCCGCACCCTGGTGCTGTGCTGAGGTCCGTGCCACCACCAAACCTTGCTCGCGCAGCAGCTGCATCACCCCCTCCAGCTGCCAGGCCAGTCCATGGAGGTGATGGATAATGGGATCCTTCCCCCAGGACCCCTCTTCCCAAGAAAGGCTGTGGGGCTGATAGCCCCTCGTGTCTCCCAGGGATGTGGGGGACCTCCCTGTCCCCATCCCCACAGGGGTCCGCTCTGTTTATAGCGGAGACATGGTGGGCAGGGAGAGTCCAGGCACTGCCTGGAAAGAAGAAGCTGCAAAACACACATTGTCCTCAAGCACCCAAGTAAGGCTCGTCACAGAATCACAGAGTGGTAGGAGCTGGAAGGGACCTTTGGAGATCATCTAGTCCAACCCCCTGCCAATGCACATTCACTTTTGTCTGCACGTGGCAGCTCCTTACGGAGACACCCAGAACAGAGGACAACAAGAGAAGAGAAGACGAGCTGATGATGGAGAAGAGATGTCGACCTGAGATCCTGGCAGGGGGAAGGACCTGCTCGTCCTCTCTATGGGAGCAGTCCTGGGCACGGGGCATGGAGCAAAGGGCCCTTGAAGCCTGCAGTCAGCAATGCTTGCTCTGAGCAGACGGGGGAGATTTAGGGAAGGATTTAGATCTTATGGGTGGACACCCGTCTGGCAAAGGACATAAGTGAAGCCAAAACTGGGGAGAGGAACTGATCAAACTACCCTTTATTTTAAAGAGCAAGAAGCTGGGAGAGAAGTGAGAAACACCATCGAGCTTCATCAGGCCTTGTGGGGTTTATTAAATATAGGAAAAGGGCCTTTAGCTATGGAAGCGCTGAACACAGGAAAATCTGTATGGCTGTACTGAGAGGGAGAGGGAAAAACACCACCCAGACACTGCCACGAGCCTTCGGCACGCTGAACGGGGTGGGAGGGCTGAAGGCAAAATAAAAGGGATGTGATGGAGCTTGAGGCAAGGAAGGCAGACTGGACCATGACCTGGACGGCCACAGGTCCTTTCGTTTCCTCTCAGCCAGAGGAGGAAACTTTGGAAAAGTCATGAAATTATGGAAGTAAATACGGAGTGAAAAAAACGGCATTTTTTAATTTCCAGCAAAGCTCACTGTAATAAAAAGTGTCAAGGACAGGTCCCAACATGGTGAGAATCATCAAGGGCAGGACCAGACACTGCTGTCCCAATAAGAAGGACAAGTGGTCCCTCACTCCTCCTCACCTACCGTTGAGAAAGGCAGTACACAAACCCAGCCCTCCAAAATCGCAGGCATTGTCAGTTGGTGAAGATCACATAAATCTGATTTTCATTGGGTTTAAGCAACACCGATGTGGTCTTCTAGGGTTAACTCTTGTCCCTAGGAGCAGGCAGCCTGCTTCCCATGAGCATCTTGCCAGTCTCATCCCCAGCCTGGACTGCGCTTACTGCGATGTTTGCAAGCAGGGGACGTGCGGGGACACTCAAGAGACTTGCTGACAGTCAGCAGCGGGTGTTGCAGCAAAGGCACTGGCAGCTTCCCCGGCTCAGCCTTGCCCTGCACCCTTGTGTGGGGCGATGGGACTGTGCCCCCACCTGATGGCAGGGCTCAGCGCCGGCGCGTGGGTGACGGGGCTCTTGGCTCCCAAGGGATACTCACACAATGGCACTCACTCCACGGCAGTACCGCTCCCACATGCTGCGAAACCGTGGCTGGCCACCGATGTCCCAGAGCTGTGACAGGGAGAAGGCAGCGTTACTCCACTGTCCTGTCCGTGACCCTTCCCCACGCGGCCACCTGGCCAGAGCACCTGGCATGCACCAAATCCACCCCCATCCCCTCCTCTTCGGCTCAAATCTAAGGAGGAGGCTCGTGACTCAATGAAGAAAGGAGACATCTCAGGAAGGGCAGCTGGAGGGTGTTGAACACCTCCTGCGATGCGCTCTGCTGGCCCAAGCTGGGGGGCTTCTCCCCATACCCACCGCAACTCCTGGCCTTTCACTGGCGCACCTGCCATTTCCAAACACTCAGCATGCTCTCAGAAACTTTTCTGCAGCAGGCAGAGATACAAAATCAGCTTTTCAAGCCCATCCCACTGCTACTTCCCAGTTCAACCCGGGGCTCTTGAAAGATCCAGACGAGGTAGAACTGTAGAACTCTCCTCTCCCTTTGCTCTTGAGGCAGAGACCACCACTGCAAGCCACCACCTGTTTTTCCTGGCGCTCCCACCTTCAGCAAGGTGACCATATCCATAAGTCCCCGCCAGCAAGCCAGAGGTATAAGAAAACTTCCAGCTTTGCAGCCTGGACTGGCCCTTACTGCAGAGGTCTCTGGATCTCCTACATCCCTTCCACACATCTGGTGGGTACCTGCAGAAACCTAACAAGGCAGATCTTCCCAACTGCAGCTGGCTCTGCTGACATCTTTCAACCTCCAGCAGAAGTCCCACCAGTTTCCCTTCACCCCACCTTTCATCCCAAGAGCACACACCGGCGAGAACATCTGCACCTTACCTTTATGGTAACGTTCCCCTTGGTGATCTTCCTCATGTTAAAGCCCACCGTCGGGATCATGTCTTCGTTGAACTGTCCTGACTGCAAGGAACAAGGTGAAACAGCGTTAGGAGGCACGGGAACCCACCAGCCTGCGCTGAGCAGGGCAGCGAGGCTGACAGCCTGCCCAGAAATGACCCCAAACGCTCTGCCAACCCTGCAGCAGGCACAGCGCAACCCTCCTCCTCGTCCACACCAGGAGTAAAATTAGAGCCAAGGAGGCAAAACGCCTACAGGAGGGAAATCCTGCTGCAGCTGCTGCTGTTACATAGGGTGCAGGGCGCCCTGGGTGCACCGGAGAAGCCCCCCACCCCGCAGTGAGCTGCCACCCCCAGCCATGCTGCTGTCTCGGTGGGGTGGCGCAGGCTTGCGCAGCCCAATCCTTCCCAGGTGGGGTTCCCAAGCCCTTTGCGGGAGGAGGCAGAGACCTTTGCCTGCTGCGGTGACCTCAGGGCAGCCGTGTCGGGCCCAAACCTCTCCTGCAAAACCCGCCAGCAGCCCCACAAGGACCCAGGGTGCAGGCAGGCGGCCGGGCTTCCCACCAGGGGAGCCAGCTCCTGCACCAGCTCCTTTCCGGCCACGAGTCCTGGGGGCTCTGGCACGTTTCCTGCTTCGGATCATTTACGGCCCAGCCCAAACCAGACTGACTTCTGCTTTCCTGCAAGCCTGCTGCCTATCTACACCCTGCCCGTGCATGAGGGCTGGGTGACATGGGGGAAAGCAAAAGGTCCCCTCTCCCCCTCCCCAGGAGCTGCCACCACGTGCCACCACGTGTCCTCTGGCAGCACAGCTCTGACCCATGTCAGGCATGAAATGCATGAAATCACCGCAGATTTGCAGCATCCCAGTGCCGCTGTGAAACTAGGTTAGTCTTGTCAGAGCGGTGAGCAGGAACAGCCCCTCTGCCACCGCGGGGGGATGCCGGCTCACCAGCCCACTTGCCCGGCACCACACTGGAGGGACAGGATGGCACTGGTCTGTTAAAGCCCACCCCACCTTCCACTTTGCTGCTCAGATCCCAACTCCGTGAGATGGTCCTGGGCTGAGCAGCACAGAGGGATGCTCCAGGCAGCCCCAGCAGCATCCCTGGGGCAGGAGGCAGGAGCTGCCACAACCCTCTGCCTCGAGCAGCCTCCTGCCTGGCGGCCTCACTGGTACTCAAAACAGGATAATGTTCTTTGCTTTTAAAACACATCCCTGTGGAAGGCCCTGCTTGCAGGATGCCAGGGAAGCCGATGGGAAGAGGGCTTGATAACCAGAATAACACATCGCTGGGGCTTTTGGCCATTATTGCCAGAAACCAGCAGGAACCACCAACCACAGCCAAACTCATCCCAGCAGCTCTTTACTGGCTTAAAATCTCGGTTTCTCTAGGACTTTTCTGGGTTTTCTTTCAGTTAACACAAACCTCAAAAAGGGAAGACAATTTATGCCATTTTCTGATAAGGAGAATTTTGTGCCTTGTTGAGCCAATGGCTCCTCCAGACCCACCACATCAGCGAGTCCCCAGGGTTTTCCTGACCTCTTCCAACGGTTCTGCAACATGCATTGCTTCCCTATTTCATTTCCCTTTTGCGTTCATCAGCAAAGCCCAGCAGCCGAGGGGTCACAGAGCACCCAGAAACCACGCCAGGGACTGGCGGGGAAGGGCATGGGGGGAGAGGAGGGGAAGCAGACAGGAATCCCTCTACCACGGGCCGCCACGAGGAATGTCTCCTGCGGACTGAAGTTCAACACACAATTTGGCTTTATGGACCAGGTTTTAAGAAATTATCAGGCTTTGATCAGAAGACAAAGAGAGCAATTGCTGAAGAGGTCTCGGAAGCTGCAGGCCACCTCCACTGGGGATCCCAGACCAGATCACGGGAACTGCTGGCTGTGTGAAAGCCACCTGAGACACGGTTCAGGTGTGATGGCACTTCTTCTAGGAAAGGATGGCCTGCAGGAGCCAGGAGTCACCTCTGCTTTCCTCCACCAGAGATGGGAGCAAGCACACCTCTGCGAGCAAAGCACGGCCTTGCGCCCTGACCCAAATCCTTCCTGCACCGCGGTGCCTGCCTCCGTGCGGCCCATGGCCAAGGGGCCACGACAAACCCACATGTGCTGTCCAAAAAAGGACGGGCTGCGAATGTTACATGTTGTGGTCCAGGATGGCTGGCATGTGGTCCCTGCTGTCCTGGCTCCCACGGCAGCATCTTCAATGTGCTGCCAACGCGTTCAGCTCCTTCTGCATCGGCTGCTCTCTGAAATCAACTTTGAATGGTGGAAACATGATGCCCCCTCTTCCCTCTCCAACCGCCCTAGATGCTGACGCCTCCGGCACATCTTCAGCTACCAGCCATCTGCAGCTCCACTGCCAGGGAGAGGGGAGACCAGCCCAGCTGCAGGCATGCAAAAGCTTCGCCGGACACATCTTTTGCCCAAATTTTGGTTATGGCATGGACACAGCAACCGCACTGACCCTGGAGATAAGGCCCAGCCGCACCGATCACTTGGGAATCCTTGCAGGCAAGATGGATTTTGTGTCTACAACGGGTTGTTCAGGTATTAACAGGCTCCAGTTCATCGCTGGTTTTGACAGGGCCCCCTCCGCACCCTGGCAAGACCACCCTGTCCCAGTGCCCTGGCTGGAAGACAAATGCCCAGCCCTACCACTTTCCAGCTGGAAAAGGCGGCCAGGATCCAGCTTTTTGCAGGGGCGAGCGGTGCCCCCAGCTCATTCCGAGCCCCATCCTCTGCCACATGCACGTGGACACCATGTCACCTGTCACTTCAGCCATTGTCCCAGGATGTCGGCTGGCTGGCACACGCAAAGAACCTCAGCCTCCACGCCGCATCCACCAGCTCTGGTAGGCAGCATGCCGGGCCGAGGTGACCAGGCCCTGCTCCTCACCATGGCCAGGCAGTTGTTACCCTCCCCCAGCACAGGATGACGCTGCTTTGATGCGACCTGCTCTCTATAAATCACCACTGCCTGTTTTGCAGACCCATATCACCAGGTGCTTACAGCAAGCCATTCCTCAGGGACCAGAGATGGCAGCACCGAAAGCCTGGCCCCTGGTCATCCAAAGTCATGTCTCCACCAGAACATGGTCCTCTGTGGGACAAAGGCAGATGCGCAAAGTGCCCTTGGTTGGAGGGCTCCCACCAGCGCCTGGATCGTCCCCCGAAACCACCCAGCCTCGTGCTCCTGCAGGCATCTCCCGCTGCGTGGCACAGCGCCGAGTCCCTCCCGAACCCTGTCCGAGCTCCAACCCAGAGAGAAATGCCTGGAACCTCCCCGACCAGCTTCGTGCATGGCGCAGGGTGGGAGCGTCGGGCAGCCAAGAGCTTCGCTCGCAAAGTTGCTGCTCTTCCAGGAGCTCTTCTCCAAAACGGTTTAAAAAGATCAGCCCCACTGCACAGGCTCGCTCCGGCCCCCCCAGCACGACTCATGTCGCCAAGCCGAGCTGTCAGAGCCCCACAGACAGACACTTGACTCCGAGTACCCCATTCGGATGGGAAAATGGCAAATTCCAGCCAAGCCCTTGCAATGTTTCTTCGACAGCAGGTCTTACAACTCTTTGGGGCTCTGAGCAACGCAGGGCACCTACAGCATGGAGCCCCTTGTCCCCCTGCAGAAAACACCAGAGGAGACAGAGCTGTCCCCGAGCGCAGCACAACCCAGGGAACCCACAGACCTGAGAAGGGGGGCTGCCACCCAGAGCCGGGCAGGATGGAGCTAGCCCAGGGCCAGCAGCAAGAAGGAAGAGCCCCACAGGTCTGAGAATGAGATAATCCTGACTTTTGCCCCAAATCCTCAGCACGCTTTGGTTTCAAAACCTCTGTGCAGAGGGATCATGCTGAAGGGATCCGTGTCAGCTGGACACCACCGCCGTGGGCAGGTCAGCAGCCTGAGCTGGGCAAGCATGGCGCTGTGGGACAGGGATGGGCGCGCACCCCTCCACCCCAAAGCAGACGGTCTCACCACCACCACCTGCAATTAACATTCACGGTCTGGCTCTGCAGCACCCCTCAGCTTGGAAATTCAACACTTCAAGCTTTCAGCACGGTGGAAAACCCACAGGCTCCTCCTGGCCGTGCTCCCAGTGATGCTACCGCAGCTGAAACAGGCTGTGCTGCCCTCCTGACCCCACGGGCCCTATCTCCAGGCCACTCTGATCTTGAGAGCAAAAATGGGATCCGGGGACAAGCCTGCAGACGGCAGACAGGCCATACACCAGCTGACCCTGCAGCCCAGGTGATGCCGGCGTGACTGACACTGCCAGTAAGCCCATGGGAGCCGGAAAGATGATGTTATCCAGGACAGATTCATACCACTTTTTTTTTTTTTTAGAGCATGGTGTCACTGAAGCTCAATTTCTTTCATAAAAGTGAGGTTTCTCAGATGAAAGGGAAAATCCTTGGGCTGCTTTCGCTTCTTCGGCGCTGTACCACAGCCCGAAACACACTGGACATCAGTGCTGAGGCTGTGCTGGCCCGACACCCTGTGTGAGGCAGAGGCACAGACACATCGGAAATACTCCCAGCAGCTCCCCGGGGACATGCAGTGTAGCTCTCGTCTCCCAGGTGGAGAAGGGATCTCTGTACAAGAGCTGCAGCAACGTTTGCTCCCACCTTTGTGCAGACCGACCCCACAACTGCCTACAAATTCATTAGCGGTTGCTCTCGTTCAGGTGTGTCTGTAATGAGGCAACATCTGGGCGGAGGGACAGAGGTGGTAGCCACACAAAGTGCTGGTGGCTCTAGAGTGACCACCTGCTGCTGGCTCAGGCTTTGGGGTGCTGGATGCGCACAGCCCCCGCCGGCGTCAGCACCAATTGATGGCAGCAAGGGTCTGTTATAGAAACTCTGGAGAGAACCAAAAGCCTCTGGATGCTAGCAAGGCACTAAAAAGGTCCCCTCCTGAGAGCTCGGGGAACAACGTGGTTCAGGACCCAAGCAGAGCCTCTCTGCACCGGGCATCCCAAGCCCACTCTGCAACACAGGGGCAGCAGGCAATGCCTTCAGAGGACTCCAGATCCTCTGGGACAAGGCGAAGGTCGCAGCTTTGCCCTTAGCATTGTCCTCTTGAAGGAAACAGAAGCGGCCTGTCTGCTATTCAGTGCGCATCTCCAAACACGAGGGACCCACACAAGCTGGCTGCGTGGTACCTGCACCCTTGGTTCTGGCTACCCAGCCCCATGGATGGCCCCAGCAATGGAACCTTGAAGACACGGTGTTCAATCCATCCCCGACCCATAATGTTTCCATGCCCCTGCTGTCACTGCCAACATCCATCTGCCTCCTCCACACAGTCCAACCCAGCTTATACAAACTCGGCACTGGGGCAGCTTGGCCCAACTCTTGTTTCTGAGGTTGTTCAGTCTCCCTTGGTCTTCTACCGAACAACAACGCTCAGGCTGTCCCCTCATCAATCATTGCTCTGGCTTCTTGGAGACCTCCAGCCATTGCCCTGCTCTCAACTGGATCTTCTCCCATCCCTTCCTCCCCCAGGCACAGTGTCCCAAACCAGCCGTGATGTCCCAGCCAAGGCAGGGGCCGCCAGCAGCAGGGCTGGGGGTGTTTGCGCCTTCCAGCACGCTTGAGGTCCTTGAGGGCACAGCGCTACCAGTAGCTGTGCCACAGGCCTGCAGCCCACCCAGGACACAGGTCACACCTCATGAAGACAAAGCCTTGTGCTCTCCTTCCTGAGCTGGGTTTAATCAAGGGTAAGCTGCGGGGAATCTCCAAGATGAGGTAATTTTTAAGTTATGTGATAAAAAGCTCAACTGCACAGACACAAAGGGGCACAGAGAGGCAAGAACAGGCGGACAAATCCAAAAGAACCCTGGTCCAGCTGCTCTCAGGGCAGGAGAGCCACAGCAGGTTCCTCTCCTGTGGACACAACGGCAGGTGGGGAACCCAAAGTACAGCAGGGGAGAAGCACCCTGGCATTGCACAAGATTCTTCTGGGATGTCTGTGGGAACAAACATGGGAAAACAGAGGGATAAGGGGATCAAAAGGGTCACCAGGTTGCTGGTCAGTATGTTTGTCTGGCCATGCCTCATGCTCAGCCAGCGCAGTCTGTCCTGTCTTATCAAACTGCGTTTCCAGCTATTTCCCTGGGTAGGGGCCTCTGTCTTCTGTGTGCATGTGTGCGTTTGGGGGTCTGAGCACCAGCGGCTGGTCTCCAAACTGGGGTTCAGAGGCCACTTGCCCTTGGTGCAGCAACCGGAGAGAGCACAGGTGAGCGTGCAGTCACTGTGGAGCAGGCAGAGGGGCACGGAGCCAGAAGGTGGGCGTCCCTGGGGGCAAGACCATGCGAGAAGGTGGCTGTTGGAGGAACCAGGGGTGCAGAACCGCGGGGTCTGAGGGTCAACTGAGAGATATACGTGTGTGTGTATGTGTTATGGCTGGCGGCCACCGCTAAAACTGAATCTAAGTGAAACTATTACTTTCTTCAAGGCTGTAAAGATGAGACCAAAGTGAATATTTAAGCTGTGCCCATAGAAACCAACTCTTCCACCTGATGAAGCTGCTGCTCCTGAGAAGCAGAGTTAACTAGGAAAGAAAATCTGCACAATGGTATTAATTAAAAAGCAGGAGTAATGAAGCCCAGAGCTAGAGCAACGTTGACACATTCTCCACTTTTAGAGGAAATGAGGAATGCATTTGTTTTTTCCATTGGAAAAAAAAAACACAGAACAAGTAAAACAGAAAACCAAGCAGTGAGTGCAGGCTGTGGAAACAGGAGAAAGCTGAGGACAAGGACACACCTCTCATGAGGCTGTAGCTGGTGGAATCTCACTACCAGGCCCGAGAATACAGGAGGTTGCTCCTTGGCCATCTGTCCACAGCTCTGACCCTGCACAGCCATCAGCTCCCAATGCACGTGTTGTTTGTCCCTCTATGGCAGTGAGCACCCATCAGGCACAGGCACCACTTTTTGGTCTCATCCCTGACCTGACTGACCATTCCCACCAGGTCCTCAGGCAGCGGCTCCTCCCTCAGACCTCTGCAAAACTCATGAGGACATGGAGTCCCACCGCATCTTCTCAAGCACCACCTGGCTTCACCGCAGGGGTAAAGGCTGATCACTGAAGGGTTAACAAAATGGTGATACATCCACAGGGGACCTCTCAGGCGAGGGGCACCAGAGCAGAGACCAGCAGTTGCTATAAGGACCAGGCAGAGAAATAAAGCCACCACTGAGCTCACCGCAGCCTGGCAGTCCGTGGTTCTTCAAAGCTGGATCAATCTCCAAGGCTGCCCTGCTTTGAAAGACCAGAGATGTCCAACCCAGGCTGCTCAAGGTTCACGCTACCCCTTAACTTCACAGTGTTACTGGTGTTTACATTCTTCTAGGGCTGCCTTTCAACTTTGTGCTCTTTAATCAAAATAAAATAAAATAATTACAACACTCCTTAATTAGCAGCTCTTTGCTATGTCCGGGCCTCGGGTGATGCTGAGGGGGGATTCAAGGACTACGCTTGGGTTTTTCAGGACACGCCGGTGCTCTCGCCCAGTGGATGGCACCCATGCCATGGGACACGCATGGCTGGGCAGACACTTCCACAGCCAGCTCACGCCTGGCATCGCACATGCCTGCGCCCAGGAAAGCCCAGATGGGGGCACGGCAGTCCCAAATTCCACCACATGGGTGCAACTTCATGCTGGTGCCTATCAGCCCCAGGATGGCAGAGTCGCTCTTCTCAGCCCTGCCCTGGCAAGGACACTCCAGTGAGCCCTAAGCATGGGTGTCCTCTGCACCAGCGGCAAGTGGCCTCTGAACCCCGGTTTGGAGACCAGTTGCTGGTGCTCAGATGCCCAAACCCACACATGCACACGGGAGATGGAGACCCTTACCCAGGGAAACAGTCAGAAATGCAGATTGATAAAACAGGACAGACAGCGCTGGCTGAGCACAGGGCACGGCCAGACAAAGGTACTGACCAGCAACCTGTGCACATGCAACTGACCCTTTTTATTCCCTTATCCCTCTATTTTCCCATGTTTGTTCCGATAAACAACCCAAAAGTCTTGCGCAATGCCAACGTGCTTCTCCCCTGCTGTACTTTGGGTTCCCCACCATGCCTGTGAGCCGGGACAGGAATGGCTCGGAGACATGCCACAATAGTGTTTTGTTTTTTTCAAGGCAGCCTGAGCACGGCACAGAGTATCCCACCAGGCTCGCTCCCTCTCCCAGCATCCCCAGAGCCCCTCACGGTGCACAGCAGGCCCCACAAACCCTTGTCCTCAACTGGGCAGCAATGCAGCCACGGCTCTTCTGGCCAAACCAGAGTGCAGGCAAGAGCCTGCTGTCCCCGATACACAGGACAATGCTCAGAGCAAGCGGAGTGGCTTTACCCATATGTGCTGCACGGAGCATCTCTGGATTGAACGGCACCGCAGCAAGCTGGGGGCGGGTGCCGAGGATGCCGGGCTGGGTGCCTCCATCCCTGGTGTGTGCATCCAGCCACAGGCCAGATCTAGGAGCACCCAGAGGTGCCAGCTCATGGCTCTGCAACACACTGCTCTTCAGGCCAAGCAGACGGGCTTGTCTGGGGTCCCTTGCCAAGCAGGAGGGAGATGGTGCCACTGCTCGTCTGGATGACCCTCATCAAGCCCTTCAGATCTGCTTACGTTTCTGCTCTGAACTCACACTTAGGCATCACTTGTCCATATTGGGACCAGTGTCCGTGTTGGGACCGGTACTGTTTAACATCTTCATCAGTGACATGGACAGTGGCATCGATGCACCCTCAGCAAGTTTGCCAACGACACCAAGCTGAGTGGTGTGGTTGACGTGCCTGAGGGATGGGATGCCATCCAGAGGAGCCTGGACAGGCTGGAGGAGCGGGGCCACGCGAACCTCATGAGGTCCAACAAGGTCAGTTGCAGGGTCCTGCACCTGGGGTGGGGGCAAACCCTGGTCTCAGCACAGGCTGGGGATGAAGGGATGGTGAGCAGCCCTGAGGAGAAGGACTTGGGGGTTCTGGGTGGGGGGAGAAAGCTGGCCATGAGCTGGCAATGTACACTGGCAGCCCAGAAAGCCCCCTGCAGCCTGGGCTGCACCCCCAGCAGCGTGGGCAGCAGGGCGAGGGGGGGATTCTGCCCCTCTGCTCTGCTCTGGGGAGACCCCCCTGCAGTGCTGCCTCCAGCGCTGGGGCACCAACAGCAGAAGGACACGGAGCTGTTGGAGCGGGGCCGGAGGAGGCCCCGGAGCTGCTGGGAGGGCTGGAGCCCCTCTGCTGTGGGGACAGGCTGAGAGAGCTGGGGGGGTTCAGCCTGGAGAAGAGAAGGCTCCAGGGAGACCTTATAGTGGCCTTTCAGTACTTAAAAGGGGGCTTATAAGACAGATGGAGACCTTTTAGCAGGGCCTGTTGCAATAGGACAAAAAGTAACAGTTTTAAACTAAAAGAAGGTAGATTTGGACTAGATATGAGGAAGACTTTTTTTTACACTGAGGGTGGTGAGACACTGGCCCAGCTTGCCCAGGGAGGTAGGAGATGCCCCATCCCTGGAAACATTCAAGGTCAGGCTGGACAGGGCTCTGAGCAACCTGATCTAGTTGAAGATGTCCCTGCTCATTGCAGGGGGTTGGACCAGTTGGCCTTTAAAGATCCCTTCCAACCCAAACCACTCTATGATTCTATGATCCTGGAAAACACCCACTGTCCATTTTTTCTGGGCTCATGCTGATGGAACATGCAGCAGCAAGGCAAGACTGTGCCCCAGCCACTACTCCTCCTCTTCCAGAAACATGGAGAAGCCCCTCCAAAAAAACTAATGCCTTCTGCACTCTGAACCTCAGGTGCAATGGAAACAGCTGTTGAGGGCCCAGATTCTGCATCTCAAGGCAGAATGACCACCCATCACGAGGACCCACCTCCCGCCCCATCTTGGCACTGCCAGACCCCATGCAAGGGGCATGTCCAGAGCTATTGGGAGAGGCGGGTGCCACACTGACTGGTGAAAATGCATCAGAAGATGATCTCCTTACTTCTCCCTCAGCACCCCCACCAGCATCTCTCTTCTCTACCTCCCCAGCACTCCTTGGAGACCTTGCAAGACCTGGAGATGCCACCTCTGCCCCCAAGCTCAGGCACCCGAGTGCACCCTGCAGAGATGGGGCAGCAGAGGGGGACAGTGGCTGCCCGGGAACAGGTGGGAGCAGGCGCTGAGCTCTGCAGTCCTCCAAGCCACTGGTGGGACGCACCTCCAACGGGATGCACCTCCAATGGCAGCGCTGTTGGAGAGCTGGCCAGCTGCCATGGCATCCATCATCCTACCTGATGCCACTAGGCTGATGTGGTTTCCTCTTGCAGCATTGATTGGAATCACTTTCTAGGTGGAGCTCAAGTGCGGGATGCTGCCCCAGTTCCCCCCACCACACAGATCTGACACCCCGGCACCCAGTCTCTGTGGCTTCGCTCCCTTGGAAGGCTCTCGACCGCAGGTGGAAGACATGCGATGTTGAATCAAAAGCAGCGAACCACTCACTATTTCTAAACATGTCCTGCACTGATGGGTTTTGAGCCCCAGCACCCATTGAGGGGCTTCTGACACCCTCAAGTCTTGCCCTCGTTACCCCCAGACTGGGAAAAAGGCAGCCAAAAGCCCTCCAGCTTCAGGTTAAAACCAAGACCAGGTATGATTCACAGCCTTCCACCCCTCCTTGTATACGGAACTTCAAGCTTCAGCTCCTCACAGCCAAAGAAAGAAAAAACGAGCCCTGAAAAATAAAAACCCCAGCCAGATGACCCAGGAGGAGTCATCCCCCGCAACTGGCTGCCTTCAGCAAAGCCTTAGCCCAGCACGGCCATGGCTCTGGGCTGCTGTAGGAAACCACCCAATCTTTCAGGCAACCGGATTCCAGTTTTCAGCCAGGTGCAGTTAAAAATCCTAGAAGAGGAGGACGGCACCAAGATAGAGCAGCTCCAGCCCCAGCACCCGCACCGCTCTGCAGGCCGGGGAGCATCACCTGCACCTGCGGAGATTTCTTGGGAGATCTCTCCAACAATGTCAAAATCCGATACTTTTCAGTTCAGGTTTTTCCCCTCCCCAAAGCCCAAATCACAGCTATTTCCCCTTCTAACACCCTCATTACATCACCTTAAAGGCAGACAGCTCAAACACTTCTCACGCAGCTCCTGTTGAGCTGGGATTTTCTGCGTGTCATGTTGTTATTTAGCTGTCCCCAACAAGTCCTTATTTACTTATTTACAGGATGTTTTCTCAAAGGTCGGTGCCTCTTTTTTGTGTGCATCTGCCACAAAACCTGAACTTTCCAAATAAATTCACAGACAGAGGCAAAACTGCAGCAGGGACAAAGCTCCTCGCTCAGCACCCTGAGCCTGACCGCCCTGCGAGGCTGTTGAATGCCCCACCACAGACCTCCTGATGCACCAGCAGACCATGAAGCCAGCTTCAGCCCACGCACGGAGAACTTCCCTCGAGAGCTGCTCTACGTCCTGGATGTCACTTTTCCCTCCACCAGCAATACTTTCTAAGCGGAAAGTCTCGGCGCATGGGTCTTGCAGGCGGGGTCTTGCACACAGCAAAATTGCCAGGTATGAAGTGTTTACTTGCGGAAGCAGGACCCACCCACCCCGAAGCCCACTCTGAGCCCCATCTGCTGCAGACATGGATGGGAGAGGAGACGTGGGGATGGAGGAGCCGGGCTGGCAAAAGAGCCATTGCAAGAGGATGAGGACCATCCCCAGTGATTTCCAGCCCTGTGCAGGCAAAACAGCCCAGCATGTTTGCAATAAAGCTCCATCACCCTTTAGAGCTTATCTGGTTATTTAAAAAGGTGCGAAATTACTTTTCCATTTTTAATGCAGCCTGTGTTGCTATTAACAGGCTGGCAGCGTATGGTGGGTCCAGAGCAGGACTAGCCCCCGTGTGGCACTGCCGCGTTCCACCCCGAGATGGGACTGCAAAAAAGAACCATTAACCATGCAAACGGCGGGGACAAAGTCACCCCAAAAAAAGAGTGGTGCTCATGGTCACTGTCCTGGAACCACAAAGCTGCCTGTCCCCTGAGGCTGGCATGGGTCTGCTGGGAGAACCAGCACAAGGCCTGACCACCGAGCGGTGACTCCCAGCAGAAGAGCTCGACAGCAGGAGCTCTATCATCTCTGAGGTGAAAAGCGTTTTGGGGTGTCCTCCCTCTGCCCCTGGGCACTTCAAGAAGGACGTTTTCATCCCTGCATCCCTCGCACCAAGGGAAACCCTCCCAGGGACCACAACTGCAGCACAACAAAGCCTCCAAATTAGCTGCAAAATCACCTTTGAAAGCCCAGCAGCTTCCAGCGCCCCGAGCGAGCAGAAATAACTCCCTTTGCTTTGGAGCCGAGGCACAGAGTGAAGCAATGTGCACAGACCGGGGGGGGCCACAGGGAAAGCAGGACAGCCAGAGGATCCACATCCACCTCCTCCCTGAAACCCCCCAGTGCGACAGCCCAAACCTGCCCCTTCGCTCGCAGTGTCACGTCTGGAGAGGGCGAGAATAACCCAAAAAGCAAGAGGGGAGACTCCAGCCGAGCATCCCCATGGGTGAAACCCCACGCTGGGCCTCGGGATCCAGGGCCCCCAGCTCCTGCTCCGCCGCTGGACCCCGTGGAGGAGGCCAGGGTTGAAGGGTCCCCGGGGCGGGTGTCGCTGCCCTGTTGGGGCACCCACGAAACGCCGCGGCTGGTGGGTGCTGGCCGAGGAAGGGACGGAGGTCGCAAGGCAAAGAACCTCCTACGCCAGCCACCAAGCAAGAAACCTGGTGGCACCGAGCCCGGCAAGGTCCTCTGCAGCAGCAGGGCCCGGCCATGACAAAGCGCCTGCTGCGGCGGGGACGAGGGCAGGAGCTTCCCCTGCCCCCGAGGCCGGGCACCCGCGATGCCGGGCGGCAGCAGCCACCCAGGGGACCGGCGGCGGGCAGCGGCGGAGCCCCGGCCGGGAGGGGCAGGCGGGGGCCGGGATCCTGCCCGCGGCCTGCTCCGCCGGCGGCCCCCGAGCCGCCGCGCTCGCCACCGGGAATGCGGAGAGGAAAGGCCGGGGTTTGCCCGGGCCCTCCCGGTGCTGTCGGACCCGCACCGCACCCGTCAGCCCGCACCCCCCCACCCCCCCGACTGCATTTCTGGGCTGGGGTGCAATAGGGCGGAGCAATTCTGGGGACAACCGGGGGTGCACCGAGGGGGGGTGCCATGGGGGGATGCAGGGAGCCGGGGTTCCGCCCGGGGGTAGGCGCACAGCCGAGCCCCCGCAGCGGGGCCCCAGGGCCGTGCCGGGCGCTGCCGGGGGCTGGTGGGGGCGGGGGGGGGGGGGGGGGGCCAGGCGGCTCTCACCGCGATCACGTTGACGAAGGTGGTCTTGCCCGAGTACTGCAGCCCCACCAGGGTCAGCTCCATCTCCTCCTTCCAGAACAGCGCCCGGAACCAGTCCAGCAGCTTGTTGAAGAGCGCCAGCATGGTGCCGGGCCGGGCCGGGCCGAGCGGGTCCGGGCCGAGTCGAGCGGGGCCGATCGAGGCCGAACCGAGCGAGACCGGGCCGGGCCGATCGAGGCCGAGCGGGTCCGGGCCGATCGAGGCCGATCGTGGCCGATCGAGGCCGGGCCGAGCCGCCGCCGCCGCCCCGGTATTGTCCGCGCGCCGCGCGCCCTCGTGCCGCACCGCCGCGCGCCACCCGCGCGCCCCGGGTGGGGCCCGCGGGCCGCCCACCGCTGCCCCCTGCCGGACGGGAGGACCCACCGCACCAGGCACGGCACCTCCCGCATCGCGGACGCCCTGCACCCCGCACCCCCGGCACCCGGCACAGCCGGCACCCTGCACCCCCAGGACCCTACACCCCCACACCCCGCACCCTGCACCCCCAAGACCCTGCAGCCCCATACCCTGCACCCCCACACCCTGCAACCCCAGCACCCTGCACCCCCACACCCTGCACCCCCAGGACCCTGCACCCCCACACCCTGCAACCCCAGCATCCTGCACCCCCACACCCTGCAACCCCAGGACCCTGCACCCCCAGGACCCTGCAACCCCACACCCTGCAACCCCAGCACCCTGCACCCCCAGGACCCTGCACCCCCACACCCTGCACCCCCAGGACTCTGCACCCCCAGGACCCTGCACCCCCACACCCTGCACCCCCAGGACCCTGCACCCCCACACCCTGCAACCCCAGCACCCTCAGGACCCTGCACCCCCACACCCCGCACCCCCAGGACCCTGCACCCCCACACCCTGCAACCCCAGCACCCTCAGGACCCTGCACCCCCACACCCTGCACCCCCACACCCTGCACCCCCAGGACCCTGCACCCCCACACCCTGCAACCCCAGCACCCTGCACCCTCACACCCCGCACCCTCGGACCCTGCAACCCAGACACCCCACAACCCCACACCCTGCACCCCCAGGACCCTGCACCCCAGACATCCTGCACCCCTACGCCCGGCACCCCTTGCACCCCGTGCTCCCTGTACCCATGGCATACACGCCTGCTGCACCCCCAGCACCCCCTGCACCCAGCACCCCTGCACCTCCCCACCCTGCATGCTGACACCAGCACCCCTATACACTGATCACCCCCTTCTCAAGCCCTCTGCAGAGCCAGGAGCTCAGAGCAATGTCACAAGAGCCGACGAGCAATTTTCCACTTGCAGAATGAGACACAATCCAAAGGCACGACTTTCTCCAGGGATGTTTCTATAAGATGTTTACACAACCTGCCGCGACATCAGCCTTTAGAGGTCAGCAGCCTCATAACCCCATCATTTTCCCCCAGCTAAGCTCTGCTGGGTTGCAAGGGGGTGTGAAGCTGCTCCTGTGCTCCAGTACTTGTGCTGTCTGTGCCTTTGCTCTGCTTTGCCCTCCCACGTTGATGCTGAGCGCCCAGGGCAGCCCTGGCCAGCTCTGCAATGCCACCAAGGCTGGGTTACATCCAGGCTGGAGTTGAGACGGTCCCAAAGTTCCAGCGGTTGTTGGGAAGAGCCCACGCGCAGAGGAGGTTGCTCAGGCTCCCGTTAGAGAGGAAGATGCTGAATTCACTGCTGGGGCTGCCTGAGACAAAAGCGTATGCGCAGAAAATAGAGAAACTGAGCTGGGGTTGGATGTACCCCACAGTAGGTGTCGCAGAGCCATGGCAATTAATGGTGGGGAAGAGTTTCCATCACATGCCTTAAGTCACTGGGAAGCTGCCTTTGTTTTCGGAGGCAGAAACCATTTTGTTTTCAGAGATGCTGCAGCCGGCTAGAGATCCCCGTGCTCTCGAAGGGAGGCCTAAGGAAGCAGCGATATCGTTGCTTTCTGTAATTACTTCATTGTAGCTCCTCCTCGTACCAGTGAAAAGTTCAGCGTCCTCCCATTGTGTGTAATTTCTGCCTGAAGATGTTGGTTTTTTTAACAGACTCCAGCCCAGGGAATGTCCCTACACCGGTCTGGGGCTTCCCACCCAAAACACCTGTGGCACTCGTGTTGTGCGCAGAGAGCGCGCGTGTGTTGCTGCAGTCCCTGCCAGAGAAACTGTCCAGCCAGTGCTCAAACAAAACACCCCCCTCACAGCAGAGGTGGGAGCTGGGTGGGTCCATCCCCACGCCGGGAGAGACATGAGCAAATGAGCAGAAAAGATTCTTTTCACGCACTGGTCCCCCTCTGCCCATCCCCTTTCCCCTTATCCCCAGCGAGGGAAGGGTCTCACACCAGCCCTGGCACGTCTGGAGGTGTCTGGCTGTTTCCCGCTGGTTTGAACCAGGGGGTTCCAAGCCCTGGTCCCTGCAGAGGAGCCATGGCAGCACGCGCAGAGATGCTCGAGACGGATCTGGTCCCCGCAGCTGCACCTCTGCAGCGCTGTCCCCCATCCAGTCACCCCGTGGTCTCCATGCCAGGAGTGTGGGACTGGGCAGAGCATCTTGGGCAAGAGCTATTACCACTCCGGGACCTCTCCAGACAAGAGCATACTTAAAATTCCCAGAAGGTTTTGATGTGGTTGCTCAACCAAGTTCCTTAAAGAAACAGAATTGTCAGGGCTGTGCTCCATGTTACTGTGGGGTAACAGATGCCTTATTCTCCATGTTCCCCTGTCTCGTGGTTTAACCACTGAGTTTCCAAAGACCAGCATGAACAGATGTCACTCCTGAGCCCCACAGTGTCCCTGATGCTCCCAGCCACCAGGTCAGCTTGTCCCTCTGGTGCTGAGTGAGGTGCTGCTGGGTGGACCTCGTCCTCTATGGGGTCCCACCTGCTGCCAGTGCTCTCACGGGGCCTCTGTGAGCTCCTGGGACCCCAGCGCTGCCTTTGCAATGTCAACGCATGCCTTGAAATTTCTCCTTTCTGGGGGTTGGCTTGGTCATTGATTACTTGAAGTCCATGAGGATGCTGTTGGAGACTTGTCTCTGGTTACATTGCTTGCCTGAGTGGAGAGCTGTTATTGAATACCCAACCCTCTGGATTTTGGCACATCCTACCCCAATGCCCTGCTCTTCCAAGAAGGTGGCTGAAGCGATGCCCTCCTGCAGCCTGCAGTGGTGTGCTGTGTTCGATGGGGATGCCATGCAATCCACTGGCACTCTCCATCAGCTGCAGTGAATTTGGACCACCTTGGGTGTCCTTGACACCAGCAGTGCCTGTGCGTGCAACTATGGCGATGTGCACCATGTGGCCACCGTATTTTTTTCTCCCATCCTAGGCAACCTCCAGCCTCGTGAGTTGTCACAAGGGTAGGAAATAAATTACCAGCCTGGGAAACTCAAGCCAAAATTACAGTCACATGGAGAAAGGACTTTTTCTGAACCCTGGGCAGGATCTGGCCTGCTGGGGACTGGGTTAGGAGCAGCCTGCAGCCCAGGGCCCCCAGTACCAGCTCCCCGCCCAGTTGTCTGGGTTGCACATCCAGCAAAGCACAGAAATGCCACGAGAAGGAAAAAGGCAGCTGGGAGCATGCCAGGGTTTTAAGGGAGGGGAAGGAGGTAGAGGAGCAATCTCCGTCCTGCTGAAACCCCTTGCCAAGCTCAGGGGCTTAATCTCCACCCGGGGCATGGGGAGACGTGAGATCCTGGAGTGATTCCTTTCCTTTGCCTGCTGGGCACCCCACGGCCTTTACGGGCAGGGTGAAGCAGTTTCCCAGGACATAGGTACAGGCCTGACACAGACAGATCAGATCAAACACCCTGCTTCACCCCTGACACCGGGTGAGCCCCGGGGTGGGGTTTTGCAATAATGCAGGCAATAGCCCAGCATAGCCCCGAGGAGTGCTTGGGAAATAAATACAGGGAGGATGGAGAGATGCTCAGATAGTGCAGTGGTAATGGTCTGATAAGTGTCGTGAACAGATAGAGCTGGTAGAAATTGAAATTGAAAGACAGGAAAACTGCTGAACTGATCATAATCTAGGTTAGGCAGCTGAACTGCAAGACTCCCAGCACCCGCTGGGGAATCTGAGAGGGGGTGGCAACACCCCCTGCCCAGCCGCCCATCCCAGCACCGCTCCTGCGTGCTTTGGGAGACCCTCAATGCAGGTCTTGCTGCAAGTCTGCCCTAACAACTCTTCTCTTGATAATAAACCAAAAGCATGAGAAAAATGGTGCATGTCTTGCTGTCCAGGGAGTGTGGGGAAAGACCATGCCTTGAAGCAGCTTGCAGGCTCTTCAAGTTCCCCTGCCTGATGGCAACGCGGGGAGGAAAGACTTGGAAAGGAAGATGCCGTGGGCCAGCTGAAAAAAGCCTGTTTCAGACAAGGTCAAAACTTCCATCGGTGGCTTCAGAGACACCATCAAAAGCAACATTAACTGAGAAGGCAAAGTCCTCAGCCATGCTTTGATCTTCAAGGGGCTCGTGGAGGTTCTGGGGTATCTCCAAGAGCCCAGGCACCAGGCAGGAGCCCCGCAGAGACCAAGGTCCCTGCAGCAGTGCCTGTCTGGGCAGGCTGTGGCACAAGGAAGGGTTGACCTGGCAGCCGGTGCAGGGAGATTGCTGGGGCAATCCAGATGCTGTAGGTGGAAGGATATGACTTCAAATCTGGGCGTTTTCCTGCTGTGGGACAAGGGAGTGAGTTTGTTCATGGTGCTGTGCGAGGGGGCTGTGCTAGCAGAGGGTCTCTCACTGTCTACCACTCTTCCATCCATTCTTTGAGGCATTCTGCCAAAAGGATTTTCTCCTTGCAGATGCTTCAACGTGGCTTTGTTGTGGTATTGGAAATGCCCTGGCAAGTACTCTACCTGCAGAGTCTGCAAACACATTGAAAACTACTAATAAGGACTACCATGGCTCAGCAATGCACGATAATTTCTGTAATATTTGGTATTTTCTCACATACCTGGTCTGCCACCGGGTTTGCTACTTATGCCCAGTGAGATTAGGGAGAAGAAGCTGACTGGCTCACTACCCATCCCTGGACAAGGCTGCTTCACTTGCTCACTTACTGCTTTTATAGAGAGTAAATGGAGAGGGGCAGGAGAGGAGCAAGGAGAGGAGCAGTGAGGACAGGGTACTGGGGCGATGGCGACACAGGGCTGAGGAACCCCCTCCTGGGCTGATGGGCTGATGACAAGTCAGGAGAAATGCAGAGTTAAGGATGAAACTTCTTTTTTTATTCCATCATTTCTCCTCCCAAGAGAGCCAAGGGCCTGAAGAACAGGCGCTAGGGCAAAACCATTGGCAGCCATTCAAGTGCATTTTGGGGAACTTCAGAGCAGTGGAGGGAGGTCCACGCACACAGCCCTGATCTGGGGATGCTTCGGGAGCTAAGGCAAGCTCAGACACTCTTGACAAGAGGATTGACCCTTTTTTCCCTCAATCTCACCCACCAAGTGGGCCACCTCAAGGCTCGTGGGCACAGGCAGGCGCAGGCTAGGCAGCCCCCGGCCTCTTATCAGTCCTCGCTGCCCAACAGCCTGTGCAACTCTCATCAACGGAAGGCCAGCTTTGAATGGCCTTAAAATATTTTACAGAATATTTCCATCTCCATGGTTTGGGCCAAAATGTTTCTCCCTCTTCCTTATTTCCCCGCAAATTTATCATTGAAAAAAAAACAAAACCCAAATATTATCTAGTTCTGATTTCAGCAAAAATCCAAGAATGAAAAACCCCCACCCTCCTGTAACAAAAGGGACCACATTGCTTGCAAAACTGCAGCCACACTTAGGAATCTCCCCTACTTTAAGACTGTTGAGAAGGTGTCGGCCAAAGGTGGAGAGGAAAGCAAGCCACCTAACGAAGGCAATCAACTCCGCACCTATTCTACTAAATCATCAAGGTGTATCTTTAGCAAGAAGAGCATTGCGGCGCGTGTCGGGAGCAAGCCCAGCCCTGCACGCAGCGCAACCTCTGCCCACAGATGATACAAAATCAGGAGAGGGGCTCGGTTTATTTGCAGGGTAATTGTACCAGCTCCACATCTAATGGGGTAAACATTTCTGCGCAGCTATAAGGCAAACCGTGCTCCCAGGGCTCACCCAGCTTCAGTTCCTCCGTACAGCTTGCTCTTCTGGTTGAGGATAAAATGTTGCATGTTTCGCAAGCCAAAGCTTCTTTCCAGGGGTGAAACCTGCCTCAAGCCATCAGCAACGGCCACCTTGAGCACCCACTGCATCCCTTCTGCGAACCCACCAAACCCTGCTCCTCCCCAGGGTCAACAAGGCCACAATCCCCATGGATTAGCTTGGCTGTACTCATCCAGGGATGCTTGTGCTGCTGCTCTGTGGCCCGGTGGCAGCAGCAGGGGTTTTGGTGGAGATGTTCCCACGGCTGGCGCAAGAGAGGTCGGAGCGGGGAGCCGGCAGCCCGGTGGGAGCCCTGCGCTACTGGCCGCCCACCTCCGGCAGCTGCGAAGCATAGAGAGCTAGTGTGTGATGGAGGAACTGGTACTGCTCACTCGTCTGGATCATGCCGCCTCTGCAAGGGAAAGGCAGGTCCTGCTGATGCCTTGCCAAAGCCCGCAGCCCCATCCCCGCCTCCCGGGGCACAAATATTCCTGCTTCACCTGCCACGTCCAGGTGCATCTGAAACAGGCGCCAGAGCTGCCCAAAGAGTATTTGGGCTCAGAGGCAAAGCTGGGCTGTTCAAAATGCAGATTAACAACTGATTTGGCTCTAATTTTTACTGGTACTTTGCGAAAAATGGCAAAATTGAGTGTTTCTGAATTTAGTGGCTGAGCTGGAAGGTGCAGACTGGCTGCCGGGTTCAGAGCCGCCTTCCTCTCCCTCACGTCCTCAGGTCCCCAAAGATACAATACGCCGACAGCAAAACCAGCCTGGCACTGGACAATCATTTGCTGTCACCACATCTGCATCTTTCAGCAACCCTTTTGGTTTCCATCAAAAATGGTCCCCATGCCCCCTCACAATGCCCATCCCCACGTCCCTCCCGCATCCCTCCTCCCAGGCTTGGCAGCCAGCAGGACCCTCCAAGGAGCTGCCTGCTCTGAGCACCCACCTGTCTATGCGGAGACGGCACACGATTCCCAGGATATCCACCTCCCCCTTGTCCTTCAGCTGCTGGCACCCCATCCTGGTAGCAATAAAGCAGCCTGTCCGGCCAATGCCTGCGCTGCGGGACAGACACGGCTGTGCTGAGCACCAACGACATGGACCTTAATCTGTCTGAGCTGGACATGCTCCCAGATTGGTTTGCTGCCATTTCTTCCTAGGGGGATGGTGGGGTCCTGATCCCAGCTGCCAGACCAACTTTCTCAGCCAGGCACCAAAAGATGTGGGCTGGCATCATTCTGCCATGGCAAGGGGGTCTTGCCATGTTTGTACAGCCCAGCTGAGGAGGTTCTGGAAGCACCAGCCCAGTCTGCGTCCCCCATCCCTGCACGGTGCAGGGGTCTCTGCACCCCCCTCCCAGCTGCGCTCTAGCCCCAGGCACCCAGCGGTTTGCCCTGGGGCGGGCCAGCCTGCGGCATCGCACGCCGAATATGTTGCGTAAGGACAACCAGGTGCCCTGCTCCACTGTCCCCAAATTCACTTAGCAGTGAGAGAAAATACACAGAGGCCACCTCCTCCAGGAAGGCTGCCCTGAAAAACAGCTTCACAGCTGAGCTGCAGGCCACGCTCAGCGGCAGGGGAAGCAGGAGCCTGAGCCATGGATCTGCCGTGGGTCTGGTGTCCAGGTCCCAACCCTGCAGAGCTCTCCCGCTCCCACATTGATGTCCGCAGACCAAGCTGCAAACCAGATTTCTTTACGGGCTAGTATGCACCATGCTAATGCCACCATCCTGATGCCAGGACAGGAGTTGCTGGTTGAATAACTCTGCTATGGGGGTGCTGTGCCCTGGGCTTTCTGCGCCACAGTGGGACCAGCTCATGAGCATTCACACGTGGGATTTTCCCCTCTGGCATTTGCAGGCTGACCCCAAGGTGAGGGGCACGCAGGGGCTCGGGTGAGGGGAAAGCTCTTACCTGCAGTGTACAACGATGGGCCCTGGGCTGGCTGCAGCCTGCAGAGTCTCTTCCACCTTGGAGACCAAGTGCAGCAGGGGTTTGGATGACTCGGGCGTCTGCTGGTCCGGCCAGGAAGGGAAGAGGATGTGTTTGACCTGGCGGCATTCACCTTCAAGCTTTTCCAGCACAGAAGAAAGAAAAATCAGGATGTGGGAGCACAGACTTGCTGGGCTGGGACAAATGAAGGCATGGAGTCCAGCTCAAGCAGAGGCTGGGCAGCCTGTGGCTGTGTCATCTGCTCTCCTCCCAAACTACTCTTTGAGCCTCTGTCAGACACCCAGGAGAGGTCCCTGGGCCAGGGACACTGGGAATTGTCCCATCCCAGAAGGTGGGAACAGATACGGGGTGTTCCAATACTGTCGTGACAGTCCGGGCAAAGCCAGCAAGATCCTTTTGGGTAGTGTTAGCCCAGGGTGACTATGGAGAGCCCATGGGGTAGACTCCAATGGCACAGTGCAAATAGCAAAGGGCTAATAAAGAAGCTGTCCCCAGCTGACCCCCTCTCTGTCCCCTCCAGGGCTGGGTCTTGCTCCCTCTCAGCCTCCTCGGGCAGGCAGGAGCTCTACAGACCCCTCCTCTGGCAGGGGGCTCATAAGACCCAGCTGTCCTAGTCATGAGCCCTCTGCTGTCCTGTCACACAGCGTTGTGGTCTCACTAGAGAGCCCAGGGGTGTCAAGGGTACTGCTGGGCCCTGCTGGGCTCACCCTTTGACCCCAGGGTGGAGCTCGAACCCACCTGGATGGAGAGATCCCGGACGACGTACTCCACACACTCGCTCATGCCCTGCACCCGGATGGTGAAGGGACCGTAGGTGCCCTCCTTCTCGGGCCAGTAGTGGACACATTTCTGAAAGAACAAGGCAGGGTTTGTGGCTGTGCAGATGCTGAAGACACCCACTGAATGTTTGAGCTATGCTTTGCTCAGTGCTCTTGGGAAGGGGCATCACCTAGGGAGGGGTGGGGGAGTGGGGAAGGTGGATGCGGAGTGACACACAACACAGGCTAAGGATGGGATAGGTCCCTCTCCCCACGTCTGCTCCCCCTGCACCCTTTCCCATATGGCTTTCACACCCCGGGGTGCACAGCGATCCCCAGCCCCACAGGAGCTGTGCCTGCGCCAGTCCATGTCCTGCCAGATCCAGGAGGACCCAGCCTGGCTGGTGGAGGGCACAGGGATGCTGTGACAGCTGGGGAGAGAAGGGAGGAAGGACACGGCCATGAAGGAGAGTGTGGTTTCCCCCAGCCCGGTGCTCCTTGGATGCGGAGCCAGGGATCCCAGGCGAGGCACAGAGCAGCCACCACGCAGGGCACAGCGCTGCCAGCTCCTGTCCCAGCCTGGATCCGCTGGCTGAGAGCTCCCAGCCCAGGAGGAGAGCTGCTTGGCATCAGAGGGACGCTGCCGACTGCTGCCTCTGCTCTCTCTCCCAGGAGCTGCCCTAATCTCTTCATCCTATTATCCAGCTGCCAAAGCATGCCCAGGGCACGAGAGGCCATGTGAGGAGGGGAGGCTTTGCTGGATGGGGCCAAGGCTGCAGCCCCGGGGCTCTCCTCCTCCAAGAGTGATCAGTCAGGGGTCCCCTCTGAGATCAAAGCAGAAAAAGCAAGCAGGTGCTCAGACCCCACATTTGGTCTCACACAACCCTTTGCTGTTGTTATTACCCCCCACACACCCTTTGCTGGGTGTGCTGGGCCTGGGGACGGACAGCGGTACCTCTTTGCGCTCCTGGAGCTTGGTTATCATGACGATGAGGGGCGCCTCCTCCTGCCACACCATCTCCCAGAAGTCGGTCACGGTGTTCAGCATGGGTCCCTGGGTGGCAATGTACTCCCGGGGCCGCCCCGCGTAGCCCTGCCAAGCACATGGTCAGCTGTGGCGCTAGGGGGGAGACCCTGATGTGTGAGGGGAGCCTGTCTCCAGGCCACCCCAGCTCTTGTGGTACTTCTTTTCCTCTACAGGTGAGAGGCTGAGCCACATAGGCTATTTAGAATGATAGAATCATAGAATACTTCAGGTTGGAAGGGACCTTAAAAGGTCACCTAGTCCAACCCCCCTGCAATAAGCAGGGACATCTTCAACTCGATCAGGTTGCTCAGAGCCCCGTCCAACCTGACCTGGAATGTTTCCAGGGATGGGGCATCAACCAGCTCTCCAGGAAACCTGTTCAACTATGTCCTACTAAACCTGTCCTCTAAATGCTTTTATAGACCTGATCAGGAACTACCAGACATCCTCTCCATCCTCCCGCTCCCACAAGCCAGGACCAAGCCCATGGAGCAAGCCATGTGCACCCAACCTCCTTGCAAGCACCCCCAGGTTATTGACGTGACAATAGCCAGCGTGATGGATGCCTTGGTGAGCCACAGCTCAAGCACCGAAAGTGCTTCTCACTGGAGGCATTTCCCCAAGGACAAGCAGAAGTCACCAAGCCCTGCTCTGTCTGGGAGCTGGGATGGTCCCAGCTGGGTCCCACCAGTCCTGCCTCCCTGCAGGGCTCAGGAGGGGACATGGCAGTGCCCAACAGTGGGAAGGCTGGGTCTGGGGACATCTGGAGGGGTGGTTGGCACAGGCCCCTGCCCTGCCTCTGCCCCAGGCTCTGTTTCACAGCTCCAAGCATCCTCTGCCTCCACGGGCGCTTCCTCCCCCAGTATAAAATTACCAAAGAAACAGAAAAGCTTGGAGGTGTTCTGAGTCCTGCTCAGCTCCTGCTTCCCACCATGGCCTCACGGGCAGTGCTGCTGGCCCAGCAGAGGGGAGAGCGTGCGGCAGCAGCTGGCAGGAGCTGGAGGGCAGGGACAGGCGGGACGGTGGGAAAGCCTTCTCCCAGCGTCAGTAACGCGTTACTCCAGCTCCCAGCTGGAGATGCGATTTGGCAATACAGCAAGGAGTCGGAGACCTGGCTGAGGATGCCCTGGGGGCGCTGGGGGAGGCACCCACAGTGCCCACAGCTTTTGGCAAAGAGAGTACACAGCACTCTAGGCAGAGCTTCATGGCTTTGTCAAAAAAGATCTCAGTTAAAAATGCACCCAAACCCCTGTGATTTAATCCAGGTCTTTCCAGCAATCCTGTTAACAGCTTCATCCCACAAAAAATTGCAGTGGCCCAGCCAAGAAGCAGGAACATTTTCAGGAAAGTTTTGTATAGCTCTTTTCTCATGCCACAAGATTATTTTTTTTTCCTAGGAAACATGGTTTTCCATTCAGAAGGAGACTTGCAGTAAGACCTGGAGGTGTCAATAGTGGGAATTTCCCCCCACCTGCTCCTTGTGCTCAAAAGCATTTCATGGGATACGGTCAGCAGGAAAAACACTCAGTCCCAGGTGGGGGTTGATGTGATCAAATACCTGCAGAGCTCTTCCAGACTGGCTGTGCCTTCCAAGCATGCCAGAAGCAGGCTGGGAGGCTACTTTGCTGATATGCCCACAAAGTCCTGCACTGTGACACCCTTGGAGAGGTAAGTGGAAGGACGGGGTCAGGAAACACCAGCTCCACAGAGGGACATGTGGGCACATGCGTGCTCAGGTATGTGCACATGTGTGTGAGAGAGGGACGGGAGTCTTTGTGCATTTTTGTTAGCACTCGTGGGAGACAGAGAGGATGCCACGTGCTCACACACACCCTGATGCATGTGGACAAGGTGATGGCGTCACCCGATGAGAAGCTGCACGCTGCCAGGCTGCTTCAGGAAGACTACTCTAAAAGTAGTCCTCTGCTGCCCATGTTCAAACCCTCATTTGGACCAGCAAGCCTCCCAACAGTTTTAGGCACAGTGCTCCTGTGTCCAAAGTCAGACTCCGACCCTCACCGTGGGACGCTGGTGGCTCACACTGCTGCGGTCTCTTCGGATCACACACATGAGCACCATCAGAAAAGAAATGCTACTAATGACCTCCAGCTCCAAACTGCACCCTCAGACCACCTTCCAGGGGTCTGTCCATCCTACCAGAGGGCACTCCTGTGGCTACTTTTCCGAGTCCCCCGTTCCCACACTCTCTCCTCGCTGCCACGCACCCAGGGTGGCTGCAGACTGCAGACCCACCTCTGCTTCCCAGCACCTGTGGCCTGTCCCAAGGGGAAGGATGCTGAAACGAGATGAATTGGTCAGAAAGAAGCCTACCAACCCAGCAAAGCTGGTACCTGACTGATCCAAGAGCCTGATTTAGGGTGACGTATGGTTCAGCACCAGTATGACTGCAGCCTGGAAGGGGTCATTTACAGAGAATGATTACCGTAAATCAGGCTGCCTGAAGTAACACCCTTGGGTCTGGGGATTTCTCAGTCTATGGAGAGGGACCCCATCAGGAGTCAAAGATAAGCCATGCCCTCCCCTTTGTTAGCTTTCTTCTTGGGAAATTGCAACAAACCCCCTCAGCAGAGAGGAAATTCCTGGGCTGGGTTGAACAGCACTGGTCTGCAATGCTCTGTTGAGAGGGCTTGCTTCCTGTGGCCTTGCCAGACAACAGACTAGCATGAGGAAGAGATGGAGAAACCACTGTGAGGGAGCCCACATGGGTGCTTAAGCAGCAGGAGCCAAGAGCAGACACCTCATGAGACTTTCCCACCAAAAGGATGGTGTCTCTGCCCTGCGCGGATGGAGCCATATCTCTCTGGCTCAGAAAGGGGTGGCAAGTTCAGACTGCTACCCCAGGGCAGGCACAGGACAGTGGGTGACAGCCACTGCCCCAGCACGCGGGTCCCAGCATGGCACCTGCACCACCAAGGAGTTTGCAGCCCGATGCCCTGTGCGCTGTGGGCTGCGGGACCGGGGAGACCACCCGCTCTCCGACCAGGCAGGACTCACCGTGATGTAGTTGGCATTTATGTAGCTGTCTTCCTCCTGGTTCCCTGCCCTCCTGAGACAGACCCGGCTCTCAGGATCTGAAAGACATGTCAGGCATTACCCCAGGGACAGACTTTGAGAGCCTGACCCTGCCCACCCTCCCCGCCTCAGCTCCAGCGGCCAGAGACTGAGTCCTCCAAGCTTCATGCCACGCTCAGGGCTGTCTGCGCCCTCCCTCAGTCCCCCTCTTGCCCCACTTCACCCTCACTACTATGGCGGGATACAGCCAGCCGTGCCCAAACCTGCCTGTACTGTGGTGAGCATGGGGGGGAACTCACCTGCCAGGCAACGGCTCCCCAGGACCTTCCCACAGTGCCTGACCAGATCCCAAATGTTCTCAGCCTTTATACCCCCAGTGACATGCCCCAGGACACGTAAGGCCCCCGTGGCGGCAAGGAGCAACCCAGGCTGGGCTGTCATGCGCTGCACACCCTGGGAGTACACCCCAAGGAGAAGCTTCCCATAACACCCCGTAGCATGGTGTACGCCCCCTGCAAGACAGCAGCCAGCTCCTGCAACATGGTGAGCAGGAACAAGCACAGCAGGAACACCAAGAGCACCCAGCAGTGCCCACCCCAGTGGCAGGGCTGCCCTGAGTCACCCTTCTCCACCCACGCACAAACACCCCCCCAAATACCCCCCCACGCACACACCCCTCTTTTCCTTGCACGTGGCACCTGAGCAAATGTGAGGCAAAGGGATGCAGTGGCACATACTGGGGAGGATGGTTTTGTATCTGTCCTTGGAGGCATGTCCAGGGATCTCCAGCTCCTCCGGACTGACGAAGTTGGGTGGGATTTTCTGCAGGAGGAGAGAACAACTGTAAGGAAAACTTCATTGTTGCTGCTTGTGTCCCCTCATCGTGGCAGAGGCTCATCAGGCACTAAGAAGTTGACCCAGGGACCTAGCAGCACCACCAGAGATGTCAGTTCCTGGCATGAGCCCTGTCCTTACCCTAGACGTTGTGGGACATCTTCCAGAGAGGCTACCATGTGAGAAGAGCTTGACACAGGAGAGCAGGGACAGGCTTTCCAGGGACACAAGGGGGACTTGTGTGCGCCAGGGAGCGGGCAGCCAGGAGATACCCAGGGCACCCCTCACCCCTGTTTGCCCACATCACCTTCCCCGCCACTGGTGCTGTTGGGCTCAGCTGCGCTCGGAGCCTCCCTTGGAGATGTCCACCCCTGCCAGTCCCCCCCACTGCCAGTCCCTGCCATCCCTCGCGTGAGGAGGGAGAAGGAAGGGGAGCGTCACACCGAAAACTCCTCCTGGAGCTGTGTCAGGCTCTGGGCGCATTGCTGGAGCTCCTCTCTCCTCAGCACGTGGCTGGACGTCCTCAGGAATTTCAGCGTGATGTCACGAGGCGTACAGACGGGCTGGATGGGCTCCACGCTCCCCAGCGAGCTCATGTCCAGCATCAACGACACGTTGGAACCCCTCCTGCAAGGCAAAGGGGTTACTGCCTGACCCTCTGCCATCTCGGGACAGGAGGGCAGCCCGTCCCGCCACACTGTCAGTTAAAGCCACCCCACGCCGTGCAAAAGCCAGGCAGGGAATAACGTAGGATGAAAAAGGGGGGCAGGTAGAGACATCAGAAGACTGGGTGGGTTGAGGAACAAGGAACTAACTGGTCATTTGGGTTGTTTGCTGGAAAGCCCCCAAAGGACTGTGTCTAGGTTTGGCCCAGGCTGGGCTGGGGGTGGGTCAGGGCTGCCTCCACGCTCCGACCTGGCATTTGCAAAAGCTGGCAGGCAGGGGGCTGGCAGGGCTGGGCTGGGGGACCCCAAGGCCTGGGGATGAGCAGTGCCTTGGGTACCTGCTGTCTGGGCTGAGATGGGCAGCAGAGGGTTGGGGCTGCAGGCACCATCCAGCCACGCTCACCTCTCCTGAAGACGCACGTGCTTCTTGGCAGAGGGACTGGGCTTGTCCGTCTTGTCCATGTCTGCCCTGGCTGCCTGGGCTGTCAGGCTGCCGTTATGAACTCTGGAGCACACCAAGCAGGCTTGTACCATGCTGCGGCAGCCACGGAGCCCTCGTCCTGAAGCACGGGGAGTGGACACGGGGTGGCCTCAGCTCCTGGGGAATCAAGGAGCCATTGGAGGAGAAGCAGCTGGAAAAGACAAGGCAGATCTGAGAGGTACCATGAGGCTGGGTGGACCCCCTGACATAGGGTCCCCAAGCAAGGGACAGGTTTTGGGTCCTCAGCTGCCCTGGAACCGGGGACCCCCAGGCCCTGCATGCAGGCAGGTGGCACAGGGAGGACTCCCAGCACGTTGACCCTCCGGCATGCCCACAGCACCGCAGCCCACACAGGCACCCACTGGTGACACTGGGCATGGCACCAACAGCCATCTGCTTGCACGGAGCGGAGGACGCCCACACCCTGTGCTGCCAGAGCACGGTCTGGTTTTAGGGGAGTCCAAGATGCTCTCCACCTCCATGGGAAGCCCATGCTGCCATGTGTTTCCAGCCCTTTCCCAGCATGCCTGCTTCAGCCAGGGAACATGGTGGGGAGGAGGGAGAGCTGGAACCCACATGAGCACAGCAGTTTCGGGCAGGTGAAATGGGCCGTGGGCACCTCAAGGAGCCCGGCCAGCTCCTGCTCTTGGGAGGCATGGGGCCATGCACCCTCAATGACCTTGTGGCTCTGGTGAGGGAGGGATGACCCTGGGGCAGCCTCCTCCATCCCCCAGGTCTCAGTAACCATCAAGAGGAAACTGCTTTATCTGGGTGGCTGAGCAAGAGGCGACGGGGTAGCACAGCTGGAGGAGCGTGCCACCGCCACCATCCCCAGGACCTTGTAGGGCCCAGGCAACATCCGCAAAACCTCGCAGCACCCTGGCAGGGATGGGGAGATGTGGGTGATGCTCTGCTCTGGGCAGAGCTCCTCATGGTGTACACAGCACCCTGGGATCATGAGGCTCCTTCTCGTCCCCAGCTCCCTCCATGAGGAGGAGGCAGACCCAAAGGGACAGCGGATGCTGTGGAGTCGGAGCTCTCAGTGGGCAAAGAGTTGGATCTCAGGTACCGCATCAGCTCAGGCAGGTCCTGCAGAGAACTGGGTCCATCCACATTGTGGCCGTGCCGACTGGAAATGCAGCTGGGGCAGGAGTCGTTCCCCATGACTCCCTGCTGCCCGGCGGCATTTCTTGGGGTGGCAATGCCACTGCTGGCATGCGCACCGTCCCCGTGCCCCACGCAGGGTGCCCTGAGGGATCTGTGCTGCTGGGGTGTCCCCTGGCCAGGCAGGGCAAGGGCTGCTGCTACCCAGGAGCCACAGGACCAGGGGAGACCCTGGCTAGAGACAGCACCAGGCTCCAACCCCAGTAGACGTCCCTCACACCCCGGTCAGGAAACACCTGGGAGATGCCCCAGCCAAGCCCCTGGCAAGCAGGAGGGCCCTGGGAAGAGCCAACACTTGCAGGGAGAGTGTCCCCATCACCCTGCCCAGCATCCCAGCCCTCTCTGGGGCTGCCTGGCAGTGAGCATATGCCCACCGCCTGTGGGCACCGGGGCCCATACAGTCTGGTGGGGGTCGGGTGGGCACAGGTGGGTTGGGGGGCTGCCTACCTGCTGCCCTGCGGCGTGGGCTCCGTTGGTTCCCGGCGCAGGCCCACAGGCACCACGCCTGTCGGTGTAACACCACGGTTTGAAAGTGTTCAGGAAGCTGCTTATCAAAGGAGCTGCTGCCTCTGCCGCTTCCTCTCCCTCCTTCTCCCCCACCCTGCCTGCCGCCCACACACATACCGGCCACATCGCCGCAGCTCAGCTCCACTGGGCCGCAGGCAGCCCCGGCCCCACTCCCCGCCAGTGAACCGCCGTCCTGCGCCTGCGGGCACAGCCCTGCCTCCTCCAAAATCCTGGGGTGCCTCCACAGGCACCTCCGGCAAGGCCGGAGGCGTGTGCTCGATGCCTTCGGTGACCAGCCATGGCCGGTGCCAGTGCCAGCCCGCGGGGCATGGAGGGACAGGCGAGACTTGGCTGCAGGGCTGAGGTGGGGTGGTTCAGGTGGTGCAGTGGTGCTGCTCTGGGGACATCAGACCCCACCTGCCCCACAGGGAGCCAGGATGAGTCCTCCAGTCCCTGCCGCCCTGTCCATGTCCCCTTGCCTGGGCTGCGTCCCAGCCGTTCCCCATCCTGCCGTGGGGCTCCCACCCTCCATGCCTGACAGTGCACAGTGTGGTCCTCGTGCCACCCCACCGTCCCCCTAACCCATGTCCCTGTGGGTGCCACCCGCCAGCCCTCTGCACCCGGGACCATCCCTGGGCACCTCAAGGGAGGACACAGCAGAGCAGGGAAGGGGGTGTATTTGGGGATGAAGGTCCCTGGAGGGTCTGGCGCAGGTAGGACGGGTCTGCCCTTGGGGCACTGCACATCCTTCCTGATGATGCCCGTTGCCGCAGCCACTCTTCCTGTTTGTTATTGCCTGGGCCCTGCGCAGAGACACTGAACACTTCCTTCCTCTTCTGCCCCCACCCCGCTGCGCTGCAGCAGCTCCCGCCGTGTCCCCGACAGCCACCATGGACCCCGCACACCAAACATCTTCTCCCCCAGGCTGCCCCACTGGCTTCTCACTGCTTCAAGGTTGCCCTGCGCCACCTCCAGCCCAGCTCATTGCAGTGACCGAGCCGTCCCTGGGATGTGCGGCGCCAGCACTGCCAGTCGCCGTGCTGGAGAGGTGCATGTCTGTGCATGCCTGTGTGTTTTTAGGAACATGTGTGCAAGGGGGTGCTAGAATTTCATCCTGAAAACATCTTCACTGGTGGCACATGGGGGACTCCGTCAGTGCCACCTTTTACCTGAGACCTGGGAGATCAGAGGGCTCAAGCACCAGAGCAAAGTGCTGGGCTTGGCCAGCAGCAAAGCAATCTTGTCCTGGAGACAAGGGCCACCAGCATCCATGTCTCATGAGCAGATGTCAGGGTGCCAACAGCTTCTGCAGACTTGGACTGGACTCCATGGCAGGCCTGAGAATGGACTGAGGAATTGCTCTCTGTCCTATGTGGGATGAAAGAACTTGACCCTAGGACCCTAGAGAGACCCCCACCGCGGACAAAGAAGCCCCAGCACTGCCCTTTCCTCCCACCATCTGTCTTCTGAGAATTCTTCCTGAGATGACCAGCAGTGCAGTACTTAACAGGGTGGACACATAGACTTGCCCTCAGCAGGGACAAGAGTAAACAAAGAGGGTTCTTTCCTGAAGTATCAGCCTGTCAGACAATCTGGAAGCTTTGCTCCTCAGCAAGGCTGAAGCTGGGACTGTATCTGCCCTCCCATCTGGGTGCCTTTGTGCTCAAGGGGTCCCTGAGGATGTAGCCGAGATGCAGCCCCCTGGGGCCACCCTTCCTGCCTTTTGCTGGTCCAACCCTGCACAGACCTGCTGCCTCCTCATCACCCCGTTCCTCTGGCACTGGGACAAGCACTGGGACAATCTCAGCATGGCATTGGGGCAGATACCACAGAGCCACCAGCACAGGCGAGTCATTGGGCACGTGTTGGTGACATCTGTGCACCCACAGTCATCTCCAGCCTGCCCAACTGCCAGGCGCCTGTGATAGGTAGGATGGAGACAGCTGGACCGCCACAGACCTTGTAGGGCCCAGGGAACATCCGCAAAACCTCGCAGCACCCAAAGGTGCAGAGAAACAGATCTCTGTACAGGCCCCCAGAGCTGGGCCGTACCTTGCTGTACCGGAGTGGCATGACGGGCACATCCTCCTCTTCTGCACAGAGCAAAGCAAGGGCAGCACTGGCCTTTGAGATCTGTATTTTGGCCCTTTTTCCACAAAGGGAAGGGGAACTTTTCACCAAAACATGACTTTATCCAAGAAGTAAGGTCAAGCTGCAAAAGTGGTGTGGAAAAACTGTTTATGGAAATGAAGAGGTCCCTGTGTGCTGGCAATTTTAGTGATCTCTGGCCCACTGTGATTTAAGAGATTTGATGGCCATTTCAAAGCATTTGGGTTTCTCTCAGCAGTAAGTCCTTTCTTCCTCCTGCCAGGTTCTGCCTTGGTCATGAAACCCTCCTGAAAGCTTCAGCGAAGGGTGCAGATGCTCCCCCTTTGCAAAATGACCTTGTTTGGTTGCCCTGGGACCTGGGTCACTCCTGTGCCTTGGTGAGACCACGCACCATGAATGAGGAGGAAACTGAGATACTGAGATACTCTGCCTCTGAAGCAACACAAGGTCGAGGTACTCAGGGAAGTACGCCAGAAAACCCTGCAACACTTTCCCTCTGACACTCATGGACCTCCCCATGCCACTGGCTTGGCTCTACCAGCCACACGTGTACATGTGCTGGCTGGGACCAAGAAGGACAAACAGGGCTGAGCCCCTGGGATCCACACCTGGCCCCATTTGGCTTTTTCTTATCCAGAAAGCACTGATGGAGGCTGAAGGGACTGTCCCGGCCATGGGCACTCATCCAGGATGGAGGGAACGCAGGAGGGAAGCAGAGATGTGGCACAGGGATGTGCCATGACCCAGGCTCCGAGGGGCAGAAAAATCCCCACTGCTGAGACCTCCCGACCCCAAATGCATCTGGGGGTGCACGCATCCCAGCGTGCTTCCACCTGGGCAGCACGGCTCCTGTTCCTCCCCTCTGCTGAAGCACCAGCAGGCTGAGAAATGACAACAGAGGAGTATCTGGGGGGAGACAGCGCATGGGAAGCCACAGCCCACCCGAGATCCAGAGCACGGAAGGCAAGGTACTGGTGAAAAATGAGGCATGAGCCTCTGGTGGAAGCAGACTGGACGTGAGGGAGACCAGGAGCAGACGGAGCATGAACACACTGCTTGACCCAGGACAGTTTTCATCTCTTAGTGCCAGTCCTGCAGCAACCTTCCCCCCGACTGCGCCTGGGTGCACCCACCCACATGGCTGCTGCCCGCCCGGGGCTGGCACGTGCCCCTCTGCCCGCCCGCAGGAGCACACGGCAGGGACACACACCCACACGTGCAGAAAGAACACACCAACGTCCACCCGTGTAGGCAAAGGGCATGCAAATACCTCGCTGGCCTCTGCAGAGGATTGAAGTCCCAGAGGTGCACACACACGTGCTTTTGTGCACACTGCTTCTGGCCACGTCTGCGTCCCTGCTTGGAAGACGATGCTCCCACCCCACTCCTCCCAAGGGACAGGGGATGGGTCTGCAGAGGGGTGCAACAGTGAGCAAAAAGCCAGGAGCTGCTCTGGCTGGCGGTGCAAGGCAAGGGGCCCTGCATGACTGTTCAGCCGTGCTCATCCCATGTGGGATGCATCAGGCTGGCCTGGGGTGCAGAGCGCGGGACAGCTGCTGGGTCCTACGAGGGTGTTGGGGCCATGGAGGACCTGCAGTAGGGCCTGGCTTTGAGGGAAGACTGTGTCCAGGCTGTGGACAGACCCCCACCCAGGCCTTTGGTAAGGCCTTTGACACCGTCCCCCACAGCATTCTCCTGGAGAAGCTGGCGAATCATGGCATAGACAAGTGTACTCTTTGCTGGGTTCAAAACTGGCTGGCTGGCTGTGCCCAGAGAGTTGTGACCAATGGGGTGAAATCCTCTTGGCGGCCAGTCACCAGTGGTGTCCCTCAGGGCTCAGTTTTGGGGCCGGTTTTGTTTAATATCTTTATCAATGATCTGGATGAGGGGATTGAGTGCACCCTCAGTAAGTTTGCAGATGACACTAAGCTAGGTGGGAGCGTTGATCTGCCTGAGGGTAGGAAGGCTCTACAGAGGGACCTGGACAGGCTGGATCGATGGGCCAAGGCCAACTGTGTGAGGTTTAATAAGGCCAAGTGCCGGGTCCTGCATTTCTGTCACAACAACCCCAAGCAGCCCTACAGGCTTGGGGCAGAGTGGTTGGAAAGCTGCCCAGCAGAAAAGGACCTGGGGGTGCTGGTGAATGGCCAGCTTCACATGAGCCAGCGGTGTGCCCAGGTGGCCAAGAGGGCCAACAGCATTCTGGCTTGTATTAGGAATAGTGTGGCCAGCAGGAGCAGGGAAGTGATGGTGCCTCTGTACTGGGCACTGGTGAGGCCTCACCTCGAGTGCTGTGTTCTGTTCTGGGCCCTGCTGTACAAGAGGGACATTGAGGTGCTGGAGCGTGTCCAGAGGAGAGCTACCAGGCTGGTGAGGGGTCTGGAGACCAGGGCATATGGGGAGAGGCTGAGGGAGCTGGGCATGTTTAGCTTGGAGAAGAGGAGGCTGAGGGGAGACCTCATTGCCCTCTACAACTCCCTGAAAGGAGGGTGTAGAGAGGTGGGTGTTGGCCTCTTCTCCCAGGGGAATAATGACAGGACCAGAGGAAATGGTCTGAAGCTGCGGCTGGGGAGGTTTAGATTAGAGATTAGGAAGAATTACTTTACTGAAAGAGTGGCCAGGCACTGGAACAGCCTGCCCAGGGAGGGGGTTGAGTCACCATCCCTAGAGGTGTTTAAGAAATGTCTAGATTTGGCACTTCAGGGCATGGTCTAGTGACAGAGATTGTAGGGTTGGGGTATTTTTGTTTTTTTCTTTTTTGTGTGTGTGTGTATGGTTGGACCTGATGATCTCAAAGGTCCTTTCCAACCATGAAGATTCTGTGATTCTATGGTTTGCAGGTCAGGGCAGGACCAGGACTCCAGGATAGCCACCTCCATCGCAAGCTGCCACAGGCAAAGAGGAACCGGGGAGCCCCTGGAGGGCAAAGCCCAGAAGGGGTTGGGGGGAAGCAGCACTGAAGGAGATGGCTCTTGGGTGGGTCCCATAGGGTCACAGCTGTGCCCCTCCACACCTTCCCTCCCTCCCCTGGTGGGGCAGGAGGGTTCAGGGCCCAGAAGACAAAGGCCCCTTGTCCCCAGCACTCCTCTCTGCTGTCACCTTGGTGGCAGAAGGGTGTCAGGGTCTGGACCTCTCAAGGGTGGCCTTCACCCTTGTGCTTTCACAGCCCATGTGGAGAGCAGGAGTGCTGCAGGGAGAATAGCCCCCTCTCCTGCCTCGCTGCCTTCTCGTGTCCCCACACAGCATCCCCAGTGCCCAACATGGCGAGCAGGGCGGGTGAGCGTGGCGTTCGTTTCGGGGGGTAGATGATGACGATGCCCAGAGTGCTGCTGGGACAGCAGAGGACTGGTGATGGAGGGGCAGACGCAGAGGGAAGGGTCTCAACTGTTGCCACATCAGCCATCCACCCTGGCCTAACGCGAGGTGCCCAGAGATGTGTCTTGCATGGGATTCCATGTGTCCCCTGTCTGTGGACACCTGTGCATTAGGGTCATGAGTTGGGATACAGGGACTGGAGAGGTTTGTGGCAGAGCCTCAGGAGTCTTCGAGGGGCTGTATGGCTGTGGCTTTATTTTCCGCAAGGCCAGCAGGGCATTGGGACCCTACAGATTTGGTGCTTTGGGGAGGGAGATCTGGGTTTATCCATGATTGGGGAATAAATCCGGTTGTTCACTTGCATTGTACAACTCCACTTTCATGGGGTCATCTTGCATCCTCTGGCCATATCCTCATAGTCAGTTCCCTTGGTGCAAAGAGCAGGTCCCAGCTTCAGACTGGGACTTGTTCTCCCCACTAAAACCCAGCCAGTCCTTATGCCCATTTCTGCCCTCGAGCCTTCTCTCCCCCCTGCCCTGCCCTCACCCACACACCCCAGCACCTCTCTTCATCCTCTCTAAACAGCAGCGAAGACCCAAAGTCACCTGAGCCCAGGCAGGCACCGAAATAGCACCCAAAGCGCTGCCCCACAGTCTCACTCCCCCAGGATTGCCTACCGCACCACAGCCTCGTCTCGCTGGGCCTCCGTCACCTTTTGGTCCAGCGCTCAGAAAAGCCTGGTGTTGCTCCCGCTGACACGACCGGGAGCTCAGGATGTCCTGCAGGGTTTTGGAAATTAGCCCATCTCCTTCACTGTCTAAACATCGCTCCTGGGCTTGAAGGTGAAGCAGCTGCCTTGGGATTCAGCAGACTGTTAAAATCGGCCAATCGGCTCCCGGCGGGCATGAGAAGTACTATGCAATTAGCCCGAGCATCCAGCAGAGCCGGCTGCAAGGGGTGCGAACAGCCCGGTTACAGCCCGGCATCGGGGGGCTCTGCGTCGCGCACCCACTGGCCCGGGGACAGCCGGGAGCCGGGAGCTGAGCGAAGCACCTCTGCAGATCGCTTTTCCCAGAGAAAGACGTCTCATTGCTCCAGCTCCCTCCGCCTGAGCGCGTTCCCAAGGACGGCCCCGGCACAGAGAAGGCGTCTGCCACACGCAGCCTGTGCCGGCGGGGCTGTGGGGAGCGCAGAGCCCGCAGAGCAGTGCGGCACGTCAGCCCGGACCCTCGGGCATCCCGCTGGGATGGATCTCATCCTGGTGAGGGAGAGCTGGAGGGAGCGGACGTGTGACCTTCCTCCCCATTGCCAGTGACAGTCTGCGCAGGGTTTTCTCCTGCTGCTGCCCGGCTCTGTCTGGGAGCAATTAAGCAATTGCTGTTTCATTTTTTCAAGGCATCCCTGCTGATCTTGCCAGCCCCTGCACTCCTGCCCTTCTCCTCAAGGAGAACCACAAGGATGGTTTATCACCTGTATTTCTTCCTTGACCGGTGGGTGGGTTTTTTTTTCTTCTTTGAATGATTGCTGAACAGAACCACTTTTGGTTTCTGGAATTAGATATTCTCCAACATCTCCTGCGAACAACCTGAGCTTTCCTCCAACTTTGCAAACAGAAAGGCAGAGGCAAAGCAGGTGAACCACCAGTCCCATCTGTGTGGAGCTAGTGACGAGGCAGAGTTGGTGCTGCTGGGGACTAAAGAGAGGTGCGTGGGAACAAGGAACAGCCCCCCTGGGAAAGGTGTTCTCCTGGCGTGAAGGTGCTTTATGTCAGCATGGTTTATTCCTGTCCTCATGGGGGAACAAGCTCTCCCCATTCACTGTCACTTCGTGCATGGAGGATTGCTCTTCAGTCGAGCGGTGAGGGTAGAGAGGATCTAAGCCAGCATGTGGGGCCAGGTCGCCAGGGTGCTGAGACTTTGACTCTGTATCCAGCAGATGCCAGAGGAGGCACAGCAAGAGCCACGGTCATCCAAGACACACTGCTGCACCACGAGGGGACACAGTCCCAGCACTGGCAGCAGCATCTTGCTCATCCACATATCGCTTGGGTTTGTCCTGCACTTCCCTGCCTGCCTCCAAGAGAGCTGTGCTTTTGGAAAGGCTGTCTGAAAACCTTTGCGTGCCTCAGTTTCCCCTGGGGAGCTAGATGCCTGCCTAGCACGGGAAGCCTGGTGGGGTGGCAGCAAACAGTGGCTTGCTCCAGGCCACGAGACACACACACACGTGTCTTCTCAGGAGGCTCCAGGCCACAGTGCCTGCTTGCAAAACACTGCGAGGTGAGCGGGCAGGAAAAAGGCTCCCAGGAACAAGAAAACCCCTGGCTACCCTTCACCCCCAGAGCACACAGGACAAAGCACTCCCTAGGAGAAAGGCACAAAAAGGCTTGAGAATCCTGAAGTCCCACCGTGTCATTCCTGTGCTGGGTCCCTTGGCACGCTGCACCCAGCAGCAGCAGGGACCTCGGCACCCAGCGGCATGGGCTGAGCCTCGCTGCCTGCCCCGCAGGGCCGGGCCGGGTCTGCCTCGCACAGCCCTGCTGCCTCCTGGGCTGTTTTCTCCTGGGGGCAGCGAGCGCAGCGACCTCTCGCCGGGTGCAGGGGCCGTTATCAATAACAGGAAACGAACTTGTCAGGAGGAGCAGGAGGGAGAGAGAGAGACCCAGAAAGAAAGGAAGCGGTTAGAAAGTAGTCACTTCCATTTTTGCTGCGAGAGACCCTGCGCCCACGCGCCGCTGGGCTCGGGGGAAGCGACGCTGGCTTTCTGCAGGCTTATCTGGTCTGGGATCGGCAGTGAGTTTTTCACAAAGGGCGCACAGATCCTCTCCTAGCCCGTGATAACAGCTAGAAAGAAGATAGTAAACCAGGGATGGTTAAAAATAGCCCCCTCTCAGCCAACGTCCGGTGCAGAAATAGGTGCAGCGAGTCAAACAGATGCTGAGTTTGTCACTCCACTAAGTGGGGGCTAAGTTTCTTAACCTTGCTAAAAACAGCCCGTGCATGTGATGCTGACTGTACCATCTGGCCCCAGCACAGGATGGACCTGCGGATGCAGCTACCTGGGGTCAAAAGGCCTTGCTGCTGCACGGCACAGGCTAGGGAGGACGCGCCAGCAGCTTCTGCATGGAGTCTTGGAGGTGGGGATGAGCTGAGGTTGTCTGAAAGACCAGTGGTGCGGGGTGAAGCTGACCCAAGAGCTCGGCTCCTCCAGTTCCAGCTGCTGTCACGTCGGCTGTTGCTGCTGGACAGGAGGCACCTCTTCTCCACGCAGATACTTGCATAACTCACCTCGGTGGCCTCTTCCTCTTTTCTTGGGTAAACTGTAGAGCTGAGGCTTGTCGGGTTTTTTAACAAAAGCCATGTATTCCAGAGCTTTCCATGCTGTTTTCCTGCGCTCTATTAAAGTATCTTTATAAGGTCAGAGAGCGCACAGAAAAGCTTTGCTATCCCCTCCAAATGTGAACCCACTGCCCTACCTCTATCATGCAGCACCCTGCAAGATTCCCCTTGAGCACAGAGAGAGATTCAGCCTCCTCGCCTGAATCCCACCGAGAAAATCCCACCACGACAATCCTGTCTCAGCACAGCAGGATATGTCCTACAGACAGGACCTGCAGCTGGGATCATGTCAGATGCAGCGCATGTGCAAATGAGGCAAATTCTCTAAATTCAAATCTTCGGTCCTGTAGTTTGGCACTAGGCTGCCAGCACCCACGCCTGGCTGATGGTGCACTGAAAGGCATTGACTTGCTCCCAAAGGTGGGTTCTCGAGTTGTGGTGCATCTTGCAAGAGCCAGGTCCCACCTCCGCAGCTGGCGGAGACACGGGCCGTAGATGTGCCGAGGCAGCCAGAGGGCAGCAATGCAGAGAGGACGGGGATCTGCACAGCGCAGCTCCTCCAGCACGCAGCTGGCGTGCGAGTAAATGGGCCTGCCTGCTCTTGAAAGCTGTTTTGGATGTTTTCTGGCCTCAGAAGATCAGGAAGCTGCCACGTTGGGCCGTGCATTGCCCCTGCTGAGTGGTGCCTCCCAAGTCCCCTTGGTCTTGCCGCAGCCGTGCGGACGTAGGTCTGAGCCACGGGAACTCACAGTCTATTTTATCCCAGCTCCAGGGATCAGAAATATTCCTATCAGCTCGCCAGGGTGCTAGAAGCCACGAATGCCCCAGATTTAGAGGAGAAGCTAAGAAACTGCAAGCTTTTTATGTTGTTTTTTTCTTCTGCCGTTTGGGCCAAGGGTGGTCCCCATATGCTCTGGGGCAGGGGACACCTTTCCTGCCAGGAAGTGCAGGTAGTGGAGGATGGAGCCATGGAGTTTTCAGTACGGAGGATAAACCTGGTGGCACCAGAGCCCCTGATGCAGCACAGGCACCGGGCTTTTTGCCCATGAAAACCTCGCCTTGTCAGCACTGGATGAGCTGCAGCGGCAGGCAGCAGACCTCTCCATCACCCAGCGCTGCCGAACACCCTTCCCCTGCTCCCGCCCGGCATGGGCACGTGGTCGAGCCATGGGGCTGGCATCAGGGCAGTGTTTGCAGTAACCCTGAATAAGGCACTAGGTCTGCCACCGCGGGGGAGAGCAGCAGGTCACGGCCGTGGTGCCAGGTCACTGCGCAGTGCTCCAGCTTCCGCTCCTCCAGCACATCCTTCTCCCCCCATGCCTCCCCTCTGGTTTATGGGGGACGTTGCACCCTGTTAGCCAGGGCTGCTGGGCTGTGTGTGCACTTTGGGAAAGGGTGGGCCCCTCCTTAATGCAGAGCCTGCATGTGGTGCTGGGGCTCAGGTCTGTGGTAGCAGGATAGGGCAGGAGGGATCCATGCTGCTGGCGAGTCGGGGAGAGGATGGGGAAGCACTGGCTGGAGACCCACGGGGCTGCGGAGAGCGGTGCAAAGCCAGCGAGCTCTGCTCTCAGATGGGGCAGGTCACCCCCACCCTGCCACGCCACCAGCCAGCCTGGCAGCATGACACCCCCTACCAGGGGATCCCCCCTACCAGGGGCCATCTCCACCTCCTCTCACAGCCCCCCCAAGCAGCTCTGCCCGCCCCTCTTCTGTGGGTCTCCTGAGCCTCTCCCCAGATGCAAGAGTCACCAGTGAGACCATCTCAGCTGGGCTTTGGGGAGGCTCCACTTTGGGGAGCTGGAGTCCAGCCGGGGGGACCCAGCGGAGCTTGGACGCCGCAGCCTGCGGGCACGTGCCGGGCAGGATCCCTGCTGCCTGCTCCTGCCAGGGAGGAGATGCTGCATGCGGCTGCATCCCGCAGCGCTGTCTGGGTCTGGGCCCACGGGTGCTGACAGGACCCTGGGTGTCTGCCTATCCCTCCGTTCCTGCAAGGGCCTGGTTTTTGTTTCTGTCACGGTCAGGGACGACTGAGCGTGTAAGGATCCAGGATGGACCCTGAGGAGGTCCAGATGGGTCCTGTCTTCCACAAGGAGCCAGGACTGATTCAAGCAGTGACAGCCGCCCTGTGTGTCAGCGTCCTCTCTGCCTGCCTCTTCTCCGTAGGTCAGACAGTCCCCGGGGGTGACACTCACAGGCTGGCTTTCAGGGCAGACTCTCTGCCAACAGCTTCTTTGTAATAACAGTCAGCAAAGGAGGGGAAAGATGATGTTTGTCAGCTGAGAAAATACCCGTGTGTTTCCTGGAGACCTGCTGGGATGGTCCCACCACCCCCACTCCTGGTACCGCCAGGGACAGAGGGGAGGTCAGTGACAGGCAGGGGAAGGAGCGGCGGGAGCTGGGCAGGGGGCTCCGGGCTGGGGCAGAGGAGCGGGAAGGGGCGCTGGGGGGGCAGCACCTCCCGGTGGGGTGACCTGACCCGTGCGCACAGTTGCAGACCGGCTCTGGGGGAGAAAGGATGGACCCAAGGCTGGAAAAGCACTGGGATTGTACAGGGCTCCGCTCAGGACCCCAACACACAGCTGGGGGGCAGGGCTTGGCCTGGGAGGAGCAGGGGTGATGGAGATGGAGACAGGCACTCCACGCTCCTGGGAAATACAGCGGTGGTGTGCCACGGGGTGTCCTGCCCTTGTCCCCTGCCCTCAGCAGCACCGAGCCACCCCGGCGCACAGCAGAGCCCGTCGGAGCCGTGCTGAGCCCAGGAGCTCCCGCGCTCCCCGCGCAGGGCTGAGCGTGTCGAGCGGGTGGCCATGCATGTGATGAGTTTGTCAGGCCATGGAAAGCTCTCCGTAAGAAATACCAACAAGGCTGTGTAAACAAACAAGCAGTGTCCAGCCTGTTTTGGCCTAAGTAAGACCACGCGTTCATGGATGCTTTCAGCCCAGAGGGAAAGAGAATAACTCTGTCTCCTGCTGCAGGTCTCCGGTAAAGGTCAGAAGTCAAGCAGCAGGAACTTGCCTCCCTGGTGAGGGTCTGCTCTGGGACCAAGTCCTCTGCCCCAGTGGTGCTGGAAGAACTGCTTAGAAAACAGGAAACCACTTGACCAGGAAAAAGCAGTGAAATGTCCCCTTATTCTGCAATGTTTGTTGTTTTAGGCTCTCCCAGCCAAGCGGCTCGAGCCGGACCACGGCCCAGCTGATCCCCCCCGAGCCTTGGGGCAGTCCCTCCCGGACCCCACAGCCAGCCCAACCCAGCTGCACCACCCACGGGAGAAGCAGGACAGCGTGGCTTCGCAGCCCAGATGCCAAAGTCACTGCTAATGACAGCCCAGGGAGGGATGAAGAGGCTTGGAAAAGCTTGATGTGTCCCCGTTACCAGCCTGCTGCCTGTTCTCCCTCCCTCCCCTCCAGCAGCAGAGCACCTCTGCTTCCCTGTGCACGGGTGGTAAACTGAGGCAGAGTGGGTGTGTCCCAGCTCAGAGGTGAAAATAGCTTCTGCCTGTGGTTTGTGTAGGAACCAGCTCTCCATGTCTGGCATCTGGTAGGGCCTACAAGCCCCACAGACCCTCCATCCTCCCTGCCCCCAAAGCCTCAAGCCAGGATGCTCAACCCCATGGACACTTCATCAGGGACCCCAAGAGAGGCAAGGCTGAGCTCTGTGTCACTCTGCAAGACCCAAAGAAGGGTCCCACCGACCCAAGCCAAGCAGCAGAGGCTGTGGCCGAAGGGACAGACACTAGAGCAAAACTGTCAGCAGGCAACAGTGGAGGGGCCTGATCCTGCGTCCCTCCGCAACCGCCTCACCCCTGCTCCAGAACCGCAGCGCCCGCCTGCTGAGGCCACGCTTGTGCCAGCAAAGCCTTTAGCAATCGCCTGCTGCGAGACCCACGGCCAAGGCATGTCCCAAGAAGCAGCTTCCACTGTGGTGGGTGAACACCGCCTACGGCAGTGTCCTGGGGACCAGCCGCTGCCTGGCTGGTGCCGGCCCCAAACGTGCGTCAACCCGGGGAGGGTGCTCTCGGGGGGCTCTGCAGCTGAGCTGGGGAGAGTAGAGCAGGGCTGGGGGTCCTGTGAAGAAGCAGACCTGCCTTCCTCTGGGGGCTGGATGGCAGCAGACGCCACTCATAGGTGAAGAGACGGGCCTGTGTCGTGTTTGGCTCCGGGTGCCGCGGGAGATGCCAGGGAGAAGCCAAGGAGCCGCAGAAGCAGGCGCTGCCAGGGCTGCAGCCGTGCTGTGGGGAGAGGAACACCCCTGGGTACCGCGCTGCAGCACCCCGGGACCACCACGGCACAAGGAGAGCTACGAGCAGGTGCTGATCCCCTCTGCTGAGGACTCTGCCCTTGGACAGCCCCATCCCGCACTCTTCCCCACGCCCAGGGACCCTCCAAGGCGTCACAGCTACGGGGATGTGTGCAAATAAGCCTCTGCTGGCACGGGCTGACAGGATCCAGCGCTTGCAGGACAAGCTGGCCGGCAGCTCGGTATGGTGGCGGCATTGGTGTTGGTGCAGGCAGCGGTCTGGTGTGCTCGCAGGCGATGCACGGGAGAGAAAACGGCCAGGCAGCAAGATGGGACAATGCCCTGCCTTCCTTCGCCCGGAGCTGGCAGGCAGGCCTCCCGCCCAGGGGCATGGAGGATGGGCAGGCCCTGTGTTTACTCCTCCAAAAAAGAGACCTTCCTCCCGAAAACAAAACCTTTTGTGTGCAAATGCAGCCGTCTGGCAGGTTTGTTTTTATACAGGAAACTTTGAACCAGAGGGCCAGGGCTGGTTTCATTTTGAGGTGAGTTTTTCAGTTCATGGTGGTATTTGGAAACTGAGCCGCTTTCCAAGTTTGAAGGCTGTGTTTTCACGAAGCTGCTGAGCACGGCAGCAGCGTCCAGGGCTTCCTCCTCTCCCTGCTGTGCAGGCAGGCACGCTGGGGTGGATGAAGCCACCGTCACCTTCCCTCTGCCTTTTCTCCACAGAGTGCTTTGCGCAGCCGAGGCGGGCGCGCGGGGGAGCCTCCGGCAGCACTGGTGCCTGTGGTGGGACGGCCGGAGCCCCCGAGCGGCAGCTGACACACATGTGACCCTCGTGGGACGGGAAAGGGTCAGATGCAGAAGTCCCCCTGCCAGCCCCCATGGCAGATGCGGGAACCTGCCGGTGGCATGTTGGGCTGAGCCAGCGTCTTGCCAGCGTCTTGTGAGGAGACCAGGAACATGAGCTCCAGGCCTTGTTTTCAGCTGGGACTGCAGGAGACGGGAGTCTCATGCTCACTGCCGTGGCTCTTGCACATCCTCCTGCCACATCCATAAAGATGGGAGAGGGGATCCCTTGGGACCTGCTCCCATTGTCCCAGCTTTCCTCCAAACCCACTGGCAAGACCCTTCTCCTTGCCCCCAGGGTCCAGCTGGCCCAGGGTGAGGATAAGTGCCATCTTGGACAAGCTCTTGGGCTGCTCTGGACCTCCTGAGCCAACTCACCAGCTCCTCTCCATCTCCCCCTTGATGTGGGACCGAGTGGCACCAGGATGGTCTCATTCCAGAATGGTGGCTGGTCTGATGGGGCTCAGGGCAGCAGAGTCTTTAGCAATCACAGCCCACAGACACCTTCAGGGCTTGAGCATGGATCTGGGTGTCTGCTCTGGCTCCATCACAGCCTTGGGGCCCTCCCCGCTCCCTTTGCAACAGCAGCATGACGGGATGCCTCACTGTCTCCAAGGGTCCCGCCACAGGGTGCCCTCAGCACCTGGGCTGGCCCCACAGCACATGGTGCAAACCCAGGCGAGGTGCAGGGAGGTGTGAGCCCTGCCCAGACTGCGGCACGGCATGCGTCTCCCGCCCTCCCTGGCGTGCAGACCCCTGCCGTCACGGGGCCGCAGGAGACATCTCTGTCCAGCTGATCCCTCCTCCCTGGCATCCTGCAGCTGAGGCGCTGGGCGAGCCCAGGCGGGCCTTCCCCCAGGACCAGCCCAGACTTGAGCGTCAGGGCCGTGCACAAGCGGGAGTAAACGGCAAGCGTGAGCGCGCCAAGTTGACACAGCACGCGCCAGGCTCGCAGGGACGGGATGTGGACCACGCTGGGGATGCCCACCAGGAGAGGTACTGGTCCCACTCCCTCTCTCTTCCCAGCCGTGCGGTCGAAGCCAGGATGCGTGCGGTGGGGAAAGGAGTGTGGACTCTCCTGCGCTCTGGCACGGTACTGGCAAACCCCATCGCGCGGCCCCGGGGCGGGTGGCAGGGGATGGGCAGCCTTTGTGCGCTGCTCTGCCTGGGATTACACGGCGTTGCCTGCGCAGGGGGGAATCTCATGCCCGGGGTCTCCAGCATGGCGAGGTGTGGGTGGGCACCGGGAGCTGCTTCGCGGATACTTCTTGGCCCCGTGAGTGTGGCACCATGGTGGCACCGGACGCCTTTGGTGTCAGCCTGCGCAGACACTGCCTCCCAGGGTGGGAGCAGAGCCCCGCAGGCTGTTGGCGATGGGGTGGGGGGTTTTGGGGGGCCATCCAGGTGATGCCCTAGCGCTGCTTGCAGTAGGTGTGGGGCAGGCACTCTCCAGGCTGCCGTCAGCCCTCCCCACCTGGTGCCTCTTGCCAGGGGAAGGGGACTCCTGAGCCTGCTCAGCCCCAGGGGCGGCACCCGCACCCCGGGGGGGGGAGAGCAGGTCTGCCCGGCTCTGCCGGCTCTGGGCGTGCTCTGAGTCACCCACAGCTCGGCTCTTCCCAGCTCTGCAGGCGCCTGGCTCGCACCCACAGGCATCCCGGGCTCTGCTGCCAGGCCTCCTGCAGCAAGCTGCGGGGGGCGTGCTGAGCATCACCCCAGCATGGGAGTCACTCCTGCACCTCCTGGCTGTCCCGCAGCCTGGCCAGCACGGCTGTGCCTGCCCTGGGCACAGCTCTGCCCTGCAGAAGGGGTGATGTCCCCCCTCACCTGCCTGCCCTCCCCTCCCTGCAAAATGGGAAGAGCTCCAAGGTTTGAAAGCACGGGGCAGGAGGCAGGCAGCGGTGCTGGCAGGGCTCCATGTGGAAATGATTAAACACTTGCAAGGGGTTGGAGGAAGAGCATCCCAGTGCCCTAGGGTTTAGGGTTGGAGAACGGTGGCGTGTGAACCTTGCAAAGAGAGAGGTCCCAGCGGCACCTGCATCGTCTGCAGGCTCTGCCCTGGGAACGGCCTGTTCCCCTGGTTCCTCCCTTGCAGCCCCGGGCAGCACTCGGCTCCCCAGAGGTGGCAGAGAGGAGAAATCGTGGCCTGGGGCAGTTCACAGTGCTGGTGGGCACAAGGAGACACAGGGACCGGAGGGACAAGGACCAGAGGAATGCTGCTGCTGGGCCGAGGCAGGACAGGAGCCCCAGCGCTGCTCCCAGCCCAATCCCAGTGGCACCAATGCCCCATAGAATGCATCCCCCGGGGCACCACATTGTCACAGGGTGCCAGGCTGGATGCAAGGGGTCCTGCCCAGGGAGGGATGGCAGAGGTCCCATGGGGACAGCAGGGCTGCGTGTCCAGCCATGGGTACAGGCTCCTCGGTGCAGTGACAGCATCGGTCATGGCATAGTGCCAGGCCATGGCTGTGCCCTCTCTGGGTGTCAGGCTGAGTCCCTTCAGGGAGTGGCAGCGTCCTTGCCCACACGCTGTCCCCTGGCAGCCGCGTGCAGGGACCCTGCCGGTCTCTGCCCATGCCCAGCCTTGGGAGCATTGCCCGCCGGCTGTCACCACATACGGACCCTGTGACACCAGGGATGTTCGGGTGCTGCAGGCACGCACTTTGCTGCCCACCTTGCTCATCCTCACCCCAGTTGGTGCTTCCCAGGGGGGGTCTCCTACTCGCCCCAGGTCTGGAGGAAGATGCTCAGGTCTGGGAGATGCCTCAGTGGGGACAAGCCCTGTGCCACCAGCTCCACACTCAGGGTGCCTGGAGTAAAGGCCGGTGCATGGAGTACAAAGGCAAACTGGGGGGTGGACTCTGCTTTGGTCTGAGGATGGCACTGCCCTGGAGCCACCGCACTGTGGCTACTGTCCCTCAGCATAAGCCAGACCTGACACCACAATGATGGATATGCTGTCAGAGGTCCCCTTTTCCACCTCTGTTCCAGACTGGATGATCCCACTGAGGCCTGGGGCAAGGACAAACTCCCAGCCTGAGGCCCTCTCCCTTGCAGGAGGCGGTGGCTTGGCTGCACAGACCCCACAGTTCGACCCCAGTTCTGGCCAGCAGAGCTTTCCGGTGCTTATGGTCGGCGGGGCATCCCCCATCCCCCTGCTCCTTGCGGTAGCCTTTGCTGCTTCATGGAAAATGTGATGACTCGGCAGCCCCTGAGTTTCCAGGCCTGGTTCCAACTACTGGGTGGAGAAACCTTCTGCAGTTGTTTTTGGGTCTGGCACAGCTGAAGGCTTCACTGTCAGGGGGACCAGAGGGGAGATCTGGCATCCCCAGCTGAAGGCGGCCTCTCTCTCTGTCCTTACCTGTGGTGTCACTGTGTCACCGGGGTGGCCACAGGGAGGGCAGCACTGGCACATAATGAGCAGCTTCTTATGTCCAGTATGGGAGACTGCTGAGCCCCGTGGCGCCAGGGACAGAGCCTGGGTTTGGCTCTCACCAGCGCTTTGGGCTGTTTCCACCACAGGCACAGCACAAACTCCCTGAGCTCAGGGAGCAAAACTGCTGGGCCCCCAGGTTTAAATCAGTGGGGCTGGTATGGAGGTGTCCTCATGGCCGGTGGGGTGCCAGCTCTGCGTGCCCTGCAATGAGCCACCAGCAGCATGTGGAGGCTGGGAGAGCCACTGGGACACCTCTGGGTCCCTGCCCAGAGATCAGTCCCATCCCAGTGGGCATCAAGGCACGGTGCTGAGGCTTCTCCCCCCCAGCCCGTCCTCACGCCAGTCGGGGTGTCACCTCTCCTCCTGGATGGGGAGGTGCAGGGCAGGGGCACAGCAAGGCAGCGGGCTCCAGAGACACTGTGCTCCAGTCCCTGCTCAGCTCCCCAGCCCAGGGACCAGGGAGGGCAGGACTGATCCTTTGGTCCTTGGGCAAGCCAATACCCAGAGCTGTGCCCCCACAAAGGGCCATGGCAGCAGCAATTGTTTTCCAACAAGCTCCTGAGATGCCATATCCCACCTACCTCCCTTGCATCCCCATCCCACTGAGCCAGGGTGGCTGGAGATGGAGGCGATCAGCTTTGCAGAGAGGCTGGTGCAGGTGCGTTGGGGCTGCAGGCAGGCAGGTGTAGCGAGTGCGTGCGGGCTCAGCTCGATCTCCAGCTGGGCAGGGCAGACTGAGCCCAGCTGGAGTTTCCCAGGTTTGTCCTCTTGCTGGCCTGGAGCTCCTCTTTGGTGTGCTTTGAAGCTAGAGGAGCCCCACCTTGACTCTGTAGCCTGCGAAAATCTCCTGTCTGTGCCACTGCAGGGGGCACTGCCCCCTGTCACCTGCCTCAGACACTGGGGGATGCAAAATCTCTTCCCGGGGTTTTCCTTGGTAACCAAGGGAATTCCTTGGGGATGACCAAGGGAACTCCTGCCCCATCCCCCTGGATCACAATTCCCAGCCCACCAAGGCCCTCCATCCTAACCTCCGACCGCTGCTTCATCAGCCAGGGGCTCCTCCAATTGAGCTCTGTCCTCACCTGCCACCCTCCACGGACACAACACAGTCCCAGCCACCCCCGACATGCCCTGCCTCCACCCCAGCCATCCTCACCCTCCTCATGGCAGCAAACAGCCCCATGCTCCCCATCCAATGCGGGGTCACCCCTCCTTGTGCCGCCGTGGCAGCCTGCACCTCGCCACAGACCCATATGGGGACATCCACCAAAGGCCTCTCTGCAAACTCGTCTGGGAACCAGCCAGCTGTATCCTCCCAGATCCTGCCCTGGGCCCCCGGGTAAACCTGGCAAGCCCTTGCTGCAGCAGGGAGCTCCAGCCTCCTCCCAGCCGGCTGCAGCCGCCCAGCTCTGGAAAGGGGCCTTTTAAAACAGTCCCCAGCCCACTGGAGACAGCAGCAGCCAGCCCCAAACCTCCCTCTGCCTCAGCTTGTGGAGGGGGACTCCCTCCCCACCTGGAGGACACCACCTCCAGTGTCCGTGAGCACCCACTTTGCATTCCAGTGAAGGATGGCCAGTCCCCGGTCACGCCAATGTCCGGCAGCAGCAATGGGTGGCCCCAGCTGTCTGTGGCACTGTTGATGGGTCATCCCCATCACCGCAGGTGCTGGTGGACCTCAGTCCCAAATACCTATCAGGGGATCCATAAGAGCCAGAGCTTTTTACCCTGGGCCTCCATCACTTGAGCAGATGCACTGCTTGCATTTTTGACATTCAGGCCTCCCCAGAGCTGCCAGTATTAAGGATTAAAAAACTTGCCTGCCCTGAAGACAAGACATTGTCTTCTGCTCCCACCCTGATCTCCATGTCCAGGGTGCAGGGGGAGGGCAGGTCTGGGGACAGAGTGACTTGAAGGGCCTGCAGTTGTTGAGCTGTGCCTCTCTGCTGGGGGGACACCTGAGTCGTTAACAGACGAGATGAAGGTGACACATAAGCCCTTACAGCTGGGCTGAGCAGCAGGGCCAGGGCTCCTTCACCCTCAGCTCGCTCTAGGCAGGGGACTGGACGTCTGCAGAGACGTGACCGCGATTGCGGACCAGGAGTCCTGGCACCAGTCCCATTTGGCCAGGACCTGGGGAATTAACTGTCCCCTGTGCAAAGGGAAGGGGACTCATGTGCTCTGTTCCCTTTCCCAGCTGGGCTCATCAGCCTGGGGGCTGTCAGGAGGTTTGGGGTTGGAGATGGGTCCTAGACCAGGGCCATGGCGTCCCCCTCTCTTCTCACTTATGTGCTGGGGCTTTCCCATGTCTTTGCCCAGGCACCGGTGGCTGATCTGATGATCACAGGTCTGACAAACCTCTGAGTTTTTCTGGGGGGGAATCTGCTCTCTTGGGGCCAGCTTGGGGAATGTGTCCCACCCTAACAGCTCAGTGGCTCATAGCAATAAGCAGAGCTTGAACGGTCGCCGTTGGTGGCTGTACTGGCTACTGGGACAGACTCCCACGGCCACACAGGCTGTGCCGGCTTTTGGGGTAGATGCATCATTGAACCTCTTCCAGCACTGTCCCAGATCTCCAGCGCTGATGTGAAGCCAATGGCATCTCCGCTCTGAATCAGAGCTGGCATCCCGCCACGCGTTGCACAGACACAGCACCACACAGCGCACGGCCCTGGCACGGCTTGGGGCTGGGGGGACGACGACACACAGCCTGCTCCCCATGGCAGCAACGCAGAGCACAGCTCCCACAGCCCACGAGCAGACAAGGGACCCAGCCAACCCCCAACACGGGCAAAGCGGGGTCCAAGCACCTTTGTGCCCGTGGGGTCCGTGCAGCACACAGGAACCTCTCACAATGTGCACACACCCCCCCCACACACACACCCCCCCCCAGCTCCAAGCTGCCTGGGCATCGCACAGAGACACCCCTCTCCGGCTCCCCCAGCACGGCCAGAACTCCCTGCAGGAATTCATGCCTACAGAGCCAAAGGGCGCAGGAACGCGGCGGGCGGAGGGCGGGAGGCGGCACAGCACCCCGGGACCGCGGTCCTGCCGATGCTCCCTCCTGCACCCGCACCCGGCTGCGGGGGCTGCGGGCCGCCCGCCCTCCCCGTGCCGGGGGCCGGCTTGGGCACTCCCTTCCAGCTCTGAGCCGCCATCTGTCCTGTCCTGTCTCCTCCCCTCTCCTCCCCTCTCAGCACCAGCTCCCACAACACCGCAGAACTCCTCCCGAACGGCCAGACCGGGCTCCAGCCGTGCGGAGCCCCAGCCGCAGCCGGCCCCCCCCCACCAGCCCCCGGCAGGCAGCTCCCCGCCCGCGGCACGCACCCGCCGACACGGGGACAGCTGCGGAGTCACCGCAGAGGGACGCGGAGCCGCGGGAACAATAGCAAATGCACACAGCGAGAGGCACACACACGCACGGGACTTCTCCCAGCCCGGCGGCGTGCTCTGCTCCGGCCCGGGGACGGCGGGCAGGGCTGCTGCGCGACGCGCTGGCATGCGACGCCAGTCCCCGCTGAGGTCACCCTGTCACCCGCGCTCGGAAAGCATGCGGGGATGCAGCCCCTTGCTGCCATGGGAGAAGGGGCCGGCTGGGGGCAGCCACTGCTAAGGAGCTACCCCCCCTCGCCTCCAACTTGTCGTCCCTCTAATCTGCAGCCACCCTGGTCCCAATGAGACCCCCGCTGCTGCCGCTGCTCGTCCTGTGGGTGCCGCGGCTCCTGGGAACCCTGGCAGAGGTAAGCCCTCATCTCTTCATCCCCCCGTTTGTCCATGCAGGCTCTTGGCTCCAAGCTCGCTGGCGGCAAAGGGCTTTGCATAGTCCTACCCCGCTGAGGAATGACGGCATATTTCTGGGCTGCCTCTCCAGCCGTGCAGCTGCACCAAATTAGCGACGTTTGCAATTACAAGCTGGCTCTTTCCTCCGCTTCCCCCCACCTCGCCATGCCCTCTTGCCCCAGCGCCTGGGATCGGAGCGCATTGCTGCTGCCATGGCTGCACAGCTCCTTGCCCCAGGAATTGGCTGGCTGCTGTTCCCAGGGGTCCGGAGCCCCTTCGCTCTGCTCCGCATGCACGCTCCCAAAAGCACCGCAGTCGGTGGGGGAGCCAGAAATGAGTCAGGCAGCAGAGCCAAGGGGGAAATAGCTGCAGAAAGATGATTGCTCTTCTGTGGCTTATTGCGGGACAGGGAGTGGGCAGAGACATTTCCTTTAATGTGGAGGGAACCAGCCTCAACCTAAGCAGGGCACACCCTGCTCGCCAGCAGACTGTGGGGAGACGGGCATCCCGCGAGCATGCTCAGCACCCGCTGCCATGGGGAGGGCGCTGGATGCTGTGGAGCTCTTGGGCCAAGCCCTCACTTTGCAGCCAGTGGGGGATGGCAGCTGGACTGAGGGCAGTGGTCCCTCCATCCACCCCACCACGATCATGGGAAGAGGGGGAGCCTGTAGAGATTGACGGGGCCTGTCCAGAGCTCCCTCCCTCCCTCCCCACATCTTCTTGTGCCCTGTCTGTTTTGGTGGGATCTCCTTCCCTGTGGGCGTGACCCCATGTTGGTCTGCAGTCCTAGGACCCATGCAAAAGGCCAGAGCAGCCCACAAGCTACGTGTGCTGAGCCTGTCTCCCCACCTTGGCTAGGGGAGGGCAATGTGAGCAGTGACCTGGCCTCTCCTGGGAAAAGGGATCAGTCCCCAACGGGTCACAGCCCCCAGATGCTGTGGCAGCGTGGGACCTGTGCCTGGCCAGCCTGACCCCCAGCCTGCACAGGGCACCTCTCCCGGGGTTGGTCTCAGCTCAGACCACCTCACCTTGGCCCTCTCTCACTTGACACTTTCAATCCCCCAGGGCGAGGGATGCAACCGGACAGCACGGGCAGGGTTGGAGGGACAGGATACACCCAGTGATAGAGGTAAGTCTAAGCAAAGAGGTCCCCAGGCTGCAGAGGGAGGTCTTGGTGCATGGGGGTGATGAGATGAGCAGATATGTTGGGCCAGGACACTGAGAGTTAAGAGCAGTTTTTTAAATACTGTGCTTTAGACTTACTGGAGGCTGCAGGTCACAGCCAGGGAAGGGCAGAGATTCAGCCCCATCCTCCTCCAGCAACTGCCTTATGGGGGGCAGCGTGAGAGACGGTCAAGGCTCTCCTTCCTGCGGAGCATCAAGTGGGCGCAGCAGCAGCAGCACACCCATAGGAGCCCTGCACGGAGCCCCTGCAGTTGGCTGGGAAGGATCGTGCTCCGTGGGGCAGCCCCACGGCTGTGCGGAGCTGGCGGGGGAGTGGCACAGCCGCACTCGCCCTGCAGCCAGCAAGCGCTGCCGTGTGCTTGGAGCCAGCGCTGGCCCGTGCCAGTGAAGACTCTCCCAGATGATCTGCAGGCACCAGTCAGGGCATGGGGTGTACCTGGATGTGGCTGGCTGCAATGTGGTTTGTGGAGCTTACCCATGGGGACCTGAGCAGCGTTGTGATCATGGGCCTCCGGGCTGGAGGATGCCTCTGGCCCATTTTAGGTATTAGTACATTGCACTGCAGAGGTGAAGAAGATGATTGCCAAGTGACAGATGGAGGCAGGCAATGCAGTCTGTTGGAAACCCGAGAGAGGCAGACAAACATGGGTGGAGAACTCGTGCCTTCATGAGATAAGAAAGAGCCCGCAGTGAAATACCATCCCTCTTTGAACTCCATGCGGGGCACAGTCCCGCTGGCTCTCTCCAGGAGGAGACCAGCCATCCCCTGTGCTGCGACTGGGTCTCTGCTGACAGCAAGGGGAGCCAGCCCAGGTGTAGACACCTGACCCATGGACACCCAGCTACATTCAGATAACCCTCCTGAGCGCTCTGTTCCCAAATCTGCACTTGAACTGCTTGGGGATGGCACTGAGAAGGCCTCTCCGAGGGGGACTATGTGTTCCTTTTTTGTGTCCATCTAACTGCCCCAATTCCCTTTGCACTCATCTGCTGAGTGAAGCTCGCAGCGTGGCAGCAGGCTCCAAACAATGGCATGGCATGAAACAGAAGTTGCATGAAGTTCTGAAACCGTTCAGTGTTGTGGGGAGGCCACACGCAACACCTGAGCAGTCCCAAAGGTGCCGCTGGGGCTCGCCCCATGCTGCTCCGCTTTTGCTGTGTAAAGGCAGCCCCCGGGCAGGCCTCTGGGACAGTAGCTGTGCTTGTTTAAAGCTTTCTTGCCATGCCAGATCCCATGTAAGACTGTTACAAGATGTTGCACGTCATAAATTTTAAGTGCTAATTATTACACAAATGTCTTATTAGCACTAGGGCTGCTCTGGTGTTTCCCAAAGGCTGAAGGCAATAGAGAGCTCATCGTCCACGGCCGGGCTGGGGATGGGGAGTGCGTGACGATGTGCTGGGGAGGCAGAGATGGAGCCTGCAAGGGTCACATTGCCGGCTTGCTCCCAACAGTCAGGCTCTGTCTGGCTCCTGTTTGTGTAGGTGGTTCCTGAGCAACTCTAAGGGCAGGGATTCAATAGCAGTTTTGGCCACCGACCCACCAATTAGGCCAAGCCCTGTATGCCACTTCCTTGTCCCCAGACGCTCTCCATCTGGATGCCACAGCGCTGGCCCCGCAGCCACAGCACGCTGACCTTGCTGCTGAGCAAGGCCAAGGCAGGGACACACCTCAGCGGGGGATTGTGCAAGTGCAGCCCCACATTTCCTCCGCATACACAGCGTCCTCTTCCTGTGTCATCTCTGCGCTGGGCAGGGCAGTGGGAGTCAGTGCCTGGATCCCTCCAAAGCAGTCTTTACCCTCTCCCATGTCAGAGCCCACACAGAGACAGAGGCTGTTGCAGGGACCGTAACGGCCCCACTGCCATATCCATCCTGCTCCCTCACTGGCCTTTCTCTTGCTTCTGCAAGGTGGACCCAGAGCCCTTCAGCATCTTTTTGGGGGCTCAAACCAAGCAAGGTGTTGTCCAATGCTTTACACCCAGCCAGGGCAACTTTTCTGCCACAAACCAGGGCTGCCTGGACAAAGCATGTGATGGCCTGAAGCCTTTTGTTCTTTCTCCAGTGGAGGACATGCTCCATGTTCAGGTGCATCTCTTTCACATGGTGCCTTTGACCCCAGTCCATGGGGGTTTCTGATCTTTCTTTTGTTTTCCAAAGGCTGTTTGAAGCCCTTGGGATTGGGGGTCCTGACCAAAGCACGGCAGTGCCCGTGGTGGTGGCCCGTTCCAAGGTGTGCAGCGAGTGTGGGTGGACTGGGGAGCCTGGCCCTCCAGGCTGGCCACCCAGCAACAACTCCCTGTTGAGGAGTTTTGGTTTTGCCTCTTCAGGGACCTTCCTGAACCTCAGTGTGAGTGACCACGGCCGGTCGGACTCCCTCCTTCTGTCCTGGGATGAGCCGGAGGAAGGTGCCAAGGGATATTCGCTTGCCCTCTCCTCCCTGGGGTCACGCACACCGCTGCAGAATGGATCTGCTGGACCCAACATCACCAGCTTCTGGTTCCACGGGCTGACCCCTGGCACGCGCTATGAGATTGAGGTGACAGCCACGCTTGCCTGCACGGAGATCACCAGCCAGACAGTCACAGCACAGACAAGTAAGGGGTTCCCCAGGGACTGCAGAGTCAAAGGGTCTCAGTGCTCCTACCAATGATCGTCACACTGCTCTGAAGGGTACGAAGTACAGGTCTGTGCAGAGTCCCATGAGTTCACGGGGAGGTCGGGCATTTCCTTATTTCCACAAGGATTAGGGTCCTTCCCTGGTCCCCAGAGCTCCAGGGGTCCTTCCTTCATCCATGCAGAGGGAGGGTCCTGTCCCTGCACCTTGCGTGGGCAGGGTTCATGCTATATCTTCTCCTGGAATAATATAACTAATGATGGACCAACCTATGCTGTGGACTGCAGAGAGCCGAGGGGTGGAAAATGTCATGCCTGGAGGTCTAGAAAGAGCTACAAGGAAGTAGCATCTGCCCTGTAATTTTGGCACATCTCTGTCAATCACTGGCTCGCCCAGCAAGCCTTGCTCTGCGCCCTCCCTGGCTGATGCCAAGGACCAGGGGAAGGGGGCAGGGCTGGTGAGCCCACAGCTCAGGTGAGGGTGGCAGCCCTTGCCTGCGTCTCTCCAGAAGATCCTTGAGTAAATCAGTGCAGGTGAAGGTGGAAAACCTAGAAAAGGAGAGTAGAGCTGGAGGGAGGGGGTTGGCCAGCAGAAGGGATGGCGTCAGACAGCAGTGGTGGCTGCAGGGAGCAGGGGCTGGTGCTCACGGGAACGCAGGTGGCAGGACCCACAGAACCCGCAGGAACAGAGGACCTGGCAGCAGGTGAGCTCGCAGCTGAGCGCCGATGGGTTCATCTTTCTCAGTGCACACCTGGTGTGCTTCCTCCACCAAGCCTCCCTGCCCAGTTCAGAGTGACTGTGCAGAGACTGATCCAAAGGGGATGGTGCAGCCCACACAACGCCTGGGCGACTGGTGGGCTGTCAGGGAGGTGACGGGGCTGTGCTTGGGGGATTGGGTCCTGTTGAGTTGTCTGGCAGGAACCTCACCAGGTGAAAGCACTGTCTCACCAGCCCTTGAGCAACCCGTCAGGTCAGGCATCCCCAGGCAACCAGCCAACACCGTCTGTGCCCTGTTCGATGCAGGTCCTTCACCCGTCCGCAACCTGAGCTTGAGCAGCGGTGGGAGCTCTGCCATGCTGCACGCCTCCTGGGCACACGCCCCCGGGCAGCGAGATGGCTACCACCTTGCCCTCTACCACAGCGACTCCCAGACGCTCGTGAGAAATGCGTCCATTCTGCCAAACGCCTCCACCTTCCTGTTTGACGGGTTGCTGGCTGGCAGCGAGTATGCCTTGAAGGTCAGCACGCTGGTCGGATCCAGCCAGGCGAGCACCAGTATCCACCAGTGGACAGGTAAGGAGTGATGGGTCTGCCTGCCCAAGAGGGAAAGGGTGGGAGAAAGGGTTTGGCAGGAGGGGTGCAGCACAGCTGGGCTGGCAGGGAGGGGGAGGAGGTCTCCAGGCTCGGGATGGGGAGTTTGTGTGGCATGGGGAAAAGCTGGGAGTTTTTCACATCCCCGCTGTGAACCCAGTGTGCTTGGCCATAGGGACATCCTTACACCTCAGTCCTGCCCTGCAGGACCCACAGCTTGGGTTTGGGTGCTCCATGTCCCAGTGGGAGAAGGGCAATCTGGGGATCTTGACAAAAGATCTTGGCTGGTGGGAGCTGCAGAAATGTTGCATTACCCAGGCGGCCACCCCCTCTGCCCTGCAGCCTGAAAGAGCGCAACAGTATGGAGGGACCGCAAGAGCCCCTCAGCCTGCCTGGGAAGGGACATGGGAGAGACATCCCTCAGCAGTCCCCTCAGCCCTCATGCCAGCATAGAGAGCAGTTGTGGGCATAGGAGACCCTGGGGAGAGAGGAGGGTCCAGGGACCCCCAGTCCCAGTGTTGAACGTCGCTCCCTCCTGCCTTTCCCCTCAGCTCCCTCCATCCCCACCCAGCTGAGGCTCAGCCCGGGCTCCAGCACCAGCCTCATCGCCTCCTGGGTGGGTGCTGGGGGGGCAGCGTGGCTGCACCTCGCACTCCACAACCTCCTCACCCAGACGGTGACCACCACCCTATCAGCCAGGAGGGGCCTCACCAGCTACACCTTCCAGCATCTCCACCCCGGCACCCAGTACTGGTTGGGGCTGAGTGCCATGGCAGGGCCCTACACCATGGTGGGGCCCAATGCCACCGCTTGGACATGTGAGTATGATGGGCAGGGATGGGGGAGGACCCTGGTGGCCCTGGCTTTCTCCCTGCCTCTGGTCCAGCCTCTGAATCCAAAGGTCTCCTGCCAGAGCCCTGGGTGCAGCGGGCAATTCTTCTGCTTGGACCTGGCCAAAAGCTGCTACAGGACCTGGCTCTGGGGCCAGTCGGTCCCCTGGGCAGGTGAATTCCCAGTGCTGTCCTGCTTCTCCATGGGGAGCATTGGGATCAGCTTGTGGCATCTCCCTGAGGAGGATGATGGAAGGGCAGTGGATCCCACTGGTGTTCAGTGCTGCTGGGGCTGGGCTCTCACATGCCTCAGGGCTGTCCAAGGGCAGCAGAGAAAACGGGGGGCAAGGGGATAGTAGTTTAGCTGGTTTGAACTGGAAGTTCATGGGGGTAAATGGAACTTTGATCCCCTTTGATTTCTGTCAGGGATATATTTTGGTAGCACCTGGTTTTGGTAGCATCCTGGTGGATGTTCCTAATGTGCAGGGTGCTGTGCAAACACAACCAAGGAAGCCAGCATCTGCAGGTCAAGAAATTGAGGTAGACCTGCCAGACCCCAGCTAGGTGTACCATTCAACCCAACTTCCTCCAGCTTCTGGCCTAAGGCTGACAATGGCCCTGAGGACAGGTGAATTTCACCACCACGGTCCTGGTTTGCTGCCAATATGGTGTCCATAGCGCTGCAAACAGTTCTGACCCCAGACTTGCTCTCCCAGATGTTCCCAGGAAAAACGAGGGGGAAACAGAGAGGGCAAGCCTAGCCTGCAGAACAGAGCAAGACTCATGCCAAACGCCAGGAAAGCGTTGGCCCTCTCCAGTGAGGAGCAACAAATTACGGAGGTGCCGAGCTGCAGGCTCAGGGCTGTTGTGGCCAGTGACTTGTCCTGGCCTGGGCAGAGTCAGTGGTCAGGTGCAAGCTGGAAGGACCTGGGTGCCACCAGCTGATGAGTCTCCAGCTCTTTCCTGCTCTGCCTGCCAGCCCAGGAAGCTGGAGCCTGCTCACTGCTGACTCTGCAGCTGGGATTTTGGAAGACCTCCACACCCCCAGCTGGTTTGTTTCTGCTATGAAGCCAGTCTGACTCTATCCCTGCCATTGCCGTCTGTGGCTCTGACCTACCCGACTGAACAAACGTCCCTGGTGCCAGACGCACAAGCCAGGGGCATCCGGCCAGGAGTTCGGTCCAGGCCAGTTCCTGGGAATATCAGCAAGTTCATGACGGGACACAAATGGAGAGGAGGGGTACTTTTAGGAATTTCCCAGCAGGGCTGCCAGCTTCATCTGGGCTCTGCTAGATGAGGAGTGGTTGTGCTGGGGAATGGAGACAGCACGCTCCAAAAAGATGTCTAAGGCTGGATGTGACCCTGCAGATAAGGAAGCAGGGAATGAGGCTCACGGGTGTATGGGGTCCAGAGCACCCCATAATCCTGATGCACACAGTCCCCTTCCCTTCCAGACCCCCTGAGCCCTGGCAACGTGACCCTGAGCACTGCGGAGGAGCAGAACTCCTTGCAAGCTCGCTGGAGCACCGCGGTGGGAGAGAGGAACTACTATCTGGTGACGCTGCAGGAGGGAGAGGATGGTGCACCGACGAGGAACATCTCCGTTGACGGAGACAACAATCATGTCACCTTCCACGGGCTGAGCCCTGGGAAGCAATACTCTGTCCAGGTGACGGCGGTGGCTGGGCCTTACCGGGCATCAGCCCGCAGCACGGCAGCCTGGACACGTAAGCTGAAAGCCCAAGAGTGTCCTTTCAAGGCCATTTCTGCCACCTGATGGAGGGCTGATCCCCAGAGGGAGGGATTGCAGCAGGGGCAGAGATGGGGCTGTGCAGTGCTGCGGCACCTGGTCTCAAGGGCAGGCTGTGGGGCAGAGCGGCAAAATCTGCTGCCCCACGGCTCCTCGTGAGGGGGGACCGGGAGGTCCTTGGCAGACTTGTGCCAGGCACAAATCGAGACCAGATCCTACTCAGTAACCTTCAGGCTCAGTGTTTGGCAGTCTTCAAGACAGCTTCCCCCCCACAACCAGTTCACTCGGAGCAGCATCTCCCTGTCCCCAGTCCCTCCTGGGCAATTCATGGAGCTGCAGCTGGTGCTCAGGCAGCCACCCCAGAGCTGCCACCCCGGGAAGGAATGACTGGAGCCTTAAACAGCGTGGGGAGACGCTCACCCAGCCCCTGGTGCTGGGAGCGATAAAAGGCTCCCCCTGCAGCCCTGGCTGCCCATGTTCCGTGGGGGGAACGCTGCAGAGTGTCGTGAGAGCAGTCTGGCTGCCTAATGCCCTGCCTCACACAGTGACATGCACAATCCCATCCTTGTCCCTTGCAGAGCCGCTAGCACCATCTGGTGTGAGTCTGTCCAGCCAGGGGAGCCCCTACAGCCTACTAGCCAGCTGGGAGGAGGCAATGGGCGAGGGCTACATGCTGGCCCTCAGCCCCATGGAGCACCCCGTGAAGAACAGCTCGCTGCTCCGAGGTGTCACCAACTTCACCTACAACGGCCTCCGCCCTGGGACTCTCTACACCTTTGAGGTCAGCACCGTGGCTGGCCCCTACACATCCTCACCCCGGCGCATCACCAACTGGACATGTGAGTGACACAGCCCTCACCACAGCCAGCCCCGGGCTTCCCACTGGATCTTGCCCTTCTCTGTGATGCTGTGCCCCAGGGCGTGTGATAGAATGGGTCTTCTGCACCTTCATGCAATAAAAGGGCAAAAGGCTCCGGAGGAAAGCACAGGTGCTGCTGGATGTGTCTGACCCTGCTCTGTATCCCAGCCGCCCGGCACAAGGGTCAGTGCCCTCCTCCTCCTCCCCCAGCCCACCCTCCTGCGGCACTGCTCAGGCTGCATCTGCCCTGAAACACCTCTCCACCACCCTGGTCCAGACCATCCCACCCACCACCTCCTCCAGCACCAGAGCAGTCCTCTCTTACCATGCCAGCTCCAAGTCTGCGCGGGCCCAGTCCCTGCCAAACTGGTGTGCGGGTGGCAGCAGGGGGGACAGTGGCTGCTCAGACCCCATGGGTGGCCAGAGCGCCTGGATGCAGGTTCTCCCAGGGAAGGAGCTCCAGCCCCAGCACATTTGGGGCTGCATTTCTGCCAGGTGACCCCAGTCCGGGTGCAGCTGTGACTCTAGACTTTTCCTTTCCTAGATCCTTTGCCCCTGGAGCAGCTGACCCTCAGCAATCAGGGCCACAGCACCTCTCTGCAAGCCTTCTGGAACGCAGCTCCCACTGGCAGCACCGGATACACGGGCACCCTCTGGGAAACCAAGTTCCAGAAGCGGGTCAGGAACACGACTTTGGGGAACAACTGGATGAATGTCACCTTCGAGGACCTTGTCCCTGGGCGGCAGTATACACTGGAGATGGCTGCTATGGCTGGACCTTACAGATCCCCTGTGCGATCAGCCACAGACTGGACATGTGAGTGTGATACCCCGACCTCAACCCTACTGCAGATTGCAGCCGTGGCCTGCCAACAAGAGCAGAAAGCTCACGGCATGGATGCAAGGGAGAGTGTGGACCATGGGGACTATGGGGAGGTGGGGGAACCAGGGTCAGGAAGGCATAGACAGACAAAGAGTGGAAGAGCCACATTCAGCCAGGTTGGAAGTAAAAGGGTCTTCAGGGCAGGAGAAATCCATCACTGAACAGAAAGCATCTCCAAATGTCACCCAGCAGGAAAGGTGGGGACCTGCTCCAAAGTTTGTTGTGGAGCAGAAGCTCAGGCTGTTCTGGGGTTTGATATGCCAGGGCTGATTACCTGAGCCCAGCAGGGACGGGTGGTGAAGGGTGCCCAGGATGAGTGCGTGCAGGCCCCCACTCCACACTGCAGCAGCTCCACCACGACTGCCTCTCACCACCTGGATGTCTCTTCTCTCTCAGACCCCCTGGCTCCAGCTGGTGTGACCCTGACCAACACACGACGCCCACTGGGACTCGCCGCCTTTTGGGACAAGGCTGCTGGCGATGTGGACCAGTTCCACCTCCAGCTCTACAGCAAGAGCCATCCAGCGCAGAGGAACATCTCAGTGGGGCCAAACGCCCACAACTTCACTTTTCTGGGGCTGTCCCCTGGCATTCAGTACTTCCTGAAGGTGACCGTCCTCGCTGGCCCATACAGATCCTCGTCACACTTTGCCACTGAGTGGACATGTGAGTGAGAAGTGTCCCCAGCCTCCTGCAGGGACAGGGCATCCTAGCACTGTCTGCAAGACTGGCAGTGGCATGGACGTGTCCGAGCAGAGGGAGGGCTCCAGTGAGACCTGCCCCTGGGAATCAGAGCATGTGTCGTGAGTTAGGTGCTGTGTGCTGGCTTCTGGGCCGCAAAAGACCCTTTTCACCAGCCTAGGTTTTCCCAGGTCAAGCTGAACCTTCTGCCTAGACCACTTGTGGTCTCAAGGCCAGCCTGGAACTGGTGGGACAGGGATGGGAGAGAGGAAGAACAGGGACCCTTATGGGCTTGCTGCTCCCTGTCCATGCAGCAGAGCAGCCCACCAGAGAGCTGAGTGCTCTCTCTGCAGCACAGCACCTGCCTGCTGGCAGCACCCTGGGGATATGGACGGGCAACTTGTATGTCCCCCAGGACAACAGGGGAGCTGGCAGTCAGCAGCCACCACTTCTCCTTTAGTCCTGTGCAGAGGTGCAGGCTGTGTCCTGGCTTCTCCAGTTGCTTTCCTCCACCATCTCATGTAACTCCATGCTGTGTTTCCCCCTAGATCCACTGTCTCTGGCTAACGTGAGTGTACAGCCTGGCCGGAGACCTCAGGAGCTACACGTGAGCTGGGTGGAGTCAGGCGGTGGCAGAGACCACTTGGTACAGCTCTCGGTAGCTGAGTCCCTGTCCATCATAAGGAATGTGTCTGTCCCTCGTGGAGTCACCCAGCTTGACCTGGAGGGGCTGGTGCCAGGGTCCCGATACCGTGTGGAGATCATTTCTCAGGCTGGGCCTCATCGCACCTCCTCTCAGACTGCCATCGGCTACACTGGTAGGAACGTAGCTCCACTGCACCCATCCCCATCCCTGGGGCCCAGCCTGGCTCTGACCTGGTGAGGGGCTGGGGACCAAGAGGGAGTCCCAGGGCTGTTCTGCAGGAGGGCCCTGAGACCATGTCCCTGCAACCCCACTGGTGCCTGTCTCCTACTCAGGATGCTGGCTCTCTTGTTGGGACCCTCGCTCATCCTGAGCCCAGCAGCCCAATGGGGCATGCTGTGAGCCTGCCCCAGCACTGTGGGACAAGGGGGTCTCGGGCTGTGGTGGTGGTGCACCATTATCAGCTAGGACACAGGGAGCAGCATTGATCTGGGAGCAACCTGCTGCTTTCAGCAGTCTTTAGGCAGCGTGTTAGATGCTCACAGTCCTGCAGCTCCTGGCTTCATTCCCAAACTAGAGTCAGTCCTGAGCATCCCAGGTTTGTCCCCTGTAACTCTGTTTCTCTCCCGCAGTCCCGCTACCTCCTCTTTCCCTGTCAGCAAGCCCTGTCCATACTGCCCAGGCTCTGGCTGTGCACTGGGAGACCTCTCCTGGGCAGAGGGATGGATACTTGCTCAGCGTGCACGAGGAAGGTTCTTCTGCACCAGCGAGGAACCTGGAAGCAGGGAAAGACAGCACCAATGTCACCCTAGCACAGCTGGAACCAGGAACTTGCTACCTTGTTGGGATCTGGGCAGTAGCTGGACCCTACCGCTCCCTCCCCAAGAACATCACCAGCTGCACAGGTGAGCATCCATCCACCCACCGGAGATTTGGGTGGGAGCACTGTGAGGAGCTCCAGAATGGGATGGGGATCAATGTTGGCACCCAGGGAGGGGAGAGGAGGGCACCCTGGCCTGGTTCCCAGTGATGCTGGTCTGCAGGCATCTGCTGCCTCTTGCAGCCGCCTTGCACCCTGTGGGCGCAGAGCGCTTGCTGGCCGGTTGTTGCTGGCTGCCTGGGGAAAGCAAGACTCCTCCCCAAAGACAGCTGCATGTTGAGAACTGGATCTTTTTCTCTCTGATTCATGCGTCTGTCTTTCCTCGCAGTTCCTGCTGCACCGACAAACTTGAGCCTTATCAACCCCGGCAGCTCCTCAGAGCTTTACACGTGCTGGAGCAAGCCCCCTGGCAGGAGGGATCACTACCGTGTTATTCTGTATACCCTCAGCACCCAGAGTAGGGATCGGGTCCAGACTTTGAGTCCCGATGCCCAGAACATCACCTGGACTCACCTGGAGGCGGGCAGCAGGTTTGCTGTGCAGGTCACTGCTGTGAAAGGCTCGCTCAAAGCCTCCTCCACCAATGTCACCCAATGGACACGTGAGTCTGGTGGGTTGGGTTGGACACTCCACTGTGCTCCAGAGCCTCCATCTGAGCCTTGCAGAGCACCCACCACCACCTTCCCCATCCCAAACCCTCCCGCTGTGTCCCCAGCTTCCACGCAGTTGTCCCACCTTTCTGCTCACTGTCCTCGCTCCTGCCCTGACACAGACCCAATTCTCCCTACCTATCTCAAAGGCTCTGGATATCTCCCTGCCATGTCCAGCTGCAAACCCTGGGGATGCTGAGATCAGAGCCACATGCACTGCCTGCCCACTTGTCCCCATGCTTCACTCTGGGAGATTCTCTGGTGGCCATCCGGCCCACTGGGAGCGGGGGGCTGGAGTCCAGCACTGCCAGAGCACAAGGAACCACTGGGCAAAGCAGCCAGCTCATAGCACTGAGCAGCAAGTGGTGGCACGCGGGGGCTGACTGTCTCCCTCTTGCTTTCCAGATCCCTTGGCCCCTGCCAACCTCACCCTGGGCAGCCCCTCTGCCTCTGCGCTGCAGGCCTCCTGGGCAGCAACGGGGCGAGGAGCAGAAGGCTATGTGGTGGATGTCTATGACACAGCCTCCCGCAGTCGTGTTGGGCGCGTGGTGCTGAGTGGGGATGCCAGGAGTCACACCTTCCGAAACCTGAGCCCCGGCACCCGCTACAGCATGGCAGTGAGGGCCACAGCTGGGCCTTTCCACACCAGCAGCCCCAACTTCACCCACTGCACACGTGAGTATGATGCTCTCCTTGCAGCCAGGTGTCCTCTACCAGATCTCCCCCTTCCCAGTTCAAATCATACTAGTGCAGCCAGATCCTGCCTTCCTCTTCCACCCATACAAGGGCACAGTGCCCATGCCCTGCTGGATGCACCATGGGGACTCTGTGCATGACCCTCTGGCCTGACCACCCATGTCTCAGGTAGCCATCCACAGCCATCCACAGGCTCAGGCCGCACCAGGGAGGAGGAAATCCCTGGAGACAGCTGCCACAGAGTCAAGGGCAAAGCCAGCCCTCGGGACCTTGCAGGGCTGACCCACCTCCTGCAGCACAGGCTTGGCAAAGACATGGAGCACCTCCTTTCTTTCAGCCTGAACATGTCTCCTGCAGTGACTCTTGTTTCCTCCCCAGGCCCGCTGCCCCCGGCCGCCGTGCACTGGCTGAGCACGGGGCACCGCGACAGGCTGAGCGCGTCCTGGGGAGCCGCGGCCGGGGGGCGAGACAGCTACACACTGACCCTGTACCACGTGCGGCTGGGCACCGTGGTAGCTACAGTCTCACTCAGGAGAGACACCCACAACTTCACCTTCTTGGGCCTGACCCCAGGATATGAGTACTCCCTGGAGGCCAGTGCCACAGCTGGACCATACCAGGCAGCGGCACCCAACATCAGTGCCTGGACACGTGAGTGCCTGGAGGAGTGTCCTTTGCAGAGGGGTGGGAGATGTTGCATCACTTTTTCTGGAAAAAAGACAACTGAGGGGGGATCTTATCAACGCTTATAAATCCTTAAAGGGTCAGTGTTAGGAGGATGGGGCCAGGCTCTTCTCAGTGGTGCCCAGGGACAGGACAAGGGGTAACGGGCAAAAACTTGGCCATAGGAAGTTCCATCTCAACATGAGGAGGAACTTCTTTGCTGTGAGGGTGGCAGAGCCCTGGCACAGGCTGCCCAGAGAGGTGGGGGAGTCTCCGTCTCTGGAGACATTCCAAACCCACCTGGACGCATTCCTGTGCCACCTGCTCTGGGTGACCCTGCTCTGGCAGGGGGTGGGACTGGGTGATCCCCAGAGGTCCCTTCCAACCCCGGCCAGTCTGGGATTCTGTGTGATTCTGTGATTCACTGGTCAGTCCTGACAATGGCTGGGAGGTTTACAGGGGACTTGGTGCCTTCAGAGATGTGCACCCCCGTGTGCATGGTGCAACATGCAGCAGTTAGTGCAGGGGCACAGTTACCCTCATGGGCACAACTGTAGACTTGCACAAGTGCATGCCGATGGCGTACACGGTTGCCCAGCTGTGCCTATGTGGGAACGTGCCCCTGCCCATGCTGCCCCATCTCCCTGTATACAGGAGGACTCGCGCCCTTGCTGAGTCTCTTCTAAGCAGGTAGAAACCACATTACCATGAAGGGTCATTAAATGAATCAGTGTAGTACAGGAAGAGGCTAATCCACAGTCTTCCCAGGAGAACTGGTCTTCGCTCTGGAGATGAACTAGCCCAGCACTACTCTCCACCCAGAAAGGTTTTAGGGCTGGACAGAGTATGGATGCCGTGCCAGCTCTGCCCAGGCAGCTGCAGGCCAGCTGGGTGCTGGAGGACGCATGTGCAAAGGTGCTCCAGCGAGGCTATGGGGGATGAGGGTGATTTGAATGAAGAAGGGTTGGCATGTGAAGGACCACAAAGGTTGAGCAGCATTAAAAGTGAGGTGGGATGGGGACAGGAAAGAGAAAAGGGAGGAAGAGGAGGTGGCAGAGGGAGTCTACAAGTCCCAGCCTTCAGGTAGCATCTGTCCTGCTGCACAATGTCCCATCAAGTGTCTGTTTCCATCTGCACGGTCTCTGGTCCCTAACATCAGGTCTGGTGACTCCCCAGGCCCGCTGCCCCCAGCCACTGTGCGTTTGCTGAGCACGGGGCACCCCAACAGGCTGAGCGCATCCTGGGGAGCTGCGGCTGGGGGGCGAGACGGCTACACACTAACCCTGTACCACGTGCGGCTGGGCAGCGTGGCAGCTGCGACCTCGCTTGGAAGAGACACCCACAACTTCACCTTCACGGGACTGGCCCCAGGAAGCAAGTATGTGCTGGAGGCGGTGTCCATGGCGGGGTCCTACCAGACACCTGCAGGGAATGTTAGCAACTGGACGTGTGAGTACCCTGATTTGAGGGCGATGTGTGTCTTTTTGGGCAGTCATGAAAGCTCATGACAAAGGACATGGCCCCACTGACCTTCATGGCAGACCCCAGCACTGCCTGAACCCAAGGGCACATCAGTGCCGTGGCACTAAGCAGAGCTCTGTCCACCCTCACCATCGGCTCCACCAGTCTGGATTAGGCCAGCTGAAGTTCCGGGGGTTGTGCTTCAGAGGAGAGGCACAGAGGAGGGAGCAGTCACCTTCCACTCCCCTCTACTAGCGGGCTGGGTGCTCCCTCCTCACCCATCTCTAGGTGTCTCACTCCAGCTGGGACAGGGCTGTCTCTGCTCAGACAAGCACCACTTGAAGCTTCCAGAAGCTGCTTTTAGATGCCTCCAGGCCGGTGGATGCAGCCATCCATCCCAGACAAAGTGCCCTGTCCTGTATCATGCATCCTTTCTGATGACATTGCCAAGATACCCAGGCACTGTCCTCAGACCCTTCACTGACATGTCTCCCATCCTGTCTCTCCAGACCCCCTGGCACCCCGTAACGTGTACATGACAAATCAGGGGTATCCCAACAGGCTGAGTGTGTCCTGGCGAGCCGAACCCCAAGGACAAGACAGTTACAGGCTCCTCCTGTACCATTCGGGATCAGGTATTGTGGCAGCCAATGTATCTGTTGGGAAAGGCACCAGCAAATTCACCTTTTCTGGCCTAGCTCCAGGACATAAATACCTGCTGGAAGTGGTGTCCACAGCAGGGCCCTACGCAGCCTCCGCAGGGAACATCAGCGACTGGACAAGTAAGTGGCAAGAGCTGGAGGCCCTTGCATCGTGCATGAGGCTCAGCCTTCCCCAGCACCTGTGGTGGGAAGGGGCAGGCACGTGGCTAGGACTGCTGCCTGGGAGCTGTAGGTACCACCATAGCAATGGGATCACGGGCTGTGCAAGGCCCTGGTGGAGGGGACAGCAGGGCGGTACTGCTGCCCATGAGACAGTCTGTCAGCCACGGTCGCTGTTTTAGGAGGCAGGGGCTCGTGGCCCCGCTGTTCACATAAGCTGGGCCCTCCGTGCGTGGGTGACTGAAAAAGAGCAAGGGATCCCATGGCAGCAGTGCTGCTCTGGCAGAGGACACCCACAGCCTGGGAGACCATGAGGCCTCACGGTCAGGGGGGGACACCCCACCATCCCCATCTCCCAGGCACTCAGAAAATTCCTGGCATGGGGATAAGGGGAGGCTGGTTTTCTTTTTTTTTGTTGTTTAAGGAATGTGGAAATTGCAGATAAGCACAATAAGCCTTTTCATGTGCTTGTCCCTACAGTCCCTGCACTTTGCTTAGGGAATCCAGAGGTCTCTGCTCCCACGCTCAGCCCCTGGCAGGGTGCTGGGAGTCATGTGCAGAGCCCTTCAAGCAGGTCTCTAATGCAACTTGCTAATTAACAGGAGGAAGAACCCATCTCCTCGTGCTTCTCACTATGCATGTCCTCAAATTGTCACTTAAAGGTCATTTCTGGTAGTGGCAGCCAGCATCTGCAGAAGTGTTATCACTGAACATAAGAAGTTTCCTTGCATATTACCCATCTTCCAGTTGTATCTCTAGAGGATGGAAGAGAGTACATTCATGCCACTAACTCTCCCCTGGTGTGGTTTTCATTGTAGCCCCCTCAGTTCCCAAAAATCTCTCTGCGGTGGCTGAAGGGAACAACACGATGCTCATCTCCTGGGGCAGTGTCTCTGGACAGCAGGACGAGTGCCAGCTGTGGCTGCGGGATCCCAGGAACAGCACACTGCCCTGGCGGCACACTCTCGGCAGAGGGCAAGTCCAGCACCTCCTCCAGGGGCTGATCCCAGGGAGGAACTACTCTGTCTCCTTGAGCTGCGTGGCCGGGCCCTACTGGAGCAGCACCAAACCCTTGGCAGTGGCGATGGGTGGGTATGCACTGCCGTGGGGATGGGGCGAGTGCAGGCTGGAATGGGGACAAACACCTGGGTGGCCTCAAGACTGGATCAGCCCTTGGGGGTAAACAGAAGCATGGGAAGTCTTCATGGTGGGAGATAAGAAAAGCCAGTAAGGCGACCCTCTGGTAGCCATCAGCTCCGGAAGCTAGTCCTATCACAGAGATTCCCCATCACCTGTGGCGGTGAAGCAAAGAGGACTCTGCAGAGATCTCCACTGGTCTCCTTCTCCTATAAGACATCTGCTCAGGCCCTGAGCCATTTGCCTTGCCCTGCGGCGCTTGGCACAGAAGGCTCCCAGGTCACAGATGTCCAGCTCTGCTCCTCTCTCATTGGCCTGCAGACAGGGAATGGCTCTGGGCTGACGTGTGGACTGAGGTTGGGATTTCTCTGATCCAGTAAATTCAAAGCCTGACATATCTCCTCCACAGAGCCAAACCCGGTGGAGGATGTGCAATGCCTACCAGAGTCAAGGAGCCTTTACTTGAACTGGACCAGCTCTCCTGGAGATGTGGAGGCTTATGAGGTGGTGACAGAGAGACTCTCTGATGGACTTCCCACCTCCAAGTACGTCACGAGCACCCCTACGAGCGAGGCCAGTCTGGAGGGGCTGGGGCCAAACTCGTCGTACCGAATCATTGTGAGCACAGTCGGCATGAACACAATGAGGAGCCAGGCTGTGACTCTGCTCTGCAACACAACAGTGGAGGGTGAGTCCCCTTCTTTCCCACAACCTTGCCACAGACCCCAGGAGAAGACACACAGTGCTGCTAATTAGACCTGGGGACTCTTCCAGAAGCCTGTGAGCCCCGTGAGGTCCTGCACTGAACTGCAGCGGTTCAGGGCTCTGGGCGGTGATGCCGGGACCAGTGACAGGCTGGGCCATGTGTCGTGAGCCTGTGGGAGCAGGGACACGCTGACAGGCTGTGCTTGCTGATTCCTTTTCCAGCCTTACCTCCACCCCTGCGAGCAGACGTCTTCCAGGTGGAGGCCAGCTCCACAGTTATCATTTCATCCGACCTGTTCAGCGAGGAGAATGGCCAGATCAAGTATTACGGTGTCGTTGCTACTACTAATGATTCATGTAAGTGAAACCCTGCACGTCCCCCGTCCCCCTCTGCAGCGGCTCCCTGGAGGGCAGCAGGTCCCCTGGACCTCACTTTGGGACTATCACTGTCACCTTGTACATTCCCCTTCAGTGCTGAGGCCCACCCAGGAAATCATGTCCAGCACATGGTACGACCACTATTACGGGACAGAGGACTCCTACCTGGCTGTGCTAATCCCCAATCCCTTCCATCCGAGCCCCAGGAGCTCCCCCGAAACCTGGCGAGTGCCAGTGGGAACAGAGGAGTGCGGCCAGTCCAGGGCAATGTGCAACGGGAAGCTGAAAGCCAACGAACAGTACAGGTGAGAGGTGTCAACATCCCTCCCGAGGGGAAGGGTCTGGAGGAGAAAAGGTGCCACCAGCTCCCTGGATGTCACCTCACCCTTGTACTCCCCAGACCCCCAGCAGCGGACCCCAGGGGTTGCTCCACCAAGCAGCGTTTGAGGGATGCAAGGGCTGGCATACTGGATAAAATCAGAGAGTGTAAGCGGGCAGGGAGAGGGAGAGCAGAAGTGAACGCTGAGGCTGACAGGGGCTGTACGTGCTGCTGTGGGAGCTGGGCAGTTGTCCACCTCCAGGGTAAGGACTAAAATGGATGCTGTCATTTGTAGGGCTTTTGCACTTGACTCAGAGCCACCTGCAGACTCAGAGAGTGCAAAAATGAAACCGATTCGGAAACATTAGTTCAAGTGGTGCCTGCACAGCTGGGGTCTCAAAGTTGAGAGTAGCAAACGCACGGGCTGAGGCCCAAGTTCCCCATGGGACACACACACGGAGCACAATGTTCATAAATTCAGAGTCTTATTTGGAAGTAAATAGAATCTAGGAACATGTATGTGCAAACGTACATATGTTGTTAAAGGGTAACTTTAAAATAGTTGATGGTAAAACAGGTTTTCTACTACAGAGAATCATATCTTTAGTCAGTCCCCTGTTAATTTAGCAGCTCGCAATTTCACCAAACAGGGACTGTATCCCCAGGCATTTCTCTGAAAAAGAATGTGGAAGGTTGTCCCATTTCAATTTAAAGAAACTTACAGCAAGGGTGGCTGAATTTATGAAAATTGTGATCCATGCGTGTGTCCCGTGGGGAACTTGGACCTCAGGCTGTGCATTTGCTACTGACCAAGGGGGGCTGACTAGTGATAGAAGTCGCTAAGAGTGTTGGGAAAAGAGAAAAAGACGGTGAGAGAGTGTGTGCAGGAGAGAGAGCTTCACCCTGAGAGTAAAGTGAGAATTAGAAACTTAAAACCCTTAAGTTTTGTGGTGAGAGGAGTCAAGGTCCCTGCTGTTGTGTTTGGACCTGCTGGCGCTCCTTCCTTCCCTTCTTTTCTGATTCACTCTCTTTACTTTTGCTCTGTGCAGAACTCTGCACTCACAAGAAAAACTTACACTGATTCTTATGGAGCCGTTTTAGATTTACGCATGTTGCCAAACAGGGGCTCTTAACTCTGGCTGCTGCTTGGGGCAGCACTGGCAGAGCACAGAGATTGGTGTTAACACTGGGCTGCGTCAGGGGAGCGGGAGATGACTGCTTCTCCTGGGAAAAAAAGGGAGTTTCCCTTGGAAATCCCAACCAGAGCAAGATCATCAAGAGCAAACAGCTCTTTGGGCTCTCCCTAGGTACTGCATTATCACGCCTGGCATGATGATGCATTCCCATCCCATGCCCACCACAGGTGGTGTGATCCCTGGGCTGGCATGGGGGAGTCTCCAATTGATTCAGAAGGTTTGAGATTGATTGCCCACCAAGCCCATCCGTTCTTTACTGCTAACACCCTCAGGCACGGCTGGGCATGGCCAGTGTGGCAGCGACGCCGGACAGCCTGGGCACAAGCTGGGTCTGTGTTACAGCGCGTGGGCTCAGACCCAGATCTGCCTGACCCATCGCTTGTAGCTGCCAGCAGCCTCGAGGGGATTCTAACAACAGCACGAACACCCCGGGGTACCCCTCCACCCCCCAAATTCTGTCCAGCCAGCCTGAGAGTGTGTATCTGCCCTCCCCGTGGCCCAGCTGCCATTTTTACCCCAACATCGGCCTCCCACATGGGTAGCAGCTAGTTCAGAGCCATCAGGGTGTCATTAGCCCACCTACTGTGATTGAATAACATGTACTTAAGTGTCCGTTTACTCGGGACAAGAAGATCCTTTTCCACCTCTTCACAGCTTGCTTTAATTTTGGCTGCCCTAAACAACACGTATCCTCAGTACAGTGTGCTGCCTTCCCAGTTAATCATTAGCCGGGTGGTGAAAAGCAGATAGCCCTGACAGCCCATCTCCACTCTGGAAGCCAGCCCTTGTTTCCTGTCTTTCAGTGAGTTATTTATCCACAAGCCCTTATCTCTCATGCCGTGGCATCTGCAGCCTGTTTCCAAAGAGGTCTTTGCTCTGGCAGCCGGGTCTGGGTGCTGCCAGCGGGGACTGACCCTCCACAAACTCTTGGCTGCTAAAATCCAAAGCCATGTTTGCAAGCCTTAGCTTGCAGTTAGGGCACAAGAAGACCTGCCCTTCCAAGCTACCATGCTCAGAAGGAAGTCCGCTCTGCGGGGAGGAGGATGTAGGGCAGATCTCCGCAGGGAAGAGGATGCACCAGCCCCTTCTGTGTGCATCAGGAAGGGTCTGGGCCAGGGCTCAGCCCTCCCAGCTGAGGTGCCCCTCTTTCAAGTAGTTACGTGGGCTCTGCGCCTTGGAGTGAACCCAGTTACTGGGTTGACAGGAACTAAGACAGTGACTCAACCCAACTTGATTTTCCCTACTTACTGTTGTCTTTCCCTATTTGTGCCCTATAAGAGGAGGAACTTCTTTACTTTGAGGGTGGCAGAGCCCTGGCACAGGCTGCCCAGAGAGGTGGTGGAGTCTCCCACTCTGGAGTCATTCCAAACCCGCCTGGACGCGTTCCTCTGTAACCTGCTCTGGGTGACCCTGCTGTGGCAGGGGGGCTGGACTAGATGATCTCCAGAGGTGCCTTCCAACCCTATGATTCTATGATTCTAAGAGAGCAGAAACTTACTGCTTGTCTCTGCAAATAACGCTTTGGAGGCGAGCTGTTTCCCATTTGTGCTTTCTGAGCATTTTCTCATCTTCTCCCAAGTGCAACAATCTTGTCCAAGAGACAGAAAAGGGAGGAAAGACCATTTCCACACATTCCCTAAATCCCTACCAGAAAACCAGCTTCTTCCAATACAGCATTTCAAAACCGAGGCAGCTGTCCTGTTCCCTTGGATCTCCCTGCTGCTGGCTGCATGGGTGCTGTGCTCAGTTCAGGCTGGCCCTGACGGCAGGACTCTGCTTTGCCCTAGGTTCAGCATCGCTGCCTTCACCAAATACGACCCGGTAGCCCCTGCGGTGACATTCACCATGTTCTCAGGTAAGGTGGAGAATGACATTTTCCCTGCCTGGCTGTGTAGGTTAGAGATAATTAACAACCTGACAATGGCAAGCCAGAGGGAGATCATAGGCTGTAGCAAATATAATAAATAGAGTAAACACAGCCATTTACTGGCTCTTACTTCTCTCTGTTCTGTCTCTTTATTTATTCCAGCTGCTGGATCCGGTGCAGATGCAACTCCACTCTCCATGCCAATAATCGCTGGAATCATTGTGGGATTTCTCTTGACACTTGCAGCTATTTTTGCTTTGGTCTACTGGAAACAGCTCAGAGCAAAGAGGTGAGAATGAGCCATCTCTTACCCGGTGGGTGCAGGCTGAGAAACCCAACCTTCAGTGCCAGGCCAGCATCTGTCCTGGCACTGCAGGGAAGAGTAACATCTCCCATGCTTTCGTTCTAGAATCAAGAAGAGCAGCCTGCCCCAGGAAATGGTGACCTACAGCTTGAGGTGAGTGCTGGAGTTTTCCCTCTCTGCATGTCCCCACTGCAGGTCCCAGAGTCCTTCACCTAGTTCCTTTCTCATGATTTGGCTCAGGAAAGATACAACTCTGTCTGCTTCAGTTATTTTTTAAATCTTAGGCTTTCCCATGTTCAGTAGTTATTGCCCGGCTCCATTCAAAGTCAATGCATTGTCCACACCTCCTCTGCAAGGCTTCTGCAGCAGGAGAATGTCCTCATCATCCTGAAATCCCTCCCAATATTTAAACAATGCTCTGTCGGACCCACTTCCCTGGGCAATAACGTGGGCTATAAACCATCCCTGTGTGTGTGCATCCAGGTACTGCAGGTCTCAAGGCTGGGCTGTCTCATTGGCCACCTGACTGGCCTGCCAGACCTCCCAATAGCTAAGGCAAGTTTTCCTCTGGACTTCATTTCATGCAGAAACGTCCATCGGCCAATTCCCATACAGAACTTCAAGCAGTACTATGAGATGAAGAGAGCAAGTGCTAACCACGCTTTTTTCCAGGAGTTTGAGGTGAGAAGGGATGGCTGCTAGAGATGACACTTAATTTCAGCTCTAGGTAGCTCATGTCCCAGCTTTTGGGTGGCCTGTATGGACTCCTCATCTCCAGGGACAGTAACCCATCCCTCTATCCATCCAGCCACTCTACTAGGCAGTCTTAGAGGCCAAAGATTGAATGGACCAAGTGATCAGGCAATTCCTTTGCTCGAAACCTGTTTTGTTTAAGTTTGTTTAAGAAACACGTGTTGTCTGTGATGTGAGGTGAGCTAGCACTGTCCACAGCTGCTGGTGGGCAAACCTAAGGGCCCCAGGCCTGGACTGGAAGCAAAGATACTGACTGCTGTTGCAATGAGATCCACCTTGACAGTGTTAGAAAAGAGCCTGCAGTCAAAAGGAAGGTCCAGGAGCACTCTCAGAGCTATAGACCCAGGCTGTGAGATTCACCTCAGGCCACCTTCACTGGCTCCCACTGCCAGCTGCAGGCTCTGAATTGTTCTGCTGCCAGCACCTTTGCAAGTCCCATCAGCAAATTCCAGCCCTCCTCAGATCACCCTTCTCTGGTCTTCTGAGTGAGAACAGAGGCAGAAGCAGCACAACATATTCCTGTTTTTGCAGCACAAGATGTTTCTGTTTTCTTAGCACAATATGTTCCAAGATTCTTGGTAGATTTCTGATAATGTTTTTTTTTTTCCCAGTACTTGAGCTTGTTTTCTTTTAAATACGAACAGTGCTGTTGGAAAATGCACTGGGAAAAGCTACCTGTGGCTCAGAGTTCACAGGCCATACTGAGGGGGGAGTACAGAAGTTGCCTGCTTGTGGGTGACCCTCTTAAACCACCAGACAGAGCCATTGGCCATAAGCAGGGAGCTGGGTTGGCCAGGAGCTCTCCAGAGAGACGTTCGTGCTTATCTTCTGCCCTGTCCTACAGGAGCTGAAGGAAGTTGGGAAGGAGCAGCCAAAGGTGGAGGCTGAGCTACCAGCGAATGTCTCCAAGAACAGATATCCCCATGTGCTGCCCTGTAAGTGCTGCCTCCTCCCTCCTCTCCCTAGCATCCAGGGTGGGAGCTCACACTGCAGTGCACAGGGATGCAGTCGCTGCAGGGTTCACAGTGCCTGTCTCCTCTCCTGGGAGAAGAAGGAGTCTTGAAGTGGGCCTCAGTTTCCATTTTCCTGCTGAAGACTCAGGGCATAAGGGTTGAGAAGGGTTGAGCCAAGGCTGAGCCATCATCCTTCTCAGCTCCTCCAGGAGGCTGCTGCCCAGGGGTGGGTCCCACTGGAGACCAAAGAGGGACCATGCGTGTCCCATGGCTTCTCCAATGAGCCTCATGATACCAGCTCTGCTTTCCTACCTCTCTGCTAACGTGGCTGGCAGGCAATGCACACCTCTCCAGGGAGAAGGTGCTCGGCCAAGCACAGAGCCTCACTGCTGGCTGCGTACATGGAGCTAGGGGAGCTGCTGGGGCTTCTCCCGATGTGCTACCCAGGTGAAGAGGACATGGCCATGTCCTGGGGAAGGGCTGCCTTGGGGGATCATGCGTGTATGGTCTCTTTCAGATGATCACTCTCGGGTCAAGCTAAGCCAACTGGGGGAGGATCCACACTCAGACTACATCAATGCCAACTTCATTCCTGTGAGTGCCCACTTGCCTTCCCCACAGAGACATGGGCACAGGGCATCATCAGAGAAACTCTGCCTGGACTGAGGTTGTGAGGGCTGGCGGGCAAGAGCTGCCACTGAAGCGGCAGCTGGCACAGACTGGCAAGGAGTTGGGGGTCCGGTGGAGAGGCATAGTTGCCCTTTAGCAGGGGTTGATGGAGATCGTCAGATGGCAAGTGCTGTGAATGCAGAGGTGTGAGTGTGGTGACACTGGCCAGGCTTTCTGCTTTCTCCTTGAGCACTGTCTTCTTCCCATCCTCTCCCAGCTTACTGCCCCGTCTGTCTGTCTGCTCTTTCTCCTTCTGGTCTGTGCAGCTGCATTTGAACAACCCTGGAGCTGCGCCCACATCCCCCATCCGGGAGATTTTCCCAGGTAACAGGCAGGGCACACAGCATGCACGCGCGCGTGTGTGGATCCATGGGGCATGTGTGTGTCAAACGGGCAAAGAAGCAGCCCGAGACCTTGCAGGCTCACCCAACCTCCAGCAATGACTGGTGAGCACAAGAAAAACCCAGATCTGTCTTCCCCTGGTTAGGCTGAATGAGGAACTGCTTGGAGGGAAACAGCATGGGTCACCTCTTTATTCTAAATACGTAGAGAGCACGTGTTGTGCAGCATATGTTTCCTGTGAAATCAGCTGCTTCTGAGATCAGCTGCCTGGGAACCGTGCCCTCCTGGGCTAAGGGCAATGGGCATTTCTCCCTCTACCACAAAAGCAGACCAGGCACTGACTGTCCCAGGGAAGGATCCACCTACATCAGCAACTTGCCAACTCCTCCTGTCTGCCTCTTGCTCAGGGCTATACATCCCAGCAGGAGTTCATTGCCACCCAGGGGCCCCTGAAGAAAACGATAGAGGACTTCTGGAGGCTGGTGTGGGAGCAGAATGTCTGCAACATCATCATGCTGACAGTGTGCATGGAGAACGGGCGGGTAGGTTGGCACCGACGGGCTTCCAAATGCTAGCCACAGCCAAGCCCAGACCTTGTTGTGTGAGCTGAGCCCAGGACTGGGTTTGCGCCCTCTGCCAACCCCTGCTCAGACGTGGCTCCAGGGTGAGCACGGGCTACACAGCTTCCTTGACAGGCAGTTTGAGGGGAAGAGGCTGATGTGTGCAGCTCAGCATTAGGTTGGCTTGGGAAGGGGCAGAAGTGGAGCTTAGCTGGAACCATGCCCATCACCCTCAGATATTTCTGCAGCGTCTGAAATTACCACTTCCCTCTGGATGAGACACCTCACATGGACTGTTTCTCCAGTCTCCAGGGATGATGCGACCCACACAGGTCCTTTTCTCTGGAGGAGGTTGAGATCCAAAGGGGAGGTGGGGGAGTACTGTGCAAAGCTCCTGGTGGGAAGGAGAACCACCCCTGCCTGCTCCCCAAGACCTGCTCTGGCTCTCCACGCAGCTGCTGTTCTCCAGATGCTCCCAGGAAGCTGGGAGGTCACCCAGCAGGACCTGGGCCCTCACTGGTCTCACTGGGACCCCATCTTGTCTGTGCTCTAGGTTCTCTGTGATCACTACTGGCCATCTGAATCTGCCCCAGTCTCCTACGGGCAGGTCTGGGTGCACCTGCTGTCACAGAGCAGCTCCGAGGAGTGGACCATGCGCGAGTTCAAACTGTGGCACGTAAGGACCAAGAGGATGAACTCAGGGACATGTCAAGGGCTGGGGGTTTGCATGGGATGCAGTGGTGTTTCTCCTTGGTGGTGGTGGCATAATTTCCTTTCCCTGCCATTAGTGGGGTTCAAAGACCCAATCCCCTCTGGAGCAGTCTGTCACTGTCAGTGTGTATCACCCCTGTTGTCCACCCGTGCTATTTCCTTTCCACATCCCTGCGCTGGGATACAGCCTGCAGCTTCAAGGGCACGTTCCCCAGCAGTCAAAGGCAGGTTTTCTCCTCGCCACCTCCTTGCCTCACCACAGCATGGGACCATGGGGAAGGACAGGAGCAGGAGCCACCAGGCAGTGCAGCAGACCTGGCATTGGCTGTTCCCTGCAGCTGAGCCAGGTGTCCTCAAGTCCCCGGGTGCTCCCAGGGTTGCGGGGTGCATGCACGCCCCTGTCCCAGTGGGCTGCACGCTGATCACCAACATCCCCCCTGGCAGGAGGGTCTCCGGGTAGAGCGGCATGTGTCCCACCTGCACTACACAGCATGGCCCGACCACGGGATCCCGGAGTCCACAGCTTCCATTATGACCTTCAGAGAGCTGGTCCGGGAGCATATTCAGAGCACCAAGGACGCGGGGCCAACCCTCGTGCACTGCAGGTGAGACTCTCCACCAGGAGATGGCTTCTCCTCCAGGAGACAGAAGGTGATGATGGGAGAGGGCATGGGGGAGAAGGGTCCTGCTCGTGCACAAACTGGGAGGGAAAGCAGCTCCCGGGAGACACAGCTGGTCTGTAGATAGTCTCCTGCTTGGGCGCTGGGGATTGCAGGTCTGCTTGCAGCCTGCCCCCGCCATTCCCAGGGTACAGGGCAGCTGGAGATGGTCAGCACCAGCCCAAGGCAGTCTGAATGTCTCCTCAGCCCCATGCTGTGCTGGGACCAGTGCCCCGGCGTGCTGGGAGCGGTGCCTCGGGGTGCAGCGTCGGGGAGCCGTGTCTAGCATTGGGAGGGGAGCCCATGGGCTGTGGGCTCAGGCAACGCTTAACCCTTGCTGTCTGTGCTCTCAGCGCCGGGGTGGGCCGCACCGGCACCTTCATTGCACTGGACCGGCTGCTGCAGCAGATGAAGCAGGAGAAGGTTGTGGACACATTTGGTGTTGTTTACACCTTGCGGATGAACCGTTACCTGATGATTCAGACACTGGTAAAACCTCTGCTCCCTCTTCCTCCAGGCTGCTTGCTCCATGGCACAAAAGCTAGCCGGTCTGGCAGACAGATGAGCTGGGCAGACCCAGCACCTCCAGGCTGGTCCCCAACCTGCTTAAAGCAGCAGCTCAGCTGGAGTGGAAATTAACTCTTTCTGGGGGGGTCTCCAGCAGCTTCGTACCCTGCCAGGCCCACAGGAGCAACACACACAGTCTCAGAGTCCTACCAGGAGGCTCAGCAACACCCCAGAGCACTTAGGAACAGGATCAGGCCCTTTGCAGGCAATTCTTAACTCACGCCATGTTGTCGGGCCGTGATGCTCCACAGGCGAGCTAATGTTTCTAGTAGTCAGGGTTGGGACAAAGTGTCAGTTCTACCCTTCAGGACAGACAGACCCAGGGGCTCTGAGATTGAAGTAGCCAGGGCCTTTTGGGCATGAATGTGGGGCTTGTGGGGCATGAATGTAGGACACCCTCTGCCCGCTTAGGCAGTGCCATTCCCACCCTTTCGTGCTGTCTGCGTGGTGCAATGCTCTACATTGCTCTCTGCCTTTGCCTTACAGTCCCAGTATATTTTCCTGCACAGCTGTATCCTGGACAAGATCTTAGAGGAACCACTTCTGGGTTTGTCAGGGACGGAGAGGTAAGGGCCTGCTGTGTTTTGCCTGCCACTCTGCCCACTCTGACCCACAGCTCCTTCAGGCGGCGGGTCGGGATCCTGACCCCAGCTTGATCCTTGGCTCCAGGACAGAAGGATGGGAAGCCCGGCCAGCTGTCCCACCCAGTGTTTTGAGCAGGGGGCAGCCCTGGGCTGGTTGTTCCCTGCAGCATGGGGAGCCCAGCCCAGAACTAGGTGTGAGTTGCTGGGCATGCTGGGAGGGCTTGGGGGACCACATCCTCCTTTCTTACCTTGCCAGTCTCCTGGGCTACACCAATGCCAAAGAGATGCAGAGCTCTCTTGGGGAAGGCATTTCAATCAGCCCCTGGCTTCCCAGCCCACAGGGATGCCCTAGAGATGGGTTCAAACCGGAGGGGCTCATGGCAGCTGGGTGGCATTGAGATGTCCCTTCTAATGGAGACCAAGAGGACGGAGCAGGTTCAGGCTGGGCATGGCTTTGCCCACCTGCCTCATTGTCTCTGAGGTTACATCTGGAGGTCATGTATCTATGACCTTGATAAGGACAGAGAGTGTATGATCAGCAAGTTTGCAGATGACACGAAGCTAAGCGGGAGTGTTGATCTATATGAGGATAGGGAGGCTCTACAGAGAGACTTGGATAGATTGGACCAATGGGCCAATGCTAACGGTATGAGCTTCAACAAGGCCAAGTGCCGGGTCCTGCACTTGGGCCACAACAACCCCATGCATCGCTACAGGCTCGGGGAAGTGTGGCTGGAGAGCTGCCTGGCAGAAAAGGACCTGGGGGTTCTAATTGACAAGCGGCTGAACATGAGCCAGCAGTGTGCCCGGGTGGCCAAGAGGGCCAATGGCATCCTGGCTTGTATTAGAACTAGTGTGACCAGCAGGAGGAGGGAGGTGATTGTCCCCCTGTACTCAGCACTGGGGAGGCCACCCCTTGAGTATTGTGTCCAGTTCTGGACACCTCAATACGAGAGAGATCTCGAGGTGCTGGAGCGAGTGCAGAGGAGGGCAACGAAGCTGGTGAAGGGCCTGGAGAATAAATCTTACGAGGAGCGATTGAAGGAGCTGGGACTGTTTAGTTTGAGGAAGAGGAGGCTGAGGGGAGACCTCATCACTCTCTGCAACTACATGAAAGGACACTGTAGAGAGGTTGGTGCTGGTCTCTTCTCACAGGTCATTAGCAATAGAACAAGAGGAAATGGCTTCAAGCTGCAACAGGGTAGGTTTAGGCTGGACATTAGGAAAAAGTTCTTCACAGAAAGAGTGGTTAGACACTGGAATAGGCTGCCCAGGGAGGTGGTGGAGTCACCATCCCTGGATGTGTTTAAGACTTGTTTAGATGTGGTGTTAAGGGATATGGTATAAGGGAGAACTTTGTAGAGTGGAGATGATGGTTGGACTCGATGATCCCAAGGGTCTTTTCCAACCTAAATGATTCTGTGATTCTATGATCTTATGGTCAAATTGTCTCCTAACTCATGCAGAATGGGATGCCCTTGTCCTTGCTGCATCTTGGCAATAGGCCCTGGGCTGTGCCACTCCTGAGACCTGCTTTTGTCTAGGGGAAAGGAGGTTGGCACGGGCCAGAGCTGGGCTGGGGACTCATGAAGGCCCCAGCATTTGAGGGGTGAAGGTCTGCCCACAGCCCTGTCCACCTACTGCAGACATAGCCTGGATGCTGCTGAGTTTGCTCAACCTCACCCTTACGCCCAGTTTCTCTCCCCAGGTCCTGCCCCATCCCACTGAAAAGCTTTGCTCAGCACTATGCCCAGAAGGCGGCCAAGTCCCGTGTGGGCTTCCTGAGGGAGTACGAGGTGAGAGCTGTCCTGGGCAGGGTGCAGGGAGCACTGCCATGGCCGTATGCACTAGGGGAACATGGGGAGCAATTGCACCTGGTCAGGCTGGGGGGACACCCAAGAAGTGCCTCCTGAGTGGGTTCCATGCCCCAGTTTCCATGCGCCTGGCTGTCCTGGCAGTGTCTCCTCTCCATGGCGTGGCATCCCCAGGCGCATAGCTCCCTCACGCATCCTGCACTCATCAGGGTCTGTCTATGACACCCTACTTTCCAGACCAAATGCATGGCAGGGACCTATCTGAACACCATTCTCCCACAGAGCGATGCAGCCATCTCCTGACAGAGCAGAGCAGATATGGCTGGTCACATAGGACCCTTGCTAAGGCTTCCACATGTGCAGCTGTAACCACGCCTCTGCTGAGGCCAGATGTCCTCAGGAGTCCCCACTTCCTCCTGCTCCTCCTGACCCTTCCCTGCTCACTGCTTCCTCCACTCTCTTTCACTCTGGCAGGCCCTCCTAGAGGCTGTCAAGGAAGAAGCCAGCTCTGCAACATCATCTTCAGCCAACCAGCAGACACATCCTTCTTCCAGCATCCTCCCCTGTAAGTGCTGTGACACCTTGCATCCTCTTCCTTGTACCTGCCTGGAGCTAGGCTGGACCAGGGCCAGTGCTCCATAGTACAAGAAAATATTTTGACACACTGCAATGAGTCCACCAGAAGGCTACCAAGGTGTTTCGGGGGTGGAGCCCATCACGTATCGGACTGAGATAGGGTTTGTTCAACCTGGAGGAGAGAAGGCAAAGGGAAGATCTTATTTCTATCTTCAACTACCCGCTGGGAGGCTACAGTGAAAATGTAGTCTTCTCAGAGGTGCACCATGGAAGGGCAAGAGGCAATAGGGATGATTTGGAAGAGTAATCCAGCTCAGTATAAGGAAAAAAAGAGTTCCCACAAAGGTGGCCAAACACTGGAACGGGGTCCCAGAGCATCTGCAGGCTCTCCATCCTTGGAGATATGCAGATCTCCATTGGCCAAGACACTGACCAACCTGCACTACACATATCTGCTTTGAGTAGGAGACTGGGGTAGAGACCTGTCTTGAGGACCAATGTCCATGAGCTGAGCAAGAGCAGGGTGCAGCACCTTTACAGGGAAATGGTGAATGAGGGGGTTGGATTTGTGTGGCTGTGTGGAGTCTGGCAGTTGATCTGCAGGAGCTGTGTGAGCACAAGGCTGCCCTGGATCCCTCCATCTCCCACATATTTTGTAGATGATCGCTCCAGAGTGAAGTTTTCCCTCCTGGAACAGGGTGCTTTCTCAGGTCTCCTGCAGGTGTGGCGTGTCCTGGTGAGTCTTATCTCCATCAGCAATACCCACACCTGTGCCTGGGTCCCACAGGCAGAAGGTGATGCTCCCCCTTCTTCATTGTGTCTCTGCTCCCTGCTGCCTGGTTCCTGCACTGCTCCACTGGTCACTGCTGCTGTGATCTTGCGTGGACAAGAGGGAACTGTGAGGACCGAGGATGTGTCTTCCCTTACCTGCTCAGTTTGGGCTCTCCTCACTTCCCTCCCTCGCTGCTTTCTCCTTGCTTTGCTTCCTGCCCTGCTGAGCTTCCCTTCTTTTCCTGGCCTCTCCTGCAGCCGCCTGGGCTGACAGAGTACCTGTACCATCCTCTCCAGCAGCAGAATGACGTTCTTGTTCCCCACCCAGGGCTGCAGCTCCAGCAGGGAGTATCTTGCTGTCCAGGGGCCTGACAAGTTGACCATGGAGGACTTCTGGACCCTGGTGTGGGAACAGGATATTCACACCATCCTAACACTTCTCCCATGGCAGGAGAAGGGAGAGGTAAGGTGCTGTGCCTGCCTGTGCTGTGGCAGGGCAGGGCTCTGTTTGATGGAGCTGGAAGGTAGCATAGCTCCAAAACTTGAACTCTCTTCGCTGCCTCCTGAAGATTGGGTGCAGATGCAGCCTAGCTAAAGCTGAACCTTTCCTGTGTCAAAGTCCTCCCATTGCTTGGTGTGGGAGACGGGTTCTGTCTGTCCACCATGCGGTCCGTGGCCCTGGACTCAGCTGGTACTCTTCAAGCTGCATCTCCATGGCACCCAAGGACTCCATGGCTCCTGTCTCTGTCAATCCGAGGTGGAGAGTGTTTGCTGAGCAGATTCCCACTGCTAAGCAGCTCTGTGTTAACAGGGAAGCTGGCTGCAATCTGCTCTTTTTTCCAAAAACTCCCCCAGGATTTAGCTAGGGGACGAATTGACATGGAGTGATATCAGGGCTGCTTTTGTTCCAACCCCATCACAGACCCCTGTGATGGTGACGAATCTGAAATATGGCAACCGTCAACATGAAGCCAAATTTGCTGTTGTGCACAGGTCCCAAGTGAAGCGTGCTGGCCCCTGGAAGGAGACTCTCTCTGCACAAAGACGCTGACCATCCAGTGTGGCACAGAGAAGCTTGTCTCCGGATGGAGGTGTATCCAGCTCAAAATAAAACACGTACGTGTTGATGGGGCTGGCCTGGCTGCCACTGCCTGGGATGTTCTTCACTGCTAGCAAACAGGTCTGTAGGGGCAAGGGCTGAAAGGTCCGTGGAGACTTTTCTGAGGTGCAAGAGCAGAGTGCCAGCAGTCCACAAGCACAGGAGGGAATCTAGATTGCAACATCCACAAGAACATCTGCTGAGTGGACATAAGAGATGCATGGGAGAGGCTTGGGGGCTTCCCCCACCCCTTGCTGACCGGTCTTTCTGACCTTCTTTGAAAAGGCCCACACAGTTCTCAGTCTCCCTCTTGAGGGGGAGGTCAGGGTGCTGCGGGAAAGGAGGGCAGATAGCCAGAGGCAACATAGCCACTGCAGAGGTGATGGGCAATGCCCCAGCAGAGTCTGCCTGGACAGCTTTACAGAAGCTAGCAGTTAGCTCAGGAAAGCATCTGACAGCCGAAGGATTGGAGAGCTGGGACCGTTCTGCATCCAAACTCACCCATCCCTCCCCAACAGCCGTGTCAACTCTTTATGTCTCACCAGGAGAAGAAAGCAAAGGAGAGGCAGGTACAGCAGTTCCTATACACGCTCTGGAGCAGCAAGAAACAGCCAGATGTCCAGAGCCTGGTGGAGCTCCTCACAACTGTCAGACGGTGCATGCCCTACCGAAAGAGAGCCGGTCCTCTCCTGCTGCACTGCAGGTATATCATGTTACTTCTCTGGCCATGGGCAGCCTCCCAGAACTGGTACCCAGCAGGATTCACAGTGCCTTAGCATGGCCACCAGCAAGTCTGCGCCCTCCACCAAGGACACCAAGGTTTTGGGGCATGTTGAGAGTAGGTCCATGGGAGACAGGGATGCTCCGAGCTTGGGAGGTCAGATGAAGCAGTGCTCTGCCAAGGGCATGGGAGAAGGGGGGGGCAAACAGGGCAAGTGTGGATGGAGCAGGCATTCCTGGGCAGAGATGCCCGGGCAATCCCTGGACTGATTGCTAGGATCCGGGGAGCAGCCCTGACGTCCTCGTCTGCTTGCAGCCAGGGAGAGCTCACAGTCCCACAGGAGTCAACACAGCCGGTGCCTCAGCAGAGCTGCTTGGGTGAGGGATGCACAGCTCGGCAGGGCAGGGAGGGCAGGCTGGGTCTCCAGGCTCCTTCAACAGGCACTTTGCGGTTCCATCCCTCTGGTCAGCACAGGGCTTCCTAACTTCCTAACCAGTGCTCACAGTCCCCTAACCTCACCATAATCAGTTGCCTTTGACTTCTTGGGCTGGTGCCCACTTCCAAAGAGGTTTAGCTCAGCCTGGCCTGGCATCAAGGACCCTCCCTTGTCCCTTGCAGCGGTGGCATGAGCCAAATGGGGATGCTGATCTCCTTGGATTGCCTGTTGCACCAGATGAAAACGGAGAGAATCGTGGATGTCTACGGGGTGACCCTCCAGCTGGCAAGAAGCTGCTGTCTCATGACCCCGACTCTGGTAGGTGGGAAGGAGGAAGGGTGGTGGGCTGGGCAGAATAGGACATTCATGCTGAGCTGCCTGCAGCTGGCAGCATGCTGCCCGCTCCTTGGGTGCTACCTGGAATCCCATCCAGTATATGCAGGGATTTATTCTGTGCTTCCTCTGCCAGCCACCGAGGGCTAAGGACACTGTCTTTTCCCAGGGAAGCACTTTCCATCACCTCAGTTCTGGAGTTAAAACAGGTTAAATTGCATGTGAGCTCACGGGAAATGCACGGCACTCTTCCCATTCTGCCCTGGAAAGCATGAAGCACTGTTTTCATCCTACATGACAAACCTGTCTGCTCACGCTAGTCTCTGGACACGGCTGTCAGCCTGGGTACCCAGAATCTGCTGGGTTTCCCCTTGTCTGGTGCCTTTCCCTGCCTCATCCCCCACACCCGGAGCCTGTTCCCAGCCCCTGACAGAGCTGGGGCCGTGTGGGCTGTGGCACTGTCTGGTAGTGCCGCAGCCATGCCCTGCCGTGCCATGCCAGCCCAGCCCAGCCTCGCAGGCCACCACAGTGTGGCTCCTGGTGGGCGCTGGCGGCACAGATGCCCTCTGGACGGCGCTTTCATTTGCTGCAACCGCTGAACGAGCTGATGCAGCATCCCTGGAAACCCTGCCCGCAAGGGGACAGCAGAATTAGGGCAGATCTCTCTGGGGCTTCCCAGCTGCAGAGCCGCCTGCAAGAAGCTAATCGCATTCTTAATTAATGTGAACCATGCGCATGGTGGGAGCCAGAGGAGGGCAAGGCACCCGCTGCCCCTGCTTCAGAGCTCCTTTGTATTTCAGCAGTGGTCTTGCCGAGCAGAGACACAATGTGCCCATAAAGGCACAGCAAGCACCGATCAAAAGCTGCTGCCCCACTGAGGGGGTGCAGCAGAGGCAGATGCTTCCCCACCTTGCCGCAAGCAGTGGTCGCTCTGATCCCAGCACGGCCAGCGAAGGACAGGCAGGGCTGCCCTCCAGCCCCACACCAATGACATGTGGCTGCCAGCCTCCTCCATCACTGCGGGGTCTTGCCAGGACCCCTTTATCTCTGGCGGGGGCACGCTGCTGTCATGCTGGGGGCATCAGCTGATTTTTAGGGGGGTTTAGTACCAAACAAGGGGAGAAAATGAACCTTTGAGGGATTGTCCATGGATAACCTCCGGGTATTTAAGTACGCCCAGCTCCGGCACGGCGCGTGTCTCTGGGGATGTGCTCTTGCATTTGGCCAGGCGTTGAGTGTGCCTGGTCTGAAGTCAATCCTGGGCTGTCACTCCGGATTTCACAATCGGGCCAGGCTCATTGAAAACATGCTCTGGTGACCTGGAACCGCAGCCATTGTGTGATCTGTGGCTTTCCCGGCCCTTCAGTGGGGCTAAACCCACCGCCGGCAGGGGAGGAGGCTCCTCGTGACTTGCAGCTTAGCCAGCGCATTAGTGAGCTGTTTGGAGGCCCCTCTGTCAAGTCCCTAATCCCGCTTTCCTGGCTACCATGTGATTTCAACCCACAGCATTTGTAGGCTGGCCCTGCTCTTCAGCTTTGTGCATGGCGTACAACCTCGTTTACCTTTCTCACACCTTGCCTTTCCCGGAGCCCTACCATGATGGTGGTCAGTCCTGGGTGTTTTGTAGCCTAGCACCATTTTGGACCAGCCTGGCATGTGAGCAGAACCCCATAGCAAATCCACACTGGACTTGAGACCTCTGGACTCACATTTGGTGCTGATGAATCATTTTGGTGATCTTAAAATAGAGAAATAATGCAACTGGACTAAAACTACCCAGATCTTGTTGTCTACCTCTGAGGGCTTGCAGAGACCTACCCTGATGTGCTGTCAGCCCTCGACTCGGGTAAGCTGAGACTACCACCAAGGGAAACTCCTGCTCCAGAGGTCTTCCCTCCTGGCCTCAGGTCACTGCCAGGTCCTGTGCGCTCCAGCAGGGCACAGCTTTCCCTCTCAATGCTCTGCACCATCACTGGAGTTGTTCTACCGTTTTGTTTTGGATGCAAACACCATGGCACAGCCAAAAGCTGCCAGGACGCGTTGAGGAAGTCAGATGGTATTGCTCCTCTCATGCCACAGTGCAATTTGCCTTCAGGTGTTATGAATGGGGAGGATGAAGCAGAAGAAAAAAAAACATGGTGCAACTACAGTTTCGGGCCTGATTCTTCCTTTCTGGGCAACTCTGATGACACAGGACAAACATGGACCACTTGGGACAGCAAATCCTACTTTGCCATCAGACACTGTTAGATAATTAGGACCTTTTAAGGCAAATTGCAGGGTTAGTCCTGCAACTAAGTCTCTCTCAGAAACCTGACTCCAGATACCCCTTTCTCTTTTGCAGGACCAGTACGTGTTCCTGTACACCTGCATCCAGGACATCATTGCTCAGAAACAGCCCTAACACGGCTCGGCGCTTCCTGGCACCATCCTGCCCTCCGCCTCCGCGGGGCCCCGTCCGGAGCCAGGAGCTGGGGTGAGAGCACCGTGGGCCTCCTGGCAGAGAGCGAGCCCTGCAGTGTGGGGGGACCCACCCCAGCGCTGCCACCAACGCCTCCCACACGCCGTTAGCAGCGATGTGGGGTCTCCTGAGCTGTCCTGCCACGCACTGCTGCAGCCCCGCGGTGCAGACACGGTGAGGGGCTGGGCAGAATGTTCCCCTGCTTTGACCATCTCCTGGGATTCCTGGTGCCTGGAAGGTTTGTTAACCCCACTGCAGTAGGCAGCACCAGCTGTGGGGGCCGTGCCCCTCAGCACAGAAGGGGCAGCCCTGGGCTCGCTCCCGGACAGCCTCGGCACCTACAGGCTGCTCGGGTCTGACACGAGTGCTGGGCACCACGGTCTCTGTGTGACCACAGGCATGAGGCGCGCTGAGGACTCGGACACCGCTGTGGAGCGCGGTGGGAGCTGGCTTGTCTCCGCTGGTGGATCAGTCTTAGGTACAAACAATAAACAGCCCTAGGAAAGAGTGTGCTCATAAGGGTGGGTTGGCTTTTGTGGGGTCCCAGCGATGCCGAGGCTTTCCCCTGCTGCAGCACAGCAGCCGTTCCCGAAAGAGCAGCTGTGTTCCTAGCCATGGGCAACGGATGGGGTGCCCTTGGCCAGTCCAGATACTGCAGCCCAGTGCACACAGCAGCTTCTGCTCGCTCTCATCCGCTCCTGTTACTGAGGCAACAATTCTGCAGTGAGCCTACAACCCACCTGCAGATTTATGAGGAAGAGACGCATTTTCTGATGAAGCCTGGGCTTGAAGTGGTGAACCTGCTGGCTGCCAAGAGCCAGGGACCAGGGCAAAGCCACCTGGTCCAGCTGACATGCTGGCAAGCAACTGGCAGCCCTGTGGCTTACTGCAAAGCACTGGTTGCTGCTCCAGGAACTGGGTTGTCCATGCAGCCACATGTAGGGACACCGCTGGCCTGCAAGCAAAGATGGCCATGCACAAGCTGAAACTGCAAGTAGCAACTTGGTTGGTTGAGCTCCAGGTGCAGGTCAGAAGGAAGAGTTGAAAAAAGCAGCGCCCCTGTCCCAGTCTGGGCCCACACTCCTACACATTATACCATGCCCTGAGAGAGCTGCCTTGGTGTGGGATGAGGAGGCACAACAGCTACAGTGAGGAGGTCACAAGACCTACTGCAAGGAGTAGACAGCCCTGGTTGGGGGGGGCTGGGTTGGCCACATCCTGCTGCCCCTGGTTTCCACAAACAGCTTCTCCCAAAACAGCTGACCTCCAAAGCACATGAAGGCAGAGGTGCCTGTGCAGGAACCTACAGCTGCAGCTGCTGATGTAGGACAAGGACTGGTGCCCATTCCCTCAAATGGGGGAGAGATGAAACAGCCTGGATCCAACGCCAGCAACTCCCTGCTGGTGCCATTGGACACAGCCTGTGGCTCTCATTTGCTCTGCACGGCCCAGAAACCCCAGATGCTGAGCACGGTTACATTGCAAAGGTGCGCGTAGGTGCGAGCTTCAGCCTGGTGTCCAATAGGCTCTTGTTCAAAGTGTGCAGTTTCCACTCAACGCAGAGAAGTATTTGTATCTGTATATTCAACATGGTTCGTGCTACATCAAACACCTAATGCACTTAGTCTCAGAAGATTTCAAGGATATCTGTGGAGCGCTGTGACCTGGGAAGTGGGGCCAACCACAGTGACAGTGAAGATGTGAAGGAGGAGCCCTTGCCATAAGGTGGCAGGAGTCTTGTGAGGGGCACAGAAGCAGCATTACCAGGTGGTCATTGCTCCTTTGGCTGTTCGTCACCCCACAGTACCCCGGGGTTCTGCAGAGACAAGGGCTCCCTCCCTCTGCCAAGCGCAGCTTGGGTCTCCCAACAGCCTGGCCATCCTCAGAAAGGGGCTGCAGCCAAGGATAAGGAAGGGCAGGAACTCCCCATCCTCTTTTCTGTTTTTCTGCAATCAGAGGTACCCTGTGGCTTTCAGAGTCATTATGCCTGGGGCTTTGCTCAAAGCCATATTCCCCATGGAGGGGGTCTGGGTCTGGCTCTACAGCTTGTGGCACAGGAGAGAGGCCTCAGAGAGTCCCCCAGGGACTGCTTGTGGGCTCTTGCCTTTCATGGAGAAGAGCAGGACAACATTCACATGAGACAACTTGGCCACTCCCCAGTTCACCCTTAGCTGCTGGCAGTGACTGAGCAAGATGGGGGGGTGAGTTCTGCGGGCATCTACCCCACACCACCTCTCGTCCCAGCGGGGCTCAGCTCAGCACGTCACTGTCCTTCTGCCTTGCCAGACGGGCTGCTGCACCAGGGCCTTTCTACAGCCCCTTGGGAAAGTGCTCACGGGTCTCCTGTGTCTCCATGCACAGAGATGTCAGCCCCGTCATGGCGCGCAGCTACACACAGCCCGGCACGGCTGACGCACGGACCCAGGACTTGCGAGGGGCGCTGGCTCCGAGTCGTAAGGAAGCAAGTGAAAGCCAGGGTGGGGGAGGCATGTTACTGTCTGCAGAGCTTCCAGAAGCTCAGGAGCAAGTGATCCCACAGCCCTCACATCTGGCTAGCACAACACAGCAGTGTTTCCAGCAGACCCAGCAGCCAAGGTGAACCTGTGGACATCTGCAGCTAAAGCACAGCTGCTCTGGCAGGTATGAAGGGACCTCCTCAGCAATGGGACAGGCATGGGACAGGGATTTGTCATGCAAACTGCCGACAGGTTTCACCCAGTGAGTTCGGTATGGCTGTCCCTGTGGCACAGCCCTTTGCTCTGCATTTCACGTCCTGTCTAACAGGAGGCCGATTTGGTGACGATGATGAATTTACAACCTCCCACCCACTGCTGCAGCGGAGTCTGGAGCCACAGATGCTTACAGAGGGTGTCGTGGGAGCTGCGGTTTGGATGAATAATTTTCCAGCCCTGCAGCTCAGAGCCACGAAACCCAGAGGGGGAGAGAGAGACAACAAAACAGTAAAACAAAACAAGCCTCCAGCTCAGGCCGCCCAGCGAGTTCTGGACCATGCCATGTTGTTCTTCATATTTAGCCTGCTCCAGTCTAGCAGCATCCAGCCACCGCCCTCCTCCATCAGCCCCCATGCAGAGGTCAAGACCCTGGAGATGAGCGGGACCATCTCCATTCAGACCCCCCCTTTCCACACCCTTTCCCCCCTTCCCATGGATGCCAGAGCAGGGGCAGACAGGGTTAGCACTGCCAAGTGACAGGAGAGCAGGGCTACCCAACCCTTGGATCTCCTGGGCACCCACAGCTGTGGCAGCCTGCTGGTGACTGCTGGGGCACCACAGCTTCTCCATCCACCAGTGCTGAACCCCTTCCCTAGGCTCTCCCTGTCCTCTGCTCCCTCCAGGGCGCAGAGAGTCCAGCAGTTGCCATGTCTTCACCCAAGACAGTCACAGGGCATTGGTCCCACCACAGCGATCCTATGGCACCCTGCCACATCCCAAGGTGGACACCTCCATGATATTATGTGCCTGGAGCCAGGCTGTGGCTGCCCCAGCTGTAGCCATGGTGTGGGGATGCCCACTGCTCACTGTCTCTTCCAGAGCTGTACCATCACTGGGGAGCAGCAAGGTTGCAACCTGTTCCTCTCCAGCATCACCTCTCATCAACTACTGCGGTCAGCCACCTCCTGGAAAGCAGAAGCACTTGGGCAAGATAGATTCAGGGTAGGTCTGAACTGGAAGGGGAATTTCTCCTGGGACACCCAACTAGGACCAGAGCTGAGGTTCCCTCTTCAACACCCTGATCTTGCATGTGCTGGGCTTGCCATGGCATTGGCTCCCTGACCTAGCTGATGCAGGGACTCCAAAAAGGAAGATCTTCAAGCACGTTGGACACTGAACCAGGTGTCTGGTCCACCTAACAGGTCTTCCACCTAGCTCCGCACTTCTGTTCCTCTTCTCTGAGGGCATGGAGCCACCAGGCTGCCCCATGGCTGTTTGTGAGCAGTGCCTCCCAGAGCAAAGACTTAAAGTGTGTCTGAGGCTTGGGCTATCCTGTGCCTTGGTCATCAGGGAGGAACCATCCCTGTCCTTCTCTGACTTCATTGGCACCAGCACTTCCTGCTACCAGGGAGCACGATTGCCTTCAGTCTTCATCCTTCACCTGCCCCATCCAAGCAGCTGGAGCAGCATGCTGGGCACTGGGGCTTTCTGCTTGTTTGCAACTGTTTGCATTTACGTTTTGGAAAGCCTCTGGGAGCCCTTGCTCGAACCATGTCCAGACTGCGATATTTCAGCCTTTGGATGGCCCCAATGGGACCAGGGTCACCGGGAACATTCCTCTGGCCTTTGCCCCTGCGCCTGACCTCGAATGGCTCCCCGGGGTATGCCCTGGGTTTACAGACACATCCAAAGCACCAGACTCTTGGCTCCCACTGCATTGAGCCCACCCCTGCTGGTTTGAGCTGCATCCTGCTCTCCCCAGAACCTGGAGGACCAGCTCCAGGAGGGGACAGGGATGCCAAGAAAGTCTGGAGGCCTTATCTTATAGAGAGATCATGTCCCTGGAGTGACACCTCCACAGAGGTGTCATAGATGAGGTGGTTGAGTGCATGCCCTGGCACAAATGGACCAGTCCTGGTGATGCCTTTTGTTCTCCAGTGTTCCTGTGCTTTGTGAGACTTCCTGGGGTTCTCTGCATCTCCTCCTTCCCCTGCAAGCCCTTCTGGAGGGACTGCCTCTCTGGCGTCCTCTCCATTGTGTGGCACGGTGGGGTCTCAGTTCCTGCCATGCCGTGACATTGGCAGTGCAAAACAGCCAGTGTCCTCCTGGTCTGCAGTAGGGACTGGTTGTCCTTGGAGATGAACAGCCAAACTGGCATTCTACTGGGGTGATCCTGAACCCTCTAAAATTCAGAAGGGAATAAAAAGAGGGCACAAACAGTTGTCCGATGGGAGCAGGGCAGAAGACACACACTGGGGGGCCTGGCACATGCTGAGGACGGAAATAAACAGCCTCCATCCCTCTGGCTCAGCTAGCACAACCCGTCTTCCAGCTTCGGAAGGTCCCTGGCTGGATGTCCACAGCATTGGCAGCACCTTGGGAGGAGCAAGCAGCCCATCACCTCCCCGGGCTCTGCAGCAAGAGCATTGCCGAGTGACAAGGTAAAGTCCAGCAAGTTGTCCCGACCAGGCCCCCAGAGTCATTTTGGCTCTGCGGGAGGGGACATCAGTGCCTGTTGTAAGGGTTTAGCTGCAGCCCTGCCCTAGCTAGAGCTCCACAACAACTTTGTTAGCCTTTAAACTCCAACAGCTCTAAAAAGCCTTGACAGCCACAGTCCACAGCCCAAAGCTTGTTTGGCATTTCTTTCTGGTCCACAGAGAGGATCTGGACAGTGCTGGTAGCTGGAGTCCCAGCTCTCCTCAAGTCCAAGGCTGAGATCCGGAGCCAGACTATCTTGAGCACGTCGTGCTGGCGTGAATAACGCAGCCCTTTCCCACCACCCCTGCCTCTCTGTGCCCCGGACGAGACAAGACAATAACTGTGCTTGCAGTAGCTCACACGAGCTGGACCTTGTTCCCCACTTAGGATGTACTCTAAATTTTCCCAATTTTTTTAACTTGCTTTTAAGGAAGCTCTAGGAAGACTTGTTAGCCATGCTGTGTGGAGGCAGCAGGAGAAATATCACCCGGGATGTCACCTGCCATCCAGAGGTACCACACACTAAGGTGTCACGCTCATCCACAAAGCCCCAGTGTTCGATGCCAGTGTCTCAGCTCCATCCTTTCAAAGCCCCTTCCCGTGAACCGAGGGTGCACAGAGTGCCTCGGGGAGCTGGTGGAGCCGCAGCACAGAAGCAGCTGAGGTGAGCAGACGGTGCTGCTCAGCTTGCTGTGGAGCAGGGCTCTTCTCATCTCCCCAGACCGCAGCCTGCCGCTAGAGGACAACACACAAACACGTGTGAGCCTTGCAGAAAAACATCCACTTGCGTTAATAGCAGTGAGCTGGATCTGGAGCTCCCGGTGCCTTTAATAAGGGCACGGTGCAGCCCACACTACTCGCAGCAAACTGCAGTTTCAGTGAGAGCTGGCTGAAAAGTGACACTTCCACCCCAGAGGGACTTATTCAGAAATTCCAGGTTTACCATGGAAACATCAAAGCTCTCTGGTCCAAACAACTTGATGTCCAGACTCGGTTTTGCCAGGAGCTGGGCGACACTCTGGAATAACTGAACACTTTGAATATTAATGCCTATTATCAGGTCTCGAAAAAAATGAAACATGGAAATGAAACACCACAGCCAAGCTAGAATAAAAAGCAAACAGAAAAGTCAAAGCAAAGTGAGAGATGCAGAGCAAAGTCCTCCAACTTCAGGCTGTGTTGCTCCAAAAACAACGTGAAAAATGTCATTGCAGTCAATGCCTTCCTGAGGAAATGGCTTTATTTCATCAGAATGGCAGTTTTCAATAGGAATCTCTTCGGTGTGATTTTTTTAAGAGCTCTATTAATAGTGTGCTCAGCCAGAGCTCTGGATCCCCAAGGAGAATTCACTGAGCGAGAAATTGTCAGGCGTGCGCAATGTGGTTGGTGTCTGGCTGCTTGGGTTGGAGAGAGAGGGACGGGGAAATCGTAGATAAAAGCTGCTGTTGCAGCCAGGAGCAGAGCGATAGGCCTGACACTTTCTCCAGACTGACACCAAATTCCTGGCTGCTGTCAGAGAAAATCCGGCCATTTCAGGCCATGCTGAAGCCCCACACCAGAGCTGGAGGGGAAGCTTGTCAAGGAACCCTCGCCCCGAGGAGGGCTTCCCGTCTCCCCACCAAACCGTGTTTTACATTTGGAGCTGCCAAAACACATTGCAAATATTTAATTAATGACATCTCCAGAATTGCTTATGATGGAAGGGGCTTAATTCCAATTAAATCAGTTCCTGCTCCTAGACCAAAATCCCCACGCCTCTGCACTCAGTGACAAAGCTTCCACTGACTCCAACAGTGACAGGGTTTCAGTCCTGAAACTGCAGGATCTGAATGGACTTTGCATAGGAAATAATTTCAGATCCTGCATTACCTAGGCCAGGAGCTGTCAGCCAGAGTCTGTGCATCAGCCCTGAGCCCTGAGCTCCATCTCGAACAGTTTTTTTCAGAGGAGATACCTGCTCTGACTCAAAGGCCTCAAGGCACCCTAGCCCTGGGCTAGCTGGAGCTTTTTAAGTGTCCCACTTTGCAGGCTAACCTTCCTGACCCCAGATAACTCTGCTATCTCTTTTATCCTGAGGTAATGGGGTATCAATTAGGAAACTCTTTTGCCAGAAGGAAAAGCACATTCAGAGGAAGAAGGGCCATGAAAACCATCTCCCGGTCTGTGCTTCAGCCATGTGGCATCTTACCATGGCATGGCCACAGCCAGAGGGGTGACTTGGTGGGTGCGCTTTGCAGCCACCCAGACCTGGGCCCTTCTTTCTCTGCCCCGTCCCCTTTGTCCAGCCGTGGCTAGAGGGAGGAGCACACCAGCTCTGATGGGGGTTCAGATCCACCTCAAGCCCAGTGGTCAGCTGTCTTCAGCATGAGAGCCGTGTTCAGCTGCCAGCCCCATTACAGACAAGATGCATGGGGCTGTAGAGAGAGACGCAGTATGGTCCAAGCTGTGGGGCCAGACGCAGCCCCCATCACCAAACCCACTGCCATGGGAGGGCAGCAATGACCCCAGACAGGGGCATCGCGCAGCAGAGAGGCCACCCAGAGCTGGCCTTTGCAGCCTTCTCCCATTGTAGATCCAGGGCCCTTTTCTGACGCCGCAGAACTCAGTAGCTCTGTGACACCCAAGCAGCCAGAAATCCTGTTCTGATGCACATCCCACATGTTTCAGGACACCCCGAGGCCCTGGGCTGGGCTGGCACAGGCAGTATCCCCCCTGCTAAGCCAGACCTGCTCCCTTCTGCATGATGGAGCTCCAGACAACATGGCTTCAAGCCCCCACTCAACAGACTGTTCCTCAACTTTGACTCTGATCACTTTATCCAAGGTCAGAGGGAGCTCTTGGAGAAAACCAGCCGCCTCCTCCTGGCATCAGTGCAGCGCAGCTCCGGCAAACAGCTCCCACGTGCACCCGACCTGTATCTGGGCAAAACGACAGCCAGCAGCGCAGCTGCAAAAGTACCGTGTCCCACCGGAGAGGTCCCCACTGGAGATGTGGGGGGTGAATCTACACTGGAGAGGTCCCCACCGAACTCAGCCCCATGACACTGCTGCTCCATCCTCCTGCCTCTCCCAGCCAGGCCCTGCCCCGTGTGTGGGGACAGCAATGGGGCTGCATGTGAGCGAGGGCTGGACCACAGGACAGAGGGACCTGCAGCCCTGGGCACGGTCGCTGCCAGCAAACAGCTCCTTGTGAGCTCCTCGCTCCCTTCTCCCCAGCTACACCCTGACTTTCCAGTTGCAGCTGGGCTGAGCAGCCAGCACAGACACACAGAGTCCTTTATCTGGGGTTGTATTTCAGCGTCCCAAAGTCTGGAGCCCTTGAAGCGCTGCTTGGGTGCTCCTGCCTCCCTATTTATACTCCTCTGCCCTGACGGAGCCAGCTTTGCCTTCCCCTGCCCTGCTATCTCACAAAAACGTTGTTACAAAACAAGCACAGGTCCCGGAGCTATGAACAGGTCTTTATTTGTTGAGGTTTCTTTCCGCCCCCCCCCCCCCCCCCGCGACTCCTTTCTTCCCTTTGAATGAAATTCCTGCCAGCTCTAAGAGAGAGAGAGAGAGGGAAAGAGTAGAAAGTTTAACTCCTCCCATTGGAGTGTCTCACGCCCCTGCCCAGCCCTTGAAATCCAATAACCAAGATCATTCGACAATGCCTTCCCTTCCCTGGCTGCATCCTTACCACACTCCAACCTGCAGGACCTACCCTGCCCTGCCAGGCAGCGGGGTCGCTCCCCTCCATCCAGCTGAGCCCCGGGGTCGGAGCCGGCCGGCGGCACCTCGCGCCGTCCCAGCAGCCGCAGCCAAGGCGAGGATGGACAAGCTCTTCTTCTGGGGCATTCTGCTGGCCTCCTCTGCCCGCTTCCAGGCAGTGCGCGCCGAGCAAGGTGCTGCGCCCCCCTGCCCACCCCAGTGCCACTGCGAAGAGGATGGCATCATGCTCTCGGTGGATTGCTCCGAGCTGGGGCTTTCGGAGGTCCCTGCCAACCTGAGCCCTCTAACAGCTTACCTGTAAGTACAGCCTTTGCTGTTTCTTTTGCAACGCTTTCTCCGGACCCCTTCGTCAGCTGCAGCTTTCCTCCAGCTTGGAAGTTTGTGCCACATTTTCCTGAAATTAAATTTCCTCTGGAAATTAGAAACAAAACAAAACAACGACAGAAAAGGCAGCTATTACTGCAGGACCTGCCAAGCTAAGCCAGCTCCCCCTCCTCCCCGCGCCCCTCTGCAAACGCTGTTTATATTGCGATGTTATGCATGCTTTGCTTCTTGATTACAGTGGATCAGAGGAGCTGATTTGCTGGGTAGATTCTGATTGTCTGAGAACATAATGGAGTATTTATACTGAGCAATTAGTGCAAACTGCTCTGGGATCCTTCTGTCAAACATTTCAATAGCTGTGATAACTCATGGCTTTCGGGGCTTTGGGTTGAGCTGGCCACCAGCAGTGCCCAAGTTGCCTCTTTAAAATGAATATTAAAGCCTTTTAAGAGGTGTGAGGGCTTTGGTAGGGTTTTGTGGTTTGTTGTGTTTTGTTTTTTTTTTTTAATAAAAGTTCTTAATTATCTGAATGTTTCCCTTCCTTTCTGGTCTTAAAACCCAAAGGGTTAAACTACCACAGGCACTGGTGGGTTTGTTTCTAGCCCCACCCAAAGATGGTCTCAGTGGGGCCATTTGAGTAGTGGTGACTGAGGACGTCCCCAGGGTGAGCAGGGGACTCTGTGGAAGGATCTCTCGGTTTGACCAGGAGCACAAACACCTCTCTCAGGGAGAGGGGTTGGCCCTGGTGTGCGCTGGGGAGGATGCTTGCTCAGTTAATTCACAGAAAGCGCTGCAGCCGCCAACCTCAGCTGCGTGGCAGGTAGGCTGGTGAGGGCCTCGGCTTTCCCAGCTAGGGATGCAGCCGAGGCGCTGCCGAGGGAAGCCGCGTGTACCACAGTCGTTGCGGACAACTGGCAGCTCCCAGGCAGTGCTGGGGACATTCGTTTTATGCTCATCATGCTGAAAGAGGGCTTACGTCAGGGGTGGCATACAGACTGCTTGGCTGGTTTTCTGGTGTTGCTGGATTGTCCTGAGATGCAGTTACTCAGCTGTTAAAGCTAAGCACCCTAACCCACTCACGAAGGGCTTTGCAAAGCCAGGTTGAAGCTGCCACAGCCGGGTAAGAGCTTCCCTGCTCATCCTGCTCGTCTGAGGAACACGTTGCTTTGTCTTGTGCCAACCATTGGATGCCCAGAGCTCTAGTGGGTCAGCTGAGAAAGAAATGTGACAGCAATGGACGAATTTTACTGGAGAGCATGAAAGAGGAGAAAAATGTGCAATGCAAGCTGTATTTCCTCGGGAGAGGGAACCACGGAGCACTTGTCGCATGAGGTGTGCTGTGCATAGAGCTGTCGCCCCTGCGCACACCCTGGGGCTAAGTTTGGAGCCAGCTGCCTGAGTGAAAAGTCACTACAGCTCTTGAGCATGTCTCGATGGAGGCGGTTAAAAACACGTGGGCTGTTAGCGTGGGAGGCTGCAGAGCTTTGCAGCACTGGTGCCACTGCGAGGACAAGTGGCAGCCCTGTCAGGGACACACTCCACCTCTGCAGTCATGGCAAGACAGGGCACCCGCGGCTCCCACCCTGCAGAGAACACGCTGCCCGCCATCTCTGCAGAGCTGTCCCTTGGGCTGGGAGCTGCAGAGAGCTCCGCTGCACGACCAAAGGGACATCTTGATGTTAAATGGTTCTCATCGCCACCCTGACCGTGGCGGTCGGAGCAGGGACGCGGAGCCCCGGGCTACGCGCCCTTTGTGCGTGGATCCCAGCAGGCGAGTGCATAAAGATGCCCTCGGCCCGGTGCAGCAGGTGATTCCGCGGCTGCTCCGGGCAGAGGTCTGGTTTTCCCTGGGGCTGGTCCTCAGGACAGCCCTGAGGCAGCCGTCCATCCCTTGGCCCGGGCTCGGCTGCTCCGGGCGCTGCTCCGCCGGCCCGCGGCACTCACACGGTGGCGCCAGCGACAGCCGTTTGCCGGAGAGACACCGGCAACGCCACCTCCCAGCCCGTCACCCCGCCGGGCTGCAGGGACGCCCCGGCTGCAAAATCCATGGGGTCGAGCCAGGGAGGCGTTGGAGGGTCCGGAGTTTTCCTCCTCCCCTTAGGGCCGGACCTCTGTGGGGAAAAACGCTTTTGCTGCTTATATGTTAAATGCTGCCTGTGAATGAACAAATAAGATGCAACAGGGGTAGGAAGGCAGGATCAGCTGGGAATTATTGGAGGAGGACCAGAGAGCCCTGTTTCTGTCACTGCCTTCTTGGGCTACCTTCAGTAGGTCACGTAAGGTTAGTTCCTCAGTTATAAGGTGTGCAGTCAGGGCTGGTTTTTCAAAGCACATCAGCATAAATTTTGTAGAAAGTATGGATATTTGAGCGATCTAAGCTCTTGATGTAAATTCAGGCTTTAAATCCACGTTCAGATATGTAAAGAAATGCCTAGATCTTTTTTTTGGAGAGCTGCAAGTGCTGAAAAGCAAGCCCTGTAATGGCAACATGAAGCATGGAGCTGAAGGGCAGCGGCTCCCAAAACTTTCCATCTCCTTCGCTCCATGCCCTGTCTTCTAAGCAAATTACTGGTACTCCTGTAAAGAGCAGGACTCCCTCAGGTGCGAAATAAAGGATCCTCGTAATAACCTCTGATTAGACATTGCCTCACCACTAATGAGCTCACAGTCAAGCCCCATCCTGACAGTGCTGTGCCTCTGCCATGCCTGTCTCCAAGAACCCTGTCCTTGCTCACTCTTGCACCTCCCTGAACTTGAACCCGATCCCACCCACCCAAAACCAAGCTTCTCCAATGGAGGCACCATTGGTGAGATTGCAGCTGCGGTCAGGGAGACGGGAGAGGAGCAAGTCACCTCTTCCCAGGGGCACGTCTCCAGTAGGCACTTAGACAACACGCTGGTGTCTCCTTGGCAGCCCCGGAGAGAGCAGGCAGCCAGCGCTGGGGTTGTCCATGTTAGGTGACAGGTCCCTGCTGTTTGCATCTCTCCTGCAGACAGCTTGAACTCCAGTGGGGCTCATGTTGGGTCTAACAGCCCATCTCTCTGGAGCAGCACAGAAATGCTGATGCATCCTGCCTGGTTCACTGGTGCTGGCAAAGAGCTGCTTAGTGCATGACATATTTGAACTGTGTCTCAGCCTGGCCTCAGAGTCTGGCCATGAAACCCTAAAGGTCAGCACACCCTCTCCTGCTCAGCTAGGTCCAACGGCCCTAGGGCCTATATCAACCTGAAAGAGCTGAGCTATTCAGGGAGCAGATTTAACCTCTAGCTGATATGCCAGTAAGTCCTGACAGCAGTGTGTCAAATATCACGTCTCTATCTTCCACGGAGAGTTGCTTTTGGGTCTGACAACAAGAATGGACTGGAGCTGATGGGGAGTCTCTGGAGAGGACAGCATCAAGCCGAGAGTGCAGGAGACTGGAGCTGCAAAGGGGAAGGCTCCTGTGCCGCAGACAGGAGACTGCACAAAGGGGCACGGAGGAGGCCGGGAAAATGGGAAGAGACGCTTGGTACTCAGAGCACTAGCTTCAACCCCTGCCACTACCGCAAACCCTGCGTGTGACCTGGTTGAGCAACCCCACCTCAGATTCCCCAGGATATGGAAGTGCCACTGCATGGGCTGGGGGAGTTCAGACCCTGGCTGTCCCCATACCCGCCACCTGCTGCCTGAGCACTGGGAACAGGGCTGTGGTTGGGTGCAGGTGCTCAGCGCAGCCCTCTGCCCCAGGGTGGCATCCTGATCCCCCTTGGCCCCCCTGCGTCTGGTTACCAGCCCCTGGCAAGGGGGACTGGGGGTAAAGTTGGGGGATGAAGGGATACTCTCAATTTGCTGCTCCTGTTTCACCAAAAAAATGACACCGTGTTGCTGGTGCCTGACAGGCCCCTTCTAGGCTGGCCTGTCCAACCATGGCTGGCAGGAAATAGGGGGCTCAAAGAAATGGAGTGCCTGCACTCAGCAGAGGACACCCTCAGTAGTACCCACAGGTGGCAAGGTGACAGCAGTAGTGTCATGGTCATGCATTCACGTCAGCTGGACAGACAGCACACACACTCCCTGTCCAACCTGCACACGTAGAGGTTAGAAACGATGCGTCATGCCTTATCCCCAGCCTGGACTAAGGGGACACAAGGAGGAACTGGGACAATTGCCCAAAATCAAAAATATTTTAGGAAGGAAGACACCTCTGGAGGTCTCTGATCCATGCTCCTGCTCAAAACAGGTCCAGCTCTGTGAGATTGGTCAGGATCTTGTCCAGTACAGTTTTGAGTATCTCTAAGATTCCCTCACTCTTTTCCCATTCTCGACCATCTTCATGGGAAATGTTTTTCTTAATATCTGATTGCAGTTTCCCATGTTCCAGCTTGTGCCCGTTACCTCTCATCCCTCCCCTACACAACTCCAAGAAGAGTTTGGCTCCATCTTCACCCTCCCGGTTGGTAGTTAAACACAGCAGTAACATTCCTCCATTTCACCTTCTCTTGTGAAGACTGATCAAACCCACTCGTACGAGCAGTGCATGGGACACGGGCGGAGCAGGGAGTGCTGTGATGTGAGAGAGGGGAGCATGCAGGGTACGGTGGGCACTGCGGTGGAAGTGACCAGGAGGAAGGACACAAACCTGTAGGATATGAGACATCAGTAGCACCATGGCTCACAGCTCAGCTGGAGGAGCCTTCTTCCCCTTCCCCAGGGTCCCAGGTCCCCAGAGCACCACGGAGGGATCAGGCTTTACCCCGGCTCTGTGCCCCGTCCCCAGAAGCATTGTGAAGCCCCCCAGTGAAGCCAGACAGACACCGCACAGCTCACTGCATGCGATGCTGCTGCTCTGTCCTGGAAAGCCGGCAAAGAGCTGGGGCATGAGACAGCTGATGAGGTCGTTGAGTTGTTGTTGTCACAGCAGAATTTGGGAGAAGAAAGAACAGCAGAGAGTCTGGCTGCTTCTGAGTATCACCAGGCATCTCAAGAGGCTGCCCAGACAGAAAGTTTCTTGTTCCCCATGCAGTTTCCATTGAGGTGAATGGGATCAGGAGCTCTCAGGGCTGCTTTCACCTTGCAGAGGCATTTTGAGCCGTTGCCTGAAATTTAACATCCCACTGCGAGTCTGAGGCCAGGGCTCCACATCAGCCACGCTCTCCCCTGAGCTACCCTCTAGCATCAGGTGCCACATGGGCCTGTGATAAGGATCCGCAGGAGGCAGGGATGCTCTGACATGAAGCTGGGCAGACACTTCCCTGGTCACGCAATGCTGCAACTGGTGCAGGGAAAGAGTGAGTGGAAGATGCCTCTTTCTTGATATTTGCATTTTCTAAGCACCCACATACCTCTGAGGCAGCAGGGTTTGAAGGCTGACCCCAGAGCCACAGCTGACTCCTGGAGCAAGACACGTCGCAATGCTGAAGGCAGCTCCCCTCAGCCCTAAACCCTCCTTAATTGTCTGCCCCAGACTCTGCCCCCTGCAGCCCCCACCTTGGGAAAAAGGAGGACAGACCATGGCCACCCTACGATGGGAAGCACCCCAAGAGCTGCCAGAGGAGCTGGGGCACCAGTAGAGGGACAGGACTGGTGGACTGGTGGCTGACTGGTAGGAGCCCACAGGCATCGCAGCTGCGGGGACGTGTGTTGGGGCTGAAGGGACATCTGGGCTTGCAGCGGGGTGACAAGGAAATGGGATCTCCTGCAGGCATGACAGGGACCTTTGTGTTTTAGATGACAGTCACGCACGCTGGGGAGACAGAGGGAGCAGCCAAAAATGCAGAAAGCACCAAATCCCAATGCAAGGTGTAAATTAAGTCCTTCCTGGGGGGCATCGCTGCTCTCCTGCCCCTGTTTTTGTTGCAAAGCGCAGTGAGTCGCCATCCTGTGGCTGATGCTTGCCCAGTGCCAGGGCTCATCCACAGCCTCTTCCTCATGTCATGGTCAACACAGGAGCCCAAACATTGAACCAGGACTCATCCAAACACACCACAAAGGTGGAGACTCACCCCAAAGAGCTCCCAGACCCTTCCACTTCTCAAACCACGATAGAGCACAGGATTTCCAAAGCCACCCCCGTGTCCTGGTGGCCAGACTGATGCACTAAGGGCTGCCTCTCTGCTTGATCTTCTTCCCTCCTGGAAGGCTAATGTGAAATGCCGCTCCTACCCCTTACAGCCAGAAGTCCACAGTCTTGCTCTTGGAAATGCCCAGCATGCCTGGGAGAATGGCAGCCATAGCAGGAGCAGGGAGAAACATTGGTGAGCTTGGGGTCCCAGATGTGGGAGATAAGGCTGGTGAGAGGCATTAGAAGAGCTGGGCTCTGACACACATGGGTTTACGTGCACCATTAACAGCTTTGAGGCACTTTTTTTTTTTTTAACCCCTAAAAGGTCAGGGATGACATCAGATGCTGCACGGCGGTGTGCCTGGGCTCGAGGCTCAGGGCAGAGCAGCAGGAACGTGACGAGCCCCTCGGCGAGCAGAAAAAGGAGTGGTGAGGGAGCCAGTGTCCCGGGGGGATTAGCAGCACTCAGAGCAAAGCCACAACTACAGCAGCGTGAATAGTGAGGTCGGTGATAGAGCCGCCTGAAGAGCACATTCGGGGGGATGGTCTACCCAGCGATACCTTATTTCACTGAAAAGGAAAATATCAATGAAAAAACATCTGTGTTCATGGGACTGTGCATGGCAGAAACATAGTAACCAGCTGAACCAGGAGAGTTTATTTCAATGTTTTCACTTCAGGGTGGCTTCTGTTAAAAAAAGTTTCCATTTACATATTTTCACCTGTTGGTGTTGCATTTACCTGTAGGCGATTTAATATTCACATTGTAGGACTCCAAAACTATCAAAGCATCTTGATGGTTCTAAAACACAATATATTGATTTTTTTTGATCTAGACTAAATATTGACATGTTGGGTCTTTGGTCTGCGTTCGAGGGAAAGGAAATTTTGAAGTCTCTGTATTTCCAATGCCATGACACTTTCAGGTTCATGGCAGCTTTTCCTGTTTCCTCCTGCTTCATCACCTCCCAGCCCCCTTCTCCGCCATAAGCTCTGCTCCCATTTACCTCTTGATATTGGGAGCTTTGGGTCCAGCTGTGTTTTGCTTTGCTTGGCTGCTGTTATCCCAGTGTGGGCACTGCTGGGACTCACGGGACACTGTGCTCTCCAGAGAGCAGCTGGTCCACAACAAGGGTTGCAGCCCCTGAATTCTTCCAGCTACAATGGAGGGTGCTGCGGGTGATGAGGCAGAGGGCTGGGCTGCGGCTTTAGTACCACAGGTCATGGCCGAGACCTTCCCAAGATTTGAGTTCAAATTGAGAGAGGCATCCTTTGCAGGGCTGTTCGGAAGCGGCAGCAGGGTGTCTGGGGCGCTGGATGTGAGAAGATGTCCACTTCTTGGTGGGGCATCGTCTGAGTTGGGCCGCAGGAGGCGAGGCACAGGATCTACCCCACCCTAAAGCCCAGGTCTCTCTGTGGGAGAAGGCGCAGCCAGGCCTTTACTGCACTTGCCTCACAGCTGGCAGCGAGCGCTGCCTTCTCTGGCAAGAAGGGAGCAGGTGTACGGATGAGGAGCGCGGTGGGGAAGGCAGCGCAGTGGAGCGGTGAGAGCAAACCTGCGCGGGGATGGGGCTGTCTCCGGGGTGGCAGCCACGTGGGATCGCCTCTGCAAACTGCAACCAGGGCAGCTCGGTTGGGGCTGGGGGTGACCAGTCCCTCCCGCTCACACTGTGAGGGACGCCCCACTCCTGGTCTCGTCCGTTGGATGCCCCACTCCCGGTCTTGTCCGTCGGAGTGAGCGCGGCCGGGCGGCAGCAGGCATGCCATGCTCACACGCTCCCTGGCTGGCACTGCTGCGCAGGCAGCGTGTGATGGGAGGCAGCTGCTGCTCACCCTCCACAGCCGCAGCAGGCGGGTCCTCGCTCACATCCGATCTCGCCGTGCCTTTCCACCATGCCTGAGAGCGCTGGCTGCAGCAGAGCCGGCCTTTCTGCAAGTCGTGCACTTCCACTGCAAATGCCTTCCTCCATCCTCCCCCCTCTCCTCCCTGCCCGCCCCCCAGGCTAAGTAATATACCACAGCCTCCCCTCTCTCCCTCCCTTCCTTGAAGAATAAGCTCATAAATCTGCCTAGGGCAATGAAAACACTGAGCTCATGGCCCTTAGATCTGTGCGGGAGGAGCTCTAGCTGGCGATTAAAGGAGTTTAGGGTTTTCTTTGAAAAGCTCTTTGATTCTGGCAGAAGCTCTGGTGCCAAAAGGCAGCAATGGAGCTGCAAATGCCTCTCCCCCTCTGCACCTGCCTGGGTCAGGGAGCAGCAGCAGGGTGGAGGAGGGAAAGGGAAACGCGGCACTTCCCAGATCCCTGCAGTGGTGGCTGAGGGTCCCCCATCACCCCCTCAGGGGGGAGCACCCTCTGACAGCAGCAGGGCACAGGGTGCTGCTGCTTTTGAGCCCAGGCACTTCAGCCGGGTGCCAAATGGGTACCAAAACGCCTCCAGTGCTGTGGAACTAGCTGCTCCCCTAGGTCCATCTTTGGAGGAGCTGGGCTGGGTGTCAGTGAGCTGGCAGCCCACGGACAGACGGATGCTCCTCCTCTTGGCTGCTCTGAGACAGCTCAGAAGGCATCCAACATGGGCCAGGCTCCCTGGGGACCTTGAAACAGGAACATGAGCCACCTTCAGGCACCACAGGGAAATAGCTCTGGGTGGGGAAAGGGGCATCAACGACAGCCCTGAGCTCCCCGCAGGCAGCACAGGGTCCTGCTTGGGTGCCAGGGAGCCAGGAGAGGCTGCCAGGGAGCCAAGGATGGGACAGGGATTACCACAGCAGTGCTCTGAAAAGTGGTGGGAAGGGATAGGGAAGAACTGTCAGGGCTGGGAGGAGTCTGAGGTCTTCAAGAAGGACTTGAGTTTGGCAGGAGCTGAACAGAGATCAGAAAGAGCCTTCACAAAGAAGAGCAGGACCAAGCACAGGCATCTAGTGTTGCAGCCAAGTCAAAACAGAGCCAGGCTCCAGCTCGAGCGGAGGCAGGAGTTGTGCCAGTGGTGGGGAGCAAGGGGAGGACATGGTGAAGCTCACATGGTGCCTCCAGTCTTGCAGGGAGGCGTCAAGGATCCAGGAAGGGGTAATGCAAAACCTTTCCCAGATCTGCCAGGACAGGCTTTGCTGACAGTGATGAAGGAGGGCAGCTCTCCAGCCTCCTCCCCTCCATGGGACCACAGAGGAGTCTCCTGAGGTATCAGCAGCTCTCCGTCTCCATTTGCTGTGTTTGCAGTCCTTCCTGTTTAAACCTCTTTGAAGGATTTGGAAATGAAAAGCAGCCCCCATGGGAGTGGGGCGCCTCAGACACACCTGTAAGGGTAGGACCTGCTCAAGGGACCTGCTGCCTTTTCTTGTGAGCAGCCACAAGTCCCACTACAAAGAGACCCCAGGGAGACAGGACAGTTTCCAGCACTGAACACCCCTGTGGGGCACCAATTAATAACGTTCCCCTTCATTCAAAGGGAAGGTGAAACCCAAGCACCACATCATCCCGTCAGGGCTGTGCGTGCTATGGGGAGAACCGCAGAGGTGGAAGGGGAGTGGAAATGTGGTCTCCTCTGCTGGGGTGGGAGAGCAGGGGGGTGCTTGCATGGCAGCAGGGAGGGCTGTTGGGAGGACGCCCCACACGTGTAACGTGACACGGTGCCCTGCAGACCACCAGCCCCTGGGACATTCCCCTGCCCGGTGCCACCTCCCAGTGCCAGCAGTGCCTTGTGCATGGAGCAATGAGCTGAGCCAAGGACACAGCGGCTGCTGCGATGGTGTGGCCAAGCACGAGGGATCTTAGGGGCCTGCAGGATGTGAAGGCAGAAGTCACCTTCCCGAGGAGGTTATCTGGTGCAGAGATGACTCTGGGTGTAATTGCATCTTGCAAGTTTAACAGAATTCCCAATTGTGGGCATTTCTTAAGCTTAGTAAAGCAAATTTTCATTTTTGCATGCATGAAACCTGCAGGAAGGGCATTTACACTTTTAGACAGAAATTCATCTTCTCTTTACTAGAGATCATGGGAAGAAATTCTCATTGCAGGGAATGGTCTCTGCAATTTTGCTTTACCCCTGTTTCTGCAGCTGCTCCCAGCGGCAGCCGCTGCACAGCTGGCAGCGTCCCCAGCGGCTTCCCGGTACCTGGGAGCTGAGAAAGGCAAGAGCTGCGTGAGCGTTCCGCTGGCTTCCCAGGCAGAGCTCTGAGTCAGCCTGACTGTGGAGGTGAAAACAGTGCTTCTGCTGCTGCTCAGCCAGCATCTCCCAAAGGGAAAATGAGGTGCAGAGTCACTTAGCTGCGCTGTCAGGCTTTCTTGTCCCTCTACGTAGGAACATGGGAGTTGTCAGATATTGTCCCAAGCTGTTGTCCCACATAATGTCCCAAGACTGTGAGGTCGTCTGCCTGAGCAGCATGTGCCCTGGGTACCAAAGGACATACCTTTAGGGTCAGGTGTGTTGTATTTGCAGAACCAACGGTATCGCAACCAAGGCAGGACCTTGACTGTAGGCGCAGGTAAGACTTTTGTTGTTGCACTAATTTCCTGCGGCAACAAGTTCCACAGGTTAATGAGGTGCCTGCTGCACGGAGCGGTTTGACGTGGGCTCTGGCAGCAGCACGCGGGGCTTTACTGGGCGCAGGGGCAGCCTTGCCATGTCTGCTGCCTCCAGCTTCTCTTCAGCTCGGGGCCAAACCAGCAGGTTCTTGTGCTGCAGGTTGTGTTTGCAGCTGCAGTCCTGCACCGGGAAGTGCCTGTCGGTTAAGGTGGTTTTGCGCTTTCATGTGGTGTAAGACAGCGCAAGATTTATTAGTGACAAAAAAACATGAATGCTGGAAGCCTTGATTTATTGAAGAAGAGGGGGAGGAAACGTGTGCAGCCCATGCTGGCGAGCGCGGCGTGTCCGAGATGAGGTAGCACACGCTGTGAAAACTGCCCTGCTCCTCCATGAGGTGCTCTGGCTCATCTGGGGATACCATGGGGTAGACCCACTCCTTTTCCAGCCGGGCAGGGGACGACTTTCCACTGACCACCTTGCCGATGCTCTGCGGAAAGGGCTTCTCCTAGATGGAGGGACACAAAGACTCAGAATTTTGGGAACAGACAGGTGCCCCATGAGCTTTGGCTCCCTTGCATAGTGGAAGTGGGAGGTACAGAGGACTGGAGTGCAGCACGACAAACCTGGACTGTTTTCTAGCTCTGCCACAGCCTCACAGTTTACCCCACATAAGTCCTCTAATTTTCCTGTGCCTCGGTTTCCCTATCTTTAAAATACTAATAATTAACTCTTCTCTAATGCGCTTTGAGATGGACTGATTAAAAAAGTGCCACAGAAGAGTTGGAAACTCTCGGCATTTTTCAGCCGCATGTCTGAACCTCTCGAGTTAAAATACCTTTTAAAAGTTTATTAAAAAATTCTTGAGCTTTGCATTTCTTCAGCCACAACATGAAGGAAAACAACACTAAGCTCTCAGATTTGTAGCCTGGCTTTCATGTCCCCTGACCTCCTCACGCCTCGCTTACGGACGCAGCCACAAGTCAGTGCAGCTGCTGAAATACTCCTTGGGAGCCGCATCCAGCAGCTGTTTAAAAGCTCGTGGGCAGCACTGGCAAACTCCGTAGAGGAAGTGAACCCAGCTGGTAAACTGCAGCTTGGCCAGAGCTTCTGGAAACCCCGATTCTTTAATCTAATCTGTTTTCTATAGGAAGCTACCTTGCTTTTAGCATACTGCTTCCTGGACGTATGGGGGTAAATAATAGCTCTTTGGCTAAACCAAAAAAAGGAGGGGAAAGATTGGCTGGGGTTAAACAAACAGATTTTTTTTTTCAGGTTTCCCATGCAATTAAAACCAAACCAAACCACATTTGCTCTGGGTATCCCTGAAACATTTTGCTTTGACGCAAAAAGGAATACTTTGTTTTGTGTTTGAGTTACTTGAAAATCTTTACACCCTTTAAAAAAAAAAAAAAGAGCTTGCAATGAAATGCTTCGCCACCCCCCACTCCCCCACTTCTTTTTTCAGTGGAGCATAATTTTGTTGTGAGTTTACTTCTGATGAGAACGCTGTGGGTTCTGCCTGACCTGGGAAGTCACCCGCCTGAGCTTGTGCCATCACTTGTTTTGCCTTTCAACATCGTTTCCACCTTTTCCTCTCCCACTGTACAGACACGCGGGTCTCATGGGAGCACCGTCCTCACCCAGGGCTGTGCTGACTTTCCAGGGAGACTAGAAAGTGTCCGGGAGAGGGGAGGAAAGAATCCACGAAGGCTTCTTTTGGCTTCACAGAGCTCCTCTGGCTCTTCTGACTATCTCTGGCTACTGCCAAGGCACCTTCGAAACACCTTTGAAATGTCTCCAGCATGTTGGGCACCGTGACTGGGCTGGAGGGGAAATCCACATTCCCTTTGAAGTCTGGATACTTGAGCAGTCTTAGAATTATAGGGCTGTAATATACAGGAATGTGTGGGGCTGTAATTGTGACTTAGATCCTTGGATGAAAGGTGCTATGTACATACAAAAGGTATTATTATTATTGCTATTATTATTGCTATTATTATTGCTATTATTATTATCATAGGGCTGCAATATGTGGATTGGAGATGAAAGTAGCACCAAAAGATCCTGAAATATGAGATGTGTCTTAAGGAAATTTCAGCCTGGAATTAGGTTTTGTATACACGGGGGAAGCAAAACCGGCTGGCTCCCCTGCACTGACAGCTCTGGGGCTTTTATGGAAAGAAGTCCTGTATGCAGGCATGATTCCCAAATTCAAGTTGCTCTGACTCTCAGAAGGGTGTCTCCAGGAGGAGCTATTCCAGAGCAGTTTTTGCAGAAAAAATGACGTCAGACGTTTTCACCATTCTTTCTGAGACACTCTGATTGCTGCCAGGCAGACTGTAGCCGTCACAAAATAAGTCGCTGGTGCTTGAGCCATCCGGCATGAGAAGTGCAGGAACTGGTGGCTCTCAGCAGGGGTGAGTCTGGAGCAAACCCCCCGTGTTGCTGAGCAGCAGAGAGAGCTCGTGGGCGCGTTGGTCCTCCTGCGCTCCAGCAGAGACGGGGCCAGGGCCAGATCCAGCATCCTGAGCCCAGCATCCTCTTTCCAGCCATCAATCACATCCCCCCTGAGCAGCCTGGGAGCAAAGCATGAAGGAAGACAGGGATCAGCTTTGATCCTTCAGAGGGCCTGTGACTCTGCACAGTCTTTGCCATCAGCCTCAAAGCTGTTTCTCCTGCCCTGTTCTGCACTCACCTCTCATTAACAAGGGGGGACTTAAGCAAAGCCAGGCGCTGAAGAGGGAGTCCCCGTGACAGCACCCGTGGTGATTTTCTCCTGTGTCCCAGGCTCTGCACAGCATCAGGTTTCACCCCAGCGTGCAGCTCCAGCTGCCTCTCCCGGGGAAGTGGGGGGGGGAGGATTTAATCTGCTCTGATTTCCAGCAGCTTTGAAAACCTAAGCAAAATCAGCTTGAGTTTTTCCACTGACTTAAAAGATTTTGGGCAAAGGCCTTGTCTCTCCTGCTTCAGGGGCTGTCACCTACGAGAGTGCAGAGGCAGGTCTGCACTCAGCTGGCCTTGCTGAACCAGAAGCACGGGAGGGCAGTGGAGGTGGGACGGACTGTTTTGCTAGAACTGGATCCTCTCCCTGAAGGAGGCTTTCTTCTGCCCTGGGTACCAATGCTGGCTCTGGCTGGCACAGGCTAGATTTGATGTGGCACTGGGATCTAGCTGATGAGCTCCAGAGGGAACCAAACCTACCCTGTTGGACCTGGTCCCTGGAGCAAGCCACAGGCAGATCGAACTGACTGCATCGATGCACCCAGAGACTCCCTTCAAGTAGCCAGGCCTCCGTTCTCCCGCAGCATTGCATGAACCAGTAGGCAGCTTCATGCTTCAGCCTGGAAGAGCTTTCATTTCAACTGTGGCTATGAGATGGGATGGTGAATAACACAAGGCTAGCGTGCACACAGGGTGCTTCACCCGCTCCTTAAACTCTCTCTGCTGTTTCTGTGGCAGCACTTCAGTGCCCAGCACGATGTGCAGCAGGACAGACTCTTCCCATGAGGGTGTGGAACAACTGCCAGAGATGGATGTGCAGGAAACAGCCACGTGCTGGTTGCCCTCTGGGGTGCCACTGGCTACAGCACTTTTGCAAAGGAACTTCCTTCTCACCTGATGATGTTTCTGGCAGGTACAAAGAGGGGGAATTCAAAACCCCTGCAAGGAAGGCTTCATAAAGCCTTAGTGTTATAATGAAGCCTGGTGGTCTTGGAAGGAACAGAGGAGGATCTGGAATGCCAGCCAGAGTCAATTTGACTCCAGAATCAGCTTGAGAGCCTTACAAAAAAATCTTTCTCAAGAGATATCCAGAAGCTTATGCTAGATGCTACATTCACATCAAACCAGACCTCACCTGCAAAGCAGATGCTGCTTGGAGAGTAGAGCCTTGACACTGGGACTTGGGGACAGCCGCATGGCTGAGCATGGTCAAGCAAAACTCCCCGCTAAGTACAGACAGGCAGATTTCCAACAGCCCTGAACTACCAGAGGTGCCCCTGGAGCAAGGGATCATCCCAGGCATCTAAATATCCAGACATAAAAACATTTCCCCTGATAAGATGTGTGCCAAAATTCTTTGAAAGTGCTGTAAACCACAGACATGTGTCTTGTGAGCGGCCTGAGCCAGTTGCTGCACCCCAGTCTGGCAAACAGGAGCTCCAGGGACTGTTCTGTGCATCCCTGGGCAGGTCTCTGCTCCGCTCTGTGGATGCTGAGCTCTGGGACTCAGGCTTCCCTGTGTCGTAGGCTGTTCTGCTCCTTCTTCATCCACTTCTTCATCCACTCCTCTTCCTGTCAGTTTGCCCCACGGCCAAAGCTTTCTGACCAAGACATCCCACACATGCTGGCTTCGTGGGAATTGTTGTACTCCTCTGGTCAGATATTGCCCCTGCCTTGTTACTCCACGTGCCTTGTGAAATCAGGTGTGCAGAACCAGGAGCAGGGCATCTACCTGAACCACAGAGGCCGCGGAGCAAGGGCTGGCTCACATCGGGGGTGATGAGTCAGGTCCAGCCACAGCAGCTTGTCCAGTTTGTCCGTTGCTAAACTCACGCAAGCGAGGTCTGGCTCCTGGGCAGGAGGGTTCAGCTCCCCAGCCCTGCCCCACTCTTTCCCAGTTACACTGATAAGTGGAGCTTTTTTCCCAGCAGAGTCAGGAGCAACGGTGACTCACCACCACTTCAGTGTGAACCATGCAGCCAGGAACTCCAGCGGCAATGTGTGCTGGAGACAGGAAGACTCTTGTTACCCACTTGACAGCAGAAGAAAGGCTTTTCTTGGTGCGCAGGGACCACCCACCAGAGAATGAGACAAGGCAAGATCCGTCACGCTCTAATGTCTTGTGGCTTCCTGGTGACACCATAGAGTCTGCTGCAGTTAATGGAAACCTGCTAGTTACTCAGGGCAGCAGGGATCACTCTGAGACGAGCCAACTCTTGGCATCTCTGAAACACAGCCTGTCTCCCCAGAGGAGCTTCCAACCCCCTGCCAGGCCGTTGCTGTGCTCGGCCGAAGAGCACCTCAGCCCAAATAGCTGCAGGCATCTCGTTGCCCGTAGAAGGCGGCGAGCGTGGTGAGGAGCGCAGCTGGTATTCATCTTTTACCTTGGGCTGTGAGTTTCAGCCAAGAAGCCAAGATGCTATTAACAGCATGCAGAAGCTCTCTGCTGTCCTAAATGCTCGGAGACTCTTCATCTAGAAATCATGCACTGTCTTTGGAGGCAGGGCTTGGATGCTTATTAGCCACAGAGACCCAGGCTTTTCTGGTTTATGGCAGGGAAGATGCTGTCTGGATCAGTAGTTCCCTGGGAAAAGGTTCAGAAATGAAGGGATTGTATCATTCGCTCCAGCGCTGGTGCCACAAGGGAAGTCTGCCTGCACGGGCTGCGTCAGTAGAAGGAAAGACCAACAGGATCCTGTCTGCCATGTGTCCCCGTAATCAAGATGGATCCCTTGGGTCGGATCCTCAGTTTCTGCTGGCTGAGATTTCATGGCTGCTGTCTTCGAAATTCCCTCATGAAAAGGCCAGAAGTCCAAAAGGCATTTTTCAAAAGCTTTCAGCCATAATGTTTCATTTTGGGAAGTCTTTGGTCTGAACTTAGATAATTTTCAGCCAAAAATGGCTGAAAACCACCAGCAATTTTCAATTCTGATAAAAATGCTATTCTCCATTTGACAGTGTCAACAACTGTTGTTTTTTGCTCCTTGTTCATTACAGTTTCCTGCAAGGGGAAACAAATGTCTCCAGGCATATCCCCCCTGGGATCCCAACAGTTTATCCATCTCTCTCACCCAACCCCTGCCTTCTCCAGGGACCACTTCTGTTACCTCCAACGAGATGCAGAATGCTGCCTCCGGCCCAGGGGTCTGGGTGGTGTGTGGACGGGAACATTATTTATTGAGCTCACTGGCTGGTGGTTTGCTCCACACTAAGATTCAGCTTAAACCACAACTCAGAATGGTGCTGGCTAATAAAGCCCTAGCTGGGAGATGGTAACAAATTAGGTGGGAAAATCAAGTGTTTTGGGGCAGCAATAGAGCCCACATCTATCTGTGAGACTGTAGGAGCAGGAAATACTGCCTGATGAAGCAGATGGGAGCAGGGTCTCTCCCTCTGACTATGTCCTGGGCTCTTTCCTTGCAAGCAGCCCAGGATTAGACCCTTAACAGCAGGCTGAAAAGGTTGTCCCAGAAAAAAAGGCAGACCAGGCTGGTTGAGTGGCTCCTCAAGGATCACAGTGCTACAGTTCAAGAAAAAGAAGAGGTGGCATGGTCTGGGACTTCTCAGAAGAGGCAATCAGAAAACAGTATGACATGGTTCCCACCCCGGCTGCAGTGCTGCCATGTGGAGAAAAGTGCAAGAGACTGAATGGGCTGCGATAAATATCAGGCCTGACTGCACCTTGCCCCAGAGAGCCTCCCTGCGCCATAGCTCACGGCGGCTGACCCCGACGCGCGGCTCCGTACACACCCAGCCGCTCGCCCATTCCCCCCGTGAGGTGGAGGAGAGAATCGGAAGGGCAAGAGTGAGAAACCTCATGGGTCAAGATAAAGACAGTTCAATAGGTAAAGCAAAGCCGGGCGTGCAAGTGAAGCAAAACAAGGACGTCGCTCACTGCTCCCCATCGCCAGGCAGGTGCTGAGCCACTTCCAGGAAAGCAGGGCTTCATCACACGTGACGGTTACTTGGGAAGATAAATGTCACAACCATGAATGTCCCCCCGCTTCCTTCTCCTTTCCCCATTGCTTTTACTGCTGATCAGGATGGCATACGGAACCTTTTGATGGGTTCAGGTCAGCTGTCCTGGCTGTATTCCCTCCCAGCTTCTTGCATTGCCCTCCCTACTCCTAGGAGGGGGCAGAGGGGGGGAAAAGATGCTGTTCAAGCACTCTTCAGCAATAGCCAGAGCACTGCTGTGTTATCAACATAGTCACAGATCCAAAACACAGCACCGCGCAGGCTACTACAAAGAAAATTAACTCCAGCCCAGCCAGAACCTTTTCACACCTCCACTGATTTGCCAGACTCCAGCATCCACCCGCTTGTACATCTCTCTGGCAGGTTTTTGCAGGCTGGTGTGGAGGTCAAGGCGCTGTTCCCAGATCCTGTTATCACTGTATGAGTTCACGGCCACAGCCAGATTAGCATCATCCTTTATTTAATCCCATCGTTTGTCTTGATCTTCTTGATCATTGTTGCTGTTTTGGGCAGGATTCTGCTAAATCTTGACAAATCAATCCAATCCTGACAGATCAATCCAATTTATTCACTTTAAATACAGTTATTTCTGTAATGTTGTTCATCAGCTATGTGACCTCTCCTGACCATGTTACTCACCACTCTTTGGAGGCAGGAAGGCAATATTTACATCCTGCAGCTCCAGCCCCACAGTCTTTCCCACAGTCCCACACAACTAGTTACAGCACAAGCCTTTTAGGGCAGGGCCCACCTGTACCATGATTTTTCTAAAGGTCCAGATAATAATTAAGGGCTAGTTATCATATTCTTCTGCCTGACAGATGTGAGGGAATGTCTGGGAAGTTTTGTGTCTGAGGTAAGACTTGGTGACATCAGAAGGTTTCAAAGGTGCCTTGCGCAGCCCTAGATGCTCCTGTTATCTGCTACAGTTTGAGCTTTCACCAGACTCACCAGATTCATTATTAGACCTAGAAGGACTTTTGGTTATCCTATGACTTTGGACAGACCAGCACATGCTGGAATCCTACTCCCTCAGCACATGGGGGAGTCCTACAGCTGTACTGGAGGAGCTTTGCTACCCCGTTACCCATTATTTCTGTCACAATCCTGCTTGTTTCAAAGCCAACCATTCCTTCTTGGCCAGGCCAGGTCTTGGATAAGCCACCGACCTCCAGGGCTGGGACCGCTGGTCTCTGTAGCCTGAAGCAGAGCTCCAGGTTGCTTTATTGTGAGATTAAGACCTTCAGGAGAGAGCACTGGCAGATACGTTGCTATACACCTAAACCATGCATCATCAAGCAGACGTGAGAGGACACATGTCTTTGCCCTGGAGTAGCATGGACATTCCTATGTTAGGCACTGGAGGTGCCCCAAACCTCAAGCAGATACAAACTGCACATTTTCAGAGCAGCTGAGGTCAGTCTTGTCACAGCTGGGCCTGATGGAGGATCAAACCATGATGGCCATATTTGACAGGTCACATTGAGAGCCATAAGCTGTCTGTCAGAAGCCCTTCCCCAGAGGAGAGTCAGAGCTTGGCAAAGGTCTCGCACCGTAGAGCTGTTAGAGATGCGAGGCACATTCACTTCCCACTCAGGGAATGGAGACCAGGAAAGCCAACTGCTCAGCATCGTCCTCAAATGCAGATGCCAAGCTGTTGGAAAAGGAGCCTCCATGGAGGTCAGGGCTGGGTGATGGCCACAGGAGTCTTTACCCAGTGGGGTAACTGTGGCCAAGGTAGCAGGAGCTCATGGGGAGAGAAGGTACAGGGAACAGCAGAGTGCCCTCCCTCCTCGTCTCATCCGGCTGCTTGGTGCCTGCAGTGATGGAGGTGCTGTGTGCCTGGCATTTAACCTTCCCTTGGCCTGGTGCTGCCTGGGACTTCCCCACTTCGCATACAGCAGGTACGAACAGATCTCTGTTTGCCCTGTGGACTTTGGATTGGTGGGGCTGGAGAAAGTGTAGCCTTCATCAGCCTGGATCCTGCCACAATCCCTGCACCTCCCCTTCACTGTCTTCTCCATGCCAGGGCAGGTGTTTCACTGAGCACGCTGAATTCCTTAAACAGTGCCCACCACACGTTCCCTGAGAAAGGGCTGTTTCCTGCAGATGGATCCTGGCAGCACCGGGCTCTCAGATATTGTCATCTTGGGATATTGCCGGCTTTCAGTTGTTGCTCATGCTGGTGCAACTTGTCTGGACAGGACAGATGATACTTCGGTGCAGGAGCAGAGGGAGTGCCACTGAGTCACCCACAGGGCATCTGATTTCCAGACGTGGCCCACGCACTTCACTGCCTTTCTCCCAGGAGACCGGGCCACAGGTGTTGGGGTCATCCCTTCCTCAATCTGTATCTGAGAAGGGAGGGAGCAGGGCTGGCACTCAGGGCAGCACCGGCTTCCGCTGGAGCAGCATCCATTGCAGCAGGCAAAGGTTCCCACATCCTGCAGCTGCCAGGGAGCTGGGAGCAAGACTGGCTGCTGGGGGGTCCTCTCTCCTTCATGTGCAGCAACATCTGGGTCAGCTCCCTATCTGGAAATCCAGGGAAGAGAGAGCAAACAGCGGGAGCAGCCTGATCCTGCAGTAGGGAGTGTCCTTGGCAGCTGCCTCCAGCTCAGAGCCCCCTGTAGGTCCCCTCCTGCTGGCTGTACTTGGTGGCAGTGTCCCTCAAGCACTGGGCAGATGACGGCCGGGAGTCTAGAGACACAGACCAGATGCACGTGGCATTATGCGTATGAGGACACATTACCACAGCCCCAGCAAGGAGGTCCCAGTCCCTTCTCCAGGTCAGGGTATGGATTAGGCACAGGCTACCTCAGACTAGGGTCCTGCCTCCCGCCCTGTTCTGCCCCCTGTGCTGTCCCACACAGCTTGCCCTCTAGCAGGACCAGGGAAGGGGCAGGGTGGGAGTCCCATCTGCTGCTCAAGCCACCAGCACTGAGAAGAGATGAGTAAAAACAGCACTGAGCACTCAGGTGTTGGTCCAGCATACGGCAGCCAGAGATGGGAAGTTTGCACAAGCTCTGCTTCTGATTTCCCAATCTGGGAGAACATCAGGGAATGTTGGGCCTGCCCACAGAGTTTGGCCATTGCCAGGGTAAACCCCCACAGTTTAAAAACTCCTTGTAATTAATGAACCTTCCCATTAAGAGTCACAATGGAACAATTCATTATTACTGATGTGTGCAGGCTCTGCATTCCTCTTGCTCTGCTGCCTCCTACAAGAATGTGGAGACTCATCCGAACAGATGAACCCGTCTCATCTGCATTGTTTTTGGTGATTTACTAATTCCAAGTAATGTTCTCCAGCTGTTTGGCATTTACCTGCTTCTTAATCCTCCACATCCACCAGCTTCCAGGTACTGCAGCCAAGTGGATTTGCACTGGATCACATCTGTCAGAAAAAAAAAAAAAAGGGAATTAGAAACAATCTGCTTGAGGGTCACTTCACTGTTCACACCACAGCAACCAGCAGGGATGTCAAAACACGAACTTTCAAACTTCCGCCAACTGTGAACAGTCAAACTAATTTCTCTGGTCAAAAGTTTGTGTTTTCCCCCGATATTATCAGTGACTTAATGCTGTCTGTGAGTTTTCTCAGTAAAATTCAATTGCCTTTCTCGCACCCACCTGGGAGTAAGTTCCCAGAGTGGCACCATTGTGAATCTGGTGGGATGGAGGGAAGCACTGCCCCAGTGTCAGCACTGGCAGACAGAGACGGACAGACCTGGGTGAGCTGGTGGATGACACAGACCTGTGGGTCTGGAGCAGGGTTTACCGGAGGGAAGGCAGAACACCAACCTGTGACCAAAGCAGAGAGCTGTGTCCCACGAATAGCTTTCTTTTCTCCACCTGGAGGGCACCGTGCCCGGGACAGAGCAAGGTCACCTATTAACAGTGTGCATCCGGTGGAAAGGGAGTTCTGCTCTCATGCCATTCCACACCCATCCCATACAGAGCTGGGACTTGCCTGTCTGGCTTGCTCTCTGGTAAGGAAGGTGCAAGTCCTGGAAACCATGGATGTAGTAGGCCAGCCCAGCATGGAGGCTAGAGACCTGTCAACCACAGGGACCACGGCACTTTGGCAGCCTCAAGATTGGGTGGATCTGCCTCAGCACTGTGTTCCCATCTCAGTTCCCAGATTTATCCCGGAGACAACAGAATGAGTCACTGCTGTGATTTCCTCCGTGGACTGTGATTGTGTCAGGGCTATTCCCCACATGTGATTTTATCTTTGGAACTTACCTCTTTTGCTAATGTTCCACTCATTCTGACTATAGAGCATGGCTCCCTGGTTAATGCGTGTGCTCAGGGCAGAAGGTGACACCATGATTTTATTAAGTCTGTCTATGTGCAGGAGCTCATGGCCCCCAAAAAGGTGGCCTGGTGCCTGTCCTCTGAAAGGCATGGCTAAGGACCAGCTTTGCTAGCAGAGACTGCTCATGTAGGCAGCCGGCAGTTCATCTTCCTCATTTCCAACTGTTTTAAATATCTCTAGTCTGTTCATCTTTACAAGAAGCTGGAAAGGGAAAAAAACCTACAAGAACCCACCTGACACTCTCGGACTGTTCTGTGGGTCTCCACTATTGGGGGTCTCTAGGGTTTGAGCCTTTTCACTGAAACAACCACTGAAACCAGAACAAAATGGAAAAAGAATATTTTTGCTGGAAAGAAATAAGGTCTATGGGGTAGGAAAAGACTGGGTTGGTGTTCAAAGCAGGAAGCGTTAAGGGATGCATAGGCAGATTTTGAGGAGCTGTTGACAGCTGATTATGGGAAAGTTTTGGAATAGCTCTCATTATTTATCATGTAGGTATAACATTATTGGAGAGGGGTTTCCCAGGGCATGGAGACACCGTACCTATGTATCATGGTGTGGCCTAGATTTCTCAGTGTCTGCTGGATGGAGGATTTCCATGAGATTTCAGTGTCTCTCCAGGAGTTCTCCAATGTGGATAACTCCCGAACCAAAAAAAATGTTGTCTATGACTTTCTTCAGAATCCAGTATCTCTTGGATTTTACGCTCTGGAGGGTTACCAGCCTAGATTAGAGGGAGGGGAATGCCTTCTCAAATGTCTCTTCATGGGGATTCATGAAACAGTGGAAGAACTCAAAGTAGCAAAGATGTAATTTATTGGGTTAATCTGAGCAGAAATTGTGAAAGGCTCCCCACAAAAACAACAGTAAAATTTTTAGATGGGAGTGAAGTTTGTAGGTGTTTTGTCTAGACTGTCTCTCCTTTTGATGGAGTTGGAGACTCCCAACAATGAAAATCTGGCTGGGCTTTAAAGGCTTCCTTTGATTTTTCCGGAAAGAACTGTAATCCCAGCACATAGTCTGGCCTATCTGAGAAATCTGGTCCTTTGTAATTTAGTGCAGCTGAGAGTGAAATCATTGATAGACCTCAACTTGTCAGTCCAGACAGCTGTACGGATAAATGAATGGAGGAATGCTATGGAAATTGTGCAAGCAGGACAAAAGATACCTGGTCACCCAGACAGTACAAGCCTAACCATCAGCCCAGAGTTTAGTTTATTTTCTTTATTTATCTATTGCCTTAAAGGGAATATGCAGCAGTGAATAACTCTCTTGTTCCCAATAGGATAAGAAGTTCTTTCCAAAACGTGGATGAAATCTGAGGCTTTCAATCAGAAATCACTGTAGGCAGCAAGTCTCCAAGTTAAGAAAAGCTGAGCTGATTCATAATAGTAGGAGGGTAGGTGCAGGGTAGGAGGTATATTTTCTTAATTAAGCTCATTAAATAAGGCAAAAAAAGCTGTTCTGATTCCCTGGAGGTAGGAAATGTAAGTTTACATCAAAAATGTGTAAGCTAAAGAAAAGGCTCGTGCAAATAAAGGTGCAGGGGCATCACTAGCTCTATACTGATATATTTGCAGGGTTCAGCATATGTAATACACTCCCGGGTGTCCCCAGGCATGGTAGGCCAGTCAAAAAGAATATGGTAAGTAGCTTATAATCCCTGAACAACCTACTGTGTCAGAAACATGGCTTTCTCAGACCTCGAACCAAACAGCCCCTTATGTCTCCTCCCAGAGGAAGCAATCTCTCATTTGCATGTTACGCAGGTACCTTGCTTTGGTTGAAGACTGTGAGCCGTGAGTAGGCAAAATCATCTCTAGGGTGGCTGAAGGACCTAAAGAGGTTACACTGGCAAAATCCAGGTGCTTTTAAAACTGATCTCCAGGACTGCAGACCAGAGCTGGCTAGCTTGTGCTCTTAGTACAAGGCCTGCTTTCCCCATCTTCCCAACAGTCCAAAACGCAAGATGGTGAAGGGAAAGATGATAATCAGGAAACAAAGTGGGTTAACAGCAGTTGAGTCTTGCCGTCACAGTGGTTTAGCCTCCTCAGTGTTCCTGGCCCGGATGGGCAGGAGTGGCTCTGCTGCTGGTAGCTCATCAATAGCAACTACTTCTCTTGAATTCAACTAGCATCAGTCACTAAAAATAGCTTGTGTAGGGAGGAAGCTATGGTTGAAAGGTCTTTAACTGAGCTACCACTACTCTTCCAGCACAATGAGAAACATGTGCTTTAACAACAAACTGATGGGAAGGGTCTGTGTGTATTATGAATGGGACAATTATAAAAACCTGTTTAAAACTACCACATATTTCCTCAGCAGCCAGGGTGTGATTTATCTCCACCTAAAATGCATACCTCAAATAGGCTGTATGAATCACACAGTAAAAGGACTTGTTTCTTTTCAAGGCACTATAAAGGGAATCTGAAGTCTAGTTCAGACATAGATATGTGTGTTGTAGGCATCTAAACAGAGGTGGTGAGATTCAAACATCACCCTCTTTAATAAGTTCAAAATGGGAAGATCATTTGGTGAAGTCTTTAATTAATTGGTGATAAAAGCTAAAGAAGCTAAGAAAGCACCGAAACCTAGTAACTGTCTTTGGCGGGGCCAAGTCTGTGATTTCTCAGAGTTCATTTCCATTGCCTCTGGGGAGGTGAAGCAGCCCGGGAATTCCATGGTAGACCTTTCAGAATTTCATCTCTCTCATTTGGCATATGAGTTTGTGACAACTCGAATACTCTGGGACTGATTTTACAAGCTGCTCAGGTTGGTTCATGCCCTGTGAAAAAAATAATGCTGTTGTCCAAGAGTATTATTATAAAGGAACCTAGTAAATCTCTAAAAAACATAATTAAAAATTTTGCAAGGCAACTGCAGCATTAGATAGGCCAAAGGGCACGACCAAATACTCAAAGTGTCTGTCTCTGGTCCAAAAGATCATTTTTATTTTATCTTCTGAGAGTTCTCTTGCCAAACTTCAGATGTTCCTGAGTTGCAGTTTTGTGAAGACATTCTCTGCAATCTAATTTTCAAGATCAAGAGTAATGGATGTCTTTTCTCACAACTGTCTTACCCGATTTCCAAAACCTTGATGTATGATGGAAATAAGCCATCCTACTTCCACACAAAAAGAACGTGAGGACACCTCTGGCTGGCTTTCAGAGGTGTTCTCCAAGTGCTTTCATGCTGGCTCTGACAACGGATAAAGGAACCCAAATCTGGCTCCCAGGGCCAGGGTGGTCATCTGCCCAAAGGGAGGGTGGAGGGGAGCAGCATTGTGTCTCCAGAGCTGTGTCGTATTGGCACAACAAGTACTTGTTCTCTAACTCAGGCAAGGCTGGTGTAATGCCAATGGCCTTTCCTCCGGAGATCATGACTGGGATGACACTACTTCTGATGACATATTGATGGAGACAAAAACCAGAAATGAGTAATGTTATCCCCTCATTCCAAAGAGCTAAAGATTGTGCAAGGAGAGCCAATCCCTCATCCCCCCTCACATAACTGGGAAAGGGGGTGAGTGAGCCAGACAAAATTTAACAGCTAATTATTTTTGCAATGTAACAGCATCCACTAATAATAATATAAACTATTTCCAACACACGAGAAGCAGGCAATCTGAGAGGCCAAAAGGTGGCAGAGATGGGAAGAGCTGCGCAAACATAAGGCCATCACCATAAAATTAAATAATGTTCTTTGTTGTTCCCTGAGAACAGGCTGCGGGTGCTTCCCTCAAAGGCATTTTTAATGTGGACAAATCTGAGAACAAATGGATAAGATGAATAACAAAAATTGTCAGAACCAGCTGATACTTGCAGAGCTTCTAAAAGCATCCAAATGTGAGATTACTGACCTGCTAACCATTCTGCTCAGCCCATTGTTTAAACCAGTTCTGCTGTCTGAAAAATGCAAGGGGAAAAATGCAACACCAACTTTTGAGAAGCCTTCAAGGGGCAATCCAGGGAATCGCAGACCCTTAAGCCCATCAGATGGAGTGAAGCTAGAAGTAGGGAACAGAAATAGCAGATAAAATGATGAAAAGAGGAGTGTCTGAGAAGAGGAAGACATTTATTTAAGTTGCCAACAAGCATCTGGTCCAACAGAAATTAGTTCTGGAGTTTCCAGAAAGTCTCCAAGATGAGCCCCCACCAAATTCTCTTAAAGAAATTCAGTTGATATGGACTGATAACTGGTTAGGAGAAAGGAAATGAATTAAGGCTCATTGTGCATCTTTCAGTGCAGAATTCAGGGAGAACCGAGGAGCAGGAGAGAGTCACAGGAACTTTGCCTCTGCCAGATGATAGAGCTTTGCCCGGAGAACGAAACAGGCAAAATTTGGTTTAGAGAAACCCAGGCACAAACTACTACTTGTGTGCACACGCCAGTGGGCTGCATGGATGTTACGACCATATGAGAAAAAGTTCATGGAGGCAGTGCAGGCAGATTGAGGAGGGTGTCAGATTGGTCCTCAGGGCAATCCAAAAGGCAATTGTTTGTTGGGCAGCCGTCAGGAATGGGAAGGAAGCTGCACCAGATCCAGTCTCTAAAACTATGTGGTAGGTCCACTGAAGTCAAAAGGGATGACCAGAGGTTGGGACTACCTTCTTCCCAAATTGCAATGAAGTACATAGTCTCAAAGGTTCAGGATCCGGAGCTTAGAAAAGAGACAGCAAAAGAAAGAGAAAGCAGATCTGTAATATCCGTGAATCAGTTCTTTGCATCGGTCTTGCATCCTTGCTTCTCCTGGTTGCTCCTGCAAGTCCTGCTTTACTGCCCCAGCCAGTTTCAGATGCCTTTGACTTGGGAGCTTAGGAAAATGTTCATTTTGCCAGGCTTTTCCTCCTGCCTCTGCTCAGAGCAGTTCCCACGCTGTGAAGCACTTCTGTGGAAAAACGCGACTTCCGAAGGGGTTTTCAGGCCTGTTGTGGGTGCAATGTGCTCTCTCTATGTGGGAACTGCTAGTGAAATGATTATAAAACCATGGTCACTGGCCCCATCATGAAAATGACACAGAGTAGATACGTCAGCTTCTACTACCACTTCCCTCTTCTTGTCTTGCCAAAATAACAATAACTTCACGGGAAACATGTCTCCTGATTCCTTCTTCCTGGGCTAGAGAGACCCAGGTTCCTCTGAAGGACCTACATCTAGGTCAGTTTTTAAGTGTTCATTATATTTGGTGCTGGGGTACTCAAAAACTGAGCCATTGTGTCGACAGGTGCTGCTGGTGCTGGTTTCTTATGAAATTCGGACCGTACTGAAGTGCCTACAAGGAAACTAAACTCTTCTGAAAATCTGGGTCCAAAACTAGCAGCTCTCGGCGTGGTTTTCCCAGGCAAGTGCCGGACTCTGACTTCTGCATAGGACCTGATTAATGGGAGAGGGAAGTTTCTTGTTTAGGTGGCTTTTTTTTTTAATGGCAAAAGGCATTTTGTCCTCAAATTGAATGTTTCCTTCAGAACATAGTGATGTTTGCCAGAACATCTCAAGTTTCCACTGAGAAAGTCGAATCATGATGAACTGACTGGCATCCTCCAATGCTCAGTCAAAGCACTTGGCTGGGTCAAACAAAACCATATTTGACTTCACAGCGACACTGAACTGTATAATGGGAGGCACCTGCTTGGACCTGTAGCTCAGACAATCCTGTTAACAGTTTTCCTAATTGGGTCCCCAGGCTGACTGTGGTGTGATAAAGAAATTAATGCTGGAAATTTGTTTTCCATATGGAAAACAGATATTTAAGGAAAGCAAATATTGTCTTTCAAGCTTTGCTTTTGTTCTGAAAAATATATTGGGAATATTTCAGGCAGCCTTGATCAGATTAGCTGGCCTTTCACCACGTCCTTTCTGATTCCTGGCTGGTGGTCTTTGTAGGTGGAGATGGACACACCGTAGGAAACAAGAAAAAAAGTCCTAGAAGAAAATACTCCAACTGTTCTCACAAGTTGAAAAACAGGAGCATTTATTCTCATTTGAAGACAATGTTTTGTCCTAACTGATTTCAAGTAATTCAATCTATTGAACTGTGTCAGTTTGGATGAACAATAATGTGTTCCAAGGGACTTTGTGAAAACAGAGCATTTTAATACTTTCAAAGTTTTGCAGCCTTTGCCTCCACAAATAATTGGAAAACCTGACACTCATTTGCCAAGTCTTGTATTGTCATTCCATGACTGTATTTGGCAAAGCAAATGTTAGTCAAAGCCTTTTCCTCATCTCCTCAATAATTTCGTTGCTTTGTTACATTTTCTGCTGGCCAAGTACTCCAGCAGAGCAAAAAGCGAGCAGTGCAGGAGGCAATGACTGCCCAGCACAGTGAACAGGGCTGAACTCTTGCCTTGTGAATGTTGCTCTGAACATGGGGTAGGACAGAGACAATCTGGGTAACTTGCCACAAATTTGCCATGTCTTAAGATATCTGCTGAGATCTTAACACAGAGCAAGTCCTCACCAGCAAACCAAGGGCGACGTTTTCATTTTGCTCCTCCTCAGACTTTTTTTGTCTATATGGAAAGCTTGGTGTGCAATCCAACATCAATAACAGTCACTCCTGGTGACAAGTGGTGGATGCCAAGAGGTGCTCTGGTTGGGGCAATGGTGTTTTTGCAGGGCCTTGCTGGAAGCTCAAGAGCAAACATGGAAAAGGCTGCATTTTTGTCTAGTGAGTGTAAGTAGAAAAACAAAATGCTTGTTTTGTGGGGGAGAATGCAGTCTGTAAGCTGCCCAGCAGATGATCCTCTCCAACCATTGACAGCCAGTTGTGCAGATGGGGCGAGCCTGGACACGGGGACAAGTCTGGAGGGGGAAATAAGGAGATATGACACCCATGCACTGGCATCGGAACAGAAATTGGAAATAGGACAGTGTGGGCTGAGAGTAGAAGCAGCCGTGGGCTAAGCTGTGGTGCCAGCTGCAGGCATGCGAGGCCGTCCTGCAAGCACCGGCAGGAAGGGGAGCTGCTGTGTGCCTCTGCCTGTGGAGCCTCTCTCATCAGAGCGGCCGCAGGGAGCATCGCTCCACGTGTAACAGATCCAGGCTTGGTGCTTTCTTCTCCCCTGCCATCAAGAGGATTTACAGCTTGTGGTAGGGAAAGCAGGAATATTGCTAGAGCCGAGTCCTTTGAAGACACAAACTGAACGGAAGGATGGTCTGGCATGGCTGGGACCTGCATGCGCCCCTGCAGCCAAGCCCTCACAACCTTCCTCCGGCCCCAGCCGGGACAGCAGCCTAAAGCCCTGCAGCACCAGGGTCTGCGGCTTTCGGAGAAAAGGCAGTTTCTGCCGAAACCACTGCACTGACTGCCCCGTCCAAGGGCCAGAACACTTGTGGTCAGGGTCAAGAAGCTTTCCAGCTGATGTGCACATGCTAGAGGTGATTGGGCAGCATTCAGTGACGTGCTGTCATCATAGCATTTTACTATTTGGTTGGTTTTGTGATTCAGCTCTCAGGCCTTTGCAAGTGAAGGTAAAGCTCAGTTTTCCTTGTTTTCCAGGGGTCTCAAGGGCCCAGTGAAGGGAAAGAAGCCATTTCAGTGTCCCATGGAGAGACAGTGGAACAGCTGGAATCAGGGTGGTCAACCACTTCCAAACCTCCCTCCCTGGTGCCAGCTCTCACCAGTCCACCTGCCTGTGCGACATGTGGACACATACCGCAGTAGATGTAGGCACACCCTCCACGTGGTAGGACACAGTCATTGGGGCCCACAGGCAGCATCTCTAAGAGCTGCCTGAGTCTTGCCTGTGACAGCAGGGAAGTCAGTGGTGCTTTTCTTAGGGCTCTTCATTTAATAACAGTGAAAAAGCACACACTCTGTGCGCAAGTTCTGAGCAACAAGCACGGGGACTGTTTGTATTTATGTTTATTGGTCCCAAGGAGCTCCGTGGCTTTGAGAAATATTACCCGCAGCATGGCTGAAGGATGGCACGCTGGTGAGGAGGGAAGGAAGAGATGTGTGAGACATCAAAGAGTGGCCTCTGTTTGATCTGGGGGTACCACAGCAGCAGCCCTAGGTGTTGACTTCCCACCTCCCATCCGCACCAGGAGGTGAGGTGATTGTCTCCATGAAGCCAAATATCAGTGTCCCAGGTCACTTTTTGGAAGATAGGTCAGCAAGGAACCGGGCAGGTGTTGGTGACGGGAGCACAGAAGGCAGCACACACATGACTGGTGGCGATGTCAAACCTTTGCACTTCTTAAAGCTTGCCGCAAACACCAGCTCCTGGAATCACATGAAGTGAGGATCTTTCCTTTGAAAAAGGCATTTCCCAGGCCCCAAATTTCAAAGTTCAAAATTCAGAAGGGAAATAAAAGAAACCCAATATTCTTCATTGTTAACCCTTTTGCCCAAGCAAGTAGAGAATATCCAGAGTCATGAAGGGCTGGTTTTGTTAGGATGAAAAGTAAATTATAGGAGTTGGGTGTATTCTTGATATAATCTCATTTATTTACCAAGAACACATGCTGGGGCCTGTTCTCCTGTGCACTGCAGAACAAACACCACCAGCCTTGCTCAGAAATCCCACACCTGCCCCTCTGTGCCCAGGAAGCCTTGTCACTGCGCAGCTTCTCCCCAGACCAAGATCCATCACTTGCAGCCTGAGTCCAGGACCTGATACTGCAAATCCTGCACCCACACAGCTTTTGGTCTGAGGTTCCTCTGTGGGAGTGAGTACCAACTATCAGGATGCTGGTTTTTAAATCTGGTTGTTAAAATCGGGTTGACTTTTGGAGATTGGATGTATGTATTTGGAATCTGCAGTGCAGCCATTGCTGGAATGGAATTGGAGTGCACTGAGGTGGTTGCCTTGAAAATCTGATGTCTCCTTAACATAAATTAATATTTGCATCATTCTGCAAGTTGAAAGCTGGAGATGGACATCTCTGGTGTTGAAAGCAAGACTGGAATTGCTTGCACTATTGTGACAGGAATGCACTGATGCAGGTGGATATAACAAGAAGGCAGGAATGTACTATTTGATGGACACTGCCAGGCGTCCAGGTGTTATTGAGATATTAAGTTAGCAGAGATATTCCAGGTTTTTTTTCAGAGGCTGAACAGGCAAATCTGCACTACAAATCTCAGTTCTGTAGTCTCAGGGTGATTCAAGGCTCATCATGCTCAGTGCCTTGTGGTTTTCCTTTGCCTTTCCAGGCAGACGACCCCTTAAAAATGGTGCCCGGACCCCTGACAGTTGTAAGCAAAGGTGTGTAAAGACATTACCCTGTGATCACTCACAGCTGCCAAGCTGTGGTCACAACACATCACACTGCAATTCCTCCCACGCACCTTCTGTGCAGTGGGCACCATTGTCCATGCTCTTCTTGGAGTTATCTGTAGCAGCCGGGGCCTAGTAACTACATTGAGGATGTTCTTTCTTTCTTCCGTGCTTTACTGCTTCTGTTTCAGATATATAAACCTACTAAATAATGTGATTAACTTTGTAAAAGAGCTTTACAACAACATTCATACATGGCTGGGGACCGCACCTCCCATCAGCCTGTGCAGGAGTTTGTGACCTCTCCCTGGCCTGCCACCACCTCAGCTCTAGGACAGCTGTGAGGACGTCCCATGATGGTGGAGCTCAGTTTCCAATAGCAGGGACTGGAACTGCAATCAGGGACCGGAGCAGGTGCAGGGCTGCAGTTCTCCAACAGAGACAAGGTTTCAAAAATTCCATCTGACATCTGACAGTCCATGTCTCTGCTGTCGTCTGGGCATGACACTAGTTTCCATGCTGGAAGCTCAGCAACTGCTCAGGGGTCATGATGCCTGGATGTCATGGATTGCCTAAGTCTGCTGCCAGATTCCCATCTCCAGACCAGGCTGCACCTCACTTTTCAAGCATTGAGAAGCAAAGAGATGTTCTTGCTGCAATGAGCAGCACCAGGTGGGGACACCGGAACCCACCTCTGCACCCCTCTTCTGCTGGGGCACTGACAAATGGAGAGGCTGTGGCAGACTCCCAGCCCCACTTCACAAAAAAAAATCCATCAAAGGCAGCTTGACCCAGCCCTGCCGACTGCCAGAAGCACTGTGGGCACCACTCAGAGGATTCTGCAGGATGGCTGACCTTTGGTTTGTGGCAATGAGGAGCAGCTCAAGATAATGAATGGGCACAGCTGGCTCGGAAGAGGACATCTGCATAGCACCTGTGGAGTCTGCTAAGGAGAGTGAGGTTTCCCTTCCTCTGTCAGCTATCATCCATCCATCATTCCCCACAATAGTCTGGGTTAGCACATCACTTTGTGGCTGTGATGGTGGTTTCAGATTTCTCCACAATGTTCAACAGATCGGTGGTGGGTCATGGGAGTTGTGCCAACTCTAATGCACAGTGTAGATGAAGACTCTGTCTCTGTGCCTCAGTCTGTCGGAGCAATGAAAGACTACTGATCCCAAAGCTGAGTCCAAAATGCAGGGGACCAAATGACTCAATCACTGATTTCCTCCAGAAACATTTTGCACAATTTCAGAATCACACAGAATCACGGAATGCTTTGGGTTGGAAGGGACCTTAAAGATCATGTAGTTCCAACCCCCTGCCCTGGGCAGGGACACCTCCCACCAGACCAGGTTGCTCCAAGCCTCACCCAGACTGCCCTCGAACACCTCCAGGGATGGGGCAGCCACAGCTTCTCTGGGAAATATGGACCAAGGGCTCACCACCCTCACAGCAAAGAATTTCTTCCTGATATCCAATCTAAATCTGCCCTCTTTCAGTTTGAAGACGTTACCCTGTGTCCTGTCATTACACTCCCTGATCCAGAGTCCCCATCCTTCCTGTAGGCCCCCTTCAGGTACTGGAAGGCTGCTATAAGGTCTCCTCGGAGCCTTCTCTTCTCCAGGCTGAACTCCCCCAGCTCTCTCAGCCTGTCCTCACAGCAGAGGGGCTCCAGCCCTCTGATCATTCTCGTGGCCTCCGCTGGACCCGTTCCAACAGGTCCATGTCCTTCGTGTGCTGAGGACTCCAGAGCTGGACACAGTACTGCAGGTGGGGTCCCACCAGAGCAGAGTAGAGGGGCAGAATCACCTCCCTCGACCTGCTGGCCGCACTTCTTTTGATGCAGCCCAGGATGCGGTTGGCTTTCTGGGCTGCAAGCGCACACTGCCGGCTTGTGTTGAGCTTCCCGTCCACCAGCACCCCTGAGTCCTTCTCCTCAGGGCTGCTCTCTTATCTTGTGCGATAGAACTGCATAAAAGCAAGATCAAACTGGAGTTGGACAGGAGTACTAGACCACCAGGGCTATAGGGGGATCTTTCTTGTCTCACTGCCATCCAGAGATGCCTCCTTCCAGCCTACAGGCAGAGCAAGAACCACAGGCACCTGGAGAAGGCAGGCCATAGCTCTGAAGATGGTTTATGCACGATCAGGTTACCAGCAACCATTCCAACCATGGAAAGGTGTCTGCCCATACCCCAAGGAGCATGGCCACATCCTGAGTGGGAAGGCAGTCAAAACCCAAAGTATTCCCAAGATTACCCACACAAATGCCTCAATCTCTGTGTCCAAGGTCAGCTCCACTGAAACAGGGCAGAGGAGTCACCTGAGGCTGAGCACACAACCAGAGTCTTTCTGTGTCTCCACATAACAGCATCCAGCTCCTCTCTGCTACTCCTTTCTCCACTCTCCTGCTGGGCTATAGGCAAAAACCCCTCTATCCCAGGCTGTACAGAAAGTGCCTGCTAACATCAGTCAGGAAATTACTTCTCTGTCCCAGAGGAAACAGAAAAAAAGGTATCATGATATTGCAGTGGGGCTGCAAAAGACAGGTGCCCGCTGCAGCCAACAGGCTGCCCAAAGCATGGAGCAGAGAGGAGATTTCAGCAAAGCTGGGAGACAAATCAGGGAAGCGTGCTGTGGTGTCCTGACACCAGTGGATTGCTTTCCAACTGCCTCACGGTCTTGCATCCAGCCTCCCCCTCTTGCACACAGAGAGGCTCTCCAGCGCACGCTGCAGCCATCCTCCCGCCGCGCTCAGCCCTCACTGCACTTGCGACACATCTGGTGGTTGTCAGAGCAGATCTGGCAGAGCAGCAGTGGCAGGAAGAGGTGGTGGTCAGACATCAGCCAGATGGGATGGCCTCCAGCACCAGGACTGCCAACAAGCCTGATGTCTGCGTCTCACTTGGCTATCCCCAGTCTCCTCACGATTTGCCCAGCTCTGGGCTATCTGTCTCTTGTTTCATCAGAGTTTGCATGTTACTTTAAGGAAATCTTTCTTTTTCCTTCAGTCTTCTTTCTCCTACTTTCAGCAATTTTATCTAGCAAGACTGGGATTGGCAGTCTGGCCATAACTTGGCTACAGAGAGAGAGGACTGCAGATGGAAGGACTAAAACCATGAAGCAGTTCAGCTTCAGCAGTTCACAGGTGCAGCTCCTGGTTCTTCCAGACTACTGAAAAAGCCTCGGAGAGCAGACCTCACTGCAGCTGCTTCTCATTTCTTGCACAGATGTTGTGCAGGATTCAGCAGGCCAACAGTGTCCTGTCGATTAAGCATGGACTGGATTCATATTCGATCCACCAGGACCTTGGTCTCTCCCAGGAAGAGCAGTGCTTTGGGATGTCTGAAGGAAGGATGAGGCTGCTCATGTCTGGCTCCAGCAAGTCAGGAGAGGGCACCAAGCAGCAAGGCTGGAGAGGGCACCTCCTTGACATCTGTGGACCCCTAATCAACCAGGGAACACGCAGGCTTCACGCCCTTCTAAGGACCATCAGAGCTGATGGCAATAACGTAGAGACATTGTTCTCCAGCAGCCTGGAGCTCAGCAGCACAGGACATTTCCTTCCTGATGAAGAGCAGTGCCTGGGAGCACAGAGATGCAGCAGAAGGAACCAGGAGGTGCTCCCCACGCTGATGTACCAGCACGCAGGGGCTGTTTGTCACTCTGCTCCCAGAAGACTAGGCAGCCTGACCTCACAGGGAAGAAAGCTCTGGGGTGCATGGACAGGATTTGGGCAACGCTGCAGGCAGCAATGCCTGCCCAGGCCAGCAGCAACCCCCCCCCTCTGAAAACCTCCACACAGAGGGGTCCCCAGTCGTCCCCAGCACCACCCTAACCAGCATCCAGCCTGAATGCCACCTGCACCAGGCAGGCAAGGCCGGATGCCTCTGCATGCCAGACACCCACACATCGGAGCAGCCTCTTGGAGATCTCCCCACCCAGCTCTCCTTGGCCCTTTCCCTGCTTTATTCTTCCCTCTTTTAATGCATCGGATGTTACTCAAGCCCACTGATTGTTCTCCCTTTTGTGCTGGGGCAGACAGACGGGCTCCCCAGACAATAGGCAGGCTTCACCAATGACTGGGAAAGAGAGGTGGAAGATTTATTGCCATGAGGTAACTGGCTGGAGGAATCTGAACTTTCTTTGCTTCAGGAACTGCCTCCATTGTCCTGCCTTGTCAGCAAAGCGGAGATTGGGAGGGTCCCGAGCGCCGTGTGCTTGAGACAGGCAAGATTTGCCTCCAGAGTGCCAGCTCCACTCACAGACCTGAGCCAGAACCTGAATCCTTGGGCTGTGACTGTTTTCTGCCTCTGGGTGCAGCTTGCCCCACCTGCTTTGACACGTCTTTTGCCAGGTTTCTCAACCATGTCTGGTTGCTGGCCCCCCTCCCCCTTATTCAGAGCATAAAAATGTCCCAACCCTTTTTCATTTACCCCAACAGTAAGAATAAAAACGTCTCCCTGATGCCTTTGATAGTGCATTAGAACACGGACAGGCAGCATCCCATGCCAGATCATACAAGCGTGTGGGTGCACGGTGAGGCCAGCGGAAAGTCAGTGCAAAAGATGAGGTCCTGTGGGCTGTGTGGGGTTGAGAAGGTGCCCATTTTCAGCTGGAAGAAACACTTTCGCAATTTGCAACTGCCCACATGGCGTTTTTGCAATCCCTTCTTGATGTGGGTGTAGCAGGCACGGATCAGGCAATGCTGCGCTAGCTGTGCTCACACTTTATCATCCTTTTTGCTGTGAAAGGCCATTTTGTGCCAACTTCAGGCTGCCACATTGCTTTGAGTCTTGACTGCTCCAGGCAGGTGCTACGTCTTCAGTAAATGGTTGGTTTAACCCGATATGAGACCACTGGTTGCAGCTGCACAACTTTGTCCCGTCCTCTCTTGATGGCTCTGGATTGCTGAGTTTCCCAGCTAGCTGAGGTTATGTCCTTGGACGCGCTTAAGTCATTGTCTAAGTGAGCTGGTCAGAAAACTAAGAAGCTTCAAGATTACCTGTTTTGAGGGGGCCTTTAGCACTCTCCTTGCACAGCCATTGCCAACAGGCTCTCAGGTGCAGACAGCCAGGTAGACTATCTGGGCAGCGGCCCACTCCCTGCACTATGGAAATTGCATCTCCCACCTGTCGCGGGCGGAGTGATTAACTTCACTTGTAAGAGAGAAGTAGTGAAATATTTATTAACATAAAACAGTGATTTAACAAAGTTAGCAGTGAATACGACAGTGTTTTATGAGATTCAATGATGGGGTACACTTGATTATTTACTGCATAGAGGCCAGGGTCAGACGAGCTCTCAGGGAGACCCTCCCGTTGAGTCACGAGGTTCAGAAAGGACCCCCTGGCTTTCTAAACTCCTTCTCAGAGAGGAGTCTGGGTGCGGCTGGATCCAATCCTAGTCCCAGACTTGGTCAACGGTTTATGTCTAGAGGATTATGTATGCGCAATCAATCCTTTATATCACTTAGCTAAGATTTCAAAGTTTAGCATGCTATTAGTCACTTACCGAGAATCTGTTGTGGCAAGGCATCTCTAAACCTCGAGGCGTAGAACCCTAAGTGAGCGTGCCCACTCACAGGGAGATGCCGACATGCAGCCCGCTGCCGTGCAGGATTGCTCCAAGGGCTCTTGGGCCGTCCACTATTTAGACAATAAGATAATTGACCTATAGTCGTATTCACAAAGGAACACTATATCTAGGTCCCCACTCCAGACAGTGTTTTGACTGTGTTGCCAGCCATCCCCCGGAGTTCAAGTGCAACTCATAACAACTCCCGCTGATGGCCATGGCTTGAGCAGGAGCCTGGGGGGAAAAGGGGAGAGCACACCGCCACACCACCCCAGCCCAGAGACAGGGTGGGGGCATCAGGGTGGGGAACATGCTGGGCACATGCATAACCCCAGCCTTAGTCTGTGCACCCCAAAAGCTCTGCTGCCTGGGTGGTGGGGGAAGGCCAACAGACAGAGCCCATGTCTGCTCTCCCACCACAGCTGGGAGCATGTAGTCTCAGATGGTCTTTTAATTCTCAGCCCACACGCCAGCATCACTCCACAGGGAGCTGGGGAGTTGGAGACGGGGCTGGAGCAGGAGAGGAGGAAGATCCTCTCTCAGGCCCCAGTGTTTCTGCCAATCCACCCAGATACTTGGGCACAGGATATTGAAGAGGCTGGTCACCTCTGATCAGCGCCAGTATCATGTCTCCAGCAGCACCTAGCAGTACCCACCTCCCAAGAAACCGAAGAGGGCAATTCCGTGAGCTTCTTTCCCAGCTGAGTTAGTTAATAGTTGGCCATGCCACAAAGCAGAATGGTTTACACTATTTCTGGGACAGGTTGAATACAATAGAAAATCAAATTTCTGTTCCATAAAAGCACCTGCCAAGCCCAACTCTAAATATAAATCATTTGCAGTGCCAGACCATCCTAAGCTCATCCTGCTCTCGAGTGAATTATTGCCTTCCATTCTTGCTTGAGCACATTAAATGTATTCAGCCTTGTCATGACGTGATTGTTCCTTCTCTTACTTGTTTTGGCACCGAGCACACCATCTCCACGATGAGTGAGCTGAAAAGCAAAGCCTGGACACTGTCTCATTGCTAAGCAGGTGTTAGGTTATGACATGATTTTCCCCTCTTGAGGCAGCCGCTCTGCAGATGTTGTATTATTGCTGTTTGCAATTTTCAGGGCCTTATTTAAGTTTCTATGAAAATCCCAGCCTGCACAGGTAGCCCTCTATCTCGACAATAGCTTCGCACAGTTGTGGCTAAAGTACTGCCACAAACCAGCTTAAAAAAATCTCCTCCTTCAGGGAGATTCTGTTGCCCCACGTAACAATGGGCAGCTCCGCTCTGGGAGCAACTAGAAGCATCCTGTATCTTTGCAACAGCCTCTCTGCTGGCAAACAAGCCTTCACAGTGTAACAGGGCACCTGAATCTGTGATAAAATGCACAAGCACAGGGTTGTTATTCCCCCACAACTCTGCATCCCCACTCTCATGTCTCTCGGTCATTCTGCTTGAAGGAGGACCCTGCTGACCTGTCCAAAGCACATGAAAGACAAGAGAGACAACTCAGACAGGTCCCTCTGACAGTTCGGGGCTGAACAAAATTGTTTGTCTTTGTTTGGCCAAAGATTTGCCAAAGTCTTTTCAGGCTGGATGCAGTTCCCCACACAGGGGCTTTAAGTGCAATCTGAAATAGCCTGTGGTATCTCAGACATCCCCGTGGAGGGCAGTCACAACACGAGACCCACGGGAGATCCCTAGCATGGTGGCTGGAAGCCAAGGTGAATGCGAGGGTGCTGCAGAGCCCCTGTTTAGATGTCTGCGGGTCAGTGCAGATGAAGTCCGAGCTGTCTGGATGAAGCAGCTGCTGTTTGGACCCTGCCCTGGTGGGGGGCTGAGCCTGGACAGACAGACTCCACCCCGACTGTCAGACCACCTCACAGCACCGCAGTGCCGGTGGCTGGACCCCAGCTTTGAAGGCACAGGTGAAAATCTGGGGGTAACAAACAGCTAAAGCAGTGCTTTTCTCTGTCAGTGGTCACATGACTGAAGTCAACACTTCTGCCTGCTGCCCCAGCAGCCCATCGCAGGAGCCAACCGGGAGCTGAGCACCAGGGAAGCACAAGAGTCCAGCTCCCACATCCCTCAGCTTCTTAGGGTTGTCTGCTCCAGGGACAGGGCAGGGACAGGCACACCATCCCCAATGCTATCATGACCTGACAGCAGCAAACGCTGGGCACGCACGGCCTCAGCTGGGGCAAAGCCAGAGGATGAGAAGGAGACTCCTTTCTCCAACACTGCTCACGTCGGAATGCACTTGCTGTACTGGGCAAGGGTTGCGCTCACTGCACCCCGGCGACTGGTGCCTGTGAAAAAAACTACAGTGAGAGCCATCCCAATGCTTCACATCCAGATTTGTAGCTGGATTAAGAGATTTTTAAACCCATTTTGATTCCAAGCCAGGCAGTATGAGAGCTGTGTCCTTGTTGGGAGGAGGCTGATGCCCACATAATATGAGTCACATTGGTCAAAAAGAAAAGCTATCACTTGTTCTGCTTGAAAACCAGGGTAGCCAGGAAAGGTAGAGTGCTGACGCTAAATCAGCACCCTGGTATCAGGGCTGATCCCAGCTCCCCTGGTGTTGCCGCTCTCCAGGGGCAAGCCCAAGCTCGGGTTCACAGGGTGTCTCTGAAAGCAGCACTTGTAAGAGCAGGGCCGTGATGCTGGAGGAGAAACTTTGCCTCACAGTGCGCCACCAACCAAGCGGAAATATTCACAGCAGCCCGCCTTCTCGTATCTGCTGGCCAGCTTTGCAGCACAACTGCCACCAGAACTGGCTAGAGCAGTGTCAGAGACTCCAGAACTCTTGGAGCCTTCCACCCGTTCCAGGCATGAGAACTCAGCCTTGGCTGTCTTGGTTGTTTATGACACTGAGTTGTCTTTGCTGGTTGGTTATGGTGGCTGGGAGTGTTTAGAAAGTGCCATTTAAACACAGGCTTCTGCAGCACAAAGTCTTTCCAAACCAAACATGGGAAGGGCCAACACTCGAGTGTTCCTGGGGGCTGTTTCCCAAGACAGAGCACCGCCTCCCTTGGTCCCTCCGTCTGGCTCGCAAGCTGATACGGCTCCTAGCCTTCGAGCAGCAGTTTAGAGACCAGAGGAACATGCTCATCAGTGCTGTGTCTGTTCACAGGTTGACTGTTGTTTCTCAGTGCAGATGTGCTGCACGCATTCTCCACAGCTTGTTGCAAGTTCATACGTATGCCTCACTTGTGCTCCGCGCTTACAGCCCTGTCAAGCTCTTTGTAGCAGTCCAGACCTTCCTGGGACCTGAGCTGCAATCCTGACCACTCCAGGGCAAAGCAGTCATGAGGGTAGCGGGAAACTACACAGGTGCAAGTAGCACTTAAAGCAGAACAAGGTACAAAGGGTCTTTTGGGAGAGCTGGGTCTGGGGAGCAGCCTGGCTGCGTTCAGCAGACCACGGCAGCGACACGACCTTGGGCACAGCGGGCGTTCAGGGTTGGCTCCACGACAGTGCGAGGATGCCGGAGTAGGACATGGTGCTGCACACAACCAAGATGGAGATGGGGCTTCTCCTCATCTCTTGGCCAGGCTGTGCTAGTTGGAGAGCCTCTGTCCTCTTCCCTGGATAAATCCCACCTGGTACCTTAACTCTTGGAGATCGCCATGCTTTGTCTTCACCGAGCTTTCTAACAAGTGTTAGAGAAGCTCTCCCTTTTCATGAGGTCAAGGATTTAGGCGTAAAGTCATCAGCTTGCACCTGGCACATTAAGTGCTCATTTTCCTCTGCCCTGAGGTCTTTTTTCACCTTCTGGGTAAGAGAAATCAATTATCACTGGAGGTAACAGTCTGCTCCTAGGAATCAGAGGCAGAAAGACACAGGCTTCTCATCGAAGTTTTTCCTATTATTTCTTGCCAGCAAACCTCGTGTGCTTTTCCAGGAACTTTAGAGGATCTGTCCAGAAGTGCCAAATCAGGTACAAGCCTCCCCAGCCTGGTAACTGGATCCTGTTCTTTGAGAGAATGATGCACAGCTGCAGCACTGACATCAACTTCTGGCAAGTCCAGGAGCTCACATGCAAGGAGAGGAAGCCCATGTGAAGGTCTCTGAATGCCAAGCGCTAGTCCCTCTGCCAGCTCTTTGTTCGTGCGTTGGTCTCTCCCTGACACTCGAGCCACCTCTCCATCCTGGCGCGTGGGTTTTCAGATCGGGGGCACTCACAGCCCTGGGGATAACACAGACAGCTTCAAAGCAGTGTGCCAGTGGAATACAGAAACTCAGCATCTTTCTGTCAGGGGGAGATGGGGAACGGTTGTTCAGGCAGTGAAGAACTATGCGTCTAAGCACAGCCTAGCACCAAGACCAGGGTTCCCAGGGGGACATAGACCTTTTCCGCAGTGGCAGTGCCTGGCAACCCGCACCCTGAGGGGTCCCATGCTGGTAGCTTGCTCATGAGCAGCAAAAGGATCTGCTTACAATGTGCAGGGAAAACAGGTTTTTCTCCGAGAAACTGTTTCCTGGAGCAAAACCTGCTCTTCGTCAAATGCAAAAGTTTCCAGGCAACACACAGATGTCGTTGAAATTTTTGAATGAAAACATGTTGGAGACGTTTGAATCCAAAGTGAGGGATTTTGTTTCAATTGGGGTTTCATTTTACTTCTGATTTTTCCAAATTCAGCCTCAGGTTAACATGTGCAGGTACTGTCTGTCATTAAATGTTGCATTGTCATGTTTTGGCTTTTAGTGAATGAAATGTTTTGATGTCAGCATAAAGCACTTCAATCAGCCGTTCTGACGTTTTCCTACTAAAATATAGATCAGAATTTGTCCCCTGTAAAATATTTCCAGACTTTTCCTGTTTCTTCCGGTTAGTGACAGACAAAAATCAGAGAGATTCAGTAGAGCATCTCCTCCAACTCTCTAGTTTACGTGTATTGTTTATTTGCTAGTCTCAGGACTTTGGTATCGGATTCTTCCCCATACGTGAGCTGGTGTAACACCCCAAGGTATGACTTGCAAGGGGAGAGTCCGTCTGGCTCAGAGCTCTTCCAGTAGTGCCTTGCCCTGGTTCCTCCCTATCTCAGAGCTTTTGCCCCCCGCTCAGGTAGAAGTCACACACCGTCTGTGACTGTACACCCTGCCAGATCCTTTCTCCAATTTCTTGCCAGCCAGAGCACTAACAGGAGTAACCGCATGCTGCCAGATCCTCTCAACGTGAAAGAAACCAGCATGTTTACAGGCACTTCTGGTCAATTACGGGCTCTCAGTTTCCCGCCCGCCAGCCTTGGGCTCCGCCATCTCCTTTCAGTGGGTCTGGAAGTAAATGGAGTGGGGCTGGAGACGATGGGCATCAGCTGTCGGGGATTCCTGAACGGCCCTGTGGCGGTCAGAAGTTGACAGTGAAGGGAGGATGTGTGCAATGAAGAGAAACAGGGTAGAGGTGGCTGCCCTGGGCCAGATGTGCAGGGGTCTCCCATGTGCACAAATTACCTGTGAGCACCTTAGAAAGAGTCCAGCAGGGCTTTCGGCTCTCAAGCAGAGGTGGAATTCAGTATTCAGAGAGCTTTTCTCCCTAATTCAAATACTGCCTCTCCTCAGACTGGGATATGCGGGGCCAAACGTACATTGTGCAGACTTTGCGCAATCAAAGGAAGGGCGTGGATGACAGTGGTTCATGTGCCCCTGGTATGCGGTTGAAAGCATGTCTATGGCATGTGTGTGCAGACCACGCTAACTTCATCCTAGCCTACTCCTTAAGGGAGAACAAGAGCTCGCAGCAAGTGCTCTGAATCAGGCATGGGTACCAAGCTGGTAGCCCAAAAGCCAGTCCCAGTCAAGGACTTGCTGGGGAAGCACTTGGTCCACAGGAGTTTCTGCACATACTGGCCCAAAAGGAAAGCTGGCCAGCTGAAGCTGGCACCCAGCACAGCCAGGCGGTCGGTCTCAGATGTTTGCTCATGAAAACTCACCCAGAGCCACTGGGAGCAAGCAGAAGACTTTCAAGAACTTCTTCTGCGTTGCTCTCAACCTGGCTGGACCCCCACGCCCCAGGTCCTAGGCATTAGTGGTTTAGGGACCCTTGAGCCAGATGCAGCATTAGACAATCCCCCTGAATAGTCACAGGTAGATCTATCCTCCATTAATTTGTCCTGTATTTTTGTCTTGTGTCTTTATAGGGGGACTCTACAAAATTCCTTACCAGCAATTTGTAGCTAAAAAGTAAATCCTCCTAGTGCAACAAACCAGTGTCATCTTCTCTGTCACAGCTCTCCTCACACATCTCTTTGCCAAGTAGAGGAGTCCTGGTACCTTCACCTCTACACTGACTCAGTTCCTTACACCCTGTTCCGTCTCCTATGATCTGTCTGCTCCTTCAGTGTCTGGTTTTTGGAACAGTCCAACAAGCCATGTTTAGCAGGTGGATCATTTTGCTCTCCCAGGAATATCTCTGTAGCAATTCACTTTTGTTCCCACCATGTGGGCTCCATCAGGCCTTCGACCATTGTGCTCCCACTGCGTCCTCCCAGGCTAACTGTTCCAGGGGCACAGGGGGGCTGCAAAGCCCTCTACTGCCCTGAAGAAAAGCTGGTCCTGTGCACACCGCTTATTGCAGCATAACCTGCCCACGGAGGTCTGCTTGGAGGTGCCGAGTAGGACCCTGGAGCAGGCAGGGCAGACGGTAGTGAAGAAGCTACCTTCTCAGGCACTGCAGAACAGCCCCAGTCTGCTGACAAGTGCCTCTGCCATGGAGTCGCAGGCTCCCTAGGCCAGCCTTGTGGCTTACAACCATCCTCGGCTTGCCTTGACCCGCTTTCTGCCCTTCTGCATTGCTCTTCCTGGGGCACGGCACGGTGCCCCACAGCCAGCTCTGAGGCGAGTGTGGTTAGTGTCCCAGAGCAGACCTGGGTACGAGTTTCTCAACACAACATTCATCTTCATGAATATCCTGCCTCAATCAAAGTAGAAGATGCCAACTTGAAAGCACGGGATTTCCATGACTCAGTTGATTTCAAGGACATTTGCGTGGGGAATGTGGCAGATGCAGCAATTGCATTTGTTTGCTGTTTACTGCTCATTATCTCTTTTGAAAGGCTTTGGCTGGGCAGCAAAGAGGAAGGTGCTCCTGGATTTACCTTTCCCTGGTAGGTGTTCTGGGTGTTAAGAGGATACCTGCTGCGGCAGGGTGAGAGGTTTCACCTTCCGTGAGAGTGACTAGGTTGGTTCCCAAAGAACCCAGCGAGTGGGGAGCTGGAGCCCAGCAGGGACCTGGAGAAGGGCAGGGAACAAACCCCGACTCAGGACGCAAGGGCATGTGAGGCTCTTTCCAAGGGAGACCATCTGGTTGCTAAAAGTCAGGACATTGCTGGGCTGTGGCTGCTCCAAAGGACACAATGGGCAGAAAGGACATTTGCTTGTAATCTCATTTTTCTTGCTTTAAAAAAAAAACCTTCCTTGCTCTCATTCATGCCCCAATATTTCTTTTTAGTTTAGAGGTTTTTTTGGTTTTGATGTGCTCACACTAAGGAAAAAGTTCATTTTGACCCAGCTACAACGTTAGCCAACTCTGAATCCCATTCTGTGAGGCAAAAACATAAAAAGAGTTTTAAAGAGGCTGAGAAGTCCTACTTGGACACTTCCAGGACAGAAAGCATTTTTCCTTTCAAATTACTTTTGGTTTAGAATGTCTTTTCTTGGATGATTTTTTATATGTCAAAATTGGAGGGGGGGGGGGGGGGAAACCACAACACATTTTTTGTTATTTTGATCAACCCAAAACAATTCTTTCTGGACTTCTGTTTCATGGGAATTACCAAAAACACGAACTTGCAGAACGGTATCAGAAGTGGAAGATACGGTCCTTGCCCAACGTCCAGCCCGAAGCAGCCTGCTGCACTGCCTGCTCTGTCTGGAAGGTGGAAGCAGAGGGGCCGGGAGGAGGCTCCACCAGCCTCTCCCCAGCTTTGGTCTGAGACTCTCCTTCTCCAGTTGAAGCAGCTCCGTGCTAATGGGCACTGACAGCACCGGGGCACTTGTACACCTGTAGGCCAGAGGATGTCAATGCCCATCATGTTCACAAGAGCTTTATCCAGCAAGAGAAGCTATTTTCTCCCTGCCTTGTCATAGCACAAGTGCTTTTCCCTTTATTGCCATGCGGCTTTTCCTCTGGCAACTAGGACCGTTGCAGCCAGGAGACAGAGCCCATGAGAAGCATCTCTAGGAGCACACTCAGAGAGATTCACATTTTGCCTTTTTGGAAAAAATGCCCTTATATTCTGCTCCAAGACTCATCTCTGTCCCACGGCACGGTGCCTTCTGGAGGCAGCTCCTCGATGCTTCTCAGCCTTGTCTCCTCCGTGTGGCTGCAGCCTATTCTGCCAAGTGCCCTGCCCTTCTCCTGCCCTTGGCCTTGCACCCCACACCTTCTTCCTTTCTCCTCTGCGGTCGAGGGAGAGCCCTTGCCCTGGCAGACCCTGTGGGCCCCGGGATGAGATGGTATTCACCGACAGCCCTGGCCTGACAGATGGTTTCTAAAAGTTATTTCTTCTTGTTCTCACGGCAGCCATTCCCAGGGGCAGAAACTCCTTGCTCAGCCCCTTTCTGCTCTCATGCATGGAGGAGGCATAACACGGTGCAGAGCCAGGGCAGCTTCGGGGGGAGCGGGAATTGGAGTAGCCAGAGTGGCGTGAGTTGGGCTTGCCATAGGTCACTGCCATGCACTGCACAGACCAGACGTCTGAAGAGCTGCTGGTGCAGGGATGGGCTTAATCTCACCCTGGCAAACTGGCCTTGGCTGAGTCTTTATTATTGAAACACTGTGGAGATCTCGGATAGGGCCTACACATGAGGGATGATCTAAGATGACTGATCTATTTTCAAACATGGAGAGGTGGGAGTAGAAACACGTTCTGCTCTTGCCTATTGCAGTGATATGGGATTGAAGCAGGGCTGGTGCCTCCAGATATGGTGTAATGCAAATGAGCTCTCACTGCTTTGATCTCTTTATCTTCCCTTTCTCCTTTTCTTTATGGAGACTACCTTTAGCGTAGCTTTCAACCTGCAGGCTTTTAGGAAAAATTTCAGCTGGCTCTATGGCTCCAAGTACCATTCTATCATCAGCCACAGCTTTACCCCGAGCAATTCAGGCATTTTGTGGTGACCTCGGAGATTTCAAGATAAAGAGGAAAGGAGATAACAAGAACCTTTATGAATCACTCTAGTATAATCTGAAGAATTTCTAAAACCATCATTTATTGCCTTTGGGCTTCTTTTCTAAAGGTGGTGTAATTGTGCGTTTTTCACTGGGTGCTAATGAGACTGGCCAGAAGATAGGTAGAGACATTGCTCATCTCCTAGTGATTTCAGAGACAAGAGTCTTTCATGCCTTGCAAGAACAGGTCTAGTGTTGGACCTTTCCAGGATAAGGATGGGAATTTGGGTCTGGTTTGTACAGCTCCCCCAGAAATCAGAATGCTGGATCAGAACTGAGGGGCCTTAATGCTGTAATTGTGCAATTAATTAATCAAGAGGATACCAAGTCATTAGCTTCTCCCCACAATCATAAAAATTTCTGCTCAACTGCCTGAGTGTAAGGAATGCCTTTTTTACGGTCCAGGGACCTATGTGTTCAGCATCAACACTGAGGGGAGCTTGATTGAGTCCGTGCTGGGAAGAGAGCATATTAATATCCTGAAAATCTTGAAAAACGCAAAGATATTCATATAGTGGGGCAATTTAGGGCTTGAGAAGATAGTCACTGCTTGGGATTCTTAGTAGCTTCCTGTAGGCTCAAAACCTGAGGATAGCAGTCAGACATGTGATTTGGGGCCACCTTGCCGCCTTACAAAGGAGGAGCACAAGGTCCATTTCCCTAAATACTGAAAATCCTGTCCAGTGGCTTGGGCAATGTCTGTCATCACTTCCAGCTGTTGCCACATGCATGGGATTTCACTGAGGTATGAAAGAAGCCAGGAGCCCATGGAGCACCCCACTGCTGACTCGCTGAAGGTCTGCCCCTTGAACCACACCCTGAGCTTGCAGAATATTTGTAGATCAAAGAATTGCTTGAAGGCAGATACTTCCCCCTGCTTTCATGGCAGGAGGACACAGGCTTCTCATCATGCTGAGTGACAGAGGGACCCATGGAGAGCACCTCAGGGGACTGAGGCTAGTGACCAGACTTTCTGCCCCTTTGGAGTACAGAGATGGCGAGGGAATGTCTTCTCCCAGCCATAGCCAGGAGCTGCTTTTTCTCTAGGAAATGTCCTACCCCTGTGATGGCTTCCAGGAGAGCACCATCTCTCTGCCAGTATGTGCACTTGGCAGATCTTGACCCAGATGCACATCTGGCTCTGGCAGTTATGCGCTTGGCCTCCGCCAAGACCGCGTCGCTGCAGATTTCACCTTCAAACCTCCCTGGCGGAACAGCCACAACCTTGTGTTACTCCAGTGTGGCTTCAACCTGTATTGCTTTAGGTCTGTTGACTTCTGCTTGTGTTAATGCACATTAGAGTGCACCCTGGGGAAACACTTACAGTCTGCCTATGGTCTGGGAAGAGGTGTATCAGGAGTTCTGCGGTGATGGGCAGGGTTCATCTCTCCCCAGTTTTGTGAGCAGTTCTAAAGGCACCTTGAGTTTGTGTGAGACACATCAGTCCTGCTGTCCCTAGAGATACATCCTGGGGACGTTGCTTAGGCCTACCTTGGGCAAGTATCACAGGGTGCCCTTCATGCAGACCTACGCTTCAGTATTGAAGTGTAAAAAACCTACCTTTTGGCCTAAGAACATACACTTCTACAAGGTCCCGTAGGTGCCTTCACCAGCGCTGGGCAGAGTCTGCTGGGATTGTGCTGCTCCCCACAGGAACATCCGTGGCTCCAGGTCTCAGAGCACCAGCACCACTGCCTGCATCCTACCGGCCTAAGCAATTATGCCAAAGATAAATTCCTTTGATCTTTAAAGCTCATATCATCCCTCAACTAAAACAATGTGGTAACCAGCTCCTAGCGCTATTAAATAGCATGGCAGACAGTCCTACTGGAGTACCCAAAGCATGGTATGTGTCACATCATTTTTTGGTAAGGAAGATCAGCTAATCAGTGAATAATCAAAGGTTGTTCATGAAAGAAGGCGACATCAAAGCGAATAATTTAAGGAACCCCTCGAGGGCCAGAGTAGTTGTAAGGTCTGAGGCTGAATCACATGAGCTAAGTTTCCATGAACTGTGTCTCAGTTTTCCTGCAGGTACAAGTTAGAAATGCTTACGATAAAAGTTTAGAATTAGTTGGGGAAGGGGGGGATGTTAAATCACACTAATTATAGCCATGATGGCTTTGGTGCAGCGCCATTGGAAAGCGTAGGTGATTTCAACACCTAATGCAAAAGGCCTTAAAAGACATTGCTTCATGGGTAAATGGGGGCGATACCAGAAGAGTTTCGGTTCCAGGAGTACTAGAGTAGTTCACTTTACTCTCAACATTTCAGGCCATATCCACACAAAATGATTTGACAGCAAAAATTTTCCTGCTTTTATTTGGTAGCTTGCAGAGAGGACAGGCCAGTCGCTGGGGAAGGAGGAACACAGGAGCTCTGGGACAGGAGAGGGATGGCTTGTCCCAGTGCAGTGAGGTCTCATGAACTCAAAGGCAAGAATCCAGACAGTTCCTTTGCTGGTCCCACATTGCAAGCCTGGGTGAAGCTGTAGCACCCCATTTCTTCTGCTACCTTTCTGATTTTTTTTAGAGTTTAAGGGGTTTTGGGATCTGAATTATGTTCTGTGTACATTTCTATAATGCCTGCAGTGGTATGGTCCCTCATCTTTGTAGTGGTTTCTTCAGTGCAAATGACAATAGCCATACATAGATATGAGTGACCCAACACTTGTTTGACTCCTGGATGTGACGCTGGAGGCTAGTCACTCAAAAGAGAGAGCTATTTTGGAAAGTCAAAGTCAATGACAGCGCTGAGAAAAGTCAGAGAAGTCCCTAATCCATTTAGTCCACGAATCTCTAATCCTTCTGCCAGATGTTGCTGAAAAAAAAAAAAAACCTAACGAAGTTCCAATACCTTGGGTTCCTTTTAAAATTAACTAAATGTGGCTAGCTGAAGTAACCAACCTCAAACACTTGAAAAGATAAATAGTGTCCCTGATTACCCTGACAGGAAGCGTTTCCACTCTTGCATGCACTGGGGATGTACATAACACAAGAAACCTTACTAAGAGGAATAGCATGAGCTTGGGAAAACACAGCAACAAGTCAACAACATCTTTACATGAGTAATAAGTTAAATATTTACTCCCACAACACTTCAGGCAAGAATCCTGTGCCTCAGCTTTCACACAAGCATGGACAGCCTGTGGAGAAACATCTCGTACTTTTGTGGCTAGCAAAATCCCTGAGCCTTGGACTCTGCTCAGGAAGTTCATTTCCAACCCTTGGAGGAACTCGTTCTTCCTTCACACCATCTGTCCTCGCACCACCCCCTCCATGCTGTCCTCGCATCATGGAGTGTGTCCAGGAACTCCACCACACCAAGCCAGGTGTGATGTCCATTGCTCTAGAGAAGCTGGTGTGTGGCCCCCATGGGAGATCACGCTGGAGAGTTAATGGTAAACATAGTCCTAGAGCGGAGTCATTGGCACCATATTTGCCTCACTGCTCATTAGCTAGCAGATCACTACCAGGGGTTTTGCACTATGCGTCTCATCTTTTCAGTACTGTGAGTGTAAACATGTTGCACCAGACCAGTCAAACACCCAAAACATCAGTGAGCTTTAAACAAAATGACCCAAAATGTTCCCCATGCAATAGCCTTGGAAATCAGGGTTGGATTTTTCTTCACCGCCCCAGGAGATGGTGGGAGAGAGCTGCTTCCCTCAGACCTGTACATGGCCAGGAGCCCCAGGGGTGCAAGAGGGTGAGGGAGGGGAGCATTTAACGAAAAGTCGTGCAATGTGGAGCTGTGAGGCTGTCGGGGTGATGGGCTAATGGTATTTCTCTTCTGCCTGTTGGAAGATTTCTTCAGAAACCAGTGTATTTTGTTCCTCTTCAGGGTATGGATCAAGGTGGAGAAAGAAGGGGTCAAAACATCTTTGGCCTCCCGATTACCACCAGCCACATACTGACGTGCTGCTGGGTAGGACTGATGGGGTCTGCACATCCCTGCAGCCCCTGGCCGCCCGCCCAGGGGTGTGGGACATGTGGCTGTCCCCAGCGTGCCTAGGAAAGGGCTGGGCACCCGAAATGCAGTTCAATGAGATTTGAAAAGTGTCTCCTGCGGCAAGTAAGGAGTATTCCCCACGCTGCCAGCAGAAGGCAACTTAAGGAATATGCCTTGGAATTTCAAGATCTTGGATGTTTCAGATCTGTGTTTTGTTTCATAGCCTTTCATTTTACATTATTTTTCGTTATTTTTACATTGTTTCACAACATGTCAAAACATCAAGCCGATTCATTACAACATAAACAGGAGACACTTTGATGTAGGAAAAAAAGATGTTTTAATGGGTGCTAAGTAGCAACCGCCCTTAGGGATTTAAAAATAAAAATAGAAGCAGCACAAAATAATATTTTAACCCTTCTATTGTATCACAGGATTATCCAAGTATAGAATGAAGTGTTGCACACAGAACAATGCAGACAATAACTTTATTTTTGCATTCATTCTGAAAACAGAATTTTGAATTCTCATAGGCCGTTTGGGGATCTGGTTGCCACTTCTTTGGAGGGCAGAGAGTTACAAATCGAAAAAACCAAACTTTGCTAGGACTCTCTTCAAATACGGCTCATGAAACTGCACAGTCTTGTCACAGGACACACCTCCAGAGAAACTGCAAAGGCAGGCTTCAGATCCTCCCTAGGTGTAACCTGCTGCCACCAGTGCCAAAAAGATCTGGTCAGAAAGTGGTTTGGGTTTTTTTTTGTGGAAAATGGTGCAAAATGAAGAAACCCACATCCTCAAACTCTTTAAGCCTCTTTACTAGTAGAACTCTGGAATTTTCTCACTGAAGAATACAAAGGAATTAGAGTAATTTTTTCAATAAACCTATTTTTCATTGAAGCAATTTCCTATCCAGAGCCCAAATCCAGCCCGTGGTGCTCCAGGGCGTTTGATATGTGACCTGCGGGTCTGCCGGATCTCAGTTCACGTGGGTGTGCTGTGCAGACAGCAGGCAGCTCAGAGAGGTCCCTCTTGAGTGGCTGGGGTTTGCTAAGGGACTTTTCCCCGTCGTGCTTCAGTCCTTGTCCTTGGCACCAGCCTCCTTCCTCCACGCATCTGTGCAACACCAAGACAGATTCCCACTGATATTGGGGGGGTTACATCCTTCCTTAGGCTCATGAGTCCGTGATATCTACTGCAGGAAAGAGTAAAGCAAAATGCCTTTATTTTCATGTTGTACCTCCTTATTCTCACATTACAAGGGAGACATCTGTCTGCCATTTAGTCTAGGCAGTCTGAAGGAGCCAAGTGGTGTCCTGTCTGTACACAATGATCAAAACTAGCCCCTTCTGCCTCACACGAGCCTACCCAGCGCCTCTGATGGCATTTGACTGGGATTGCTTTGCTTGGCAGGGATCATAGCCCTTTCATTCCCAACCACGCCAGCTTTTGATTCAGCCTCATTTTTCCTTGTAGTTCTAAAGCTCAGTGCTCTCTTGCAGTCGCCTGGACACAGCTTGCTCTAGACTTGGGTCACAAGCACAGTTTTCTTCATGTGCAGCTGCTCATGAGGGCAGGGCTGCAGCTATCCAGTATCAGGCCTCCCGGAGAGCCCCAGAATCCAGACGCATTCTTGTTTTTACCGACTACCAGCTGGTCTAATGCACCGTTTGCTGCAGACTTTGCTACTCTTACATCCTAAGACGACGACAGCTCTGCAGTGGGCAGCTCACAGTGACTCTGTATCGTGCTAAGGGCTTAAGACTCATCAGACCCCCTGGACCCCTTGGGCTGTGGCAGAGTCTCTTCTGTGAGGGTCTGTCAGACCCTAAGCAGATAGGAGGTGAGCCTTTAGCTGGAAATTACAAAGACTGAGATAAACACAATCAGATTCCTCCCACCCCACAAACTCAGACTTCATCACCCACGGAGATGACCTCCAGCCCTCGTTCCTGGCGTTGTTCTCTATTTTTTCTGGTTTAGAGCAGGCTTGTCCAATAGAATGTACACCTTCTGGTGGTGACTGGCTTGAGAGCAGCCCTGAAGAAAAGGACTTGGGGGTGCTGGTGAGAGGTTCCACATGAGCTGTCAGTGTGCAGTAGCAGCCCAGAAAGCCAATCGTATCCTGGGCTGCATCAGGAGAAGCGTGGCCAGCAGGTCAAGGGAGGTGATTCTCCCCCTCTACTCCACTCTCGTGAGACCCCACCTGGGTCTGCATCCACTTCTGGAGCCCCTCCTACAAGAAAGATATGGATGTGCTGGAACATGTCCAGAGAAGGGCCACACAGATGATCTGAGGGCTGGAGCACCTCTCCTATGAGGACAGACTGAGGGAGTTGCAGTTGTTCAGTCTGGAGAAAAGAAGGCTCTGAGGAGACCTTATAATGGCCTACCAGTATCTTAAGGGGGCCTACAAGAAAGCTGGTGAGGGACTTTTTAGGATGTCGGGTAATGGTAGGACTAGAGGGAATGGATTAAAACTTGAGATGGGTCAATTCAGAGTGGACGTTAGGAAGAAGTCCTTCACCATGAGGGTGGTGAGACACTGGAACAGGTTGCCCAGAGAGGTGGTGGAAGCCCCACCCCTGGAAGTTTTTAAGGCCAGGCTGGACGGGCCTCTGAGCAACCTGGTCTGGTGGGAGGTGTCCCTGCCCATGGCAGGGGGGCTGGAACTAGGTGATCTTTAAGGTCCCTTCCAACCCAAACAATTCTATGATTCTATGATTTTATGATTCCATGGCTTGCTCTCTCTCCTCAAAATCAGCTGTCTATCCATGCACTGGAAAAGCTCCCTGTGGTGGCTGGCATGACCAGTGGTCACAGAAAGATACTCTTGGGCCCAAGGACGTACTGTCCTACTACAATGTCACTGGGCTTCATGATCACTCTCCAAAAATTCTAAGACACTAATACTACTTGTGCTGTTAGGAAATGTCCTAACTTGCTCCATAACCTGGAGAAGCTCAGGCAGACCCCCCTGAAGGAGCAAGTGTCTCTCTCTGGTTACTCCTCTCCATCCCTTTGCAGGCAGAACCTGGGCTGTCTTAAGATGCTCATGCTGAAATATTTCTCAGGAGCTTCTCATTTTCCCTCTTGGTAGAAAGGGGACACAGAGCCTGGCATTGGGGTTTAATCTGTGCAAACCACAGTGTGACTGATCGGAGACTTCTCTCTTTCTTCCCCACCAGAGATCTGAGCATGAACAACATCAGCCAGCTGCAGCCCAGCACTCTCCATCACCTGCGCTTCCTGGAGGAGCTGTAAGTATGGAGCGGCTGCACCGGGCAGAGCACGGTCAGGGGGGTGGTGGGGACACTGCAGATGGCATCTGTGGCTCTGGTAGCCACCTCCAGTGTTGTCACTGGGGCTACAGGCTGAGATGGAAGGAGGCTGCACGCTGGTATATCATTTATTTGCTACTCTAGCTTAGGAGCTTGACTGAGGTCATTACCTTTAGGCTGAAATGGTGCACGTGCCAAAAGCCAAAATTAAAGAGGACCCAATCCATTATGCAAAAACCAGCTCTGTACCCTGGAGCAGAGCCAGCAAACAGGGAGCTTCGTTCACCCTTCTGCATACAGGGTCCCTCTCACAGCCTCCTGCCGTCCAGAGACACCTTAGCTCCTGGGCACTTTGCAGTTCAGATGGCAATGAGCCTGGGCAACTGAAGTCCAAAAAATTTGCCCTGGAGGCTGGGGTGTCCCGTCATGCACCAGTGTGTGCCACGGTCTGAGCAGGCACACTCAGACACGGCGGCAATCGCAATCCCCAGGGATCGGCATGTGGCTGTGTGTCAGTGAAGGAGTGGCTCCACTTCTGAAAGTGTGTAAACTAACCACCAGCATTAGAAACCACTGGAATCCCTTAGGAGTCCCAAAAATGGGAGCCTGGGGGGCAGAGGATTGAGGTTGGCCATTTCTGCATGGATAAATTGCACCTGATGGTCTTATTCCACTTGACCATGAGAAATACCTCCAGGTGTTATTCTCATGCTGTTGCTCCTTTCAACACAATAGCTACTGTTGGAAAACGCAGTTTCTTCAAAACACTATTAGTACATTGCATGAAATACTAATATTAATGCTGCATTTGATGTATGTGTTGTAAACTTACTGGATATATAACACTTATTACAGCTTATTCTGTCTAAATGAAACACTTTGATTTTCCTGAATCAGCTCTTGCGGCCACCGCCACACACAACATGGACATTTCAAAAACGTTAGTTTCCAAAATGTCAGAAATTCCTACAGAGAAGGTATTTTCAGTACCCTGAAAGGAGGCATTTTCATCTCCCAGATGTACTATCCCACGTGTTCTACAGTGGAGCGACCCTGTATCCTCCGCACCCAGTAGTGCAGTGTGACGCCAATGATGTGTGCGGGTTGTGGAGCCGACCTGCCTGACCCCTCACTGACTGGAGCCTCTGCGCTGTGTGGCTGCATGCAGCGCCCAGGCACTGCTGTCACAAGCAGAAAGTCCTGTCTGTGCCCTTAGAAAAGAGTTTGCAGCCGAGCGTACACACTTAGGTGGACACACATATGCAAAGACAATCTTCTCTGAACATTTAGTCTTGACTGAAGAGACCAGACCAGATACCGATGCTCATTATTCCCATAACAGGTCAGATCGCATAACTATCAAATCGTACCATAGGCTTTTGACTTCAGATGTCGCTTCATCTGCCTGTAGTTTCTATTCATTAGACTTGTAAGGACCCTCGCTGCCCAAACTCCCTTCCCCCGTAGGCATTTACAGACAGAGCAGGAGTCATTTTTTATCCTTCTTGAGCTTTGGAGCTCGAGCTACTCATAGGTGGTGGGTTCTTCAAGACCTTGCATCCATCTTGCAGCCTTTCTCTTTCCATTTTGTCAATGTTTGTGTTGAAGTGTGGACACCCAAAGCATTCACTGGGGATAGTAGAGCTCTTCGCATGCAGAGACCATACTCTGTTGTATGCAATTAACAGTTGTCTTGCTGCAAGCAATTGTGTCCTGATTACGTGTCATGTACAAACGGAACAGTCTCAACCGGCAATGAATAACTATTCATAGGCTCCAAAAGAGCCAGCTTCCCAGAGCCAAAAATAATCATGAATGAAGCAGATGAAGAGGAAAAATTTAAACAGGAAAATCTGAAAAATAATTGAAAGTTGTTAGAGAACATTTTACTAGAGGTTCAACATGCCACGAGTCCTCATTCGGAAAGTGAAAGTATTTTGACTAGGAAAAACTTCACAGTTAGGAGAAGAATTGTGAACTGTAGCATTGTACAGCTATGCGTACCCAAGTTCATGCTTGAATTTGGTAGCAGTAATACAGTAAGTTTATTTATGGAAATCAAAAATGAAAGGATTTTTATATATTATCAGAAATCTAAATTGATTGTTTCAAGAACAGCATCTAGACAGGGACAGTGTGTGCATATACATTAACAGTTGAGCTCAGTGATCTTAAAGGTCTTTTCAGACATAAACGATTCTACGGTTCTATGGTTATTCACAGAGCTGTCAATGACCAGTAATACAATTGCCTGACACTTCTACTGCTCTTTTCATTTATATCTTTATCAAACTTTCATCCCAAAACATTACATCAGGACTATTACATTTGGGATGGGATCATCCTCTGTGCTGGGACATACACAAGAACCAAGCAAACAAATCCTGCCTGTTTACATGTCCTCAATAGAAGTTTGTTCAGGTTTCACAGCCCAAATCTCTGCAGATTTCATCTACCCTGAGCATATTCCCTTGGGTCTACTGGGGTGACATGTAGCACATGAGACCAAGCCTTCTCGCTACTCTCCTCATGGAAGAACTGCCCATGCTGGAGCATGCTTGCCCAGAGAGCAAGGCTGGGACAAGGTTGCCCAGAGAGGTGGTGGAGGCTCCATCCCTGGAGACATTCAAGGCCAGGCTTGATGAAGCTCTGAGCAACCTGATCTAGTTGAAGATGTCCCTGCTTCTGCAGGGGGGTTGGACTAGATGGCCTTTCAAGGTCCCTTCCAACCCAACAGATTCTATGGTTCTATGATTCTATGCTGAGTCGGTGAAGACCAGAAAACCCTGCTGAGCAATGAGGGGCAATCACGGTGTCTCAGTGTTAGTGCCTCTTGGGGAGGAGGAAGACCTGCCTGCCTGACCTGCCGTCAGAGAAGGGCTGACAAGACAGAAGAGGGCTCTGCTGCAGCCCATCCTTGATGTAAGTGACTGTCTTCGGTCAGATGGAAACCTTTCAGTAGGCTTCTCATCTCCAGGGATTTTGGGTGACCTTACAGCCCCAACCTGCCTCGTACCCTGTGGTCCCTGTTACATCCTTGATAAACTGGGTGAGTAACAGGCTGGAGGATGGAGCAACTGAAGATGAAACTGTCGAAATTCAGCTCAGGGTGAACCAAAATTGATGTTCTGGGGCTTTGGTCAACCCAAGAGAGTTCCCTACCCGAAACAGAAAGTTTTGATTTCCATATTACTTCTTAACCTTTAGTCTTTTACTTTGGGTCAAACTTGAAAAGAAAATGGTATTTCAAATGGTATTTTCTTTATTGCAAAGATGCCTTAAATAAGATGCTTGAACATTCTGGAAAAAAATCTCAGGTTCCTCAGCCAAAAATATTTGCCAAATTCAACACAGTCCCCTGGAAACTCTTTTGTGTTAAGGACATTTTTACCTTGGTCTAAGGCTCAGAAACATCCTAGAAACTCCTGACACCCCTGGCCTTTGAATACATATGAGTATGACTTGTAATCCTCATCCTCTCTGGCAGTCAGAGAAAGTCCATGTTCCTCTGCCTCCTCCGTGAGCTCCTTATAGTTCCTCTCTCCTGCTGTGCTGCTGCTGCCAACATTCTCTCATTAGATCTAGTCCCAGTAGCCCAGGGTCACAGCGGCTTGGAGAAGAGCTGGAGTTTCACACCTTTTATGATTCCTTCTCTTTTTGTGCCTCTATTTTTGCACCTTCTTGGGCTCCCCATGAAGGTGGAGTGTTTCGTGATGGTCAGAGATCAGCTGGACTCAAGGCTCAACTCATGCGTGGAGCTGGGGTTCAACCGAGGAACAGAAATAATAGGAAGGGGAAAGCAAGCTGCAAAAAGGGGTAGATGAAGCGTGTGTGTGACATGGACACTGAGGACAAATGTGCCATGTTGCACAGCCTTCAGGCTGCTGTGGAGCACTGCGAATCCAGGTGGCTGGATCCACCTGAGCACTGAGTATGTTAGTTCTCCGCAGGTACCCATGCCGGGTGGGGGCATGCAGGGAACAAGTGAGAGCAGGGTGGCACTTGAGGGTCTTGAGAACAGTGAAACAATCACACAGGCCACACCATGATGTCCAGCCGGGCTGTGTCCCACAGGGCATTTCTGCATTGGCTCAGCTCCCCTCCAGAGACCAAACGGCTGTGTCACACAAGGGATCGGAGTCAACGCTGTGGTTAGGGCACAGGTGAGGGCACCAGGACTGCTCCAGCTCACTGTGTGGTCCCAGTGAAGCAATTTTCCCTGCCAGTGTCTCTATTTACCCATCCATCCGGTGACAAGAACAGGCCTCTCAGGTGTGCCGGGACCTGTTAGTCATTAGGTTTTACTGCGAGCTGCTCAGGAAGGTGTTGCAGAGGCAATTAAAACTCATGCTCAGAGACTGCCAAGAGACCAGATTCTCCAGTCTCAGCCAGTTTTGAAGAGGCAATGCCACCAAGGACTGCTCTCCAACGGCGCTCCATCAGTCTGTGCTCTCCTCTGCCACCACCAGCTTCCAGCTCCAGCAGCGAAACATCGCAGGGACCGGAGCCGCTGCGCCAGGATCAGACAGACAGGGTCCCAGCCCAGGATCAGACACGGTCCCAGCCCAGGCACTCACCTTTCTTCCCTCCAAAGAAAGCCTCCTGTGACAGAGGTGTTCAGACCTGGGCCTCACACAGGCAGGGAGCAGCCCGGAGTTTAGTGTGTCTCCTCTTTGTTTCTTTTTTTTTTTTTTTCCTTCTTTTCTTTCTTTCTTTCTTTCTTTCTCTCTTTTTGGCAGCAGGAAGAATGTTTAAAGTTGCTAATAAATTCCAGTTAATGAAGCCTGAAAAGCCAGAGCTGGGAGCCAAGAGAAACAAGAGCAATCAGTACAGAAGGAATAGAAAGAGGATCTTGAAAGCCAGCCTGGGAATAATAACATGTTGAAATGTGTTCGCCGGCAAGGGCTTTGTTACCGCACTTTGAATCCAAACACGAGCACTTGGTGCCAAGAAGAGAAACTGCAGCCAAAGGCAGGTGTTCATTGCCATTCACCTCTTGCTTCGGGGCACAGCGGCAAGATCAGACCCCTTCCCAGCCACTGGCTCTTTCACCTGCCTCTTCTCAGGCCCCGAGGGCAGAGGGACTCAGCGTCACGGGGAGTGCCTCTGCATCGATGCAGGCACAGCGGGCTCAGGACCCACACCGTGGCCTCCCCTTGCGGGCTGTTCCCTTTCCCGGGCAGCTCTTGCAGCTCAAGGGACTGGAGGCCGAGTAGCAGCATAAAAGCAAAACAAAATAAAAAGCAGTCATGTATACTGGGAATGTGACCACGTCAGCCCTCTCCTTCTCCCCTGCACCTCCCTCTTCCCACTCCTCTTCCCACGTGGGTGCAAGGACTGGTGGAGCCATCGCGGGTCACGGAGCACCAGCGCTGCTGCAGTGTGCCCCTGCCTGCTGCTGCAGCACCCACCACCACCCACAGCAGCTCCCACACATCTGAAACACCCATCTTTGGGGGTATTGTCCAGCGCAGGGTCTCATTCCAAGGCAACCTCGTTCTTGCAAGAGGCAGCACTGCAATAGTGCTGGCTTTGGGGCATGACTCCTTCTGGAGTGATATCTCTGCTGTGTAAAGGGGTGTTGACATTTCTGGGCAATGTTCAAGTGTGCTGGCACCATGGTGAAAAGCATTTCCTGGAGCAGTGCAGTAACATGTCTGGAGAAGGGTACTCCCAGGACAGCAGCTTTGGTGGGTTTCCATGACAAAGCAGGCTGCAGAGGTCTCTTGCAGTGAGACAAATGCTTGTAGGGCCATGACCTTGCTTTGCCATGTTGAGATTTGGAGGCAGCGTCACTGCTTCTTTAGTACCCACCTTGCCTGACACAGCTCTCTCTTTCCAGATGGCTGTAGGTGAGGAGCTGTGGCTCCTCTGAATGTCTGGGTGCCGTGGTTCCCCCAGGACACTGCCAAGCTCCTGTGTCTGAGAAGGTACCAGGATGCTGCAATGGAGCACACTGCTGTGGCTTTTCTGCAACTTGTTAAGTCCTGCTTCAGCCAGGACTTTCTGTCCTCCTAGTTGACATTGTTCTGTGGCAGAGGACAACACTGGTTGTTGATTCAGTGGGTGGACAACAGCAGAGAGAGAGCGTTAAAGGACAAGTCTTCTGATGAAGCCTTCCAAAGGCCACCCCTGTGCAATCTGGCATAGTACAAGAACAGATGCTGGCCAAGGTACAGGTGGGGACAAGGAAGGAAGGCTTCTAGGGGTTTTTCCGTCTTGTGCGTTGAAAAATGAAGCCAAGGTATTGAAGGAGCCCAAGTCAAATTAAAAATGTTGTGAAAATTTAGAGATTTCAATTCTTTTTCTACTGCAGTTAGGCTGGGGATAGTGTTAGCATTTGAAAAGTCCTTACGAGTGAGGATAGCTGGCCCCAATTTTCCTGAAAACTGCCTTCGGAATTACGAACTCTGTTCTGGGGTACCCAAAGTGGGGCACCCAGAGTAGAGTCAAAAGTCAAAACTGCTCTGAAGGCTTGGAGGTAACAAATCTCCCCTGAAAACCTTGACAATTTACAATATAAGGGGATGGATTGAAAGCATTCAGTGTCCTGTACTGGGTGGTTCATTAAGGAGCTGTGTCTTATTAAATCTTACTTGGCAAATGAATCCAAACTAGCTTGCATATGAACATTCGTGTGGGTTGAAAACTGGCTTGAGGACCATAAACAAAAGAAACGAATGCCATCAATCTATCGAGTTGGAACAGGTATTTGGTGGGGGCATGGAAAGCAAAGTTAGAAACAGGCCCGCATAGTCTCCTCCTCGGGGATGGAACAAGGCAATAAAGACCACGTTAGAGACACCTCCAGGTGATACGAGACTAGGACCAGCTGCAGACTCCTGTGTGGGAAGGGAGAGTCCAAGCCTAACTCTTTTCTTGAATGTACCATGTTTTCACTTGCATGATTTAATTGGCATCATTCTTGCTTTGCACCAGCATGAGAACAAACTCAAACAATACATGGAGCCCTTGGTCCCCCGTGCACCCAGGGAATGGCGTGGTCTTGGTGTGATGACACTGTTTAGACAGGAGCGCAGAGAGTTGATCTGGGCACCGATTCTGCCTTGACAGTGTTAGCGTTTGAGAAATGAACCAGAGCAGGAGATCAAAGGGGGAGGCTGACATGCTCAATAAACATCTGGCAAGGGGAAAATTCCACTGGGATATGGACACACATGTTTGTCCTGTCCTGCCAATGGGCAATGTTCCTGCCTCCTAATGCGAATGATAAGGGCATCATCATGTTGCCTGAGCACATGACATGAGCGATCATGCCCAACAAACAGCCTTTGGGTGTGCCATGGAAGTTGTAGCATGACCAAGAAGCCCAAGATACAGGAGGGGGTGGGAGCCTGTGGTAACTGAACTGCAGCACCCATGAGGTGGTAAACCATGAGTTTGTTCCAACTTGGAGTGTATTGAGAATGCAGATCAAAGCCTGGAGGAATGTTCCCAGAAATCACGGGAGTGGGGTAGGCCAGGGGGGAGCAGAATCTAAAATCCACCTAACACGAGAGCTTTCCAAAGCAAGCCAGCCAACTGCGGGTCCCACCCTCCTCTTCCACCTGCCCCTTCTCTCCCTCTTCCATCAGTCACTTTAAATCCAGAGCTTTCCCTTTCTCCCAACCCTACCTCACAGTGTAAGCTCCAGGATGGCAGGCTGTACAGATGAATCAAGTCTGCCTGTCCTGAAAAGAGACCTGAGCAGGCCTGGAGCAGAGCTCATGTGCTGTGGACCAGCTGCAAGAGCAGCTCCTCTTCCCTCTGTGTGCTTAGGGCATGAGGGAATTCCACCTCTCAGTCCTTCTTGGTGGGGTTATTTGCTTCAGTCTTCTCCACAGAAGCAAATGAAGAGACGTCTCGGGAGAAGTCTCACAGGCAGCATCACTTCAAATGGTATTATTCACTTTTAAATAGAAAGGAAGGAACCATTCCTGTGGGATCTGGCTTCTGGAGATGTGTTCAACAGGTGCCTCTCTGCCTGGCTGGGAGATTTCTGGAGACTTTGAGTGAGAGGGACAGAAGGAACCAAGCACTAGGGAGACTGCCAACTGACTATGGACAGAGGAAGGGTCAAACACAAGGAGTCTTGTGTCTTGGGTCTCTTACGCAAACTAGCACAGTAGCTAATGACATGGAAGCAGGCATCTCTGCCCAGTGGCCACTCCTCCAGCTGGAGAGGACATCCCATTTCTGGCCTGCTCTAGGAGAGATGGGGCAGCCGTGCCCCCTTGCCTGGGGCACCTGGCACCTGACACTCACAGCATCACACAGCTCCTGTCCTGGGAGGCACAGCAAACCCCAGAGTCCATGCCTCCAGACCCTGTGTGCACATCTGGGCCGTGTACCTGTCTAGGAAAGCAAAACCTCAGCCTGCGTGCATCAACACAGCCATCTCGCACCTCCCAGTCTGCAGGCATACCAGCAAGCAGAGCCCATCTTGGACCCTAATGGCACTGTCAATTGCCTTGGGAGGTGGATTGAGTAAATTGGTTGTGGCTGGTGCCCCGCTCTCTGTCTGCTCCTTGGCTTGGCAGGGAGCTCTACACCTTGGGGAGAGGAGCTAGAGTGCCCTGGCAGCGGGGAGGAGGTAAAGCTAGAGAGAGAGGAGACAGATGCCAGAGGTGAGCAATGGACATGGCATGGTCTCAGTGTGGCAGGGACAAGGACAGAAGTAGCAGCAACAGGGGGACACGGCTGCATTTCCTGAGTCTGGGGGATGCTTTGTGCCTCTAGATTCATGCAGAGATGGTGCCCAGTGAAACCAGGACAAGTCCCGCAGAGCTGGTTTCCCCTCATGTTCTGTTTTGCCCTTGGTACTGAGAAGCCATGAGCTGGCCCAGCATATGTCTCACCAACAAGCGGGGCTCCCTACCAGCCTGTTCTAAGGCAAGGAGCCCCAGCCTAGGTCCCATTCATCCTCCACACTCCTCTCCTGCTAATCCTGGAGGTCCCAGATTTATGGACCTGGCAAACACTCAAACACACCCAGGAAAGTGAACATAAAGGTGCAGAGCCGCCAGGAAACAAGTTGAGAGGCACATTTAACCATGAATACATGTGGACTGCTGCCAGCGAAGGCATGGGGGCAGACAGGAGCTGAGGGAGTTGAGGACAGACAGCCCCCCGCAGAGCAAACAGCCTGGTAGGATGGATGCTGGGAGCGGGCTGAGGATGCTGTGCAGGAGCACCTCCCCTCCAGGCGAGCACTCCAGTCTCCTGGACAGCACTCCCTCCCATGTGGAAATCAGCAATCAAAAGGAGCAATTACCCCAAATCACAGCCCCCAAGTGACAAATAGCCCAGCCTGCCAGGCGGTTTGCATACTGCAGAGAGGCAGGTTACAACCTGCTCACACACATTAAAGAGACGACCCTGTGCTGTTTATGCTGTTGGAGGCCTAATTATGAGAGCAATTTTCTCTAGATTCCCGAGGGGAGAGACAGAGAGGGAGAGAGCTCAGGCACCCGCGCATGCCTGCTCCGCCACCAGTGAGTGTGGCTCCTCAGAACAGCCCAGATTCTCTCCATGACCTTTGCAGAGTCCTCACTGCAATGCACTCTGCTTCCAGCTTGGATTACGCTGCTCATCCTTGACACCTGTCTCCTTTGCAGCCAAAACATCTAAAAAGAAATGGGTTTTGTCAACACTAAATGAATACAACCAGCTTGCCAACATCTGTGCCCGACCTCTTGGGCCTGGCTTAGAGTTTCTGAGAGAGTGAAGATGAGCCTCGTCACAAATGGTGTTCGCTGTCTCCTTTTGGGAGATGCAATATTCCACTCCATCAGGTGGACAACAAGTTTCTTACCCTGTGACTGTGGAGAAGTCCAACCTTGACCTCTGTTTAACCACTTGGGGATCAGAAGGTATAGCACATATGCAGTAGTAATTTGGACCCTTAATCAGGTTGTTGAACCTGTCTTCATGGTTTCTGGCTGATGGGCACTGGGACTTGGTCCACATTTGTCTTCATGGGAGAAACAGGAGGAGGAGGAGAAGATTCTCCTTAGGTCAAGCCTAGACTCCAGAGTCCTGGACTTTACTCCTGGCTCCACCACAGGGTTCCATCATGGTCTCTCAGGGCTGCTGTCCTCGACAGTGAAAGTGATGGTAACACTGATGCAGTTTCCAATGTCAGTGAAAAACCCAAATATCTGTTAATGCCCCAGCCTGCTCTGGGCCTTGCTAAAATTGGAGCGCTCTGATCAGATGATGCTGTACAATGATGAATCCCACAGGCTTCCTTGGATAAATTCTTTCAGTCAGTTCTGAATGTTGTCCCCTGCTCTTTGCTCTGTGTCCCCGATGGTGCTGCTTTCCTTTGTGATGCTGCTTTTCACTTTGTCTTCTTCTCCCATCTCTTCATATTCATCTTCATTCATCAGCCTTCCCAGGCTGCATTCTCCCTATCCTCATCTTCCCTCCTATGGTTTTCTCCAGCCATAGATCATCCAAGAACCACTTCTGACTTTTCTGTCCTGGTTTTGGAGACCATATTCAGTTGAGCTGTCTCTATTGTGGCTTCTGCATGGTACTGCCCTTCTCCAGCCTGTTCCTGTCTCCCCTCACAGCAGCAATACCAAACTCCCTGTTGAAGGAACTGGGCCTTAGCTGTGATCACACATGTCAAAGCAGGGCTGGGAATAAAGGAGTGGAGGTAAATCAGGTGTCATCGAGCTTTGATGGACAGGACGAAGGGGAACCTGCAGGATGCAGAAACAGACCACATACAGACAAAGGGACAGATAAGGATCCATGATTTAGGGATAGTCCTCCCAGGATCCATGCATGAATAGAAAACAGCTCTCCCCCTGCTCCACCCTCACTGCCAGGCATCCAGCGTGGAACAGGGTCTGTACGTTGGTCACTGCCCTTGAGCCGAGGCCCCTCTCCCAGGCTGCCTGTGCTGTAATTTCTATGGAGCCGGGTCCCCTGTGGGTATCCAGGGCGTGACTCGAGCCATGAGCTGTCACCAGATGCTAAAAACAGTGGATTCAGGTCTGGTGGGAGCAACAAGCCATTATTTGCTTTGCCTGTTCCTCAAGCTGTAAGAGGGGATCACATGCAAAGGTTGCCCAAGCGCACAACCATGGCTCAGCTTTCAGGTGTCGCAGCCTCCTCCCCAAGGGGACTGTGGCAGGGTGCACGAATCGTTAAGCAGACAAGGGACTGTCATTACAAGGATGTTGACACATTACTGGCTCTTCTTTTCACTGCAGACGCCTCTCTGGAAACCAGATCTCCGTGATCCCAGGAGAAGCTTTCTCTGGCCTCTACAGCCTGAAGATTCTGTAAGTAACTCGCTCCCCTCTGCAGAGCCACCACCGCCCCCGCCTCCCCCAGCCCCTCAGCACTGGCCATGCACGGGGACTTGCAGCCATCCAGAGCGGGATGCAAAGTTACAAGGCAGTATGGTGTCAGTTCGTAAACCCACACTGGCCAACGTGCCCCACGGTGAGCAAGGACCTGTGTCCCACCCCAAGAACCACCCGCCGCCCTGCACTGCTTCCTCGCTTCTGCTGCAGCAAACCACGAGCAGTTCACCTCCAGGCCACAGCCCTCCATGCTGTGTGAAAGCACACCACTGGAGGATCTGCTGAGGTTCACATTTTGCATAAAACCCACCAAATGCCCTGATGTGGTGTCGCCCAGAGGTGTCCACCAGACCCTAAACTGGCTCCCATCTGCTCTGCTGCAGCATCTTGGGGATGTGTTGGAGCAATGCAAAGGTCCAGATATCTGCACGTTGGCAGGCGCTCTGAAAATCTCCTGTGCTCTGCCCAGCTCAAGTGCCTCTTTGCAACCAACCTGCCCTTGCTGCAAACCTCCGCATGGCCCAGGAGGCTTCTGCAAGACTCTGGAGTGACCTGTCCCTGGGAAGGGTGGGATCCTTGGACAGTCTGACTTCAGCCCGAGCCCAGCCTGCCCACGGGGGTGATGGGGACACATGCAGCAGAGTCCAGGAGCACTGAAGACATCAGGCCATGCCTGGGAGCCACCAGCCCTGGTAAACAGAGGCTTCCTTGTCACTGTGGGCAGGCCACCCGCCTCTGTCCAGTGGGGACGGTCTGAGTGATGAAGGTTACCAGCCAGTTCCTCCCCGGGGTATTTTCCTACGGTCCAGGGTGTCTAACTGCTCATGCAGTCACATCGCTTTTTGCATCTGTGTGCCAGTCCAGCAGCCTCTGTGCAGGGTATTGAGGTGGGAGTCCCTTTCTCCCTTTCAGGAACCATCTTAAAAATCTCCTGCAATAAACATTTCATCCCCAAGGGGATGTTTTGAACTCAGCCGCAATGTGAAATTGTTGTAGCCGGTCCAGTTTATACAGAGCGAGCAGGTACAAACCTGCTCCCAGGATTACAGTATAGGGCTGTTTACTACGTCTTCTGAAGATGTAAAGTATGAATCCTGCCCTAAATCTCAGGGCTTAGAGATTTATCCATCCCCTGCATTAGGCAACAAATCAAAGGAACTGAGGAAAAACCGCAGCTCTCCCACCCAATTTCAACAAGAGGAACTTTCTACTCCGGGAACGCGGGAGCTTTTAAAGCCGCTTTTGATCAATTTCTATTTGTGTCAGGCCCAGATAACTACTGATGCAGAGCACAAGAGCGATGCCTCCCTTCCGGAGCCAGCCAGCTCCCCGCGGGTGGCAGCAAGGAGAGGAGGCTGCTCTCTCTGCCCCGCTGCCCGCGTGCCGACGGGCTCACGGGCACACGGCATGCTCCACCACAGGGCAGCACTGGGTGGGACACGTTCACGAGTGACCCCATTGTAAGGAGAGGCTTGAAGGAAAGCATTTCCATCTGGGAAATGGTTGCATGGAGAAGCTTGCTCCTGGCTCTCCTGTGAGAGCTGAAGCTGGTGTCCCCATGCTTCAGGACAACCTGCCTTGCTCTCAGCCAGACTGTGCCCAGTGGCACAGGGTGGCACTTGGGCTGTCATACCAAGCCCCCTGGCTGCAGGGCTGCTTTTAATTTACTCTGACCCCCCGACCTTCCCCATGGAGGTATGCAAAAGACTAGCCCGGCTGCAAGGCCAGAGAAGGAAGGGTTGACGCACACAGTGACTGGCCCATCCAGGCCCTGCCATGGGCCTCTTATTTAAAGAAGATCCTGCTTCCTAAAAGCAAGGGAACTGCCAGCCCTCATATCACTGGGAACATTTCCCTTTCCAAAGACTCTGATGCTTTCCTGGCCAGGTTTGCAGGGTACGTTGTGCTGTCCTGTGCTCTTACTACAGGAGAAGCTCTGATGATACCACGGGCTCGACAGGAGTGAGGTCACTGGTGGATGCAGTTGTGGGTGCCTGTGCCCTTCAGCAACAGCAATCATTCACCCTCATCTATTTCTCTGTCACCATGAGAGTGAGGCCAGCAGTGAGGGATATGGAAAAGATAAGTTGGTCCCTGGGAATCTGCTGGAACAGAACTAGAAATTTTGCCAGGGCAGGCTTTAGGCCCATCAAGCTTAATCACATTAGAAGGGTTCTTGACAAGGATGGGGACTCTCACTGATTTCCTCTACTGAGAAAGGAGTGAGGAAAAGCAGAGGGTGCTGAAGAAGACAGGTGAAGGCCACCACGTGTTTCCTTCATGTTATGATTCAGGTCCTTCAGGTCACTGCAGCAGGGACCTGGTTTGGGCTGGTGACTCCACAGCAGCTCAGCAGGATCTGCTCCATCTCCCCGGGGACCAGGGGGAGATGTGTCCTTCCCGGCACTGGCTTGCTGAAGAGTCAAGGGCCACTCTGCCTTTCCTCTTACCTCCTCAGGACAGGAGTGGGAGTGCAGAGCAGCACCACAACCTTATTGGCAGAGCAATAGAATCACCAAAACCTCCTGTAGGGAAAGGTGATATTATTACCATTTTACTATCTAGAAAAAACAAGGCAGGAACTGAGCATGGGAGCAGGGTGTCCTTTCCCAGCCCATTGCAGCGCACCTTGCACCTTCCCTCAGAGACTGGTTGGGGTCAGGGGTGGAGAGCAGAGCCCAGAGAGAGACCTCAGGTCTGTCTCGCCCTGCTCCTTGTGCCCTGGGAATGACCAAAAATCCTGGCTCTCTCCCCAAGACATGTCTCAGTTCCCTCTTCCCTTGATGCCCTTCTCCGCTCCCATCCAAGCCTGCTGAGGGCAAGACTCCCCTGGCAAGCCAGCTGCTACGGGATCTTCACGCAGCCTGGCACTTTGAAACTGAGAAGAGCAGCTTCAACCCAGATGACTGCGGGAGGCATTTGGGGCTAATGGGGAACTGCTGTCATTTACAGGATACTGTCATTATGGATACCATGGATATGACACAAATATGGGGGTGTAACCAGCTGTAAATTGGTGTAAACTAGTGTGTCTCATGCAGCATACAGAAGTCTGTTGGGTAACTGGGGTGCATCAGTTTTTGCCCCATTTATGTCCATGTTCTGTGGGGCTGCCATGAAACTACACTGTACAGAGCACTGCTTTTCATGGTGACACAAGCTGCTCACCAAACTGGTCCCCGTCCAGATCAGATCCTTGCTCCCTTAGGACCAGTATAACCACTCCTACAGTCATGTGCTTTTCTCTGAACTTCAGTCTGCACAAAAAACCCACAGATCTTGAAGGAGATATCTGGATAGGGAATCTGAAGAGCCCATAAGGCAGGAAAGATCAGAGAAATGCTGGGACGACAGGTATTAAAAGACAGGAACGGGGAGGAAAGTCCTGTCTCCTCGCTTCAAATAGAGGCAAAGCATCGAGCTTATGCTTAACCATTCTGACTTTGTTGAAAATCAAGAGAGGAGAAGACTCAGGGAGGGCAAGTCACCCTTCAGGCTTCCCTGGGAGTGTTGGCCTCTGACAGCCAGCAAAGGCTCAGGGCCAGGCTGCTGGGCTGGACACAGCCCTGCACGCAGACACCAGCTGTGATCCTTCTGCACCTCTTGATGCTGGGCAGGCTTTGGCCAGGCCACGCTGTCCCATCTGGGACCTGCCCTGCAGGACATGGGGCATCAGGAGACCAGCCAGAGGACAATGGGCAGAAGGATGAGGAAATGCCAGATTCCTGCCCGTGGGGAATCTAGAATAGAAATTACAGGGGTGGGAGAAGAATGGAATTGGGATAATTCGGTCTAGAAGAGAAAAGGCTCAGGAGGCAGCATGGGAATGTCAGGCACGGAGATGTGCAGGGTGCCCACACACCCCTCCTCACCGGTGGGGCTGGGTGTGTTTGAAGTGGCTCCGTCTGGCCATGCCCTCCTCCTGCATCTCCTCCGCAAAGCTGGTCACGGGCAGCACAAGTGGCCCCAAGTGTCCTGGTGCCTGCAAGGGGCAGTGCGAGAGTCCAAGCCTTCAACGCTCTGGCAGCCTCACTTCTCTGCTCCATCAGCTCCTAATTTTCCTCTAATCACCCTGTGGTACCCGATTCCCACCATCCCGCTGTTCTCAAAATACTTCCCATGTTCACTTTCCTGGGTGATCTTCTCACCGCCTGCTCGGCGTGGCCATTGGCCAAGTGCAGGGATCACCAAGCACCACGAGCTTCCTCGGTGCTGCCCCCAGAGCCAGTTCCCACAGGAGGCATGCTGCAAGGCTGGTGGGACCCCTCTGAGATGAGTGTCACCCATGGAGGACATGGGGCTGGTGGCTGCTGGCAGAGTGTGAGCTGTGTCCTGGCAAGTCCATAGTCATCAGCCCTGCTTCTCCTTCCACACTTGTGAAAGGGGAGTGTAAACCCCAGTGATCGATCCCTTGGGTGCTCTCTGCAGCCCGCTGGGATGGGGGAGCTCATCCAGGTTGTCAGCTGTCACGCAAGGACCAACATAACTCCTGGGGCTCCTGGTCCTGCATACAGGTTTGTTTCCGCACCCGAGGTGTGCTGGAGGCATAAAACACTGAGTCCTGCAGCCCAGTGAAACAGAAAAACAAGTTCCTTTATTTAAAAATAGTGAGAAGGATCAGGAGTCTGGTGATGAACTAAAGGAGTCAACTGAGGTTACTTTACCTGAAGGGGACATGGATGAGGATGGACATAAACCCTTAAAGACAAGCCGCTGCTGCAATAAGGAAGAAAATTAGTATTCTCCATATCTGAAGACAGGACTAGCAGGTTTCAGAGCATTTGGCACTAGGGATATTCAGGACACATTGCATCTACAGATGTGGGTGCTGTGTCACAGGATGGCTGGGATTTGTCAAGTGACAGGCATGGCTAGAGTTGGGAATGGCTGCCCCAAACGTGACAAGCTGAAGCCTATAGGTATTCAGGAGCTGACTCACAGCAGGATCAGACATCTTACCTCTGACGACAGAGGTGTCCCCCGAGGAGAGAGGTGGTAGCTGGGGAGTGTAACAATTTTCATAATTTAATTTTAATGTGATAGGGCTTTAGGGGTAATTGCGGTCATATGCATGTCCACAAGTAAACTCTCACATACATCTTGGGCTGACAAGGGGCCTGGTGCTTTCCCAGTCTTTCCAGAGAATTAGTTTATGTTTAAAAAAGGGTGGGAAACACCCTGGGAATTCCTCTGTAAACCTGCCCGTGCAGATGGTCCTCTCCCTGCCCTCGGAGTGAATCCCAGAGCTACTGGAAGCAGGACCGGATTCTTGGCTCAGCCTCCTCCGGCTGCTGCACTGCACAAAAACCACCTGGAAAGTGGCCATGAAGATAGGCCTGTGCAGAAACCATGCAGGGGTACAGCCGGGGAAGCAGGTGTGTGGAGACTTGGAAGAGAGCTAATGAAAAGCCAGGCTGCCCCACTACCAACAAAACATCATGAGACAGGGGAACATGCTGAGACCTTCAGGCACCAAGCCTTGAGCCGGCCCCAGGCAAAGGCAAGGAGAGATGTGGCCTCTTTGTCACTCCTCAGAAGAGTGCAGACTGACAGCACGGACGCTCAGCAGTGGCAGCTGGTGCTCTGAGGTCTTCTCAACTGATGGATTGAGAAGAGACTTTCCAAGTGCACCTCTCCCAGGGGTTCTGCTCTACAGCACGGCCAACCCACACCCTCCCCGTGGAGGCTGATGATCCTGGGTCTGTGCTTCAGTCCTAGGATCATTAGAAACCAGCTCCATAAGCTGTTTTCCTCTGCTGAGGTCCTTCCCTTGCAAAGTTAACTCCATAGTCCATGCTATCCCAGTCTTGGAGCTTTCAAGTGGAGTGGCAGAATATGCTGCTAAATCAGAGTCTCTGGAAAACGGGAAATTTCCCCATCCTTCCAGACCTCCTCATGAGCTGCCTGGATGCCCCTCACTTCCGAACGCCCTGGCTGGAGCTCCATTAACCAGGAAGCAACCACCCTAACTGGCCATGTGGTTGAGCTTGCGCTGCACGGCTTCATACCACATCCCACCCTCGCACATGTATCCCTCATCAAATGCTCTGCCACACAAGCAGGATTGCCAGGCTCTTATTTTCCTGGCTGAACATGCTGCAGCAGCAGCAGCGCGTACCAGCCAAGAAGGAATCCCACACCAAACTCCACAGGGAAAGACTCCAAGTACAACCACAACTGGGCCTGCCTCACCCCAAAATGCGGAGGGCAAAATGCCTGGGTGCATCCTCTTGGCTGCAGACCCCACACCAGCTGGGGTGGCCCACCCCGTTGCTCCGTTTCTCGACAAGCCTCAACCAGCCTGCGTGAGCGCGCGGACCCAGCGCTGCCCACAGCCTGCCTGCTCAGACGGAGGCGTGAGTGCTGCCCAGCGCCTGCCTGCACAAGCGTGTTGACCTGCAGACGCTCCCACCCACGCACTGCCCCAGTGCTGCCTATGGCTGGTCTCCATCCACAGGTAGGCTGGATTGAGCCTGACGAGAGTGGCCTTGCTTTGCACATGCCACATCTCCTGGCTGGATGGACCCTATCCAATGGCCACCCCCGCTGGTGCCTCCTTCTCTTCCCCCCTCTGAGCTGCAATCGCAGCATCTCATGTGGTCCAGAACAGGCGCTGACTAGCCTGGCTGTGAACACACATCAAAAACCATCACGAAAAAAGCCATGTTGCCCCAGGATGGCAGGTTTGCAGGTGGCTTGGGACACTTCAGGGATCCCCAGACAGACCCTACCTCTTCAACAACCCCAAGCCTGTGCAGAACAGAAATGGCTTTGAGACAAAGGGAATGGTGTGGCACATCCAAGAGACGCTCCCATGGGGAGGGAAGACGAACGTGCAGAGGTTGGAATGTCTTTAATCCCTATGCACGGGCTCCAGGCACAGTTGCCTCAAGCAGTAACAGCCCTTTGACTGTGTTGGCTGAGTCACTTCAGCCTCCCAAGATGGGGACATTTTATCATGCACAGGCCTGTACCTCTGAGTGCTGAGACTGTCTTGTGCAAGGATCCTGGAGTGATGGAACCTGATCCCAGCATTTTTCTGGTCATTCAGGTGTGGTCCCTGCCAACAAACAATCCTCCTACTTTTGAAAATAAAACCTGACCTCTGAAGATCTGTGATTTATGCTGGTTCCAGTCAGACTGCTGTGGATAGCAGGTTGTGTGTCCACATCTCCCAGTGTCTGCCAGTTCCAGTACGGTCACCTGAACAGTGCCAACCCCAGGTGACAGTGCACTATCCAGACTTGGTTTTAAATGGTCTGAGTGGCCTGAACGGTCTTTGCTTGTGATGTTCATCAGTGTCCTCAGCTTGTCCAGAAGGCCTGGTGCTGCTGCATTTGATAGTGGCTCCTCAACCAGTGCAGTCTTGTTGGACTTTACTCATTGATACAGCTGCTTGAAGACAGAAAATTTTCTCAAGCAATTGAGAAACTGCACCAACCAGAGTGGGCATAGGGCTGGGTAGGTGGTGAGATGGCGCCATAGGCACAAGAAGTCAAGCTCTGACTAAGGTTGTCTCCAGGCTGCTGCTTCAGAGCAGCTTGCAGTAGGAAAGTAATGAAGTCCAGGAATTTTGTTTGAATTGGAGCCAGGAGCTGTTGGAGAGGCAGGAGCAAAGACAGATGCTGATGGAGAAAGGCTGAGGCCAATGCGACCTGAGATCTCAGGGTTGCTGTGATCTTGTGGGTGGAGGTCCAGGTTCACAGACCATGTCTGTGCCTCAGTCAGTCACCGTGCGGCATACCAAGGATCCCAATGCAGATCCCTGCGCACACTCTGGAACACAGCTTCCTTTCCTGGGGGAGCATGAATGCAGGGAGGGGACAGGGCATGCCTGAGGCTTTCGGGGAGATGAAGTCAGGAGATGACTGGTTTGCAGAGTTGTTCCCTCTTTGCAATGCTGTTCACATAAGTCACGCAGTGACCCCTTAGTGCAGAATACATCAGCCGTCCTTGGAGGTGGCCTGGAGCCCAGGACTCCTGCTGTGGGTGCTCTCCTCAGAGAGCTACAGCACTGGCCTCCTCCATCTTGTACAAGACCAGCATCCCAAAAGGGGAAATGCCACCACGTAGAGAGGTACTTAGGGCAGTACCCCAGTAAAGGGCAGCCCAAGGAACCAGATGCCACAGCAAGGAGATGTGCTCCTGCTAGTGTGTACAGACCTCCTTGACATCATCCCCCAGGTTTCGGTACAATTATTCAAGCTCGTACCAGAATCATGTCATGTCTTATTGTTGAAAGGGCCCTTCATGGAAAAAAAAATAAATATGCAAGAATGGTTTAACATGACATGTAAGGATTTACTGCAGTGACCAGGGGCCTGACAGGGGTTGTCCCTAATACCAGACTGTAAGAAAAGCCATGCTGAGACAGCCAGTGGTAGATGCGGCATGTCTTTTCCTGCTCAAACCTGAGCTCCCAGTGAGCAGAGCTGGGGTTTTCCTAAGCTTGAGGCTGAATGAAGAACTTGTTTAATAACAGGGTGGCCCTGTCCCTAGAAAATTATCTAACCCTGTTTGGAACTATTTTTTGGCCTCTCTGTATCATGCTTTGGTGATGAGCTATTGGAGTGATTATGTGGCATGTGAAGAAGCACTGCTTCTTGTCCCAGTCCCAGCATCCAAAAACTTCCCTAGCTGTCCTGCTACCATGAAAAATAGCACTGTCCAGCACTCTAGTGGTTTCAGAGATCTCTGGAGCATCTTCTTTAAATATCATTTGTCTGTGCCAAAATGGCTTCATTTTGGAATGAGCCCATACTGATGGTGGTCTGGAAAGTCTCTCAGTGTGTGTTATTGGTTGGAGGAGGGACTTGTAACAGATGGGAGGCAGCAGGATCCAGCAGTAGTATGACAATAGGTTTTGCTTTAATATTGACTCCAGTTACTTCCACTGATCAGCTCTGAACACTGAGCTCAGGTATCACAAAGCCACTGAGATCCAATGAGCATCCCACCAACACTCCAACAGCGCTTCCTAAAGCCCCAGTCTCTATCACTCTGTATTCAGCTGTGCATCTTCTTGATTTTTAACAGACTTGAATTGTTGTACTTCTTCACTGGGCTGCAGGACTCAGTGTTTTATGCCTCCAGCACACCTGGGGTGCAGAAACAAACCTGTATGCAGGACCAGGAGCCCCAGGAGTTATGTTGGTCCTTGCGTGACAGCTGACAACCTGGATGAGCTCCCCCATCCCAGCGGGCTGCAGAGAGCACCCAAGGGATCGATCACTGGGGTTTACACTCCCCTTTCACAAGTGTGGAAGGAGAAGCAGGGCTGATGACTATGGACTTGCCAGGACACAGCTCACACTCTGCCAGCAGCCACCAGCCCCATGTCCTCCATGGGTGACACTCATCTCAGAGGGGTCCCACCAGCCTTGCAGCATGCCTCCTGTGGGAACTGGCTCTGGGGGCAGCACCGAGGAAGCTCGTGGTGCTTGGTGATCCCTGCACTTGGCCAATGGCCACGCCGAGCAGGCGGTGAGAAGATCACCCAGGAAAGTGAACATGGGAAGTATTTTGAGAACAGCGGGATGGTGGGAATCGGGTACCACAGGGTGATTAGAGGAAAATTAGGAGCTGATGGAGCAGAGAAGTGAGGCTGCCAGAGCGTTGAAGGCTCGGACTCTCGCACTGCCCCTTGCAGGCACCAGGACACTTGGGGCCACTTGTGCTGCCCGTGACCAGCTTTGCGGAGGAGATGCAGGAGGAGGGCATGGCCAGACGGAGCCACTTCAAACACACCCAGCCCCACCGGTGAGGAGGGGTGTGTGGGCACCCTGCACATCTCCGTGCCTGACATTCCCATGCTGCCTCCTGAGCCTTTTCTCTTCTAGACCGAATTATCCCAATTCCATTCTTCTCCCACCCCTGTAATTTCTATTCTAGATTCCCCACGGGCAGGAATCTGGCATTTCCTCATCCTTCTGCCCATTGTCCTCTGGCTGGTCTCCTGATGCCCCATGTCCTGCAGGGCAGGTCCCAGATGGGACAGCGTGGCCTGGCCAAAGCCTGCCCAGCATCAAGAGGTGCAGAAGGATCACAGCTGGTGTCCTGCTCCTCACAGCCCCATGTAGCCCCATAGGGTCTCTCCCAATAGCAAGTCTGTCTTGCCTCAGGTCTCCTGGGATCTCCACCAGCCCCAGGCAGTTTCGGCAGGGCTGCATGCCCATTCCCAGCTGTATTTGTGCAGCAGGTTACCCCTGTCAATCCACAGAGCCTTTCTCTTAGTCTCCCTGCAGCATCCTGCATTTTAGGGCTGCTCTCCCACACTAGCCAATCTCTGCTCCCCTCCTCGTATGTGGAAGGTGCCTTGTGCAGCCCTGTATTGTCAACAGAAGTAAAAACCTTCCTTTCCCAGTTATCATCTGGGTCCTTAGCAATAGTGCTGAGTGTCATCTCCAGGAGAGAAGCTGTACACCCTTAAACAGGCTCTTCATTTGAGAGGGAACCATTTATTAATTTGAGTATGGCCTCTCTGCTGCCTTTTTAAACCACATACAAAGTGTCTTCTCTCCTGCATTGCTGCCAGCATTTAACATCTTACTAAGGTAAAGTTGAAGTCATGGTAGATGATGTCAATGCTCGCCTCTCCATTCTCATAGCCTTGCACCCTGTATAGAAAAAAATTAGATCGCCTTGGCACAACTCATTTTTCGCTAGCCACTACTGACAGTTGCTTGTTTCCCTGCTTTTTCTTCTGTGTGCCTATAAATAATTTAATCATAAGTCCCCATTTTCTTCCAGAAATTGAAGAGTTGTGTGGCCTATAGCTTTCCTTTTTCAAAGATTGTCTGTACAATGGTCTTTTTCAAACTGTCCTTTCATGACAGACCTCCGAATCCTCCGCAGTAAAGCTAGCAGTCACAGCAATGGGAAAGTTTCCTGCTTGCATCAGTACTCTTTGGGCTGCCCCTCTCTACTAAGGTTGTGCTGCGTCCCTTTGACACTGGTAGTAATTACAACAGCCCCCTAAGCACCATTTTCCTTTTCACATCATATGCAACCACTCCTTGAAGGTTTTCGAAATAGAAACCTCAGATATGTAAAACATTCCTTACTTTAGGCACTTTCCCCAGCCCAGCTACTACACTGGGATGTCTCTGCTTTCCAGGGGAGCATGTGCCCGTGATGTCCCAATTCTGGAAGGAACAAGTAGGTTCAGGACAGAGGCTGGTCCAGAGTCAAAAACTTAGCCTTTGCAGAGATACAGAGATAGTATATCCAGTAAACTCACATCCGTGGTGCTCCGGGAGGCCAGCGAGAGAGGATATCGGCTGACGAGGTCAGAAATACTCCTGGGGTCTGGTTCTGAGCCTGCCTGAATCGCTAGAGCCAGTCAGACACCTGGCCCTGGGACAGGAGCACTGACACCCAGTGTCTCCTCCTCTCCGGTCACTTCTGTAGTTACCTCAGTGTCCATGGCTCTTCTCCACGCCCTATGCTCACATCCATTTCTGAGAATTCAGAAATGATTCTATGATTCTATGTTACAAATTCCCCCTGGGTCCTGCCCATTCAGCACAACAGACCCAGCCACCTGCTCTCTCTGAAGCCCCTGGGCTGGTTTGGTTGTTTTCCACAACAGCTCCAGTTACTGCTGCAAGTTGTGCCAATGCTGCGAAGACCCTTAGCAAACCGCTGCGGAGCGGCTCCTCATCCATTGTGTTTGCAACTGTCCCACAAGCTGAATAAGAAACCTGCCCACAGGCTAGTTTCCATAGGCCCTGCAGAGGTAACCACCACTGACACACACTGGGAGAAGGATGTCTTACACAAGTATAAATGTGGGACAACTCAGCTGAAAACACTGGTTATCACTCTGGACTAACAGATGCACGTAAGCAGTGGAGAGGCTACTTTATGATCACACCTCCCTGGTGGATAGAATCATAGAATCATTCAGGTTGGAAAAGACCTTTAAGATCATTGACAACCATTAACACTGCCAAAAACACCACTAAACCATGTCCCACAGCACCACATCTACCCATCTTTTCAACACCTCCAGGGACGGTGCCTCAACCACTTCCCTGGGCAGCCTGTTCCAATGTTTGATAACCCTTTCTGGAAAGAAATTTTTCCTAATATCCAATCTAAACCTCTCCTGGTGCAACTTGAGGCCATTTCCTCTTGTCCCATAGGTGATAGCCTGTTACCTGGGAGAAGAGACCGACCCCCACCTCTCTACACCCTCCTTCCAGGTAGTTGTAGTGAGCGATAAGGTCTCCCCTCAGCCTGCTTTTCTCCAGACTAAAAAAAAACAGTTCCTTCAGCTGCTCCTCATAAGACTTTTTCTCCAGACCCCTCACCAGCTTCTTTGCCCTTCCCTGGGATCTTCTGCTGCAGGATCCTGGGCCAGCCTGGACTGCAGCCCACCTGCCTGCAAGCGTGCTTAAGATCCCTGGGTGACCAACGTGGTGCTTTCCAACCCCTCTGGCTTTCCAACAAGAGTTCAGGACAGCTTCAGAAACAAGCAGCAACATCCTCCATTTTGTGTCAGGCTTTCTTTTTTTTTTTTAAATAAAGTTTTCTTTTTTCTAATTATAGGATGTTGCAGAACAATCAGCTGAGTCGCATCCCTGCAGAGGCACTGAGAGATCTTCCAAACCTCCAATCTCTGTAAGTCATTAAAAATCAATGCTGCGAGCTGCACAGTCCCTTGGGGGCCCTGGGCTTCCCAGCATTTGAGTCATTAGTTCCTTTGTCAAGGATGTTCTGTCCCTTCTTCCTTTTCTTTCCCAATTAAAGCAAAGATTACTGTCACTTAGCGTAGAAGGGAGGGGAGTGCAGTTTTCAAGGAAGGAATACTGTCTTGGTAAAGGATGTTGAAATTACAGCTCCCTATGTGTGCGTCGTGATGAAAAGGCCACCAGCGCCAATGCGTATTTCAAGGAACACTGGAAAATATCGACCCAGAAGGGGCTCTGTCCTCTCCACTGTGGACCACAGAGGGGAAGGGACCTGCCAGGGAGCACAGAGGACACTCTGGTCTGTCAACATGCGAGTTGGGCTATTTTACCCAAATAGAGGGTAGTTGTGTTAGGGTAGAAATGCTTTAAAACATTTTTAGTGATTCAGCCAGGAGAAGCAGCTGAGGCTGCGATTGTGCTTTTCCTTTAAAGTAACTATATCCACAGCAGGTTTGTGCTCCTCTATCCACTAAAAATCACGCATCACTGAAATATTTGCAGTTTTCCTGAGTATGGACACAGTCGCAATCAGATCCTGGTAGTGTCACTGAATTTAGGGAAGGTCTGGGTAATCACCCAGCTGGTGTCAGCAGCACTGATGAGGCTTGTAAAAGCATTCTGAATTGGGCTGAACCACTGAAAAACTAACCTTAACCCTAATCCGTAACTTCAGTCCCAGTCTTACCGTGTCTCTTTATAATAGAAATTTTGGCTGGATGCTGTTTCTGGGGGTCTCCAGGCCAGCCTCCTTCTTGGAGCAGGACTATCACCAATACTAGGTGGGGCAGTTGCAGCTTTGTCTGTCCTAGCCTTGAAACCCTCCAAGCAGGAAGTTCCCCCCCTCGCTGGTGACCTGGCCTGGGGCTGTTCTTCCTGAGGAAGAAGCTTTTCCTCAAGTCCAACTTAAAACTCCTGGAGTGCAATTTGTGGTCATTACCCTTTGTTTGATCACTTGGAACCACCCAGCAGAGCTTGGCTCCATCATCTTTGGCTCCATCATCTTTGGCTCCATCATCTTCTCTGCTAGGTGAAACCAGCCCAGCTCCTTCCACCTCTACTCATGGGGCAAGTGTTCTGGACCGTGACTCAGTTGTCAGCCCTCCACTGGACCCGTTTGGTTCCTCTTCATCCTTCTTATACTGGGCAGCCCCAAACTGGGCACAGTTCTCCATGTACACCCATGTACCTGTCTCCCAACACCAACTATGAGCTTCTGTAAATATTAATTTAAATATTAATTTGCAATGGGGATGTTGGCTGCAGGATATGAATGTTCTTTCTGCCAGGAGAGATTTGAAACGTTTGTTGCTGAAACATCACCGGCACATGGTTGTGGGTGTTATTAGAACACGTTGACATCACCACCAGTGCCAGAGTCAAGACCCTCTTCTGAGGGGATTTGGAGATTAATCTAATGTCCAAAGTTTTCCAAGTGACTACCGGTTCAAGGGAAACATGACATGGAAGGTCACCACAATGGGTCTGCTCCGGGAATGCCCTTCCCCCGCCTCAGCCTGAGTCTCTTATGCCCATGAAGAGTGTGTGAAAACCAGTGCCACCAGAGCCCTTGGTTGCATAGACCCAACCTTTGCTTCTGAAGGTTCAGCTGCCTGCAAGCACCACTGCTGCTTGGGCCACCTGGCCTGGGGCCACCTCAGACAGTGCTGAAAGGTCCACAAGCCCCACCCCCTCGGCCAACAACTCCCAGTGAAATACCATATGGCACATGAGAAATGCAAAATGCTCCAAGAAGTTGCTCACAGAACTCTTGGGCTTCGTATAAGGCTCAGGATGGCAGGATGATTTATCTGCTTTATCTGTGTTGAATCGACACAGAGGTATCTGCTCTTAGTGCACTGTGAGGCCCCCCAGGTGTCTCCAAAGTTGGGTGAGGAGGGAGAGCGTGGGCCAGCTGGGATCTCATGTTCTTCCTGCAGAAACTGAATAGTAAGAGCAAATTTTAGTAAGAAATAAGCTGTTTCAGACAACCCGAGGGATGCTAGGCTTTGAATAAAATCAGAGGGCTGAGTATCAGGGCATGTCTGGTTGGGACATGCCTAATGCCTGTCGTATTAGGACTGGTTTCAAGAGCCACCGCAGCAGGGGCAAGAGAGGCTGCTGTAGCCAGTTGTGTTCCATTTGCCCCCTGAGCATGGTTGCCCAGCCCGTAGGCTCCCATCCAGGGTCCAAGGTGACTAAGCAGAGACCTCCTGCCTTTCCCCAGCAGCCTTGGCCCTTTGGAACAACCTCTCTGGGCTGTTATTCCCCTCTCAGAGCCCCCCTCAGCCCCTGGTAGTTCAGACAGGTCTTTCTTCCCAGCAGTGCACCCATGCCCAGTCTTGGCTCCTTCACTCCTCTTCTCCCTCACCAGCTGTTTTTAGGATACCTGCCCTCATCCCCCTGGAGCAGGGCCCCTTTTCTGAGCCTTCCCCAGATCCACTTCTGAGGCTCAGGTTCCCTTCCCAGCCTCTCATCAGACCCAAATTCCTGTCCCAGACACAAACTGTGTACAGGAGGGACCAAGACAGTGGCCTACCACTCCTGTCTCTTTCTTAAAAAAAAGCAAAAACCTGCTAGATCTGACAAGACCTGGGTTCAGGATTGGAGAGGGGGAAACAATTTCTGACCTGTAGGACTCCTCCATCCAATGTTCCTGACTACACCAGTCAAACCCACAGCTTATCTGCCATCCGCCAGGCACAGTGAGAGTAAATACGTTCAAAGGAAGGCTGCTGCTGGGAAAATAAGCATTTCATGGGATGGAGCTTAAAGTGCCCCTCCAGCCAAGGGAGCCTGGATACTCATTCTCATGGTCACAGACTGCCTAGGGCTTCTGGACCATCTTTACACAGATGACTTTAATTAAACAGGCTTTTTGGGAGGCCCAACTTTGAGAACTGGCAGAGAGTATCAGAAAATAAGAGATGTGCATTGGGAAAACAGCACAATCCCTTGTGGCAGATCTGTGTTGGCAACACCTCTCCCCCTGAGCCAGACGGGTATCCCGCTCGCCAGCTCAGGAAGGTGGGACCAGCTGCGGTTGGGCTTCATCACATCTCACCTGATCAGAGAAACTGGAAAAGGATTAGCTAAGCCACAGGCAGCAAATTAGTGGGAACTGGTAGACACAGCAAACGGTGGGGCAAGATGCTGTGGATCTTTCCCCATTAGGATAATAACACCTGCACAGAGTCATCTCTAGCTGCACACTCAGAAGTGCTTTCCAGAGAGAGTTTACTCACTGTCAGTGCTTGCGCTGCACTGGCAAGAACAACACCAGCGTGGGAAGGCAAAGTCATCTTCCCTAGGGTAACAGCAAAGTCCTAGCAAAGGACCTAGGCGTCCTGGCTCCACTTGCCACATTAAGGTGTTTCCATACCTCATTCAGGGCTCTGCAATGACACGACCGGTACGTGGAAGCACCAGTCACCAGGAGGGGAAGTATTTGGGACAGACTGTGTGCAAGATGAAAAGCTCCAGGAGAGAGGTTTCTATAACAAAAAGCAAGCAGCAAAACCACAGTATCTTCTGTAGGTGTCACATCAGTGAACCCACCTCACCCATCCTGTTCTTTCTGTGCTTACAAGAATTCAGAGTACAGCCATAACGGATCAATCAAGGTCCCCTACTGTCGCTTTTCCATGTTGTGCCCCTAAGGCTGGGTCCAACTCTGCAAACCAGGGGCCGCAGTCTCTGGAAGCAAAAGTTTCAGAAGCATCCCATGCGATGGAGACCTCTTCCTTGTTTGAGCTACCTGGTTAAAGGACGGGCACAGGGTACCTCTCAGAATGACCCTGATCACAGATCATCAACAGGCTGCATTAAAATGGGCCCTCAGATGGAGGGGACAGGAGGTGGTTATTCCCCGAGGTAGTTATTCTCTGCAGAGAGCTATTCTCCAAGAGGACAGGCACAAGCCAGCTCTGATTCACGTCAGCACTGCACCAAGCCCTGTCTATATCTCTAGCTTGGGCACTTGAAAGTGTGGAGGGCACGTGCAAAAAAAGATGATGATTTGCACTTTCTCCTCTTTATACAGAAACTGTACAGCGGAGAACCCTTGGGCACGGTGAAGGCCCAAGAACCATTACTGGTAACTAAGCCCAGCACGGCTGTGAGGCACAGCCCTGCCTCCTGAGTGGAGGGGGACATTTCTGAAGACACACAGTGTGTCTTATGAGACTGTACCACTCCTGTGTCTCACACTGGTGAAAGCGTGACCTGCTTTCATCCTGGGTCTCCAAGCTGTGCTGCTCCCTCAAGGGAGAAGCCAGTGCTTGCAGACTCTTACAATTCTCCTTCTAGCTCATGTTAAGAGATGCTCTTCTGTAGCCACCCTCTCTCTCTACTCAAGCAGGGAAAAGGTCCATAAAGATAAATGAGACCTGATTTGGAAAACAGGAGTGGCACAGTGTGGACAGTCTCTATGTCTTAAGATAAAGAGCTAAGATGGTTTTCACTGGTACTACCACAACTTCTCCAAATGTAGTTACTAACCTCAGGCCCAGAGGTCTGCGTTTGAGAGAGATTTTTTTTCCTCTTTTTCAAATATCTGAGTCATTTTCCACAAGTTTATGAGACTCTTGTGTATTCGTTGCCAAAAAATTAGCCAGCCTGGAACACCCATAGGTCACCCACAGCATGGTTTCCAAGCATTACTGGTCAGGTCATCTGAGACCCAGTGTACTCGTGGTGCCAGAGACTATTTTTTTCCAGTCAGAAGGGGAAGCGGGTTTATGGCACATCATGACAGTTCATGAGTTACCGGATTTGTATGGCACTTCGTGGGATATTAACTATCTGCTTTGCAAGTTGGCAACACATGCTAAGCAGGCAGGACAGCTGAAAAGGGGGGTGAAAATGGGAGCCAACAGGATTGGGGTGGAACAGACAGCTGTACTAGACAGAAGGGGATTGTGTGCTGATTATTTTCTTGCTCTTTCAGATATTTGCATTTGATGTCCATGTTCGTCATTCTGGGATTCAGGCAGGATTTGAAGGGAAAGTATACATCTCTTAAGACAAGATGACACAGGAGAGGAAAAGCAGACTCCTCAATACGCAAGTCTTTTCCAAGACTTGCAACAGAAGCAGCCAAACTAAGTAGAAGCTGAGAACAATTGTTTGAGTGTAGCTCTACCAGTAGGACTTACCATGCAATTCAAGGAATGAGTTGGCCAAACAAGAGGGACAGAAGGGGATGCTTCTAGCCACTGTGGACAGAGAGAGGTTGGTATTTAGTGGCTGCACAGCACCAAGTTAGAGATGAAATGTAGCAAAAAACCTGATGCGTGGATTCAGGGGAGTCTCTGAAATAGGAAGCAAAAAACAGTGATTAATAAACTCCAGTTGTCTCCAGAGGTGGCAGCTGTCTTGCCTTTTGAGCATTGGAGAGATAGGATGCACGCACCCAAGCCTTGGTAGCACTTGGAATTGCACTGCTGGGTCCTTTTGTTGCGCCGCTGGGGTCCAAGCTGGGGTCCCAGGCATGTGGCATGTTCAGAGCTGTACTGAAGTCCCTCTGCTGAGGATGCCGGAGAATGCAGGCAGCCAGACACTCCTCAGGCTCTGCAAGATGCGTGCTGTGCGGACATGGTACCGGCTGGGAAGTTTGCAGCAAGTTTAGGAGTCTCTAACAGCAGGACATCAACTTGTACATACACGCTCCAGGGGAGGAAAGTCCAGGCAGAAAGAAACTCCAATACACGTTGTCACTCGGAGAAAGAGGGAAAGTTATTCCTCCTTTTTACTGGGGGATGATGCAAAGGGAAGTAGGAGTCTCCTGGCCAGAATGATCAGAGAGTCCGTGGCACAGTCAGGGCACGAACCGTCCAGAGTACCTTGCCCCCAGGAAAGCCTGTTCCACATTGGAGCCCTCTTGCACTGCACATGCATCCAGCATCCCTTCCCACACAGCTTTTTTTGTGGCAGCCTGAACAAAGGATTACACCTCCAGGGAGAGGAAGCAGCAGCTCTCTGTTAACATGGCCTGCTCTCACATCTGTCTCTAGAAAACCAGAAACAAGGAAGGAGAAACACTGGCCAGGGGTCACGAAGACCATGCTTACACTGCTCTCCTTCTGTGGGCCTCCCCTGCTCTTCCCTTCTGATCTGGATAAGGTGAGGCTCTGTCTTCAGGCAAGAAGCCTTCTCAAACCTGCCAACCCATGAACTTCAGGCATGCAGGATTTTCCACGGCAGGGGTGGTGTCACCCACAAAAGACATGTGGTGGTGCAGGAACTAGCAATGGGAGGACACTAATTTTAACTAACCTGGATGAGACATACTGGCTCTCAGGAAACCTAAGTTACTGAAGTTCCAGTCCTTCACAGGACAGACAGCACACAAAAAAACGACTAGATTCAGGGAAGTTTAGGTGAGATGGGAGGGTCAGAGTGTTCCCCTGTGGGTAATCTCCAAGAGGTTGTTGCCATTGCCCTATGTGATCCACCCCAAAACCTTGAGAAGGCTCCAAGGAGACCTTATAGCATCCTTCCAGTCCCTAAAGGGGGCCTACAGGTAGGATGCAGAGGGATTCTTTGTCAGGGAGTGTAATGATAGGACGAGGGGTAACAGCCTCAAACTGAAAGAGGGGAGATTTAGATTGGATATCAGGAAGAGATTCTTTACTACGAGGGTGGTGAGGCACTGGAACAGGTTGCCCAGAGAAGTTGTCAATGCCCCATCCCTGGAAGTGTTCAAGGCCAGGCTGGATGAGGCTTTGAGCAGCCTGGTCCGGTGGGAGGTGTCCCTGCCCATGGTGCGGGGGCGGGTTGGAACTAGATGATCTTTAAGGTCCCTTCCAACCCGAACCATTCTGTGATTCTGTGAAGATGCAGTCCTGAGTTTTGGCAAATAATATTTCAAACACACTAACAAGGGTTCCTCCCGCAAACTCTAACACAGGGGCTGGGAAGATTGGCAGACCAGGTGGAGGTTTCCAGTCATTCAACATAACTCTGTGCCAAGGGCATTCGTAGGTCTAGGGCAGCCATTCCCTGTCACTTCATGCACTGACCCAAAGCTTGGCTGCTCCGGGTTGGGTTGCTGCAAATCACTGAATATCACTCATCAGGGACTTCATATGGTCTGGGCCACTCCTCCACAAGGAGGCATTCACTACAGGGATTCGGCATTTCCCGACCAGAGTTGTTCATGACTCACTCTGCCCCATGGATGCCAGCCAGCCTGAGGAGGCAAGTGTCAAATCCACCCAAATACCCCCATCCACATCAGACACACCTGTCCTTACAAACACCCCTCATCACAGGTCCTCTGAAGCTGCAGCCATGCCCGTGGGGCCAGAATCAGACCTGCCCTGCTCCCTGTCAGCTACAGGATGTGGAGGCATCACTGCCTGGAGCCTGAGCTGTCGGGAAGGAGACCTTGGCAAGGATCACTAGATGAATACAAAGAGAAATTTGGATTTCAAAATAAGAGAATACAAAGCTCTGGAGACTGAGCCTCCTACCAAGTGTGAGGGAGCTGCTTCCCAGCAGGCTTGCTTTATCTGGGAAGCATGTTGGGAAGCCCAGTGGGGAGGATTAGAGAGAACACGCACACCTGATGGCAATGCTCTGAGCCCTGCAAGGGGTGCCAAGGCTTTACGTAATGCTCTGATCCAGTTGTGATCCCCTGGCAGAGTATCTGGTTACCAGTGGTTTATAGGTGCAGTAATACAACATACCATGTGTATTCTGGAAGAGTCGTGTGTCAGTCTAATTAACGACTTTGTGGTTTGTGAGCACTTACCTAAAGCAGATGGGCACTGTGTCTGTTCCTCTGCCAGGCAGAAGGAGTCCAAGGTATTTCAAAGTGAGCAGGTGCTATAAATTATAATTACCAGGCTTGCAAAGCAAAGAGAAAAGAAAACTGATGGATTAAGAGATCAAGATAAACTCTTGGTTTTTCTTTTTCAAATACTTATGGAAAGTGATGAAAATGGCTGGCTCTTTCTGGAGTTTCTCGCAGATCAGCACTTTGGGAAAGTGCTTGGCGTGTGTCTGGCTCGTCTGGGTGGGTGCTGCACACAGCAGTTTGGAGGTGGAAGCGGGGATTAGTGCCAGCCAGAAGATCGTCAGAGTTTTTCCAGTATGGGTGGCTATATGGTGGCCACAGGACAATAATCACAGCTTTTCTCACCCGGCTTTGAGGCGAGGGGCTCCAGGAGAATAAGATTTCTAAGAAGTGGCCCAGTACTGCTTTCCCAAAGTTACCACCGTAGTTCAGCTCCACAATACCAGCCTGTGCTTTCAGCATGCTGATCTGATTTGTAGCCTATGGGCATGAATCCCAGAGCTCTGTGCATTTCCTTGGGGTTACCTCCTCCAGACTGGGGAGGAACTGTGTTAATAGCTACTTACTGTGACCTGAGAGACTTTGGGCCTCCCTGAGACAGTAGCAGGTTTTCGGACCCCGTAAGACACAGCAGCGTAGGCACAAAGCTTCCAGAGTCATATTTCTCTCTGCTGGATAAAGGCATCCACTCATTTATCTCCCACCCTGTTGTAGCTCACTTCTCCTCCCATAGAGCCTTATGGATGCATGTCACCCTATGCAGACCCCAGGCCCCAAGAGTATGGACATAGCTGGCACAGAGACGCTAACACACATAATGTCATCTAACGCCCCACAGTGGGACACCAGCAATGTGGGAGTGTCCAGCTGAGCTCACTTCCATGTGTCCGAGCAGCACCGTTTAGTCAAGAGAGAGAGAGATACACTGGGGGAGAAAATAATATCCTGGAAGTAGACACTTGCCTTCGGAGATGGATCACTCACAGCGCTGCTTGGTCCTCTCCATTCACAGCTGGAGAGGGACATACAGTTTGAAAGGAGGCATCTGAATCTAGTTGGGATGAGCTGTGATGCTCACCTGTGTATCAAACTTGATGTCCTCATTACGTCCTTGGTAGCTGGATCATGGCATGTGAATCAGGGTGTTAACCGCAGCTCTAGTCCATCTGTGCCTGCATGTGCAGGGATTTGCCCAGAAACCTCTAAACAACTGGTAACCCTGCTCCACAGAAGAGAGAGCATGTAAATCATAGTCCTTCAATACTAATATTTGGGATAAGAGGGAATTAGAAGTCTGGTGTCTTGGCTAAAGGTCTGCAAAGTCCATTCATAGAAGCACAGAATGGTTTACGTTGGAAGGGACCTTAAAGCCCACCCGGTGCCACCCCCTGCCCTGGGCAGGGACACCTCCCGCCAGCCCAGGTTGCTCCAAGCCCCGGCCAACCTGGCCTTGAACCCCTCCAGGGATGGGGCAGCCACAGCTTCTCTGGGCAACCTGGGCCAGGGGCCCACCCCCCTCACAGCCAAGAATTTCTTCCCCATATCCAATCTAAATCTCCCCTCTTTCAGTTTAAAATTGTTACCCCTCGTCCTATCACTACACTCCCTGATCCAGGGTCCCTCCCCAGCTTTCCTGGAGCCCCTTCAAGTACTGGAAGGCTCTGATAAGGCCTCCCTGGAGCCTTCTCCTCTCCAGGCTGAACACCTCCAACTCTCTCAGCCTGTCCTCACAGCAGAGGGGCTCCAGCCCTCTGGTCATCTTTGTGACCTCCTCTGGACCTGCTCCAACAGGTCCACGCCCTTCTGATGTTGGTGCCCCCAGAGCTGGAGGCAGCACTGCAGAATCCCCCCCTCACCCTGCTGGGGAGGCAGCCCAGGGTGTGGGGGGCTTTCTGAGCTGTGAGCGCACATTGCCAGCTCCTGTTGAGCTTCTCATGAACCAACACCCCCAAGTCCTTCTTCTCAGGGCTGCATTCAGTTGAATAAAGTAATTTCCAGATATTTCTGCCTCATCCAATCTGCCTTGCACCATCCTTGACCGTGGGATTTCCCCACAGCTGTTGCTGCCCAGCAGCCTCTAGCACGCTGAGCCCATACCCCGTTTCACCCTTGCATTTGCAAGCACAGAAACCAATTGTGGCATGAGACTTGGAGAATGGTTCCTGGCCACTTTTTGTCAAAGTGAAGCCTCAAGATCTTGCACCACGAGGTCGGGCTCTTCTTCCCTCCTTTCCTCAATGCACTTTGAGTTTTCTCTTGTCTCCTGGGCAAGATGTACGATAATGCTAGCAAGCACTGGCTTCAGTCCTTGTGGGCAGTTTGTTAGCCCTGTATCCCAAAAGGATCGATTCTCTTGCTGTTGGGCTTGATGGTATGTTCGCTAAAGCAAAAGGGTCCAGGAAAAAAACCCTGTGACTGTGTCTCCATCTGACTTCTGTCTCTTGGTGACTCCTCCTGTGTGCAGCACATCAGAGAAACAACTGCAGATAAGCAAGAGACTTTCCCTCCAAGTCAGCATGTGTGAGTCACCTAGAGCAAACCATTTCCTGCTACCTGGTGGCTAATGCACCCGGTACACAGTTAGCCATCACCACTGCAACTACACCCAGGCGGTGAGCAACAGCACAATAGGTCCCATTCCCTGGGATCCTGTCCTTGCTCTCATTTTAGTTCTCCTTTCTCCCTCACAGCCTTTGTTCACTGCATCCCTCTTGCTACTTTGCCACAAATCTGTGGTTCTCTGCAGAAATCAATCAGCAACAGTCTCCCTGAGGAAGACTCCAGTCCCACCAGCACTGGTCCTGCTAACATCATCTTCCCTTTTCAGGTGCTTATATGACAGCAGTGTCTGTCCTTTTTTCATCTGTCCTGCAGAAGGATTTGATGCCTTCATAAGCTGGTGGGATGCAACCTAGAGGACAAACTGTATCATACACATTGTTCTTAAACACATTGCAAGCATTTTCATGGTTTTTACAAATATCATTTCCCATTATAATTTGTTTTCACTTCAGCTTTACTTGACTCATAATCTCTAAGCACTAAATCAGCCTGACATGTACACTCCCTGCACGCAGGTTAGTTTTACCTCTAACTAAAATAATCCGGTTCCTCCAACCCATTGGTTCACTTCTCTGACATCCTTAGCAGGAACCTTTTGGAGTCTTATGGAAATGCAATAAAGACTATTTCATCCTCTGTCCCTCAAGGCAGGTAATTATTTTCATACATATGGCCGGAGATTAAAATGCAAAGAATGACTTATAGCAACTTGAGAACATGTGGACTTTGATGTAGACAAAGGAGGAAAGCTCTTCCCACCTGATCAGATTCTAACAAACTTATAAATTCTTATGACAGAAGGGAGAAAAAAATTACTTTGGAATCAGCATGGCCTGAAGAGCTCAGTCAATTCATTCCTCATTTCACTTCTTTGATCTATTTGAGATTTGACAGTTTGCTGTTAACAGCAATATTCTTCTCTATAAATCACATGTGGTGCAGTAAGGTGTAAGAACAGTGTTGTTTCCATTGGGTGTTTAGAGGATAAAAGCTATGGAAAAAACCAGAGATTTATAAAGTCAACATAATATAGCAGTGACTTACAATCGGTTGGCTTAGAACTTGTCTTGTGGCAAGACCACCTCAGTCCCGTAAGATGATTTATTGTTCTGGAGCACAATGAAGAAGAGGTCAGGAAGAGCTGTGAGGTCATTATTAATGGCGAATCTGAGGTTAGACTGAAAGAAAGCAACCGCAAGTACTTTATTGGTTATTGCTGCTGCTGAGAGCACAGGACATTGAATTTCACCTGTTACAGACCGCTTTGCAGCAGAAAGCATGTCTGTGGCAGGAAAGAAAGCCCAGAACAAGTTTCACAGCGCAGGCAGCATGCTAAAGAAGTCCCTTCCACTCTAGAGGACACTTGCTGCTCAAAACCTTCCTGCTTCATCTCTGAAATCCTCTCTTTTCCCTGAGGAACCTCTTCTCAGCAGGTGGCTCTGGAGAGGAGCAGAGCTAAGTCAGAGGAGTTTTGTCCCCATTCTTGTTTCCCAAAGTTCGGTCTTCATTTTGGCATTTCAAGTGTTTAATGGCATTTCTACAAAGAAGAAAATCTAGGAGGGGCCAAGAGTAGATATCTACCACATCCAAGTGAACACTGCAGTCAGGCATGCCACACGTCTGGCTGTACTGCAGGTAATTTCATGCAGGGATGTAGCCATGGTGTGGTGAGTCCTTGATGAAGTTTGGCTGCTCTTAGTGTTCCTCGCTGGCTGTATGGAAGCAGGAGCATCTCTGTCTCCACATGGCATGACCCTTCCTCCCAGGTGTACTGTGCACAAGCTGAGATTCACCTGAAAAATGGCAAGCGGTAGTTGTATAGTTGAGCCAGTGCACAGACAGTGAGGAAATGTTACAGCTGCATTTCCTTTCTTCGGATTCAGATGGGCTGATGTCCCTGGAAGGGACTGAGGCTCTCCTCCTCTATGGCCACATCTCATAATTTGGTTCAGGAATGAAAAAACAAATTCAGAGGAGTTACTGCTTTTTGGCATAGATTTTGAGCAGACAAGATTTTTCTGGTTCCACGTACCACAGTCATCCAACCTGCCGCTTGCTAGCTCTCTTCTCCATTTGACCCAATCTGAGCTGTCACTGAAGGTCTGTGCTTGTCACCAGGACTGGCAGCAATAGCTTGGCAATATCAGACCAGGTCTGAGAAGAAAAAGCGGCATTAAAATACAAATCCAAGATTCAGATTCTGGACTTGTTCCTCTGCTTACACTGGCCTGATCAAAATCCCCGGTCTGGGTTCAAGAGTATCCCAGACTGGAAAACAAAGTGCCTGGCTGGACCTTCCACAGTTTTCTCTGCCATTCAGCTTGTCTCCCCGTGTTCTTTATGGAGTGTTCCGCGGTACCTTTGAAGAGAACTAGCATTTTTACTGCAATGATGAGCAATAATACCTTTTTAAAAGCCATTGGCAAATCCACTTAGCAGAAAATGTATCACCCTCTTCTACAGGGGTGAAAACCATGGCTTGTTCACTGTGTTCTTGGTAGCCCCCAGCAAGCAGCTTCACTGCCTCCCTGTTGCAGCCCTCAAAGAGCAGCAGCGGGATCAGCCGCACTGGCATTTGGCATTACAACAGAGCAGCCTGGGCCAGGTTTGAAGTTGGAAAGTTGAGTGGCTGGGACCAGGAGGCTGGTGTCTCCGTGCTTCTGCTATAACAGGAGTGCTAGATCCTTCCCTCATGGTGGGAGATCCTAAGATACCACCAGGAAGGAAATCAAATGCTGAGTCACCCTCCATGGCCTCACTACACAACCTTCCTTCCCTTCAGGTAAGTTTCTGCTGTGGCCACATCTCCCTCAGGTAGACCAGGTGGATTTGTCTTCTCTAACTGTAGCCATCTAGGTATTACTCATCTCAGCTAGTCAGCAGTGGAAAATGATGAGCATCTCCAGAGGGTGAATAATCTCTGTTATCTCAGAGCCCTGTCTGGGGGGATGAGTCACTCCCTGGAGGACTCTGGTTTTCTCTTCTGGCTATGGAAAGGCCCTATTTCAAGTTCTGTGTGAATAAGGTTGGGTGAGATGTGTTTTTCCTACCCCTCTCCCCACCCCCCACTTTTATCTGGTGAAAACACATCACCAAGCTAACACACATCATCAGAGCTTGGGTACCAAAGCAGAGCTGCACACCTCTCCTCCCCCATGGCCCCGTGCACAGAACCCAGCCCACACTTGTGTAGCCCTCAGAGAAAGCTATCAGAGGAGATCATCTTGCGCAAAAATACAAGTGCAAGGAGCAGCTTACCCATTAACCAGAGAGGAATTTCTCTGCACTCCAGAGCTGGAGGGATTTGGATTTGTAACCATTGTTCTGGGGACAAGTCAGAAATGAGAAAGGCTTCTGACATGGATATTCTGTACATCACAGACATGATTTTTTTTCCTGTTGGTGGGAGGAACTCAGATGGTCAGATTAGAGCCTTTTCTGCTTAGCACTAAAAAAGCATGAAATGCAATGTGGTTATCCCACCGCGATGACCTCAATAGCTTTCATTGAGAGGAAAATTTAAAGACCACACACAAGCTGTTGAATGTGTCTTCCTCAAGGAACAGTTCTCTTTAGCAGTGACCCACTAAATCCCTGCCTCCATTTGTCCTTCATCCACTGCTCCACGGCTTTGAGCACTGAGATGTTGTGAGGTTTATGTAGGGGAAATTTCCATATGGCTCATGCTTATGAGTGTCCGTGTTGTGAAGGATCCCTGGATTCATGTCCCAGGAAGATGAGTGTGTCATGTTGTTTATCAGACTAACAGCTAAAAGTTTAGCAAACTTCAGTCACTCTAACTTATTTTATTGTGTGGCTGAACTGGCAAATAATACAGAAGAATAGGTGTCTGCATAAATTACGATCTTCTCCCAAGAATGGTGTCAGCAGATATTGAAACTACCCCTGACTGAGTCAGCTGCCTCATCTGTGTACACCGTGTGTAAAAAGCAGCAGTTTCATACCTTTACAGCTTTTGAAATTCTTTCCTGAAACGTGTAGAGAGTAGGCTCTTCAGCTCCCAGTGATTTTGAGTTGGGCCATCATGTTCATGATGATCCCCTGAGTCAATTCCTCTCTTGACACTTCACCTTCTAATTTTCACATTCATTGAGTGGTAGGCACCACTTGGAAGGGGGTGATGGTGAGTGACACCCTTGCTATGCCCCAGCACCTCCAGCATTCACCAGTTGATCTCCCGAGTGACGAGGTCATAGCACAGGATGGATGGCTTGAGCTGTATTTCAGCAGCTTGGCAGAGGTTATACCTACGTGGCTGTACCCATCATGTACTGTAGCCACCTCCGGACTTTTCTATATTGACTGCTAGCAATCCAGTGTGGCAACCAGGAACTCCATTTGGATAAACATCCAAGAGATCATTCACATCAAGCTGAAACTAGTGGTCGCTTATCTATATTGTTCCTGCCTTTCTCTGCCCACACAGCAATGATTGCAGTACCCACCTTTCAATGAGCAAATGTCCCTCGAAAGAGACTGACAAACACAGAAACTTAATTCCATCTTCATACCCCTCCCATATGCACTTTCAGTTCCCAGCTCAGGCTGTAACAGCTTTCAGGAGGAGACACACGCTATCTTGACTGCCCTTCTAGTGCCTAGAACATTGTAGACACTAAAGAAGTAATAATCACAGCTCACATCCACAATCCACACACACACACACTTGCATATGAGTCATATATTAAGTTCCAATGTGTTTTCCATTGACCTTTATTATGGGGACTCATGAACCTTAACTCACTCGCTTATACACACAAGTATCCAGGGTATGCTGCATTTCCCTAGTGACGACTCAATAGAGAAGATGGACAATGGGCCCCAGATGTTACGTACAGTAGATACAGCCACACAGCAGGGAAGATGGGGCCCAGATGTTACATACAGTAGATGTGTCAGTGCAAAAGGAAGATGGGTCCCAGATGTTACATGCATTGAATGTGTAAGCACTCCTGGTGAACCACAGAGAAGCTTCAGGTAACCTGGAGACAGGAACGCAAGTAAGAAATGAACAACGTATTTAAACTGGCACCCATCTATGCAGCATTTAGTCCTCTATGGAAGACACAGCCACGGCCCTTAATCTGCTCTCATCTGTAACTCTCTGCCTCTATCATAACCCTGTGGACTTCAAGGAGCTTCTCCCATGGCAGGGTAGATGGAAGCACAGTCAGTCTAGCAAGAGTCAGGGTTGAAAAGTGTAGAACTGTCTCACTTCATGAAGTAAGGCAGAGGAATCACTGGCTCTGTTGGTAGGATAAACATCAAGTTAATTTTTAGCCAAGTGATGTGGTAAACATAAAATTTTAGGAGCATCAGGAGCCAGCCCCGTGCACGCCAGGCTCTATCAGACATGGTGTCTTTGGCAGTAGAAGCTCAATGCCGTGATCTGTGAGGTACCTGCTAGCCCAGGCTGTAGATGGTCCAAGCAATCTGTCCCCTAACAGCCATCTGCAGTGCTAACTGCCCTCGAGGGGAGGCAGCTCCCTTCACAGCGCCTCGCAATGCCAGGCAAGGCTACTCTTCCCTTCATACAGAGGAAGGAGGAGGCAAAGGAAAGCCAAGCAACTTCTCCAGGGCCACACTGAGCCCGTGGCAGAGTAGGGGCACTGGCAGCTAGCTCCAAATACAGCCAGACAGACCATGTCCTGCTTTCATGACTCAGTGTTACACCTCCAAGGCAGCCCCTGCTGCCAGGTAGAGCAGAAGAGCTTTCCAGTGCCCTGCAGCTGTGGTGTGGCTCAAAAACTACTCTGTCTGGCCAATGAAGGAGCCCCTTAGCCAGAGAGGGGCCAGGGGAGGGTCCCCCAGACCCCTGTGTTGGCTCAGGGGCAAGTCGTGGCTGCCATGCTGTTTAAAACAGCCTGGTAACTTGTGGAGGGACCAAGCCAGAGGGCCTCAGACCCTGGTGAGATGGAGAGCTGTTGTGGACTCCTCTCCAGGACAACATCTGTCCAGCTGTGGGTCACACATGTTTAGTGAGAAGTGACGCACCACATGCATGATCATCAAGGCTCAAGGCTCTCAGCAAAGGCCAGTGTTTCTCCCCAGTATAGTCTATGAGCTATAAGGGTGAGGGTCATTTAATTTCTAAACCAAAGCTGGCTGCACTGAAGGTCATGGGGAATCCTATGGGTGCTCACCCAGCACAGGGAGGCACTCGAACACACCAGGGTACAGTCCAGCACCTCAAAAGGAGGAGGCTCCCACCCAAGCGTCCACCAAAACAAAATAACCACCAGTCTAGCAGTGACTGCCTGAGTTAAACGCCACAGATTGGACATCTGGAGCCCTATCTCCATGTCAGCTCACGAGTGGAGAGTGGATGGAGCAAGGCAGACATGAATGCCGTTGTGACACCCCTGCATGTCCCCACTACCAGACAGGGACTTTGCGATGCACCTGGCCTGGCCCTGGTCCCTGTGCAGTCAAGGTGTGAGCTGGCAGTTATGTCCCAGTACATGCTTGGCCCACAGGATCTGTCGAGGTGCCATGACCTGTTCAGAGCCTCTATCCCCAGAGAGCAGTGTGCCCTGTCCCTTATGTCCCCAAGAGCTGCTCTCCCTTCTCTTTCCCAGCTAGCTTGTGTGCTTGACAAACACCATGTTTCCCAGCAAATACTCAGGACCCACACTGCTTGGTGGGCCTTTGAGCCACTCTGCTTAGTCTCTGGCTGCTTTTTGTACCTTCGCCATTTCCCTGTGCCTGGCACCATGGGCAAGGGGGGCAATGCCAGGCGGCCAAGGAGAGGGCTGGTCGGGGAGTCGGCGCAGCGGTGGAGTGCAGCTGCCCAACTGTCAGCAGTTTCTGTAGCTGCACAGAGATTTTGGCAATCCTTCTTGCACGGTTCTGACCTGAGGGGTTTTGGAGGTGTCTGCAACTGGGGATAACAAAGCCCTCTTGTTTGTAGCAAAGGCACTTTGTGTGGAGTCTAGGTATTGCTCTGATTTCATTTCCTGAGCATCCCTCATGGAGGGCTTCCCAGAGGTACACGTCCCATTAAGTCAGAAGTGAAGACTCATTGGAGTCCAAACAGAGCCCTGCAAACTTTTCCAGCAGGTCCTGTTCCACAGCCAAGGGACTGGGAACACGTTTGTGTCTTCATTGACTGTCGGGGATGGTTTTCACAAGAGTTTTCAGTCTGGAAATGGAGCTAGGGAACTCTGGCGAGTCCTGTTTGAGGGCCGTGAACTCTTCTGTGGCAGGGGCAGACAGACCGGGTGTTGGAGCAGGTCTACAAGGCAATGTTTTACCTATTCAATAATGTGTCATTCATAGAATCATAGAATAGTTTGGGTTGGAAGGGACCTTTAAAGTCCATCTAGTCCAAACACCTGCAATAAGCAGGAATATCTTCAACTAGATCAGGTTGCTCAGAGCCTCATCCAACCTGACCTTAAATGTTTCCAGGCATGGGGCATCTCCTACCTCTCTGGGCAACCTGTACAACTGTCTCACCACCCTCATCATAAAATTTTCTTCTTGTAGTCTAAATCTACCCTCTTTTAATTTAAAACCACTACCCCTTGTCCTATTGCTACAGGCCCTGCTAAAAGGTCTGTCCCCATCTTTCTTATAAGCCCCCTCTAAGTACTGAAAGGCTGTGATAAGGTCTCCCTGGAGCCTTCTCTTCTCCAGGCTGAACAACCCCAAGTCAGTCATCCTGTCCTCATAGCAGAGGTGCTCCAGCCATCTGAGCATCTTTGTGGCCTCCTCTGGACCTGCTCCAACAGGTCAACTCTCCCACTGTATCTGCAGTACGTTATGACCACAAGGACATGATAGGCAGAGTAGAAATTGAACCATTTCCCACTTTCGAGGTCAGCACTGAAGTCCGCAGCTGCCTTTCTCCTGTCCCGTTTGGTAACAGTTGATGGAAGAAGCCCTTGCTCCTCGCCTGGGTGAATTTGGGCAGGCTCAGGGACCCAGAACCTCCTGCCCCTGTGTGTCCAAGCCCCATTGGGTGCTGTGCCCAGCAGAAAGAGCAGCACGTGTGGAGCTGGCTTGTGGGGCAGTGTGGCAGAGGGAGAGCCAGGCTGGCATGGAGTGCCTTCAAGCAGGATGTTTTGCACATCTCCAGAGCCGTCCTCCCTCGCTGTGCCCTCAGCTCCTTGCACGGCGAGTTCCCCGGGAGCTCACAAGCCAGGTACTGACTCAGTGCGTCTGGGAGTCTTGCCTGACAAAGGCGCTGAGGTGTTGGCCCCAGTCATTAGTAAGTTATCGGAGGAGTTTAGCTGCAGTGACATCATCTCCTTCTTATGTTACTACAAGGAACTTAGATCCTATTATGGGATAGGAGGTAACTCAATCGAGCCTTTAAAGATAAACTCAGACAGGAAGAGAGACATGATTGCCCGAAGGCACCAATTAGATGTTTCTGGTGAGATCAGCTCTGCGCAGCCGACACACATGCACACTGGGGCCGGGGAAGACAGCAAGCATCTCTCCCCGAGGATGGGGTGGTCTCAGGGAGGGGTGGGCAACCAGCTCTTTCTCCCACTGCTGCCGGGTCAGTCAGTCGTCACTCCTTCGAGGGTCGCAGCGCGCTCTCCAGACTGTCCTTTCTTTATGCCCCATATTCTGCTGCTGGCAGATAGTCAAGATGCAGGGGAGCTCCCTGGTTTGAAGAGGGAACAACCCAGCCCAGTACCACTCGATGCTGCCTACAATCTTTGGTGGCAAGTTTTCTCCAACTTTATCAAGGCAAATAATAGCCCAGTGTCCTGTTGTGACTGGGGTGGGGCCAGTGGGGGAACATCACAGAGTCCATACTGCAGGCCAGCTACTGCATGTAGTTTGTCTAAGGCATCCAGACAGCCGGCTATTATTGGCTCTGGGTGCAAGGGAGGGAGAACAGCAGCAAAAGTCAGGATGTTTCCTGACAGCATGGCACTGTGCATTTTATTGGTTTCCAGGCTGCAGCTCCCCTTGTAAATACTCCCTAGCCAGACGGACCTGGAAAGATACGGGTAAAGTTGCTTCTGCTGGTCACAGCCTGAGATTTGCACCACATCTGTTAGGGAACAGAGAGACTGTTTCTGGTTAGCCACTGCTGCACACTTCTGCCAGTCATGTTACAGACAGCAGGATGCATGTACTTACAGATGTCTAGGAAACGCACTTGTACATCCTCTGAAATGCTCTGACGCAGTTCTTGGAACAAGACAGTTCTTAGAAACTGCTGGGTCTGTGGCACAGGAAATCAAAGATCTCGGATTATAGCTTGATCTGTCAGAATTAATACAAAACTTATGACAGGCTTGCTGCACTGGCAACTGCTCATAGCCCCACCACCACCTGGATGTCCCGAGTGGCTGTATTGATTGCATTGGCTTGTCTTCCGCACACTGTGAAGGAGTAATCTCCCACTTTTGGCCTTTTCTCATTAGAAAAGGACTTCCTCCCTGCTTGGTTCCTTCTAGGAATGTTTTTGAACCTAGCATCCTGCAAGAAGGCAGGCAGTTCCTCCCAACAGACAATGCCCAAAGCAATGAAGTGGTTCTTCAAAGGCACCCTGGGCTCCTAACCCTGCACCCACACAAAACCTGACACTGCCCCGCCCAAGGAAAGGCTTCCCTTTCCCACCCCACACAGGTTCCTTTGGCTCCCCAGAGCTGCCACTGGCTACAGCAGCACCAAAGGCACCAGCTGGTGGGGCTCAGACAATCTTGCATTTGATGCTGACTTGCTCCTCTCACCACGGCTCAGCTGAGGCATGGACATCTGCTCAGGGAACAAAGATGACATAGGCCATGCCTCAGAACAAAAGCCAAGGGACTTTTGATGCTCTTCCCAGGCAGGTCCCTCTCTCCCCGTCCCTGTAGTCCTTAAAGCAGAAAACGCAGTAAAATCTGAGGTGATTCCAGGCACTTTTAGGACTGTTGGCTAAGTGTCATGTTGAAGTCATATAAAAGCCCCATAGCCATCAGCAGTAGATGCAGTCCTAAAGCCAGAAGCTGAGACCTTCAAGCAGCTGGTGATTTTCATATGCATTCTTGAATCCCCCACTTAAAGTCAGCTCCTTTTGCCTGCAACAGACAGGATGATGCTCTGCGGTGTCTTGCTTGAGCCTGTGAAGTCACTTAGAAATCTTGTCCGTGCAGACATCTGGAGACCACTGTGTGTCTTATCCGCTCTCCAGACCTACAGCACTGCTTGACGGCAGGTGTGAGATGAAGTCCTGCTCCTAAGCCACCCAGCAGCTCCATGAAAGAGGCATCTTCCTCTGTAAGCAATAAATAGGTTAATGCTTTTAAGAAAAACTAACTGAGTGATTTGGTGAAATAAAGATTAAAACATCTCCATGGAAGGTGAGGAGCCAGCCCCAGCCTGCACCGTCCCATTTACCCACTAATCAGCCCAATTATCTTAGGTATAAATCATAACACAAAACACTTACGGAGCCAGAGTCACACACTGAAGAAAGGAGAGAACTGTTGGGTTGGTTTTTGTTTAGTATAATTGATATAATTGCTAACAACGCCGTGCCAAGAACTTCAGCGTTTCTCCTTCCAGAAGAGAGTGGAGAGCTGTCTGAAAGCCATAGCAATTAGCAATCCCCACATGCACAGCTTTTATTAGAAAGAATGCACCTCTATTCCAGAAAGAGCCGGCAGCTCCCTGAGGAGAAATTAAACAACCCGGAGACCATTTGGTACCAGGAACGCAGCCATCACTTAGTCCATATTCCCTGTTCCTTTGTCGATGCTGCAAAGGCACATAAGGAATCCTGCCTGTCACGCTGCGTGTGAAATGCCTTCGCCTGGATACTTCCTTGCTCCTAATTTTGACTATACTGGCTCCAGATAGGTGCATATTGCTGTGCCGTGGTCCAAGCAGGCTGCTGTTTCCGGGGTTGCTCAGGCCCTTGTCCAGCTTGTGGTACCCAGCAGAAAGTCTCCCTTTCGCTCCACTGAGGAATCTGGCTGGGGTCTGGTTGTCACGCTCTGGAGCAGATTAAGGCAGCAATTACATGGCTGGAGCTCACCAACACTCCCCGAGCACGCTGCTCTCCAGACAGTGTCTCATGGACATTGACCACACTCATCACAACATGCCACACTGCCACTGGGCAGCCCCTGCGGAGGCGAGGGGAGAGAAGACTTGGGGTTCATTTTAGTCTCGCAGAGGTGACCCCTCGTTGACGGCAGGGTGTGGAGACATGGGGCAGAGCCTGGCTTGGAGCTGCAGCATGTCCAAAGCCACGCAGGAGCATTAACAAACTCAGATGAATCTCAACTCTTGCCCCTGTACTAACCATAGGGATTCACAAAGACAGGGAGGTGTCCGAGTACCTCAAAAAAAATCCACCAAGGACCCATGCTACTCACTGGCACTTCTCCCATACCTATGGACCATGGATGTAAAAAAGTGCCTTTCCTGACCATATGCTAAATAGCCATGGAGCAAATCCACCAGCATTAATGGTTTCCCATTCAACCTGATCTAGTTGAAGATGTCCCTGCTCACTGCAGGGGGGTTGGACTAGGTGGCCTTTAAAGGTCCCTTCCAACCCAACGCATTCTATAATTCTAACCAGGGCACCATCACGCTGAGGCCAAACACCGTCGTGGCTCACGTCTGTGGCTTCACCACAAGTTCATGAACAGAGTGGGACACAAAGTTCAGACAGTCACGGGGCCCGGGTCCACCTCGCTCCCTTGCCACAAACCATCCCTGTCTTGGGCAGGTCAGCCTGGTGTACCAGCCCTTGGCTCTGTTTTAGCGTCTCCATTTCTGAAAGCTTAATTTGGTTTTGAAAAATGATAAATATTCTCAGCGGATATTTTCATTGTCTGTTCTTTAATTAATTAAACTTGAAACAGAGCATTCACTTTAAAACAATTTTCAGTAAACATATAGGGATTTGGATGAAAGAATGTCTCTGAGAAAAGTAAGCAGTACTTTTTTTTTTTTTTTTGAAAAACAGATTATGATGCCAAAAACTAACAGAATTCTTATGCTGAAGAAGGAATGGAAAAATTAAGCAAAGATTGACATTTTCCACACAAGTTTTAATTTTGGTCAAAAAGTTCTTGTTTGTCCCAAAACATTTTGATGAAAATTTTCAAATAGAGTCTTTAATCTTACCCAGGGCTGCTGCAGGATTTGTTTTTCTGCTCTTTATTCTTTGGATTTGTCTTCTCAGGAAGATGCTATGCTCTGATTTGTTTGTAGTCTTGGTAACAGGAGGTAAATTGAGGCAGAGCTTGCAACACACCCACCCTCTACAAGAGGAAAACGTACACTCTCTTGTGTCGGCCCTCTGAGCACAGACGCAAATCCTGCGGCAACTGAGATGAGCTGTGGGTGCGATGTGCTTTTGTCATCCACAGAGGAATCAACAGAGATGGCTGAAAAACTCTCAGCTGAGCAGCCTTGCACCAAAAAACGCCACTTTGCAGCAATGAAAGCGTATTGCACTTTGGAAAAATACATTAATGTGGCAAAATGGGAGTAATGAAATAGTTATTTAGTCCACCTTGGGGTGTCATTTCAGTTTGAAGTGATGTAGCAAGACTTGTGCACTGCATTTAAAGGACAGTTGTCCAAGGGAGATCTCAGGAAGGTTTGACTGCACTGCTCAACGTTACAGAGCTCCATCTTTGTCCATCCAGGTCAGAACAACCAGTGCAGAAAATGCTTTTCTCTGTGGCACAGGAAAAGGTTTGTTTTCCAGGACCATCCAAGAATTTCACCCAGGAACACCACCCTTTCCCCACTCTAGAGACCACAGCTCCGCTTGCACCTGGGGTCTTCCCCGCTCCGTGCATCTGATGGGGCATTTGGTCTCCTCCTGCAGACTAGAAGTTTATTGGAGGGTATTAGGAAGTACAGGTACAAGGTTTGGTTTGGAAGTACAGGTTTGTGAACTAGGAAATGTTATCTGTGCTCTTCAGACACGGGTCTGGTGCCAGGGGGGAACAGTGTCTGGGGATCAGCTCCAGTGCTCAACTTTCATCAAAAATATTACTTTATGAACTCAAAAATACTAATTTCTATACCACATTACCTTACGGAGGATCGTTGATTTGAGGGCTGGGCCATGACAGTTCTGTTAGAACTTCCTTCTCTTGTACTTTGATAAGAGGCAAAGGGCTTTCTCCTTGCAATTTGAATTCAGAGATCTTTCTCTTAGATAGCTTGGAAAAATAAATTAAGCCCTGTTGGCTGTGGATGGAAATCAGAATTTCCTTTCTTCTTGGAATAATTGGTTCCTGGTATTTCATCCAAATTTGAAGTGTATTGCTCTTATATTTTGATTTTAAAATCTACAGATAACACATTGTATTATACACATCCTGCTCACTATTGTTTAAATAAGAGACTTTAAGACAGATGATTCCCAAACCTGGTTTTTTAACCTTTTTTTTTTTTTCATAATAAGCTTAATATTTTTTGGCTTCTCATTCTCTTTTGGAACAAAAACAAGTCTTAAAAATTAAAGTTTCTCACCAAATTAAACCTTAAATTCAACTGCCTTAAGGTTTCCATGATAATTAAAAAAAAAAAGGAATTGGCAAACCAAGGAGAAAGAAAGGCCTGAACATGTGCGATACAGAGAGCACAGGCTTTAATTCCTGCGCCATGACACATGGTCTGACTCGTTCGCGGTGCTTTTGCAGGTAGCTCTGACTGTTCGGATCAAACACGGGACCCCAAGCAGAGCTGCCACATATTTCACGTTTCCAGACAAATCCTTTTCTCCCGGCATGGGGCTTTGGCCACACGGTTTGGCTGTCCTGCACGTCCCGCAGCCGTGGGTCTGGGTGGGCGGTGGGGTACCCCAAATGAGCTTGTGCCTCCGTAACTCGGCTCAGGCCGATCCACAGCAAGCCCGGCCCCAGGGGATGCAGCTTTGATGCTCATTTTTAAGGGGGGTGCCTGCAAGCCACATCTGGCCAGTGTCCGTCTGGTGGGTCCGTGTGAAAGGCCTTACCCCAACCACTTTGTTTAAGAAGCTGCCATCAGTCGGCAGCACTAAATGGCCATCAAGAAGGGAACTCGCAGTGGTCAAACATCTCCAAGCACAGGCAGGAGCCTTGCACTGAGACCTCCTTATGCTAATCACTATTTACAGCCTAATTCAATCTCCCTGGCCATCAATCCATCCCGCCTCAGCATCAAAACTCCCTTTGCATAACACTGCGGGCACGTAAAGCAATGCTAGATCCGTCTCTCACTTATCCCCACCCTGTTTCTTTCCCACTCAGACGCCTGGATGCAAACCTTATCTCTGTGGTGCCCGAGAAGAGCTTTGAGGGGCTGCTCTCCTTGCGTCACCTGTGGCTGGATGATAATGCCCTGACGGAGATCCCTGTCCGAGCTCTGAACCACCTGCCAGCGCTGCAAGCCATGACCCTGGCTCTCAACCAGATCTGGCACATTCCCGATTACGCCTTCCAGAACCTCAGCAGCCTCGTGGTGCTGTAAGCCTTCTCCGCTTGTTACTCCCTCGCAGCCGTGGCATCCTCCGGCTGGGACAAGGTGCTGACCGTGCCTGGCAAAAGGGATCCTCCTCCCGTGGGAAGACCTGCCGGTCGCTCCCCAGGAGCAGCTTTTTGCTGCAAGGGTGGCAGGTTTTGTTCACGAGAGTCAAGGAATCCCTGCTATTTGATATGAAGTGCCAAAATTGTCACTTCTGATGCTTTTCATGTTTTCTGTCCTTTTCGCTGAAGAGCCAAAAAGCTCCCTGATGCCTTTCAAAAAATTATTTGCATTAAAAAAAAAATATTAAAAATCAGCATCTGGAAACAAAAAGCAGATTTTTTTTTTCCCCCTGAAGATTCAAGCAATAAAAAGCTTCTAATTTCTACTCCCCCCTCCAATCCCTGTGCTAAAACTACAGGAATTTCTATCAACACGAAAAACAAACAAAACAAAACCAAACAAACAAAAATAAAGGAAAAACAACCAAAACAAACCAAAAAAACCCCACCAAAAACCTGCAACAACTTGCAGTCAGGTCAAAATTTTTCTTTTTTTTTTTTTTTTTTCCCCTTGGAAAATATACTGAGAAAACTTTTTGACCAAATACGATTTCACACAAGAGGTCTGACGTCAACACCTTGTCCAAGCCTGTGCACGCTTATTTGCCTGGCTGTGTAGATCAGCTGCCCTTTGCGGTGATCACAGCCCCGTGGTGCATGCTCTTGTCCGGTTTGCATTACAAACATGTTACTGACAGCGTTCGGAGCAGTGTAGAGAGCAGTGTCGCTCTCAGAAGAGACCTGGTCCAGGAGGACAATGTTTCCTCCACGGGCAGTGGGACGCGCTAAAGCCCTCTGCAGCCTGTAATCAGAAAGAAAACTGGCGTCTTTGCAGTTACATCAGGAGGCGCGTCCTTCCTATCTACAGAGGCTTGTATATTATTGAGCTTTCAAAAGGAAGTTTACATGTGCAAATTAGCTAGTCGTTACTTTTTTGGTGTTGATTAGCCAGTTCAGGTGTGATTGCCAATTACTTTAGAGCTCCTGTATCTACATGAAATGCTGCCTTTTGGTTTGGTAATACATATTGATACCAGGGTGTTAAGTAACCTCAGCATGTGGTGCCTTAGTGAAAGTTTAGCAATTATTTCGCTTTCAAAATTTAAAGTGTTTACTGAAGCCATCTAGCATAGAAAGTGCTTGGACAAAGGACAGTCCAGAGTTTTATTAAGCACCAACTTCAGCTGTTTAGACAAAGCATAAAGGCTTATTTAGGAGAAATGCTAAAAGCAACTTGAGAAATGTCAAATAAGTAGTTTTCACCCACAATAGTGCTCATTCTACAAGGCATCCCATGACCATCATAATGCAACCACTTCATTCAGCTTTAATAGCTAGCACGGAGGGTGAGCTGACATTTGGGATTTTATTTCAGTCTCAAAGGCATGCTGCTTTCATTCTGGCTTATCCCATACTTTGGGTGAGAAGCAACTCCTTAATTAAACAGGCAAGCTCAAGAAATAAAAGTCATTGACCATTAGGTCACAAGGGAGAGAATAATGTCCCACCACAGACAATTGGAAGGGAACACATGTGTGATCCTGCCAGGCGCTGTGGGACACGATGCTAAATTTTTGTGGGATCACAAGTGTTTGGCAGAACTGGCCCCATAAATCTCTCCCATGCTTCCATGCATACCCTTGTCAGCGCCCAGCCAGTGGAAAGTCACCCAGCGTTCTTCCTGTGCCCCTACCAGGGATGTTTCCCTGCTTCGGAGTCACCCACCAAGCCGCGCAGCAAATGCTCCCGAAAGCCAGCCGAGCTAGGCAGTAAAGTTTGCCAGGAGACTTTCCCTACCGGGACGCAGATGATCCATATGTGCATTCCTCTGCAAGCGTCTGAATTTGCACGTAGATTGAGAAGAGCTGGCTGCTACCAGAAACGTCGGGAAACTTCTAGCCTGCGAGGTATTAAAATGAGCACCTGGGGGAGGAGAGCCGAGGGCAGATGTGGAGGAGCACGGGGGAGTCTCTCATATACAGCCTGATTAATACTCATGGACGCAGCTGACCACAGCTGAGGGCATGACCTTCCCAGGTGCAGAGATGTGCTTTTCCTCCTCCGCACACCTTGGGCCTTTGGGAGAGACGTGGCTGATCATCCCGCTCGGACACAAACACCAACGTCAGAACGTACATGCCTCAATCTGGAAGAAGTTAAGGGGTTCAGTCTCTGCTAATAAATTACACCTCTGTTGAGGAATTCCCTGATCTTATTCCCATCTATTGCTGCTGCAGGTTTCTAACTAGGGCTCCAGGGTGTTCGGCAAGCAGAGCCTCGTGTAAATCACTCATCATGAAATCTATGAGTCTCGCTAATTGGCGCCATCCTTTCCCCAGCTTTGATAACAAGGGCCTCGTGTGCTGTGATGTTGGCACTGGGCTGCTGATGGTAGGAGGTAGATGGCTTGTTTGATCAGGGTGGCTCATGGGAATAGGATACTGAAGATCTTCGCTACAGGTCTGACAGAATGTGTTTTAGCATCTACAAGCAGAAATAATCCGGAATATTTTTCAGCTAATGATTTGTATGAAGCAAAAGATCCTTTTTTACAAAAAGCATCTTCTCAGGCACAAAAGATTTTTCATTTACAAGTGAGCATTTGAAACCCCCATGCTGCTGTGCTGACAGGCTGATAAAGTGCGTGACAGCAGTTCTCGTTAGCGTCCCTCATCTCCTCTGTCAGCTGAATTCAGCAGAAAGTCAACTCCCAAACTAGGAATCACAGCACCTCTTTCTCCCCCAGCGGGGTCCATTAGGCCTGCGGTAAAATCTCACATGGACGAATTTGGGAACCGTAGCCAGGAATTCCCCCAGCGCCACAGACACGTCCTTGCTGACGCACCTCTGAAATGGGCTGCAGTTCCCTTCTTTCCTGGTGTCGCCAAAGGAGCTGTGAGCGCTCTCAGCAGAGATGCCAGGAGGTGGACGGGACACGGAGGCAGGGTGCCCTCTTCTAGGCAGGCCAGTGGAAAGCTTCTCTGGAGCCCTGGAATGATGGACCTGGGCTAGGGAAAGTCTTTGAGTAGTTTTACTTTCATCACATGGCAGGGAATCCCTTAAGATAGAGCAAATGATGTCAAAACCCAGATGCTTCTCTGTTTGGGTCCACAGGGAGTGTTAGCTCCTGGAAACCCCACCGACTCAAACATTCCTGCTGTGCTGAACATCCTGCTGTCGAAAGGACCCGGCATTTGCTGCCCAACGTGCGGTGAGCTTGGAGCCACTGAGTTAACTTGGCCCCATAATGCACAAAAAGATGCTCCACTCCTCTTATCTGGCCCTGACCCTTGTCTGCCTGCACACAAGTCTTTCGAAAACAAGGACTCTGGGAAAGCTGTTTTCATGCCACTGCCAGTTAGTTTTGCTTAAAGTCCCCTAATTCTTGCACTCTGTCTCTACCTGGTCTGTGCCATCTCTGTATTAATTACTGTCTGTCATACCCTTCCCTCGTCGCAGCTTTTCCATTCCCACCCAGTCAGCTGGTTTACAATCAGAAGTTTGTCTACATATGATGCTTGTTTGTTCCTCCGCACCTTTGAGGTGGAAAGACCAGAACCGCACACTGTAGCAAAACCAAAAATGAACAATGAGTTTACACAATGGCATAATGCCATTCTGTAGCCCATTTTCTCTTCTGTAGTCATTCCTATCATTTGATTTGCTTTTTTGACAGCTACTAAACATCAAGAGTTCCTTCCTGTAGATGTCTAAGAGCCTGTTACTGCATATGCTCATATATCACTCGTTTTTCCCCCCTTTACATCACTTTGCATTCAGGCATTTGAATTTCAGCTGATGTTTTATTGTTGAGGACAAGCCACTCATCTGCAGGTGTTTTCCTCCTAGGTCACCCAGCAAGACCTTACAACTAAATGTGTGGAGAACTGAAGACAGTAGATGAAAGAGATTTATAGAATTTATTTTCTTACAGTTTTTGTCACGTAGGACATGATGCAGGTCTCTCTGACAGCACGGTTTAGTGACTAGAGGACAAAATTAGTTTCCAAGACTCCTGGGTTCCCATTCCCATTTTGGTCCTTTTTCTGGTGTTACTCTGGCCAAAACTTTCAAAAGGGGCCACTGATTTTCAGTGTTGTCCCTGCCTGAGAGCAAACAGAATCACAGAATCACAGAATCGTAGGGCTGGAAGGGACCTCTGGAGATCATCCAGTGCAACCCCCTTCCACAGCAGGGTCACCCAGAGCAGGTTGCACAGGAATCTCGCCCCTGCTTTCCAGGGGAGCTGAGCACCAGCAGTTTCAGCTGACACCTGTGGCTCTTAGCGCCTCCCAGCACACCAAACCCAGTCTGGTAGATCAGGGTGTCAGGATGAGCCCATGCATCGCTACCTTCACCTGTACAAGGGAGTAGACAAGTCCCTCTCTGAGAAGCTATTGGTAACGTTGGTGTTGGTGGGGAGTGCCAGTCATGTGCAATTCATTATTACTAAGAACAATATTGCCTGGAACATCTGGGTCCCATTCATGGGCCTTTCAATTTGGAAAAGTGCCTTTTCTCTCTGAGGACCGAGCATGCTGCCTTGGCAAAAGTGAATTTCCCACTCCGGCGCTTGAGGAAGAAGCAAATAGCACTCCAATGAACCCCCGAGAATGTCACTTCTGATCAAGCTTTATTTTTCACCAGACAAGTCTCATGCTGGTCCTTCACTGCCGGAAATAATCCATGGTTTAGGTTTTATGATTTAGGTTTCTCTACTTAGCCACGGCCAAGTTGAGAAAAAGGACAATTTTGCCACAATAGGGCTGGAAATTCATCATGGCAATGCCTGGTCCAGTAGGACAATTCATATCATGTCAGATTTGAACTTGGTTCAAATCATCTAATGCAAATAACCGATGGAAAATGTTTACATTTGTTCTTTTTGAGAAGAAAAAAATGAAGTCATTAGAAATGAAAGAGATGGAGAATCCACCACTTCCCTTTGTATTTTGTTCCAGTGGTTAATCATCCTTAGTGTTAACAAAAAAAAAAAAAAAAAGCTCATATTTCCCATTTGAATTTTCTTTGGCTTTGACTTCAGACATTTGTTCTTATTATTCTTTTCTCCACTAAATCACAGAACCATTTTAGTACCCATTTTCTAACGAGGAAAAATCCTATATGTTACACTGCACTCATGCCCTTGATCTTATTTTTAATAAGCTAAACAGATTGAGTTCTCTAAGTCTCAAACCTAGTTTTTTCCAGCCCTCGGATCATTTTTATTGCTCTTCTCTGCACCCATTCCAAATTATCAACATCCAGTTAACAATGTGGGTACCAGAAATACATTTAGCCTTCCAGAGCCGGTTTCACCAACGTGCAATGCAGATGTAACATAATTTCCCTTTCCTCACAGCTTACTGTCTACTCCCTTATTCATGCAGACAAGGACCTTTATTGACCAGTATTTAGCACATTAGCTCAACCCGCTTTCCCTTGTGCGTAAGACAAATGACAGAGGTGCCCTGTCCCCTCAGGGGTGGCGTTTCCAGGGCTGGATCTCACAGTGCTAATGCCTGTGCTGTCTCTCAGACCGGTGCAAGACCGTTCTACAGGATCTTTTAATCCCCTGGGAAAATATATAGAAAAGGAAGTGAAATGAAAATGAAATGAATTCTACTAGGAGTGCTGCGGGGATGATTTGGAAAAAATCACATTTATGCCCAATTTGTGAGAAGAAATCGTTGGCATGGACAGAAAATCTTCCTTCTAGAAACTGTTGTGCTTTTTCTTGTGGGGCACAAATGACACTTGTAGGGTTGGGTTTTTGTCTGGTGTACTTCTAAAGTCTCATCAACTGAGATGCAAACTAAGATGAAGCATCCCTCCCTGGCCTCTCTGGGGGATCATGGCCGTTTGGTATTCCACAGCCACTGCCATTTATGTCGCCCCTCAGCAAGACACAGTGTGGGTCCGCCGGCACAGCAGAGCTAGCCTGTCCCGTTGCAGGTGGTGGCACTGTTGCTGCTGGAGGAGCACGCGGGGCAAAGTGCCTGCCACCCTGCCACAGGTCAGTCGTGACTACTGCTTTTGCAAAAAGACCACTGTTTTCTCATGGAGGTGCATAACTGACAAACAGCCTGCATGCCAGCCCACAAGAAAGCAATGACTGTCCCGCTCCTTCCTGGGCAAAGCCACTCTCATGGACAATTGCCCAAAACCAGCCTCGCTCCATGGTACTGACCTGCAAAGGGAGATACAGCGATCTCAGAGCTCGTTGCTCTTACTGAGGACAGCGGTGGATACCAGCTCCAATGGGAATGGGAAGGGCTTAAAGATTTCTCGTGTTTTTGCACGACAAGAGGGTTGTTTATAGCCCAGAACCAAATATCTCGAGCTGCTATCAAACCAGCTGTAATTTACAGGGCAGAATATAACGTCGTGTGGGCTGAGCTCAAATTGACAAACACTGGAGATGTTGCAATTCCACTTGTTAAAATTTGTTTACCAGGAGAGAAAAAAAAAAAAAAAAAAGGCAGGATGGAAGAAAGGAATGTCTTTTCAAGTGTTTACCTTTCCAACTCTCTTGTTTCTATTATTGCCATGTGGTTGGGTAACAACTCTAGAGTTCAGCTTGGACAGCAAATTTTTTTATAACTCTCTTTTTCGGTTGCTCGTAATTTTCTCACCAACAAAGAACTTCCTTCTGATGATTTTTATCACTCTGCCTCCAAACAAAGCACTATAGAGCCAAATATAAACACAGCAGGTGATTGCTTTTCTATTCTGCCTCCTCGCCTGACTTGGGTGATAGTGGTCAACTGCTCAGCATGTCCGAGCTGAGACAAGGTGTCCTGTCGTAACCCCCGACAAAGCTCCAGGGAGCTCACATCTTCCCAAGCATCCAGCATTTCCTCTCTCCCCACGCTGTGCCCTCGCAGCAGACAGAGGTACGGGACAAGGGGTTCCTGTGGGACCTCTTGCTGCAATTACAGAGTGACTCCAGATCCAAACCCTCGATTTGCCAAAGGGACCCAAAATTGTTGGCACCATCTTGCACTGGAAGTGCCAAGTGAAGGAAGGGCAACATGATCTGAAGCTGTCCCATAACATTTGATAGAGGAGACCATCTGGACTTGAACTTCTCTTCTTGTGACAAGGAGAAATTCCTCCTGTAAGATTCTGATTTTGATCTCAGCTTCTTTTCTGTCCTAAGAGTCACAATCAAACCAAGTTTTCTTGCGGGCAACGTCCTTCTCTTTTTTTCCCATTTGCTCAAAGGAGCAAACATATTTTATCACACATCTTTCCCCTCCCTTCCCCTTCCTCTGAAATGTTTGTATGTTCTCATCCCAATGACAAACATCCGTCTTGGGCTGGATTCTATTTTGCAAGCCCCTACCAAACTGCCCTAGAGCCTGGCTGTTCCTCCACTCCCAGCTCCCTCTTGTTTTACACTAGAATATTTGGCAGTGGGAGCTGCCTGTGCTCAGCCAAACAGCTCACACTTGAATCCAGGTGGAGTGAGAGATTTTTCAAGCTGAGACAGATTTAGATCAAGCAGCAAATAATGAAAAAGCAATTGATCCACCTGCCAGCCTGGAGTCTCCCCCAGGCTCTTGGAAGGCGGCAGCAGCGTTGGACAAAGGCTGGTGCATCCCTGAGCGCAGGCAAGGCAAGGAAGGTCCCCAAAGGCAAGTGGAGTGGCAGTAGATTAATCACACGGCACTCTGTGTTAAAGGAGAACCTGAACTGTAAAACAAACTGATGGGGAAACCTGCCCTGACAGAGGGTATCCTGCTCCAGAGGACCGTACCTCCTCGGTGGGCATTTCTCCACACAGACCATCCCACTGAAAGCATGGACATCAGTAATGTGCTTAAGCGCAGGCTGGTAGAAGTGCAGGCTGGGCAGCATTGGGTTGTCTTCTCCTGGTTTTCAGCACACTTTCCTCAGACTGCTAACAAGATGTCTCTATATGGACTTCAAGGTGCCCTCGAGTGGGATTTCAGAAGGAGATGTGCCATTAGCCACGTGGCTCCCACCAGCTGTAAAGAAAGCTAGATGGCAAAAACACTCAGATGTGTGCACACATACAGAGACTCTGACAATCGGAGAGGAAGAATCCAGGAATTTACATCTTGGGTTTGCCAAAAAACGGAGACATGGGAGTAAAGGGCCCACGGAAACAGAGAACCCAGCAGATGGGATTCCAGGAACTCATCACCTATGGAGCTTCCAAGGCAAAAATACCCCAGGTGGCGTTGCAGGGGCCCCCAGCACACAGGCCTCCAGCACCAACATTAAGGCTGGGAGCTCCAAAGCTCTTAAGTACTAGATGTTCATGGTATGTAGCACCAGAATGAATGGGAACAGGGAAAAAATTGTTGCCTTAGTGCAGAGAATGTGCCTGTTGCCTGGCCCCTGAACTTCAGCCAGACACTCTGAAGCATTAAACTGAAGACAACTTTCATCGCAATCAAACTAGAGCTAATCCAGGAACTGGCAGCATTTTCATTTTTTTGCAAGTTAATAAACTGTGACTAACAGGATGATTTCGAACTCAAAGCCTTCTTGCTGCTACTAAGACTCTGAGGTGTCCAAATATGACTGTGTCCTTAGATAGCACCCTGTGCCCATGAACAACTGTTGAAGCCACATGGCACTTCGTAGGGTTGGGCCCAGTGTAAGGTGAGACCTAGGGTGTTTCTTGAAGCTTCTTGTTTAAGCATGTTCATCCAAAGTCACCCAGCAGCTGTGAAAGTGGAGATCTCAGGGAAACTCCTACATCAGTCTCCATTTCCTGGGAGAAATGGGAGCTCTGTAGCTGCTCTGCAAACACTATTGCGCCTTGCATGTGTCTCACGGGGCAAGAGAGGCAACGCTCCTCGTCATCCCAGCCCAGGCTGTGCTCAGCTTGCAGGATATCCCTGGGCCACGGCTCAGACTGGCAGGAAAAGGTCAGCTTGCACCTCCACTGACCATCTCTGTTTGTCCACAGGCACCTCCACAACAACCGGATCCAAAGCTTGGGAGCCAACGGCTTTGATGGGCTGCACAGCTTGGAAACCCTGTGAGTCACCTGTTTTCTTCTCTGTCTTTAAGAGCTCGTGTGCATTCATCCCCTCCAGCACAGCCCGCAGGAAAGGGCTGGTGTCTCTGGGTCAGCCCCACTGCACGTTCACTCGTCACCAAGCGCTGAGGGCAGCAGCAGGGCTGGCTCTGGGCACCAGCCCAGCTAGTAGATGCCCAGGGCATGATGCTTCCTGGGGTGGTGGCAGACTGGACTTTCTCCCTGCATCTGTGCAAGCTGTTCTGGCTCTGCTGCTGCTGCAGAGGAGTCTGTGCATGTGGGAAGAGTGGCTGGGAGGGGGGTCTGAGGCCCTGGACACAAATCTAGTCCTAGTTGCCATCCACAGAGCTTGCACGTGTGCCCTGCTCAGGGAGTGTCCCCATCTCCTCACCACATGCACATGGTCCCAAAGCCTCCTAAACACCTGACTCCACCGAAATGGGGGGCTGAGTTGAGTTCAAGGCTGGTAAAATCCTTGGGGATCTGTGGAATCTCTTTGAGATGGTCTCATGTCTCCTGGCATCACCCATGGCCAGCTGACTTCATCTTGCACCATGTTCTTGGCGTGGCTGGGTAGGCAATGTCAGGAGACCATGAGGGAAGATGGGAAGCAGGAATGAACTCTCCTCCAGGACACATCTTCATTAGCAGCAGACAGGTCACCCTGAACTCGGAGAGAGTTAAATCTTACGGCTTTGCCTCGTGCACACAGCACCTTTGATGGCAGTATGAATTGCCCGGGTCTCATTGGCCGGAGGAAACATAAACAAGCAAGCAAATAAATCAAGGCTCTGCAAGACTGGAAGAGGTGCCTGTTGCCTTAATTGTGCAGAAAGGTCTCCCTCCATGCAGGCCTTGGGGTCAGAGTCAGCCCCTCGTTCCTTGCCAGGGAGAACAAGGGGGTCTGGGTCATGGCAAAAAGAGGTGACACTTCCCAGCATTCAAGTGCTATTCAAAAAGACAGGACCCCTCTGTGCCCAGCACGGTGCCAGCAGCAGCCACCGGGCGAGAGTGGAAGTGGCGGAGTGTCAGGCAAGCCCTCGTCCCTAGACACGCTCCTCGGAGCAGGACCATGACAGGCATTGTCTCTTACTTTCAGACTGGCACATCCCGGGGCCACCCAGACGGGCTCAGCTGGGGAGAGGCTGAACCCTGCCAGGGATGGTGCAGGAAGGGAGGCCAGATGGCCTCCATGGATCTCCCCACCACTGTGCCAGCTTGGCTTTCCCCCCAGCCATTTGTGGTGGGCACAGACAAATATGTGAGGGGAGAGTCATGGCATCCAGGCAGCACAAAGGCAGGCGGGTTGCAGGAGAGAGTGGAAGCCTTGCTGATGGAAGCCTGTTTGGGCTATCATCCAGACAGACCGTGCAGCAACAGCACAACCTACACCAGGGCAACCTTATTCTGCAGCCAATGTGGTCAGAGGCACCCTGCTGCCCACTCCAAGCAGGACAGGGCTGCAGAGAAGAACCTGGCCCCTTATTTACTGTGGGAAAGACTAAAGGGCTTCCATTGCCCTGGGAGATTATTCAGTTTCCACAGACACTTGTGCTGAAAGCCCGTTTTCCCTCTCTTCCCTTCTGCTCCTGCTCTAGAACTTTCTTTGCCATTTGTTGCTCACCCGAGATGCCACTCAGCATTCAGGGGAGCTCAGCGTCTCCCTCTCTTGCTCTCAGGACTGCCCAGCGCCGTGGGGATGGGGGTCTCTGCGGGACCGCAGCAGGGGGAGTCCTGTCCCTGCTGACCAGGCAGCCCTGGGAGTATGTGCCCTCCAGGGGCTGTCCCCCTGGAGCAGGGCTGTTCCTGACCGCTCCTGTGCCCAGGCTCTGATGGCCCGGACCTGTGTGTGTGAGTATCGCACAGCCCCTGTCCTCCACAAGCTGCAAGGACAGTGCTGTGGGCGAGATCTCGCCTCCACATCTGGTCACACGGAAGGAGCGCACTCAAGAGAGGGCGAACTGGCTTTTGCTCCTCTTGACTGAGCACCTAACTCCGACCTCCGGGCCAGCAAGTATTTCAAGTCACTGATCTTTGAGGAACGTGTTTCTCAAGTGCAGCCACCCCCCTCGTGTTAGCCCCCAGCTCTCATTTGCCCCACTGACCAAAGCTGGCCAAGCTCTGGGGCAAAAAACAGCGAAGCATTTGGCTGCAACGGCTCAGCCAAGCTGTTAGACCTGCAGCTGCCTACCACCTCTCAGCTCCCGTGTGTGCGGCGACTATTACAGTCTCCACATATACCCTTTAACTCAAATTATGATGACATTCTGTTGACAGCACTTAGCACATTTTCTTGGCTTGTGGAGACCAAACTGTGCTCTCAGTTACCCCGTGGGCATTACCTCCTGGAAGGCAGCAGGATGGTAAGAGTTGGTGAAGACAGAAACTTCCCCAGGGTTCCTAAAATAAGTATTTGTGGCCAGATGCTGATTATAATCCAGGTACAATAGCTGAACTGTAAAAGTTGAGAGGAAAAAATTATTTTCGGGGTTTTCAGAAAAGCCTAGGAAGTTTTAGGTGCAGAAACCTCTGTTTCCACTAAGCTAAATGTGTCTTCTCATACCCAGGTAGACAGAGGAACTTCTATTTTTATCAAATGCAGCCACAACTTTACGAGGCACAGCTCCGTGCAGGTCTCAGCAGGGTGCAAGCTGCCTGTGCAAAACCACACCGGACACCTGCCCCAGGTCCTCTCATTTCTGCAAAACCAGTGGAGCACCTCTGCTCTTGCAGATGGCTTGGCCTTGATATTTTAGGAGGGTGGCAAATCTAGAATGAGGTAAAGCGAAGTCAGATGAATGACTTCATCTTTCCCCTGCATCGACCTGCAGTTGCCATGCACAAGTCAGCTCTGCCAGGTACGGAGCAAGATCACCTCTGTGTTTTCGGTGCTGAGGGGCAGGTAGATGGAGCTGAATGTGCAACACCCACCAGGTCTCAACTGGTCAAACACCAGCATGTAGCTGGATAAAGCAGCTCCAAGAAAATCTTCTGTCAGGCCAGGATCTGGCTGCTCCCCAGCCCCCCCAGCCTCCCCCCCTGGGAAGGAAACCTGGGCAGGCGGGCTGGAAGCAAGTCAGAGCTGCTCTGGCCAGATTCCCAACAGGGTTTCGAAATAGCCTTGAAGCCTAGTGAGATTCCCTCACCAGTTCCCATAAGCCTGAGAGATGACACAGTGCAACCCTAGAGGGCTGTGGGAAGAAACCCCAAGCGTGTCTGAGCCACGAAACCAGGTATTTAGATGGTCGAAGTGGGCGATACCTGACATTTTTTATCCTTCTCCAAAAAACACAGAGTAAATGAGAATGTAAATGTCCTTATATGACATGTTCTTCCTGTAGCCCCTTTGGATAATGGACTAGATCCTTTAAATAGGGTGTAAGCCCAGGGGTCACAGAGCAGGGACAGCTGGGCACAGAGACTTTAAATACGCAGGAAAGGACAACCATACCCCAAAGGCATGCCCAGAGGGGGACACCTCTGGCCAAGGGGACCGCCTGGACCACAGCAAATGGCCTGGTGCAGTGGGGTGGGGGAACCCCGCAAGGGCTTCACGTGAGGAGTGGGGAGGTGAAATGAGAGAGAAAAGCCAAGGGGACGCACCGTCTTCTGCTAAAAGTAGGGGTGAGACATGCCAAAAGCTGAGACTCCAGCCGCGCTGCTCTTCACGTTGCTTTGCTGCTCCTGCCTTGCCTTGTAAAACCTGCACTGTAGTGTACTGCTCTTTAGGACATTTAGGGCATGCTGTAAAACATCGGGCAGTATAACTAGCTTCCTGCCCTTTGGATGGAAGGATCTTAACTTCTACATTTCCTGATTATGTTGGACTTAATGTCTCAGTCTTTAACAACGCAGGGGGAACGTGAGGGAGATAAGATTATACCTGTTCTGTAGCATAAGCCTGGTAAGTAGGGATGTTTATGGAAAAGTTAATGTGAAGAGAATTCAACTGCAGCAAGGACCATCACTGCAATGACAGAGGTTGATTCTTGGAGACATTCAGATCTTGTACTCGGGGCTGGGGGCACGGTACTAGGGGAGGCAGGGCTGTGTTTTCAGAGGAACAGCAAGGAAAAAATGACATCCAAAGGCTTGCACAGTGCTAATACAGGAGCCAGGTTCCCCACTGCTGCGTGAGGACAGTATTTCTCACGGCGGGATCCCTGTGACATGAATTTCCACAGTGACGCTGGTCTTGTGGCCACGTTTCCTCCTTACCACCTTCAGCTGGAAAGCTGACCAGCGTCCTGAGGTCCTTGAGTTTTACAGCTGGTCTGAATGCAATCTAAAGGCTGATAAATAATTGCCTCATGCCTCGTAGTGCTTGACTTTCACCTTATTAGATAGGTTGTGACAACGCTGAACTTAGCCCTTTTCTTCCCTGGAATATAAATGTTTCAAGGATCAGACTTAGAGCGGAAGGTGAACACATGAAGTACCTCCAGATGGCCAAGCCCCAAGTCACTGCTCTTTGCAGGGTGACGGGATGGAAGGGGTGGGATACCTGAAACTATGCAGCCAACTAGATACAGGTGTGTGTGGGGGCGGGGTGTGTGTGTGTGTCTCTGTATATAGCACTTCACAGACAGCCATGGCTAGAGCACCTAATGATGGAAGCTGAATTTCAGAGCTGGCCCCTAGTTCTAAACACCAGCACGCGTAAACCATCATTTAGCATTTCCTCACTTGACTGCTGTTAGGGAGCCCTCAGCCTTGCCGGTGTCCCCATGTGAAAGCGGGACAGACCCCAGACAGCAAGCGGAGAGGGCAGCTGAAGGGGTGGAGGGGTTCCTGCATGGGTCTTCCCATGTCTTCCACCGAAACAGTAGTGCTTCACTGAAAACGCCGCTGGGCTGGGAGCTCCGCTTTGATGAAGAGGAGAAAGTGTTTTTTCTCCCATCGGGACTGTTTTGCCCAAGCAGAGAAGGGAGGTGGTGCGGCCCTGAGCGCCGGCTGCCACACGCGTGTGGAGAGGGAACCCGTCGAGGCAAGTCCCTGGGGCCTCTGACACGCGGTAGGCAGGTCCACGCTCCCACATGGCGCTTGGGCGCGGATGGGCTGGCAGCGCCCAGCAGCACCCCGGCGTGGGTACATGCAGAGTCCCCCATCACAAAGGCCACCACGTGTCCCCCAACGCCTGCCGGTCTCGATTTTGAGCTGCTGAGGCAAAGGCAAAGGGAGAAATGCGAAAGCAAGAGCTGTGGCCCCCGCAGTGGACCTGTCCATGGACATGGCCGGGTCCCCTACATACATGGAGCGTGGGCTGAGCCGAAAACAGGGGGCAGGACCCCTCCCTGCCCTGGCACATGCAGCCAGACAAGACCCAGACGCTGGCAGAGTGAAAGGCGTCCTGGCAGGGTCCCGTCTCCCCACCCCGCAGCGGGGCTGAGGTGGCTGGAGAGGCGGGGAGGGGGAACAAACGGCTTCTCCCCAGGACCAGCCCAAAATGCTGAAGGCCTCTGGGCTATGGCCAAAATAGCAATGATCTGCCCCAAAAGTACCGCTCCTCTGATTGTTCAGGCATCACCAGCCCGTCTCTGACGCAGACGTGATGGGGAAGCGGCTCCGAGAGACCCCCGCAGCCCTCGCCCGTCCCCTCCGCCTGGGATGACCCTGCCTCTTCCTACCTCCCTGGCTGCTCCCTCCCCATCCACATCCCTGCCAGCTCCTCCGCGCATCAGACAAAGGAGATAAATCACTTGGAAAGAGCAAAACTCCATTCATTTAAAAGCCTTTTAATTTATTTTTAAAAAATAGCGCTAATAAATTAAAAACGTCTCCCAGAAGAGCTGAATCCAAAACCCTCTGGCTCCAGGCGTTTTATCTGCCTAACCTTGCCTCACAGGAAATGCCCTTACCACAGGCTTTCGCAGCGCGCTGCCCTATTATCCGGGTAATTAGTCGAGTCTGTAAATGTGGAGCAGAGCTGGAACCTACCGACTCCTCCAGAGAGTTGGATTTTCTACGGTAGAAAAAAAAAAATAATAATATAAAGCCCACCTCAGGCGATGAAGGCAGGAAGGAGGAAATGTGAAATATCTCCACCACAGCTCGTACAAGGTTTTTTTAACCCTTTTATGGCCACATTATTCTCCCGGTCTTGCTATTCTCCTGGAACACTGTCTGCCAAGTGCTACCTTGCTGCTCAAGTGGCATTTGGCTTCATCGGGATGTTTAATTTGAAACCTTTTGTGCAGGATCTTGATGCTAATCCCAGTCTGCGCAATTCCCAAAGCCAGCTGACGGTTTTGACTCCTCCCAAGGTGTCCTGTTTGCTGCCCTGAGCTGCTCTGCTCCCTCCTCAGCATCCTGGTGCCCCACCAACCCTGCTGTGTGTCAGCCTGGGTCCCCGGGCAGCCCATCAGAGGCGCCTTGGCTCCGTGGTACCACCCTGCCCTGCCAGAGGAGGGAGGCGACTTCAGCAGAGGTTTGGGTACCCAGATTGAGGGGACAGAGAAAGGAAGGGGGCAGGTGGCTTTTTGGAGAGAGGGACCACAGCTCAGGGCCCTGACTGCATGGGTCCCTGTGTCTGGTCCAAGAACAGAGCTATAAAGTACACTGCCTGCTCTGATCGAAAGTAGCATTTCCAAACAGAGAAAGCCACCTGTAAAACTGAATTGGCAAATGCACTAAGCACTGCCTGGGAGCATGGGGACCAGACGCTTCCCTTCTGAGGTCTCCTTGGACCGACAGGTCCCAGTTTGCTGTATCTTCTCTCCCAAGGTCAGAAGCCTGGACTGACAGAAATGTGTCCTCGCTGATGCAGCTCAGGCTCTGAACCGGTCAGGTGCTCTCCAGCTGGTCTCTGAGCTTTGGCTGAACATGACCCCAAGCAGACATGGTGTTTTGGAAAATTATGAAGCGAAACAACAGAGAGTGAAGCCAGCCCAGGTGAAAAGGTAGTTCTGGAGACACTGCATTTTCCCATGGGTAATGGCTCCGCAGTAAGGCTCACCCCCTTCCCAGGACTCTGCCTATTCTCTCTTTCCCCACTGAACCCTCACGCTACCCCCCTTGCACCCTGCCAGCCCTCCAGCCCGGCTCCCTGGAGCCACTGATCTTGCAGTGACAGACAGCACCGAGTCTTCCCAAACCTCCAACCCTCGGGTCTCCAGACACACTTGCTGTGCCTTGTCAGGGGTCCCCTACTCCTCTGGCTCCTTGGGCTTCTGGCTGGAAGCCTTCTCCCCGGACACGGAGCCCTTTCACAGAGCAGCTGAGCGAGAGCAGCTGCCCGCGCCTGAGGAGGGGAGCCTCTGCCTCCAGAGACGCGGGAGAGGGAATTGGTTGCCCGTGAGAAGGAGGAACAGACACGGCAGGCAGCACCGGCGGCAGCAGAGGCAATTTCCCCGCGGACATGCTGATGCACAGAAGCTCAGCCCCCACCCCACGGTCCCTCCTTCCAGCAGCAGCGTGCTGCGGGGGGGGACATCATCAGGAGCTTGCGCACCTGGGGGGGTGGGTAGGTCCCCAGCTTCCTTCCCGCCATTCGGAAACGCTCTGCTGTAGGCCACGCTTCCTCGAGCCTGCTTCCTTCCCCGGCTTGGCAGAGCGCAGCAGCCTTCTCCGTGCCTCCCCTGCCTGAGTCATCAGCTCCATGGTTATTGTCTGTGCATCCCAGCGACCGAGGTCCCCACTGCTCCGGTTTGCGGTCAGCTCCTTTTGTGTCTTGTAAATGATATGTGCATGGCAGCGCCTGTGCTCCCAGGACCCCCCACGAGATCCCGCTCTCAAAGGCCTATTTCAACTTTGTTAAATAAATCTAATGGAATTGAAAACACATTTAAGCCGGTACCTTCGTCAGTTAGAGAACAGACAGAAATACTGGTTGGAACAGACACATTCTGGGCACCGCTGCGTTTTTAAATGGAGAACAGAGCTGTGCGAGGAAGGAGCGGCGGCTGCAGGCGCACGAGGCAGGACCTACAGGTCCCCCCCGCCGCAGCAACAGACCACATAAACCCCGTAACATGGTGCAGCACCGTGTAAGTGAGAGGTTGGGATGTTTCCAGGACAGGCTGTCAGAATGAATCCTTGCGCAGAGGTTGCTGCTTGCTCCCGGCAGAAATCCGGTACCGTTAGTACCTGACAACCTTCCCATGCTGTGGGAGCCCATCTCTGCTCCTTTGGGACACCCATAAACTCTGCCCCACTCCAGCGCAGCCTGGCTTCTCCTTACAATTTGCCAAAAATGGGCCTTCCTAGGACCTGCTGATTTTCCCAAATTAAAAACCTGACCCTAGCAGATGGATCCCATGATAGGTCATTTCCCCCTTCTGTGCACACTTGAGCATCCCCTTCCTGTGTGTCTCATTTAGGGGATGGGCACATGGCTCCAGGCTGGCTGGAGTCAGAAATGTGCTCTGGGTCCTTTCCCGTCCCCCGCCCCTCCTTTCATTTATTACAGGCACTTGCTGCATCTCATCACCCAGACCGTGCGCTGGGGAAGGGCACATGCTCACCGCACGTGTCAGTCACTACCGGGAGAGCAGGGTTGATGCTGATGCTACCCAACAGAAATACGGCACCTAATGGTGCAGCTACTTTTCACGCGCTGGACTAATCAGGCAGCTCTTCCCAGCCCAAGCTCAACTCCAAGCCATGAGCCTGCTACAAGGCACCTGGGTAAAGCAGTCTGGCCGGTGCCGGGCAAGAGGTCAAACTAAATGGTCACGACGGCCCCCTTGGGCTTTCAGACTACCAATTAAATCATTTCCAGTGCTTGATTTGGCCACAGTAACCAGCACGACTAGCAGCAGCGGTAATTACAGTTACTGGCAGCTTGGTGCGACGCCAGCACAGGACAGGTGGAAATGCAAGTCCTTATCGGAGGCTGCACGAAGTCTCCCCCCAGGGCACCGCAGTAACGTCTCGCACTGCACTGGGACTGAAATAGTCAGCAAATGTCCCATCTCCAGCTTCTAATCTTACTGCATCTTCAGGTTTATTAGCTGCAAATTTGTGGTATTTTGTGGCTTATGGAAGAATTTATAGTACTATATAATTTTTTTTGGCTTCCTGTGTGGAACCACTAATAGTCCCTAACAGGCAGAAAATTGACCTGAGACTCTTTCCCCTCCTTCTCTCCTTTTGGCCTGATTGAAGATATTAATAGTTCCAGGCTGCATGTTGTCAACTTCAAATCACCCTGGCAGTTAAAGCCCAAAATAACTGAGCCTTTGATGTCAATTTACTTTTATTTCTAAATAAACAAGAGGGTTGGTTAAGATCTTCCAAATATGAAGCTATAGGCTCACTCTAGAAATAACAACAGTGGAAAGTCAGCCAGTTCATTGTGTCTTGGGCAGAGCGGGTGACCTTTAAGAGGTTTTCATTTTAACTAGAAGAACAGACAAGGCTCCTTCCGACATCCCATTGTGATGCCTGAAGCTGTTAACTTGGAGCCCAACTAAGGAAAGTGATTTTTTTATAGTCATTTCTCTTGCACATCATTTCTGAACCTCTTGGCTGGGTGATTTTGCTTCCAAAAGCCCTTAAAAATGGGCAAACCTCTCTTTTTTATGCTATGCCCATTATTACTTTTTTTGTTACAAGACTTATCTTGTTTTGGCATAGCCATGGCCGTGGTGCGTTGGCATCTTTCCACCAGGTAACGTTGCCATTGGGTCCACTTTTCCAGGTGTGCCAAAAAGGGCAGCACCCCACAGCTGAGGGTCCTCATACGTGGCGTGCGAAGCCTTGGGGCAGACCCCAGAGCCAGGGCAGCTGAGACCTGCAGTGCCAAGTCCAGCTCCCCTGGGCCAAGGGGCCTCCCTGGCCAGCCCCATGGCCACCCCGGCCCATGTGCCACAGCAGAGCAGTAGGGATAGTGTTACCTGGCGGCAAGTTTGGCTTTTTGCAGCTTTGACACAGCTAGAAGATGTGGGAAAGTGTCAGAGCGTGGAGCTGGGACCAGCAAAGCATTACCCAAGCAGCTCAGATAAGGCAGGGAGAGAAAGGGGACACTTGGAGGCATTTTCTATGGCACGTCCTTTTTCTATATCCACCCACACACTGGAAAGGGTTTGGAAATTATGTACAGTTCACTGACATGCTCAATGGAGGAGATTTTATTGCCGCTGAAGTCCAAATGCAAAATCCTCCCCGACCCACTGAGCCCAGACTCCTTCCCATCTGCATTGACCCTCTGCCAGGAAAGAAGCTCTGGAGACCCACCACCAGCTGCACAGCCTGGGCCAAATTCAGTACGGGAGAGCAGGCAGAGAGGAGCAATGTCCGGGATGGATGTAGCCCTGCTGATATCAGACATCTGTGGAAAGACCCGAGGACTGAATTTCACTAAATGAGCAGAAACTTTCCCACTGCCACGAACACCCACGGCCACCGCTTCAGTGAAGGTCGGAGACAGTTTCTGGGTCGTTGCTTGAGCCACAGCCCAACTCAAGCTCTGGGAAGGAAGGATAAGGGAGAGAGAAGCCACCCTCGTGTCCTGGTTTGGGTCTGGGCTTCAGGGAGAGCTGCCCCACCGCAGGAAAGAGATGACACCTGGGGACCATCTCAGGTACCGGCTTCTTCCAGCCTCCTCCAACCAGCTGAACCCCCGGCAATGGGCAGAGCTTGGCACAGGGCAGCGCTGGAGGCAAGTCAGGGTGGTGTGCGAGCGGCACACGGATGAAGAGCAGTCGGCTGCGAGCATCACTCGGGGGAGCTGTTAACGAGCACAATTGGGTTTGTTTTGCGGGAGGGAGGCTCACCTCACCAAAAACCAGGAAGCACCGTCAGGAGCGAGCACGGGCACATTGTCTCTCCTGAAGAGACCGGGGTTGCCGGCAGCCAGGCTGGAGCAGCATGACTACACCTGGTTGCATTTCCACTTTCCAACAAGCTCAGTCTATGCCAGAATTCAGAGATGGCTTTTTTACCCAGAGGGAACTGCTGAACACAATGCTCTTTGTATCTGTCAAGTGCAGGAGGGAGGGAGGCACCGGGGTGCTGCCAGGGCTGGGAAAGGTGTGTGTTCGCTCAGGAAGAACTGGTCCTGTACATACTTGCACACACACGGAGGTACAAACAAAATGTTCATCTGCTGATGAAAGACCAGCCTGCCTGGAAGAGACACGGGCTGGAAAGGAAATGCCTTTTTAGAGAAAGAGTGGAGCAAATATTACAGCACACTGAATTATTCCTTGTAAATAACGTTGGTTACAGATCTAAGCTCCCTTTTTCTGTTAGTGAATCACAGGTGAGCCAAGTCTCCTCTCTGTTGGGCAATATTTTCCGTGCTCGCTGCTCACGGACATGTCAGGTATCGCTGGGGAGAGACTCAACCCCGCGCCATCGCACAGAGCTTGCCCCAGCATCGGTGACATGATGGCAGTGGGCTGAGTGTCATCTGGGGATGGGGCTCACACAGCCTCTCCCGCGGGGTCGTCCCCCGGCGTCACGCAGGCTGACCCCAGCCCCTGGGTCTGTGGGACAAGGGCGGGAAGCGACGCAGGCAGACAACCGGCCTTGAGTCACCTCTGCAGCCTCTGCGCTGCTGCGAAACCTCACTGTAACCTTGGGAAGTCACTGCAGGGTGAGACTTGTAAAGGCATTAAGCACCTTACGCACAGATAGAGATTTGGGACTGTCAGTCAGCTTAGGCTGCTAATGCCCTCTGATTTCATTCAGTGCAGTGATCTTAAGGTTAATGGGATTTGACTGATGCTTTCAAAACACCCAGCAGTGTCCTGTCTGCATTTCTAATCACTCATTCTCTTTGGAAATCCACTTCTGTGCCTCTCTGAGCTTCCGTGAAGGGATGCGCATTGTAAAAGTCCTGCCCTGTCTTCCCCCAGTAACAGCCTCTATAACGCGGGGCACTCGGCCGTGACAGGGGTGGATGCCTGACAGGTATCCCTGAGAGAAACTGGCTAAAAGCATCCAAGCTGCTGAAAACGAGCTACGCACGCGCTTTGCAAAGAGTGAGATGCATGAGCAGTCACGTGTTGGGCTGTTTATTCTTGGACAGATCATTTTGGGCTCAAGCAGAGAAGACTGGTAAAAATCACCGATCTGCTTGGACCCAGATGAGAACTGAGTGTGTCAGAGCAAGCTCTTTAGGAGACGCAGAGCTCTCATAGCTAATAGATGTGACCTGGTGGGAGGAGGGGACACATCGCTCCTGTCTCGCTCACGGCTCCTGGGGACTCACGCAACGGCTTCGTACGTGCTGGGACTCTGCCGCTGTGTTGCAGGTTGGAGGTGGCGGGGAGGCAGAGCTTGTGGCCTTGTCACCAGCTGTGCGCTCCTGTCTGGCTGACTGATGACTATCGAACTACGTGAACACTTTCCAGACCTCGAGGTGTAGGTCCTACAGGAGCAGGATTCGTTTGTGCAGCAGACTCCCTCTGTGACTGGAGAAGAGAAAACAGCCCGTGGTGTGAGGAGGCAAACCTTGCCACAGCAGGACCTGCTGCATCCCCTGCACAGCAAAGGGAATCCAGCAACAAGATCCGATATGAAGCTTTTCAGGGCTGCACCCAGGCCAACCTCACGTCCTAGGGAACTACAGGACAGGGGTCAAAATCAGAAGAAAGATAGGGAATAAGTCATATAAGCCTGGAGTCCTGGAAGGCACAAGGGAAAACCAATTTTGGAGAGACTCTGGGGTGATTTACTGTGTAAATACCTACAGGGCAAGGCTGAGACAGTGCCGAGAAGTAATTCCCAGGCAGGGACACCGGTAAAGAAGACTATGAAAGAGAGAGGGGGGCCAAGAGAGATCATAATGTAATTACCATGCCTGGGCCCAGAGGATGAGAATTACAAGGTAATTGGGCAGCAACTCATTGCTGTGTAAATGCATGGTTATTTCTGTTCCATAAACCACAATCCAGGTTACATGGTAATTACTTTGAGGTCCATTAAGTGTAATTATACAGTAATCTCCAGGAGCCAGCAATTACCCTCATGTTCCAAAGTATCTACCACTTAAAACTCAGTGAGTTTCATGCAGGTAGGAAGGAGCCGCATGGTTTTCAGACTTGACAGCGTCTTGGTCTGTGGGATGGCCAGGACGGGGTAAATTGACACCTTTTCAGCTGGAACTGCCTTTCAAAGGAGAGCGTTGGGAATGCTAGAGGAGGAGTGGTACACAACTAAATCCCAGTCAACCTCCATGGGCATCATTCAGTCAACAGCAGGATTGGTACCTTCAGAGAGCTGTTCCTCCTGGGATGCCAGCAGTGCCCCACAGCTCAAATAAATCCTTTTCTGGAGGTGCCAGCCCATCCTTGGAGAACAAATACAGCCCACGAGGTTTAATTCAGGCTCCTATGTCTCTTCTGGTTGCCAGGTTGTCAGGGCAGGTAAAACTCTACACTTGTCATTATGATCAACGTATACTTTACTTATTTTATTATACTGAAAATTAAACTTAACCCTCAGCAGTGTCAATACCTTTGGCTCACAGTTTCAAATGTGGGGTTCACCCCAGCCGTCGGAAGAAGATCTAGGCCTTCCCATAGCCCAGTCTTCCTATTGGTCCCAGTCACAGCACGTCCTAGTGTCAGGGAGCTCTGGCATCCCCAGGACAAGCACCAGGGGAATGGTCCCCCGATCCCCTCTGCACCACATGGTGAGGGGGCTCAGAGAAAGCTCTTCCATGGGCCCACACCAATGAAGTTGCTGTTGTATTTCTTGTCCTTTATAACATCCCATTTGGACCTGGAGGTGCAGGAAAAATGACTCACAGCCAAAGCCCCTGGGGGTGAGTCCTGGGAGAGGGAGCTGGGGCATTCTGGAGATGCAAAGCAGCAGCACGGTCCAGCGCTGGGCACGGCGGGACTTGGGGGGAAGGAGTCCAGGTGGCAGCAGCCATGATTTGGACTCGCTTGCGCCTGACAGTGCTCCTAGCAGGGAATATTTCTACTGCAGGAATGTGTGAGATTTGGTTTCCAGGCAGTGGCTGGATCAGCACAGTAGGAAAAACCTGCCTCCCATGCTTAACAACCAAGTTTCCATGCCTTCAAAGCACAGATACACTCAGTTGAGTTCCTACAGCCATATTAATGAATGTTTTTCCCTTCTCTGTCTTTCAGAGATCTAAACTACAATGAGCTGCTGGAATTCCCTGGGGCTATCAGGACGCTGGGCCGACTGCAGGAGCTGTGAGATTTTCTATTTATTTCTTTTCAAAAGCATTCCCCGATGGAGAGAGACCAATAAAGCATCGCGTGTGCTCTGACTTGGGGTGACCACTCAGTTCAAGCCTTTCTTTTATATTTCCCAGCCCTCTCCATCATGCACATAAAACCAGTCTATTCCCTCAGTTTCCATCAGCTCTAATCACTTCACCATCAGCCTCTACAGTATGGCTGGTGGAGGGGAGTGGGAGACCCCCCATCAGGCTTGGAGCAGGTTCCTCCTGCAGTTCTTCATTCTCATGTGGCATCTGATGAGTTCAAAGTTCACCTGATCTCCAGCTACTTCTAATGTCCATTCCCCAGCTTGGGACCGCAACCATGGAGTTATCTGTGTTATTGTAAGGCCATGGCTTCTGCAGGCCCTGTGACAACTCCTCTGGCATGCAGAAACTGTTTGGTCTCCCTTAGGACAAATTTATAATAGGGAACTACAAAAGTTTATGACTGTTTTAGTGGCTAGCGCTCTCTCCTCTAATCAGTCAGCCTGTGAGGCACTAAAACTGGGAAACCATCCCGCTTAACACCCACGAAGGCAGAAGCCCCAAGATGGGGTCAAGTGGGGTTGATGTGGATCCGCAGTTCCTGTGGGCCCTAAGATTGTGTCATACTTGTCACAAACTGGTGTGGGGCAAAAGCAATTGCTTTGGTGCTTCTGGGAGGATTGGAGTAAAAATCTGACGCTACTTTTTTCTTTTACTGGAAGAATTTCTTGTCAAGGAGAGTTCTCAGATCAGACCAGATATCATCACTACTCTGACATTCAAAATGAGAATAAGACCCTTAATCCACTTAGAGATGGCTTTTGAAATGCCTGTCATTAAGTAAGAGGCGAATTTCAAACAGCAATCCCACTAATCACTCATGTAGACTCCTCTAGGATTGAACAACCTGGGCATCACCCACAGCCAGTCTTGGTCCTGGACACAGGATCCCGTGGCTGCCTTTGACGTACAGGAGATCAGACCGTGGCCACAGAGCTCTCTTCTGCTGCAAAACTTTGCTGATAACAATTTTCTCAAGCTTAACGAAAAATATCACAGCTGATCTACAACTACTTTGAAGTCACATGGACCAATAATTCATGGTAGGCTGCACTTTGGTTGACAGCTGTGGAGCTATAATGGAGACAATCCATAAAAATTGTAATTCCCGGAGGATATAAAATAAGTGTGTTCTGTTTGCTCCTGTTTCCTGACCTGTAAAGTGTTAAACCTTAAGCCCTTGTATCCCTGATAAGTTCAGTGGAGCACCAAGCAATACACAGAGTAAACGCAGCAGAATGAGGTCTTTGTCCTGCCAAAGGACAGACCTTGTTCACTTGCTGGGAACTCGCCTCCTGTTTTATGTGTGTTTTGAAGGCTCTCTGCCTTTAAAAGTGTTGAGGAAAGAAGGTGTCTCCAAGCCTTTCTCATCCATTAATATCAAGATATTTGTTTCTCCCAACAGCGGTTTTCATAACAACAACATCAAAGCTATTCCAGAGAACGCATTTGTTGGGAATCCCCTCCTCCAAACAATGTAAGAAAATTAAACAATGTTTCCTAAATCCTTACATCCCCCAAAAAGGAGCATTTTGTGGTGTCTTTGGTTGAGATTTCTTACAGTTGCCAGTATGACCTCAATTTGACATTTGTTGTATACGGGCCAACCCAAGCTGGAATTAGCACCTTCCCAGCTGCACCTCATGTTTTTTGCCATGGGTTCTCCTTTCCCCGCAGATGAACTTTGCTGCAGGACTTGTGGATAACAACGAAGGAACAATATATGGGTGGTCTGCATGGAAATCTTGCTGTGCATAACAGGATTTTCTAAGACCTTGATGACATCTGCCTGTGTTTATTCCTTGTGTTTAGACAAGATGCTAGCCAGCTACAGTAGTAGCTGTATGTGTCGGGGAGCCGGGACACCAGATTGCGTGTCTACCCCAGACTCATGGACACAAAGTTCTGCAACACCCAGTTGTCAGCTCATTTCCCCTCTCACTCAGACACAGGGCTGATTTTTGGGCAGTTCTTCCCTGAACCACACTGATATTGGAAATCATGGCAAGTGACAGAAGCTCTACTTGGCCGGTCTGGGACTTAACTTATACCAACAGCTGGAAAGCCATGGTGACACTGGGCGAAAACAGTCACTGCTCCAGTCAAAACAAACCAACCCCATCCCCATCTTCCTTGGACACAATCCTTGGAGTCATGTGGGAGCGGGACACATCCAGAACACTAATATCTCCATTGGATCTGCTCATCTAAAGTCTTTCACATTTGTTGGGGGGAAAGTGCTTCTTGTAGGATGTGATTCAGCTCCTCCTAAAGCTAGTTGGATCCTAGAAGAGTTGACTTCTCTCCACTGACTGTGACAAGTAGGAAAGATGCTGATGCTGGGAAAATGTAAGATCAGAGGAGGTGTCATCAAGTGCAAGGTGTTTCCCAGCAGATTTACAGCATTATAGCAAGGTTGAAGGAGGGCTTTGCATCTTTCTAGCCTGCCTCATCCAGCAGGACCCTAAAGGGCCCTTTCACAGCAGCAGGAGACCTCATTTGTACCATTATTCAGCCAGAACAGGCTAGTGGTAGAACCTGGGGTTATTTGGAAAACAAGGGTTCCTCAGAGGATAACCAGCACCTCTTACATAGCTTAGTACTAGTTGCTCCAAAGGCTCTTGACCTGTAATAGCATCTTCTCTTCATGTGCAGCAAAATCTGACCAGTTATTCATTTCCTTTGCAGCCATTTTTATGACAATCCCATCCAGTTTGTTGGACAATCTGCTTTCCAGTACTTGCCAAAGCTCCACACTCTGTAAGTTCACCAAGCACATCCTCAGAGAGGTAACACATCCAAGCTCCAAGCCCTGTGAGCTGGACACCTTAGTGGCCTTCCCCCTTCCTCGTTTCTAGACCCCTTGTGTCAATAGAAGACCATGATGCCACTCTTCTGGCCAGACCCAAAAGCAGTGAGCCAAGGAGTAGACACTGCAGAAGTTTTCTACCAAGGAAGAATAATTTTGAGAAGGGCATTCTGGAGAGAAAAATTTATTCCTCCTGCCCACCTAGCTGACAGGCACTGGAGTCTTCTAGGGTCTCTACAGCTGTGTCAGCACCAGGAAAGACCACACTCACAAGGGCCATTACATTTGCTGCATGCTGCTCAAGCAAGCCCTGCACTGTTGTGTGGTTACCCAAACACAAGGCCTCTGAAGGCATCTGCCTTACTCCACAAGATGGAGAAGTGGAGGGACACATGTCCCATAACACCAACACCATGGCATACTTACTGGGCAGCCAGTGGTGACAGTGCTTCCTTCAGATGAATGGCCCTAAGCCTGCTCCAGGGCCACCGCCACGTGGTGAGCACCATCTGGACCAGAACGGCTGCTCCACATTGGCTGGCCTGGACTGGCTGGCTGTTCAGCTAACCTGTTGTGGCACAGCACTAAAGATCGAGGCAGAGGCAACCTCAAAATCTCTATTTATAAGCCTTACCCAGCCTCTCGCTGCAGGAACACACACTCAGGCAAATAAAGTAAATCCTTCAAATACCCGTGCATTCTTTAGCTCCAAATGCATAGACTCCGGGCAGCTTGGGTGGGATGCCCTGCTTACATTCCCCATGGTTTGGGATTTTTTATTTAATTTGGGTAGAGATCATGCCAAGAATGTCAGTGGTTGGCGGAGGGTCTGAGCTTGCCAAGCTTCCGTGCATAGAAATGTGTATCTGCGCTGCGTGAAACATCTGCTCCACCGCCCAGCCGGCAGTGGCACACTGATGACAGGGACACCTTTGGGTCTTGGCCTCTGATCACCCCATTTGGGTGTGAGGAGGCAGATTTGCCACCATGGCTGATGAGTCTGGGACCTAGCGCAGTTGCACTTTCTTCTGGGTCCTCTCTCCACCTCGCCTCACCCTCATTTCTCTGCAGGTCACTCAATGGTGCAACGGACATCCGCGAATTCCCAGACCTTAAAGGCACCACCAGCCTAGAAGTTTTGTGAGTGGCAACTCTCTCCCTTTTACCCTGCTATTTGTGCTCTTCCTCCTTCAAGGTGGTCCAGTCTGTTTCAGCAAGGACAACTTTTGCAATGCTGCGCAATTGGTTGTCTTCAGCTCTGCCTCTCCCTGGTCACTCACCTCTCTGCTTCGTTTCACCCCTGTGGCTCCTGAAAGCATCTTTCCTCTCTGTGAGTTGCTCCTTGGTACTGTTGAGTCTGCTCCAATCTTTTTTTGTTTTGTTTTTTTTTCTTCCTTCCTTCCCTTCTGCGTCTGTGAAGCAATGAGCCTTTGGGTGCAGCACTTCAGCATGGTCTGCTGAGACCCAGTGCCTCTGCCCATCTTGGGACCAGCACTGGTAGTGCAGCGCAGGAAACAACTGCTGTGTTCATCACACATCTGCCACCCAGGCTGGGGGCTCTTGGAACTGGTCTGCTCCCATCGTCACACCACCAGACCCAGGAGACCAGGAGCCTGGAGGACATGCTGTCTCTGGCCACCCATGGTGCTCCTCTCTAGGGCAGTAGTCCACACGCTGTGCCCAAACTGGGAGCACAGATGAACTTTCCAGCCCAAGAGTGTGATCTGGCCATGCCTTGCCTCAGGAACCCAGGGACACACCATCCATCCCCAACACATGGGTTTCTGAGGCAGTCATGTCTCCAGGCAGATCACCAGTGTGGACAATGGGGAACTGGGGTGACAGAGCATGCCACGGAGGGCACTGCCACCTGCCCTCCACGTGGCAAAAGACAGCAGTGAATTCAGTACTCAGAAACATCCCAGAATTTCTTATAGGCGCCTTATTCACCTTTACAAGGTCCAGCAGCGGTGCCCATTTCCAAGTCAGTTTTTGTTTCTCTCCAGGGATTTCATTATCCCCTTGGCACTGTCTCTTCTGCCACCACTGGGGACAAGTAGCTGGGCTTGTGAGTTGTGGTCTGTGCGCTGGCTCTCAGTAACACCATTTCTTCTCTCTCTTCCACTCCTCCAGGACCCTGACCCGGGCAGGCATCCGTTTACTGCCCAGAGGGATGTGCCAGCAGCTGCCCAGCCTCCGAGTCCTGTGAGTAACACATTTCTCTCTCCTCTCTGGTCTTTAGAAAAGTGCCATCAAAAACCAAGGTTTCTTCTTATCTAGCTCAGGGAGGGGACCAGCTATGGAAGACCATCCTGTGGTTCTTGTGCCCATTATCTTTTCTGTGCAGAAAACACCACCTTGTTAGGCACTACCTTGACTTCTGCATGTTCTTGAACTTGCTTGCTTCATCCCAGGGTGATGCTCTGGACCCGGGGCTGTAAGCAACAAGGCACATCCACATTTGCCTCCTCCTTGCTCTGCACCAGTGGGAACTGTTTGCCCCATGCAAGGAGGGTAGAGAGGGTTCAAAGGGCGGTGGGCAAGAACAGCAGCATCACTTCAGAGCTCCCATGTATATACAGCACAAAAGCCAGGGGTGAATCACATTTCACACAATGCTCTGCCACAATGTCGGCTTACTGCAGTCGGAGCTCCGTCAAGTGCCGTCATCTGGAGGAATGAACCTGTTTACACTCCGGGAGGGGACAGGCCTGACCTGATGGAGACCTGCAAGGCCACATGGCCACGGCCCCTCACATGGTGCAGCAGTGGCAGGTCAGGGTTTCGCTCAGACTCTCTGAGTTGCTTTGGCTCTACCTGCTTGACAAGCACTGAATGATGCTGAGTGCGGGGATGTGCTTTTTTAACTTGGTACATGATGAAATCAGCATCTCAGAAAGACTCCTGCATCTTCTCAGGAATCACACCCCTCATTCCTGAGATCCCCAACCTTGTCTGCAGTCGAAGACATCCTCAGGAAGTGAGTCATGAGCCAGATTTATATAAGTTTGCAGCCTTAGGGCAAGCAGGAGGCTTGCCTCTCATCAGTCTTTATACAAGCAATCTGAAAATGAAAACAAGTTTGTTCCAGGAAAGCAACAGGAGTGAATTCTTGATCGCAGAAATTGGAAACAGGAGAAAAACATAAAAGAACATAATTTGTAACTTAGCAGATGACAACATTTTGGCTCCAGCTGTCCCTGGAGGGAAGATCTCTCATCTTTAGACATCTGGACCAATTCAATGGACATCTTGCCACCAAAGTGTATGTAGCCTTTGGAATGGCCTGGGCTGTAGAGTCCCAAGTGCTCCGTTTATGTTTGCACATTATCAGACTGTAAACCTTTGCAGCAGAGCCTGTTCCTCATGCCGGCCCCCTCCTTGTGGGAGAGTTTTATTGGGACACCCCACCTTGTTCCTTGTTCCTCTTTCCCAGTTAATTTTACTGACATTAATTGCATTGCTTTCAGAGTTTGGAGAGAGGGTATGTGGGCCAATGTTTGTGCATGTTTACATCTCTCTTGCCTTTGAAATGCGTTGGCCTTCTGTCCCCACAGAGCCAGTGGCTGTTCTCGCTGCCTTCCCCTTGGCAGTTCGTCAGGTTGACATTACGAGTGTGACATGTCTGGACACAGATGATACAATCAACGCCACACTTCTAGCCTCCTACCGCTCACATCATCTGCAGATTTTCTGCAGAGACCTCGTATGGGGCTGTAAGAGCCACCACAGGGGCACGAGGCTGGCGGCGGTGCTGGGACGCCAGTCTGTGCATGGCCACTGAGCCCAGCACACCCAGGCAGGGCAGCCTGGCCGAGCTTGACCTCAGCGTCAACCTGACATCGTCCTGCTGCTTTTGTCTAGAGCTTTCGTGGCTCAGGGCACAGATTTTTCTTTCCTTTCAAGCAGAAATAGCTGAAGCTTCCCTGAGCAGAGCTAAAGTCCCTTGATGCCACCAGTACCTTCATTCTGATGTATCCACAACACAACTTCAGTGACCAAGGGTCCGGGGAAAAGTGACTGAAGCTGTGGTTCTTTCTCCATACTGGAGAGTATGGAGAAAGAACCACATACGTCTCCAGAGCCCAGCACAAAACCTTTGCTTCCTTTTTCATCCCTCTTCCTCCCCGCCATGGAAAACTGGTGGAGAGGGGTCTGGCAAAAAAAAAAAAAAAAATTGAAATGTTTTAGCAGCAACTTATTGGCAGAAAGATGGAAACTGAATTTGGAAAGTCAGCGGAGAGGCCACATACAAAATTTTACTCTGGGGCAAATTTCCCTTGAACAGCCACAAACCCAGCCTCTGCTGGTGGGGGGGAAAAGCTGATTTTAAGCATTACTCCTTATCCAGCGCATTTCAGTTTTAATAAATTCACATCAAGATGTGCCAGGATAGGTTTTCCTCTGACTACCAAGTCACTCCACCCTGGACATTGACATGCCACTGGGCGGTGGAGCAGTGGGGACAGGGATTTGCTGGGAATCGCTTTCAAGTGGCAGCACTTGAAAGAATGAGGACCAGGGATTTTCACAGTCTGTAACGTCCTGTGCCAAATCCCTGCCCGTGCCACAACCCCTTCCCTAACCATGGGGAGGAGCCAGGAAAGGCTGGATGGAGAGCAGGCGATGGGCAGTTGGGTTTGCTGGGCCAGGAAGGAGGAAGGCAGCTGGCTGGCTGCTCTGCTGGCCAAAACCTCCCCAAGCTCCGCAAGCACATCTGCAGCTTTGGTGAGCTCCCCCATCCGCAAGAGCAGGATGGGAGCTCTGGCATGAACATCTCTTTGCTTTGCCCACAGAAAAGCAGGGCTGTGCATGGCAGACGTTGGCACGGGTGCATTTCACAGCTGACTTGGGGCTGGGGAGGAAAAGCCCACCCCAGCTGTAGAAGCAGTTCTGTCAGTCCACAGCTTGTTCTGGAGGGAGCTGGGCTGGGGCTGGATGAGTAGGTAAAGCACTGAGCAATCCTTGCCTGGCACAAAGATGCACAGAGCAAGCATCAGGTGTGTGCAGAGCGGAGATCCCCCTCGCCTGGGGTTATCGCTCTCTGCAGCTGTGCAAAATGGAAGTCAGGTCATGCCCCTCTCCAGCAATATCTGCTTTCCAAGGGAGGGCTCAGCGGCACTCGCTTTCAATCTCCTCTAACGTCTCTGTGCTGGTCCTTTCCCTGCAGAGAACTGTCACACAACCAAATCGAAGATCTGCCCAGTTTCCACCGGTGTCAGCGGCTGGAGGAGCTGTGAGTAAAGAGATGCTCTCACTTGCTCGGGGGGGAAGGGGATGATTTGGGGATAGAGGTAGCTCCCAAACACAAAACTCAGCCTTCACCAAGCACTGGGAGAGCTGAGCGTTATAAATCACTATTTAGATTGCAAGTGGACCAGAGCTCCATGCTTTGCCCTTGCACAAATACACAATAAAAATACATCCGCTGTGCATGAGAGTGTAATTAACTCAGGTCTTTTCAGAGGTCCCAGCCACAGCAAACAGAAGTAGGACATGACAGCACTGAATTTCATTTCACTAACTCAAGTCCCAGTATGAGCTAATCAAGAATGGCGTTTACCTCTAGCATAAATGTCTTCTGCTTCAAGGAGGGGTCCCATGCCACGGGCAGAAAGCAGCTCTCCCCTCCGTAGAGAAGACTGATGCCTTCCTCACTTGTAGCACTTGAACTGGGGCTCCTCTGGGCCCTGGGAGGCGCCTCCGTTGCTCTGAGAGTTATTCAAATTCAGTTCAAAGTGTCTGTAGATCAGGCCCTACATTTCAAATCTAACAGAAGCTCTTGGCCTTTTTGGGAAAAAAAAATATGAAAATAATAGATGTCATGGCTTTTTATAGAATTCTGAAACCTGGAAGAACAGATGTGTGGGAGCAGCATCCCCACAAAAAATACACTGGAGAGGTCGTCCCTCTCTCAGCAGCACCCCAGCCTGGATGGCCAGACCATTTCATCCAGCCTTACCAAAACCGGACATTAGGACACTGTGTGAAATCACGGGAGCTCTGAGGACAAAATTAGAGCTGGACATATTTTTACCTAAAGTACCCCCAGGAAAATGTTTGGAAAAAAAGGACAAACTTTCACAATTCCAAACCTGTAGTTTCACACGTTGTGTCCTAATTTCTTCTTACAATATTTTATAATATGCCAAATTCAGACTTATCATTACTATAAAAGCACAGTGAATCCTTCTTTCAGACTACTTAAGTCAGACAGACTGTGTCTTAAATTAACATTTTCTTACAAAATGAGTATTTGGTCCCTTAAGCCCAAAGTTACCATCTCGTAAGCTCCACCCCCACCAGGCATCAGCATTCCTGCTGGGAAATACGTTCTAAACAAGTCTGGTGGTGCACAGTGGTACGGGCTGGCACGCAAACAACTTGCATCTGCCAGTCGCTCTGCTGTAACTGCCAATGGGCAGGTTTTCACCTGCAACACACAGGTGGTCCCTCGCAGCTAAACATCCCTGAATTCTTTTTCACTAGCTTGCTCCAATCAGTGCTTTCCCACTCAGTGCTCCCCTACCTGAGACCCCTCAATTTGTGCACAGACCTCCCCGTGGCCCTCACTGGAAATCTTAACTAGGAGTACAAGGAATGCCTTCTTGGCTACAGGGGCACTGAGAAACCAGCAGCAGAGCAGATGTGAGACGCTCAAGCCCCTGCCTCTGGGACATGAACGTGCGGCCAAATACCGTCTGAGACATGACAGCCATCACTGGCAGGTCCTTGTGGGAGATGAGTCAAGGTCATTTCTGAGTCCGAAAGCAGGTCAGATACCCAACAAACCGAGGGAGCAGTTGTAGGTAGAGCACTAGGCAGTGGCTGTCTCCCCTTGCAGAAGGTCAGACACGAGGAGGTGGCTTCTGCAGGGCTGGGAATTCGCGACGGGCATTTTGCAGGAATTTTAAAAAATGTTCACCATGGCTCCACACTGGGGAAGAGAAAACTGAAAAACTCGGAATGTTTCCCACAAAGTGGATGCTTGGATCTGTTCTAGCTGTCTCTCGAGGGGTGTGGGGAGTGCACAGGTCAGTCAGCAGACACCGTGGCCAGCTCTTACCCGGCTCCCTCCCCACCTCAGGGAGCGCAGGAGGCTGCTGGAAGGGACACGTACAGGGCCTGAGGCACTTTATGAAAACATCCATGGAGGTTGTGGGTGGTGGGTTCAGCAAGACATCCGGATTTTTCTTCATGAAAAGCTAAGATGCCTTCAGTCCTCAAAACCTCTTCATCATCATTACAGCAAAGGGCAGCACCTTTAGTCCTTCCTGAAGGGTCACACAGGCTGCTTTGCTGACTCACTGGCTCCACGCTCTCCTCTTCTGCTCTGGACCAAGCAGTTTGCAGGCTTAGGGTGGAGCAGAGTGGGAGACCAGCATGGCTTTGGAGATAATGGGGCACCTTTAACCACTGCACATCAATGGCACTTTACTATACCACGATGGCACCAAAAGGAGAGGCTGTCTGAGCCCCGGAGCTGTTTTGTTGCTCATCCTGTTTACCCCTTGAAATAAGAGTAGGCCTCCCAAGCTTGAATGAAAATTTCCACTGTGACAGTTTGCATCGCTGCCATGGGACAAAGATCCTACTAAGTGTGAACGCTGCCTTCAGCTATTTTCTCAAACCCGTTTCTGCTTTTTCAGTGGTCTCCAGCACAACAGGATCCATGAAATCAGAGCAGACACCTTTGTGCAGCTGATGGCCCTGCGCTCCGTGTAAGTATTGTCTGGCCGGGGTGGGGGGGTCGCTTGGGCTTTTTGCTGGGGGAAGGGTAACTGCGAGCACCCAGCCAGGCTGATGTGGAGTTTCCCAACCCCACTCCCTCTGCCTCTGCTGGGAGGCTTTGCTGTCCAGTCCCTCTTCCACTCCACCTTACAAAAGAACAGGGCACAAACCTTCCCCCTGCCTTTCCTTCTGCATGCGGACACCACCTGTAAATAAACTCATAACCTGCCAGGCTTACACACGCCGACACTCCGCACCAACGTGCTCTCACAACACGCTGCGACTCCTATGTTGCACAGCACACGTTACGGACACCTGCCTCCTAGATGCCCATGCAGACAGGGACTGGTGGCAGGGACTCACCACGCTGTGCATGAGCTCTAGCACCCCTTTCCCTACATGTGGCGGTCCTGGGCCCTGCACTCCTACGTCTGTGCAGAACATCCCGTTTGGTTTGGAACTGTCTCCCCGTAACACAAAAGCATCTGTTAGACATCTTAAGTGCACACAAGCGTGCACATATCATACATGCATAGTGACCTTGCAGTAGACAATTCACTGAAGTGCTTGGCACCTTTGAGAAGCTATTAAAGCTCCACAGGGCATGATTCTCCCTGTGATGTGTGGGAAGAGCCCTCCAAGTGCTGATGGTCTTTATTTACTGTTCTGTTAGGAAGTGAACTGAATCGCATAAAAGTTTTTTCCCATGGTGCAGCAATTGGAGTGTCATTTAATAGGCCAGCATTCCTGGAGATCCCACAAGCGCCACGTACACCATGTTTATAACTGCGCAGGAACGCTCACGTATCATGTGTAACACTGCAGACAAGCATGCGAACACGAGCATGCCGCTGCCGCACTGTAGTCACACAACCGTACAGATGAGCGTGTAAGCTCTAGCATTTGCCTTTGGGTATGTCCTGGATCCCTGTGGGAAGGACTCATCTCGTCCAACATTATCCTTCTGCAGTGAGATGCACACGTCTGGGCAGGCACCCCCGGCTCCATTCAGGGCGGGATAGATGTAGATATATGTAGGAGACTGCTCGCAAAGTCAGTCTTAGGAGCAGAAATGCTGCTTGCTACGCTGGTTCCTCTGCTGATGCCAGAGGGAGATGAGCCCTCTAGCTCAGAGGGAGGCAGAGCGTATTGAGGAGCCTCCGTGAATCCTCCCCGTGCCAAGCCAACTGCACATGACAGGAGACACTCTAAGATGACCTTGGTTTGCCTTCCACACAGTTCCTGACCCTATCTGCCCTGGTCCAGGCACCCAGCAGTGTGATCGCATCAGGGATGCTCTGGCACTAAGGCATAACCTGTCTACTGCTCTAAGGTTTGGCATGTTAGCACAAAAGCTCCAAATTTACAGAAATTAACCCAAAAAGGAACCTTTCCTATTGGTCTCAGTAAAGAAGCTCCTGCAAGGCAAACTATTCTGCCCTCCATTAGAATCTACCCAAATATAGACTTAAATGTGTTTTGAGTCTCCAGGGAGCTGCAGTGAGGCAGAACTTGCTGCCAACCAAGGGGCTACAGATCCCACATTTGCTCACAGCGAAGCCCTTGACCAGGCCAGTGTCAGCAGCTCCACTGCCCTGCTCTGCACCCCTCTAACTGGCATGTCCTTGCCTTGCAGAGACCTGAGCTGGAATTACATCCAGTTTATTCACCCTGAAGCCTTTGTGACCCTGCACTCACTCACCAAGCTGTAAGTTGCAGTGATATTTCTTTCACAGTGGGCCATGGACAGCAGATATCTGAGGACCTCAGACTGACTCCCCAGGCTGCCAGAACACCTGGCATTTAGATATCAGAAGGCTGCAGCGCTGAGGTGCATGTCTCAGCACTGACGTGGGCAGACCAAGGTTTCCCATCAGTATTAAAGGGATGATGAAAGTGCAGAAGTGGCCATCGTTGAGATGGTCTCACCCTGAACCTTAAGCCTCCACTTTCTGATGCTTTCATATCCGCCTTAGATGCTTTATGAAAGATCAACACGATACACCATGTCAGCAAGAGTCATTGCAGACAATCTTTGCTGGCTCTGGAGAGGTTCCCAGTCCCCACCACCTCCCTAAGGCTCTGGGGTATTTTATGGGCTGGGACCTGCGGTCACACCTGACCTATTATGGGTGAAGTGGTGGGGGAAGAGAGGCATGGGGCAGAGAGAGGTAGATACCACAGAGAGTTTTCACTGTGGGTATTAACTCCTGCCCCTCACATTCCCCAGGAATTGAAGTATCAATCCATTTATCTCCAGAGGAGCCTGGTCCCTGTGCAGCACCCAGCCCCATATCAGCATCACATTTGAGGGATCAAGCAAGGCAGGCAGCACGGCTCTCCAAGCCTCTGCCTGACTGAGATACCACTAGCAGCAAAACCCTGACCACGGTCTCCCTCTCTGCTTTCCCTTCATCAGGGACTTGACCGATAACCGACTGGTCACGCTGCCTCTGGATGGTTTGGGTGGACTGACCCATCTGAAACTCCAAGGCAACCCGGCTCTCTCTGAGCCCTTCACCAAGGAGAGCTTCCCCAAAATGAGGTACTGGTGGTGTGGGCTCTTTCCCTCCTGGCTCTCAGCACAGCCTGTGTTTGCTTATAGCAATCAGCCTCCTGCTTTCCTTGTTTATCTCATGCTTTCCTCCATCCTTTCAGGCCAATAGGTTGAGGAAGCTTCATCTGCTGCTAACACGCCTCATCTTTTAAAGTCTTCCATGGGAGAGTGGTGATACGCTCACAGGACCACCACCCCCACCCCAAACACACACACAAGTGGAAAGCATGGAGCAGGCCCAGCTCAGGGCTCCTCTCAATGGAAAACATTCCCAGAAGCCAGTCCTAGCTAATGACATCCAGCTTTCCTTCAGTAAACTCTGTTTGTGTGGCCGTGTCTTGTCTGCTATGGATTAATGAGGAGCCTGAAGGGGTCAAACTGAGCAAGACGAGGCTGCAAAAGGCTCGGAGCACGGTGCCGCGTGGCAGGTTCTGGCTCTTCTGACCCTCCTTTTGTGGTGGGTCTCCAGCGTGGCATCTTCCCTCAGGCTGATGGGCCCATGGTCCCCATGACTCAAATTCCCCTGAGGTGAAGCCATCTTTTGGTTGGGTCTCCCAGGTAGTTTCCTTGGAGCCAAGGATGCATGAGCCGATGCTCCCATTCATCTAGTACCGTATCTCAAGGCCGGAGCTTCTCAAATTCATACACCCCCTGCTGGGGTCAGAGGCCACTGCACCAACATTGGGCTTAAGAGCTCAGGTCCGATGAAAAGCATGGAGCTCTCACTTCGGTCTGCCTCAGCAGTGGTGCCTGCAGGGCTTTCTCTTCTGACTTTTTTGACTCATCATAGCTGGGATCTGCTGTCTGACTGGTTGCCAAACAGCAGGTGATCCCAGAAGCTTTTGGAGGGTTTTCCACACCCAAGACGGCAGTCTCTTGTGCAAAGCAGGTCAAGTTCAACACTTTTCAGGGATGTTCCTCCTCTAAATTAATTCCATTAACATCTGCGGAACTGGTTTGGATTTGTAGCAGAGACACCAAGTCTGCAGGAGTTGTTCGTTGAACCACACCAGGTGATAGACCCAGTAATATTTCCTAAATTTTGGGGTACTGCCATTAAGTAGTCTTATTCTTGGGGCATGTGTCTGGAGGAATCATCTGAGAACAGTTCTTGGCCATCCTGGGAGGATCTGTACCTCCCTACCACCTTTCAATAATAGGATTTAATTTGGAGCTCGTAACAGGAAGCAAGCTTGTATACAGAGTTTCCATAGCCTCCCGGGGCTCAGCCAGAAATGTTTGGGAACTTAAAACAAAAGCATATTTTTAGAATATAGAGTTTCACCATCTTGTCCGAAGACCTTAATTGTCTGGAAAACCTGAGGTCCCTTTGCCTTCATCAGCAGTCTTCCTGACTTCCAGCAAAGAAGCAGGAGTTTGCTGTCTTTGAAGAAAATGCAGCTGCTGACTGATAGCCTGGTATTTCATCCAGATGATGTTCAGCTGCTGTTTAATTAACCTTGTAATGCATGCTATAATTAACAACTAACAATTCTACTTTCAAGTAGAAATCAGACATATTAAAGTAACTCGCTGCACTCGAGAGACCTGAGATTTCCCTGCCTGAGCTGGCAGGGGTGAGCTGGGCTCATGGAACCAGAGTTTGGAGGTGCCTCTCTGACCTCCAGCGACAAGCAAGGGGGACCTTGCACTTGCTCGAGCGCTCAGGAAGCTTCTCACCTTGAACAAAAGAAAGGATGCCCAGCAAAAAGTGGCCTTTGGGTAAAAGATGAAGACTCTACACGCACATGGCGTATTGGCAGAAGGCACGGGAAAGAGAGGTTAACTCAGTCTAGGGAGAACTGCAGAAAGTTTTTTAGGAACTATCCAGGAACTTTAGTGCAGTTTCCAAACCTGGTGTTTGACAACATCCTCTTGATAGACCGTGTCTTAAGCACCAAAAGTGGGGCAGTGCCGAGACACCGAGGGGTGACTTAGGCCCATGCTCTGTCCTACGTGGAATCCTTTTCACCAAAGTCCTGCTCCTGTGTAACCATCACATGATAGACGGGCTTTTATCACACGTGCAAATTAAGCAAAAAGTGCAAAACAACGGAGAGTCAGGTCATGGAGGTGACACACCTAAAAGTTCTGCTTTCCCCCTTTACAGAGTCCTTGAGGTACCTTACGCCTACCAGTGCTGTGCCTATGGAAGCTGCAACAGCTTCTTCAAGATGTCCAACCAATGGGAGGCAGAAGACATGAGCCCTGAGGAGGAAGATGCCCACAAGAGGACCATGGAATTGTTTGCAGGTCATGCTGACAATCACTGTAAGTAAACTGGGCTGAACGGTGATAGATCCATGGGCGGGGCCATGCTGCGAGCTAGGATGCGATCCTGCATTTGCAGGAGTGGTCCCAGTGCTAGCCATGGAGTTACACCTGCCTCGGGGAAGGCGGGTTGATCCTTCTCCAGCTACGGTGGCCAGTTGCTGTGAACGGGCTTCAATTAGTATCACTGCACTGGAGAGAGACCTGATCTGACGCATCCAGACCTCCAGAACCTAACAGAAAGATCTGGCAGTCCTCGACAGCATGGACACATCTGCTAATTTGGCCTTGCTGACTGTAGAGGGAGGCTACCCAAGCCGCTGAAAGGTGGCTGAGGTTACATTGGACAGCTTCTGGGCTTGGTCACTAGACTTCTGGGCAGTATGGAGCCTTTGGTAGGACATCAGTCTTTGTTGCTACAATACACAGAGGATGGACCCCAGGACTAATCTGAATAAGAGCATGAACTCAAAGAACTGGTATGTGCAGCTGGCTGGAGACAGAGACCTGTATCTGTGCTACACTTGTACCTTCATGCTACAGCAAAGGTCGAGGTTGGGTATGACCGAAAGGACACCTTTGGGGACTATGATGAGCTCAGCACAGGGGTTAGCCTACGCAAGGCAGAAGTGGCTCCACAGTTGAAGACGAGAAGCGCTTTCTGTTCAAGACTTAATTTATTCTGTGCTCCAAAATGTGCTTGTGCATGGACCTCCATGAAATCTGTTGCACGAGGCCAGCAGAGGAGCGTGCAAAGTGCAACTCTTGCACCCGCAGACTCACAGCACAACAGCAGCTCCAGGCGGAAAGCTGGTGTGATCCCTTTGCAAGGGAATCTCAGAATAATGTGAAGAAAAGCATGAGCCCCTTTGCTTCCTCTGTAACTGCTGGAGAGTGGAAATAGCATTTCAGGACACAGCTTGGATGCTGTGTTAAATACAGAGGCCACATATACTTCCGAGGTCTGAAATGCCCCGTAGGCAAAACCGCACTGTGCTGTGTGCCTGCGGGAGATGGGAGAGGGCTGAGTCCCTGGGGAGCACTTGACTCACTTGCTCCCGGGAGCAGCGAGCCATAACCAGGGGCTCTGCAGAACCTCCTCCTGCATCCTAAGCAGGCAGGATGACATCTGGAGACAGATACTGACCCAGCGCAGCTGGATTCTCTGTGTCGCAGCAGTGATGGGAGCCGGGATGACCCAGAGACTTTATGACACAGCCAGCGAGTGAGTCACGAGCCCTGCGTCCCTGCTCCTGCCATTTGCCCTGCCCCGATCCTTCACAGACTGAGAATAAACTTTAGCAGCGTACAAAGTCCAGCCAGAGGCTAGCAAGTGTGATTCCTACCAGCATGATGTGGCTCCTGGAAGCATGGTAGACTTGTTGGTTACACTGGGCAGACAGTGCAGAGAAGCCATATGTTACGGTCATTGCTGCAGGAATTTCTTCTCAGCTGGGTCAGTTTTTCCATCATTAATGCAGCCAATGTTTTAATAGTCCTTGTGCATAAAGTTGGGGTGTTTGCCCGGCAAATTACAGCATCCTGTGAAGAGACCTGCTCGCAGCCAGGGCCCATAGTACTGGTTACAGACTGCACTTGCCGGGCACCAAAGCATTTGGTGTCTCAAAGGACACTCTCTCCTGGCCCTCCCAGACCAATCCCTACCGCAGGCTCCCAGGCCTCCAAGCCAGTCTCAGCCCTGTGTGTATTCATGAGATATTAGGACCAGAGGGGAATGCTGACTGATTCTAAGATGTGCCAGATGAGACTATTGGCAGCTCATAAAGGCTCACATTTTCGGATGTTAAAGGTTTGTCTTGAAATATCAAACCACAGGGGCGCAAACGTGAAATGCACAAGAACGTCCTTCGTTACTATGTGCAGCTTTTGCAGATGACTCTCACACCATTCAGCAATGCCTGCTCTAGTCTTGACCGTGAGGGTTTTGCAATATTGCTATTTTACTTAATTAATTGTTGCTTTATTTCTGTCCCCAGTGCTTCCTTTCTGATGGCCACCAGTGATATTCAGCTGTGTTATACGGACTTTGTAACACTTCCTCATTAAAGAGGAAAAAAGCTCCCAAACATTCCTTTTATGTAAGAGATGAAGTGGTCTCGTTAAGAGAAAATAACTCGGGGCTCTGTCCCTGCCGTGTACAGCCAGGCTCGTCAGGGTGCTTGGATGCTGCGGGAGAACTTGCAAGTGGGATGGGGAATGCTTCCAAACAGCCATGTCCTCTCAGCCCTGCGTAGTGCTTCCAGCAAGGAACTGAGAAGCCCTTAACAAGCCCGCAGAACCTCACCGCTGGGTGCTGAAAGGTGACTTGTCCCAGGCAGCCGCGTAGGGGAGAGAAATGGATCCTGGGTGGCACAGCCCTGCTCCAGCAGCCAGGCAGTGCTGCCTCCCACACCTGCACCCAGCAGCCATCCCTCAGCTGAGCCCAGCACCCAAGGGACCGTCTGGCTCCAGCCACAGGGTGCATGTGGTGCCACAGACCCTGAGGCCAGCTCAGCTCTTTCCCATACTCCCAGGGCCCCCGTGGGAACCCCCTGGACACCACCCAGGTGTGTTCATTGACATCAGAGTAACGGCCACCTGAGGCCCAAAGGAGAGTGGCTAGTGCATGTCTCATCACTCTGTCACCTTGTCACGACAGATATTCAAGGTCCCATTTCCAAAATTTTTGGTGCTTGGGATATGCCTCTTTGGATTATAATCAGCGGTGTTTAGCAGCAACCCCTGCCCCAAGCCTGTCCGGGTGGCTAGGCAGCAGCCCAGAGGTGGCTCAGGGGCTTGTCACACAGGACATCCACCCAGGGCTCCCCGGCAGCTCACTCCTGCCACCCTCCCAAACCGGCTGCAGAGGGAGGACAGGCAAAATGCAAGTACTGCCGCTGCCACAGGGCACTTCCATCACAGACCCAGCACCCCCCTGGGGACCACCGGTTTGAGGACAGAAGGGGATGTATTTACTTACAAGCATATGTTTGGAATAATGGAACAAAGCTATAGAAAGTGAGAAGAGAACACACTTGTACAGTTATCCTTGACAATAGGACACCGCTTTACCCAGTCCAGCACCTCCATTAGCTTGTAAAGCTGACTAATTAACATTTGCGACCATCCAGCAAACCCTGGAGGATCCTTAGAGCGACACTTCTACTTCTGTCATTCAAGAAGGCTACTCAAGTCCCCCAAAAAGCACCTGCCCAGACGCCTTGCCCTAACTTTCAGGGAGAGAGCAATTACCTGCCAACCCCGCGTGGGCACTGCCCTGGCTAAGGCAGACAATACAAAAGTGGAAGAAGCATCCAGCTCCATCTTTTTTGTTCTACTCCTTCTCCACCAATTCTCCTCTTCCTCCTACTTTGGTGTTGGTACGGCCATCTGGGAACCATTTTCCATGGAAAGGTCACTACTAGCAAAGTGAGTTTTTTCCAGAAGGCCTCAAAAAGTGGAGGTGCCTTAGCAAAATTTAACTAAATAAGGGCTACTTCAAAAACAATGCAGTCTGCCTTGCTAGAACACAACAGCCATTTTCTTATCTCTGCCGTTCCCAGGCTGGGAGAAGTACTGATTTCCAGCAGAGAGAGGTACATTTTCTGCTTTGAATCCCACTGTGCTGGCCAGGGATTGCTTTGCAATTCACAGCTCAGTAGTCCAGGCAAAACAAAAGAGCGCTCCTTCACTTCATGCAAATATTTAACCTATGCTTAAAACCAGCCTTGGTGCATTCTGGCCCTTTGGAGAGAAAAGCGATGGGGGCAGGTTACAATTCAACATTTCCATGGGTTGGGGGTGGCAGGAGGCACAGAAAGTGCAAGTCTCTGCGTTGATTTGGGTGTCGTGACTGCACATCACAGCCTCCGCATTGTGGATGGAAAGGACACTGGAGATTTGTAAGACTATAAAATACAAGCAGGAAAAATTTTTCCATCCCACTGTGAGTGTTTTCTTGCCAGACTCCAAAACAGCAGTAATATTTCAACTCTTATACAGACAGATTTAAAAAATGGCATTTTTTTCCCAAACCTCACTGAAGCCGAGAAAGCCACACTGCTTGTCAGGAGGCACTAAAGATAGCACGTTATTTGTCATCATTCTTTAATCGAATAATCCCAGTTGTATTTTCAAACACAGGCAGAGAGCAGATCTCTTGAGAGGCACCATTTCTAAACAGATTAGGGAACTAAATCCCACTTAAGTTAGCCATATCTTCAGCACTGTGAAAACTGGCTTTCCTGGCCAGCGTCTGAGCTGCCAGGTGCACACCTGGGCACCAGCATCCATCCATACCATCCAAGGGAGAGTTCATCCCACAGCCACAGGTCCAGCTGCCTGGCTATCGGGCTGTAGCAAACTCAAAACACATCCTTTCCCCTTCCTGCTGCCTGCAGCAAACCCTCCAGAGACCTCCACTGGGAGCAGAAGGCCGTGCTGGTGCCATGGGTGGGGATGGTGCAGCGGGACAGCAGCTGTCCTCACTGTGTCCCAGCGCTGCGAATCAGCGGTAGTTCGCGAAGAGGAACAAGGAACAAAGCAGAAAAGCATGTCTTGGATTAGATTAAGAGGATGCCATTCTCCTTGGTGATGACCTACACCTACAGGTCATGGAAAACACAGCTGAGGTCTCAGCCCCTTTCTCTTCCAACAGCTTCTCCTTCAGCCAGGGATTCTCTGCCTGACCACCAGAGAGCCCAAGCCTGGCCCAGGGTGCAGCTGCCAGCGTGATGGAAATGCCGGCCCAGCAGGCTGGGCTCTGAGGGCAGTGCAGTCTGGTCGCACAAACCCCACGGATCCAAAGTCTGCAGGCATGGGCCATCAGTCTGCCCTTAAGCAAATCCAGGGCTGGGAACCTGCAGGGGTAAAAACAAGGTATCGCAGTCCCAAGAAATCATAGGACATAAAATAAAGTAATAACTGTTGGGTTCTCTTGTCTTTTTGCTTCTGAGCTGTTTGGTGGTGGTGGTGGCTGCTGATGAAGAATTTGTGCTGCAAGTTGAGGCTAATGGCTCTCTTTGAACAAAGCTCTTAAGTCCTTGTTGATGAACTAACATTGGACAAGGCCTGCCAAGAAAGCTTCCATTTAGAAGATGCATTTGAAGGCTTTGTTTTCTGTAACCACATAGGCTAGAATATTTCTTTATTTTTAATAAAACATGCTGGGAGGAGGCATCTGCAGTCACACAACTCTGGGATCTGGGGCTCTTACACTTCAAATATTGGGAGTAACCTAAAACCTGAGAGGTTTTGCAGTGCATTGCAACCCACCACCATCTACAAGACTTTCTCCCTCTACAGCAGTGACTGCAGGGGACAAACTGAACCGGCAGCTACTTTGAACTTGTGGGCTGGGAACCGGCTGGGAAGGTCTGTGTTGAGGACAGGCAGTGGGAAAAGCTTCTGGCCCAGCTAGCCCTGATGGCCTTGCTTGGTCTTTTTTGAGCACCATTTCTCTGTTGTTTTCTCCCCAGATGACCTAGATGCAGATGACCTCCAGCTGGACCTTGAGGAATCAAAGCTGCACCCCACTATTCAGTGCACGCCAAGCCCCGGTGAGCAGCCAGGGAAACCTTTGCTTTGAATACAGCTGCAATCCTTTGAGCTTCTCGAAAGCCCCAGGATCCCATGAGCCTTCCTGCAGCGTCTCACAGACATATAGATCAGAAGCCTCAGTGGTTGGGCTCTGGCCATTCTGAGGACAAGTGAGGACATCTCACACTCAGAGGTAGCTGCCCTCCTATAAGGAGAGGAGAGGTACCCCTCACCAGAAATCCCAGGTATCACCAGCTCCTCCAGCACCCACCAACCTGCCCACAGTCAGACTCTGGCTCTCAAGAAGTTCCTGTTCCCTTGCAAGACATAGACTGTGCTTTGTCCTAGCCAGCCCAGAATATTGCATGACAAGACCTTGTCCTTGATCTCCTGATCATTCTTGCAGCACTGCAGACAGCAGGGGTACTTTGCTCTGTTTCTTGAGAAAGGGAGTGAAGGGAGATGCCAGCAGGTACAGGCTGGCTGGGACATGAGGAAGCTGCCTTCTGATTTTGTCGCCGTTCACAGCTCAGTGGTGTCCTACACAAGCAGAGCTGGAAGCTGGAGAGGCCTGGCTCTATCCAGGCAGCTGTAAGACACCAGCAGAGTTTTTGCCAGTTGTCCCACTGAGTTAGCTGCAAAAGAGACAAGAAGGAATAAGGTCTTAGCTGCCTGGGTAGAGAGGTGCTGGCTCTCTGAGGAAAACCAGCTAAAGACCTCCACCCGCTTTGAGCTGAACAAGATTTCTCCGTTTCTTCTAATTTCTTTTGCTCTCTACCACCTAAAACGTGGGCCGTCCTGTTTCTGGTTTTGCTGAGCTCCCGCCCTGAGCCTCTCACTGTAACATCCAAATCCCTCCCAGAGGCAACTCTCTCTCATTGCACGGTCTCTCCCTGCTCTCTTCTTTTGCCTTTGGCAAACAGCATCCACACCAGTCCCTTTTTTACCCTGTTATGACCTCCCCCTTCTCCCCATGTCCAACCTCCACCATTCTTTCTCCTGACATTTCTCCACGTTCTCCTTGCCCAGGTCCCTCTCTCCCTTCCCTGCCACCCCAGCTCTCTCCTCCTCTTCCTCCCGGCAAGCTCTTTCTCCCTCCTGCTCTAACACTTCATCTCATCTTGGCCATCCCCTCCGTGCAGAGGTCATTCATGCAGAAACAATAAGACACCACTTAGCCAAGGTCTTGAGTACAAGGGCAGAGGTTGGCAATCGTCAGAGCTGGATGCAGCATCTGGCCGTCTCTCGCATGTCTCCACACCCCTAACTCCAAGATCCCAGGGGGTACAATGAGAAGGAGCAGCTAATGGCAGAGGGGCCCAAATGCCAGGCTGACACCAGGATTGTGAGTGGGTCCGTAGTCCCACAGAAACGTGGGGCTTTATGGTCATGAGTTCCTCTGGACAAAGGCCCACTTGGAGCTCAGACTCTACCCCATTGAACAGGATTCAGTGAGGGCAGGTGTGGGACATGAGAGCAAAAAGGTTTTGCCAGACCCAGACCTTTTTATATTTTAGGAGCTCTGATGAGTTTGCCATTTCTCACATTTCCCGTGCAACCTCTCCCTGCACCTCGTTTCTGCCCTGGGCAAGATCTGAGTGGACGACCTGGTCAGCATGCCAGAGGCACCCCAGTGTGGGGACAGGAGCACAGGGGAGTTGTTTCAGAGCCAAGAGGTGGCACTGCTGCCATCCTGCTGCAGGAGAGGGCAGACAATGTTGTATGCTCCTTTCCAGCCCTCGGCATTCTCCTGGCTGGTGGGGCCAGGAGAGGGCTATGACCTGGACACAGCTCTGAGTAGCACCACTAGACCAGAGCAGTATATTCTGGGTTTAACTTCAGGTTTTGTTTTCTTCCAGGTCCCTTCAAGCCTTGCGATCACTTGTTTGAGGGCTGGATCATCCGCCTGGGAGTCTGGGTCATCGTTTTGGTCTCGGTGCTCTGCAACGGACTGGTCATTGTGGCTGTCTTTGCCTCTCCCAGCTACCTCTCTCCACTTAAGTTCATCATCGGCTCCATAGCTGGAGCCAACATGCTGACCGGCATTTACTGCAGTATGCTGGCCCTCGTCGACGCCCTGACCTACGGCCAGTTCGCCAAATACGGCGCCAGGTGGGAGACTGGCGCAGGCTGCAGGGTGACAGGGTTCCTGTCAGTGTTTGCTTCCGAGGCTGCCATCTTTCTGCTGACATTGGCTGCCGTGCAGTGCAGCATTTCAGTCTCCTGTGTGCGGGGCTATGGAAAGTCACCCTCCTTAGGCAAGGTCAAGGCTGCTGCCTTTTGCTGCCTGTTGCTGTCCTCTGTGGCTGCCGTTCTGCCTCTCTTCTCCATTGGGGAATATGGAGCATCCCCTCTCTGCCTCCCATATCCCATCCCGGATGGGAAGCCCGCCACCCTGGGCTTCACTGTGGCCTTGGTGATGACAAACATGCTCTGCTTCCTGACTATCACGGGCACCTACATCCGACTCTACTGCAACCTGCTGAAGGGGGAGTTCAGCGCTGTCTGGGACTGTGCCATGGTCAAGCACGTGGCCTGGCTGATCTTCACCAACTGCCTCCTCTACTGCCCAGTGGCCTTCCTCACCTTCTCCTCCACACTCAGCCTCTTCCTCATCACCCCAGAGGTCATCAAATCTGTCCTTCTTGTGGTCCTGCCCCTGCCCGCTTGCCTGAATCCCTTGCTGTACCTGCTCTTCAATCCCCACTTCAGAGATGACCTCCGCCTGCTGAGGCAGAAGGGCCAGGACAAGGGGAGATACCCCCAGTCCTGTGGGGTCGATGACATGGAGAAAAGCTCCTATGACTCCACCCAGGCTCTGGTGAGCTTCTCTGACATTGACCACATATTCGAGACACCTGATGCCCTGGGAGTGCATCCCATTCTTGACAGCTACAGCTTCCCCTCCATGACGCTCGTCCCCTGCCAGCAAAGGGTGGGCACCAGTAGGAAGGAGAGGGGCTTCTCTGAGCATTGTCCCTGCCTCAATGACAGTGAGGTGCTGATCGCTTCAGAGAGCCGAGATCCAGCTGGCAGCAGCCTCCGGATAGCCTTCTTCCCCTCCCCGCCCACGCCGCCCTACACGTCTCACTTATAAATCTCCTCTGAGTAGCCATGCCGAACAGCCCCACACCACACACTGAGGGCCAGCCCCAGTGCCAGGTGGCCAGCAAGGTGACAGCAGGCTGCTCCATGTAAAGCACCAGTACAACCCATCTACCCACACCCCCCATCATATCTGCCTGGGCAACCGGCACCGCTCTGCCAGCTGCCACTTGCCTGGAAGGGCTCAGACTGAGCTCCAGATACTCAGGGCTGGCCATGGGAGGAGACAAACTACCTGTGCAAGTGTTTCCCTTGCTAGGGACTTCCTGGGAGAGAGCCCCACCAGCTCAGGAGATGGGTCAGGGAGACCCTCCTCCTCGTCATCCTACAGCATCGCAAGCCAGGAGGAGCCTCCAGCAAAGCCAAGCATGTCTTCTCAAGGCAGAGACGTCTTAGCAAGAAAAAGCCATTGCTCTGTGGCAGGAACACATGGAAATGGCTGACTGCAATGACGTGGCCAACCATCGGGACCTCAGGCCTTGTCCTCCAGGGTCCTCCGCAGGTCCCACAGGCCTCTGGCAATGGGCTTGTGTCTGCCCCACGCCATCAACTGGAAGAGCAGAGGAAGTGGGTTAAAAGCAGTGTATCTATGTGTGCACCTGAGGTTTGGACTGCCTCCGTTTTGGGAGGCTTCATTTCATCCACTGGGAGCCTCATGGGTTGGGCAGGACCCCCACTTTCAGATGATACCAGGAGATGGGGATGCTCAGCCCCTCTTTCAATCTGGCCCACAGTGTCTAGCAAGGGGTCTCTGAACCCTAAAGCAGCCAAATCCAAGCACCTCCCTGGAGAAATGTACGTGCCTTGCCTGGGATCACTCGGTAGCGCCTGGCCAAGCCACCCAAGGGAACTCCGGGCACCCTCCACTTTCATTTCTCCTGCCACCTTCGCACGCTGCAGCACACCCAGGGCACTCCTGCCTATACCCACCGGGCTCCTGGTCAGGCGCACTGGAAATGGGGTCTGGCTCCCTCACTGCCCCCAAATCTCACTCCTGGAAGAGGCTGTTGGTTCTTGGGTACACATCCTCCACACAGAATAGCCACTTTAGGGGCTGCATTTGCCCTCCCCTATTTTAAGGGCAACTCATATAGAAGGAGGGAACAGAAATCAGCCTTGTGGGATGATGGGATCAGGAGGACACAGGCCACTGGGAACAGTCTCAAATTCACTCCCTGCAGCTCAGGGATCTCCCAAATCCATCTTCTCCATCACAAACCCTCCCACTGCCGCCCAACGCAGCAGGGAGCCCATAGGCCCTGGGCAAAGCTTTGGTTCTGCTGACATTACTGCAGATGTATAAGTTGTTCATTCTTGTGAGATAATAAATGAGCCCCGTTGCTGACCAGTGGCTGGCGTCTGTCCTCTTGCACGCGAAAAGCACCTTGTTGGTTCATTCAGTGGCTGTCTGGCTGCCTCTCTCAGCCAAACCAGGCTGCTCCTGCTTGGATGTCGTCTGTATCGCCTGAGCGAGGACTGGGAAATTGCATTGTGTGCACAAGAGCTGGCAGTATCCTCCCCACCTCTTCTTCACAGGTAAGAGCCAAACTGCCTGCCTTTATGCAGCAGAATTACATCACCACTGTCCCTCTCCAGACCCCATGGACCAGACCCAGCTCGTGGCACCCCTGATCTGCTGCTCAGCTGCATCTAGTGTCTGGATTCATGAGTAGGACAGAGTCGGCTGCATTAAAGTTTAGGGACATCATATAACAGGGTCTCCCACACAAAGACAGACTCCCAGCCAGAGCCTAGGTCCGCTTCCCTTCTCTTCACATAAGCCCCATAGTCTTATCTCAAGAAAAACTTGAGACATCGTCAGGAAATCAGAGGAATGAGATTCAAAGATTAGAGAAGAGGATGGGAACCCCAAATTTAGCGACAAATCCAAAGGTCTGCTATGCAGTCTGGGTAGGAACTACAAAAAATAAGCCCTGTTGTCATACTTGAATTCTGATCTAGACTTCTGATATCCTACAGATGCTCAAAATCAGTTCTCATGCTTGGTTCATTAAAAACACTGAGGCATTTTCTTCCATTTCCTTAGGGCTGCTCACGCATGTAACTGTGACTATGTAACTCATAGCTAGTTTCATTTGCAGAAATGAAATGCTCCTTCAGAACTGGGATTATACATCCCCAGCATAAACCCAAATTCCCCAGCACGTACCCTAACTCCATAAGGAAATCCCTAATTACAAAACACCCCAAAATAAACCCACTGACGTTGACAAAATGAGCACCATTACAAGTCAAAGACTAACTGCAACACTCGCTTGCCTGAAATCTCCTGCACTGCACTGCTGCCAGGAATATTCATGCCATGCTAGTGGGCATTCAGGTACCCAAACGAACACTTGACAATCGTCTCTCCCCAATGGACAGAGCGTGTGAGCACTGGGCCATCAGGGAACAGTCACACAGCAAGAGCTGAGCAGCGCTTGGGGCAACAAAAGCAGGATGCTACATGGTCAGTGTAGCAGAAATTGAGTCCCCAGTTGTCCCAGCTGGTAGGTAGGGTTCCCAAAATGAACGGATGTTATGCACACTTCCTACACACACATCAGCGTGCACGGACAGGCTGCCATGACTGGAGAAACTGCAGTGTAGAGCCAACACCTTCCTGTTGGGATTACATGAATTACAGTCCTCATCCAACCTGCCTGTCCCTTATACAGATCAGCTTGGCTGGGCACATCCCGCTGTGTTGTCTTACGTGTCTCAGGTGGTGACCACCACAGGGTAGACCAACTAGCAAACACCATTACAGACATCCTTTGTGGTACTCAACACAGAGGAACAAGTGAGTCTGAGTTCAAGACTGGCAGGAGTCTGGCACAGCCAGCTGTCCAGGGCTCGCGCTCATCACCTCTGGAGCTGGCTGAAGAGGACGAAGAGCACTGGAGAGTGCCCAACCAAGGAAGAGATAATGACAGGGTTGATGGAGGCACGCTGTCCTTCCCAAGAGCAATAATATTTCCTCAGCAAGCTGTGGAAAAACTTCACTGCAGGTCTGGGTAAAAGCCCTCCCCGGAGTATGTGGGCCCCCAGTAGTCGATGCAGGACTTCCCACCCCCTCTCTCACAGACAAGCAATGGCCAGCAGCCCTGCTGGTCCTGTCTGCTAGAGCAGAGCACAGCGCAGTCCAGCTGAGCCCTACAGCACCTCACTCCATCCCTCAGGGCATCCACAGTAGATGCTGCTCACATACATCCTGACCATTAGCCCCTGCTCACCCATAATCCCTGCTTCACCCTGTCTTCGACCTCACTTGTGTCTTCAGGCGTGTGCCTGGAGGCTGTGCCCTGCAAGAAGGACATTGCCTATGCCAAGGAAGACTGCAGGGCGCCTCTGGTCAAGGAGGGACTGAGAGAGCACCGGGCCGCCCCAAAGGGTTTTGAGCCCAGAAAGCAGACGCACTGTAAAGCACAGAAGCACTTCAGTGCCGTTGAGTGTGAAACCTCTTCCCAACAAGGGTCCATAGGCTGCCTCCAAGGAAACTCTGTGAAATAGTCGCCCCTCAAAGCTAGTGCCCATCTCGTGGCAACCCAGGAACTGCCTACCCCAGAGAGAACAAAACCACCAGGTACAGATCCTGCGCAATGCACCAGCCAGCGCCCTCTCTTCTACCCCACAAAGCCAGCTCCCACCAGGCTCAGAACCCTTCCTCACGGTACTTCTGCACAGGCCAGTCCCCTTGCGTAACTGAGTATAAGCACGTCACGGATCAGGGATGGGACCTGTTCCCTCTGCTTCCCCAGGGCCACGTGGAGCCCCTCAGAGCCCATTTAAAGCAAAAGCACCCTGAAGCCCTGTCTGAGCTGTGGCCCTGGCAAGACTAGTAAGAGGAAAGGAGGGAGCATAAACACAGAGCATGTTCTGTCCTGGCCCACAGAGGTGCCTGAGAAACTGCGAGCTTATGGATCTGCAGAGGAGCAGGAAACAAAAACCAGCATCCTCCTTTCTGCTATTGCAGGCCATAAACCCAGGGTATGAACTCTGGAAAATTCTCATTAAAGTGCCTTTCATCACATCTCTAAGTGCGCTTTTCACCCTACCGAACACTAAATTCAATAATTATTAAAAACAAAAGTAAAAGCAATCCTACACCACTCTATCTCCCTTCTTAGCAGCTGGTTTGGCCCTTCTGGTGCCAGGCTGAGCACGTTCAGGCAGCTCAGCCCTCTGCCAGTCATTAGGTACCCGAGGGTAACCCTGCTGCTCCACAGGCAACACAACCAGCCTGGATTACCCAGTCCCGTAGGCAATTAGGAGTCAGCTTGGACTACATAAGCCACTGTTGGTCAACCAACAGAGGTGTAAAACAACTTCAGCAAGCCCAGGACAGAGGGAAGTTCTTGTTCCCCATCCTCCACCAGCAAGAACTCACGAGGCTGCTCTTATGCCTTTTGGACTAAGCTTTGGCAGTGAGACACAACGCTGTCTGGATACTTCCCTTTCAGATGATCCTCTTCAAGGCCACCAAATGTTAGCATGGGCCTCGAAAGAGCAACCAGAGGTTCTTGAGGCATCATGAGCTCTTTTCATTGGAGACAAGGCTCTCCTGGATTGCAGCCTTTGGAAGGGGATGTATGCAGCTAAGAGAGTGAAGGAGAACTTTGTCTGGTCCCCCTCCCCGTAGCAAGACTGCTCCTGGTTGGAAGAGATCTGGCTGTCAAACAGCCTTGGATAGCAGATAGTGAGCTGCATCTCACGGTTGGACAAGTGGAGCTGGTCTGTGAGTCCCAACACAGTAAGGCTGCAGCTCTGTCAGTGTGATAGACTGGGTTGGCAACCCCCCCCCCCCCACTCAGCTGGTGGTCATGGGCCCCCTCTGACACACCAGAGGTTTCCAGGAGCTGATGGTGGCACGCTTTGCAGGTGCTGCCTGCAACAGCCTGAGTGAGCAAGAGGGCACAGAGATGGTGGGACGTGTTGAAAGGGAGAAGAATGAGGCCACACTGCCTTGTGGGTTACATTTCGGCTGATGTGCCGTATTCCAGGCAGAGGTCCTCTGGGTAGCTGGATGACACACTGAGCTGCTCTGGAAGCCATTGTCAGGGCTGGGCACCTTTGAGGTTTCCCCTGCACGTCAGCAAGGCACTGTCAGGACACCCTGAAGGGGAGAGACAGCATTTTGGGAGGATTTTGGCCCTGAGGGACCCGGAAGCATTGTCTAACGGGACAATGCAGAGGCAGTTTGTAGGCACTCTCAGATGTTGATTTTTCACTTGTCCAGTCCTCATGGCTGTAGATGTGCAACTCCTCTGAAACAAACAGTGAAGCAAGCACCCTATGGTATTATTTTTTCAATCTCATTGTTTTTTCCAACAATTTTGTGATTTCTATAAGCCTGGGCCATGATTTGGAACTTTTGGGATGGCAGCACTGCCACGGCCACAGGAGTGCAGATGATGAGAAGCAAGCTCTGCATGGGATTGCAATGTCTGATACTAACCTCCTTGTAGGCCAGAGAAAAACAGAGACATTTTGCAGAATGCGAGCCCATCTTTGTGACTGAAATAGACCACATGTCAAGTCTGGCAGCTGACCTCAGCAGTTCCAGGTTATACCCTGAGCTACCAAAAGGTTCATGCTTTTTCCCTGCTGTCCAGTGACACAAAACCATATTCATATTTTCAGAAAATTTCTTCCAAACGTGCTCCAAGGACCATTATTGTTCAAGACCAGATTGTGAACTTTCAGGCTGCTTCATTCCCACAAGATTTGCTGGTTTGCTCCTGGAAGCAAAAACAAGGCATTCCATCTCAACTTTTTGTCTGTGAATATTTTGTTAACTGTAATTCCTGCTGGGGTCTCTCCCCTGCCATCCAGCCCCAACATTTCTCCGTATGGACACTGCACTCCCAACCCTGCATCCCCACTCACGTCTTCCTTCCATCACAGACCCCAGCAAGAGGATATTGGCTGGTATAGGAACAGACAGTCCAGAGATGGACCATCGGGGGAACCAAACATATTGGCTTTCATTTTCAAAGTGAAAGACCTTGTGATCTTCAGTCTCCACTGGCCATGGTGTAGGTTTGGCTTGTATCTGCTACATTCTGTGGTCTCTGTCAGAGTTTTGGGATAGAGCAGTCAAAGACGGGCAGACTGGCACAGAAAAAAGTGAGATCTGATGAATAAGCTCACAAAGTACTTTTAACCACAAGACACACTGGGTGTGAGCCCAAGCAGAGCAGGGAGCCAGGGCAGAGCAGGGAGCAACAACCCCGTGGCATCCCGTGTTGCCAAGGAAATGGCACAGCACACTTCACGCCTTCTCTGCTGTGTAGAGGCCACGCAGCTTTCACGCAGCAGAGCGCTAGCTGTCCTGTGCACTTAGAGCCTTCAGGCATGAGTCTGGTAACTGGGTGTTCTAGGGACGCAGTCAAAGCCACGATCTGTCTGAAATCTACCTTGCTTCCAGCTGTATGCTTCCCACACCCAGAGGAGGGAGAGGCACCACTTTGCAAGGTGATAGGCAGCAACATGATGCAGAGCAGGCAGGCTTGCAAGGGGCTGAGGAGTTAAGAGTTTATTCTGATTCCTCTGGGAATGCCAGTACACTCTCCCACTGCTATGCTGGGAAGTATTCTTCTGGGAAGCAGAAGTATTCTGGGAAGTATTTTTCTAGGAGATTTCTTCAGCCTTGGATGAAAACGAAGTATGTGCAAAGTCTCTCCAGTTATGTTTCAAGGAATACCAGTAAACTCGAGATCCTTGTTCGTTGTCTTCTCTACAGACATATCTAGGACGTCATTGTACAAGAAACTGTCAATTTGACCCTTGGAAAAAATCACAGGAAAAGCTGAGTTCCCAACGTGGAAAAGGAAAAAAGCTTCCGCTTCCTGAATGTCTCAAAACTGGAGTAACTTCCTTGCAATTAGTGAGGAAGAAGAATCACGCTTAAGTACTGGCCAGTCATAAACCAAGTCAAACACCTTGATCTCTTCTGTGGCACCTCCCCTGAGACCCACAGGGCTTAAAGAATTAAGGATCTTTAGATGCTTTAAGTAATGGTCACTATCTCCTATCCTAAAGGGCACCTAAGGGACAGATTTTAACAATGCACAGGTGCTTAAAGATGCAGAAATACGTTTTTCATGAAGAACTTTGGTATTTACTTATGATTAGAAACAGACATCTAGGAGCTGTATGACTGCTAATAAGGTCTCAATGTGGAGTGAACAATGGAGGGAGCTGCGGAATGCTGTAACTGGCTTCTTTCTTTCCTGATATTTCCCTGATATACCCTTTAATTTAACTGCCCTTTAAATACTGGATGCAGGTGACTTGAGACACAGAGCAAGTAGTACGTCCCTGCACGTAGGCTAGCCAGCTTCCCCATGCCAGAGTCACAGAGCTCTTGAAATGCTCTTGAAATGCTGGCCACTTGGTGGAAGTTAGGAGTAAGTGCATCCCTAGGAGTTCCCACCTCTCAGCCTTCATCTGGTTCTCAGGCACAACAAGAATGCAGAGAGTGCATCGCATTAGCTACCTGTGGCAAGTGTTGCTCAGAAGCAGCAGACGATGTCTCGTTCCCTCCACAGGGGATGAAAACTGCTCAAGTGCTTCCTTGAACAGCCTGAGGGGAAGAGCAAAGCACCGATCTCTTGACTGGCCCAGCCAGAGCCAAGACTATATGCTGTGCTGAACTGCAAGCTAGGGGAACACCCTCCTCTTCCTCCTTATACTCCAGATAAGCTGCTTCTGCCTGCTGAAAGGGCACCTGTCATTTGTCTTCTCCTAAATTTTAATAATATCACTCACTAAATATCATACTTCTTTATCTTAGTTATTCTAGTGGTGGGTAAGAACCTATCAGGCATAGTCTGCTTTTAAAGATAATTTATATCATTCTTATAATTTATTCTTAAGAGTAACTCCACAGTATTCCAAATCTACATCAAGAATAATCACAAAATCACAGAATAGGAATCACTAAAGACAAAAGGGACTTCTCAAGATCATCCAGTCCAACCTCCCTATTCAAGCAGGGTCAGCTACAGTAAGTTGCATAGGGCTGTGCCTAGTCAGATTTTGAATAACTCCATAAAGGGAGATTCAACGATCCCTTTGGACAATCTATTACAGTGTTTGACCACCATTACAGTCTCAGATGGAACTTTCTGTGCTTCGAGTTGTGCCCATTACCTCTTGTCCTGTCACCGCTGAGAAGAGTCTGACTCGCTCTTCCTCATTCCATCCCATCAGGTATTTATACACATTGACAAGATCCCCCTTAGCCTTCTGTTCTCCAGGCTAAACCTCCCAGCTCCTGAGCTTCTTTTCATACAAGAGATGCCCCAGGCCTTTAATAATTTTTGCGGCCCTTCACTGGACTCTTTCCAGTAAGTTCATGCCTTTCTTGTACTGGGGAGTCCAGAAATGGACACAACGCACCAGACTGTGTTGTTGACGTGCGTGACGGCACTCATCAACAGTGAGTAGAAGGGAAGGATCACCTCCCTCTATCCACTGGGAAGGCTTTTCCACATGCAGCCCAGGAAGCTAGTGGCCTCCTCCCCACAAGGGTGCATTGCTGGCTCACGGTCAGCTTGTTGCCCACCCAGACCCCCAGGTCCTTCTCTGTAGACCTGCTTTCCGGCCAGTCAGCCTCCAGCTTGTACTGATGAACGGAATTATTTCTCTTCCTACATAAGCCTATGCATGGTCAAGAAAAGACTCTACATGGGCGCCTCTGTCTTTCTATACTCTGTAAATGCTATTGTATATATGTTTGATTTTCAGACATGTGCACGCACACACACAGACACAAATATCCAGTAACCATGAATATGTGCACATTATTCACTTATTTCTATATAAAAACACCTTACCTCACCCCAAAGTCCTGCAGCTCCCATTCGAAACTGCCTTGTGCATCATCCTGAGAAAGGAAGAAAATTATTCTCTGCTGTGGTGTGTAGAGCTGGGCTTATTCACGGCCTCAGTGCAGAGCAGTAACCAAGCCTTCTCAGCACAGAACGAAGGGGATTAGGGATTTCTCTGCAGCATCCAACACTGTCTGTTAGAGAGAGGACACAAAACTGGATTACCATGGCAATCTTCTCTCATGTTCTTTCCAGAACTGTGGTTCTCACCTCCCAGGACAACCCATGACACGTGTCTTTCTTTTGCCAAAAATGCTGGACTTTTTCTGGCATCCACAGCAGTTCAACAAGCATGGTTCCACTTGCCATGAATGGTATCTCAGCACTGTGAAGTATCAAAATCCGGTGACGGCAATCTTATTTACAAGTATGCATTAACTTGTAAAGAAGGGAGCTATATTGGTGGAACTTCAGTGTTAGGAAACCATAAGAAATAAGAAATAAAATGGCTTAATTTAAATTACAGATCCTGAACTGATTCACCTGATAGCATTTTGCCCATAGTCCTCATCCTTTTCTTTTTCTTTGAGACACAAGAGAGCCATAGATACTCTTGCATTCGGTGTCCAAAGTCAGATCTGATGTTTATGGAGGAGCATGTGATAAGCTGAGGGACACGTAAAGCTTCAGTTAACAGCAGAAAGGTGCCGGTTCTGCTGTTCTCACTAAAAGGAACCAAGTCTATGGCAAGAAGTCTCCTTCCAGGCTCTTCTGGGACTTAATGGCAAGCAATTAAGATATTTACTCAACATGATGAAATAATCTTCTTTGGATTTACAACTTCATTATTGATTGCACAGTGTGGCAATGGCTGGATAAAGGCTGGGACACAGCAGTGCTCTTCACGTATATCATGCAGTGAGTGTTACCTACGTTGAGCTACTGCTAATATCGTACAATGTCATAACTCCAGGAAGGGAAACAAGTCGTGCTCTAGACAGGCATATTGGTGTCCAAAACATGGACAGTAATGGGACATCTTTTCCCCATAAAAATCAAACATGCTCTTTCATTACTCATTGCAGTTTCCATCACCCAAAAATAAAAGGGCAGAAATTCCAGGCTGCCAAAGTACTTCCTTTGACAGTATTAAGCAACTGCTCATTCATTTACGACTATCATCACGAATGGACTGCGACAATCAGGACAATCAGAATCCATTTTTTATTTATTCCTTTTCAAAGTGTTCTGAAGTAAAATAAAATATAAAATAAAAAGCAAGACCCATCAGGGGACATGGGAGACACATTCTTCACAAAAAATAAAGCACTCTGTTTGAAGGTAATGACTAACACCACATCAAAGACAAAAACCTAAAATGAGAGGAGACTGGCCAACAAGTCAGCATCACACATAAACATTATAAGATCTATTTCTTTAAACCGATTAGCTGATCTTCCTGAAGTGTAAATCAAGTTGACACCAAAGCCCTCTACAAACTAAACACCCATTTTCCCCTCTTCCTGATGACAGCATTTTCTTTGCTTGGGGAGAGACTGTGTTCTTTGAGGTATTGTCTTCCTTCCTTATCCAGCAGCCTGGGATAGCCTTAGAGACAAAGAAAACTTCTAGCCTGTAAGACACAACCCATCGTCCTGATTCTCCCATTGTCCAGCTCAGGGACATCCGTATGCACCACAGCATGCTCCCAGCCTGCACGTCCAGGTTTTCCTACCACATTGCAGAGGGACAGGAGGAAAGCAGGGGGAGATGCACAGTTGGTCTCATCCTAACATAACTTGACCACAAACACTGGGGCCCCTCTTGTTTGCATATAACCAAACATATTTTTTAAAACTTATTACTACCGCTCTCCCAGACAAGATGTAGGAGAGAGCAAGGGGCCAGGAACTTTGTGAATAGAGGCAAAAACTCACTCCTCCTCTCAAAAACATCATCCTACATCCATGTTTACACCATGGTGTGTGGGAAGAACTGATCCTGCATTGCTGCCGGTCTAGGGATAAAATCCGGCAGCTGCTCCACACCACCTAGGAATTGTTCGATGTTAATTCTAAATAAACAAAGAAGGGTAGTTTCATTATGGACGATTTCCTGAACCAGAGAAAGAGAGGAGGATGGAGCCAGATGAGTTGTTTTGTGGCAATGCTGTTAAGGAAACTACAGACTTCAGCAACACAGCTAAATCCTCAAGGCAAAAGCAGATGTGAAGTTGTGTCCAAATTTGCCATTGAGGTTAAAGAGGTGCCCAAAAGGAGTCCTTGCTCCTACACGGTGCTTCACAGCCAGGCTCTTCCTCTTCTTTTCTTTGCTGGTCCACAATAACAGACCCAGTTAACAAACAGAAAAACAACTGCACCAAAAATTCTGCAGTTGTTCTAGCTCCAAGACCTCAGGAAAAAGCCTTTTATGTTTTTAATTTTTTGTTTTTCTCCTGCATTTTTTTGCCAATTGAATCAATCAATTAAAATAACTGGATTATTTTCCTCTCCCACCTCCTCCAACCCACCTCTTCTCTTTCTTCTTCTCCCACTCTCACATTCAGATCTTTGTTTTTCTTCTCTCTACTTTTTTTTAAACTTCTGGTTTGGAAAAGTTGCACAGCCAGAAAATCACATTTCCTTTTGCCACCACACTGAAGACATCTGAGGAACACAGTGAAGGGAATTTCACCCTGGACACACACGTGTTCAGTTACATTAAAGGCAAAGGGGAAAAAAAAAAAAAACAAGAAGGCAAAGCAGTTTCCAGTTCAGTTTCTACAGCCTGGCTGGCCTTTCTCTGCCTTGCTGCGAATGGCTGGTTGTTCAAATCCTTCACCCACCCCCACCTCTCTATCTCCACTTCCCTGCACCTCTTCGTCTCTGCCTGTTTCATCTCGGTCTTCTTTCTGTTAACCAGTTCCTGCTACGTACACCTTTTCACCACCCCATGCAAAATAAAATAAGAAAACAGAAATAAAACTGTGCTGCATATCTGAAGCTGCCAGGCGTAAGTCAAGCAAGCAAAGCCTGGAAGAGTCCAGTGCTCTCCTTAGGCAAATGCTGGTAAATAAGGAACATCCCAGAGCCCCTCAGGCCTGTGGGGGACAAGGATCTTGATCTAACTGTGCGGTTTGTCCTGCCAGAGCCTGTCTGAGACAGAAGCGTTACTGGAACGGGCCGAGGAGATCCGTGCCCCAAGGACAGTCAGGCCGAGGCCCTGCATGCTTTGCAGGGAGGGCGAGCAATGATGGGGAAATGCTGACAAGGCTCCACCTCGGCCAACACGAGGAGAACCTGTGACTGCCAGGGCAGCAGATGCCCATCAAACAGAGGCTGAGGTGGCCCCGTCACCTGCAGTGCCGGCTGTTCCTGTGGCTGAAGTGGAGCAATGCTCCTTTGGCTTTTACTCCCACCACACAGTGGACAGCAGGAGCCCCCATCCATCCTCCAGACCTCCGCTGAACCAGTGCATTGAGGCTAGGATCTTTGGAGAACACCTTCTCCCTCAGGTTTATCTGAAAACCCCAGCCTTCAAAGAACAGTGAAACACAAAGGCAAGAAGCCACAGTCAGACATCGGTACGTGCTGCACTGCTGCTTTCTTCATACTCCCACGTGAGCAATAAACAGTAGAAAGGTTTTGCATCAGAGAAGTTGTACTGCACAGACAGTTGGCAATTCGGTATCTCCTAATCTCCCTTATCTGCAGGCAGCCTACAGATATCTTTAGCAGTCAGTACCAGGAGAGGGGGGCAAAGAGCAAAGCCTGGAGAGGGACCTCGTAGGAAGAGGTGTTTGAGAAGCAGACCCCGTGAGGTCTGCGCGCCAGATCACAAGTAACAGATGCTAAATCCTGCCCCCAGGTCACTCACAGGATCTTAGCTCTCTACACAGCAGCTCTGGCAGGAAGTATTTCCATCTCTAACTTGAGTAAAGCCTCTGACTTACCTCCCCCAAATGCCTGCTGTTGGCTTCTAAGATTTCCCATCACTAGACATCTTTTTGCCAGCACTAAGCAGCAGCTTCCTCTGCCTGAAATATCTGGTATGCCATTGTCTCAGCTGTGATCATGAGTAAAGATACATCCTCAAAGAAGTTTCCTCCTTCGTAGCAGTCCTTAATAACTACTGTTAACAAAGCCTTGGGGAGTTTATAGTGAAATGAATTGTATCAACAAAGTGAAAAAGAGGAAAAAATTCAGCACACAAAGTTCTTCATCCTACACCGATGGTCTGTATTCCAAACACTGTGTCCAGGGAACCACCCTCACCTCCTAATGCCTCCCACATGCTTAAAAGGAAGGCAGAAATTACAGCTGTCTCACCATGTGCGTGCCATAGGGTGAGATGCAATTCACCTTCCCGAAACAAATCCTTCCAAGCTGAAAATGCCCTTTTTCAATGACACTTTTGCTCCAGTGAAAATTTCTTAAAGACAAAAAAAAAAAAAAAAATAAAATTAGATCCTACCAGAGGTTATAGCACAGTCAGAAACAGGGAAAGAAGAGGTTAAATAATGGCTGCTGAGCTGGATGAGATTCATCTTCCGAGACTTAGTGAGTCTGGGCCATTTTAGTGTGGGCTGGACAGTTTCCAGATTTGAAAGGGAAAGAAAAAAAAAAATTGGACCTCGGCTAAGTCAAGGCACCCAGGTAGTTCCCGCTGGGTGCACACACTCTTCCCAGCAAGCTCGGTGCAACTACTGTCTGTCCTCTCAGCGTGGTTCTGTCTCTCCCCAACCAGAAAAGCCTCAAATTGCACCATGGGGCCACTGCGAGTCGAGTTCTGTGCCCCAGATTGTCCATCCTGCCAGCAGAAGTAATTCTTGTGTCCAGCACAGTTGATAGCAGTGCAAAGCGTATGGCATGACCCTTCCCAGATTACACTGCCACGTTTCATGGATCACTTCCAAGTTTATGGCCACAGTGGCACCCATGAGCACAGGTAACTTTCAAGGTGACAATAACCTTTCTGGAAGGAGTCTGAGCCTTCTACAGCTTTTCTCACTACGTTGCATCAGACAGGAGAGGTTCAGACCTGCAGGCCAACCCCGTGAGCAAGACAGCCGTTAAAGACAGGCATGTTCGACCTGTCTGGCAAAGCTTTGTGGGGCCTCTGGGTGCACACTTACATGTCATGGATCTTGAGGAGTTAAAAAAAAAAAAAGAAAATAAATTCCATTATACTTCTGGCAGTACAAAATATTGGGGAACTTGCATTTTCTGGTGGGTTCATTTTTCCTCTTCAGCGTGATCTCTTATTTTAGCAGAACTTCAGGGATACAAATTATGGCTTATAGAAACATAGCCCTATAAAACTTTAAAAGCACATTATGGCAGCAATCTTTCCTGTATAAAAGGCCTCTCATCCATTTCTCACCCCAACAACCACATCACTCCGCCCTCTTGCACTATTACAGCAAAAAGCAAAAGCCTTGTGGCTGTCATATTTAAACCTACACCAGAGATAGGTGAGCATTACCTTTTTATTCTAGAAGAAATAGGTGTACAGAATGCAATATCAACAGAGAAGACTTTAGAGAAAAAAATTTTGCAGATGTCTAGGCAAGATTCTCAAAGCAACAGCTTTTTCACCAGTCTATAGGCATGGAGGCATCTGCCTTTTCAGTTTTCCATCGCTTTCATCTAGACCTTTTGGTTAATGAACAAATACAAAGTGAACTGACATAGTTCCATATGTCCTGGACCTTGTTATCTGACATCAAAACACAGAATGGTTTAGAAACACCACTGTAAAGCACTCTGAGTTGCAAAACACAGCTAAAGGAAGTTGCACCTGGTGAATTACATAAAGATTCTCAAGCACCATCCCTACACAAAAAAAGCCTGTAAGCAGAACATGAAGACATGTTCATAAACACAACACCACCAAACAGAAAATCTCATGTCAATTTATGATTTTGAAATAATTTTTACTATCCCAGATATGTTATAACAGCAACCAACTTGTCCACAAGATCTTGGAGAGTTTCTAGACAGAGAAAGATTAAATATAAAAGAAAAATACAATATAGCGTATAAAAATGAAAAAATAAATGCTGCAGCTTTTATGGTCTTCAATAGGATGTTCAGATTAAACTAAATACAGCCCCGTATGCCGAGAGATGAAAGAAACCTACAATAATTTTGGTCAGACCAGCCCTCTGGAAGGCTCCATTCTAACTCCCCACACAAAGCAGGACTAACCCCAAAGCAAGATCAGGTTGCTCAGCACCTTGTCCAGTTACGTTCTGAAACTCATCAAGGAAAAGCCACACTGACTGTTCCCAACCACCCTCTTGTCCTTTGTGTGCCTTCATGCCCTCGGACATGGTTTCCAGGAGGACCTGCTCCAAAACTTTCCCAGGAACTGAGGTGAGGCTGATCGGCCTGTCGTTTCCTGGATCCTCCTTCTTGCCCTTTTTGAAGATGGGTGTGACACTTGCCTTTTTCATGGCAGTCATAAAGATCCTTCCCCAGCTGCCAAGAGTTTTCAATGATGTGGAATGGCCTTGCCATGACATCAGCCAGCTGCCTCGGTGCCCTCGGGTACCTTGTGTCAGATCTCACAGGGTCATGTATGTCCAGTTTCCTTAAATAACCCATAATTTTAACTTCTTCTAATGTACCTCTGTCTCCCAAACACTGCCACTAGGCATGGAGACCAGGGAGGCCACGCTAGTGAAGCCTGAGGACTTTTCTATGTCTTTTATCAATGGGACACACTACTCATTCAGCCAATGCTTCCTAACTCCACCCCTGCATACTCAAGCAGTGTTTCTATGTTCCTTCTGGGCAGCCCATCCCTGCTTTCACTTTCTGTGCACTTAATTTTTTTTTATTTGAGATTAGTCATGAGCTCCCTGTTCATCCATGCTGGCCTCCTGCCATGCCTGCAGATCAGGCTGGGCCTTTTTTCTGTTGGTGGAGATCATCCTTGAAGGTTTAGCAGCTTTCCCGGGCAGCTTTGCCCTCCGAGGGCAGCCTCCATTGCTCACCTAACCCCTACATATGCCGAAGTCCGATTTCCTGGTGTCAGAGTTGTTATTCTGCTGCTTGCCTTCCTCGCTTTCCTCAAATACACAAGTCATGATTCCAGTAGACAAAGCTGCCATCAACCATCACATCCCCAACCAGTTCTTCCTTACACATAACTAGCAGATCCATCACCTCCCCTAGCTGTCCTGCCCAGCACTTTCATCAAAAATGAAATTACTATTAGACCTCATACTGAGGCTCTTTCTGCTTTTTTCCCCTCATCTTCTGGCCTATGAAATACCTGCCCAAAGCCTCACAAAATCATGAAATCTCTGCATCAACTGCGTTGAGGCTCTCATCATACTGGCTGACCCTAATACCAAAAGAATGAAACTCAGCTGCAGGGGGAGGGGGGCAAAAAGCTCTCCACAGCTGCAGGATCTAATTCTTCTCTGAATGTCCTCCCATCTGGGGACAGGGACCTCCTGGGCAGCATGCACTAGACCCCTCCAAGGAATGCTGGGCAAGCTAGGGATGTTCTGTGCACCAACCCCACTCTGGTCCTTTTACTTTAGTCTTTTAAGTACACCATTGTCCTTCTCTTTTCATTGCTTCCCCCATATAATCACTTGGACACCTGAGTCTGGCACTCCAGCCCTCCCCACAAGCAAGGGACGTGCAGGAGAAAGAGTACAGATTACACACACATCATGGTATTCTAGGGAAGAGGTAAAGACTGAAGGTTATGTGTGAAACCGAGGGTCTTGATTTGGTTGAAAACCTACTTCATAAAGATGAAGGCAAGAGAGAGGCGAGACACGCTGGGCCCCACGCTCAACTCCTCACCAGCCATCAAGGGCATGCTCTCCCCTCAGTGCCCAACCACCAGTAGTGCAGACGTGAGTAGGTGTCCCCTAAGGTACAACTGCATGGCCATTGAGAGCAAAGTCAGGCAAAATGGGTTATGAAACAGGAACAGAGGTTAAATGTGTGGCAGCAGGTGGAAAGAGGCTGGTTCCAGTGGCAGCAACTCCAGGGCATGCTGACAGCCAGCAGGTTGGCTCCTCAGTGAGTGACAAGAGCATCATGTCAAGCTGTAGGCACTGGAACGGTGTACAAGTACTGCTTGGTGCTGTTGGGGGATCACCACTCCTCCACTTTCTAGTGCTGATGCCCAGGAATTCAACCTTGGGGGACAGGTCAGGGACGCAGGACTCTCACAGCACACCCTGCTATACAGCAGAAAGGACATGCTTCCACAGCCACCCTGCCGAGTTGACAGTGTAGCTTGTGCGCCATACGTTGTCCCATGTACGGATGTCAAAACAATGACACTTCCTTTGACGTTTCAGACCCAGACTGGGTAAAGAGCTGAGTAACCTTGCATTGGACACAACGCGACAACGCTCAGATACTGCCCTGCCTGGATGTCTGACAAGCTAAGAGAGACCATTAGCTCCTGCTTGGATGCTTTGGAAGAAATACCAGGGGTCTTTCCACCACTGCCACACACACACAGACACACACGCACAGAGTTTATACAGTCCTGACAACACTGGTGCTGGGAAGATCCCTTCTGTGTGGAGCTGCTAGAGCAGACTTGGAGCTACTCTGCCCTCGCGTGGTGTGTGGACACTTCTACAGTAACGCATCTCGCTGCATCTTTACGGCTGTCACTGTATCATATCCTTATCACTTATCACTGTATCGTCCTTATCAACGTCTGTAGAAGGTGCTGTACTCGTTTGCACACGGGCTCACAGAACATCCTGAAAGTACCTGACAGATCACATCCAACAAACATCTAAATCATACCCCAGAGACACATCGTTTTAAAGATGAGCGTAAGATACCATCGGATGCTTTTTAAAGCCCTTCTAAGATCACACTTGTGAGACTTTTCTTACAATATTCCTGAAGACATTCCCCAACTCTGGAACTCTGATAGCCAAAAGCCATTTTAAATTGACTCAAAGACCTCTCCTAAGGGACAACGCCAAGAAGCATTTGAAAAATCATCCAAAGCCCCAACCCAGGAACTATTCTGTGAGTCCTCTGAAAGCTGGAAAAAAATCTGAACTACAGGTCCAGGACACCAGAAACCATAGCCAGAGGCAGTTTTGAAAATATATAGATCTGAGGCCCCACCAAAGCAATTTATCAAATGTCCCAGTGATCCCATTGAAGGGACATTTAGAAAATGCCCCCAGGGCATTACTGATGAAACAATTGTGAAAATCGTCAAGGCAGTTGTGAAGCTGCCCTAGAGTCAGACCATATGGATTTACTGTGAACATCTTGGTGACTCTAAAATTGCCCCAAATAACACCACATAGAAGCCATTTTGGAAGTGATCTGTAATGTCAAAGCATAGCCATAAACACTCCATTAAAAGGACCATAAAAAAAAAACAACTAAAAAATCCCACAAAGCATCCACTATTAAAAATCTTTTGTGTGATTTTTGGAAGCATTCTCATGGGGGCCTTTTGAAGGGATTCATACAATGATCCCTCGATTTTTTATGGTCCTATTTACAATGGCTCCTTTGTGGGGATTTGGGCTTCCTCTTGATAGCTCCTTGGCAATATTTTTGGTCTCTTCAGTGTGTTTTCACAATAGCTCCATGATGGAGGTGGGGTATTTTTACAAGAGGCATTTCATAGATTTTTTTGAGACAGTTTAAATAATGGTTATGTAATGGTGTCTTGGGGGAGGATCAGAGATTTGATTTAAACTGTCTGAGCGATGTTGGATTTGCGAGCATTTTCCCTGTTAAGTCTACATTTATTGGACCACAGCCCCCATTTTATGCCACAAAGAGCAAAGAGAAGACAATCATAATCACGGGATTTCCACTGCAGTTGCAGGGAAAGGGCTAGAACAGCCATATTGCAGACAGCTGAAGATAACACCACCCTGCAGCTCATAGAGGAAAAAAAATTGAATCTGCTATGAATCTTTCCATGCTTACAGACTGCAACAATCCCAAACTGATCATCTGTGATGGTCCATCAGTGAGACAAGCCAACACTGACCCCCTGCCAGCTATCAGTCGCCTACAGAAAAAAACGTCAGCAAAGGCAGATGTGTGGGGTAACCCTAGAAGACAGCCAGCCATGATGGGTCAGGTGCAGCTTCTCTTGGAGATGCACCTGATCATGACCCAGTAAATCAGCCACGGCCCAGCATGTTACTAAACTGAAACTCTAGCCAGTCTTGTGTGGTTGCACCTCCTAAAAGGAGAAGTGAGCCTTGCCCAGAATTGTTGCTTCTCTGACCAGAGAAGGCAAAGCTCTGAGGTGACAGTGTGGGGATCTCCGCTCGGTCAGGGGACGTGCATCCTTCTGACTCCTTCTCTCAGCTGCAGTGGCCAGCACCTCCAACAGCATACCTGCTGTAGACTGAGCTGTGTTTCCTTGCCCTCTGCCCCCTGCCCTCCCTGTTCATGCCATTAGTGCCCACACACACACCATTAGTGACCACTCCTCCCAGACCTGAGCATGTCCTTATGGATATTTGAAAAGTTCAGATCATGGAAATCATCCCAGCCTTGACAAAGGTTTTATTTCTGGCTATGAGGAGGGCTCCTGTTTGACTCCCAATTCCAAAGCACCAACGACTTTTAAGGTCCATGCCTGAGGTTCTTCCTTACCCCCTCTATCTTGGCTCTACATTTACGAAGTACCACCAGAGGCTCATTGGAAGACTCCCTTCTACAGATTTCACGCAGCAGTCATAAAAAGACATACTGCCCCAGAGAGACAGTTGCAGTCTTGTTACTAACCTTTCCAAGCTGTTTTTTTTATTATTATTATTTATATTTACATGGCCCGCAGGTGCATCCAGCCTGGCCAATATCCAGGGAAGTGACCTTGTGCTGCCATGCTGATACCTGCCATGCTTGTGTTACCAGCTGAATGGCTCCCAACTCTCTTCACAGCTCCAGCAAGCCTCTTCCAGACCTGAGAAATGGCGACAGAACTGCTCCCCGGCAAAGCAGAAAATCAGAGGTGGGGTTGTCGTGTTTTCTTCACAGACTTTTGTAGAGGGATATGGAAAACATAGAGAGCATAAAAGGAAGAGTGGAAGGTACTGTGGAATATTTTGGGAGAGATAGGGGTGAACGTGGGCCACAACAGTGACAGTCTTATCCCTGCTAACTCTTGAGGATGGATCCCAGCCTGGTTCCCTTTTTGCGCACTCCCCTGACAGCAAGCATGAGTTTCTCACCCAGGGATCCAGTTGGCTTGCTCCACAGTAAAGCCAGATTGTAAATCAACATGTATGAAGTGGAGGATCAAAGAGTCTGGGCTCTTCCATGATCGCAGCCACAATAATCTGCCCATCCCAAACTGGTAAACCACTGCTGAAGAAGAATCTGGAGTGGCCTGCTTCTGCTCTGGGCTTGAAGGAGAGCTTGAGTGCCTAAACACTGCCCTCGTTTTCCAGGAACGTCAGTTGCTCTATAAGAAATCACCTCTTCCTGCAAACCTTGTCTTGTTTTCAACTGAAGAACATCCATCAGGCAGCTGGACTGAAAAAGAATAAAGACATTTCTTGACCCATGGCTTGTAACAAGAGCTGAAATGCAGCAACTGACTTTTTCTCCAAGAAACTGCAACACAAGAATTGAAATAGGACTCACATGTCCTCAAATGAGCAGCTCGATGCAATGCCTAGCTGGAGCCAGTGGGCACTTGGAGTGCTGTACCCTCTGAGTGCCTCTAGCTGGCAGAGGATTATCCTCTAGAGGATAAACGTCCTCTAGATCCATCCTCTAGAGGATGTTCCCAGATCTGGTGGTGGCTTTTGTCAGTTTTGACCAAAGTGACTTACAGTTGACTCAGTTCCAACATTTCTTCCTCTGCCTTCCCCAAACCATTCCTCCTCCCATAATACCACCACAATTCTGTGTGCCCAGCAAGCATGATGAATTTGTCTAGTGTGGGACCAAAGGTATGAGAGTCCAGAAAAAAATGGAAGCTCTTAAGAATAAAAATGCTGCATTTTTGGGTTTGTTTTTAGGGTTTTTTTAAGATCTGGTATGCAAAACTGGAAAGGGTGTGGGAAATCAAAAGAATGTTTAACATAAAATATTTTCTCTGAGAATGAACAATGAAAGACATCAGTCTAATGTTTAACAGGATTTTAGCTCTGTTGCATTTAAGCCTCAAAAAGACTTTTTAGAACTTAAGAAGCATTTAAAATAAAATCACTTTGTTCACAAATCAAAATTGGTTTGTAATGTTTTTGCCTGTACTTAGGCTAAAGCTCTTGTTGATCTCTCATCTGTCTCTCTAGAGTTCTTGCATGTCTTTACTCCTCCGACATCACAGACTAGTGCCTGTGACTCACGCTGCCACTGCGAGCTCTTGGGGTATATGAAGGCAGACAAGTCTGGCATGGCCCTGTCCTATCTGTCTTTGATGCACTCTCAGCCCTTCAAAAATCCATTTATCTGTTCCTTGAAATCCTTGAGCCTCCCTATGACAGAGTTATGCTCGTTTCTGCCATATCAGTCATTTTCCCAAAATACACAGCCAATTGTGGAAGTGTTGCATTTCTCAGATGACTCTGATGGACAATGACAGTTCTGAAAACTTTTATCGCTGTGAGGTAAGGTACAGTAGGGAAGGACAGGAAGGACAGGAAGGAAGGGACAGGAGAGATTTCGACCATGATCCACAAGAAACAGTAAAGGCAAAATGTCTCAGGCTTTGAATTTGGGTTCTGCACTGTTGGTCCCAAGTGAAATGGCTTGACTTTCTAAGGAGAAAGACTGACTACATTTGCGAGAAGCGCTGGAGAACAGCCTGAGGTGTTGGGCTTCATGGGCATCTCGTCTCAATGTACTTAGCCTACATGACCTGGAGATAGTCTCTCTATATTTATTCTGGGGCAAAGCAGATTTGATTTGCAGCATGAGAGGCAGTGTAACAGCAGCTTCCCCAGCATGGCTCGTTCAGGAGATACTGAGATAGGATGTGCTGCAGCTCTGGTGAGTCAAGCCAGTGCATCTGCTGGGTAATTGCTTCCCTGATGTCCTAGCACAGGGATGGGAGAACACTTCAGTCACCGGGAGTGCTGTGTTTCGGTCAGGCCCTTCTGCAGGGTAGTCCTGGGGGCACGAGGAGCCAGGCCCCAGCTGGCCTGAACAGGTCTGACGCACGTAAGGTTCAGTACCAGTATTCTGGTTACCGTGTTACTTGCCACAGTTATTGTCATAAGTTTATTTGTACGTTCTTTGTGAGCCATATGATGTACCTTGCTCTTGTTCATACATTTACAAAGTCGATGGGTTTTATTTTCTCTATTTTAATTCCTTTTTCCTGTTTTAAAATACTTATTTAAAAGGAAAAAATATATGAAGAACAGTAATGTGGAGAGCAACTCAATGTATCTGTCAATATTCTAAAACAAAGAATGCATATCTATTTCATAAACATACAGTATAACAGTACTTTCGGTGCAGTATTTTTCATCATTTGTGATATAAAGGTTAATTTCAATATGCAATTTTTACCTTAGTTTTCCCCAGATGCAAAAGATCATCTGAAAAAAATAAAGGGAGCCATGGATTTTTTTTTAACAGTCTTCAATACTGTCATAGGTTTCGTATATATCCCCGGAAAATCAACACAAGGTGGATGCAAGAGCCTGATTTGATGTGTCTGTTGGGAAATGAGGAGCACACAGCAGGAAGGCAAAGTACCGTCCAGGCATATGCTTTTTATCTCTGTTATTCCGGGCTGCGTCTCTCGTGGACTGACAGTCTGTTCTGACACTCTGGTGTCACGCATCCCTCTTAATTTTAAGCTCCAAGAGGACCGTATGATGATGCAGTCTAACACAAAGTTTCACCTACGGGCACCTGCCTCCAGCACAATAATTACTGCTTGAACTAGATCTAGAGAAAGAGGCACTGCATACTCATTTAAAGATTCTACATGGCAGAGCATCTGCCAACTCTGAAGGTAGCAGCTAACTGCCCTCCTGCCTAAACACTGATTTCTCATCTCCGGCTGCTGGATCTCACCAATCCTTTGCTTGCTAGATTAGTACGACTAAGGTCTCGCAAATCCTCCAAACTCTCGTTCCACATGCAGCCTCAAAACAGACTGATCCTACCCCTCTGAGAAGGAAGCTTATGAATTAATGATCAGCCTCTAGGCCAGGATAATATCTTAATCTCCATGTACAGATTTCTTAACTAGGAATTTGTTCTACATTTAGCTGAGAATTTATCTCAGGCCACTAACAATGGCTCTGTACTGACTACCTGACTAAATGTACAGCTTCAGGTTTTAAAATTCAATCCCAGGCACCTGGCAGGATGGAAATGAGCTCGAGGGCAGGGGGAGAGCGGAGGCGGCAGCCACCATGAGCTCAGGGTTGTCAGCTGGAGGCGATCTGCCGGAGATGTTGAGTTGTGTGTGTGGGAAGAGCTCAAAAATAGCACTTGCTTAAAAATCCTGCGATTTTAAATCAGTCTTCTGCGGCCTCACTCCGGATTTGGCTCTGGCAGTTCCAGCAGAGCCAATTCCAGGGTGTTTACCCTTGAGGAGTGACACAATGGGAAGGCAGAGCGTGACCCATGTCCGGCATTTGGTGAGGGATCTGCCTGTGCCTCCAGGCCCATCCCCACCAAGACAATGATCAATTAAATTGTAATATTTCACATAATCACAGAATGGTGGTGGTTGGAAGGGACCTCTGGGGATCACCCAGTCCCACCCCCTGCCAGAGCAGGGTCACCCTGAGCAGGTGGCACAGGAACGCGTCCAGGCGGGTTTGAATGTCTGCAGAGACGGAGACTCCCCCACCTCTCTGGGCAGCCTGTGCCAGGGCTCTGCCACCCTCAGGGTAAAGAAGTTTTTCCCTGTGTTGAGGTGAAATGTCCCGGTTTGTGCCCGTTGCCCCTTGTCCTGTCCCCGGGCACCACTGAGAAGAGCCTGGCCCCATCCTCTTGCCCCCGGCCCGTTGGCTATTGCTGAGATCCCCTCTCAGCCTGCTCTTCTCCAGTGAACAGCCCCAGGGCTCTCAGCCTTTCCTCAGCACAGAGATGCTCCAGGCCCCTCATCATCTTCGTAGCCTCTGCTGACTCTCTCCAGTAATTCCATATCTTTCTGGAACTGGGGAGCCCAGAACTGGGCCCACTGCTCCAGCTGTGGCCTCACCAGAGCAGGGCAGTGGGGGCGGATGACCTCCCTCCACCCGCTGCCCACCCTCTGTTTAATGCCCCCCAGGAGACCATGGGCCTAATCGAGCTCCCCCAGACCTAAGCCAGCCCCAGCCCCTCCTGCCGCTGCAGGGTCACGCTCGGCGCCGCTTCTGCGCGGGCAGTGTCCGGCGACGGCGGGGTCGGGGGGGGGGGGGGGGCCGGGGCCTCCGCGGGCGCAGGCGGCGGCCGGAGCCCGTTGCCCGGCAACCGCGAGGCACCCCCCGGGGCGGGGTAGCGCGTCGGCGCGGCGCAATGACGTCATCAGAGCGCGTCGCGCGGGGAGAGGGAAGGGCGGGGGGGAGGCGAGGTGCGCGGGCCGGGCCCTCTCCCCGCGGCGGTGAGTGCGGCCGGGCCGCCCTGCGCGGGCGCCGCCGCCTTTCGAGGCCGGGGGGAAGCGGGACGGCGGGGCTGCGGGACGGCGGGGCTGCGGGCGGCCTGAGGCCGCCGGGGCGGCGCGGGGCGGGAGAGGCCCGGGCGGGGCAGGGAGGGAGGGGGAGAGAGAGAGGGAGGGAGGGGCGGCGCGGCGCGGCGGGCGGGCGCCCCCTGGCGGCGCGGCGGGCGGGCCGTGACATGTGGCCGTGCTGGCTGTGCCCGCAGGTGCCGGGCGCCATGGCCCCCCCCAAGGACATCATGACCAACTCGCACGCCAAGTCCATCCTCAACGCCATGAACGCCCTGCGGAAGAGCAACACGCTCTGCGACGTCACCCTCCGCGTGGAGCACAAGGACTTCCCGGCCCACCGCATCGTCCTGGCCGCCTGCAGCGACTACTTCTGCGCCATGTTCACCAGCGAGGTCGGTGCGCCCCGAGACCGCGGGCTGCTGCCGGGCCTGGGTGCTCTGTGGGTGGAGGAGGCAGGGCTGCCCAATGCTTGGGCTGCTCTCTGTCAAGCTGCTCAGCAGCTGGCCCTGGATCCCCCCCATGGTGGCCCTGGGTCCCCCCCATGGCATCCCTGGATCCCCTCATGGTGGCCCTGGGTCTCCCCATCATGGTTCTAGATCCCCCACCATGGTGGCCCTGGATCCTCCCATGCTGGCTCTAGATCCCCCCCATGGTGGCCCTGGAGCCCTCTGAATCCTCTCCTGGTGGCCCTGGATCCCCTCACGGTGATTCTAGGTCTCATTGTGGTGGCCCCAGAGCCCTTTGTCGTGGCATGGTGGGAGTTAGAGGCTGCAGTTGGGACCGTGGTCCTGAATCATTGTCAGCTGCGTGACCAGCCTGTGCACCAGAGAGCTGCCAGGCTGAGCTGGGAAACAGGAAGGCTCTGATACATCTACTGATTTTTCTAGCTGTGGTTTATGGTCTTCATGCTTCTGGGCATCTTTCTTGCCGAGGGTACCAGCCCTGGTGCAAACTGTGTGAGTTGTGGTGTGTGTCTTAAACCGGGTGGTGAATTAAGGCAGCCCTTTAAACCTGAAATGGAGGGTATTTAACTCGTGTTCTGGTCTCTGTTGCATGCTGGCTGATCAGCTGGTACGTGTTGCGTTGTGCTCTTGCAGAGGATGTAACCTCTGGCACTGGGCTGGGGGGAGGCTGTCAGCCCGGGTTGCTGTGCTTGGCAAATCTTGCTCCTGAGGACCTTTGCTCTCACAGTACGTACTGTATTGACTCTCACTGCCTGCACGCTGGTTTTTCGAAATCACTGGAAGGTAATGTTTGAGCTAAAGCTAGCACTCGTCATATTGTTAAATATGAGATGCTTTGCCTGGCTTTGTCTTGTGTAAGTTTGAATCAATCTGTGTGGCTTTTTGTTACAGAAGATGCTTTCCTTATCCTAGCAACTTCCTCATTAGGGAGAAAAATTACTAAGTAGCTCAAAGGTCCTAAAGACCTCCCTGCTAGCCTAGTAGTCCTTGCAGGAGATAATAATTTTCTGCTTTGTTTTATCCAGCAGTGAACACTGTTGGCAGAGCTGTCTGTGTGCCTGCTTCTTTCAGTGCTGTGTCGGGTGTGCAGGTGTCTTAGTTTTCATAGTCCTGTGCAAAGCAACCAAAAATAGATGTGGATCAGACCACTAGACTGGTACGTGGACTGACGACATACCAATGTATTTTCTGTCCATGTCTCCATTAAATTTGTAAATTTGTCGGTTTTATGCTCTTTCTCTGCACAAAGGAAATGTAATTAAAAAAAATAATACACAAAGCAAATTCAGTCCCTGGAGGCTGAGGTTCTGTGTTTCCCAATAGCTTCAAGGTGCGCAGCAGTAGAGCAGGCTGTCTCTGCTTCTTTGTGTTTCTGTCTACGTTCCTGTCATGCTTTTGACTTCCTGGACTTTATCAAGGCAGTCTAGAGAGATCCAATCACTTTGTGTGCTACAGAACGTTCTTTGTGGCTACTGACAAAAGCTGAGGATTTGTATACCTTGGATCTCAGCTGAGATCCTCTCTCCTTCCTTCCTTATACTCTCATTTTAACTGTAACATTGTAGTGACCTTAATTCCTAGAAAAATAAGTGTATACAGTGCCCAGTGGACATGACTGCTTGATCTTTCATGCTCCAAAATTGCCGCTGCTTTAAGGGTTTTCCTTCATTTGCTTAGTTTGCATTTTTTCCAAATTTGCTTTTTCTTATGGAAACCCCAAAAGGACAAACCTGCCAAGTGGCACACACAGTTACTGAGTGTTTGTGGGAGAGCGTTCTTTCCAGGAAATGACAGCTTGGTAGACCTCAAAGTGGACCTGCTTCCTGTGTGTGCCAGTGACGAGTATGTTGGTGAGCGTAAAGGGACGGCGTTTGGTTGCTCTCCAAACACTTGTGGGTGCAGCGTGTTTTGGCCATGGCTGTAACTTGAGGGAACTCCAAATGCCAGATTGCGTAATGGACTAGCAGTCTCGGCCAGGCTTCCTTTGCGTTTCATCGCTTGCCTCCTGCGAATGTGGGGGCCGCTTAGCTAGCTGTAGTGCGTGGCTGTTGTCACATTTAGTCTAGGCAGGGCTTTGTTCAGAACTGATCCCTGGGTTATGCCCACTGTCATTTGTGACGCTACATCTGTGCCTGGCCAGTGCAGCACTGGGACTGTCATCAGAGATTATCATCACAAAGCACTGCATTTGCCAATCCCTGTGTCTCTAGTTTCCTTCCTTCTCTCACTTCTAACATTTACCTTAAAAAGTGCTCAGTCTTATTTAGTATTAATTTCTTCCCATTTTCTGTTCCGGTTTTCCAGAATGAGGAGCAGCCACTGATCACTTGTTCAGCCCCTGGCTTTTGACAACACTTTTCTCTGACCATGTGCTGAGTAGTGTGGGAAACCTGAAATGCCCGTCAGTTCTACCTGCAGGGTTCTTCCTTGCAGTGAAAACTGAAGAGCAGTTTTAGCAAATGCTCCCCTGGATCCTGTTTTGCACTGGCATTTCTGTTTTAGTTTGGACAAGTTAGCATAACTCAGGATGTGTTTGGCTGCACCTCAGGAAGAAACTAGCCTGTCTTCTCTTGGAGGGTATGTTTCAGAAATTGAAGGCGTTTTTCCCTTTAGAACATGGAGAATTATTCTTCTTATTCTGAAAATAAACAGCTTCTGTTTCCAGGTTCTTACATGGTTATTGTCACTGTACTGTGAATGCCTTCAAGAACGCAGTGAGCCATGCATTAGCACTGTCATGCCAGCATTTCTTTTCCACTGTAGGTGAGAAGAAATTGGAGGGGTTTATTACAATATACTTTTGTGTGTCTGCATTAGTGAAGGCAAAAATGAGAAGTGGCCTTGGATAAGAAAGTGGTTCCAAAATTTTAGGCCCGTTTTCCTGCATGAGTTGCATGATTTATGGATGGGATGGGAGACAGCAACATCATGTTTCACAACAGAGCTATGACCTGCAGCCCTTCCCTTAAGGCTTTCAGCAGCTTAGGCATCCTGGGATAAAACTCCCGATGTCTCCAAGTGATCCTCCTTAACTATGGAAGTGTGTTTTCCTGGATGCTCCAGTTGATTTCTGGATCCGTACTGGTGCATACTTTTTATGATGTGTTAGAAATGTGCCTGTAGTAGGGAGTATCAATCCCTTATTGCTTTACTTCCTGCTGGTTAGCAGAACTCTGACATTAAACAATAAAGGGGGAAACTAATCTGAAATTCTCACAGCAGAGATGCAGAGATTTGTCTCATAGTGCTAAACACCTGTGAAAGGAAAGCTGCTTGTACTGTGTGTTGATTAGCATTGACCATAATTTTGCATTGCTTCTGAGTCCAAATATGTGGCTGTATTGATAAAAGAGGGACTCTCTGTCCCAGGAGCACAGCACTAAGCACTGTGTACAGTTCTCTAACGCTGCCGGTGCAGGCTGGAGCTGCAGCTCAGAGACTTCATGGGATGTTCACGATCACGTTGTCTCCACTCTGAGATCCTTCTTTAAGGTATGATGCTAGGATCCCAAGTTATTCTGTGTCACGTACATTGTGTCAAGTTACTTGAAATGGGTTACTTCCAAGCAACCTCAGCGTGTGAGTAAACTGTGAGCCAAATAACAACTAAGTAGTGGAGCGTAGCGGAAGTAGGAGGGAAGCAGGAGGTGATCATCTCTGTAGTGTTAGTGTTGTCCCCACAGTTCGTGTTTTGGTCAACAGTGTAAAGAGAGGATATGCACGGCTGATTGTTGATTGTTGAATATTGGTTGTGAGGACAGGAGCTTCTTTACCAGCTCCAGGCCGACCTGTGAAGAACAGATGTCTACAGCTTCTACCTGATGCAGTGTTATCCATTACCAGGAGGTCTGGTGCCCTTGTAATCTCCTGTCAATAGATGTTCATAACTTCTTATCCTCTTTCTTCTAAGTATGTAAGGCCTACATCTCCATTTGCTTGTTGGAGTTGTATGAATATTTTGTCTGATCAGTTCTGACCTTTGGTGACATCTGTGTCCTTTATCTGTTGTACCAAACAGCTTAGTCTTGTTTTGGGGATGTTTTGTCTAGCCCAAGTTAGGAACTCATTTTAGCTTCTAAGTGCCATGCGTGGCCTGTCATACAGCAGGTCAGACAAGGTAATTTGCTGTTCCTTTCTGACTCTGGATGCCATAAAGTTTGTTCACTGTGTCAACAGACTTGAAAGGCCTCAGATTCCTTCGAGTATCACCATTACCTCCTGTGCTTCTTTCTCGACTGTGAAGTGTATCTCTCTGCATCACAGAAATGGCTCGGTCTCAGCAGAGGCATTTCTCCCCTTTTGCTGCTGTGTCATCAAATGCCTTTGTAGGAATATCCTTGACTGCTCTAATTTTCTCTACTTGTGTATCATCTGCTTTCTCCCCAACAGTGGCAGACTCTAAGCCAAGTGATCATGCTTTGATCCTGCTTTTTGTTCGCCGAGTCTCTGCTCAATCTGTCTGTAAGCAACTCCAGTCTCATTCTTGGCCAGAAAAGTCAAGGGCTTTTATCTGAGTCGTGCTTGCACTGATGCCGACTGCTTCTTCAAAAGCTGTGGGGGAAAAAACGTTGGGTTTGCAGCATGCTGCATGGAGACATCCTTCTGTTGAGGTCCCTCCATGCTGCCAAGAGCATGCAGCTATGTGTGGGGCGTGATTAGTGAGTCCACCTGCGAGCCCATTGTTCAAGAATCATCCGATACTGCGCCAGCAGCTTTGTGACGGATGCATTAAACTATAAAGCTGATGCTTTGTGAAATACAATCTCAGTTTTGTATATATAGAGGTGCAAATTGGGTGGATTTGCAGAATTTACTGTTGCCAAAGATCGGCTGTTGAGAGGGTAACGTTCCTTGGAAAAAATAATTATTCCAAAATGATATATCTTGGAGATGATAAAATGGTAATAAGGGGACAAAGTCAGGATTGTGTAAGTACCATCACTGTATGTACTATCATTTTACTTTCAAATATTTAAGCTAAACCTACATGTAAGTTTTAACTCTGAACTTTCTGGCCTATAGTCATTTTGTTTAGGGACCTTTACCATAGGCTTGCAGAATGGATCGGGAATTGGACAGTTAGGAAAGATTTTTGTTTGGTTTGGTTTTAGAGCAGAGTGTTGAGGTGAGGCAATCCCAAGCACAAATACAAGCTGGGCGGAGAATGAATGGAGAGCAGCCTTGCTGAGAAGGATTTGGGGGTGTTGGTTGATGAGAAGCTCAACACGAGCTGGCAACGTGTACATGGAGCCCAGAAACCACCCGCCACCTGGGCTGCATCCCCAGCAGCGTGGGCAGCAGGGCGAGGGGGGGATTTTGCCCCCTGCTCCGCTCTGTGAGACCCCCCTGCAGTGCTGCCTCCAGCGCTGGGGCACCAACAGCAGGAGGACACGGAGCTGTTGGAGCGGGGCCGGAGGAGGCCCTGGAGATGCTGGGAGGGCTGGAGCCCCTCTGCTGCGGGGACAGGCTGAGAGAGCTGGGGGGGTTCAGCCTGGAGAAGAGAAGGCTCCGGGGAGACCTTCCAGCCCCTTCCAGTCCCTAAAGGGGCTCCAGGAAAGCTGGGGAGGGACTCTGGAGCAGGGAGGGGAGCCATGGGACGAGGGGGAAGGGTTTTAAACTGAAAGAGGGGAGATTTAGATGAGATACGGGGAAGAAATTCTTTGCTGTGAGGGCGGTGAGCCCCTGGCCCAGGTTGCCCAGAGAAGCTGTGGCTGCTCCATCCCTGGAGGGGTTCAAGGCCAGGTTGGACGGGGCTTGGAGCAACCTGGGCTGGTGGGAGGTGTCCCTGCCCGGGGCGGTTGGAACTGGATGATCTTTAAGCTCTGTTCCAACTGTAATCATTCTATGATTCTCTGTAAATTCTGCAGCGTGTCACACGCATCCAGCCCGGGGGGGATCCGCCTGGACTGTTCCTTGTAGTAAAGCTGGGAGTTACTGCTTGGAGGAGAGAGTTTAGTTGCCACACAAATGACGCATGTAATTTCCACTATCTCTATTCTCAGCTGGCTCATTCTACAACGCAGTTTCACTGTTGACCAGACCCATAACGAACTTTGTGTCTTTTACTCACCCTGTAAGTGAATTCTCTAGGGAAATTCCCTCCTTCCCCTTATTCTTCCAGTGAGCGCAAGAAGAGAAAGGACAAATCTCTGTTGAAACCTCTCTGACAGATCACGTTTTGGAAAAGTACTGAGCATCGTCGGCTTTTTGATTGCATTATTGAAAAATAAACCTTTGTCTCCCTTCTAACTTGCAGCTCTCAGAGAAAGATAAACCCTATGTAGATATCCAGGGACTGACAGCCTCCACCATGGAAATCCTGCTAGACTTTGTATATACAGAAACTGTTCACGTGACAGTAGAAAACGTCCAAGAATTGCTCCCAGCTGCGTGTCTGCTTCAGCTGAAAGGTAATTGCCAGGTATCAGCACAAATTGCACAATCGCTGCTGTTCAGAGATTTGGGTTGTCTGACCTTCTGTGAATGGAAGACAGATTGTGGGAAGCATGATGTTTAATAAGTACTTGTGTCAGACTTCTTCTGTTGTCTTGTGCGCTGTGATCTCATTGGTAGAGGAACTGACCTGGGTGGAAAAAAAGATGATAAAACAGATTATTGTTCCATGCTTTGGGCTACTGTATTTCTGCGTGAGAATTCCCAGGAGGAACTGTGGGCTGCATAGCACATAAATGTTACAGCTTAGTCAACTTACAGTAATAAGCAAATCCTTGATGTCATTTGACTTGCCATCGTAGCGTGTCTGGGTTGTAACAAACATATCATTGCATGTGCACCTGGGGAGCTAGCCCAGGCAATTATCCCAAATCCCAGGCAACTATTGGAGAAAACCTAGAAATCTGGTAGCCATATCCACTAGCATATACATTTTTTGTGTATAATCCATGAAGCTGAGTACAATTCACTTTTCCTAGTATCAGATTTATTTAATTTTTGTGTTTAAATAGAATAGCCAGAGATCAAAACAGCCCAAACACATGGTCTACTGCTTAGTGTTTTCACATCCCTCCAAAGAAATATTTGCATGTGTGTGTTTCTGTAGTATTTATGGGCTTGTTATTTGAGTTGGATTTTCGTCGTTGTTCAGAACTTTCTTTTCTGAAGCCCTTTCCAAAGCAGTGGATTGATAGTAAGCATGCAGTGTTCATTCACCCCTCCAATTTTCCGTAGGTGTGAAACAAGCTTGCTGTGAGTTTCTAGAAAGCCAGCTGGATCCATCAAATTGTTTGGGCATTCGGGATTTTGCTGAGACACACAATTGTGTTGATCTAATGCAAGCTGCAGAGGTCTTCAGCCAGAAACATTTTCCAGAGGTGGTTCAGCATGAAGAGTTTATCCTCTTAAATCAAGAAGAGGTTGAAAAGCTCATCAAGTGTGATGAAATTCAGGTAAAACCTGAAAAGTACCGTTACTGTGCAAGCATTGAAGTAAAACGTTGAAACCAGTCAGAAATCAGTCCATACTTTTAGGGTGGACTTCTCACACACTTCCTGAATTTGAAATTTAATTTTCAAGAAGCTTATTCTAATTTTTTAGCCACGTAATCTGAAATTGATCAGTAATATATAACTTTTATGTAAGAATTTGCTGTCACACAAGCGTTTCCTGCAAGTAAGGCAATTGCAGTTTGTTACCTCTGCAGAGTTCTCGTTTCCTTGCCTCCTCCTTTCCCTGGAGGAGCTTTCAGAGACAGAGGAGCTCCAAAGCTGTGCAGGAGCTCCAAAGACAAGTTTTCTCAATGCCTACATTTCAGAAATGCCCTCGCGAGTTTCACTTCTATTTGTAGACCTTTGCATGCTACTCAGCAGCACAAGGAATGTGTGTGTCATCCCAGGCATTCGGGTGTCCTCTGCTTTTACAAGCAGCAGAATTCGTGATGGTGCAGGGCAGTCTGACTCTTCAGGGAGTTATATGCAAATTTTGTTCCCTTAAGGTTGGTTTCTGGAGGATTTACTATTTGGCTGAAACCTGTCAAATACTTTTTTCTGAATTTTCTAGGAATATGTGCATTCTTGAGAATTGAAATAAGTTGAACGTTCCTTGATAATGGGGAGGGAACTTGTTTTTTCTTATTGAGATGGACTTTGTCAAGAGTTGACGCGTGCTTCTGGTCTAAAAGAAGCGATTGAAGCAATCGCTGTTCAGAGTTCACAGTAACACCAACTCTTAGAAGCAAAATGATGTAAGCTATATCTCTGGTGGAATTCCTGAAAAGCCAATCCAGGGGAGAATTCTTGATGTATGCCTTGAAAAGTCTGCCTTGAAAGTGCCTTCAGCCAAGCTGACATCCTCTTGTTAATAAGTTGGCTGGACAGAGAACGTGCAAGATAGCAGTGAAAGACCCTGGCACAGGCTGAGATCAGCAGCGGAGAAAGGCTGAGTGTGTTTGGTGTTTAACAGGCCACGGCTTTAATGCTGTGAGGGTTTGAGCTTACGTGGGTTGTGGTGAGTACTGACATAATGCTTCTGGACAGCGGAGAGGAAATAATGAGGAACTTGAGAAGGACCCAGCCAAGCTAATCAGATGATCCACACAGGCGAAGTAAAATTCACTGTGGATTGGAAGGGCTGATTTAGCCCTGCACACGCACGGTGAGGTGTGCATTCACTGGAATACCTTAAGAAGGGGAAGGGAGCAAATCTGGCGCTGTGCTAGCGCGGAGGTGATGGGCTGTATCGGAGGGCACAGAGGGAACACCCTTGGAAAATCCCCTGGCTGCTGGAGAAGTGTAATGGCAGGTCCTCGCTGTGATGCTGTGTTTAGTGTTACTCATTGTTTATTGGAAAACAGAAACGATTTCATGAATAGCAAAACTGTTAAATATATGAGAGAACAGTCAGTTCAGGAGGGAATAAAAAGATGTGGGATTATTGCATCTAAGGAGGAGGTGGGGAAAATTGGAAACAATACAGTACTCTGCTCTCCTTTTGTGAGCTCTATTTGTCCTTTCCCTGTAATCCAAATAGAAAGAGGCCATTTTAAATTACACTGTAACAAATATAAATCAATGGCTTGGAAGGATTGCCTTACGTAATTAACCTCTGTGGCTCCCCGCTTCAGAACATTCTGCAGCAGACAGCTTCTAACTGAACTTCAAAGTGGACCAGTCATGTATCAGTGGGAAGGCTCAGCCCTCTTATTGCAGTAGCTCCTTTTATCTTCATATTTAATAACAGTTAACAGACCTCATGATAATAAATTCATGTCTGATTTGCTTTTGCATTGGATGATCCGAAGACGTGCAAAAAGAAAACCAAGCCGAAATAATATACGATGGGGCTTTTTACAATTCTTTCACTTTTGATAATCATAGACTAATTTGCATGTCTGTGCTTAGTGCGCACTGGAGCTGCTGTATTTGTAAAGCTGTCTAAAGCACCTGAGGGTCTCTGCAAGTATCAGATTTAGCTGGTTTAGTCAGTGTAATCTCTGGAAGTGGCGTAAGCACTGGCATGCACTGATCCTAGGTGGAGAGAGAAATAAACTAGTCAGAACGGTAACATTCACACCCTGAATTCTGAATTCACACCTGGTTCTCCACTCTGAAATCCAGTTGTTTATAGTTTCTTAAATGTGGATTGAGATAAAAAACCTTAAATGTACCTGGTATGGCTCGGGTGTTAAAGGAGCAGTGTGTGGGCACAGGGCTGCAAGAGGTTGAGACGCTGCTCCGTAAAAAAAGAACGTGATTCTGATCATCTTTATGATGGTGCTTTGCATTTTGCAGGACGGTAACTCCTGCTGCGCTGAGAAGTCGGGGGAGCTGCCCTGCGCGTTCCTGCCTCTCACTGGGCTCCCTCGCAGCGGGGGGCTCCCAGCTCCTGGCCCGGCTGCCTACCACAAAGCTCACTCTCCTGGCACTTGTTGATCTTAGCTGTAAAGAAAAAACAAATGCAGTTCTAAGGAAAATAAAATGAGGAAATTTCATAGTGCTTGTAAATACAGGTCGTGTGAATTCCCATAACAGGCTCTTCCTTTGAATGTCCTGCTCCCTTGCTCGCTGTGAAGCAGAACTTCCAACAGCCTGGAAGTTGTCTGTTCCACAGCAGTTGCTGGAATATTATGCTGCGGTCTGACCAGCGTGTGCCTCCTCTTTCCAGGTGGATTCTGAAGAGCCGGTTTTTGAGGCAGTTATAAACTGGGTGAAGCACTCGAAAAAAGAACGGGAAGCATCGCTGCCAGAACTGCTGCAGTACGTGCGCATGCCGCTCCTCACCCCCCGCTACATCACGGACGTCATCGACACCGAGGTATCGGCAGCCCGGGTCCACGGACACGGAACAGCTGGGAGCCAGTGTCTGTGTGTGATTGCTGTGTCCCTGGTTAGACTCCTGCCGTCCTAACACAACACGTTAATAGCTGCTTTCTCTGCTGATGCTTTTCGATGCTGACGCTATGGAGTTGTCCCTGTTCAGCTGCAGTGCCCACTGAGCTACTCAAAGTAGTTTGCTGTGCCAGCAGTTACAGCATCCTCCTTTTCAGCTGGGCGCGCGCCCCGTCCAGTGCAATTATTCATATATGTAGCACCTTTCCGTCGTCATCTGTTACAGTTTTTTAACAAGTGCTTTCTGTCTTCCATTCGTAAGCGCTAGCAGGTCTCCAGCTGGCTGCTGGTGTGCGATCCTGGAGAGGAGATGGCTCCTCAGAAGTGTTTTAGGTGCAGGTGGCAAGCACGTACCTTTGAATGGGGACAGCGGCTGTGTAGCTCCAGGGCCAGCACGCAAGTCAGAGCCGTGTCTACTGCTGCTCTGTGTGGCTGGGGTGTTGCGGAGGCAAACCAAAATGTGAATGATGATAGATAATTAAGCTTTTGTGATGGAAGTTTAATTCCAAACAGGAAGCGCCACTGACCCCAGGCAAGGTTTGACAGGAATGCAGAGAAGTTCAGACCAGCATTCTGGTTCGATGGTGGCGTGAGGTGATCGGTGGTTCCTAGCCCTTGTCACCTGACAGGCGCTGAATGTTGAACGACTGTCCTCTCCACATAGAGAAAGGGCTGATTTAGCACCAGTCATCTACAGTGTGATACAGCTGCCTTTTACAGATGTTCTTAGATAAGGGCAGCTAACGGGTAGTTATTATAACAGTCGGATTGTTATCGTCCAACATAAACTGAAATTGAAGCTAATGCGAAAGGGACTGGTACCAAAACAATTAGATCTGTTCCAAGACCAGTCTAAGACAGTGCGTGTACCGGGCCTCAGCTTTCTTAGCACACAGAATGGCCTCTCTGGTCTGGAAGTGACACACAGTGGTGGGACATCGTCATCTCGGGGTAGCGTGGAGATAAGAGCATTGGCCCTGTGTGGCATCATCTGCTCTGAACACCCTGGCCTTCCTGCACAAGCACCAAGGACTTGTAAAAATAAATCTTAACTTACTGCAGCAGCATATAGCCCCCAACAGCCAAAGGGGACTGAGCACTGAACGTTCAGGAGAGGTTGGCCCAGGCCCTCAGCGCGGGAAGGGAATTGCACGGCATTGTGCAAGGAGGAGATGGGGCTGTCCTTGGGCAGCAGTGCCCCCTGCTTCTTTTAAAGAGGACCTGTAGTCTCTTCATAGCTCCGTGTCCCGTTTGCACAGGGATCGAGCTAACGGATCCAACTGAACTGCTTCGTTGTGTTGTGCTCCTTGTCCCTTCTTTTATGGCAGGTGCATGCGTAGTTTCACTTTTAGTCCCCCTTGTCAGACATACTTCTGCGGGCTTAAATGTAGCAGAAGTGGCTTTTCCTTAGTTTTCCGATATAGTTATTTTCATTATGGAACCCACAGTGCCAGACTTCACGTGAGAACTGAGCCATATCTTTTCAGCTGCAGTCCAGTCTTAAGTTGACTTTGCATTTCCTTGCGTGCACCATGCTACAGCCTGCACACAAGTCATTTTAATGCTGTCTGAACTGACAAGAGTTGGCTTTAGGACAGTTCTTATGAAGGATCTTAAAATACATTGCATGTACCAGTGACTCATGTTTTTCCTCAGCCTTTTATTCGATGCAGTCTGCAGTGCAGAGACCTCGTAGATGAAGCGAAGAAATTTCATCTTCGGCCCGAGCTCCGGAGTCAGATGCAAGGACCCAGGACAAGAGCACGTCTAGGTGAGCAGCAAAGGAAGGGACACTGAGGAGGTCTGGGGCGTTGGCAGGCGTTGCATTATACCCCATGTCTCGTGCCTTGCAATCGCACTGAAGCGCTTCACAGCAGCAACTCGTCAATCCACAGTCCCCAGTGGTACAGAAAGGGGACTGGAGGAAGGGACAGAGGTACGTTTTTTTCAGAGCACAATTGCTTAGTGGCAGCACGGGGGACTAGTTGGTTGCCTTTAATCCCAGGCCTCTGCTGTAACCATAAAACCAGTTTCCTGAGTCGGTGGTACCTCCAGATACGTTCGACTCGGTATGCAGCTGTCCAAGAAGCATGGGAAGAGTTTCTTCCTGTCTAAAAAAGCAGGTATCAGTGTCAGAAATAAAAAGAGCTGGAAGGTGAGACAGCTGTGTTACACTGAACATAAGTTTTCAACAGGGAATCTTACAGGGAAAACACAATGAGGGAGATGGAGAGGTCCCTCTTTCCTTTCAGAGATACTTTCCCCCCCTGGTCTTGCTAAGGCAAATAAATCATAGAATCATAGAATACCAGCTTGGAAGGGACGTCAAGGATCAGCTGGTCCAACCTTTCTTGTCAAAAGCACAGACTAGACGAGATGGCCCAGCTCCCCGTCCAGCTGAATCCTAAGTGTCCAATGTTGGGGAATCCACCACTTCCCTGGGGAGATTATTCCAACGGCTGATTGTTCTCATTGTGAAAAATTTTCCTCTTGTGTCCAATTGGAATCGCTTCAGGAGTAACTTGTACCCGTTACCCCTCATCTTTTCCACGTGACTCCTTGCAAAAACAGAGGCTCCATCTTCTTTGTAGCCACCCTTTAAATACTGGAACATGGTGATAAGGTCTCCCCTAAGCCGTCTTTTCTCAAGGCTGAACAAACCCGGTTCTCTCAGCCTTTCCTCATAGGGCAGGCTTTCCAGTCCTTTGGTCGTCTTTGTGGCCCTTCTGTGGACCCGCTCCAGGCTTTCCACATCTTTTTTGCATAGCGGGGACCAAAACTGAGCTCCGTGTTCCAGGTGTGGCCTGACCAGCGCTGAGTAGAGTGCGGTAATGACTCTGTCTCTGCTGGTGATGCCCTTGGTGATGCAGCCCAGCATCCCGTTGGCTTTCTTTGCCGCTGCAGCACTCTGTTCACTCGTATTGAGCTGCTTGTCCACCAGGACCCCCAGGTCTCTTTCCAGAGAGCAGCTCCCCAGCGGGTAGATCCCAGCCTGTGCTGCGCTCCTGGATTATGTTTTCCCAGGTGCAAGACCTTACATTTGTCCTAGTTGAACTTCATAAGGTTCTTGTTAGGCCACTCTTCCAGCCTGTCCAGGTCTTCCTGCAGGGTGGCTCTCCCTTCCCAAGTGTCCACTTCCCCACTCAGTCACTCAGTTGGATGTCATCAAATCATGATTTCTTCTTCTATTTCAGTAACTCCTACCAAGCACAGTCACTGAATTCTTGGGAAAATGCTTGACTTGGGGCTGTTTGTGTTAGAGCAACATAAACACTATGAATGACCTGCAGCAGAAGGAAAAGTATTTTACTGGCTTCTTCATGACTGTCACTGTTCCTCACCTGACACCCCCTCTCTCATCTTCAGACACTCGGGACTGTCTGTGCCATGCCTTTGTCCCGGGCGCACTCACAGGGCGCTGCCGTCGGCGCCAGCGTTGACCGCTCTTCCTGCACGCAAACCTCCCCGCATGTCCTCCGGTGCCGCTGCTTGTGCAGTGGGGAGGGGACCCTCAAAAACCCTTCGTGGCCATTTCCTGTTATTAACACTGTTTTGAGGGACAGAAAGCAGTTTATCCACTAAAGGAGGAGGGTAAATTTGATTAGAGGGTAAATTGATTAGATTTCTTTGGCCTGAAGGGAATGTTGTTACGATGTGGTTTGACCTCCGGTATAGTCCAGGTCACAGCGTGTCTCCTGTTTTTCTGGGAACATCCTACACGGGTTTCAGTGACATACAGTTCAGCTCAACCTGTCATTTTAGAAAGACGCGTTTCATTTTGTTCTTAGTTGAAGCGTTTCACCTGCTAGAGGAGACATCACAAAACTGTTTTATTGTTTAATTATGCAGGCAAAAGCTGTGCACCTTATTGCTAAGGTTCATCATCTGGATTCAGCTCTCCCTCTTTTAATTGATTCAATACCATCTGCTATCAGCAATGCTCTTATCTTGTGTCACTTATAAACTGTGATATAGTTGTGTATTAATTTTCTATAGGATAAATTGAAATGATTGCGCTTTTAGCTGTCATACTGTACAGGAGGCTCTCCAGGTTGTTGTTGGAGCTCTTTTGTGAATCCTTCCCAGTTATTTTTTTATATTATTCTCCTTCATCTGATGCGGAAGCTGTTTTGCTTTGTGACAGACAGCGTCTTGTTGAATCTTTGTTGCTCGGTGTTCAGTCCTTCTGCAAGGAAAAGCTGGACTCTCAGCTCTGGTAAAACTCCCTGTTGCAGAAAGGGCCCAAAGATAGGTTTAGGCTGGACATTAGGAAAGAATTCCTCACAGAAAGAGTGGTCGGACACTGGAATAGGCTGCCCAGGGAGGTGGTGGAGTCACCATCCCTGAATGTGTTTAAGAGCCGTTTAGACGTGGTGTTGGGGGATGTGGTGTAGGGGAGAACTTTGTAGAGTGGAGCTGATGGTTGGACTCGATGATCCCAAGGGTCTTTTCCAACCTAAATGATTCTGTGATTCAAGAGATGCTCATCTATTTTTAAAACTATGATAGAAACCTACCACCAAGGCAATCATTACAAGGGAAGTTAAAGCTTACCAGGTGACGAGTTCTGTTTAACTCTTCAGGGAGAAAATAAGAAAAATCTCGGAGAACGGAAAGTAGAGGGAAGGCAGCTTTGAAATAAAATACATAAGATTTAAGAGACAATTTCTCTGCAAAAATTTCATTAATTTTTCACTTGTTTCTCAGTGAAATGGTGAACAAAGGTGCCATCTGGTCTGGATGTCATTTGCAAACGAGGGGAGAAGGCCCTGTTTTGTGAGGAGGGTGCAGGGAAGCAGCCGTCCTCCTTCAGCTTTCATGGGGTGGTAAGAGGTTTGGAAAAAAAAAAAAAAATGTGGAAAGAATACAAAAGAAGATATTATCGAGCCAACTTCAGCACCTAACTTTGCCAGCTTGTCTTCTCAGAGTCCCAGTAGGAGGAACGGCCCCCCAGCAGACAGTCCCGACACCTGAGCTAGCCCGGCTGCCACCCACCCTGGAAGAGTTTCTCTCTCTTCCTCCCCGCTGGGGACGGAGGGAGCCCAGGTGACTCTCCCAAGTTAGGTGCCGGCTTCAGAGCAGTGATCAAAACAGGGATTTGGAGGCAGCTTGTTGCACCAAGGAAGGCTCAGTGTTTCTTCAGGTGATTCCCTTGAGGTGACCCTTTGGTTGTGAAGGGATTAACTTGACTTCGCTCTCCCTCTTTGCTCTAGGAGCGAATGAAGTCCTGCTTGTGATCGGCGGCTTTGGCAGCCAGCAGTCGCCTATTGATGTTGTGGAGAAATACGACCCGAAAACTCAGGAGTGGAGTTTCTTGCCAGTAAGGGACCGTTTTTGACCACCACGGGGTTGAACAGGCTGTGATCAAACACTGACCCTGTAGCATCAGCTGTGCAACATTCCTCTTTGGGTTGTCCTTGGCATTCTGCTTAGAATTTCTGACATGAATTCTGTAGAGTTGCACAGTTTTACATAGTAAATGCTGAAACCACGTTTGCAGATTTGCTGAGTAAGCTTTGTGTAAGAGGTGGTTTGTCATATTTCTGAGCAGATGAGCCTACAGAGACCCACATCTTTGTTGTGGGAGTGAGAGCTATCGTGTTTCTTACTGAAGAGGTGTTAAGCTTTAAGGTTAGTGATGGGAATTGAAATGTCAATAGGAATAGTGTAATCAGTCCTGCTTCCAGGCGGCTGCATGGTCTCTCTGGTTGCATTGTTCTTGAGCATAACGGGGGATAGCAAGGAAGAGAGAATTCCCGCACTGAGGACTATTTCTGCCCAAATTTAAAATCGCCTTTATCTGTATGCAGTGGTGGAGAATTGCCTCTTCTTTAATATTGCTAATCCCATAAGACCCTGTATCACCTGGTGTCCCAAAATTCTGTTCTCTTTTGAGAACAGCTTCGGGTATTTTCATCAAAGACTCACCCGAGTCTCCACGTTTTCCCATTAACGGTCCCCGCAGGGAGCCAGTGGGAGGCACACAAACCTCCGAGATGCATCAAAGATTCAGTAGCAGCATAAGATAAATTATATTTAATGCAAAATCTTTTAGTGCAAAGAGACCTGGCCGTGAGGAGAGGGCATGGCAGAGAGAGAGTGCAGCCAGCAGAAAGCAGACACAGTCATTCAGCGTTTTAGCTAGGGCTGTGTCCTTTAAATCCGGAGTGCTCTTTGCCTCTGCAGTAGCGGGACATTTTCCAAAAGAGCAGCAAAAGAGGATGGAAGAACAACGGTTGGCTGCTGTTCATGCATCTGTGTTATTTCCTCTCCTTGACCTTTTTATTGTTTTCACTGTTTTAGAGCATCACCCGTAAGAGGCGCTACGTTGCTACAGTGTCCCTGCACGACCGGATCTATGTGATCGGGGGATACGACGGTCGCTCTCGTCTCAGCTCAGTGGAGTGCTTGGATTATACGTCAGACGAGGATGGTATCTGGTACTCCGTGGCGCCAATGAACGTACGGCGAGGCCTGGCAGGAGCCACGACCCTCGGAGGTATGTCCCGGTCACCGGACTGACAGAGCAGTACGGCCTGTTTGGTTCTTGTGCTGAAATGCCCTGAGCTGGTGTGTGCAGAGTGGGATGGCTCCGAGGGAGGAGGTGAGTCTGAAATTCTGGTTTCTCATCATTTGGATGGAGAAATGGAAAACTTGCCCACGTATCCTGAGAGGAGCTCTGCCCCCGCTTCATTCTTACGGCACGTCTCTGTGCGTCGAGGGAAAGGAGCTCTGAGGGATTATAGAGTGGGAAGCTCCTGGGGTGGTGACGGTGTTGCGTGTTACTGAGCGCAGGACACCACATACAGCGATAACCATCCAGCACTGGGGAGAGGCTGAAACTGGAGCCTGTGCAGAGAAGGATTCTTAGGCCAGACTTGGAAGAAGAAAATCACCAAGCAAACCAGAACAATTCAGCTTGCTTGTGCTGGCAAAACAAAGGCCAAGAGGGGATGTGATTGTTCTCCCAGAGTTTAACTTGGCATGAGAAGGAAATGGGCACTACAAGAATTAAATAAGAACAAATGGTTATAAAGGAGCAGGGCAGAGTTGGTGTGGAAAGGAGAGGAAGTTTTCTAGCCACTAAAATAGCAGTTACTCTAATGAATATTCAGTGCTTTAATGCTTATATTAGAATATCTTCTTAATATTTAATATTGTTTAAATATTATTCATTTAGATTGTTCTAAAGATTAGATTTTCTAATGAAAATTCTCTTAAAAATGCAGCTGCTTTGAAGATGACAGATTTGTGAAAGCGCTGCATGAATTAGGTTATCCAATACAGGGACTGATCCTGACGATCCAGACAAGTCTTTTGGATCTGCTTTCCTTCGGCCACCTGTGTGTTTACTACCTTGTAGGCATTTACTGTGGGGAGGTGCTGACAGGACGCTAGTGACAGGCAGGGTTTGGGCATGGCGGTGTTTCAGTAGGTTCTGCAGCATGAAAAAAAATAACTGGGGCGTCCATGTGCTCTTTCATCCATCAGCCAGAAGGAGGTTTAAGGGCCAGCTGGGTTTTATGTTTGTTTAGTTTGTTGGGTCTGTGAGCAGGCTAACGCCGTGAGCTGGGGCGAGGAGGCTGGGTTTGTCTTGGCTCCGAACGCGCCAAGATCTGTAGTTGTTTCCGTATTTTGCAGTCCATGTCGCGGGCTCGCTCCGTGTGCCTGCTTGATACTTGACTCGCTGAGTCCAGCCTCCGTCTATCGTTGCAGACATGATCTATGTTTCCGGTGGGTTTGATGGAAGCCGACGTCACACCAGTATGGAACGATACGACCCGAACATTGATCAGTGGAGTATGCTGGGAGACATGCAGACGGCACGGGAAGGAGCAGGGCTCGTCGTAGCTAATGGAGTTATCTACTGCCTCGGTAGGTGCCTTTGGGACCTCTAGGCATTCTGCAAATACTTGCACTTTACAGACGTGACAGTGCAGATGCTGTCTGTGGGGAGTACCAATTATGTCATGTCCAGGTTAAAAGAGAAGATCTAATTTCACTGCGCTGGGCACCGCACAGCTCTGTCAGCGAACGCCGCCTGTTCGCACTGTTACCGTCGCACCAGGGAATGCAGGGGAACAGATGGATTTTCCACGGGAAGGAGCTGCGACTGCTCCTTCCAGTCAAACATGTCAGCCCCGCGGAGCCACGTGTGCAAAGCATTAAACCCGCTCCCTTTGCTAGGACAGCAGTGCCGGGAGAGGGTTTTTTGGGATATTCAGAAGGAAATGCCCCGTGGCCTGGCACAAGGCAGCAATTCACAGTCACCCAAAGCTGGAGGCTGAGCCCACTGTTTCTGTGTCCCCAAACAACCAGGTTTTTCCTCTTCCAGGTGCTTCTCGTCAATGAGACGGAGCAATGGTAAAATATTAAATTGCATGGAAGCAGCAGTAATCTCTCAACACAATGGGCCGTCTTCCGTAGGGCTTGTAAGCGAGAGCCTTGATAAGGTGTATCACGCTTACAAGGCAAACACCTTTCAGAGGTTATTCACACACGGCACAAGCCGCTGGGGTTATTTCAGGCCGAAAGCCATGCAGAGCGTTGTGCTAGACACGGGGAGATCTCAGAGCTGAGGGTATCAGCCGTTAGTTAGGGAAACTGGCAATTCCTAATCTCCCCACATCAAGAATAAGGAACCTTGAGGGTCCATGAATTGAGATCGTTTGATCGTCTAAGACTGGAGCTGCCGCGTAACTACAGTAAACGCTGTCAGAAGCGAATTGGCCACAATCAGGCTACATCTGAGGGACATCTGAAGCGCGGGGGATGAACTGTGCCAGCTGAGGTTTGCAGGGACTGGGCAGTGGCTGAAGTGCCCTAGAGACGAAGCAGATAGCCACAGGATAGAGGGTGCGTCTGCTCCACACGACGCACTGTTGGCTGTAGCGCTCCAGAAATGTATCCTGAGCTGTTTGTGTTCCAGCTCCTTTCTGTAGCACCCATTTTATTTTCAGAGACCCACACCGGCTGTGAACACGGTGAGAGTGCTAGAGGGCAAATCACTCCGAAGACTTCAGTACGCTTGTTCTGTAGATACGCCTTCTGGGCCCCAGAAAAGGCAGGCGCAGTGCCGTATCCACATCTGTTGCAGTCCCGTTCCGGGGCAGTCACAGATATTGGGCACTGGTTTATGGGTCTCCCTTCCCTCTCCCAAATTCCTCTTCCTCATGCTGTTCCCCGAGGCAGATGCCCACACGCTGCTCCTTTGCTGAAGTTACACAACGAGATTTCCTGGTATCCTCTTGTGACGCGGGTGCCTGAGACATCCCGGCCTACACTGTGTAGCCTCCTAGCGTCAGCTGGCGGCTGCAGGCAGCAGCGCACAGACCCTGAGCCAGCAGCAGCTCTGGAAGCTGTACATCTGCTTTAGCAGGATGGCATCAACCTTGGCATCAGCACGCTCAGAGGCAGCTTTGGGCAGTGGGGTGCTAACGTGGCCGTACTGGTTTGGGGAGGTGATGCTCTCCCCCGTGCAGTGCAGGGACAGGGCTCGCTCTGAGCTGGCGCCGGTCTGGCGTTGTGAGCCGCAGAGATCTGCTGCGAGTTGTGCTGATTGCGGTGCAACGCTGTGCTAAGGACGAACCAAGCATGTTATTGCTTTCTACACAGAATACATTTTCCAGAAGTCAGACCCACGGTTTGCTCGTGTATTTTGTTTCAGGTGGCTACGATGGGCTGAACATACTGAATTCTGTAGAGAGGTATGATCCCCACACTGGACACTGGACAAATGTCACCCCAATGGCCACTAAGCGCTCAGGTAAGAGCCCAGAGTGCCTTGAAGTCAAAATGTTTCGGGCTGCACTGAGGAAGCAGTCGCTGCTGGCTTGTCCTGCTGCCCTGGAGGACACTGACTCACCCCAGCGGGTGGTTTGGCGTTGAGAAGGGATGATTTTAGGACATGCTGACTTAGCTCCCCAAGAGAAGGATTACTTTCCACATGCCTGGTGTCTCCATCCCATGCTAAGATGCGTACAGAGGAATGGGGGGCAGGGAGCAGGGTATGGGTTACGGGGAGGGAGAGGAAGTCTCATGTGACTTGCATAACTGGGAAGAGCGCACGGCTTGGAGAAAAGCTGGCAAGGGACAAACTACAGACCATAGTGCAAGACAATGGGACGGTTTTTCTGAGTCAGCGCTCGTCACCTGCGCAGGACACGGCAAAGGCAGGAGTGTTCTGGCAGGCCCTCCTTCACCTGCGCCCTGTGCAACGCTGGGCACCAGCTCCGGGGGCAGCAGTAACGCAGACAGCGTCACGCCGCAAGGGTCTTACACCAGTGACTTGAAACGTGACGCGGTCACACCGCAGTTATGCCCCACCAGCTCTTAGTTTGTCTTTCCTGCTTGGCGCCCTATCTGAGCTTTAGGCTTGGCAGCTGTATCTAGAAGAAAAACAGAGTTTTAAATCCTGCTTTTGGAGTACCTTTCTGTCTCGGCTCTCCTTCATTTGTCCACGAAGCTGCTGGCGCAGCTCCTGTGTGCTCACGTGTTGGCCCCCTGCTGTCGCGCTGTGCCTCAGGCCGCCTGCCCCAGGTCTTCGTGGCCGTGGCAGTGAGGAGCCGTGGCCTTGCGCAGCCTGGTGTGGGTGGGCAGGATGCTCGGTGCCTCCACAGCTTTGTCATTCTGGGTGGAGTAGTTCTGCTGTGCTTACAGGCCCTCTTTCAAAACCCTTTGGAAGTTGCTTTTTCTCTAGTTCCTTCAATAAACGTCCTTTACAATTAGCCTAGGCAGCATCGTTTCTGTTTGTTCTCGTTGCAGTGTTCTTGTTTAGGGACGAGTGCTGGTTACTCAATTAAAACTGGTTTCTGCTCTAAAAACATCTAAGCTTTCTTGTGCCTGCAGCGGCATTCACCAGAACCCCAAGCTTTAAATACTTAGCCCTGTTAACAGGGCTATTCCTGTTACGTGGGGGTTGGAAAGTATTTCCCGTGTGCCAAGAATGGGGTTGATTTAGAAGTTGGTCGCTTTCCACGTCCAGGAAGACGCCGCAGACAAGCACATGATAAAATCTGTGGGGTTTCCTATGTCGGAGGCAATGGGCGAGACCTGTCCCTGGATCTCTAGAAAGCTCAAGGCTGAGACGGCTTTTCCCAAGGGGTCTGTTGTGGGCACCAGAGAAGATGAAAGAGCAAAAGGAAAGAGTTCAAATGAAAAGTCTTTTATAAGAAGCATTTCCCAGGTCCGTGCTAGCTTCCCGCAAGACTCGTAAGCTTTGGGTAGCAGTGCCTCGGCTCGCAGAGTGGGCTTCTCAGTGCCCCAAGGAAGCAGGAACAAGCCGTGTTCCTTCCTCAGTGCTGTGACCTGGAGGGCTGAGGTCTGAAACGGGGCTGTGCCCAAGAAGGTTTTGTTAGCCCAGGTTTTTCGTGCTGCCGCTCTCTGGTATTAACACCCCGAACTGCTGGTAGCTGAGATACCAGTTGCACTTGCAACCTCCGTCCTGCTCTCAGTCCCAGTCCGTCCATCCAGGTGACCTTGGACTCTGTACAACTTCTTTTGCCCCAAGGCTTTGACACTCTCTCTAGACCTGTCTGCATGCGGGTTTTTGGATTCCAAGAACGACCAGGACTAAAAGTAATCTTGCCTTTTTTCGTAGAGATTGTCCCCTCCTTGTTTCTCTTCATCTCTTAGGATGGGTTCTGGAGGTAGGCCACCCCTCCGAAACCATGGCCCTACTGCTTTGCTAGACCTGGCTTCCCTGTAGGCTTTGGTCTGGTCTCTTTTCAGCCAAAGTCCTCGGTGAAGCTACTGGCGAGGCCGTCGGGGCAGCCTGGCCGTTCCCAGCTGTTTTGGTGCTCTCAGCAAGGACGGACAGTGACAGCGAGGTTGCGTTTAGCGGAACAGAAAGTCTCTTAAACGCTGCTCGTAGAAGAAACAGATTGGGCCCAAGAGCTGCAGGGTGGGTGGCCTGTTCCCTGCAGGATGTTCATCAGCGCAGCAGTTACGTGCTGATGGTAACAGCCCGACAGGGTTCGCTCTGCTCTCAGGACGCAGCTTGACACAGCAGCGGCTGTTGGCAAGAGCACCTGAGGCCACGAAGTGGGTCGTTATCGTACTGCTGCCTTTGGTGCTTTACCTGAAGGGGGCTGCAGATGAGGAACAGGGGCTGACGGAGGTTTATTTTCTGCTGTTGTAAATTCCCAGTTGGGCCAAGTGTATTACTGATTGCTTTTACTGGGCCGGGCGAGAAGAGCTGTTCAGACAGATGCTTCAGCCACTTACACCTCTGTGACCGTGCAGTGGACACCGGTGTTCATTTCCCTGCCTCCCAGAGGAGCAACGTCAAAGAAATCCCTTCTCTGGTGACACGGAGCAGTGTCATTCTCCTTGCTACGGGCAGGGGCGGGGTGACACCAGGGAGCCTAGCACGGGGGCTGTACCTACAGAAACACCAGAGAAACCTGGCTGCGTGGGGACAGAATCCCAGCCGCCGGCAGAGCCAGCCCTGAGCTGCTCTGCGCAGGGGGCCGGGGGGTCGTTCAGCCAAAGCGAACGTCTCCTGTTGCTAGTGCTGCCCCGGCTGCAGCGCTGCTCGGTCCCCCTTAGGCCAGAGACTCAGCAGCATTTCCTAGAGTTACAGGTTTTCAGGTGTCGTATTGGAGACAAAGAATAAGAAAATCTCCTCTGAAGAGGGAGGAACTGACCTAGTTGAGGCTTGTCACAGCGAGCCCCGGGCACGGTGCTGACGGCGTCACTCATGGGTGTAACTGCGCCGCCTTCTCTCTCTCCAGGGGCTGGAGTGGCTCTGCTGAACGACCATATCTACGTAGTTGGTGGGTTCGATGGGACGGCACATCTCTCCTCTGTGGAAGCCTATAATATACGCACTGATTCCTGGACAACTGTAACAAGCATGACAACCCCCCGCTGCTACGTGGGCGCCACCGTGCTGCGGGGAAGGCTGTACGCGATCGCTGGGTAAGCGGCTGCCCTGGCTGGGGAGGGAGATGCCCTGCACGTCTGCTTGCCCGAACAAGGGAGTTCGGGTGACGCAGCCTGTTGCCCTGTTTCAGGTGGCCTCTCCTCGCGTTTGTATTTCAAGCTTTATGAGAGGAGACAGCCCACAGAGTCACCGTGGGCAACCTAAATAGGCAGCGTGATGGTCCAGGGCCAAGACAGGCAGGAGAGCGGCTGCAGACAGCAAAAGGGAGCCTGATGCCGTGGGTTTATTTGAGGCCATTCCTGCTGTACGCAGCTGTCCAGCCTCCCAGGAAGGGCTCTGAACGCCTCAACCTCTTCCTTCAGCGGTATCCCTCACCTGTAACTTTCTGTCCTCACAGATACGATGGCAACTCACTGCTGAGCAGCATTGAATGCTACGATCCCATCATTGACAACTGGGAAGTGGTAACCTCCCTGGGGATGCAGCGCTGTGACGCTGGAGTCTGCGTCCTGCGGGAGAAGTGATCTGGAGGGAACTTACAAAGAACACCCTAAAAAGTCTCAGCCAGAGGAAGAGTCCCAAGTGATTTGCAGTGACTGTTCTTGAGAGTTGTGGATGCTGTGGAAATAGGCACCAGGACAGCAGCTTTCTGTGCTGCTTTTGACTAGAGTACGTGCGTAAATGTGTTATCTCAGCAGTCATTTGAAATCGGGGGCTCCGTGTGAAGCTGGAGGAAGGTGGTGAAGTGAGAAGGTGCGTTCTCTGCTGTTCCTGTGGCTGAGTCTGTCGGCAGAGCAGAGATGCCCCCAGCCTTGGCGTCAGCCAGCCTGGTGAGTGCTTCCAAGGACGTGTACATACAACTGGGTGGTCTCTTCAGCCGCTGCAGGACCACACAGGTCCTCTGGTTGCTCTCGGCCACGTGGATGTGTGAGGGTGAATCCAGCTGCTCTTATGTCCCAGCTTCAAATCATCTTGTACATACTGAATGTTCAAACATGCTCCTCAAGCGCACGTCAGTGCAGAGCCAGACCGAGGGAGCATGCGGAAGGGGGTCCTGCACCGACGCTGCGTCTGCCAGTTCCTCACAGGTCTGCACACGAAAGGAGTCGCAGATTCAAGCTGTCAACTACTGAGACCCAAAAGCCTGAGGCTGCAGGGGGTGGGGGGAAAGCGCATTGCCTGGTTTAGAAGCAAGTCTGCAGCATTTGTGCTCTCACCGGGGGGCTCAGCAAGGTTCATCGCATCGTATTTCCCTCAAAAAGTGTGACAGACCCAACTGCGAAGCGCTGCGTTGTCTGGCAGCGGGAGCCTTGCTGCGATGCGGCAGTGCCTTTGCCCCCACCCCTGTGGGGAGGTCACCTTGCAGAGGCTGAGGCCCTGAAAGTGGGGACACAATTGCTACTACCCCTGTAGATCTTGCTGGTGAGCGACTGGGGTTCGTCCCTGGACAGCCCTCTGTCCAGCGCGCCCACGTCAGCCTTTCAGTCAAGTTCATTGTGTTGATTTTCCTTTTATCTAGGATCTTTCTGCTTCCAAGGCCGCTTCGGGGTGACATCCAGGCTTCTGGTTTGCCCTTTGTTCTCAGCTTTTTCCCCTGCCTCCTAACTCCCCCTCCTCGTACACTAGCTCCCCTCCGCCTGCCCCACCAAGCCCAAGTGAGAGCTTCATCGCTGGCTCACCTGGGCGCTCTCTCCTCAGCATGTCTCCTGCCTTGCTGCGTTTCGGGGAGCTCGGGCTCTCCTCCGCTGTCGGCTTGGCCCCCGCAGCGCCTGGGCTTCGTGTAGTGCTGCTCGTTGAGCTTCCTGCTGACTCCTTGCTTGGGGGACAGGGTGGGATCAGGGACGTGGTAGCATGACTTAATTATGCACTTTTCAGCCAACGCTCTGACCTTCTGCGTTTGTTTCTATCACACAAGTGTTCTGTGGTTTTGTTTCCTATGTTTATTTTTTAATGAAAATATAAAGAATAAAATATTTCCTGAGCCAGTGGGAATTTAGCTTCTGTACTCTCCGTTCAAGGCGTTTGCGTAGCTGCTGTGTGGAGGGTTCGTACCAACCCCGTGTCAGACCAAACAGCCACCTGCAGCTCTGCCTCTGCCCGGCAGCTTCACCCTGGTAGTTGGAAAAACCGGTCCATCTGCTGAGATCCGTGGCCCAAAAACCCTGGAGGACTTGCTACCTGGGGGTGAATCTGTTGCAAGATCTGCTTGAGAAGAGTGCGGCGGCAGAGGTGAGGAAAAGCCTGTGACGATACTGTTACGATAGAGCCCGCAGTTGCAAAAAGTAAAAGCTCCTGTGCCCACCATGGAAAAGCGGGATGATGGGAGCCCAGCATTAATTCATCAGTCGATGGTGTAGCTACAAAACACCTCTCCAAAACCCATTGATTTCAAGGGAAACTGCAGCGTCCTGCCCCAGCAGCCTTCGATGGCTGTTGCATAAAAGGGGCAAAGCGGTTTTGGCAGAAGATAAACCCCCTTGCGTTCTAACACTCCTCACCGAGGTGGGAGGCCAGGTGCGGCTGGGTTTCAATTCTGAGTGATGCCCAATTCAGCACTATCAGCCCAATCGCGTTTAATATGTATTAAACTATTACGATTTGGGTACACTAATAGTGGACTGCACCTTCAGTCTAGTCGTGCTCATGAACCAGCACGGCCACGCTCGAGTCTTTGGTCGCGTTCAGTGAGAAACTGAAACGACCAGCTACTGAAACAGTGCAGTTTATTTAAACAACAGATATACAGGTTCTTAGGATTGCCGGTGATAAATACACTGTCTGCAAAGCACGTGCAAATAAAGGTATTGTTAAATATACTAAACGCGCGACGAAGTTATAAACAATACGGCCTGGCTATAGATGTAGGAAAGAGAGTCTCTAGGGAGGTTTCTGAGTTCCCCGAGGAAGCACTCGGTATAATCTAAGTCTTACCCAAAGGCGTCCCTATGGGGGGGGAAGAAAGGCCCAGCCCGTCGGCTGATCCCGCAAGTCAGTGATGGAGTTCTCCTCAACTTGTTCGCGATGGTGCCTTCCCTGATATCCCCTCACTCTTGGGCTATTTTTTATACTATTTTTTATCTTCAAGGTGGAGTTTGAGTGACTCCAGTCATAAATACTTTTATTATGATTGGTGTACTCGAGGAGAGGTCGCACCTCGGGGGCGGGTAGCCTCTGGGATGGAGGTGTGTTTTGGTACATTATAATGAGCAAAGTTCGCGCAAAGGACAGCGTTTCACCAAAATTTGATGAAATGTTGGCTCAGGGTAGCGAGTAGGCAGCTTAGCGGTTCCGTAGGACCATCTCGTTCCCATATCCGCTATTCGTCACAAGGCAAGGCCATGGAATGATCACATTCCGTCCTGTCCCTCGTGTAGCTTCGCAAGCAATCTTGTACAGGGAATCGCAGGTGTTGCTTTCTTCGCATGCCAGCCGCGGCTGTATTCTGCCTTAGAAGCCTTTTGGTTTTATAACTTTCCTCAATGGGTGAACAACGCTGTATTTTTGGCCATTTTAGTAATTACTCCACACTGACTGAATGCTCTCCCCACTGCCTGCTCCCCGAGTAAATATCTGACGTTCTAGATTTCAGCCTCTCCTGACACGTCTCCCTCGGGGTGAACAACTCCGCCACCCCTCAGCCAGCGAGAAGTATGTGAGGAACCGAAAAGGCAAGGTGACCCACCTGGGAGAGCGCAGCACTCCTCAGGAAGCACTCACTGATAGCGCAGGTGGATCCGTCCCACCCCCTGCACCTCTGCCACCAGCGGGGAGACGGGCACGGGGAGGGGGAGTTTCCAGGCTACTGAACCTGGGGCTGTCAGTAGCTCCTCTTCCCCTTCCAGCCCTGCTGTCCTGCAAAGGCTTTGGGGGATTCGGCTCCAGAAGTGGTTTGTGCTGGAAAAAAAAATGTGTCTGGTGCCCGGTTCTGCTGAAGCTGAGCAGAGCGAAGCCCCAGCATCGGAACTGGGTCACAGCAGGACATGACCCTACCCACAGTGGCCACCAGTGGCCATCGCTGCCTTTCTAGGACAAGATGTACTGAAGGGTTCGAAGAGGAATTGGCATTTCCAGCTGGCTAATGAACGATACAAACCTTCAAAATGGTCTGCATCTGCGCGTAGCTGGAGATGAGAGAACTTACAGGCTACTATTGAAGGTAAAACAAAGGGTCAAAATGTTCTGCTTGGAAAGAAGCTGGTGATGATTCCGACAGACCAGTAAGAGCGAAGCTCTCCTCCCTGAATAATCCAGGAGAAAATGCTAAAATGCAGAATTAAGCATAAATTTTCAACACCAGACAGCTCCCACCCAAGAATGTTAAGAATTGGCTAAAGATCCCTTTGAGCTGGGAGGTTTTTCTTTCTTTCTTGAGAAGTTCCAGAGGACTGTAGCAAAGACAAGCCCCACGTCAGCAACCGGCCCTGAACAACCTGCCCAGCTCAGCACAGCCTTGCCCAGCAGCAGTCGTGCCCCAGGGGCTGGGGGGCAGCAGCGCAGGTTTGGCCGCTCAACCGAGTTCTCTGGGCAGTGGACCTTACCAGGAAAGCTTCATCTCAAGTTAATTTGCCCAGCAGGCGGTTTCGAGGTAAGTGTTGATGCAACACCGTTAGCTTTTGGTTTGCAAGTCCATTCAGACTTCGCCGGGGCCAGACAGAAGGCTGATCTTCCTCTCCGCTCCCCATCTGACCGGATCTCGCTCCCTACTTAGCCTGTTACCATCTCAATTAGTATGTGCACACTAAATACAGTTGAGCTGAAGCCCTACAAACGCGTTGCTTCATGGCACGCTACAATCAGGGAGGCAACACTTTGCTTCATGCCTCCTGCCCTGGAGCCTCCCGCACGCGGCAAACGCGTGGGCAGGAGCAGCGCTTCCTTCGGCTGGTCAAGGGAGGCAGAAGTGACCCTTTGGGAGGCTCCAGATTTCTGGAGGGGAATAAGGGAAACCGAACTCTCCCTGCTCGGGTGCCTTTGAGGCAGCACGGCCCGTCTGGCTCCCAGGACGGCGCGCTGCCCGAGCCGGAACAGAGCCAGGGCTCCTGGGCACGTTCACTCCGGGTCATTTTTGTAAAAGCAGTGTTTGCAGTTACACAAGAAGAACAGAAATCACAGACCCAAGGAATAACTGCAGTTGGGAGAAACAATCTGGTGGTCCATGATCCTGCTCAGGGGAGATCCAGTTTGGATCAGGTTTCTCAGGACCTTGTTCCATTGAGCCCAGAGTATCTCCAGGCACGGGGATCCTGTGACTTCCCTGAGCTCTGGCTGCAGAGCAGATCGGAATCCCTGTCACCAGCCGCCGCTGGGCACCGTGTGCTTCTGCAGGCACCTCCTGCACTGTGGTAGCGGGGAACCGCTGAGCTGCAGGAGCCCCTCTCCTCTCTCTGGTGCCAGAAGCGCCAAACCCCGCGGCAGCAGGACACATCTTGGGGGAGGGAGGATGCAGAAACGTGGCAGCGCAGCCTCCTCCCCAGATAAACCTGCTGCCTGCGCCCGGCGTTCCGCAGAGGGAAGCTGAACCAACCCGCTCGGGTGGGAATTGGAGACAGCAGAAGTGAGGATGTGCGCAAGCGTCCCCTTTGCTCCCTGCAGCTTTCCAGCACAGCCCAGCCCCCTGTCACTGCTCTTTAGGAGAAGTCGCTGTACCGTAGTGAGGACAGGACCAAGGCTCAGCCCTCAGCACAACAGGGCTGTTGCTGAGCCGCTGTGGGTGCAGAGTCCCCACGGCAGTGCAGTTCCTCAGCAAACGGGGACACCCCGGCTCCCACTCGGCCACCAGCCAAACCTGTTGCTTCTTTCCGGCAAATCAAGGCCTTGCTGTGGTTGGTGCCCAGGGCTGTTGCGGTGGGTGATGCTGAGCTTCAGCCTTTGTGCATCCGCTCCCTTCTCGGCTCCCCAGTACGCACCCAGAGATGACTCAGGAGCCCCGGCGCCCCATACGCTGCTTCTGCCTTAGAAATACCTGCGTGGTTCGCAGGACGGTGGGGTTTGCGTTTCCCAGCCACGCTCACCTTGCAGCTGGTGGCTGGGAGCAGAGCCGAGGCCGACCATGCAGCACTCAAGACCGCGACTGCCCAGGCTGGGGCCCGAGGCGAGCAGCTGGATCGCTGATGAAATCCTGCATCTTTATTTAGTACCTTGAGTATCAGTTCCCATCTTTGGCTTCTCCTGAGAGTTCTTGGGAGCAGCCAGTCGGGACACAGCAAGGGAGCAGGAGGATGGTGTATATTTACAATAAACGGTCAGGGAAAAGCAAGAATCAGGGCTCTCCTGGGATCTGTTTTACCCAACAAGCAGCGGATACAACCAACAGGCCGGTCCCAACCTCTCCAGCAGCGGGTGCCGGACCAGCACAAACCCCCAGCGCCCCAAAGCTGCTCAGGGACGAGCGAGCCCCGCGGTCGCTGCGGGCCCCCGGACCTCGTCTGAGCGCGAAGCACCGGCCCGGGCTCTCCCGCCTCAGCCTGAACTCTGTCTCCCTCTCCCGGAAAACATTCCGTGCCGCACGTCAGCACCTCGCCCCCTTCAGGGCGCTCCCCCTCCCCACGGCTGGGTGCTCTCTGCACCCAGCGGCCGAGCGAGCGCCGGGGGCCGCAGGAACAGCGCGGCCCGGGCCCCCCGAAACGCTGACGCAATCGCTGACGCAATCGCTACAGGCACAACGCACGCAGCAGCTCCGCAGGGAGGCGGCTCCCCCGCGCCCGGCAGTCCCCGGGCTCTGCTCTCTCCGGCCGCTGTAACCCAAGTCAGGCGTCTCCGGGTTCCCCTGCCCGCGAAGTGGCTGCCCCCGACGGCCCAGCCGGCCGCCACACGGCCCGTGGCTGCCAACCCTCCCGGCTCCGCGCGGGGATCCCCGCACTCGCCGTCGCTCGCCCCGCAGAGAGGGGGCGGGGAACCCCGCCGGCCCCGCTCGCCTCAGGGGCCCCCGCGGCCCCCTCAGACACCAGAGGCCTGGCAGGAGCTCAGCGGCCACTCGAACCTCGCCGGCTCCCGGCACGGCGGCAGACCCTCCCCCCAGCGGGTCCCGGGCCGCCACCGCCGCCATGCCGCCCCCCCGGCGCCGCCTGACGCCACGGCCCTGGCCCCGCCCCTCGGGCGGCGGCGGCCCCATCGCGCCTGCGCGGCCATGGCGGCGGCCTGCGCCGGGATGGAGCCGGCGGCGCCTCCTCCTCCCTCTCCCCCTCCGGCCGCCGCGCCGGGCTCGGCCGAGCTGGTGTGCGCGCAGGGCCGGAACCTGAAGGCGGTGCTGTGCCAGCGCTGCGGGTCGCGGGTGCTGCTGCCCGGTGCCGCCACCTTCGCCCACCGTGAGGTACCGCGGTGGGAGGGGAGGGGAGGGGGAGTGAGGGAGGAAGGAGCGGCGGCGGCGGGAGGGAGGGAAGGGCGCCCCCTGCGGGCCGGGCGGTGACGCCGTGTCTCCCGCAGCTCCTCCTGCCCGCCATGAGGAAGAAGGCGGCGGCGGCGGCGGCGGCGGGCGGCGGCGGGGACGTGGTGCGGGAGCACTGGCTGGTGCGCGACATGTTCTCCTTCGAGAACGTGGGCTTCACCCGCGACGTGGGCAACGTCAAGTTCCTGGTGTGCGCCGACTGCGAGGCGGGGCCCATCGGCTGGCACTGCCTCGATGACAAGGACAGCTTCTACGTGGCGCTGGAGCGTGTGGCCCACGAGTGACACCGGGCTGGGGACGGGGCAATGGTCCGGGCACCCGCTCGGGGAGCTGGGCTGAGCCACCGGGAGCCCCGCCTGCCCTGCGGCCTGCCCGCAGCGACGGACTGAGCCGGGGACCACGACTGACCGCGGCTCGGCCACCCCACGGCCTTGCTGTGGCAGCCACGGCCCGGCCGCCCCACAGCTCGACTGACCACGGCCTGCATACCCCATGGCTTGACTGACCCCAGCCCAGACCCACGGCCTGACCAGCACCAAGAAGCGCGGCACCGGCGGAGCCAGCTCCTCGCCTGAGCCCCCACAGGAAGGACGTCGGTGGTGGGGGGGTCCCCTGTGACCTGCAGGGACAGCTCACCCTGACAGTTCTGCCAAACAGCTTCGTCTGCCACCGCTGCTAGGAGCGGCCCCAGGCCTTCCTGCCTGCTCTCTGCCACTTCTTCCCTGTGCGGCTGCTGTTTTTCAGACGTGCTAAAGTGTCTTTCAGGCTGGTCGGTGCGTGACACCGCCGTGTAAATGTGGTGCTGGCACAAGGGCAGGACAGGACTGCTGAATTGAATCATCCTGGTGGCTTAAATTGTCTGAACGACAGCCAAAGCAGTTACAGGGTTTAAGGCTGTATGCTCTGTTGATCTTCAGAATAAATGTTCCCTGCCCCAAACCCTAACATTTAGGTTCTCTAAAACCTCATCCTACTTGACAACTGTAACCTGTAAGAGTATATGTCACCTAAAGCGTGTGTAAGGCATTTTAACTAACACTGTATGCAGTTTTATTAGCTAAAGTAAGATACAGGTAGAGTTTGCAGACAGCATAGGCTGATAGAATGGCAAAGAAAATGTGCAAGCTCTTAGTATTTCGAGGGAACAAGAATTAAGAGATTCCAACCTGAAAGGGATTTGAATCATTGGACAGGCAGTGTCCCATGAACACTGGCTCAGTGCTGCAGAATGTCAAAACAGCCCCGTGTGTATTAAATGAGCAGTCGGGAAAGAATGTCCCTTCTGTAAATGCAGCTGGTAGGAGCAATGCTGGGACGTTGGGTCCAGTTTTGGTCTCTGCCTTTTAAAAGGTGGGCACAAAGCTGATTGAAAATTGAACAGGCTGCAGCAGCCGTGGTTCTCACTGTATTTATCTTTTGGTAATTGTGGTCCAGTTTGCATTCTCTGTTTGCAAACCCCTGTATGAATAATACAGCAGCTTTACAACGATCGCTGTGGGTCACAGGGGATGCCTTACTGCAGGAGGTGTGTCGGTATGCTATGCTAATAAACACTTTTGGTACCAATGCAGCTGTAAAGGCACAACTGTCATTGCGCTGGGACGATTAAGTTGTATTTGCCACCAAAATCAGGATCGGTTGTACTTAAAGATTAGGAACGTTGCTGCCACAAGGCTGTGGGAGAGACCTTTCCTTGCTCCTCCACTGAGCCACTTTTGCTGGCAGGAGCCAGTAGGGCAGGCACAGGCTCGGGTGGGTTTTCCAAAAGGCATCCTGACAGCGGGCGAGGGAGAAACAAGTGCTTTCTTCTTCCAGTGCCTGAGCACCTGCACTTTTAAGAGTTGGAGACTTTGCCCTAGTGTAGAACAATTAAGCTGTTGGCCCTGCACTATCAGAAACCTCTGCTGTGGGCAGATTTATTACTGGGAGGGTGCGAGGCGATAACTCCGTAGTCTGTGATTAAGGCTCTCACCTGGGTGGGAGGTGAGTCTCGTGCTGTGTCCTTGCTAAATGTGTCAAGTGCATGTTTGACATGAAAACTTTCCTCCTGCCCTTCTTGTTTAGCCCTGAGCCCAGTGACTGAACAGGTTCATTCAGGAAGTCTGCCTAGAAGGGCAAGAGAACTTCACTTGGGTTCTGCACAGGCACAAAACAATAGCGTGATCATGTCACTTAAATTCCACCTCTTTCACTTAGATCGGTGCCTGTTAGGCAATGTGTTTTGACCCGTAATACCTAGATTATAGTCCTTGTTACTAAAATATAAAATGTGCTGTGCAATAGTTTCATTTTGAAGACACCACTGTGCAGAACAGGCTTGTGGCTATCAGCTTGATTAATGCTGAGTAAATGGCGCTTCTCAAAAAAATGGTACATGTGGATTCCTGATATTGGGGAGTATTCAGTGGGTGGCACTGGGACAGAGCTGTAGTGGCGGCAGCTTTTCCCAGTCAGTAGAGCACTTCCAGGAGAGATGGGAGACCTGGCGTCAGAGGCCTCCTTCACATCAGCACTGCAGTGATTTGGATCCACTTCAGTGTGGTGTTACTCAGTGACGGTGAGTAATGAAAGCTCCTCCTGCCCTTCAGTGACAGAGGGGAGATGTGCTGATGGCTACGTCCTCCACAAGATCCAGGCTTGGTTCCTGCTGACTCTTAAATATGAAGTAGGATCACACAGATTGTGGAAATGCTAAGAAGAAATGTACGGTCTGTTCGGAATTCACAAGAAGAAGCTTTTGTACCATGAGATCTCGGGCTCTTTCAGCCTCAGGTAGGATCTTGTCTTCCTGCAGCTTGGAGAAGCCGAGAGATACCCCCTTGAAGCCAAGTAGCAGAGGCAGGGGCATGGTGGTGGTGAAGGTACAGCCGGGCAGTAGGGCAATTTGACTGTTGATGGCCAGGAGCCATCACCTGGGCTAACTCTGGGGTGAGAGCGTATCCTGAGAGCTGAAGTGAGGAAAAAAAAAAAGAAAAGTGAAGAGGGAAAAGGCCGCATCACTCTGGAATTTGAGCCCAGGCAGTTCCACTGTGACGTTAACTGAGCTTTAGAGGAAGAATGTCTGCAGTCAGCAAACCTCACCTCAGGGGAAAGGTCTGCTGTGTTTATGCATCAGACAGCAACATCAGGTTTGGGAGCATCTAATGTAGTGCTGACCAGTTTCTGTTAGTGAGAGCTAATAGAAAATGTGGATAGTCTCACAAATAAAAAATAATTTTTTCACTGCTTTGTATCTAGCATGTTGAAAAACTGTTGCCTGCAGGAACTTGTAGGAAAAGGCTCTTGTAGACAAGAGCCAACCTTCAGGTACAGGAACCACTTACATAGGACCTGTCAATGCTCATCTTGCCACTCGTCTTTATCATCGAGACAGACCAGGAACCCTTATTTCCATCTGCAGGTTGCTTTTAAATTAATTTGAAAATTGGTTCTTCTGCATAAATAGCTGCATAGTCTCTATTCCTAAGACCCGTTCTGTGGTAAGCTGCAGCGGTGCCAAGAGAGGGAACACTAATGAACCTGCACCCCTCGCGCCGGCCAATCCTGCCAGCGAGGTGGGCAAGGGCTGTGCACGGCAGGACACAAAACCTCCGGCACTTGGGGCCTTGCCTCGGTGCTGCTTTTGGGTGGGGACAAATAATAACAATTTTGTCTAATTGCTTCCCAGTCTGGATTTAAGGCATGCCTGTTTGTATTGGTTAGGTGTTTATATACCGTAAACATAAATGTATTTAGGATGGGTAACAACAGATCCTGCTCCACCCTGACACAGGTATTGAGACTCATTCACAGCCCCACAGCCATGGTCTGGGCTTAGGCTGACATGGACACCTCGTAGCTTCACCTCTCTGCTCCCTTTCCCACCCAAACCTCTCCCTCAAGCCAGCCGCTGAACACTTCGCTGAGACGGTTCCATTTGCCAACTTGGTCTAAAGCGACCCACTTCTTTTCTTGGGCTGCTGGGTTGAAACGTGGGAGTTTGAGCTCTGCAGCCTGCGTGAGACACTCGGGAGGCAATGGCAGGGTGCAGGTCTTCGCGTTTTTGGCAGCAGAAGGCTGTGAGATCAGCGGAGCCGTCTTGGGTAACTGCCACAAGTCATCCTCTGCCAAGAGGTTGCCTTCACGCTCTTCCTTCCCTAAATTAAGTGCATTTTGGTGAAATAAGTAAGTGGTGCTCAGAGCAGGTACTGGAATTCATGGCTCCCTCTTTCCCCAGCTCTGCAAGTCAGCAAAAAGGTCTTGGTTTCCGGGCATGACAACACCCAAGGTCTCTCTCCATGACTGCTCATCTCTTAACAGAAGAAATCTTTGGCAGAGCAGTTATGGCAACATGGACTTTGAAGTAATAGCTTGGAGGAGGGCTTTGCCATTTGCCTCCCTGCTGTGTGGTAGAGCTCTGCCGTTCAGCCAGTCGTCACGTAGGCAGCCAGGAGAGCTTGATCCTCTGCAATACCTGCAGCTCGGTGTGGCTGCGGAACCCACTGCCACCGCGTATGGAGACGAGGAGCTCAGCAGAGTTCAGAAAAGGGTTGTGGATTGATAAAAACAAGGCCAGCTCTGCTAGGAGGGGTATTTTTGGCATTACATCTACATATCTTGCCTTGCTTATTTCCGTAAACCAGCACTACAGAGCAGAACTATTACACTGTGTGAGCAGATACCGCCGTATCAGCACCAGCAGTTTCTAGAACACGTGGGTGTTTGGGAGAAGAGAGATATCTGAAATGTATTATGAATATTCTCTGAATGTCATTTTACGTGCCTGACATTACACTCCCTGGCAGGAGCAAGAAATGTAGGAGGAAAGGAAAGGAAACAATAGAGAGGAAATAGCTTTGGGGTCATTTAACAAATCGTGCAGGGAAATGCTTCCCTGCCTCCTGCAAAGCCAGGTTCATAAAGGCGAAACCCTAGAATCAAAGGGACGCTAAACCACCAAGTATTTTGCCAAAAACCACCAAGTATTTTGCAGCTGCTGGGGGACATGGAAGGAAACCACAGCAGATGAGTGGAACTTGCCATGACAGTGGAAAGGGAAAATGAGGGCTTTGATAAAAGCCAGCTTTATGCTCCTTTTAACCAATAATTTCTGTTCTGCATTCCAGCAGGAATACTTTCACGCTGAGTTGCGAGTCACCCAGGTTCTTAAAGTGCAGCTTTCTGACAAGTGCAGCTGGACCTTTTTGTGTTAGTGGGGGTAGAGAAGAGGCAGATGGAGCCCAGCCATGCAGGTGAGAGTTAGAGAGCTGTGGGGCTGCACCCCCGGGTGCGTGAGAGAAGCCAAGGCTGTCTTCCCAGCAGTGTGCTTCAGAGGAAGCGCACTGGCGTCTGAAAATTATCTGACTGTGCACAGAGGGAAAATCTTTGCTCCCTAAACGCAATCACTGAGCAAGAGTGAGCAGGTTCCTGGGTCACTGAGATAACGCTTCCATCTCCTGAGAGGAGGAAGCAGGCTCTGGAAAAACTTGCTTCTTGCATCTTTCTAAAACTTAATCCAGAACGGCACAGTCCAACCTAGGGGTTGCTGCAGTTCAGCTTTTTAAGTACTGCATGTCCGAATCTGAGAGCTACACGGGTGGTGACAGCTTGTGGCAGAGGATATATCCCTTCATCATCACATGGTCACTTCCTAGAGGCCCCAGTTTTTGTCTTCGGTTAAACTATGAACTGTTCGTCTACAGCTTCAGCATGGAGAAATCCACGGTTACCCTTCCCTCCTCGGCACGATTCTATCAGACGTGCAGGCTGGGGGTGGAGAGGAACAGCCCAAGGCAGGCTGTAATCTCGTAAATGCAGTTGGGCCTGAAAGTGGGGCATGTTCTGCCCAAAGCAGCTGCTGTTCAGCCACCAGAGGAGGCCAAAGCAAAAGAGCCAGAGCTGTGTTTTTTCCAGCAGCCAGCCTTCCCGGTGGGTGTTAGTCTGGCAGGACAGGTCAGAACTGCAGGCAAAGTCTGTCCTTGAAAAGTCTTTGAGGGCAATTTGCGGTGTTGATAGGAGCCACATGTCCCTGGGGCAAGAAGCTGCGCTAGGAGAGTGCCCTGTGTGGATGTTTTTATCCATCCTTCTCCTCGCTGGGGCAGCAGCAGGGAGGGTGTGTACGCTCGGCGGTGCTTCTGCTCCCCCTTTCATCTTCCTTATCTTCCAGGAGTCTCTGCATCCCCCCGGAGGGAGGGAGACAGTTGCTGGCCTTAATCACCATGCGTGTAGAGGCAGAGCGTTGTTGTCTGAGTGCTGCCAGGAATCACCCTCTGCTCTTGTTCAAACCCAGCTGGAAGAGATGCCCTGAGAGCAAAGGAAAATAAGCAAAGCCGTGTCAGCACAGGTATCCTTCCCCTCTTCGAGCAGCTGGCTTTGCACGCTGCCTGGAACGCTATTAACAGTGTTCTCTTTCCATGGCAAACATCCAGACCGCAGCTTGTTGCAGAATCCCCAGTTAATTTGGAATCTCTGGCAATGGAGCATGAGGACGTGGCTCCAAGAACTTGCTGCCTTGTGCTTTCCTGGTGAGGGAGCAGTCTGTTCTCCAGAACCAGCAGAAGGACTCATCTCTCTGTGTCAAACTGTGGCAGGTCCAAGGGGCCAGCACCAAAAAGGGTGGGAGGAAAGAAGTGCCGAGGCTCAGCAGACGCAGGACCCAACTCCTGGGGAGAAGATGCTTGGAGAAAGGCAGAGCTTCAGACTCCGGTAGGAGGAACCTCCCTTGATAAAGAATAACCAGGAGTGAGAGATGTAGCTGTGGGTGTCAGCAACAGTTTGGAGGCTCAGTGCCCTCAGCAGCTTGATCCCTGCTGCAGCCACAGCTCCCTCTCTCTGGCTCTGGTGCCGATGTCCACAAGGCCCACATAATGCCAGCATCACTCACGGGATCCGGTTCCATCCCTTCCCTCCAGAGCTCTGCTGGGATTTGGGGATGTCTGTTGGAAACAGAAACGCTAGCCCGGACAGGCAATGTCTGCGTGCAGCCGGCCTGTACCGGAGACCCAGTTCCTGCTTCTGGGAGAGGTGAAGCCACAGTGCCAGTGCTGCACGCACTCCGAGCGCAGCATGAAGTGCAGCTTCTGTCTACTGAGACCCTCTCACTCTACTTCTTGGCAGCCCCTGCCTTTCTGACCAGATGTACAGTGCTGCTGATCCAGCTAAACTGATGTTTAATTGGTGTTGACAAAGATGTCAGTGATCAGAGGTTGTTGCCATGTGTAGTTGCACCATAAGGCCAGTGCCGTGCTGAACTGGGAGCACTGGTTGCAGTGGGGGTCCTGCTGTGTGCCTGGAAAGCCATTCTGCCTTGTATACGCAGCCCTCCGCAGGTTACTGTACCACCTGAAGCAATTTGGCCGAGTTCGTACGTACGGTGCATTTAGCTCTTCATGGCTGATGGGGAAATGAGTGCTCAGCTCTGTTCCCATGCTGCTCCGCAGTCGGTCAGTCTCACCACGAGTTCACTGGGGATCTCAAATCTGAGGCAGTCCACAGAGGAGTTCATGTTCCTACCGGCTTTATTGGTCAACTATCCATTGCATTCTCTTTAAAACCACCCTGTATGCACTTAAGATAGCAAGAACTGACTGAGATCTGTGCCACTTTACCCAATCCATGCTGCCTGACCATCGCAGATAGATGCAGCCCTGCCAGCGGCATCTCTGGGCTATGGATGTATGGTGGTTTAACCCCAGACAGCAACTAAGCACCACACAGCCACTTGCTCACTTCCTCCAGCGGGATGGGCAGAGAATCGGAAGGCTAAAGTGAGGAAAACTGAAGGGTTTAATAATTAAAAAGAAATTTTAAAAAAGCATGGGGGGGGAAACAACAGAGAGGAAAATAAAACCCAAGAAAAACAAGTGATACAAAAGAAAACAATTGCTCACCGACAACTGACCGATGCCCAGACAGTCCCCAAGCCCCCGCCGTCTTCCGCCCCCCAGTTTCATTGCTGATCGTGGTGTCCTATGCTGTGGGGTACCCCTTTGGTCAGTTGGGGTCAGCTGTCTCAGCTCTGTCCCCTCCCAACTTCTTGTGCACCCCCAGCCCACCCACTGGCGGAGCAACACGAGGAGCAAAAAGGCCTTGTCGCTGTGTAAGCACTGCTCAGCAGTAGCTACAACATCCCCCTGTCCGCACACATCCAAACCAGCCCCATACAAGCTGCTATGAAGAAACGTATCCTCTACCAGTACAGGATGTGAACTGTTTGCCACATTCACTAACTGCACCATCTGCTAACTGGTTTCTTGGTCAAAAGGACCATGCAGCAAAGAATCAGTACAGACAGGAATGTCCAAACACTGGCAATACGAATAAATTGGTAGACGGTGCTACTGCTTGGCCAGGGGAAGAAGGTTAACTTCACAGTGAGAGAGATCTGGTCAAATGGGTGATTTTAGTTACTGACACAAAAAGAGGCCCATTATTGCAGCAGGGCAGGACAAGGTATATTTTCAGTATCTTAACCAAAAGTTGGTGATGGAGAACACAACAAAAATTGTAGGCTAGAATCAGTTTACTCGGGTAATGAACAGAACCTGGGCCAAGAAGTTTAACCAGTACAGTTACCAAAACCTGACACCATTTGAGGAGGAGGGGTACCAACCAGCACCGCAGCACAAAACTCTCAATACAGAGATGGCACTGCGAATAGGTGAGTAATTCAGAAGGCCTTTTAATTGTAAAATAAAGAAAAAATAAGTGGGCTTGATGGAGAAGCTGTTTCAGCTTTGACAAATGTCCGCGGAGGTTTGTTACCGCAGACCAGCAGGGAAGCAGGCAGGGAAGTAGTACTGTGTGAAAGCCAGGACTGAAGTAGCGTTTGAAACAAGCAGGGAATGGAAGCAGCCCCTGCAATGTGGCCGTGCAGAGAACAAAATAATAGGGCAGGTAGCCAAGTCCGTGCTTGCAGGAGCAGGATTCAAACAGTTGGAAGCGCAAATAATGTAAGATTTAAAAACAGGGAATGTATTTAAGGCCATTAAAAACAGTATCTTATTTAAGGATTATGTACAAGAAGCCACGCTAATAGCACATTAAGGTTACAAAGTCAAATGATCAAGGTAGAGAATGCTGATATTAAACTTGCTGGTGAAAAGTTAATCTCCTGTGTACATACACTCTGCTGCAATTCTGCTGACTATCACATAGGAAATCTCGCAAAACAAAAGGAGAGCCCAGCCCTTTGGGGTTCCAATCTGGCAACTCAAGCGCATCCTTCGACTTATTTTGACACTCCCTGCAGGGGGAGGACCAGGTATAAACAAGGTATAATCATATAATTAGAGATAGACCTATTGCACATGTTCAGTGTTCAGGAGAGGAACGATTTCTTCCCTTGTATGAACCACTCTAGCTCTGTCTTCCGCACTCATCATTCCCATATCTAGGGATTTCCAGCCCATCTGGAACGGGGAGTGTTTAGGTCAGAAATTAATTCAGCCCTGTCAGTTGGATACTTTTCAGCTCTAAATGGAAGATATTTCTTGGCACCCAGCAAACATTCCCAAAACCCTCATGGAGAATCCATGTCCTCCCATGGAAGTTTGGCCTGAGATCAGTGGATTAAGCATTTCCACCTGCTCTGCATTCTCCCTAAAGTGTTCCTCCATTTGCTGCGTGCAGCACTTGAGATAAAATGTACAGGTATGCGTGATGGGACAAACATCTCGCACTGCAATCAAAGCCTAGCAATTTGCACTGGTTTGTCCCAAGATTTGCAGCGTCCTGCTCAGACCTGTGCGTCCCAGGTGTGCACCTCCACTTGCACAACCAGTTTTTTTGCAGGGCCCTGCCCCCACCGCCCTGACGGCAGAGGTGTGTTTACCTCCCTTTCCGGGCAGGGCATGTTGATATTCAACTTGCCAAGGAAATGGCAATCTGCTGTGTACATTCCTTCTGCTCCAGAGTGACCCTTCTATTCCCTGGGCATGGGGGCTGGGAGAGGTCTACAGAGAGAGCTGCAACGGTTTCCGATTTTAAACCTATCTAGCGAAACAGAGCGTTCCATTCTGGTTGTATTCTATCGATTTGCACGATTCATTTAGTTCACATCAATAAATTCAGGCAGAATAGGACACAGTGCTGTCTGCTCATGCAGCTCTGGACTACTGACATGCAGTCCGTAAGTGACAGCCAGACCTGAAAGGCCAGATGAGCTAGTTTAGGCAGTACGTGACCACAGCCAGTGCTAAACCAACTAAAAATCTCATCATACCACACAGTAAGGTGCTGTTTTTCCTCATTATGCTAGCTAGGCTTTATACCACAGTTTTTCTTACCTGCCATTCCCTTCCCAGTCTACAGAGAAAAAAAAAGAACAAAGTCCCTGGTTCTCATCTCCTTCCACCTCTCCGAAAGGCTAACGAAAGTGCTGCTTTACTTGTGTCAGGAACCTTGTCCCTCTCCAGCCACTGCAGAGCTGAGAGTGTATTTTGCAATAGCCAAAGGTCGGGGCTGTGCAATAGGAGGCCCCATAAACCTCCACAGCAAGCAGCCCTTGGCAGGGTGTCAGGTCTGACTTCTAGAGAAGGATTAGACCAGATCAGATGATCCCAAGTGAACTGCACCCAGTGTTGCAAAGGAAGATTAAAACAAAACAAAGAATACATGAAGAACCCTGTCAAGACAATTTGGAAGGAATTCCTTGACATGACTAAAAAATACTTGTTCCTGTAGCAATAGAAGACCCCAAATCCAGAAAGACTCTCTGTGTTACCTTCATGGGCCCTGGCAAGGCATTCAGCTACCTGTGGGGAATGGGGCAGGATAAAATAGATGATCAAAAACCTGTAGCCAAATCATAGTTTGGGGTGAGGAAATACAGGCTAGTGGCTCAGGAATTCTCTCAGACAGGAATCTCTGAATGCGGGGAGAATATCCTGGGGTAGTGATGCTATTACACAGGCCTTCTTCTGTATTATTCCCAAGGCATTTGCTATGGGCCACCACAAGAGAAATAATACTGCGCTCAGAAGGTATATAGAATCATAGAATTGTTTAGGTTGGAAAAGACCTTTAAAATCGTCAAGTCCAACCGTTAACCTAACACTGCCAAAACCACCACTAAACCGTGTCCCTCAGCACCATGTCTACCCGTCTTTTAAATATCTCCAGGGATGGTGACTCAACCGCTTCCATGGGCAGCCTGTTCCAACGCTTGACAACCCTTTCTGTGAATAAATTTTTCCTAATATCCAATCTAAACTTCCCCTGGTGCAACTCGAGGCTGTTTCCTCTCATCCTATCGCTTGTTACTTGGGAGAAGAGACTGACCGCACCTCGCTACAACCTCCTTTCAGGTAGTTGTAGTGAGCGATAAGGTCTCCCCTCAGCCTCCTTTCCTCCAGACTAAAGAATCCCAGTTCCCTCAGCCACTCCTCACAAAACTTGTTCTCTAGACCCTTCACCAGCTTTGTTGCCCTTCTTTGGAGGTGCAAAAAACTACTGCACTACAGCACCTGGTATTTCCCATCCAAGTACTAACCATATCTGACCCTGCTTAGCTTCCAAGACCAGACAAGAGAGCTGTTCTCAGGGGTGGTATGAGTAACAGCTGTGGCTCTGGTCCAGTCTGATGACTCTTACATTTATGTCCTTAGCAATTTCCTCATGTGTATAGTCACCCCAGGATTAAAAAATATATATCTAAACCCAACCTCTCGTTCTCTGCCACACCAGCAAAACAGCCAGGAGGCATTAACAATGCAAAGAGGGACCTCACACCAGCAAAAACGGTGAAAACATTCAGCCCAGCACTAATTGCTCCTGTGTCAGCCTTTGACAGATGCACCCGGGGTCAGCACGGATTTGAGCCCTCGCTTGCAGCAAGCCCCTTGCTGCGCGCATGTTGAGGCAATCAATCCCTGCTTTGGAAGGCATCACCCCATCTCGCCCTCAGCAGAGAGCCCCGCAGCCTGCTGATGAATCAATAACGTCCCGGTGGGCCCTGCGCCAGGAAGGGAAGGGGCCGTGTTTGTGAATGATTAACTGCATTACACCTTCCCTTGCCCCGACCACAGCCATGTGTTCTGGTGCTGTTTAATCTGACCTGACCAGAGAAAACCCAGGTGCTCATTCTGGGAAAAGCGATGTGGAAAGAACGGGAGCAAAGAATGAAAGTACATGGGTAACACGAGTGCCTGGGAGCTAAGAAAGAAGATTTTAGATGGCAAACAACACAGGGAGTCATGAGCAGGTGGCCGTAAAGGCTGCAGCTGGCCACAGCCATGTCTTGGTGCAATGGGAGACAGGTGAAAGGAGTGACTGGGTCTGTCCCCACTCGCCTGGATTATTCAATTCACTGTATCAGAAGGTGAAATCCATGTTAAGGATGGAGCTGCTGGAACGTGCTGTGTCCTGCTGTAAGCTGCTGCAAGCACGTTGTGTCCCTTCACCAGCTCCCAGCCAATGTCCAGGGTCAGCTCCAGATCTTGCATCTAGAATTTAAAGTAATTAGTAAAATCAATTATATTACTAGACTGGAAGAGCCATTCAGAGCCACAGAATAAAACCTGTCGCTGAGGAGCAAGGCCCTCGCGCTGATTAGGTACCCTCCTGACCCTGGCCTGAAACATCTCACAGTGCGAGGCTGGTGGCCACAGGGCGTGACTTAAACTAGAGCAGGAAAAAACGCACTGCCCAGGGACACGCAGAGTCCCCGTCTGGTCTCACCCTGTGTCTGCCCTGTTGCGATGTAGGAATTCTCCAAGCAGACATCTGGATTTGGTTTTCTGGGCTTCATAAAGGAGCCGTTTGGGAGGGAAATTCTCTCTCCCATGAAACAGTCAAAGGCGCTGTATGCTTCTGGAAGGAGACAGATGTAAAGCTACGGTGAAGTACACAGGATTGAGGATGGATATTTCAAACTGATGAATTTGCAGTCAGAGAGGAGGAGGTGAACCCCAGTACTGAAAAAATGAAGGTTCATCCCTAAAGCATTGTTCCCATAGCCGTGAAATCTGGATTTTTCATGCCAGCTATACACATGCAGTCCTCAATTCTCACACCCAGACGAGTTTTCCATGGCCTGGGAATGAGGAGGAGTCAAGACCTCACTGAAATCTATGCAACACATTGCTGTTGTCAATCTGAGTGCTGGAAAATGGTGCATGGAAATCCCAGGTCACCTCAAACCCAGTACAGACAGGTAGTTAGCAGACAGATAACAGGGTTAAGGCTATCACATTTTTAGGAATTCACAGATCAAGTGCATGTGCATGTGCATGCATTATTTGTCCAACACTTCTGAGAAAGAACAGAAAGCAAGAACTGCATAGTTGTACATTTAAAGAAGGTTCATCCAAAACCCCCAAGAATCCCCAGGCCCACTGTGCAGCTACAGAGACTTTATCACAGAGTCAGCAAGTCCAGCATTTTCTGAAAGTATCATGTTCACTCAGTACACGGTATGCAGCCAAAGCCTGTGCTCTCTGGGGCTTGATAGCATTACCAGACACAGAGAAATCCTGGACAAATGTAAAAAAAAATCTCAAACTGCAAGCACAAATAATCTCCAGCAGGAAAAGAGAATGTGTTCAAGAAAACCTGGATACATCATAGCTCCTTGGACTTACTGTTTAGTCAGACTAAATCAAACGCATTTCAGTCTGCAATAAACATTCTTCTGGGTATCCAGCCACACAAGCTTCTGTAAAACTGGCTTATTTCTTGTCAGTGCATCAGCTATGAAAAGGCACACCGAGGCAATCTCACCTTGAAGTGCCAACTGCGTGGTCCCGCTGTCTTGACGTCCCCTTTTATGCCCCATGAGAAGCCCAGTGAAGCCCAGTGAATGAAGCTTTATTGCAGCCGATGCAGTACAACAGAAGAGATTTCAGCTGCCCAAGTGGCTGGATGAAATCTGACAAAGTAGCATCAAAACCTGATTTTCTCACCAAAGTCTGACAAATACTTCATGCAGCTGGAGTAGTCCTGGTAAATCCAGATTAACAGGGATAACACTGCTTTTCAGAGCCGAGGTACATGTCAAAAATCCGTTTCCCAATAGCTGTTAAGACAAATCAGACCAGGTAATTAGTACAGTAGTTAAGCGTGTGAAAATCTCAGTTTAAGCCGGACCAGGGCACACCCCAGCCTGGCCTGAATCTCTGATTTTATTTGTCAACTAAGCTGAAAAAAGTACTCACTGCACTCACAAAAAGATACCATCTTGATTTTCTGCTTTTGCAAGGCGTCTGACCCTTCTAGTTTGATGGCCCTGTAACACTTCCAAAGGAGAATAAAATACTACAGTGTGATGCAGTGCCATTGATAGTTGAGTAGATGGGTCTGACCCACTGCTACACTGCATTGGCAGAGTTGAAAGGATGGTTAGAGCATTGTGAGTGTTATTTCAAGGCAGAGCATTTTAAAAGCATGAATCAAATCTTTCAACCTCCTTAGAGTCCCTCTCAATAAAACAAACAAGTCTCCTTGAGGTGGTGGTTTAAAAATAATGAGATTAAAAAAAAAATCATTGCGGGCACTTATTTCACTTATTTTTCATACGTTTTAGAGCTTAGGTCAAACTTTTCTCATAAGCTGAAGATCTCTCTAGTAATTCTGAAGGGCAGAACCAAACATATTTTTCATATTTTTTAAATGAATGCATGAAATTCTCACAGATTCACCTGATGCCTAAAATGGGAGGCTTTAAGGAGAAGTAAAAAAAAAAAAAAAAAGAACTCTGAAATATTTGTAATACAATCACTACATGTAGAAGAATGAAATCCAGTTTGGCCTATTTTCTCTTTTATGCTGCAGGAAAAGGATTCCCAAAGCTGGGTTTGCAAAGGTCCAATCAGTCACGGGTGCTGATATTTTTGTTTCCAACTGAGATGAGCACAACAGATTATAAGAGGAGAAAAAAGAACACGTAACTGTTGGGTTTTTTTCTCTGAAAAGTACAAAAGAAACTAAAATATTGTAGCTATTTTCCTCTTTCCTCTTCCATTAGTAATTGCTATGATGGCTCACGATCACTTCAGTGTGATCGCTCCCATCTGGGTATGAACACCTACAACTGCAGATTTCAGTTCTGCCTGTCTCAGACAACTAGAACTGTCCTGGTTGTCTTTACCAAATATCTTTGCTAACAAGACTGTCTGAGCTACAGGCACTTTGCGGCCAAGAGCAGTGACGCTGGGCAAAACAATTAGTAATAAACAAAGGAGACAAAAAAACAGAAAGACAAGTTCTTTCAGGTCTCGGAGCTGACTGGAGCATATTACAAGAGGTTAGCTGGAATGGGGGTTTACTAGAAGTTTAATGTTGATTGCATTCTTCAGACGTATACCAACTTGATAGCACTAAGCAAATAGTTTGTGCTTGTTGACGATTAGATTACATAAAAGCAGAGAGATTTTTAAAAAACTAATTGCAAAGCTGTACGTACTCCCCTGATGTCAGCTGGCCTAGTCACCCAGCTCGTGGTTCAAGAAAAGGTTTCTGCTTCATGGTCACAGTATGCTTATGGAACAGGAGCAGGAGGAACTAGAGCCTGCCGAGGCTTGCTTCTTGGTACAGGTACTTGTATGTGTGATCACTCCCAACCATCCCTCAAGCCCTACTCAACCTTCCTCTGCTGTGGAGACAGCTAAATTCTCTAAATGCAGACAGCTTAGTATGCTTTTACCTGTTTTTCAGCCACTCATTACATTTGGTGTCATTCTTTGTAAAAACGAGTATATCAATATTACGTGCTTTTTTCCCCTTCATCTGTGTCCTTCTCTCTCCATCCTGATTCTTGCTTTCCAGAGGACTTTTGCCTTTCTTTTCTTTCAGTAATTTTGAGTGTGCACCCACGCAGGTTTCATTTCCACACCCTGTGTTGAAATGATCACAATGAAATTGGTAATAGTGATAGTAGCATCCTTAGCAGGATTCGGTTACCGTGCCCTTAAGATCAGTAGGAGCGAGGGGGTTCGTTACTTCCCACCACTGGTTCCAGATGACTGTAAACCCAGCCTGACACCACCCCACCACATTCCCTTCAAAAAAGATCACTTTTGTTCAGGCGGCTCACAGGATTGGAGATCCGCACAGGAAGAGGAAAACATTATCTCCTTTGTTATTGTTTAAAATTGCTTCACATACCTATCCTGCCGGCAAAAGCCTGTCTCAGCAGGGGGAGAAGCAATTTCCTGAAACGGATGCCTGTGCTGCCCTTGGAAGGATGGTGTCCCAGTTATCAAACTCTACATGCAAACCCTGCAGCAGCTGCTTTCCACCCAAGAAGTTTGGCAATCACACTAATATTCTCATTACTATAACTCTTAGGGCACAGCATGGAGTTTTTACACTTCCCATCTAAATACCAAACTTAAATCGGGGCATTTAAACACCAAAGGTACTGATTTCAGTAGGATCTCCGCAGCTTTCCAGATCTGCTCCTTTGGCTTTAAGTCCTTTCCATTGTGTGACTCCAGTAACAGCCAGTACAAGCGCTGCTTTGCCTGGTGACTCTGCAATGGAGCAGTGCCCTCCCTCCTCCGAGGGAAAACACACAGATTTGCCCACATCCCGCTCCCACCCTCAGCGAGGAGCTCTCCCACAGCGCCTCCCCCCGCCTCAGGCCTGTCCCGCCTGTGGCAGCGCTGACCACCGGGCCTGCCCGCAGCCGGCAGCGGGGCCGCGCCCCTCGGGTGAGCAAAGCAGCTGTGCTCTCCACTCTGCTCTCCCCTCTCCTCCCCCGCGCCCCCCGAGCGAGCAAAGCGGCTGTGCCCTGCTCTCCCCTCTCCTCCTCCGCGCCGCCCACGGGCCCGCCAAGGGATCAGCGACACCCGCGGCGGGGGCCGGCGAGCGCCCGAACCTCAGAGAGGCTCCGGCCTCCGTTGGCGGGAAGACTAAGTCCCGCCTCCTCCCCGCCCCTGGTTACAAATCAACCAATAGCTAGCGCGGAAAGGTGAAATTCATATCTGCGATCCAATAGCGCACAGCCGGACGCATTCCACGCGGCCGCCGCCCGGCCTCGATTGGGAGAGTGGACGATCTCTAGACGGAGCTACCCAATAGTGTCGCGAGAAGGTTACGCCTCCGAGCGAGGCCTAGCCAATGAGCAAGGCGCGGGGAGCCCGCCGCACCGCCCCCCTCGCTATATAAGATGGGCCCGGGAAGGGCGGCTGCTTTCGAGGTGCTGTCCAGACCCGTTGCGCGTCTGCTGCTCCCAGCGCTGCCTGCCCGAGCCATGGTGAGCGGGGGGGGGCGGCCTCCCAGCACCGCTCCGCACGCTGAGGGGGGGCGGGTGGGAGGTGCGGGTCCGCCCCGGCTCACGGGCCCCGCGGTGGGAGAGGAGGGACGGGCCCCGCGCCGGACCGCGCTCGCCGGCGGGGCCCGAGCCGCACCGCGCTGGCGGGCCTTCTCCTTGCCGCGTCCCGCCGCACGGCCTCGTCACAAAATGGTGGCGGCTCCTCCGAGAACATGGCGGCCTGCGGCGGGACCCTCAGCCCCCAGCCGGCCCTGAGGTGGCGGCTCCCTCAGAGGTGACTCCGGACGGGCTCCCTCGCGGGACCGGGGAGCCGCGGCCCGGGCTGTGGCGGCCTCTGCGTCCCCAGGGCCGGCGTCTCCCTGTGCCCGCGGGACGGGGCGGGGCTCCCAGCCGGCACCCCGCGGTGAGGGGCGCTCTCGTGGTACAGTTGAATGTAAAAATTGGGGGGGAATATCCTTGGGGTGTGTGAGACCTGGAGTGGTGGAGGAGGCCATCGCACTGTTCCTGGAGGTGCAGCTTGGTGCTTCTCTGGTCCTTGTCCCCGTCGAGTCAGTGTGGTGTGAAGTGGTTTGGAGAGGCCAGGGAATGTGGCTGATGGTGGAGATTTCCTCAAGGACTTTGTGAGACTGGCTGGGTAATGAAGCTGAGGTGGGATGACCAGGATTCAGCCCTGAAGGGATATCTGAAAGGTATGACAGAGGGATGGGACATCATAAAGAGGACAGAGATCAGCTGTTGAGCTGTGCAGCACAAGTGGCAGCTGTCAAGTTGGAGTTTGTGCTGACAAGCATGAGGCCCTTCTCCATGTGGGTGTTTACCCTGTACATTTCTCTTTGAAAAGAGTTTGTGGATGTTAGAAGGTTACCTGGATTTAAAAAATGTAGCTGACTGCTTCTGTAGGGTTGTAAATGCAGAGGAAACATTTGTTCAACTGAAAATGATTAGAAGTTAGAATATTGGGAGGTTGTGTTTGTGTCCTTATCTTGTTCATACCCTTGCATGGTTGGCTGTTCGTGGTCATGCTTTTAAAAAAATTAAGCCAAGTCAAGAGCGTGAGCGTAGTTCCTCACCTCCAGAAAGGATGCGGTTCTCCTTGAGTTTCACCCTCGGAAAACTACATTTCTCATCGTGGTACGTTGTTGAACTTGGTCTGGGCTGTTTCCACCGTTTTCATGAAACTTGGCTTGCCATCAGCTTCACATGGATGAAGCTGTACCTGAAATACTGTGCTGGAGAGCACAAGTAACCTAGAGTGTGATGCACCAGGACAGCTGGAGGGAGCTGGGCTTCGTCAGCCTGGCAGAGTACAGCAAGGGGCCACCTAACAGCAGTCAACAACTACTGGAAGGGCAGTTACGGAAGACAAGCCAGTACTCTTGAGCTGGAGCATATCATATAGTAAAGGAGATAGAGACAAATGGAGGCCGGAGAGGTTCAGGCTGGGAAAATTCTTGGAGTTTTCACTGAAACTGGTTCTGTGCTTGAAAGTAATGTATTTAAGTGGGGGGGAGCATTTAGTGTTAATTACTTAAGGATTCTGTGTCCTGACTTGTGTCTTGAATACAGCACTTAACAGTATTTAACCTTATTAACTATGAAACTTCCATAAGTGATGTTTAAAGGCCCTGACTTGTCATTAATGTGACAGTTGTCTCTTGCTTATCTTTACAACTTGGACATTGTACTTTCAAGGCTCAGATTTTGTTTTGGTTTTTAGTAGTATTGGTACTGTCAGACTTCTGCTGTGGAAAGACTCTGCAGAGCAAAATAGGCAGAGTCTGTTGGTGTCTAGCAAAGGTTTGTGTTTCATCAAATAGCCACATACTACTTAAAAGTAGTTGGTAGAGTTGCAGGAAAGCAGTTGAAAGAGACATCTCAAAGCAGGGCTGACAGTAGCACCAAGCCAGGTTTTTGTGACTGACTTTCTCTGGCCAAGTTTTGCAAACCTCCAAGGATGGAGATCCCTTCCTGCTTCTCTGGTGACCTGTTCAGGGCTGCACTGCTCTGTTGGGGGAGCTTTTCCTAACACCCAACCGGAATCTCCCAGTGTCCTTCGAACACCTGACCTGAACCTTCCTGCAGAGCAGAGGGAGGGCTTCTTGGTGTGCTGGCTGTGTATCTCCTTTTGTAGCCTGGCACATTGTTTGCCTTATTGAGGATGAGAATGTCCTGATGAACATTCAGGATGGTTTCTGGGTAACCCCTGGGATCTTTTCAGCAGGGCCACTTCTCAGTTAACTGCTTCCTTTGTACTGATGCAGGGAGTTACTCTGCCCCAACTGCTGGACTTTGTACTTTGTCAAAGTAAACATGCTGTGCTTTTAACAGGGCAGCTGTAGGACCTGGTCTGTGGCTGTGTCACTCAAGCTATACTTTCAAAGACTTAAATTGTCACTTTGGAGCATGAGAAGTTGTTGCTTTGTGTAGTTTGAAGTAGTGGTGCTAGTTCATGTGATGTGGTAAGCTTGTATATAGTCTGACATTTCCATGAATTCACCTTGCTTGGGCATGCTAGTCTCTATACACTGCCTTTCAATGACCTTCGCAGCTGCTTAGGAGCTTCATGAACAAAGCTTGGATCATTGATAGGACTTCTTTACAGGTGAGGCTCCACACTGAAGTGGTAGTATACCTCTATACTCTCTCCTCTCACTGTAGAAAAGAATTGCACACTGTCCTCCAGCTTTCCTGAAAGAATGATGTGGCCTAATTCATTGTCATGGCCTGGCTTCTCTGTGCTGGTGCAGCCTTGTTGGGCTGCGTGCTGGAACAGCTTCTCCTGTCACCCTTTTCAGTGTGTAGGTTGGCTGTCCTCTGCCATTGCAGTACCCTGCCAAGCCCAGTGCTTCAGCCTGGAGAGTGGTGGAGTAATGGCCTTGGAGAGGAGTAGTGTGGCAGCAGCTTTGAGTAAGGCTGGTTGCAGAGAGGATGTGGATTGTTCCTCTGGAAGCTGTATATCTGAGTACACAGCTTGGATGGATGGGGAGCTGAAAAACAACAGTTCTGAGACATTCAGTGCTGTGGTTAAGAACATGCGATGAGTTCTTTTGGCAACTGTAGGTTTTAATTTCTTGGGGCTCCCAAGGAAAGTGAAAGGACTGTGCTCCTGCTTTCTTGCATTGACTATTGATGTGGATTGGGCAGTTCCAGGTCCTGCTTATCCTGGAATTTCAGGGGAAAAATGAATTGCATCACCCAATCATAGGGTCTGAACATAGTTAAATGTGACAGTTATTCAAAACTGTCCTATATGCAGGCTCTTCTAAACTCTGACACTCAAAACCAGAAGTTAAATATAAAATGCCACAGATGGAGTGGGAGCTTGGAGATGGTTCCTTTGTGGTTTGGCTTTTAATATTCAAAACCCTGTGCTGAAATATTAAGGAAGCTGGGTTTATGCTCTGGACTTCAAAGGCAACTTGGGAATCCATAAATTGGTATGAATAGATCCTTTTGCTGACATAGACTATTTTCTACATAGCTTAAATGAGGTAGTTCCTGTCTAGTGTTAAGGAGTTTAGTACTTTGCATACAGCAGTGGGATGTGAGGCCTGATGTTTCATTTATGAAGTGCTACTAAGATTTCTGTTAGGCAAAGGCTCTCTTACAGAATGGCAAAGTTGCCTGAAGTGATCAGGAGCATCTTTTTCCTGATTTTATGTATGTTAAACAAAATGGCCCTGGATCTTGCAGAAGGTTTTGCTCCCTCTGGTGGCTGTGCTTATGTGGCTCCTGGGGCTGGAGTTTTGGGGGTGATGCTTTTCTGGATACTTAGGCCAGTGACAGGTGTAGTCATCAGAGAAGCTGGCTGAAGGATTTGGAAGAGTTGATGAAACTCTTGCTGTCTAGTAGTTGAGGGTAGGAACAAGGAGGAGGGGGATGAGTTTGTAAAAATGACAATGTCTAAAAGGGTCTTTCTAGGTGGAGGTGGATGATGACTGAAAGAGGCTTTTGTGTTCTGTTGTATTTTGTGCCAAATGTCCCTAACACCAAGACAATAAGGCCAATGTTTTAATAGCTTTGCAGTATGTGAGTTCAAGCTGTGTGTGCTGAATGTTTTTTAAACAAGGAAACTGCTGTTTCTGCTGAGTGATTCAATTTTTTTTTCTCCACACAGCGTGAGTGCATCTCAGTCCATGTTGGTCAAGCTGGTGTGCAGATCGGCAATGCGTGCTGGGAGCTCTACTGCCTGGAGCATGGCATCCAGCCCAATGGTACCATGCCAAGCGATAAAACCATCGGTGGAGGGGATGATTCCTTTAATACGTTCTTCAGTGAGACCAGTGCCGGAAAACATGTCCCTCGTGCTGTGTTTGTGGACCTTGAACCAGCAGTAATAGGTAAATACAGTGACACATGCAAGGGACTGTAGAACATGCTGCAGGACTTGATTTAACTTACACATTTTCTGACTAAGGGATCCATTTCTCTAGTCCTGCAAAATGCTCTGGGGCTTTAAATTTTACTATGTGAAGGTTCCCTACATCTTCCTAGTGATGGAAGATATTGGGCTTTATCTTTGAGATTGGCAAATGTGCACTCTGGAGCTCTAAAGAATTTAAATATTACTTTCTGCCAGTCTGTGTAATTAAATGGCTCTTCTGAATATGCCTCATGCTTTTGCTATGCAAGGAACTAGTTACAACCTCTTGAAACAATATGACATAATGTGTACAGCAGTCAATAGGAACCTTTTTAAAAGATGTGATATGTATCACTAAGGAGTTTTCGTTTTGTACATTGGAACGATTCCTGTGCTTTCCCAAAACAATCTTCTCTCTCTAGCTTGCACAGTGCTTGCAGAAATGAATCTCAATTGCTAGCCTAAGTTCAGGGACTTCCAAACATGCCCTTCAACTCCTGCTGCCTTATCTTTGAGTAACAATCCACTGTTATCCTGAAAATCAGTTGTATCCCAAGCTCTGGCAATGCTGGCTCTCAGTGTTCAGATGTGATGCCACGCATCAGCTGCTAACCAGTCCCACCTTCTGTGGCGCTAGCTACACTGCCAGTCCAGTGTGTTACCCAGTTTCACAGGACTTGCTCCTTGTGTCATAAGTCTTGGTTTTGCTCTTACCGATGTGTGTGCCTGAAGTAATTCTACTGGAGCCAGTTTTGTGGCTTAAGTAGCCATCTGTGCTTGTGCAGTTGCCATGTTTATCTTTCTGCAATGCATAGAGAGCTGGGAAGGGGAGATGAGTGAATAGGCTTAAGCTACTCCTATATACCCAAACTGTGGGTCTCTTGTAACTTATTTCTCTTGTAACACGCTAAACCACTTTCTGTGGCTACTACAGTAGAATGAGCTTATGCAGGAGAGCAGCAGGCTGTCAGGCGGGTCAAGGATGGGAGTACTGGACTGATAACTTTGAAGTGAGCCAAAGCACCCTTGGCCATACACTAATATTCCCAGGAGCTGTTGCAGGTCTGGCTTTCTGTTTTCTTGAACCCCTTGGCTGTTGCTTCCTCTGCTGCTGGCCAGGTGGTGGCTCTAAGCAACCAGAAAAGGCTGAGAAATGAGGTGAGGGAGAGCAGGTGGCAAAGCTCTCACCTTGCCTCTGGGGGTGGGTAGCTGGTGAGCCTTGGGACCAAATGGTAGTGTTCCAGCACTTGTTAGTGATGCAAGTGTAGTATAGAGAGATGGGAAAAGGGCTGTCTTATGAAATACTTGGTAATATTAAAAAAACTAATGCTTTTTGTTAAAGGTTGCATCATGTACCTTTCTGGGGGCTAGCCTTCTTTCTTTATTCCTGCCCTGCTTATTAGAAAATTATTGATCCAAGCTCCTGGGGTTTCTGGAGCTTCCAGATCAGTGCTGCTCTTAGTGAAACAGCGGGACTGCTGTATGTGTACACCAGCTCTCTGGATGTGGTGGTGAAATTCCATCAAACTTTCCACAAAGAAATAGGGCAGTAACATGCCTGGGAATTCAAAACAAGTGACTTTAAAAATCTACCCCAGAGAGACTTAAAAACCATGAAGAATGGTATGTCCAGGGGAAGTTTCATTTAGCTGTCCCCTAAACTCTAAATTCTTTATTCCAGCACGCTTTCATAGTCCAATGACTGATCCTCTTAACTCTTCAAGTTTGTTACTTGAACCAGAACCATCTTGACTAATGTTGCCCCCACAAGCAATGTTTTTCCTTAGGTTCTATATTTTTCCCTTTTACCCATATTTGTCCTTTATAACTTGAAATGATAACGCAGAAAGTTTTAGAAATGTGTATTTTGAATGGTAGGCTTGTCCAAATTGCTTTCACTTTGGTGCAGCTTGGAAATATTTGAGAGTGTTGGATGGCAAACTGCAGCAGTAGCTGGTCAGTCTAAGTTGGTTCAAAGAGTTAACTGTATTTTTGAATCTTGAATTCTACTTACCTTTGTCTTACTCCTTGTTGGATAAAGAATATATACAATCAAGCAACTTCAGCTGCAGTTAATAAAGCTCTCTGCTTCCCACCTGGTTTTAATTAAAGGATGCAGGACTGCATTAGCGTATGACTCCAGAATGGCTTGAGCTAAACCAGAGACAAAGCTATGCTGAGGGTCTTTGTACCTTTCTGGTAGGACAGAGCTTTAGCCTGCTATGTGTAAGTGCGTATTTCTGATAACTAGTGAAGGTCATAACTAAATCATTCTCCAAATCTGTAACTGGTGGGGGATGCTGTGCGTCCATTTGCATGGCTTCTTTATAGTACAGCCACTCGTGCTGAGCTTACAGCTCAGTATTTGCATAACTGAATATCTCTACAAGATATTGGTTCCTCTTGAACGTTCTTCTCTAGCCTTGCAGAAAGTACAATTAAAGGAAAGGAGGCAAGCAAGCAATGTAAGCTCTGCCCACAGCTGCAGAAGCAATAAGGCAACATCCTGGAGGGTTTGGAAAATAAGGGGGAAAAGCAGTATTTCAGATGCTGATCTGCAGAGCGGGCCTCAAGTTGTCTTAAACTGTAAAAGACTGGTTCTGCTGCTATAGTCCAATTTTCAATTGCTCTGTCAAGAAAATGGGACAGTTTCTTAAGCAGTAACTTAATTTTTCTTAGGTATTCAATGTTTAGACTGTACTAAGTATTGTGTCACCTACTAATAGGTAGAAATCAAGCTGCTTTTTCTCTTACGTGTTTAGGTACCTCATTCTGGACACCCTCGGAAGTTTGAAAAACCTGGTCTGCATAGAAAGCTAACTTCTTGTAAACAATATTCATCTTTTCTCCCCAGATGAAGTTAGGAATGGGACATACAAGCAACTCTTTCATCCTGAACAATTGATATCTGGTAAAGAAGATGCTGCAAATAACTATGCTCGAGGTCACTACACAGTTGGAAAAGAGATAATTGATCTAGTTCTAGAGCGTATCAGGAAACTGGTAAGACTTTTCTTCACTGAAGGCTCTTAAACATCTTTCTTTATCCTGTTTTACAGGATTTGGAAATCAGGTTATCAAAAATACATAGGTGTATAAATTGTGCTTTAACTTATTCCATGGTAGGAGAATGTGTGGACTTAATCAGCATTTTAGCCGGCTGAGGATATTGGATTATTTCTGTCAGATATTAATTTCAAATGGCCTAAAATGCTGATGAGGCACCCAAAACTTTAGTTTCATGTTCAGCTTCAGAAAGCCAAGACTGAGATAATTATGATTTGCATAGCTCCTGCTGGAAAAGGATTGGTCTCTGGCTGGGGCATTTGCAAGGAAGTTTAAATAGGAGTGTTTGCTTCTGTGGTTTAGGCTTTTGTTTGCATTTCCTGCTTTTATGATTTCTGAATTAATTTTATGGTAATAACAGAAAAGGGAACTAAATCTTAGTAAGTTGGGATGTTTCAGGCTCCCTGGTACTTTGATCATGTGGCAAACTTACGAAGATGTCAGCTTAGAAGGTTAGAGTTCCCTTTTTAGGGCTGCTAAGCATGTACTTTACCACATGTGTGTCACAAAGGTAAGGAATTCTCGCTGTACAAAAAAATCCAGGGTATACATCTGGTGCTTTAATATGGAATGCTAAATGAGTTGTACTGAAAAGTACACCTTTTGCAGATTAAAACTGGCATTGTTCTCAACACTTGGCTGCCACCATCTCTAATTAAAGCTAAGATAAGTTTGCAGCAGGCTGTACTTTGACCTGAAAAATATGGTTGTAATTTCTTTTTACAAGCTGTTGGAAATCCCTGTCAGTCCTGGGGATCAAGCTAAACATCATGTGGCACTTCTTTCTGAAGCAGAGTAGTTTCTTCATCTGAGAAGACTCAAGTGGCATGACAGTGCGATACACTTTGACAGCTCGCTTCCCTGAACTGAGTTACATGCCTGCAACTCTTACAGGATTATAGCAATAGTTCTGGGACAGGAGACTGCTCTGTTTTTGTGCAGGTAGAGAATGTCAAATCAGTATAAGGGGTAGATGGTCTGCAGTTCTTTGAATATTATTGCTTGTGGCCATTGTTAATGGCCTTGGCCTGAGAATTAGGGGTAGGGGAAGTTTTGAAGTAGCAATTTGAAGTGCAGAGGTCACATTACAATGTGTAGGGAGCTTAAAGAGCTAAGAATACCATGTTTTTTATAGGGCAGTTCCTTGACTATCAGTGGATGAATCAAATTCAGTATTACTTTCCCAAAGCTTGAACAGTTGGTATGTGTCAGATTTCAGAGTTGTCTTGAGTTTTTGTGATTCTTAAGGTCTACACAATTGTTTTAACACGCTTTTTTTTCCTCTTTCAGTCTGATCAGTGCACTGGCTTGCAGGGTTTCCTGATTTTCCACAGCTTTGGGGGAGGCACTGGCTCAGGTTTTACTTCGCTGCTGATGGAGCGCCTGTCAGTTGACTATGGGAAAAAGTCAAAATTGGAATTTGCCATCTACCCTGCACCACAGGTCTCGACTGCTGTTGTTGAGCCGTACAACTCCATCCTGACCACCCACACCACCCTGGAGCATTCCGACTGTGCCTTTATGGTTGACAATGAGGCCATCTATGACATTTGCCGTAGGAATCTGGACATTGAACGCCCAACCTACACCAATCTCAACCGCCTCATTGGTCAGATAGTCTCTTCCATTACTGCTTCCCTCAGATTCGATGGTGCCTTAAATGTGGATCTTACTGAATTTCAAACTAACTTGGTGCCTTACCCTCGTATCCACTTCCCGTTGGTAACATATTCCCCAATTATTTCAGCAGAGAAAGCCTACCATGAGCAACTCTCAGTGTCTGAGATAACCAATGCTTGCTTTGAGCCATCCAATCAGATGGTGAAGTGTGACCCTCGCCATGGCAAGTACATGGCCTGTTGTATGCTGTATCGTGGGGATGTTGTCCCCAAGGACGTCAATGCTGCTATTGCTGCTATCAAAACCAAGCGCACAATCCAGTTCGTGGACTGGTGCCCTACTGGTTTTAAGGCAAGTCTCAGTTACATCATGATTTTTTTTTTGGACTTCTCATTCACTGTCATGGGCTATGAAGTATATTTTCTCATTAAGCTGTTCTGTAGGTACCTGATTTGTATCATAGTCACTATTAAATGCTACAAAGAAACTCATGGTCTCTTTTGCTTTTCATGTAGGTTGGCATCAATTACCAGCCACCAACGGTGGTCCCTGGTGGTGACCTAGCCAAAGTCCAGCGGGCAGTGTGCATGCTGAGCAACACTACAGCCATTGCTGAGGCATGGGCTCGTCTAGACCACAAGTTTGATCTGATGTATGCCAAACGTGCCTTTGTCCACTGGTATGTTGGAGAAGGGATGGAGGAGGGGGAGTTCTCAGAGGCTCGGGAAGACTTGGCTGCACTTGAGAAAGATTATGAAGAAGTGGGCACAGACTCGATGGATGGAGAAGATGAAGGTGAAGAATATTGAACACAACAGAATTGATTTGCGAGTCTTTGCCATTTTACTGCCTCTTCAGTAGCCATGTAAATCATGTCAAATAATTGAAATAAACTTTTTTGATCAAGACATGTGGTAGTGTTCAAACATTATGTACATTTGTTAACTATGTGCAAGTAGTCAGTAGTCCAGGAGATAGAATTTCTTTCTGAGAAAGATACTGAATAAAATGCTATATTAGATGACTTCTTGTCCTTAAGGCATTGCTACTTGAAGAGCTAATAGTGCATATTTTCCCCCAGAACACAAGGCTAGAATGTGCTTGAGCTTTTATTGGAAGATGAGTTAGCTGCATTTTTTTCAAGGCTCTAAAGTTGTTGTTGCAAGAGGTAACAGGAACTAACCTTGTATTACGCTTAAGAATTAAGATGTAACACCTTTAATACCAAAGGCTATTTGAGTTAGTTTTCTCCTAAATTTAGACTGAGCGTGGGGTGGTAACTTAGAGATGCAGTAACATGGAAGGGGGAAGAGATGTCCAGAAAGGGTGTGCCATCGCACGAGGAACCTGGCGCTTCTGTCAGGATCTGTGTGGTGGTTGCTCTGGTGTTCCTTTGTCCTCCCACAAAAGGGACTGCAGTTGCTGTCTGACAGCTTTCTGTGGAGTCAGCCTTTTGCCTGAAGCTATCTGGAACGAAATCTCTGGATTAGCTGGCCAGGCCGAAACACTAGTTTTCCCTAAAACTAATTATTTTGCAGAATTAGACCATGGGTTCAGATATGAAAATTTCTATCCTTCTGCCTTCAATGTAAGCTGGTGTAACAGGAGAGGATTTGGCTAATCAGGTTGTCTGCAGATGTGGCAGCCTCTGTTGAAAACCTGCTTCTGCATGGTCTGAGTGGGTGCTTGGGGACACAGGGCAGTGAGCCACAAACCAAGTAACCTGACTATTTCTAACCCTGGGAGCTGGGTGACTCTGAGGAATCTCTCCCACAGAAGCAGCAAAGGTGGAACAGTCAAATAAGATGACAGTTGAATACTGACTGTGATTATAGGATACCGAAGTCTGACTCCCAAGACTAGATTTGAGCTGGAGAACTCCTCCCAGTCCTATTTCAACCTTATTTGTATTCCTTCTGATTTAATGGCAGAGTGTGATTTAGGCTAAGCCTTGAAGCCTGTGTTTGTTGAAGATGCATGTACCTGCTTAGCAGGAGTCTTGGCAGTGGTATGAAAAATGCCTTAACTTCCTTCTGCCTGGGAAACCTGCAGTACTCGGGTAAAGCTGCTGTATTTGACATCAACTCATAAAGTGGGAGCCTTTCCATTACCTCAGTTTTAACTGTGACTTGGGTGTGCTTATCCTACTAGGTGGGGCTGTTGCTGTTAATGTAGGTTAACAGGATGCTGCTGTTGATTGAAGGTCTAGCAGAATAGCCTGGTCTGCAAGAGCTGACCAGTAATTTGCTCAGGCCAAACACCCATTGTCCTGAATTACTACGTTGTTTATGTTCTTGGAGCCATTGGGTTGAGTCAATCCGATTTGAAATTAGTCTAAGTTATTGGAGATGGAAGTTACCAATTTTATATAGATGGTGGGAACAATCTTCAGTCTTTAACCTAGGTGAGCGCCTCAAACTGTCTTGTCAGCCATGGTCTGGTGCAGAATACACGGACGCTGTGTAAATCAACCCTCCTGCCATTCAGCATAGCAGAGCACGTCCAAGGTTTCAGCGAGTTTCTCATTTGCTTTTGCTTGTGTTGTGTTTTGGGGTAGATGTAAGTGTAGAGAATTTCAAGTCCTGTTGACTAACTTATTTTCCTACTTGCTGGATGATTAAGCAAATGTGCTAGGCATAACCCAAGAGACAGTCGCATTCATTGCAAATCAGACTGACTTCATTTCAGTGCATGCATTCAGATTTTTAATGTAATGGCAGTGCCCACAAGAGGAATATGCAAAGGACTGTTTCATGCCTTGCAGGTGTCTAGATCTTTGGTGTGAAACCTGGTGCTACTAGCAGATCACGAAGAATGCTGCGTGGCCACAAGTGCCAGCACCGTAATTTCCTTTAAAAGTTATGTGTATTGGGGGCTGGGCAGGAGTGGATTTCTGAACTGGCCTGTGGCGTGATCATTTAGCAATGATTTGGCTTTGCTATCTGGGATTCTTTGTCTCGTTATTCGAGGCTGGCATGCTCTGTTTCCTGCTGATACTGTCTGGGTTTTTCACTGTACCTGTGGATTACCCTTATTTAGAACACTGCTGCTTAAGCGATGGGAATTGGTTTGCAGTGTGTCAAAATGTTTTAGCCAGGCATGTACGATGATGAGTCTCTGTGTGGGACACAGCACTCCAGCATCCTTGTAAAAGGCTTGTGCACGTGGAATGCTGAGCGCTCTGACAAACCTGGACCGACTAGGGAATCGCGTTCAATGTAGGCATTAGGTTTGAGATGCATTGTGCTTTTAATTTTTAAAAATAACATCTAATGCTACTTTGAAAAGATGGTAGGCATCCACTGGTGGAAGGTTTGAAAAGAGATGTTATGTCACACGTTAGCCATTGGACTGATGGTGAAAACGCATAATACATTCCCAGCCTACATCATACTCAAATTTTCTTTATATTAGTATTAAGAAACACTGTTGCATTAGCTAGTGGGCAGTTAGTTCTCAGTGTAGGCACATGCATAGTGAGCTGAGATAAGATAGTGTTTTTTCTCAGATAAGAAGCCAAGATAATTACAGCAGGAAAATCCAGCTACAACTGCTCTTGCTTCAGCTAGCTGCAGAAAGCCTTAAACACGTTATAATCACTAGCGCTATGGTTGAATTAGCAAATGGGTGGTTCATCTGTTTCCTGAAGCGCAGAAGAGATCCTATACTGAATTAAAACTTGCGTGTAAGAGTGAATACCTGAACTTGCAGAGGTTAAGATTAGCTGTCACTTAAAAGAAAATGGTTTCTTTGCGCTCTGAAAGCCTTTCTTTAATTCGAAACTTCAAATGCATGTTTTCTTTGGTAAGAAATCCCCATACTTCTGCTTTTAAAAGTCATGTGCCTATTTGCACTGGCAGAAGCGCAGGCATTTCTAGTGGTAACTAAATATATCTTTACCTGTGTGGTGACACAGCTTTCTCCAGTATTGAGATTGGCAATTAATAGCTATCACCTGATACAAAATAACTTCGATGACTCATGAAGTGGAGGAGGAGGAAGTGAGCTGGAGCCCATGGCGGATTGCTGTGCGCTTGGTTGTGAATTGCTGGTCTTATCTGTAAGATCTGCTCTGAGATGCTTCTGGTGCCATTCCAGGGGAATGCAGCGCAGCAGAACCTGATTTCCACCCACTCTGCCCTCTGAATAAGCAATATGAATACCTTTTAATGTGTTAATGTCTACATTATGTATATATAATTATGTACATTTCTAATTTCTATAGTAAGCATGCCACAGCATAATTGTATGATAAAAATCTCTGTCTGTTTTAGCTTTATGGACAGTGTAGGTAACGTAGGCATACAACTGCACATGCTGCCGCCGTCTTCCTACAGCGCAATTTTTTTCTCAAATAAAATTCAGAAAGGGCTTTTGTGCCTCATACTCCGACCCTTGTCAGATAACACTCACCCAGTCAGCCTGTTGCTGAAAAGCATGAACTTGTTCAGGAGAGCATGGCTCTGGAGTTGGAATTGGTGAGATTTTAATTGAAAGTAAGTTAAGAAACAATAGGGTCACTCCATGATTCTGGTAGGAGAAAGTAGAGGTAAGATTGCAGGTTATACTGTTCTTGGCATTATTTCAGGAAAATACAAAGCATTATCTGGGAGAGAAAAAAAGAAGATAATGTGACTAGGTATTAAAAATTCTCTGGCTTCACCTTCTGCTTTTCTCCACAGTGTAATAGTGAAGAGTCAGAGCACCATGTCTCATGGGCAGTTTAGAGTGATTTCCTGTGAAAATTTTGAGGAACTGGAAAAAAAATTAAGGGAATAGCAGTGTTAATTCCTTACTTTGTCAATATGCTGCAGTAAATGTGCATGTAGCTTTTGACTGCCTTGTCCCAAGCCTTCAGTCTTGTTGGGCTTTCTGCTGACATGCTGCTTCCGCTCGGGCAAATTGTCTAAGAGGAGGAGGATGTCATTCTGTGCTCAACTCCGTGCTTTTCAGTCGAATCCGCCTGAACACTGTAACAGCGGAGATCCTGACATCGAAATACAATGCTGCTAATGTGCTACCCCATGCCATTCTCTTCTGATGTTTAAAATGCCTGTATTCCTGCCAAATAAAACTTTGTTTGCCTTTGCACAAGGTCATGTTTTCCTTTATGTAGGAGATGCTTCACAGAAGCAAAGTGCAGTTGCCCTGTTTAACACGCAGAGCTCTTTTAATGTAATTGGATGGCTCTTGCACTTGCTGAAGTGTTGTAACAACCCAAGATTCAAATTATTTTTGCAGATTTTTTTCAGTCAGTGCATTTCTACCTTTGAATTCATTTCTCTTACAAGCCCTAAAAGTTTGGGAAGAAAAATCAGCTAGGGTATGAAATGTAGAGATGCTGTGTCTTGTGTAAGAACTGGGAATTACTAGAGGTTGGGAAGTCCAGAGGAAGTGTAATTGAGGCTCCTGTCAGGAATAAGGTACTGGATTAGGTGACTCCTGATCTCACCGGTTCTTACGTCATGTTTATAAGGAATTACTTCAAAAGAAAAGATGTTTTTTATTTGTACTCTGAAAACAGGGACTGGGCTTATAAACAAATTCAGCAGTAAAGAGCTGAAGAACAATTTTCCGTCGTGTTGCAGAACTCCTCTAGAAGTCTGTAGGGTTTTTCTGTGTGTGTTGGCAAGGTGAGAGTGATGAATCCCGTCCTATCTTGGTCTGAACTAGAGGGAGGACTAACTGTGTAACATCCAGACTGTGCAAAGGCTTTGATCTAAGGATTTCTCCTAAAAGTTGGGCAAAAGAATTAAAGGTTTGTAGTCTCAACTGTTAATGGAGAGCGTGATGAAGTGGGAGAAATGTCATTGCTCTGAAGGTATTGCAGGTGCTGGCTGACAAGAGGCTGAGAAATACCAGGAGACTAAATAAAACAAACAAAAAGTCACGCGAGGAGTGGTGCCTTCTGTGGAGCTTCTCAGTGGATTGAGTCAGTTAAAATCCAGTATCTTCATCTTTTCGATGCCGTGTGCCTCTCCACTGGCTTTCTGAAGACCCTGCTTTCCCTGGCCGGCTTCGTGTGGCACAGAACGTGTTAACTTATTTACGATGTTCTTAGTTCTTGTGATACTTTCCTATTTTCTTGGTGATTTGTAAAACTTCCAGTCATTTTTCAGGAGCATGTTTCAGAGTTTCTCTGCAGCATTGTTTTGGTTTCCCTGGTCTGTGTCAAGAGCTGGGAGTGCTTGGGCACAAAAAGTTAAATTCTTCTCTTCAGCTGCTACCTAGAAAAAGAACAGCTGTAAATACTAAGTGGGAGGGACTAGAAAACATTCCAGAAACATTCAGGAAATACTTTTTTCTCATATTTAATATAGGTTGTTATAAATGCAGGAAAACTTAGGAAGTCTTAAGTGACTGACTCGGAGGAAGGAAGGAAGTGCATCTTAGTCCCTTTAAGGCGAAGTGCCCCCACCCGCTAGGTGAGCTCAGTTCTGCTTTAAGGCCTGCCCCAGGCTTCCTCTGGGCTACCAGCAAGTCTGCGCGCGAGTGGTCTCAGCTCTGGCCCAATACGTGCCCCAGGAATTGCTCCATCAACTGCAAAATGGAGCAGTGCTTGAGGCTGAGGGAAGAACAAGGGGTTAAGCCTTTCTTTGCGGGTTTCAAAAAGTAGGAAGGGACTTCTGATCATAGGCAGGAAAACTTAAACTCACTTTCTAAGATCAGGGCTGGAAATCAGATGGTCATGGAGAAGCTGAAAAAAATTTTCAAGACAACTTTGCGGGCTTGAGTTTCTGTCCATATGGATCTAATCAGCTCCAGAAAGGCTCCCAAATGTGTTGCTGGTTAGGCATTTCTCCCACTTCAGCTTTGTTACCTTTTGGAGGTGACGGGTGATGTTTAACTGCTATTACACTGTGGCGAGGGCCTGTTTACAGCTCTTCCTAAAGACCTGCAGTCCTTCTCTCTAAATAATTTTGGTTTGAAATGCTGAGATGCTGTTGCTGGTCTCTCTCTGCGTACTGCGACTTAAACACCAGCCAGCTTTGCCGCTTGGGCACTTCACCGAACAGAGATCGGTGAAGGCGGTACTTGGGCAGTGTGTAACTCTCCCAACCTCTGCGCCGTTGGTTTGGTGGGTAAGATTCAGTTTTCCAAACCTTATACCTGGAAGTGAGTTACCGATTGAGCAGGGTGCACTGGGCTGCTTTTGCAATATCAAGGGGGTTTGGGGAAAGAAGATAACAGGAACAGAGGGTTCTCTTTGTCCGTTTTAGATAGTAAAGTTAGAATTAAGTGAATTTCCTAAGTGCCTGTTGAAGGCCTAATGTGTCAAGTCCAGAACTATGCATTTAACTTCTAGAGACTTGAATTGGGACAAACAAATCCCTCTGTCCAAAATGGCTCAACCTTTCTGAGAATCTGTTCTTACCCTGCAATTTTAATCTCATTTCTGTGAATTTCTCCAAGACAATGACCTCTACAAGGTTACTGGCTGCTCGAGTTCCTTTTCCAGAGACAGCCGCTGTGAGCGGCTCATTGCAGAGCTTCAAATTAGGGATGAATTCCAAGCAGTCTTCTTGAAGAAGGCTGCCAAGACCTCAAGCATCTTCATGTTCCTTTTTCTTTTGTTAAGAGCTCTGTGGCTACAACTGTCAAATGCGTTTCATAGTCTTACATCATTACTGCTTGCAAAAGCTGCGTTTCAGTTGCTTATACTGCGAGTAGAGATCTCTGTGGCTGAAAGTTATTTCAAAATCCGGTTTGTAGAACCTGCCTTGGCTGAATGCTGCCGGTATGCATTGTTTCAGAGATGCTAACGTACCACGTTGAGCCTGGCATTGTTTTCCAGCAGTTCTGGAGCTGATCTTGTGCGATTCTGCACAAGTTGTCAGCACTGCGTCCCACGCAGAGTTACTTTCAGTTCTATGTCTGTAGCTGCCGTAAACTAGCTTAACTGCTGGCTGTCGCGGTCCTGGTCCTCCCGTGTCTCACCCATGCAATCACGTTTTCAGTCTTGCACTGCCTCTAGCACAAAGTTTTGTGTTAAACTGGCAAGAAAACTTATCCACGAGGAATGAGTTGGGGGAAGAAGGGCATGGTTTTGGTGTCGTGAGCTAAGGTGGCTCAGCGTAGTAGGATGGGCTGGGGTCAGGGGAGCGGGGGCGCACCGTGGGTCAGCTACAGCTGCTGCTGAACCATGGGCTCACGGCGCTCTGCTGACTGGGACAGAATGGCCTATGCCTTTGTTTTTCACAATTTGCGTGGAATTTATGTGGAAGGCAAAAACATGTGCATGTATGTATGGAAGTGTCCCAGTCACGTCTCAGAGTACATTATAGAACAGTTTCTGCCATTGTCCACAAATGCTTTTGAAAATGGTGTTAATGTCTTGCAGTAAGCACATATGGGACCCAGAAATGGAGGGTTTCCTTTTCTCCGACTTCCCTCGTAATTCAGGCAACGGTTACTGGCAGTTCCATGCGAAGTACTCTTCTGTTTCTTGTTTTACTTTTTGCTGGGTGTTTAGTGTTTATCTTCCTCTCTCTGTTTTCAAATTCTGTGTCTGTTTCTTTACTTGTTCACTGCTGTTGCCGATATCAACAGCGTGTTTAAGTTCCAGCTTTGTCTATTACAGCATATGTGTGCTGGCTTCATTATCTTCCCTGCCTACAAGTATTTTAATGTCTGCTGAGTGTGTCTGCATGTGTTAGATTTGCCTGATGAGGCTGAGTGGGGCAGCTTGACTGCGTATTGATTTAGACCTTGTTTACTTTTGATTAGATGTATTAAATACTCTTATGTGTTTATTGCAGACACTTCTCTAAAGAACCTATGTGCTGATACACACTTTTTTTGCTAATTGTAGGTGCTGGCAGATCAAGAGCAATCCTTACTGTTGTACTTGTGGTCATAGAAAGCTTTTCTTGTTCAGTCTTGTACTTCCTTGTGAAAGATGCTCTAAATTCTGTTGGGGATTTTGAAATTTTTTTACATCATCTTCATTAGATCTGTGTGGTTCCAGGTACGAACACAATAAGCCAGGCTTCCTTTGCAGAAATCCCTCAGAACTTGGTGCATTCTGAGGGCCTGATTTCTGTTTCTTTTCGTGGTTTATTGACTGTAGAGCTCCTAAGGTCTCCATTGCCAGGTGGCTTAATCATATTCTTTCCCCTTTGAATGCCTTCTGGCTCCCCAGCTGGTTTTAAACCTGCGTGCCATCTACCAGATTCTGTATCGGTCTGACGCCTTGTATGATTCATGCGGTTTCTTACCACCTTTGCTTTGCTAACACTGTCACTTTTGTCATTGGTATTGTCTGAAATACTTTCTCTGCCTTAATTTGTGTAGCTCTTAGACATTCTTCAACGTACCTGAGCGATCTGCAGCTATTTCTGCATGTTTAAATCTCATCTAGAAGCAGGTTTTCCCATGGCTCTTCATCGGTGAATGACAGTGGTTTAAAAACCAAACTTTTTCTTATGTTGTGACTCCTTGTCTGCTCAGCCTTGGCCTGTCAATTTTTAGTGTATTTTAAGTGACCCACGAGGGCTTAGATGACTTTGCGTGCGCTTGCCGTTTGAAACTTGGATGGTACCTTGCTGGGGGGAGGAGCGGGGAGGGTTTGGGTCGTATCTGCGTGTCGGGACTAGGCATGTCGATGCATCCCGAGTGCAGCTGCGGGTTACCCACGCACAGGGGTCCCCTGGATCCTGTGCTATTGCACGAGCTAACGAAGGCTCCTTATTGCCTCTTAAATATTACCCCTTATGTGTCTAAAAGCAAGTGAATCCTGGAGCATATGTCGGGGTAATCGTGGGGGATTTCAGCTGGAGCAGAGGCAGGAAGCTTGACTAGGAACAAGATTTGTTAATTAAACATTTTCTGCAAGCCAGTTTCCCCCCTTGCCTGGGCCTGCGTAGTGTGGCTGGGTTGTGGAGAGGAGGGCACGGGGTTTATCTGTGGCAGTGCAACGTGTCACCACTCTGTGATAGCGGGCTTTGCCAGGCTGACAGAAGGTACAGTCTTCTCTGAGTGTTTTGGGTTTTTTTGTTTTGTTTTGTTTTGTTTTTTTTTTTTAGTGCTGCTTCTACTCCCCCTGTGCAGAAACCACAGCTGAGTTCAGATACTTTTGGGGGAACAGTTGTGGTGGTACTTTCTGTTTCACTGCAACCAAGGGCTTTAGGGGTGGAGAAGCTGCATCTTCATTTCTGAAATAGTTTTTCATAAGAAAAAAAAAGGTATGCTTTGTGTTTTTACACCTCATGGCAAGTTATATTTCCCAAGTTGCTCTGTGTTGACAGGGCTTCATAGGGGGGTTCACTTTCTCAAGCATCGAGGTCTGGAGCTGAACTGGTCACCCAAAGCTCCCTATAGTCAATGCAGAGAAGTAGGGGGATCACACAGTGGGGGTGCTCTGACCTATTTTGGACACCTGCTTGAAGATAACAAACCTTAGAGCCTCGCCCTCGCTGACTGTCCAAGTGCTCCATTGATGACTGGTCCCTTGTCAGCCTCCACACTTAACCGGAAGAATCCCACCCTCTCCACGTCCTGCCTGGAAGCGGATTGTGTCCCACATGGCTGCTGTTTGCTATTAGCGTGCTGAAGAGCAAGGAGGTACAACCTTAATTTGTTGAGCATGAGTCAGCAGCTGCCTGAGAGCGAAGTGAGGCGTGTGAAACAGCACCTCAGCTCTGCCTTTCCAGCGCTTCCGATGGCTGTGGTCTGCTTATCCTTGCTCTTATGGCAGTCTGGCCAAGGATGTGGAGTAAGACTGTATTTGGCCTTTAATAGTAGCTAATGATAGGGTATGGGCCTTAAGGAATTTTATTAATAAATAATGCTGAAGGCAGTTGCAAAACTGCAGAGGACTTTCCGTATCTGAGGAGAGGTATTTTATTCCTCCACGTGTTTACCAGCTGTTTTTACCTGTCTATGGACATAGTCCCCGCTAGGAGCTGTGTGCAGCTGTGGGACTTCCGTCCTCAGTCCTCGGCCAGCTCAGTTCTAGCCCACAAACGAGGCTCAGATTTCCTGCCTACCCCATCAGCGTGGCCCCTCTGCATGGTTTCCTGTAGCTGACATCTTCAACCTGCAGCCTGAAGAGTTTGGATGTCAGGCTTCCCCAGAGCGCAGAAGGCACCATGGAGACACGGAACAGGGCAGTGGTGTGGAGCACGGCTTCTGGAAGAAAAGCAGAAAAGTACCAGGGCATCTATGTATTGAAACCAACATTTCTCTTGTAGCAAAAGTTGCCAGCAAAGTACCTCATTCTCCATCTAAGAGTGTTTCTGATAAGACCCAATTAGCCAGGACATAATGCAAGACAAACAGTCTGGGTACCTGGCGTCAAAACAAGAGTCAGTACGATGTCTGTGAGCTGGAACCTATGCTTATAAAATGTCCATAGCCTGGTATATCCAGAATACTCCATATTTCTAACCAGGATCCTGAGATTGCAGCAGCTTGACACTAACAGTCCTTTTTCTCAAGGACTGCCATGCATCAGCATCTCTGGGAGCAGCTGGCTTTCTGGAAAATGTAAAACCCTTTTCTAGCCTTGATGATGAAACTCAAACTGCTTTGCAGGTTTGTACAGGCTGCTGGTTTGCCCGGGAAAACTGGTTTGGTTTGATCTATCATAGATTCTGCTTACTAAATCTGTTTGTTCCCAGGAACCTATTTTCTTAAAGAGCTGAGAGGCTCAGCATGTTTCCCTCCCTGCTCTGTATTGTGATCATCTAAACACATAGTATTTTAATTAGGCCAGGCTGTGCTGATGAAATGAGTCCTTTGGCTTCAGTGGAGTTTCACTTACATATGACTTATAAAAAAAACCGAACACCTGACTATAAACTCCATATGTGGTGCTGACTGTCTCTGGACATGATGGTCTAAAACTTGGACTCCAGTGGGCAGGATTTCCTCCAGCTTGCTTCTAGGTAACTCTGGAGTGAAGCTTGTGTAATATTAGCATCTTTTCTTAAGTATTGCTAATTGCAGAGCTTCTGGGAGCAGTTTGGTTAGCTTTTTCAGTGTCCACAGTGCAGATACCTTCTGTCTGCTTGAAGGTCCAGGGTATGGCCTCTCCTAAAGCTCATCTTGATGTTCCTGTTGTCCCAGGCCAATGCAAGCAGCACTTGGTGGGTGCCAGAGGAACTGGCCGCAGTGAAAGCTCTTGCTGTGATACAGAATTAAACTGACCGGACTCCAGGCTGCCGAGGTGACAGGTGTCCTCTCCTGACTCTCTCTAGCAGCTCCCCTTGCTGACTGCCCATTCTTAGCACTGGAATTAACAGCTCTGTAGTGTCTGCCTGGAAACGGATGGGATGGGATTCAAAGTTACCAAGTATCAATCTGAATTAATGCTGACTTAGCTGGAATTACTCTGTTTGAACTGGTATACAGCCTTTGTCTGAAAAGGAGAGGTGGTCTAGGATAGCATGGGCACGTACATAAAACAGGGAAAGACTTTTGCAGTGTCTGATTTGGATATACAAATGCAAGCAAGTCAACATAGGCTTTATGGACAAGGTGCTCCAGACACCTGATGGCTAGTGCAGAAGAGCAGAGGGGAGGCTTGCACTAGTAGAGAAATTGGCAATATGGTTCCCATCCAAGAAAACACAAAACAGAATTAGCTAAATATCCCTACAGGTTGATGGGACTTCCTGCAAACAAATGGTACGTGAAGAGAGCTGTGCTGAAGCTGGATGTAAAGGGATGCTCAAGTGTGAAGGGTTCATTGCAGAGCTCCCAGCAAGGCACAGGAATGGGCGCGGCTGCATGAGGGTGGAGGAGCTGCCAAGGAGAAAGCCCTGACCTAGGGAAGAGCGCTGGGCTCAGCCAAAACCTCGGCACTCCTCGCCTTGGGCCAACCTGACCCTTTACTGTTTGATGTCTCTGCTCGGTCACTGCCAGGACAGCAGCTGCCCTGTCGCTTGGGTACTACACGGCACTGCAGCAAATGGGGCCGTTCTGCTCCCTGGGAACAAATACAACAGGCTTCAAGAAAGCCTATCTAATAAAAGGCTTTAATTAACGACAGTCAGCTGAACCACGCAGAAGGAATGTCTGCATTCTCATTCCAGCTGAGTGAAATCTGCTTTCCTCTCTGCAGTTTGTGCTTCTGTAGTACTTGGGGAATTCATCCCAGAACCCAGAGCCATTGATTTCTAGGCCAGTGTGCTGTGCCACGCTAATCCCCGGACACAGCACACGCTCTGCAGATGTCATGGCAGGAGGAGGGTACAGGAGAAGGCAGCGTGCAGAAGTACACATTTGTGTTGAAGCATTTACATTAGCAGGTAGCAAGGTGGAAAGACAAGAAGGATGCCTGATGGGGTGTTCAGACCCTCCAGGGGTTACTGCTTACCTTAAATCTTGGTGGATGAGAAGCTCAACATGAGCCGGCAAGGTGCGCTTGCAGCCCAGAAAGCCAACCGCATCCTGGGCTGCATCAAAAGTATGGCCAGCAGGGCAAGGGGGGGGATTCTGCCCCTCTGCTCTGCTCTGGTGGGACCCCACCTGGAGCGCTGTGCCCAGCTCTGGGGCCCTCAACATCAGAAGGACATGGACCTGTTGGAACGGGTCCAGAGGAGGCCACAAAGATGATCAGAGGGCTGAAGCACCTCTGCTGAGAGAGTTTGGGTTGTTCAGCCTGGAGAAGAGAAGGCTCCAGGGAGACCTTATAGCAGCCTTCCATTCCCTAAAGGAGGCGTTCAAGAAAGCTGGGAGGGACTCTGGATCAGGGAGTGGAGCCATGGGATGAGGGGGAATGGTTTCAAACTGAAAGAGGGGAGATTTAGATTGGATATTAGTAAGAAATTCTTTACTGTGAGGGTGGTGAGGCACTGGAACAGGTTGCCCAGGGAAGTTGTCAATGCGCCATCCCTGGAGGGGTTCAAGGCCAGGCTGGATGGGGCTTTGAGCGACATGGTCTAGTGGGAGGTGTCCCTGCCCAGGGCAGGGGGTTGGAACTAGATGATCTTTAAGGTCCCTTCCAACCCGAACTGTTCTATGATCCTATGATCTTAGCCAGACCTGAGCCACCGTTCCCTCCCTTCAAGGCACCTGCTTTTTATCATTGGGTCATGGCTTGGTCTCCCTGCCCTGCTCACCTTTAAATCTTTGTAGCAAGTGCTGCTTCTCCTCCTCCATAACTTCCCAGGTAAAGCACCTCTGCTTTGAGTGTTTTTCCATCGCAGTCCCGTAGGAGAATTTTGTATGGGACTGTATTGGCAGAAATGGTCCTGCTAAACATGGTCCTTCCAGCTCTGATGGAACAAGTCCTCAGGGAGTCATTACCAATGAGGCTTTATTTGCTGTACACAAGAAACCAGCGGTGTTCAAGCATCCTTGAAACTCTTGGGGAAACTTTCAGACCTGAAGTCACAGAAGTGGTGTTGCTGGAGGCGTTCTCTGTGCTGGAGACCCTTGGGTTTTGGATGTGACGCAGAGCAGCTGTTCGGAGGTGATTAAGCAGCTTAGTTTTCTCTCCAGATTGTGGTATTAGGTAGGTGACTTCTACTGGAGGTACCCTTGGTGTAAAATGAAAGTATAAACCAGTTATGGTGTATTTTACATACGTGCCTTAAGATTTCTGTCTAAACTTGATGCTGCTTTTGTACAAGGAAGTAGGTTCGTTGACTTCTGTCAGCTGCAGTTAAAGTTCAGCAAAGGAAAGAGCCTTAAGCCTCTTCCCAGAGCTCGTGGAACTCCGAGGTGCTCCCAATGGCTGAGGTCTCTCCAGGGCTCTGGCTGTCCCCTCAGGCCCCCTCGGGGTTTGGCTGCTGGGCCCTGGTGTCCCTGCTGGGCCGGAGGGACCTCGGCCATCCCGCTGTCACCCCGGATCCCAGCACTGTCCGTGCCCGAGCACTGGGCCTGGGGGACGGGACGGGAGTGGGTCGTGCTGTCCCGCCCCGGGCCGGGGCGTCCCACAGCCCCCAGAGCGGTGGGACCCACAGCGCAGAAGGCTCCAGGGAACCCCCCCACTACTTTTCTCTGCACAAATGCCCTGTATAAAAGCTGTTTCTTTTTTTTTTTGTTTTCTCTTCATTTTCAAAGTGCGGAGAAGAATAAGGTTTATCATCTTAAACTGGCAGCGAATGCTCTGTACTCTAATTTTTTGATTTACTCTAAGGGCGAGCAGCAGCTCGGGTAGCTGACGTGGCCCTGCTGCCCCTGAGTGCTCCTGGGGAGGGTCGGGCTGGAGGAACGTCCGCCAGGGAACCAATGGCGTGGGACGCGTGGGCTGCCTTTGCCACCCACAGCAGCTTTTCCTCCATCGGAGCAACCCGGGGCTGCGGCCCCACGGTCTGCTGCTGCTCCTGGGCCTGGACAGCCTGTATTTGACATCTTGTACCACTTTATTAATAAAGCAGTGAGCACCTCTCTCAGTTTTATTCAGAATTTTAGGCCAGTTGAGTGATGTTTTATTAAAAATTACACCATGAGCATTGCGTCCTCGAAGTAAAAGTTGTGATCTGTGTATTTTACTTTAATTGCAGGCTATAACAGCACGCGGGTTCCCGTGGCATCGCCAGCAATAATGGCCGCAGCCTCACGCTGCGTCCCCTGCGGGGGGTGAGGGGCCGGGCCGGGGCCGCTCCCTCGCTGTCCCCTGGCCGGGCCCGGCCCCGCGCAGCAAATGGCGGCGGCGGCGGCTGAGGGGAGACGCGCGTGGGCGCTGGGGGGGAGGGGGCGGGGCCGCCCGGCCACGCACGTGCGCTACGTGCGGCGCCTGCTGCTGCGGCGGGGCCGCCCCTCCCCCCGCCCCGAGCGCCGCGGGGGGATGGGGGTGTGGGAGGGGATGGGGCCGCCGCTCCCGCGGGGCGGGGGAAGCCTCGTCTTCCCGGTACCGGCGGGCGGCCCCCGCAGGGCGGGGGGGGGGGGGGTTGGTCCGCGGTGCCCCCGGGCGGACAACGGGCCGGGGCCCCGCGGAACAAAGGGGCCGGGCCGGGACCGGCGGCGGCGGCCACGCACAGACAATGCGTCCGCGCGGGGCCGCCCCGCCCGTGACGCGTCCGCGGCGCGGCCAATGGCGGCGAGCGGAGAGGCTCTTTAAAAAAAGAAGCGCCGGCCGGCGGCGGCTGTCAGCTGTGGCGAATCCCTCCGCGCATGTAAACAGAGCTCGGCGGGGCCGCCGGCCCATGTGCTGCTGCCCGAGGCGGCTCCAACGGCCCTGGGCGGCGCGTAACGAGCGGCGCGGAGCTCGAGAGCGCGGGGCTCGAGAGCGCGGGGCTGAGGGGCTTCCCCGAGCCGGCAGTGCCGGGGGGAGCGGCCGCGAGAGAGGTCCGTAGGCCTGGGGCCGCGCACAAAGGTGGCCGGGAGCGGGGCCGAGGCCCAGCGGGCTGCAAGCAGTCTCTAGCGAGAGGCGCGGTGCCCGCCGTGCCCGGGCAGGGTCCTGAGAGCGGCTCCAGCCCGCGCTGGGGGGAGCCGCCGCCGGGCAGAGCGCTGTCCCCGGGTTCCGACGCCCCCTCACAAAGGCGCGTGACGGGGCGGGGCGGCCACCGCCCCCTCCCCCCGCCCAGGCCGGGGCGGACTCTTTTTCTCTCGCTCCTTACCCCCCCCCCTCCCCGTTCCACCCCCCCCCCCCCCCCCTCCCGGCGGAGGCGCACGTCCCGTTCCAGCGGCGCTCGGCGGCCCAGTGGCTGTTAGAGGATTGTTCGGAGCGGCAGCGGCGGAGCAGACCCGGCCCGGGCCATGGCCGAGTTCCTGCCCCCGCCCGAGTGCCCCGTCTTCGAGCCCAGCTGGGAGGAGTTCGCCGACCCCTTCGCCTTCATCCACAAGATCCGGCCCATCGCCGAGCAGACCGGCATCTGCAAGGTGCGGCCGCCGCCGGTGAGTGCCCGCATGGCGCCGCCGGGGAACGGCCTTTGTGTGGCGGCCCGGCCCGGCCCGCACCGGCGACCCCCCGCCCCTTCCCCCCCTCAGCCCTACGGCCGCTCCGCTCCCCTCGGCCGCGCAGCGACCCCCGGGCAGGTGAAGTTTCAGCGCCGCGGGGCTGGAGGGTGACCTCCCGCAAAGTCGCTCCTAAGCGCCGGAGTTGCCCGGTAGGAAAGTCGGCGGAGGGGAGCGGGGCAACCGGCCTCGCCGCGCACCCCGCCTGCCCGGCCTCGGCCTCCTTCCCCGCCCGCCCCCGCTGCTCGGCCCCCAAAAGTTGCCAGTCGGCCGGAGCCCCGCGGCTGGAGCGGCTGCTGGGGGGGAGCGGTCGCCGTGCCGAGCCCCCGAGGAGGCAGCTGCCTGGGTGTTGCCCTCCATGTTGGCATTGTGGCGGTGGAGGGCTGGGGGGAGCGCCCCTCGGCCGCTCCGGGCCCCCGGCGGCCTCCTCCGGCCCTGCCCCCGCCCCGGCTGGGCTCCAGCACAGGTAACTGCGTCCTCAAGTTGAACAACACCAAACTCCGCAGCTGTGAGTTTGGCTGGTGCCTCTGCGAGCTGAAGCCTAGACAGACATGGCCACCATTTTAGAATGCAATCCACAGTGGGAAGAGTAATAAGCCTTCGTGTTCATCATCATCACCTCAACCGACAATGTAGTAAGCCCAAAACTGGGGTGTGAATTCTGATTTCCTTTTGTTGGTTTACTCAATTTACTGAGAAATACTGCGAAGATCTTGGAACCATAGTTTGTGTAGTCATAATTCTTAGTTCGTTTAAAGGGATAAACAGCCGGACTGGTGGGGATAGGGGCTTCTTAGAGTAAAAATCTAATTAACAAGTGTGTGTGAATCATCTTTCTTTTGAGTGAATTGCTCTTTCTCTAAGTGGAGGGTGGTGCAAGTCTGGGGTGGTGCAGCTGGCTTGAGGTGGTTAACATGACGGCAAGAACTAGAATGCTAAACAGCAGCTGAGAGCCTTAAATCTCATCCAGCAAGAGGTGAAGCTGACAAAATGTTTCTGCAGACTTAAGTTTTGTGAGTGAGACTTTGAGTTCAAAGAAATGATGTTCGGAAACACATGCTTCACAGTTTCATGTTTTGATCACTGCCGGGACTCCTGTTGGTAACCATCCTTTTCCTTATGAATTAAAATAGAAGTAACTTGCTGTGTTGCTGTCTGAGAGGATAGAAATGCTTGTAGCAGATTGAATAACGTGAATCTCATTGGAGAGGAAGATGTTTCTGTTCTCTGGAAGAAGAGTCATGGTTTGCAGTGGTATGAACACACACAAGAACGCTCTTGAATTTATATCTAGGTAGAATTTGCCTGTGCCCCTTCTCGTGCAGTGCAGCCAAATGCTGACACAGTTGAGGGGGTAAGATGGTTTTCATTATACAGTCAACATTTAACTTATGTAATATTTTTGAGTAGAATAATCTTTTGGGGTTGTATATTGTCAACGGTGTTTCAGTAGCTGTGAGTGGAACAGAATTTTTATCAAGGTTTTTTCTTTTGTGATTTGTTTTTAAAAAAATCTCATTTGCGTTTCTTGGCTGCTTATGTAAAAAGCCAAAACCCTATAATAAAGGCTTCTCGTAAGCTATGGTATCTGTTAGAGACTCAAAAATTAATAGCTCTCATAAGGAATGAATTACTTATTACAGATGCATTTTTGGCATACTCTCGTCTTCACTTACCGAAGAGCTAATATCTGTCTGTATTTATGATCGTATGTTTCGCTGAGCGTATTTAGAAGTAGGATGAAAATAGTTGGCGCTGCTGAGGGCTGAGCACCTAATAGTGGTATGAGGCCTGGCTTTCATGAGAGCTTAGCTACCATGGCTCTTATCTACCCCAGATAATTAATTGGATGACTTGTGCAAGTGCAGTTGTTCGTTCACCGGCCTAGAGCATAGAGGGAGCTCTTCCAGATCTACCAGAAAAAGCCTGGGAGTTGACGTAGTTCCTGGCCTTCCTCCTGAAAACAGGAGACGCAATGACTATTCAGTTATTGTTCTTTTCTGTGTAATTGAGTGGTTTATAACATTGTGAGCTACAAACTATACCTACCTCTTCACAAAATTATATATGTGCCAACCAAATGCATTGTTCAGCGACAGCTGAGGCTTGAAGTCTTCATGCATCCAAGTGAATCTTTTGCCTGCGTTCTTAGTCCGGTTACGTGCTGGTGAGCAGGTAGGCAGCACTGTGAACTGTCAGGGTCTGTGCTGAAAAAGGAATTAAAAATTTGATTGCTTGGGTTGCATTATTTTAGCTTAAACTCTGCTGGAAAATTATCAGCAGAAGAATTTGTGCTTTTGAACCGTAATATGGAATATTGTGTGAGAGTGGTGATGCCCAACCGTAGTTTCACAATTCGCTCGTGAAGAAGGCCTTGCACCGAAGCTAGCTTTGATGTTACAGCACCTGACCATAAAGAGGAGAGCTCGCTGTTCTCTGAAGGAGAAGGGTCTTTTTCTCTGGAACCTTTTTGCTAGTGTTAGCTGGGCGCCAGGTAGGCTTGGAGAGAACCACATCTGTGGTGGCTTCTCTTGCGTGGCAGGTTTCGAGGACAGTGAACTGTTTTGTGAGGGGGGTATCGAGGTATCTGATGTGCTGTAGACATCTGGATGGAAGATAGAGGATTCTGGGGGATTGTTGTGTGTTCATGGGATGGAAGAATGTCCAGGAATGTAACAGGAGGTGTAATTTCTGCATGTCCGTTTCCAATTGAGCACTCAAAAGAAGCTTTCCTCCTCTTCATTCCAGTTCAGTTTGTTCCACTCATCACTGATGGCTTAGTTTTGCTCTTAGCTGGGTGATTCTGGGATACTGTAATGGCTGTCATGTAAAGGGTGCAACAATAACTGTATTCACTGACACTTTTTGTACGGAACAGCAAAGCAAAGGCTTTTTGTCAACAGTCTTGAGCATAAGTAGACAGTCCTGTTGGCAGCAAAGTGTTCACAGGAGATACAGGGCTTTACCAGTGGTGGTTGCTTCTGGTAGTTCATGTGCTACATAAATTAGAGATGCTGCGACTCTTGAACTGAAGGTGAGGAGCTAGATGCAGAAAAGTGGATGCTGCACAACTTGTTTGCAGTCCATCTCGTGCTGTTTTGTTGTTAGAATTTTCTTCTATGAGCTGAAAACATCCTTTATTAGGATTTCTTTCTTTAAATGGTAATCTGGAACAGTGGTTTATTCCAAAACTTGGCATGTCAAGTGGTGGCCTGACATTCTGGAAGATTTTATGATTGCTTTGCAAATTACTGGGGGCACTTAGATGAGTGAAATGAAGTATTGCTTGAGAATAGTATCGTTATTTGAAGTAGGTAGTTAATAGCAATTAATGAAAGCAAACAGTCTAGCAAATTTGAAGTCTAGCTTCAAGAATAAAAGGTAAAATGTAGAACATATGATACCATTCCTGCTTCAAGTTTTTCTTGAGAATGGACTCTTCTTCCGCTTCATTGTGTAGTTGCTTTGCTGCTGTGAACAAATAGCTAATAACAATTACTTAAGCCTTACTTGCCATATTAATCGCTTTCAAAATATACAGTATTCTAGAAACATTGTAATTTTCCCATGGCCAAACATGGAAATTGAGAAAAATCAGGCTAAATTTTATTGCTTTAAATAATGTGTATTTGGAGAAGTTCAGTTAAGGCCTTTAAGTAACCTTAAGTCTGCCCTGATAAAACTAAGCATTTTAAGATCAGAAGGTCTGTATTAATATAGTTGAAATTTTGAAGGAATTGACAGTGGAGTTTTCTGAATTATTGACTTGCATTTTCCAGTAATCCTGTAATAGTGGGAAACTTTCAAAAGGCTGAGAGGAATTAACTTCCGTATGGGTTTAAATTCTTTATGGGTGCAAGAGTTGTTGATCACATCTCACTCCAGGGTGGGAGAACGACTGGTACAGTCCTGACTAGGAGCCTGAAAGGTGATACTATGAAATACAATTGTATGAAAACTGGCGTTGTCAAATTAGTTTTATTGTTTTCTATGAGACTATGTATTTGGTTAAGCCAGTTGTGTTGTCATGATCTGAGATATGTAAATTACTTGAATGTGTTTCAGTATTCTAATTATAATAACTGTTATTGTGCAAAATTGATATCATACTGCAGGAAATCACAAATTATTTCAGCTATTAATGAGAAATTGTAATGAAGAATATGTTTCTAATGGTCTTTCAGAATCTCAAGCCAACGGTATCTAATTTTCATTAAAAGTCTAGAAGAACAAAAGAAATTATTGCATATAGATCGCACATTTATGGCGGGCAGCTCATTGTTATGGAGGGATCCCGATTGCCTAATAAACAATGGAGGTTATGAAACAGTAATCGCTTAAGTGGGACTTAATGTGAGGTTTTACATTTGGGAACAAAGGAGCGTAGGCCAGTCCTGGAGGAGGGAGGATTATTGAAAAATAACTGGATCCTTGTGGCAACCACTGTAATGGTAGAATGGATGCTTTGGCTAAACCAGTGAATGCAGCTCCTGAGGTTCTGGGTGAAGAATGGGGTGATTTACCTCTGTGGTAGCATGAGAATAGAAAATCCTGCATTCAGAGTACTGCACTCGTTTGAGAATTTTAAAAAGATTTCACAACGAGAGAGAGGATATGGAGACGCGTCAAGAAAGTTCTGCGCATGAAAGAATGAATTTTGAAAAATGTGACCTTAACAAAGCTTGAGCGGTGAAACCTAAAGGCACAGGGCTTCCAAGAACTAGAGCCGCTGCTCCAGGGATGTATTTTCAGGAGCAAGGTTGATTTAAACAGCGTCTGTTCAGCCTGCTCATTCAGCTGCCTGCTTGATTTATTTTCATTTTTATGGAGAAAAAGAAAACACAAAGCAAACCAAAACCCCTTCATTAAACTATGGACTAAAACCAATTCACTGTTGGAACAACTTTGTTGAGGGTTCTGGCAGTCTCCCGGTCCTGAGGTTGTAAAACATACTAAAACAGAGAATTGTTATACTTTGTCCTGAACAGGAAGTTGATTATGATGATCCCTCTGATTTGACAATATACAGAGGCTCAGCCAGTTGATTTTTATCAAAAAGAAAACAGAGAGATAACTCAATTACAATACGTAAGTGAGCTTCATAGGGAGAGAATCCCAGGTACCACGTCGTTTGTCAATGTCGATGAGAAGAGCCCGAGCTGCCGGTTCCCGTTCAGCACAAGGCAGATTCGCTTGACTTGGGTACCAGGGGGTGTGTTTTCAGCTGGGCCGGTGACCAGCTGCTGGGGAAAAAATGAAGGCTGGTGGTGGATTTGCCCCTTTCTGGCACTTTGAGTTGAAGACTGGTCGTTTTTTTGGGAAGAGATATTTCAGTGCTGAGGTTCCTGTTCACACGCTGTCAAATTCTTGTGAAGAAAAATAGATCAGTCACCAAAGCTCATTAGGAAATTTTTACTTTAAATGAAGAATTTACTGTGTTCAATACAGGGGTCGTAGTATGAAGTTAGGTAAATTCAGAGTAGATTATTTACTGGTCTCCTCTGATCTTTAATTGGCAGGAAAATATGAATAAGGAGTATCATTTTGCTCGTGGTGGCTGCCATGTGCAGCAGTGCTGTGGTCACCGGTGGTGTGGTTTCTGCAGTTCAGAAGCACTGAAACATTAGAGTGTGCTTAAAGGACGGTGAGATTTGCCTCTCCTTGACTCAAGTCTCTTCTAGTGAGGGGTTTCCAACACTCACTCTGTTAAGCTCATTGAAAATTTAAGATGAAACAGTTCAGTCTGGAATTCTCTATATGGGTCAATAGTAGCAGCATGTTTGGGGATTTTTTTTTGTAGTTTTTTTTTTGTTTGCTTAATTTGAGATAAACAGTGTCAATTAGCTAAAAGCTGAAATTTAGAGTTTCAAACTAAATGCAGCTCCCTTCCCCAGCATTGAAACTAAAGCTGCCAGTGAATGGAATGAATTTATGCCTGTGTATCCATTAGGATGTACTGTCTCTCAAGCCCCGATTACTGGGTTGTATCTGGGAAGCGCTGGCGGGAGTCTGTGCATGTGTGTGAAAGACCAGGTTGGATGTTTTTAAAAGCCAGGGGGAACCTCTGGGTTCATACAACCTGATTTGTGTCTGAGTAAATACTCTTCCCTGAGAAAGCAGGTGCTTTACAAGGGAAAATGGATCTGAACAGACAGGATGGGGCTGTAGGTAGCCAGGGCAGCAGAGGATGGAAGCCGCTGGGGACTCCCCTGGCCAGAGGTGAAGCCAGCAGCGTTGGTCTGCTGCTGTTCTGGGATGGCTGCGTTCAGATCTTTTCTTAATCCGAGTTACATCAGGATTAAAATCTAGGTTTAAAAGCTGCCAGTTAACAGCTCCAAAGAGGGCACAGGCTGTCTCCAAAGGGAGAGCGCCAGAAACAGTCTGTGCTGTCCCTGCCGTTTACCAGTCAGACACCCACTGGGGACGTGCTGTGGGACCAGACCAAAGGCCCATCTACCACTTGCTGCGTCTCGAGTGGAGATGGCAGTAGCTCTTGGGGCCCGGTGCCCCTGGATGCTGACAGACGAGCCTGGCCCCGGTACAGGTGGATGCTCTGCTTCAAGGTCTAGGTCAGTGCCTCTGAAGAGTTCGGAGATCTGGGAGGCGTTGCCAGTGCACTGACCCCAGCGCCCTGTGACCTGCTGTTTGTGAATGCTGCTGCCACATTGCTTGTCCTTGCCTGGTGCTGCCAGAGCCTCTGGGTCTGTTCTGTTCACGCAGTCGCCTCTGTGGAGAGAAGAGTGGTATCTCCTGTATGGAAACCCTGCTGCCTGTTTTGTGTTGATGTATAGTTTCCATCCTCTGCCTTTGGGTCTCGAGGTGCAGCTGTTTCTGAGGCTCGAGCATCATCTCCAGTTTACCTGATCTCTTATTTCTCTCCAGGTTTGGAGCTGGCATACAAAGACTGGGATCTAGGGAGGCGATTCCCATTGCAAGCTCATCTTTGTCTGTGGTTCTCAGATGGGAAGGATTTGTGGTGGTGTTTTGTCCTTTGTTAGTCTGCAGTACATAACAGAGTCTGATTTTTGTCTCAAATGAGAAATGCTCCACCAAGCTTATGCTATTGGAGCGTTCTGTGTGTAAGGTGTGTTACTGCACCCACGGTCCCTTCCTAGCAAGGAGGAATTCAGTGTTTATGTTGGAAAAATCACCTGTGCTCAAAAAATCAAACAAGGACCATGTCACCACAAACTAGGTTAGCTGATGATGGGAGTTACCAACTAATGTTAGCCTTTTAACAGGGTCACAGAGGGATTAGTTCCCATTCAAAAGGAAGCTTTGTGGATGACCCACTGACACTGCTGCAGCGATAAATGGTGGCGCACATCAGTTTTGCGTAGATTCTGCCATCTGAGTTTCTTTTGAGTGTGTTTTTAATGTAGTCGTAAAACCGTGAGACGAAAAGGGACCTCCTGAGTCACGGAGTCTGCTCCCTCCCGCTCGGAGGCAGCAATCATGTAACACCTTCGCAAAGGCAAGATCAGAGATCTGGGAACAAAGGATGTAGGTCACGCTCACAGGGTGGGCATCCTGGGAAGCGGTGAATTGCTATAGTTAACTGAATGAATATGTGTTTCTCTGGCAAGAATTGCTAAGATATTCTTTTGGATCTTACTATGAGACGCTGTCTAGCAAAATAATGAAAGTGACGTCTCTCTTTGTGTCTGACACTGGAGAGATTGCAACTAAAATGCTACTTGCAGTTTTTAAAAGACATTGAAAAAATAGGAGAGGTCTCAGGAAAAAAGCCCGAGGAAAAAAACCTTTATTTGCGGGACTGGGAAGCTGGTCCTGTAAAGAGAAGCAAAAAGATATTTGTTTATTGAAAAATGTCTTGAAACATCGCTTCCAGGAAGAGCTCGTGAATAGCTTCTTGGACAGTAAGCAAACAAGATATTTGGTTAAAAATGCGGTGAGGATAAGTGAAAAAGAAAATTCAAAGCTAACTTGTAGAACAGCTTACCAGTGACAGTGGTAATTTCTTCTTCACTTGAATTCAAGAGAGTGGGAGTGGTTAAATCTTAATTAGAGAGTGAGTTTGGATGAGGTGGAAGGCTTACCAGCTGAAATTACATGAAACCTGCCATCCCTCTAACAACAGGTCTGTAGGGAGGAATATAGAAATAGTCTAGAAATAGTTCTCCTGACCGTTTGTAGTTTGCATTGCCACTTGAAATATTAATGTGATTCTCAGGGTATGCCTTCTGAACAGTGAGGTTTGTCTATAAAGTTTATAGAAAAGTTTGAAATTTTGATGTTAGTCTCATTTTTTGCATGGATTGATATTCAGGTTTATTCTCTTAAGTCTGGTTAACAAATGCACGGTAACGCTAACGTAGGCAAATGATATTGTGTGTTCGTTACAGGCTTCTAAAAATGCTGTATGGACAATAGAAAGCAACAGACTCATTTCAGCTGAAGAGTCTGTGTGGTGTAAAAACTCATGATTTTTTAGGAAGTTCAGGTTTTCTTGCTTTTTGCATATCCTCATATCCTTAGTGTTTAGCATGCTTGTTGAAAGAAACATAAATTGATCTTTGTAAACTTTTTTTTTTTTTTTTAAAAAGGAGGGGAATCCAGACCAGTTGCTTTTGAGGACCTTGCCAAGTGCATGCTGGCTGGAAATTGCTAGTGTCACAGACTTCCCGGGCACAAACGTAAGGGAAGTGGGCCCGTGGAGTGGGTTTGCGTGTGCTCTTCTCTTCCACAGCAAAGCTCATCATGCGCATCAGCAGTTTTGCAGAATTAGCCTTGCCGTGAAAAAGCTCCCTCTTGTGGTGTTGCTGCGTTTTCAAGGTGCATGAAGGCATTTATCTCAAAATACATATGTTTCTTAATACTCATTTTAATGGATATTGCATTTATCTTAAGTTGTGCTTCAGAACGTATGCAAGATTTTTGTTGAGTAAATAACGTGATTATTAAAGAAGGGTTGAAAGCATCTTGTTTAGGAATTAAGGGACTTGCTGTACCCTGGATAGATTGATAAAAAGATGATAAAAACAGAAGACGATAAAAATTATTCTCATAGGTTGTTTCAACTTTGAGTAGTTCAGATGCTCCAAAATGAACTGTTTGTGACTTTAAAATGAATCAGTGATAGTCAAGTGGCCTGTTTACGACACCTGTTATAATTTCTCCAGGTGGCGAGTGGCTCTGTATCTGTAGCTGACTAATGTCATATGAAACAGTTTGTGATAAATGGGATGTGCAGTAGTGTTTCTAAAGTCAGGAGTCTTTTTATAATAATCTAATATAACCTACTGTATAATGTATAGCATGCATTTTCACCCAGCTCTACCTGCTTAAAAATGTCAAAAGCCGGAGTAAATCAATCCAGTGTTACCTCTCATTTAAGCCAATTTACCATATCTCAATAGAGACTTTCTTGTTGCTAAAAGTTAAATGCTTTTAAGGCTGTTCGTAGAATCATAGAATTGTTAGGGTTGGAAGGGACCTTAAAGATCATCTAGTTCCAGCCCCCCTGCCCTGGGCAGGGACACCTCCCACTAGATCAGGTTGCTCAGAGCCCCGTCCAGCCTGGCCTTAACAACTGCCAGGGATGGGGCTTCCACCACCAATTTTTTTTTTCCAAATTTTTGTTTCTAGTCAATGGACCCGTCTGCCTGATAGACTGAAAAGCTATCTACTGAAAGTCCTATATTGAATAGATTGAATTTCCAAAGCTTCTCTTTGTAAAACAGCTGACGTACCATCAAAGTGTTCTGGTGTGTGCAGCATTCATTCAGTATCATTAAACTTAAAAACTGCTAGGTGTCAAAAATACCTGTTGTGGAAGCTTGTGTTGTCTGGAGTTCTGTTACTTTTTCTGATTAACTTAACTAGTGTTTCGCTAGAGCAAGTGTCTTTAGCCAAAACGGAGAGTTTCCCAAAACATACATCTCCTGTTTATTACTGACTGGCGTATGGAGTTAATCAGCTAATTCTGCAGTACTATGTTTTGGTACACCATGTTGTGATTATGGTATTTCTGTGAGATAATGCGCATAAACTTCTTCATTCGCTTTCATAAGTGCATGGGACAAGCTGCTTCTGTCCTGTCTGAAGACAAGCTGCTTTCTAGCAGTGGCTCTTAAGCCCTTATCTGTCCCAGGGACCCTTGTGTCTTTATTTCTTTAAGATTGAGCATGAGCTGGAGCGTGTAGGAACAGGTAGGGATCCTGTTCCTCCTGTTGTGCCTCAGTGGCATACAGGCTTTTCTCTGGGCTCTCCCCAGAGCAGCAGACTGTGCCAGGGGACACGAGGCCCCACCAGAAGAGCCTCCTGCACTCTCCTCTCCCTTCTTTGGCTTTCCTGACCGTCTGCCAGTCCTTTATCTGCAAGCGATAGCCCTGACAGCGTCAGGCTCAGTAACGGAGTAAAGTCACTGCCTATGTGAGCTAAATTCTTGCTCCTGTTCTTTTTATTCCTGCTTCTTTTCCTCTGCAGGTCGTCGTTGGTTGTAGGGATCCTGTTGTAGGGCAATGTGTGGCCCACCTGGCGACTGCCTTAGCTCATCACTTAGCTATGTGGTCAGCCAGCACATGCCCCTGTTTTCATTTACTCTCTCAGCCTAAGCGAAGTGTTTAGGATCGATCTTGCAGTTTGGCAATGTCCCCAGCATGTCCCAAGGGTGTTCCGTGTTGTTACCACTGTGTGTCCTCACCTGGTTTGGTTGATGGTCTTCTGTCTCTCTCCATGCACGGAGTAAACTCCAGACTTGTGACTAATGATGTAACCAGTGGGTTCAGCCGGAAAGTCAGATTTGTCCTGTTGAAGTGTGACACTTCAAATCTTGCCCTGAATGTTCCCAGTCATGTTTCTCCTCCTACAGTTTGTGGGTCACGAATGATTCCTCAGATATCAGAACATTACAAAAGAATGTCAAATGTTTTCTTTGTTAGGCTTGTTATTTTTGTTGCATTTGGTGTTCTGGCAAACAAAAAACATGAGGTTAATTTTATCTAGCTGTTTAAGAACATCATGCCATTGGACACCAGTCTTAGTTCTGGGCTTAAAAGACCAAAAATGATTGAGAAGCGTGTCCCTCTGGTTGAGGATTGACCGTCGTCTTGATAATTTGTCATCTTCATCCCCCTATTGTCATCTAACTTCCAGTTCAAATTTTAATTTCAACCTTGCTGAGTTTTGATGTGCTGAAACTGTCTTGTAGGATCAGTAAACTTTAGAGGTCCGGATTAGTTAACGTATGTTTGATAAAACACGTAGATTGGTGTCCCTCTTTGCTCTTGAGGTTTTCCACGCTCTTGGTGGCTCTTGCATACCTTCTCTCCAGTTGTGAAAATACCTGGTTCTGCCGTGGGCTTGCTCTAGTGACAGGGTGGGGTCACAATACAGAATTGAGCCTGGGTGTTTGTACGTAAGGGGATTTGACACTAATTTTTTGTATTAAGTATATCTGCGAAAATAACAGACATTCTCCTTATGGTGTTGCTCTTACTTTAGTTGCCTTGGTCCACAGGTGTTGAGTAAACGTTCTTTTTTCCTGGTAGAAAGCTCTTGTCTTACTCCACTATCAGTAGCTCTCGTGTGTTATCTTCATTCTGTAATTAGTGATAATAAGATAGCTTTATATGTAATAAATTACTGTCAAGTTTAAATCAAATCTAATTTGGTTTAGCGAAGCTGTGTGCTGCCAAACCAACTGCATGTGAGAGATGTCAGAGATCTAAAAGATAAAATTGCTTTATAGTTGTATTTATAAATAACACTACCAGTTGCAGGTATTCTGTCAAAGTAATAATAATCTTTTTTTTAAATTGATCATATTCCAGCTGCTCCTGAATGTTTGCAGACAAGGAATTAAGAAAAGAAGCTTTTATTTCTGTTTTTTAGTGCAGCTGCTGTTTGTTTTGGAGACCAGCTAACTGCTGCGTTTGTCCTTCATGAGCATCTAAAGACTCCACTATCGAATGTTGTTCTTCCCCACCGAGGCAGGCGTTGCAGTTTGGAACATGGTTTATCAAACTGCACTTTGTTCTGTGTTTTGCGTGGTAACAATACTGAATTTGTTAAGATAAGTAACGTCCTATCTCCGAGTTGGAACCGAGTTTCTGTTACTCCGGTTTGCAGCGCTGGGGGGGCTGCCTTGCACGGTACCAGCCCTTCCCAGGGAGTTGTCTCGCTCTCTGGCAGACGCAGCCCTCGGTGCCACACGGTTCCCCTCTGGGAATGGCCTGGGCAGGGGAGGGTTGGCATGAGACCAGGGGATGGCCTGTGCGGCACCGTTAGCTGCCCCGCGTGGGCAGGGAGAAGATGGACTGACTCAGTGGGCAACTGGAGGCTTGGCTTTGGGGACAGGTCCTTAGTCCCCAGGTGCCATTTATTTTGTGGCTTCAATATCTATTTCAAAGGCACACTTAAATATTTTAAGGGGTAGGCAGTGAAGGTCACTTGGCATATCTCGTTCTTCCTGCTTTCCAGGCTTGTTTACCATGGAGTAATTTGGAAACAGAAGTAGAGCTCCCCACAGCTGGGAGCACGGTGGGGTGCGATGGCCCCAGAGGCTGGGATGCAGCCCGTGCCAGTGGGCAGGTGCTGCGTGGCCACCACGCTGGGCTCCTGCCGTCTGCTGGAGGGGCACGTGGTGGGGAGGGTTTGGAAGCCACGGAGACCTCTTCCATGCTTTGGGCTCACCTGGCTTTTGACTGGCGTATAGAGAGGTTTCCTTCATTTTCCTGGTCTTTTGATGAAACTCTTCTGTTTCTCCAGGACTGGCAGCCTCCATTTGCGTGTGATGTCGATAAGCTTCACTTTACACCGAGGATCCAGAGGCTCAATGAACTAGAGGTAAATTGTAAAGCTGAACATCGCTTCTGTTCCAGAATGTTTAAATACTCCTTCGAGAGGCAGTGTTTTCCAGTGGATTGACCGTGGGCTGTGTTTCACTTGAGCTGACAGCACTCAGGACCTCTGAACATCAGTTTTTAATTAGCACAGAAATTAATCTGTTTCAGAATCTAGTTAAAAACATCCCAAGCATAAAAAGTAAAGTTAATGCTCATTAAAGGAATATAATTCAGGTCTTTTCCACGCAGAGGTGCTTATAAGTGGTTAAACTCAAATTCTCAAGTACCATAGATTTCTATCTGGGTTTTGTGCGCATACAGCATCTTTTAAAAGTAGAAGAGATGAAGCGTTTACAGAATGCTTTAAAAATAACAAGCCATTTGCAAGAAACAATTACAAAATCTGGATTCAGTTGGTGTGAAATTTGCTGCTCGCAAGCACTTTCCTTCACTGCTTCATGAATTCAGACGAGAGGGAGGGAGTGGCGAGGAGTCCTGGGTAGCTCGCCACTGGTATGAGTTGGAGTGGCGGTGACCAATTGTTCTTGTGACGCTCGTTTTCTGAAGTCCTGGTGTGGTTGTGTGGAGTCCCGGGGAAGGGCTCGAACGCTGGCTTCGGGTGCTGAGAGAGAGATTTGCATGGACACACGCTGGGTCAGAGCTCTCTGGAGTTGCTGAGCAAGTGAGTCTGCGTAGACATGGCCTTTTTTTACCTTAAGAATCGACAGTGTGGTGAAAATAAAACGTGTCAAAATTTAAGTATAAGCTACTACTAGAATTGGACATAGCAACAGTCCAATTATCTTACCGCGTGAATTGCTGGGCAAACAGACTAATTGGCTTGCCCTGCCCTGACTGGTTCGTATCCATAAAAATGAAACAAATGCAGTTGGGAGTGAAAAGGGATAACAGAAAAAAACTTTTCTAATTTTTTTTTTTAATAAGCCATAAATATTGGCTTATATTTGGTTTATTACAAATAAACAAAATTGTAGGAAACGGTTACATTTATTAATGTAATAAATATACTAAATTTTAGCAATACAGCTCATTTAGGTAGTTTTTAGCAGTAATAACGCATTGCTTGTCTGTTCTGAGAAAGTACTTTCCTAAATGCAGTAAAAGTTAACAAAAAATGACTTGAGGAAAGATTGGTAGTATCTGTATGGAATTTTTTTTTTTTATACATTATGACAAGAGGGGGAAAATGCCAAATTACACTTGCACAGGGAAAAGCCAGGCAGGCAACTGAGGCTGCAACATTATAAACAGTGGGCTACTACAAAAGCATGTGCAGTTCATTGGTTTTGTTTTTGTTTTTTTCAGGCCCAAACTCGTGTAAAGCTGAATTTTCTGGACCAGATTGCAAAGTTTTGGGAGCTTCAAGGATGTACGCTGAAAATTCCACATGTGGAGAGGAAGATCTTGGATTTATTTCAGCTTAACAGAGTAAGATTGCTACAAGGGAGAAACTCTTCCTAAAAAGATGTTGTGTTATCGCAGTTTCTGGGGTGTTGTCACAGTTGTTCAAGGGGTATTGCTTTGTTTAAGCTAACATAGCTAATGTGACAAAATAGTAGGAAGCTTCCATGTGAGCTAGGACATCAAATTAAATTTCCATCTCTCTAAAGTTGAACTTGGATACAACAAGAATAAATTTAGGCTTAACTGAAGGAAGATTCTGAACAATGACAGCAGTGAGGAAAAAAAAAAATTCCATTAGAAATACGGGAGAAAAAAATCCAGTTCCTTTTACGATGAAGCTTGTTAAACTTCTGGAGAAGTTTTATGTATTCTGATAGCAAGAGATGGGGTTCACTGACCCCCAGGGTGTGTTCTCTCCGTTTCTTTGTTTAGGTTAGTTTTTATTTGGTTGATTTTGAGCCTGGTTCATAGTACTTAGTGAGAAGAACTGATTGTACTGCGCTAGACAGTTGTGTTGGAATACAAAGTAGAGGCGTGACAAATTGCGGCCAGAAAAATTCTCAAAAGTAGGCTGAATTATGGCTTGTTCATTTAATAAATGTGCTGACTTGTTTGTAAAATAATTCAACAAGTTTATACTTCCTGAATAGGTTGTATGGTTATATGTTCCAGTTACAGCTTTCAAACAACTTTCAGGTTTTGATTTGGATTTTTTCGTTGTTGTTGGGGTTTTTTTTTAATCTATGTTTTTCTGGTTTAAAATAGCAATTGTGGTGTTGTCTCTTCTTTTAAACTAGCAGTGCTTTCCTTAAATGCTGATAATTTTAGTATTAAATGTACCACCATTTTGTTTTCGCTTTTTAGCTAGTCGCAGAAGAAGGAGGATTTGATGTAGTTTGCAAGGAGAGAAAATGGACCAAAATAGCCACTAGGATGGGATTCGCTCCTGGCAAAGCCGTGGGTTCGCACATCCGTGCACATTACGAGCGCATTCTCTATCCTTACAACTTATTCCAGTCTGGAGCGAGCCTGTTGGTAAGCTATAATGAACCTAACTGAAGTCCAATTAATTGAGCAGCCAGTCTGTTATTTTTTATTTATTGATGGAACATTTCCAAAGACTGCGTTTTACACTTTGTGGCATGGAGGTGACAAGACGCAGTCTGGTGTTGATGTGAGCAATTCAGAAAGCCATAGGCAAACTTTAATTCTAAAAACTTTTACTTTTGATTAATTCTTGAAGGTAACCTCTTACTGACTACTTCGAATACTACCTTTTGTATATTTTCTCTACAACTTACAGAAGCCTCATGATAACGGACATTCAGACTTCCTGTAACGATTTCTTTAATGCTGTTTTGTCAAATGCAAAATACTGCTGTATTCTTAGGTCATTCTAGAGTGACTGAGGAACTCTAGCAAACCGTGGCAGTAACTCATCTTGCTTTCGCTAAGGGTGTCCAAGTTCAAGAATGCTTCATGGGTATTGCAGTGTAGTTAACAGTATGGCTTTTTTCAAGCTTAAATCTTTATCCTTCCTCCTTTGATTTGGCCATTAAAACAGAATTCGGTGTTGGCTGAGAGTGGAAGCAATGTAATCTCTAATGGAGAATAGGGCTTTTCTTTTAGTGCAGTAGTCATTTATTTGGAAAACTAAAATAAGTTGCAGTTGCCAACATCCATTTTTATTTATTTGAAACATTCGTACCACGATGGTGAGTGGTGACCTTTTTTAAGCAATAAAAACCCTAATCCTGTTACAAGGATGTCTCTGTCTACAGAAGTCAATGCTAGCGTTTTCCATAGAGCTACCAAAATGAGGGAGGGTTTTGACATAAGTCAGGAAGGTTGGAGTTGAAGGCTTTTTATTCAGCCCGTGTTGATCACATTTTGGTAAAGAACGGCTAGATTCTGCATACCCTTCGGAAAAAATAATTTAACCTAGTAGGTTTGACTGTTTTGCAAACAGAGGGTAAGAATAAAATATAGTTGAATCTTAGAATCTTTGTGCTAGGAAAACTGCTGTATCAAAAATATTTTGCCTTGCCTCAAATGTATTTATGTTCAGCGATGGAAAGCAACACCATTTTCTGAAGGCATTTAATTGAAAACTTTGCATTTTTATTAGGTCTGAAAATTGTGGATTCTTGGGTTGGTTTGGGTTTTTTAAGCTGGTGTGTTTTGTGACACTTAGCTTTGCTTTCATATTTTTGAGGTGTGCAATTGCACAGGGAGAGACGTAATTAAAAGTTGTAAAACAGTTAACATGGTACTACTACGCTTCCTTGGAAACGCGAGTTCCCCATGCGAGTGCTTACCACGCAGTCAATGTTTACATTCATGGTTTTCTCAGTAGTGGCCCTTTTAGAAGAGAAAAGCCTTCTCAAGTGAGGTCACGCTGCTTCTTAAAGTGACTTCCCAAGCTCTCTCTTGCAGTGGGCTCCTGGCGTTAGTTCCAAACAGATGTGTTTAGCGAATGCAGTTCTGGAAAAGCTGTGTAGGTATGGGGAACGTCACGTTTTAACTCCTCCCCGCAAAAGCTATTAAGATATTCCTCTCCCATATGTGGGAGACTTATACTTTCAGTGAACTGAGAGAATCCACAGAAATAGGTTGGGATTAGCTCACTTTTCGCTCAAAGACTTTTTTTTTTTTCTTCCTGACAATGTTGTCTTCCAACTGAGTTTGTTTTGCGATACATTTTTTGAAGAAAAAAATCTCAGATGAGGTTCTTTTTGGCTTTCTTCCATGTGTTCTCAGTAAGTGGTGCTTCCCCAGATGTTTCCTGTGTAGGTGCCCGCTTTATTGTATGTCTGTTCAGTGCTTTACTGGGAATCTAAGCATCTGTGATTTTTGTTTTTGGAGAAGTAGCAGCTATTCGATTTGACAGCTGTCAGTTTGAGATATGTGGTTCCTTCTTGTGATATTTCAACAAGCCTTTTGAGAGAAACTCTTCATGCAGCTAGGATGATCATCCATAAAAGATTAGTGTGAGCGTTCATTGATTTTTTTTTTTTTGATTGGTAGTACTTGCAATATCCATTGACTTTTTTTCTGCAAAAGTTGAAAATATGGAGTGGTGTAGTTTCCACTGATGAGTATGCCATAACTTAAATCTCTTCCAGATCTGTGTTTAGCATTAATTGTTTATGTGTGGCTTAAATATACATTAAACTGCCTTCAGGAATTATTTTGACAAATATCCCAGCTGGAGATATTTCTATATACGTACAAAAATAGTGAAACTACTTAGAGCTGTTCAGAGGTGAACAGATAACGTGTTTTTATTAGAGCTCTCATTCAGGCAAACGGCAAAAATTTCTTAAATCGTCCAGTTTCTAATACTCAAAGCAGCTCCCCGCAGGGGTGTATTTATTTTATTCTTATCTTGAAGCATGAGGTGTTGGGTGTTTGTCTCCAGGGCAGTTGCAGTAAACCTGTCGGTGTACTGCTTCTTACTGGCCGTGCCTCGCTTCTAAGCCGCAGTAGCCGTGGGTGTGAGACTACAGAATCGCTCCCTGTGCCCAGAGGGATGAATGTCCCCTTGCATGAATTGAGGGGTCTGGAATCTTCAGTCAGTGCATCTCCTGTGATGCGTTCCCCAGATGTTTGCCTGTTTTAAAATGCAGCTAGAGCTTGGGAGGGTATTGATGGTCTTGCGATGTTCTGGTTTTGAGGGAATGCAGCTGGTTCAGTAATTCTGGGTCTGGTCTCTCTTCCAGCCTAAGGTTTAATGTCCCAAGTGGGACTCATAAGTCCAAAGATTTATACGTTTATGCCTCTAATAAAGATGTTTCTGTGTGAGATGCCTTTCTAGAACCCTTTACTGTTACTGGAGAAAAATAAGCACCTCTGGGGTGTTTGGTGGTTCTTGTCCTCAAGTGGATACATAGTGGGGGTAGACCGGTTGTATTTTGCAAGTACAGGGCGCTTGGGGGATTAGTTTATCTGTAAATTACTGCGTCATAAACATCTAAACCTGGAGGAGATGGATTGTATCCCTTTTCCCCCCCCCCCCCCCCCCATCCTCTGGCATCCTGGAGGCTTTATTAACATTCCTGCTGTGTCCTTTGCCTACCTGCTGAAGGAGCTGGTCCTTAATGGTTTCAGCTGATGGGCTTTTAACTTACTCTCTGCCACCATTTGGAGTTCAGGGATTCTATGTGCAACCATCTTCTCGGCATATAATGAGATCATGATCACAGTATGTAGGATGAGCTTATGGTAAATTATTGGTAGAAGCTTAACCTTACCAAAAAGGCTCTGCTGGTTGGGAGAGGAAAGGACTGAAGAAATGGCAGCTGGTGTCCTTGGCTAAAGACACATGATCAGTTGATCAGGTCAGTCTAGGAGTAAAGTGGGTTCAGAGGAATTCCCATCTTTAAGACAGGACTTCGCTTTTTTTTTTTTTTTTTTAAAAATGAGGCAAGTTATGCTATTTGTTGTTTTTCTCTTTCAAGGTTTCGTTACCCTTTTGTTTAGGAAAATCTGTTTCTGTTTGCCTTCTAGGTATTTGCTTTCAAGGATGATATGTCCTCTGTTATCAGAAGGAGTAGAAATTTTTTTTTTTTTGGTGAAAGATTTGGGTTTCACATGAGAACAAAAATCAACCAGATTTTATATAAGTCATTAAATTTGGATGTCCTGCGTCAAATTAATCTCATTTGCTTTTCGGTTCTCATTTTCATATTTTTCCTACTCACTGGCCTTTTCTCCTTGTCCATTCTCTGTCCTGAGAAATTGTTATTTTTGGCTTTCTCCCACTGATGCTAATGTGAACTACTTCACATCGTCATCTTTCGGCGTGAGCTTTAAGGCAGCCCGCTGTCCTGACGAGCCAGCCGCAGTGCTCTGGGGCTGCCTGCGAGCATCAGCCAGGACTAACTGCTCATGTGCATAATCCACACAGTTGGGTGGTTTTGTGTATTTAATGTTGAAATTAAGTCAGACATTTGCTTTAGGAGAATAAGTCTAGAGCTTACAAAGTCTGAGACTGAAGGCAGACCTAAACAAAGCAGGAACTCTGGAGGTTTCTTTGAGCAGTGTTGTGGACTGTCTGTGGGTGACAGTTAATGTTATCTTGCTACCCTTGACTGAGATTTCTTTTTTGTTACATACATGTTTCTTTCAGCAGGGACTTGTCTTCAAAATGCCGCTTTTTTCCTCTTTTTCCATCTCCCCTTCTGACTGTCATTTGTTTCTGAAAGTCTGATTTCTGTGCTGTCTGCAGAACAGCCCTTACGCCGCTGCAGTGGTTCTCTTGCAGCTCCTGCCCTGTTTCTCCCTTGCGAAGAAAACGCTTGTGATGGGAACAGATTAACAGAACTTCATGTGAATTACCTTCTGACAGCATAAGACTTCTTCTTTCTTTAGGAGTTGTTGTTTACTCATTAAAAACTGTTATATTTTGTCTGCTGTTACTGAGTGTTGTGTGGCTTGACAAACTTGGAATTGTCATTAATTATTATTTTTCTTGCCAAATGTATGCACAGTTTTCAGCAATTAAATGTGTTCATTCAGCAACTTGAACTAAAACTATTCTTGCATCTTCTTCCCTTCTGCCCTTAATTCATGGAGCAGAGTTGTCCTCTCCAAAACATACAAAGAGCAGTAGCTTCTGCAATGTTCTTCAGACGAAATTGTGTTTCAGTTAAGGCAGGGATGTGTGATAGGCTGTAATTTACTTTTATATTGCTCTGTATGTCAGCATTACAGTAATGCAACCTGAGGACACTGCGGCAGTTTCCAGTGTGCTGTTGGTAGTCTCCAAAAGCACCATTTGCTAGAAGAATGGCTATTGGTATTCCCATACAGAAATGTTTGGTGCTTGTAACATTTAAAGGATGACTTCAGCTTTATTTAAGATCCTTTATTATGGTTATTGCCTTCTGTAAAAGGGCAGGAAAAAGTGATTTTGTGACTTGTTCAAATAGGTAATGTTACAATTGTCATAAATACTGTTTTTATTAACTCAGCACGGCAATTACTAAAGCCCTGTCTACATTCTTTCACATTAGCCAGGAAATTGTTCTCCACAAAGTTTGTATTAGAAGCGGAGGCAGAAATTAAATAATCAAATTGTGTCTCTTTAGTGCTTGCAGAAACCAGATCTCACCAGTGACACAAAGGACAAGGAATATAAGCCCCACGATATTCCGCAGAGACAGTCTGTTCAGCCATCTGAAACTTGTCCGCCTGCTCGTCGAGCAAAACGCCTAAGCGCAGAGGTGAGATAATCAGGCTTTCTGTGGGCAAACGCTCGTGGTGACCGACCTGGGAATCGCTAATGCAGTGGTAGTTTGCCTAGGCACGTGGCACAACAGGTTTTTAAGGTACAGGTCAAATGTTATTTCGATCTGATCGCTAAATTTATATGCATAGTAAACAGCTGTTTAACTTTTTCTTTGTCATTGTTAAACATACCTAAATATTTATAAAAGCATAAATTATAAATAATACAGTAAGGATTGTGTGATACTTTGAAAAGCGTGTCACTGAGGTTTGGAGTTCTGAGCAGCTCTTCTACTGAAGCTGTTCCACTTATACATTAGTTATGAGTGTGTACGCTATAATAATGTTTTTAGCATGATTATAAATAATAGGGGGCTCATACATTAAAATACAGGTGACATTCTAGAAAGAAGGCTTGTCTTTTGCAGCCTTGATCTGTCGTTTCCTCAGAGGACAGCCCGGGAACAGTAGTTATACTTTAAATGTTTTGGGAGGTTTCTGTAAATCTTTCATGAGTTGAAGCCAGGTGTTGGAGCAGGGAAGGTTTTTGTTACAACATCAGCATTGTTGTATTTCATTTTTCACTCTGAATTCTGTCAATTTGCGACACTTTCACCATGCAGTTTAAGGAAAAAAGTGCATAAAACTAAGTCAGTATGGTTTTGTACAATCAAACAGGATTAATTTTACATGGCCTTAGGAAGTAATATTTAATTGGATAAGCATAAAATTTATTGATTATATCTGCACAGAGCTCTCCGGTGAGGACATATTTTAGGAGATCGTCATGTGTCTCCTTCGTTGCTGGAGAACTGTAATACTGTGACTTCAGTCTTTTCTGGGCTGATGTTCCTGCCTTCGGAGGGTTTACTATTTCTTTTGTTTGAGCAGATGAAGAGTAGGGGAGGCTTATTCCCAGGAAATAGTCTTAGTGGTGACATCATGAGTTAGGAAGGTCATGATTGACTCCCTTTGTTTATATTCCAGATTTCTATTTAAGTTCGTTTCAGCCTCTCTGTTGACTCCCATTGTTCTAGTCTTTGTCGTTATTACTACCAAGTAGTATGGCTTAGTTCTTGCAAGTTCTGCCTATAATTATTCTTAGTTACTAAGTTACAATTAAGGCTTTCTGAAGCTTTTCCACTTAAATACTCGCTTGCAAGTAGATTTATAATTCTGAGAAAACCTCAGTAGTATGTTCTTAAACTTTCCATTCAAAGTACCTGCCTGTGGTTGAAAGATGCTAGTTCTTGCGTATCCTTTAAAGTTTAACGGCAGGACAAACATATAGGAAAATTTGGGCTGTTTTCTCTGACAGTGGTGTCAGGTGACACTGACTAACCAAGAGTGCAGGTTTTGGTCGTTTCTGTGGGAGCTAACTGTTCCTCCTTAGCCAAAATGCAAGGCTACCCTCTCACTCCTTCCCTGAGCGCTACTGATGTCATGCACCTAATTTCAGTGGAAAGAAAATACTTGATTAAGGATAGAATTGAAACATACAGAGGTAAGGCTGAATTAAGCAGCATGGGCTGACTTGCTTAGGAAGGAGCTGTGGTGTTTTAAAACAATAATTTCCAAAAGTTAAGATTTGTTAATCAGAGCGTTTCCGTTCCATTTCAGTGCAAAGTCAGCTAAGGTGATTAAATCAGTTTTATTGTCCATTGGAGCTACAAGCAGTTGATTTTTGCACTGACCTGGTTGCAAAGTAGTAATGTTTGGTTAATGTGTCTCGACTTTTTGCTCTAATGAGATATACAAGGATTTCTCAGTGTCTTAAATTGTAAAACCTAAGTCCATTCTCATGTTTACCAGTTTGACGTTTCCTGCTGTTCAAAGTCTAACCATCTACTATAAACCTTTAAAATAACTGAACTACAGGAAAGTACTGTAAATTATTCTTACTAGCAAAAAATACAGCCTGTGGGGATAAGTGTTAGTTTGAACTGTAAGACACAGTTTTACCTTGCCCTTTCCTACTCGGTGAGTAAACACAGGGGAAAATGTAATTAGAAGGGAAAAGGACAATGAGAGTCATGGGCTGGTTTTGAAATGCAAAGGATTTAGATGCTTGATGTGGAAAAGATAAGTGTAAAAAGACCAGAACAATGTTGTGGATGTGAAAGGGAGATGAATCAATACGATAAAAGGCTCAGGCTGAAAAAAAGAGCTGCTCTTATGAAGCTAAATCTAGGCTTAAGCACAGAATATGGATGTAGCCCATAGAAGTTAAAGATGCAGAAAATGGGGCAACTGTTACTGCCTTGCTTGAGGATCCAGTATTACTAAATATGATGAACAGCATTTTTTGGCATATCGTAAGCAATGGGACCCCTGCCTGGTCTCATGAAGACAGTCATTTTGACAAAGAGAACACAAAAAGTGAAGGGGGAATAATGTCAAAATCACCTCGGAAAAATCCAAAACAAACAAGCACGCCTGCAAAAAAAAAACCAAAAAACAAAAAACACCAAAGAGAACAACAAGAAACCCCAACGCTTCGAATACCCCCGGTTGCATTCGGGCTGGAGGTCATGCTTTTCGAACTAGGCCAACCAGTCCCATTATTTGGGGTTCAGGGAGTGGTTGATAGTGGACTTGAGTGAGTAGTAAGAGAGCAGTTGCATGACCTCATTTCCTTAAGAAATTAGGCTTAAAAAATACAGTGTTGGAGAAATCCATCTTTACGCTGAGGGATTTGAGAATTGTTCTCCCACAACCTCAAAACTTCAGGGAAGAAATATAAGAATTAAATGGAAAAACGTTATTCTGTGTTGAAAGCTCTGCAATACAGCAACTGAATTCCCTGCTTAGAAGGCCTGAGCATATTCTGCTTCTCAAGAGTAAAAGAAAATCTATGAAAATCCAAAGTTCCTTGCTCCTTTGCTTCTTACCAAGTTCCACTGAAATCAAGCTAAAAAGATGGTGTTATTGGCACAGGCTCTTTGTAGGATTTTCTTTCAAATCTCTTTATGTTGTTCCCTGTATTGTTTCTCTCTGAACTCTTTTTAAATAATTGAAAACAAGTATTTCAGAAATTCAGGTTGCCTTTTCAGATTTATTTGTTTGTAAGTATAAAATAGTTCTTTGAGTTTAAGTGAAGTCCTCTAAGTCTTTATCTGACTTCCATCTGCCTTGCTTTTTCCTTCAACAACTCAGGTTACAAGTTTGGAGACCTCCATTGTACCTCACTGAAGTCTTTGTGTCTCACATTGGCTTGTTCTCTGAACCTTTGATGTCCTCTCTTGGCATTTATCAGAGTGGATTAAGACTTGTACGCAGAAATACTTTTTGAATTTGGAAATCAAAATTATCTTTTCCTGGTTCTTTTCTCTTGAGAGTATTGAAATGTGTATTTCAAAACCTCGCAGGGTCTGCCACCAAAGCTACTCAGCTGTAGAGACCTGCAGAGAATCATTTAGGTCTTAATGGGTGCTCTCTTGTTAGGACTTTGGGTGTTGGGCATCGGCATTTCTCGTCTCCAGAGCCAAAGCAGCTCTGAGGGGCAGGAGGAGTTGGGCGCAGGTTGGATCTCTCTGCGTGCGCAGCCTTTCCAGAATCGTGTGTTGGTCTGTATTTGGGCAAACAGCCGTGAGTTCAGATGGCAGCCAACCGGTCACATCTCCCAAGTAACAGGCAAAATGGCCTCAGGTTGCTCCAGGGGAAGTTCAGATTGGATATTAGGAAAAATTTATTCACAGAAAGGGTTGTCACGAGGCACTTGGTGGTGTTTAGAAGCCAGGTAGCTGAGGGGCGTGTTTTAGTGGTGGTTTTGGCAGTGTTGGGTTGACGGTTGGACTCGATGGTCTGCAAGTTCCTTCCAACCTAGACTAGCCCGTTCTAGACCATTATAGGACATGACTATTTATTTATTTATTCGTTATAGGACTGATTTTCTTCTGTGGGGTTTTTTTTTCCTCTTTTAAGGCAACCAATATTAAAACTGAATCTGACGCTCCAGAAGCCAGAACTCACAACCTGAGACGTAGAATGGGATGTGCACCTCCAAAGGGTGAAAACGGTGAGTGGCAAGTGGGGAGTGAAACAAAATGTGAGTGCAATTTCTGTCACTTTGGACAAACTGATTTTAAAACCAGAGTTAAATTCAGCAGTTGGAACAATTCAAAGCATTTAAAAAACCACTTCTATTGACTGAATTTTAAAATTGGAATTTATTGTAAAAGTTCTTTTATGGCTTTGAAATCTTTCTGGGTTTTTTTATAAGTGGTTTAGTTTTCTTGGAGAAGATCTTTTCAGCTGGCAAAAAAATTCTGCTTTTTTTAAACTTCAGTGCCTCTTATGGCACAATTAGAAATGAGATTTGAGACATATCTCTATTTTGTATTTTAAATAGCTAGCATCAATCCACTAGCTTTAAATAAATGTAAAAGAATGTAAAGATACATTCTCTTTTAAGAATGTATTGGATTTCAAACACTTTTAGGAAAGAATTTGAATTTGAAATCAGGAAATTAAACTCATGAAGGCAGAAGATAGTATGTTGTGAACCTAAGGATAAAGTTCCCATAATAAGATTTTTTAAAATTGCTTCTATCAATAGTCCTTAGTCTGTTGTTATCTGTCCCTAAGAAGTAATAATTTCAGACTGAGAAATGTTTAATGCCATCAAACAGAAGAATAAGCTTGTTGACAAATAATTTGTCAAGCAAATATAGGAACCGTTTACAACTATTTAATAATTGAAATTAACTAAGCAGTTTGTCAGTCTCCTTTGTTCGTTCAGAATCTTTTTTTCAAGAATTCGTGTAGATTGGGGTCTTATTTAATTTGATAATTTTTTTTCTTTAAGGAGTTTCTCTAGGCATTAACTCCCCTTCGCCCCCAAAGAGTGGGATGAAAAGCTGTAGACAGTTTTTTAGTACTTAAGTTTCTGATCAACGTAGACGTTCTTCTCTTTAATGTCTTTGTTAGCTCTTGGACTCCAAGAAACACTTCAGGTTGTTTCATGTCCAGGTGTCAAGGTCTCTAGCTCACTTGTAACTTCAGCGAAGAGCTTCATTGTCCCCTTGGCTTCAGTGCCAGAGCCCTGGGATTCTCCACACTGTCGTGTGGATTTGGGGGTGTGGTGTGTGGTTTTTTGTGGTTTTTTTGTTTGGTTGCTTGGTTTTTTTGTAATGTCAGGAATGGGGACTTGAGTAGAACCATGCCTGAATTAGGAGTGTAAGAATGTAGAGGAACGGCTTCTTTGTCAGGCCGTTCCTGCTGCATGCTCATCTCTGACGGTACGTTTTCATGAAAGCGAAAGCTACAAGACACTGAAGTGTGGAGATCATCGTAGGAAGCTGTAGTGTTGTTCGTGTCTCCATGTGACATGTTGCTGTAAAATTGATGGAGTAATTCAACCATATTTGTTAACACCACATAGAAACAAAATAATAATGTAATTCAAATTAATTTAAATAGGATTTAAAATACCCACTCAAAAAATGTGGGCTGTGATAGTCATTGCTAGCTCATGATGGCATCCTTGTTTTTTGATACCAGCTTCTGTAGGCATTGCAGGTGTTCAAATCTTGCCTTAAGCTGACTGAAGCAAGCGTGTGTAAGTGATAACGACTCAACAAATCGCTGAGTGATGCAGTCTAACAAGTAATAACAGATACAATAAATAATAACAAGTAATGCTAAACATTAAAACATTTTGTAATACCCTCATTTTTTGTTCTGTTTTGCCAGAAAAGGAAATGCATAGCACAGTGAAACTTCCCGAGAAGCGAGAACATGCTGGGGAGGCAGAGAAAGACAAATCCAAAGTCCGATCTAAAAAACCCACTAATGCTGTGAGTACACCCTGCCTTCCTGCTGCTTCATATTGATTCCGCGTGTTTCTGGGTTTCTCCTGGGCGCATAGTGAAATCTCATGTCATTCGTATCACACTAAAGACTCTTGTGTTCTTCGTGTGACCCTGTGGTTGAAACAAAGTGGTATCTGTGCCTGCTGGAATATACCTACTCATAAAGCTTCATGCTGTTACAATATAAAATATTATAAAATACAAAAATAACAGGATAGTTAAGCTTCACTATGTATTACTTAAGGTAACTTGTTTTCTGTCTCCAAAGTACAGTCTCAAAATAAGCATTTTGAAAGAAGAGTCCCAATAGAAGTGGTTCTTCTGTGAACTCACCTCTCTCCCCATTGCTCTTCAAGGGAGCTTCATGCCAGCTTTGGCACCCGGTTCTCCAGCAGAACTACCACTTATCCCGCAATTTCAGCACCAACTTGGAAGCTTTGTTATTCAAATGCTTCTTAAAGGACCAACCCTGTTCCTGCTCCAGCTCCCCACACACCACCACCCCCCCTCCAAAAAAGACCCCAAACTGAAAGCAATGGTAGTTTGTTTCACTTTTGAGAAGACGATACTGAGATGCCTTCTGTCCGTGCCACTGCTCGGGTCCTTCCTAAAACCAAAAATGTTCTTTGTTTAAGAACTCTTGCAACTCTTGTTGTCCTTCCTTAAATTATAGAGGGGGATTATTTAAATTTAAGTATTTTGTGTTTGCTTGTCTCATTTTCATTTCAGAGATTAAGTTAAAATAAGCTTTGTCAAATGTCACAGATGACTTGAGTTACCAAACCGCTCACCTGAAGCGCTCAAATTCCCACTCTGACAATTTTTTGTTACAGGTGGATTTGTATGTCTGTCTCTTATGTGGCAGTGGTAACGATGAGGACCGTCTCCTGTTGTGTGATGGCTGTGATGACAGTTACCATACTTTTTGTTTAATTCCACCCCTTCATGATGTTCCCAAAGGGGACTGGAGATGTCCCCAGTGTTTGGCTCAGGTAATCCGACAAACCGTAAAAGTTAGGCTGAAGGTTATTTCTTATTTTGTGGTGGTTTTGGTTTTTGTTTTTAAACGTGATCCTAGGGATTGAAAATACAATTTGTTATTACTTAAGGTTGTGCAAACAAGGCAAGAGAGGGTAAAGCTAAAATGAAGACTGGGCGTGCTTCAAATTGGAAAGCGATCAATATTTTGGAGCCAAAAATTGATGTGCCTTTAAAGAATACAGTGGATTTCAATTGGCACCTTTCCTCTGTATTTCAAATTGGAGTCTCACTGGGTGTTTCAATGTAGAGGTCTGTGCATCTTTTTTTTGCTTAGCTCTACCAGAGGAAGGAGAAATTAGGCATATTAATTAATGCTTATTCAGATTTATAAATATTGTGAATTAAGCAGAGTAGTTTCTTCTTCTGACCTGTGTGACTTGGGGCAGTCACTTAATTTCAGTCAGGTGCTGTAATAGTAGCCCATCTGTGTAAAATCTGAGCACAGATTGTCTTATTAATGCATTATAGAAATAATTATCTTTTCAATTGCAGGAGTGTAACAAGCCTCAAGAAGCATTTGGTTTTGAACAAGCAGCAAGAGACTATACACTTCGCACGTTTGGAGAAATGGCAGATGCATTCAAGTCAGACTATTTTAACATGCCAGTACATGTATGTTCATGTATTTATCCTGATGCCATAATGTTGATTTCAGTTTTTGTGCTTAGTTAAAACATAGAACTTTTGAGGGGGAGGGGGGAGTTCCGGTTTTGAATGGGATGAAATCCCAAATCAGAAGTTCTCATTTACATCAGTGAATCCTTGTTCTTGCTAAGGTCGTGGTTTCTTGTTCCACTGGCTTCTTGGGTTTTGGTTATTTTCACTTTTGAAGAAGTTTCTGTAGGGAAGAGTATACTCTGTCACCCATTCTTAAGAGAACAAAGCAGCAGCACGTCCTGAGCGGAACCACATTGCTGCTGCATTTTTTTTTCCTCATGTTGAAACAATTTTGAAAGGGGGAAATGCTTTAAGCTATTGGAGGTTCCTCCCTGAGGTAGCTTCTATGCATGTGCTTTTATATACTGATTCCTCAGTGTATCCTCCTTGTTTTTCTTCTCACCTAGATGGTCCCCACTGAGCTGGTTGAAAAAGAATTCTGGAGACTTGTTAGTACCATCGAAGAGGATGTGACAGTAGAATATGGAGCTGATATTGCTTCAAAGGAATTTGGCAGTGGCTTCCCAGTTAGGGGTGGGAAATTTAAAGTTAGACCAGAAGAAGAGGTAGGTCTTTATTAGTTCATAGTGTATGATCGTATTGCAGTTCTTCATTAAATAAGACTCTTTGGTTCAAAGCACAATACTGGGACTGGGTTGCAAAGTGTTTGTTTGGTGTATCTGGCACAGTTCTTGAAGAGGAGAATTACATCAGAGTTTTGAATAATCAGAATTTGCTGTGTTTAGACATTAAAAGCCACAGGTTTCTTATAGTTTTCAGTTGGGAAAGATGCTTTTCTTCTGTTGCTCTTTTGGCAGTTTTACCTTCTTGGGTTTTTTACTTCATGTTTTATAAACCTGTGACTGTTCTGTTCAATTTTCAGGAATACCTTGATAGTGGCTGGAATTTAAACAACATGCCTGTGATGGAGCAGTCTGTTCTTGCTCACATCACTGCAGACATATGTGGAATGAAATTACCCTGGCTATACGTAGGAATGTGCTTTTCTTCATTTTGTTGGCATATAGAAGACCACTGGAGCTATTCGATTAACTATCTGCATTGGTGAGTTTGAGGAATAAACTCAGCCTGAGAAGCAATCTCCCTTTCATTCCCCCTTCCCCTTTTTAATTAGTGGACTAAACCAGATTCATAGAGTTCAGACCAGAATAACTCCCGCAGTCCTGCAGCAGCGGGGTTAATTTGACACACTGCGATTCCTGCATTGATCTGCTTTTGGACAAGAGGTCGTATTTTGGAAAGAGACATCCATTCCCAGTTTTAAAAAAATCCATAAGAGATGCAGCAAGTACTCCATCAAATGTTTTATTATGCTCAATATAAAACTATAAACCATGCAAGTTTTTTTTAAAAAATCATCTAGCTTCAACTAACAATCTTAGGATCCTGCATATTTTTTTGTCTGTTAGATAGATCATTCTGTCATAAATCCTCTCATCAAGCAAACACTCGTCAACTGTAATCAGGACAGATCTTTGCCATCCCTCTGATATTCTAAACAGATTGAACTTCTTAAACTTCTCACCTTACAACAGCTTTTCTAGAGTTTGAATTATTCTTGTCACTCTTCCTGAAACCTGTCAAGCTCTTTCCCTTTCCTTGGTCATGTAAGTATTCCAGCAAAATGGTAAAACGACATCCCAGCTACTCTTCAGTAGATTTTCTTTTTGGTCAGTTATTCGATTCCTGCTCCTTGGAATAGCTGCTGCTGTAGCACAGTCCAGGTAGTCAGTGCCTTAATTCAGTTGCTTTCTTAGTACTTGGCATTATTAAAACAAGTGTTTGAGTGAGGCAAAGTAAATGGGTGGTCAGAATTACGTTGCAAAAATTATCTTCTTTACCATTAGTTGCCTTTTTTGTCTGTCTCTTCAGTCACGCTGAAAACTGGGAAGGAGAGGAGTCTTTTTGTTTGCGGTAGAAACTTCAATTCTTCTAGGATAGCTTCCCTCACTATTGTTAGAATGGCATTACGTCCTCCATAATTTGTCCTGAATTGCGTTAGTGTTTGCAGTGAAGGCCAGAAAGATGCCTAAGTGCATACGTGTGTATGTGCCCACACGTGTACATACATTCACAGACCCATGTGAAAGTTGCCCTGCCTGCTTTTAATTTAGTTCTCCTCCAGCATGAAAGTCCTTAACATCTTTTCTTTTCATTTACAGATATTCTTCTGGTTTTCCCTTCCCTTGGGTTCAAGTCTGGGATGTTTTAGCTTATGTGAGAGCAATGTGTAGTTGAGGTTAATGCTGTCCTTGGCCAGAGGAGTCAATCTTAATGACATGCCACTGAAGAGACAATGCTCCGAACTCTGAAAAGACTTCAGAAGGCAGGACTTGTTCTTGTGGAATACTAGGGATGGCACGTCCATCTTCAGTGCTTCCTTGTGCCTTGAAAGAGCTCGTATCCTGATACAGTATTTTGAGCAGAGAGTCCCAAGTGAACAGCAGCAGACCTTTCACAGGGTTGAAGGCAATAGTTCTGCTGCATGACTAAATCCTGTGTTAGTTCTTGAAGTGGTAAAAGGGGAAAAGATGCTTGCAAATAAATAAGGTGTGAGTCCTGGTCAGAGGAAGAATTACCATCCTTGATGCTAGTATTTCTAAAGGCAGGAATGTGGAGCTGTGAGGCAGCAGTGCAGAAAGAACTGTCACCGTCATCCATTCTGCAGCTTGCTGCCTTCATCCATTGTGCCTTATCCATTGGAATTCTAGCTTTCGCTCTTATCTGTTCTTCTCAAGTCCAGAGGCCCCTGGTACCAATACCCTGGTCCAAGTTTTAGCATAGTTCATAACTGCTGTCACTCATTCCTGGGCACTGACGTGTGTCATGGAGCAGAATTCTTGACTAACCCAGTATTGGGTCAGGACACAGGACAGTTTTTAGTTGCCTCTGTGGCAGGTCTTCATGAGTTCATGGAATTGTTCCAAGATGACAAGGTCCAAGACTGTATAGTCATTGAACACTGCGTAGTGATGGCTCTACTTGTGCTTCTCCTTGTGATACCACTGTGACTGCCCTTCCACAGTCCCTCCTGCTAGCTGTCCTCTTCACCATGACGGAGGTGCTGTTTGAGTACAGGAATAAGCTCCTAGGTATGAGGGATATGCTTTTGGATTCATGCTTCACTCTCCTCTTCTGGAATCCTCCTAACTGCTTCATGATTTGTGGAAAAAGAGAACACTCTTGGGTCAGCTTTAGTCTGCCAGCTCTTCAGGAGTCTTGGGAGAAGGTGATTTGTCTGTTACCTTCTTTTTTAAATACCTTTTCTAATATCGTATAAAGGATTGGAACGCATTTTCATCTTTCTGCTGCAGTGACCCCGCTTCTTTGTAAAACTGAAACGATATCTGCTGGAACACATCTGCATAACCTTAGTTTTCTCAACTGGCTTGCATTGGGTTAAGCTGTTGCTAAAAGTTCTTTGTTCCTACTCTAGATACAGATTATTTTTTTCCCTTGATATCTTTTGCATAATTTGGAAGTTTAATTCCTACTTACTATATGTTGCTTTTATGGCAATTATGCACAAGACAACTGATCCGAGAGGGAGTTTGTGTTCATGGTAAGAGAGAAACGGCTTACGTTTCAAAGTTGTGCTGGAATCAGCAGAATTTCACTGAGGACTTCTTCAGTCTTTTTTTTTTTCCCAGATTATTTTAAGTAATGTGCTCAGAAACGTAGGCAGTTAAAAACTCAGGTCTGGAGGAGGGACCCGTGTAAAATGTGAAGATTCAGGAAGGTACAAAAATCTTTGCATTCCTTCCTGGTGGTATACCCTTCTTTTGACATGGTGTGTTTTAAAGCAGAAGACTGAAAATGTAACTTACAAGATTGCTTATATTTAACTTTTTTTAATAATCTTGCAGGGGGGAGCCTAAAACGTGGTATGGAGCCCCAGGGTATGCAGCTGAACAGCTGGAGGATGTAATGAAGAAGCTTGCTCCAGAGCTATTTGAATCTCAGCCAGATCTCTTGCACCAACTTGTCACCATAATGAACCCGAATACTTTGATGGCCCACGGAGTGCCTGTATGTTGTTGGACTCCTGTGCTACTCCCCCAAACCCAACCCTCTTTCGTTTGCACTGAATTCCACTTCAAAGCTGATGATTGAAGCCACTTTTATTACAGGGATGGTGTGGTAGTTTCCAAGTGGGTTGTATCCTCCTTGTCTAGTATAACATGCCAGTATGAACAGATGGGCAATGCAATCATTGCTTTTGGAATTGCTTGGCAAACTCTTCTCTGGAGATCCACCTTAGTGTATTTCTATTTCTGTCTCTCAGCTGGGAAGTTTAGTCTTGAGCTTTGAAACAATGGCAGGAGCTCTTTGTATGTCTGTCTAATCAGACACAATTTATTATTTTTTTTGGCATAGAGTTTCTGGCAAGTGGCCAAACTCCATTCTTCCTTTATTTGTCATCCACATCCTCTTAGTTTTCCTGGATTCTTGGGTATTTAAAAACATTTTTTCATCAATTTTCATCATATTCCATGCTAGGTTATTCATGGGAATTATGTCCCTTTACAACTTCATTAGCTTTTGACTAGCTGACCTTGGGACTTAAAGGAAAATCTGGAAAAAGTGGCAAAATTTGTGGTGTGTACTATGCTGTGAGAGACTCCAAAATTGAAAGGTGCAGGAAGACCTGCCTGCTTTCATGCTGATTTTGTAGCACCAAAAGTATTTGATTTACAGCAGCATGAACTTCTGAGTAGGTTTCAAATTTCTCTTCCCCTTCAGCTGCACACGGAGGAAGGCCTTGCCTGTGTAACTGCGCAGGGCTAGCAAAGTGCGAAAGGCACCGACAGCCGGCAGAAAATGGCTGAGCGTGCGGGTACGGCTGAATGAAACCCCTTTGCTTTCTAGGGTTTTATATGACGAGTTACCAAATGCCCATTGTAATTCTTGGGCTTATGTTTTAAAACTATCCAAAGTCATCAGAGCAGTTGCTAGGAACTGGAAATCCATCATAGCCTTCGGTTCTGTTTAGGTTTGACCTAATGCTTGTCTGTCTCTTCTCCTAGGTTTATCGAACCAATCAGTGTGCTGGAGAGTTTGTGATCACCTTCCCAAGAGCTTATCACAGTGGCTTCAATCAGGGTTTCAATTTTGCTGAAGCTGTGAACTTCTGCACAGTTGACTGGGTATGTTCCAGAACCAGTTCTTCATTAAGGATGCAGTTCCAAAGCGGTTCCTGGCTGGTGTACAGCCGTAACTTACTGCTGGTACACAAATCTAGCCCACAGATCAGAAGGAACCTGTTACTGGAAGCAGAATGCTTTGCTGAAGGTATTTCTTGCATGTAGTGAACTGTGGGCTTTCTCCGGTTCCTAAGGTTCGGTTTGAAATTATACATTAGGGCTGATGGATCGTTTACAGCAGGAGGTAGGCACGGTCCTGGGCATGCCCAGAATACGAGAAGCACCAGTGCTGCTGGAATCTGCTCCTTCTGTGTCCCTCAATTCCATTCAAATTGACAAGAGCTGGGTTGAAATTTTTTTGTTCGTTGCACTGGGAATTCTCCAGGAGGTGTTTCTACACCTGAAAAAGAAAGCCGACTTGGATTTCTTGGACTACTTTTCTACTTCAGCTTCTGTGATTAAATTGGATGGTATATTAAGAACAATTAAAGACCTTGATAGTCCTCCTGGGGGGGAAGAATAATAACAGGAATTGCATCTGATGTGAGTACATCCTCTTGGATAGCGGAGGTGCTGTAGGTTTTTAGGGACAAATACCTTAATGAGAAGTGAACAGGAAGTTTTAATGTTCAAACAAAAGGTTTACAGACCAGTATTTTACTCCCAGTAAGCTTTGTTCAGCTCATTGAAACAAGGGAGACAGGCACACGTTACAATTACTAGTTCATAGTAATTTATTAAGTTTTTTGTCTTTTTTGAAATAAAAACAAATGGAGGATATTTGTGCCAAAGTTAACAAGTAGTCATTTCTCCTTCTCAGCAGATTTCTCAGACGCGTGGCATTGCCTGATCTCAGAAAGATCCTTTGAAGCTACTGATACTTCAGATTACTAGTCTTCTGATTTATTTTTTTTTTCCCCAAAAAGGTCTTAGCTATTTCTAAATATCGCCCATGAAAAAATGTTGCTAGATTTAAAAAACATAACTTAGAAGTAGGAGATGGCTAAAACTGGAAGAAAGCTTTCTGCGTTGTGCTGTAGGTGACCCTGCTCTGGCAGGGGGTTGGACTAGATGATCTCCAGAGGTCCCTTCCAACCCCTGTCATTCTGTGGCCGTGTTCGCATATTGGCTGGTTTTCCTCTTGTCCTTCCATGAATTTCATACGAACATGTAACATCATCTTAACCTAAGCATCACTATCTGCCAGGTCAGTGACAACCTTAAAGCAGTGAGTAACCTGCCCAGCCCAGAATGAATTGTTCAGTCTGCCCGGGGTTAGTTAGTGGCTTTAATGGTTCATGGAGTCAGCAGTTTCTCAGGCTGCAACACTGTTCACGTCCTACATGAAACAGCCATATCATTTGAGAAGAAGGTCCAGCGTGCCCTGCCGCCTGCTGTCGGGGCATCCCTCCAGTGGCAAGAGTAGGGCAAGCGTACGTACTCTTCCCTTGATGCTTCTCCAGTCTCTGTGTGTTTTTTAGCTTGCGTCTTCCTGAGCCTAGTGTGGTTTAGTGATTTAGTTACCCCTAATAACGATCTCTTCCAGATAGCACATTTCCCCCGTGACCCTAACTAAACAGCTTGCATCCGCGGTGTCCACTGTAAAAGAGTTATAAGCAGTCCTGGTTTACAAGAACTCCGGGTCTTGATTTCTCTAGTTTGACATTCTGAATTACAAATGGTTTTGCTAGAAGGACTTGACTGGGCGTTTTATGTGGATAGTTTTTGGTTAGTAGCATAAAAAGTTAGTATCTTAATGTAACTTTCAAAATTAACTCTTCATTTATTCAATGTGTTTCACTGCAGCTACCATTGGGTCGCCAATGTGTGGAACATTACCGTCTGCTAAACCGTTACTGTGTGTTTTCTCACGATGAGATGATCTGTAAAATGGCTTCCAAAGCAGATGTTCTTGATGTTGTGGTAGCATCTATGGTTCAGAAAGACATGGCTATTATGATTGAAGATGAGAAGAGGTTGCGTGAGAAGGTTGATAAACTGGTGAGTTGGAGGAAATAATATAATGAATAAAAGAACTGTTAAAACAGTGGTGTGAAAACACGCTGGGACTTGTACTGTGTTGTCAACGGCTTGGAGCTACGTAGTTAGTACCTTCCTGAGTAGCACTGTTGATTTCGGAGAACCATTTGGGTAAAGAATCATTTATCGTGCATCTTGTTTTAGTATCTGCCCTTTAGTATTGTTCAGAACGCCTCTTTTATAGCAGTATTTGTTCTTTCAGTAGTCAGAATAGCTGATTGCTCATTAACCAAGATTTCTGTCTACCTGGTTTTTAATATCTTATTTCTGAACTTCATTATTCTCTCGATAAATTTAGCTTCTGGTGTTCGAGCTTGGAATCATCACCTCTTCATTAGACCTTGAAGTGATGTAACACACTCTTTTGCAGGGAGTGACTGACTCGGAGCGAGTGACCTTTGAGCTGTTTCCTGACGATGAGCGACAGTGCTTAAAGTGTAAAACCACCTGCTTCATGTCTGCTGTTTATTGTCCGTGTAAACCTGGGTTATTGGTGTGCTTGTACCATGTCGAGGATCTCTGCTCCTGTCCCATCTACAAATATAAACTGGGGTAAGCTTTAGATAGCAAACGATACTGCGTTCTGGAGATATTTCTTTTATGTGTAGACAGTGCAGGTCGCTAATCCAGCGCCTGCTCTGTTTTGTCAATGGTGCTAGTCTCGGTGTTCTGTTCTCTCAGCCCTTTGCAAATATAGTGCCCCCAAAACAAAGCGCCTTTTTTGTGCTCGTATACAAGGGCTCTTTCTTTTCAGCATTCCTCTCTTCTTGCTCTATAATAGGAAAAATTGCTGGATAAGTTAGTTTGCCTTTTTATTTATAGCAATAAGGTGATCATGCCTTACATCTAGTCCTTGCCGAGTAATATCTTCTCGCTTTTGTTAGCTTTCCTTCCTGTTGTCATCTTTCCTTTCCTGTTGTTTGTTGCATCTTTGTCTGACGTGAATGTCGCTTGTCCTAAGACAATTTCACAGTTGCTTCAATTTGTGATGTTGAAGTTGTTTTTCCAATTGCCATGCTGAAGCTGTCTTAGGAGGAGCGTGGTGTGGCTGTAGGTTGGTCTCAGTTGCATGAGCCTGGTGCCCTGTAGAGCATTTCTGTGTTGTATGGACAGGCACATCCTGATGTCCCTCCCTCCCACCCTCCTGCTCTCCCCTGGTTTTTGCTTGGACTTCTGTGCTGCTTGTAGGTACCGCTACACCCTGGAGGAGCTGTATCCGATGATGAACGCACTAAAGATGCGTGCGGAGTCATACAACGAATGGGCTTCCAATGTTAATGAAGCTCTGGAGGCAAAAATTAACAATAAAAAAAGTAAGTATCTTACCTTTTTGTCTGCAACACATAATTTTAAATGGCTAATTTTTCAGTTTTTATTTTCTGAACCTTAGCAACTTTTGTCTTATGTGACAATCAAAAGAAATCATCTATAATTTCATGATTTAAAGTAAATATTTTAGGTGTTATAGTCCCAGAAATTATGCTAAGCTATCTCTGTGTGAGAAGATTGTACATCACTTTGAATCAAAATATAACTAAAGTTGAAATGGAAATATATTTAATGTGTTGTGTTATTCAGCCTTACCACTTAAAATCCACCACAAAGGGGGACTTTTATAAATTTAGTATCTTTCCCAAAAGGTCTCGTCAGTTTTAAGGCTTTGATAGAAGAATCAGAAATGAAAAAGTTTCCTGACAATGATCTACTGCGACACCTCAGACTGGTTACGCAGGATGCAGACAAATGTGCCTCGGTGGCACAGCAGCTTCTTAATGGCAAAAGACAAACCAGGTAAATGTTACTATGTGTGTTTGCAACACAACTGAGTCACTGAGGATAGATGCCAGTGTTCTGTAAGACTGAAAAATGAAAGCGATCTTCCTGTCTTCTCAAGAGAGCCATGTTTTACAGGGAGATTCACCTTTACTGCATGTAATAAGTTAAACATCCCGAGCTTTCAGTCTCTTCTTCCTCCGTGTTTGACAGTTGGGCAGTAAGTGTTCCCCAAAAGGAGAAATTGGTGTGGTATTTTCAGGCAAAGCAACACCCAACAAGATACAGTCTTTGTCCCTTGGGGACTGAAAATCTGTCAGTGGTGCTTATGTCAGTAGATTCACTACACTTTATGGCTTGTGTAAAAGTAAAGCGTCGTAGCTTTCTGAGCTGATGACGATGGGAATACTGCATGAGATCTCTGAAAAATACTTGCTCTTTCTTTGGCAGCACTTACGTTAAATCTTTTAGACAGGTTATTTGACTGAGGAATTTGAAGACAGGGCAGTGTTTGGGTAACGCATGCCTTGTGAGCTGGATGTCTGGCTGCCTGGTCCTGCTAGCACTTACTGTGTCTGGAACGAGTTGAAAGGAGACAGAAGATCCAGAAGGACAAGGCCAGGTCTCCTCGTTGCATCAGTTGGTGACTGTGTTGGTGTATTAGCTTTTCTCTTGGAGATCACAAACCACCATCTTCTGTTGCAGATTCTCCACCCAGACTTACAATGGCTGTATCTAGTCTCTTGGGATGATAGGATTCTAAGAAAATCTTGGGATGATAGGATTCTAAGAAAATCTTGGGTTTATATATGTGGAGGACAATATTGTTCAAGCCCAACAATCTTAATAGCACGAATTACTTCAGGAAAACCCGTTTCTCTTTTTCCATCTGGACAACTTTTGTCTGTCTCTGCTGCTTTGAGCAACGTGGTGGTTTTTTTCAGAGCAGTTGCTCTTCGTGCTGGTGTAACCACGTGTGTGGCTTCTGCACATTGCCTGCTTCAGCGGGTGTCTTGGAGCTTGTCACTCCCTGTGTTCTTACAGTACCTCAGCAGTAGACTTTGGCAGCAAAATATTCAACTACTGTTTAGACATTATTTTTGTAGCTGTGATTTCCCGTCCTGGTCATAGAATTGTTTAGGTTGGAAAAGACGTTTAGGATCATCAAGTCCAACCGTTAACCCAGCGCTGCCAGTTTACCAGTGCTACCCCATGTCCCTCAGCACCATGTCTGCCCGGCTTTTCAGTGCCTCCAGGGATGGTGCCTCAACCACTTCCCTGGGCAGCCTGTTCCAATGTTTGATAACCCTTTCTGTGAAGAAACTTTTCCTGATATCCAATCTAAACCTCCCCGGCGCAACTTGAGGCTGTTTCACTTGTCCTATCGCTTGTTACTTGGGAGAAGAGACTGACCCCCACAAAAAACAGTAAAACATCATAGCCCATAAACCAGCCTGTGTTGTACCTGAGACTTGGAATTTATTTTATTGTTCAGCTTACTATGGATTTTGGAACTCCCAACATGATCTTGCATATCCTTTAAAAATACCTATTTTTAACATGGAATGGTAAATTAAAACTTGTTTTATAGTGTTCACATTCCAGTCATGCTGGCATATCCTGCTGGGACGTTGTTTTCCTCTTTTGTTTAAACGACATGCTGTGGATTAAATTGGAGCCAGCACTTCAAGGGCTTGCTTTCCTTTTCTGTTCAGGGTTCTCAGACCTAGTTAACATTGGCTTGAGTTTAGAGAGGTTTTTAATATTAGCCAATTTGTTAACACTTATAAGCCACTCATTTGATACAAAGCTTTTCGATAAAAATGAAAACGATGATTTCAGCGAAAGAGGATTTTTCAGAAGTGCCTACACGACCTGTAAATATAAAACCCATTCAAAAGTGGGATTTGTTCTCTTTTGGTGTGGGCATGGGCAGAGCTTACTACAATAGCTATTGCAACACGACTGAATAGTTTATCCACAATTGCTTTGTGTTCTGGAAAAAAGCCTAATTTTATTTCATAATAACCAGTGCTCTTCCAAGGCTGAGTAGTTGTTCCAGAATACTATTTAATATGAAAGAGTGTTTTCAACAATAGCTATTCTGCTATAGCTAACCGAAGTTTTCCCATCCGTGTAAGCCCTAGGCTGCTTGGATGCTTTGGAATATTCTGTTATTTGTGAGTAAAGCTTGACTTTCAAGAAATAATAAGCAGATTTTTGAGGAGTTTAGATTTTATTTTATTTTTTAGTGACATCCCCAAAGCTGAATTGTGTGTAATTGCAGGTACCGCTCCGGAGGAGGAAAGTGTCAAAACCAGCTGACTGTGAACGAGCTCCGGTTGTTCGTGAGGCAGCTGTACGCTCTGCCCTGTGTCCTCAGCCAGACACCGTTACTGAAGGTAACTGGGAAGAGCCTAGGAGAGAGAACACGAGCGTTTGTTACACTGATGTATTAGCTCTGCGTTAATCTGCTATCTTAGTGTTTGCTCCAAGAATAAATACCTTTGAACGGGCTGGTCTGCATAACTCGTGCACGTGAGTTGCTTAAGAACGGAGCTCTCTGACCTGCTGCTGTTCATGGTCAGTACATTTTTATGCTACACAAGGGAATCAAAATGTTGATGTTGTACGAAGTAATGCAAAAGAAGCAGCAGGATGACCTGGGTAACTACAGATTAAAAGTTTGGGGTCAGTTAACTATTCTCCTCTTAGGAATGAGGCCAGGCTTATCTGAGAGCATTCAAAACTCCGTAAAGCTCTGAGTGACAGTCCTCCCATTCATATCACTTTCCATCTTTGTTAATCCAGAATCAGCTTTCCTCATAGTCTTGTAATTAGATACCTCCTCGTGCTATCAACCCACGTTCCAGGAAACAACACAGAGAACCCTGAGCTACCTAAATACTTGTCCTAGCAGAGTACCTGCTGCTGACAGTGAGTCAGATCACTCTGTCTCCCATGAGCATCAGCTAGTGCTGATTATTTGCTCTCCAGATGATCAGCCCTCAGACAAGTTGAAAGTAATTCGAGACCTGGTTTCAGAATTTGCCAAAATGTATCACACTGAGGGGTAATCAGAGGGAGGGGGGGAAAAAAAAAAAAAAAAAGGAACCTAGATTCCAGGCAGCTGCAATTCCTGTCTTAAAGGAGAAGGGCTTTGTGTATTTGTGACTCTTAGAACCAGGAGATGCAGTGTCCAGCTCCTGAGCTCTCTCAAGTGTCCACACAACGCTGATACCAGACAACATGGTGTATATTTGAAGCAAAATAGACCGGTTCATCTCAGCTTTATGACTACTGCTTTTGAAGCTTTATCGGATCTGGAATGTGTGAATCAGATTTTATGTAATCCTATTTACAGTTATTTGTTTATAGCATTGTAACTCTGAAGTTATCTTAGTATTTAAAAAGCAGAAGTTCAGAAATGCTAGACATGCAGACAGTTCTTCTCCATCTGGCATTCCTGAACAGGGAAATAGCAAACACATATGGTCAGGGTATTCTTATATATCATTCTTAATCCTAAATCATATGTAGTTATGCAAATCAGGCTGTTAATGTAAATGACCAACAATTACTAGAGATTGGTGCTCAATTTAATATATCTCTAAAAGCCTTTATTTCCATTATGGGTGAGATTGCCTACCCTGACAAACAACCTCCTTGGCAAAATTCCAAGATGTCAGCTGTGAAGGAAGAACTTTCTGCTGGAATAGTGCTTCAGCAGGGCTAGGAGCTCTGGTCAGGGTGGCTACAGAATTCCAACCAGGACAGCAGCCTTCGCAGGGAGTACTCTGGCTAACTGTCCGTTATCCTGCGTGAAGTGCGAACAGCCACAGATGAACCTTTTGGGTGTAATTAGCTGTTGAACATATGGAGAGAGAGAGAGAGAAGGTGCTGCGCTGCGTGAGCGAGTGAAATGCCTGTGGCTTCCTGGGACTGGGTGGTCCAGCTCAAAACCTTATCAGTGCAGCAGCGATGAACCCCAGAAGCTCTGTGCCCTTCCTGGCTTTCTTCAAAGCCTTTTTAACTGAACCGTGCTGTTCTTCAGCCTTCTTAATCATTCCAGAACAAAGCCCAAAACAGCACTGATGGAACACTTAAAATTTCCCTTTAGATCCTTTCTATTCCTCCGAGACCTTTTTGACACCTGTCTCTTAGTTCAAAGGAGTTTGGAGTGGAATTGCCTTATTCTGTGATCCTCAAGCTTGTGGCCATGTTGTGTATGAGGAGACGCTGATACATGCACCGCGTGTTGAAGGCGCTCTATTTCAGTGTTCCAGATGCTGTGCTAATTTGCCATGCACGTTGTGGGCATCGTGATGTGGTGTTTCCTTGCAGGCTGGCACTTAAATATTTAAGAGATTTGGCAGTGGGCTTTCTTCTGATTTATTGCTGCGCTTGTATATTTCAGGATCTTCTTGATCGTGTGGAAGCTTTTCAACAGCAAAGCCAAAAACTGCTTTCTGAAGAAATGCCGAGTGCTGCAGAACTTCAGGAGCTGTTGGATGTCAGCTTTGACTTTGACGTTGACCTACCCCAACTGGCTGAACTGCGGATACGTCTGGAACAGGCGCGCTGGCTCGAGGATGTGCAGCTGGCTTCCTCAGACCAAAACTCTCTTACTCTAGATGATATGAGACGCCTTATAGACTCAGGTGTTGGACTCGCTCCCTACCCAGCGGTTGAGAAAGCGATGGCGAAGCTGCAGGAGCTCCTTACTGTCTCTGAACACTGGGATGACAAAGCCAGAAATCTGATAAAGGCCAGGTAGAAGCTAAATCTTAGTGTCGCATTTTGTAGTTCCATGAGCTGTTTAAGATGGAAATAGGTGGCTTTTACCGCTGAAGGGGCTCCTTTTTGTTCATCCAGTTCACAACGTGAAGGCAAAACTTGTGCCATCCTGAAGGGTGTGGGATGGAGAAGGGGGATGAGTGACTGAGCGGTTTTAAACGGTGGTGGTGGCTTGCAGGGTTTGTGGTGCTCCACTGTCATCGTGCACGTTCTCCTTTTGACACAAGGAAGGGTTTTAAGATCTCCCTTCCTTCCTTTTCCACCTTCTTCCCTCCCCCAGTGTCAGACTGGAGGATGCATGTCCAGATGGAGCTTAGATATATACCACCAACTGGTAAAAATGTATTATACGGACTATTTCTAACATTGAGGAGAATTTTCCAGATTAGTTGGTGCAGGGGAGAAGGAAAAAAGCCAAATACATCCTTACTGAGAAAAATATGCTTGCTCATTGCTTTGACATTCTCATTTATAAAGGAAAATGGGGGAGAGCACAGTCTACTTAAACTTTAGTAACAATACTGTTTTAAAATTATAACTTCATACGGCACAAAACTGGTATAAGCTTGGGTTTAACCTCCAGAATGGAGATGCAGTTGTGTTTGTACCTTTCTAAAACATCAAAAGCAAATTATGAAATACAGAAAAGCATTTTTCAGGTTTTTTTTTAACCTTCTAATATAGAATCTCTTAGGGCTGGTACTGTTTTAGGGTTCAGTGTGCATTTGAGGATTCAAGGTTCTATCATTCAAAAGTTAATAAATGTTAAATCTCCCTTAAGCCCAAATATGTAAATATTTCTAGGAGGAGTCTATAGCAAGCAAATGAACGCTTCTAAAAGCACACCTGCATTGCTAGTGCCCTGGTTGTACAGTATGCATCTCCAGTGCTGGACATAACGTCATTATTTGGTGTAACCCCTTGGTTTTAATAAGCCAGATGAGCAGAAGAACCCCAACTATATGCAGTGTTTTACATTCGGAGATGTTTTGTTTGCGTAGACCACGGCAGTCACTGAGCAGTCTGGTGGCAGCAGTGAAAGAAATAGAGGAGATCCCAGCCTATCTCCCGAACGGCGTCGCGCTGAAGGACGCGGTGCAGAAGGCCAAGGACTGGTTGCAGGAAGTGGAAGGTCTGCAGGTACGTAAGCTGAGCTCCTCCTGGCTGTTGGGAGCGCTGGTAACCCCTCCAGGTGGGCAGACCCCTGCTCTGCGTGCACTTGGTGCCTCAGCATCCCACTGAACCAAAGATGCTTCATCTGTAGCATCCCATTGCCCTAGACGTGGTGCAGTTATGTCTGAGTGCTGCTACTTTTAGTTTTGTTTCTGGACCCGATATCTATTGTTTCACCTTTCCAATTAACTGACTGCAATGAAGTTATAAAGGAGCTATTAGCAAATATCTAAAGTTAAAGAGATATTCTGTTATGGAACCTTACCTTAAGGTAAGTGTTGCTCAGTCACTTAGTAACGATTACCTGGTAATTATATTTTTTTGTACCATTCTGCATCTCACTGCACTCCTGGGACACGTGGTATGGAGCAGGTGGTGATCAAAGCTCTGCTTGCTGACTCCTGAATCAACAAATCCCCTAAAACATTTAAAAGTCACCAATAATATTTTTTCACAGCCTTCACTTGTTTGACTAAACGAATAACTTTCCTCTAGCATCTTCAAAAAAAAAAAAAAAAAAAAAAAAAAAAAGAAAGATAGATATTTCCTGATCAGACTAGTGTCCTGTCCTTGTATTTTGTCCAGTTTGGAGTGCACCTTTCTGGAGCATGAGCACCTGAGCGTGGCTCACGTGCTGTACTGCAGGTACAGTCTCACCAAGACCTGATGATACGGGTGATAATTCTTACTGGTGGTGGAATCGCCTCTTCTGAGGCCCTGTAGAATTCACTTGCTGTTTCCATATCTGTATCATCGGTGATATGTCAAACACCCTGTGGTTGGGAGGTATTCCCTCATTTGTTAGCCAGGAAGCATGGGCGGTCTGAAGGCTGTTTCTCGTTCTGTTCCTGTATGGTTGGCCTTTGATTTCATAGATTAAAATACTTGTAATTTTGTAGTAGTTCTGTCTGAATTTTGAGGTGGAAGTTACTTGATTTCCTCTTCTTCCTTCCCTATTCCCTCCCCTTCCATTTTTAAGGCTCCCCCCGGCTTTGTGTGACTTCCATTTCCCTGTTCACACTCTGAAATAGGCTTTCATCTGAGCAAGAAGTTGATGGCAGAGGATGAAAACCAGAGGCTGATAAAGACCTCTACAGGTTTTCACCTCGGCTTCTGGTGCTTCCCACTCAAATTTTCTATTTGATTTTTTTTTTTAACCTTTCAGGCAGGTTTATTTGTGGACCCAGTTTCCTCTCCCCTCTTCTCTCTTCCCACTGCCCCCCTTGCGTTGGCACAGTGTCTCCTGCAGCCAGACACTGGGCTAGTTGAAGGCCAGGCGAGCAGTCGTAGCCTGGGCCGTCTCTTTGAAGCGGTTGGTGGCTCAGCCTTGCGGTGCTGGAGCCCGGGTCACTGCGCGGGTCAGGAGCGGTGGGACTGGGATAGCCCTGACTTCACATTTTGCTATAAGGTGCCAAATATTTTCTCCTATTTTCATTTGTCGTGTTTTTTCCATAAAGTGAACTCTGATCTGACTCACTAGTGTATTTTCAGACCTATCTGACATAAATTCAGCTTTTAATAAAAACAACTTTTGAGTTCAAGAAGCGTTTATTTAAAAAAAAAATTAGTTGTCCTGAGCTTTGAATTTTTGAAGGAATAAAGTTCATGTAATACTAAGCTTTGTTTGAGGGCTGTCTTGAGAGTTCTTAAGCAAATTGTTCTTGGCATTCGCTAATTTCTTGGTTTGGATTCTGAAATTCTGCCTCCGGAATATGGAAAAATGTGTCTGTCTGTGCCAAGAATTTTTGCTGCAGTTCTGTGAAGATTTTTGTAAATGCCTGCAGTCGTGGGGACTTGCAGGAAATTCTTGGTGCCAGCGTTTGAGTTTGCTGCTGGAGATGTTGGGGATGAGTAGTTCTGGAGTCCCACATCACCGCCTATTTTGGAAATTACCTCTCGGTGCTGCTTTACTGCTGGATGGCGTCTAACTGGGCTGCCTTGGGCGCGGGCTGCTGGGGGAACGAAGAGAGCTCGCGTTCAAACGGCACGTTGGCTACTTGAGATTGTTCCTTGCTCTTGGCGTGCCGGGGTCTGGGTTAGACTTGCCTTCTGGGTTTGTTTCAAAATTATTTTGATTTTCTGCTGTGAAGGCAGATTATTATAATGGGAGTCTGCTTATATTGTTGGCAGTCTCTCTTTTTTTTAACTGTCATTTGGTAAGTGTATTCCTTTTTTTTTTCTTTTTTTCTTTTTCCCCCTTCACAAGTGTTTTATTAGTTTTGTCTGTGTACTTTAATGGCCAGAGCATGAGAAGCACAATTGTTGGAATAACAGCTGTGGAAGCGACTGAAGTGTCTAAGCAGTAAATTCTGTTTACCTTCAGCTAATCTAAATGACTTGCTGTGATTCATGCGAGTGGTGTGTCTCATACGCCTCAAGCATTTCTTAATTTATAACCTGACAGGCTGGAGGACGCGTGCCTGTGCTGGACACGCTAGCGGAACTCGTCACGAGAGGTCGATCTATCCCAGTGCATCTGGACTACCTGCCGAGGCTGGAGTCCCTGGTGTCCGAAGTTCAGGCGTGGAAGGAGTGTGCAGCGAACACGTTTCTGTGCGAGAACTCCCCTTATTCTCTTCTGGAGGTAAGAGGTCTCGGCGCTGGAGAAGACCACCATCCGTACCACAGCAAAAGCACATCGGGGTTACAGTATTAACTCCTGACGTAGCAGTAAATATGAAGTATTTGCAGAATTGTTTTAGCATTGTGTTACATATTTTAACTTGATTTTTATTAGATTGACTTATAGTTTTAATGATAATTTTAAACTTTTTAAATGCTTAAGATACAGCTACACTTTATTCTTTTTAATGAGTGGCTAACGGGAGCATGTTGTGCCACAGTCTGGCATTTTCAATATGAAGATGATAAAATTGACACGTTTGTGGCACCGAGTTTACTGCAGCGCATCGGGCTGCAGCCGCTGGAGTGCAGGTTCATCCCCGCTTCATCCACCCCGGGTTTAGCCGCGATAAGGGCGAGGCTGTTCCTGCTCTAGCTCTTGTGTGAGCACCTGCAGGTCTGGAGCAACCCACGCTCTGCCCACGCTGCGCCTGCTTACCCCAGCCCTCCTCTCTCCGGGAGGGCAGGCGGGAGCACAGGGCAGCCCCTGGAATTCTCCGTGGTTTTCCAGGGTTTGCAGCTTAGATCGCACGGAGGGTCTTCGCTGCGTCAGCTGTCTCTGTACACCAGCAGTCTGAATGAAACATGGGGGTGTTTGTGCTCTACCCATTTTATAAAATCGCATTTTTAACCTTCCAACTCTCCCCATTTCCCAGATAACTTCATCCTGGTCACCCAAACCTTTGATGGAAAGAATGGCAGGACAAATGCATTAAAAATGTTGCAGACAATACTGCTTTTCTGTCCCTCAGGTCTTATGTCCCCGCTGTGATATTGGAGTGCTGAGTCTGAAGAGGAAGCAGAAGAAGCTGAAGGAGGCAGTGCCGAGTGGAAAGAAGAAAAGCACTAAGCTGGAGACTCTGAGTGACTTAGAAAGAGCGCTCTCCGAGAGCAAAGATACTGCATCTGCGGTATGTGCTTTGCTTTAGGCTTTTTTCTGAACCGGAGTGGCTTCTAAGTTCTTTGAATCTTTGTTTTCCCCTCGTGCAGGAGTGTTACCCTCCACTCCTTTAGGTTTGCTCTGCAGAAGGACTTCTAGGGCTGCACTTTCCTGTGCTGCTTCAGACTTCCCAAAACTGCTTTTAGTAGAAAAAAAACGTGTGTTGTCTTTGTGCTTAAAGCAGCCTTACAGTTTGCCAGGCAATGTCCGTAGCCTAACAAAGCATAGGAAAATAAAAAATTGAGACCTATTTTCCCCGCACCACACCAAAACCTTATTAAAGATAGGACAGGCTTTTCCCAAGTCTGATCCTTTCAAAGAACACAATAACCCAGCACCATTTATAATTAAAACAAACACCATAAATAATTAAAGAAAACCTCATGCATTATGAAGTCAATAAAACACTAGTTCTGGATGGAGCAGACTTCGTTGCTGGTGGTAAAGGGCTTCATCCCAAAAGGCCTGTTTCAGAGCCTCCACTATGGTCAGATTAAACGATGTCCCGTGGTTGGATTCTATTGGATTCTATTAGGGGTTTTTTTGTGTGTGTATGGTTGGACTCGACCTCAAAGGTCCTTTCCAACCATGAAGATTCTATGATTCTGTGATTAATGAGGAGCAGTAGACTGGTTTCATAGGGTTTGAATATAATTGTCCCTTTAGGTATGGGACACTTCAGTTTTAACCTATGGCAGGTGCTTGAACCGTGTACATTCAGTGCTTCGGTTTTGGCCTCCCTTGTCTGGAAATCCAGACTTACAGACACGTCCCTGCAAGTGCTGATGGGAGAGCCTGGGCCTTGGAATCGCCCACCCTTGGACAAGATAATCTCTCGTTAACGGTTGGGGTATTGAAAGAGAAGGGTACTCACGTGGACTGCTCCCAGGAAAACGCACTCATTTAGTGGGGCAGGTTTTCTTCTGGACACGAAGGGAACAAGGATCTTCTTGTAGTGGAGGTTTGGATGTCCACAACGCTGGAGCTGCAGTGCTCAGCGCCCGGCCGTACGTAACGCAGCGTGCTGTGCCCGCGTCCCGTACCTGCCCGTGCTGGCCACTGCTGTCTAAATTTTGCATAGCTGATTTTTCTCTAGACATCACGTTTCAAAGCCACAATGTGTGAAATAACTTATTTTGTATATATTTATAAACCCTCCTGTATACATTTATTTTTATATATAATATTATATAATAAAATGCATAGAATGTATTAGTTGCAGCTGCTACTAATAGCCTTTATGAAACTGAAATATATTCCTGTCTTTAATAGTAGATAATGCCAAAGATTCCTTTAAAAAAAAAAAAAGGATCATGAGCAGGTGTAGAAAAGCAGAGCCCGTTCAGGCGTACACCTGAATTTCACTTGGTGTTTACAGACCCAGAGCGAATACAGAGTCAGACCACGTATTTGAGACGTGTTCGTAGAGAAGTACCTGCAAGCCAAATCTGTGCTTGTTTCAGAATTTAAGCTGCTTTCATGAAGGTAATATTTTTGTAGTAGAAAACATGAAGGATTTGGAACAGAGAGGAAGGGAGTCAAGAGGTTACTTTTGCGAGGGAATAAGCCTTGTATGTCTGGGCCCCATGAGGAAATGGAAGGAAACTGAAGTCCCATCGCGGCACATCCTCGTAACTGCTTTGCCTCAAACATTGAAAGCCTTGAAGGGTACGGGGTGAGGAGCTCCCTAACGCTCTGCGATACTTGCTGGCGTATCGGAGGAGTGTGGCTGTGCAGAGGTCAGCCTGTTTCTAATGAGTAATGTTCCTCTCGAGATCACATCCCTTTCTTTGAACTCCTTTTAGATGGCTACGCTTGGGGAAGCCCGATTAAAGGAGATGGAAGCATTGCGTTCTCTGCGAGCAGCAAACGAAGTCAAGGTGCTGTCTAGTGAAGAGGACGCAGAACTGAAAGTCTGTCTGTGCCAGAAGGAGCCGGCTGCTCCCATGATCCAGTGTGAACTCTGCAGAGGGTTCTTCCATACCGGCTGTGTTTCGGTGCCCAACGTTTTGCAGGGACCTCGTGTATGGCTCTGCCCACACTGTCATCGATCAGAAAAGCCACCCTTAGAAAAGATCTTGCCGTTGCTGGCCTCCTTGCAGCGTATCCGTGTGAGGCTTCCTGAGGGGGATGCCTTACGGTATATGATCGAGAGAACTGTGAACTGGCAGCACAGAGCACAACAAATGTTATATTCAGGGAACCTAAAACTTATACAAGACAAAGTTGGCTCAGGATTATTGTACAGCAGATGGCAAGCCACAGCAGGCCAATTGCCAGAGACAAACAAGGTGAGGCCGGGCTGCTGCCGCGTTTCCTGGTGGTGGGTGGTCAGAAGAACAGTCTGCAGCACCTCTCGGGGGTTTGGGTTCATTGTATCTGCACACAAACACTGTCAAGGCAGACTGATGTCTTGCTTTACCGATACAAGGAGTTTGGGTTCTGCCTTCCCAGTTAGCCAGGACGTGTGTGTCCTCCAGCAACAGCTCCGTGTTCTCCATCTGCTGGAGTCCTGGGAACAATTCCTCCTAAAGGGCCTGTCTTCCTTTCTCCTCCTGCCAGCTCCCACACTCTAATGTGAGACTGTTAAGGACAGAGTTGCTGAAGCTATTGTTCTCGAGTGCTTAGCATCCAGTTAGTCTTTCTGTTCTGTTCTCGCAAGTATTCCAACAGAGCTTTAAGTGTGGAGAATTAGTAACAGAGGCACAAACCGACCAGTGTGGTACCAGCTTAGCTCTCAGGTGAGGTTGTTTTCAGCAGGGTATCTTCGTCCGTTACTGCTCCCTTCTCCTTATCACTGATGCAAGAACACCCAAGCTGAATGTTCGGCTGCCATTGCTGAGTTAAGCTACAGCAGCTGTTTCAGGTGTGGTCACGGGGGAGTTTCAAACCTCCCCCAGTCCAGGTCTTTCAGCAAAAAGTGCAGGGAAAGTGGGAAATGGGTTAAGCATTTCTAGTTTTACAGAGATAATAAATGCAGAAAAATACCTGATATAAAAGGTCTGTGCAGCACAAAGAACATAAAACACCCCCAAATGGAATGCACTCCGTTGCTTTTGCTTTTTGAAACACTTCAGTTCTGCTAGTCCAGCCCTGTTAAAGTTAGCCTGTGTGGTTTTGTTTTCATCCCCAGTTACATTAAAACATAAAATGTGCCACACGTGCTTGTAGAGGTATCGTAGCTGCTTCTCACGTTACTCAGCTACGCCAAGTTGCTTGTGTTGGCCAAATTTTTCAAATAGGCAAGTCTAGTTTTAGAAATTAAAACTATGTTTAGGCATCTAAGGGAATTTTTCTGATAATTTTGGTTTGAAAATATCTTTTTACTAGACCAACCAGTACAGTTGGAAAAAAACTGGGCAAGATTTTGGGCGTATAAGTTGATGTTTGGGTCAGAAATGGGAACAGTAAGCTTAGTTTTATTAACTCAGTGTGGTACCATGAGGTTCCTCTGACCTGAAAGCAGACTAACCATTTTGGTGCGGTCTGGCGCTGAAGGCAGTAAAGGTAACTCTAGCAGAGCTAGGTCAGCTCCTGGCGGCCACATGTCCCAAATCAGAAGTCCCTGGAAGCTCAGTGGAAGAGCATCTGACCAGGTGTGTCAGCTTGAGTCCCTCACTAAGGAGCCTTCCTGGAGACGGTGGTACTGAGGGCAGGTCAGGGGTGGCCTCCAGAGCTGTCTGGGCACAGGCGCTGAGCTAAAACTTGAGGATTTGAGGTGTTTCTTGGTGGATCCAGTGTCTCAGCATTGCTCTCCTGTCCTGTAACGATTCTATTTTGCCTGTTATCCGGGGTAATCCAACTCTCCCATACCCCCAGAGAAGCTCCTAGTGGTAACTGTTGGAGTTGAGCTGCTTTGACACTGGCCAAAGTGAAGAATGTGGAGCACTTAGATGAGTTTGAAAAATTCACTTGAAAAACAGCTGTGAGAAATGGGTGAAAGCCAGATTTTGAAAGGGGCCCTACACTTGAATTCGTGAGGTAGACGGTATTTTGGGAGGCATCTGGTGAGATGCGTTTCTGACACTCCTGAGTCCAAAACTGACACTTGGTGGTTTGCGTAAGTGGCCTTTGCGTGAGCAAGAGCATGTTTTGCCACTGGCATGTCTTCTCTGCAGGCTGAGGTAGAGAGAAGGGCTGCAGAATGGTTTGGTGTCTCATCGGATCAAGGCAGTGAGAAATCACTTCTTTATTGTGAACAAAGGGAGGAAACTGTCGTATTTACCCTGAGTCAATGGTAGAGCTGAAGCCCTGGCTTCCACGAGTCCGGGATTATCCCTACAGTGACTCTGCTCCATGGGCTCATTCTCCTCTGGTGGCGCCCGCTGCTGCGTGCACCTGGGCCAGCTTCTCATCTCTCTGGAATTGATAATTCCCAGCTAAGAATTCTGGCAGTGAAGTTGCTTTTGCCTATTTGCAGGTGTAGGATGAAGGATTTGGGTGCATTAGATTAAACAGTTTCTAGGAATACAAGATTTAAGCAGTTGTAAGAGAAACAAGTATTGATTCTATCGCAGTTATTTGACACTTCAAAACTATGTGTTTAGTAAAAATATGGATGTGTTTTATTTTCTAGGTTTCCCAGACAATTGGAGCAATGTCGTTCTCCATGCCTCATGACTGGGATAACAGAACCATATATTTGCATTCTCCATTTTCGACGGGACAGCACTGCATCCCACTTCATGGTTTGTAATCTTCACTTTGTTCCCTCACCCTCCTTTTTTTCCTGCGTCTGGTGGAGTAGGGGGTGTCCTGGTCAAGGGGAGATGGCTAAGGCAGGGCGGCACTGCACAGTGCCTCGTTGCTTCTCCATCCCCTCAGCAACTTTGGAACTTAATGCCCGGCTTTGGGAGAGGGGTGAAGAGCTCAACGATCCAAATGTCCCTCGTGTAATGACGAGATGGGGCATGGTAGAAGAGGTGTCAGCCGAGAGCTGTCTTCTTCCCAAATGCACAGCCCGTGGGGGGCTGTGGGCAGCCAAACGGGCTGCAGGGGCAGGAAACGGAGGGGAGAGACTATTGGAATTGTAGGTGGTGGATGGGAACAACGTAGGGAAGTGGTGCTGGAGACCACGGGATGCTTAACCCACAGGACACGAGTCCACCTAAGTTCTGCTGCAGCACAACTGTCACAGTCACCGACACTCGAGTTTTCTCAGCTGCTGTGGCTGCTGCCGTTCTCCAGGTCACTCAGCGCAGGCTCTGCATGCTTCCTAGCTCAGATGTGCTACAAACTGCATCATTTTCCAACTTTAAAAGTTATTTATCACTTCTTTCCTCCTGATGCGTAATGCTCAGGAGGTCTAGTCTTATCTCTGTGTTTTCAAGTCAGTGCCGCTTAGTCCATGCGAATATTACACAAGACACTTTGGTTTAACGTTACAGTTAAAATCCAACAAGGCGGTCCTTTGTACTGCCAGCTTTGTTTTTCAGGCCGTAGTTGAATTGTACTGAATGCTGTCTTAAAGAACCCGAGATCATTTCAGAAGCCCAGTGCGCGTTGGGGAGCTCGCTAGCAGCAGTGGGCAGTGACTGCCAGGCGGGACTCGGTTGCAAGGCTCATCCTCTCGGCTCTTCTTCCTCTTCTCTCTTGCCTTCACTTACGGATTTGTGCAGTTTGTTCATCTTACCCGCTTCTTACCTAGGGAGGGGATCATCGCACTCGCAGCCTCAGAAGCGGGAGAAATTGCCAGGAACGATGGCAATTGCTTATCCCCGAACCAGCAAGAAATGCTAAACCTAGAAGGGACTGAGCTGCAGTGCAGTAACTTTTGTGCAAGCCTTTATCTTTCTTTTTAACCCCGTTGTTAAAAATGAGCAGTGAAGAGGGAACAGATAAGAGTTAATTCATACACTTGCAGATTTTAAGAAGTCTTGCAGGCTTTTTTGAATGTGCTGTCAGAGAAGAATTTTCATCATCCGCGCAGTTCTCGCCAGCGCTGACGCTGAAGAATTCCTTTTCTCCCCTCTCCCTGTCTTTCATAACAGTCGTTAGCACGGAGCTGGACGAGCTGATGATGGAAGCCCAGCTGCTACAGGTTTCTCTGCCTGAAATACAGGAGCTGTACCAGATCCTGTTCACAAAGCAAACGGAGCAGAGATCACCCATTGGAGCGGCAAGTGAAAAGGCAAGTGTCTGACAAAGGTGACGAGCTCGGGGTCGCTTTGGAGTAGAGGCTCTGCCTGAGCCCAGGAGCTCTACGAAGGTTTGTGTGTGGGTCTGCTCTTCCGTGAAAATACATTTTCCTTGCCCACAAGGGGTCAAGAAGTTGATAATTATTTTGTTACAAACTATTGAATATAATTTGTGGCCTAATGCGTTCTTGCAATTTGAATCTGGTTTTTATGGTCGTGTTTTGTATTTTAAAGACGTCTGTCCTAATTTGATGTTTGTCCTGTGTTTAAGAGGCTTTCTGAGAGGGCTCCCTCTGGCGCAGTGGACTCAGAGGCAGGAAACGGGAATCTTTTTCCTATAAATTCTGTCACTGGAGTGTGACCCTGTCCTTTGCTCCCCTTACACATCCCGCTTCTGCTGAGAAAGCAGCACGCTCTCAAACACTCTGCACTTAAGCCTCTTCTTAAAAGCAGGGTATGGAATAACGGGATAATGAGTGTTATTTGCGTGCTTACAATTTTGCCAAAATATCTTTCCAATAGAACGAATGCTGCAGAGGAAAAAAGGATGGAATTAGTTACACGGAGAGAAAACTAAAGCGGCGTTTTGAGAGAGAGAGCTTCTGTGATGAGAAGAGAGCAAGAGTAAAAAAAATGAGAACACCCAAAAAGAAGAAACTGAAACTGAATCACTCAAAGGATGTCTGCACTAACAAACTGGAGAGAGAGCGGGAGCGTCTCTTTGAGATGCAGCGTTCCAGTGAAAACCACTTGCTTCCCTCAGACATGTCGTTCTCTGAGCAGGAGGACTCTGAGGATGAAGACGCCATCTGCCCTGCTGTGAACTGTCTGCAGCCTGAGGGAGATGAGGTCAGTAGAGGCGGACCCGCGGTGGTGTTCCCACTGCTGGGATCTAGAGCACCCGGCTGCCCTGGGACTGTTTGACTGCCGCAGCACAGAGCGAGCGGGAGGCGCTCAGTGACCCAGAGGCAGTGTCTGCCACTGCTGGGACACATCTAGTAACGATCCTTCCCACCTTCTCCAAGAGCAGCCATGCAGCTGGGCCTGGGGAAGGCAGGTGGACATCAAAACGTCTGTGTGGAATTGGAAGGAGGAGGTGGGGCTGTGCAGACACCGTATTCGTCTCCGCTCTAGAAATACCGGTGTAGAGACTTCGTGGGTTGCAGCCCTTCTGTGGATGTGGGCAGTGCCTCGGGGCTCTGCCTGGAGGTTCCATCTGTACTGGAAAGAGGGGAAAAAGGGACGTTCCCAGGTGCCGGGGAGGGGGGGGGTGGTCATGGTGAAGTTGCCATCCACAATTTTGCTATAGGTGGGAAAGCAGCAGGAGGGATAAGGGACAAGTCTCAGCTTCAGAGGAGCTGGGCCGCAGGAGTCCAGAGAACGGAGAGTGTGAGTTGAATATCCAGCACGAGCCACTTGTAGAATGGGACGTTTCTCACTCCTTTCAATAGATGGAGAGCCCAAAAATGACTCATCGCCCTGTGTGCGTGCCTGGGCCTTCTCTGAACACCCGTATGTCTGTTCTTCATTAGGTGGATTGGGTCCAGTGCGACGGCAGCTGCAACCAGTGGTTCCACCAGGTGTGTGTGGGCATCTCTCCAGAAATGGCAGAGAAGGAGGACTACATCTGCGTCAGCTGCACTGGGAAGGACTCTCAGTATCGGAAGTAAAACTCCCCATAAACCATTCAGGACTTGAATAAAGAAGGTTATCAGAGTTTTCCAATAACGCCACAGGGGCTGGTTTAAGAACCAGATTGCAAATGGTGCTACTTCTATCCTTATGGGATCATTTTCCAGAACTCAAAACGATTTTTGACACTTTTGTATTTTTCCCTTGATCTGTTTGTGGTTGTTGAGGTTTGAGATGCTGACTGTTTAGCAGGGGTTTCCACCAATTTGGAAGGCATTTGAAACACGCACCTTTTATTGTACAGCATTAAATTACCTCTCTGGGATTTACCGGCGTATTTAATTCAGCTTGGTTGAGGTGCAAAAAAAACCTGCACCACGAATTTTCCAATAAGTCCTCTTTTGAGGAAATCCCTGTTTACTCTGTTAATTCTTTGGAGACTTTAGTTTTTTTCCACTTTGTTTTTCGTAGACTAGGTTTATTTATCTGAGCAATAACTTCTATGTCTGGTTTCAGTGACTGGAATGACAATTCTGAACAACGTGTTGCTTCTAGCATTGGTTGATGTACAGAAAGCGAATGTTAGACCCTAGTGTCACTGATGGCCCAGTGATGTAGAAGACAGGAAAAAAAAAAAAAAAAGCTCTGTAAAGTAATTGCCACAGCTGTATTTTGGCTTTCTCCTTTTTTGGGTAGCTTGTATCAAATGTTGCAGTTTATATTGTGGAATAAACCCCTGGTTATGTTATAAAATTAAATGTTGGTGTTTTTAGAGAGCTTGAAACGCAGTTTCATTTCCCTCCGGATCAATACCGATTGTGTCGGTGGGTTCTCTTCTTCAAGAGAAATCTGTCTTTAAAAAAAGAAATGCGAAAGCCACGATGCTTTCGTACTTTACTTGTGTATTCAGCTGCGCCACAGGGCCGTGCCCCTTGGATTCCATCCCCACGTGGATCCTGCAGACGGGACGACGTTGGGTTTGACTTTGTCAAAGTAAATGAGAGCTTTGTTGTTTGCTTCGGGCTGGGCTCCTCCGTGAGCATCCTTTGCACCTTCTTCATCACAGGAGACAATGAGGGTGGATCGTGCTCGGCAGCAGCAGGATCTGTTAGGATCAGCCCTCGCTTTCACTGCTCTTCATGTCCATCCTAGATTTCCTGGGGATAAATGAAAATAAGCCAAAAAAAAAAAAGTCCTTTCCACCCTGTTCTGCTTTTTTTTCTTTGTTTTTTTTTTTTTTTTTGAATGAAGCAACCAAGTACATCAACCTCTCTCGATTGCTCAGCTCCTGATTCTTTATTTAGTAACAATAATTTATGGCCTCTACATTAGTTTAATCATAAAATAGGACAAAAATCAAATTAGTAATCCTACCTGTGGATTTGAGGCTGAAAAACCTGATTTTATGTAAAGCCTGCCTGTACCATCCATCAGACGTGGGGATTGTAGCTGTGGTGCCACCTTTAATCTGTGGGACGTGTGCTCTCTTGTGCCACGGGAAGGGCGTCAGAACAGACTGGTACCTGCCCAACTGCTCCAGCTGCGGGCACGCACATCGCGAATAAGACACTTGAGCCGAAGGAGGGGGCAGGGGTTCGGTTTCGCGTATTTCTGGTCTTAAACGGAAGCCCAGCGTGCTGAGGGCATGAGCGCGTGTTTCCGGGACCTAGTTGTAAAGTTCCTAAATTGTTTGAATTGGTCTTTCCAGCACTCTGCCCCCGTCTGAGAGAAGAGCAGCTTGCGGGGCTGCCCTCTGGCTCTGGCTCTCCGTTTCGGAAGCAAACGCAGGATTAAAAGGCTTCGTGACTCCCAACACCCCTTGGGGATGCCTTGGATCCAGAGTCGCTGAGAGCTGCAGAACCAGAGGCAGAACGTGGGCGGCTTTGGAGGAAGACTGGAAACGATGGTGACCAGATTGGTCACTGTGCGCTCTGATCCTCAGCGGTGGCGAGGTATCCACATGGACCTGCAGCCTGGGATGGATCTCTGCAGGAGGCTTCTTCCAAAGGTGGCAAAAAGAGATTTTAGGCACTTGTGTCAGCACTTGCTAAGTTAAGGCATCAGAAGTGGTGCTGGTTTTCCTCACACTCTTCCCAATACCATCCGTTTCTCTACTCACACCCCGATAACGCGTACACAGGAGTTATTTTCCACAGGCAGGAGCTGCTGCTGCAGTTGCATTACTGGTGTGGTGAGTGCTCAGCCCGACCCACCGCCAGCAAAGACACAACGTGTGGAACAAAGCGGAGAAAAGAGCTTGCCCAGGATTTGGTTCCAACAGTAAAATAATCCTGTCCTTCCCTTCCCCAGCCCCTTCTGGGGGATGGTCTATGCTGACACCTCTTCTTTCGGGCGTGAAGACAAAGGTAAACTGTTTGGGGGCCAAAATGAGTTCCTGACACAGAAAAGAGTGTAATTTCTTAGGGACAACGCATCAGTCGCTGATATTTTATGTACAGTTGGAATTTGGGTAGACAAACAGAACTGATCTGGGCAGGGGGAATACTCCCTTTAGAGCTCTGGAGTCGCACATTTAAAAGGCACCGAGAGGGGGGGAAAAACAGAACTGAAATGTCGTCTTTGTGCATTGTGGGACTTCAGCCGTTGTTTGTCAGGCTGACCCAAGGATGGGGATGAGGGAGTCTCTAATATTGACTAAATACATATATATTCAAGTAAACAATGCAATAACAAACAGTGAATTTTACAGTGCGACACAGAAGCTGTTTTGTGTTACGGCTGACGGCTGCGTGGAGGATTGTTTAAGCATTAGTGCACTTGAGGGACACGGGAGTTACAGCGAAGGACTTCAGCTGCAGGGCAGACAAATGCTCCGGCTGCTGTATCTGCAGCAGGAGATGTGTTTGTAGGACAGGACTAGTGTCACACAGGATTTAGGAAGGGAAGGTCTCCAGAATACGCACACGGGCAGCAGCTACCTGGGAGCAACGTTAAGGAGCTGAGATGACTCTTCTGTGAGTCTAGAAATCAGTGTGCTTTTCCAAGAGAAAGGCTGAGGTACAGCCTTGAAAAATAGCTCTATCCTTTCTTCAGAAGTGAACAAGCCGCATGTTGAGAGTTCTCCTCTAGGACGTAAACGTGTCAGTCCTGGAGGCAACAGCCCCGCACCAAGAGGAGCATCAATAAAAATAAAAGCTATGTCTGGAGGAGGAGATAAAGCAGTCGCACTAGATTAATAGTACTGCAGGTTCAACACCGCTTCTATTCAAGACGGACAAAAACAGTATCAGTGTGTCCCAGTTAAAAGATCTTGGGTAGAAGGAACAAATATTTTATTTAAAAAATGCAGCCACGTGTGATGATGTGATTCGCTCGCTGCTGGCTCCAAAATTCCAAGTGCTGAGAGGAAGGTTTGCTGAAAGGTGGTTGAAAAGAAATAGTGACATACCCTAAATCAAAAGAGGTATGTCTTTAATTACAGCAGCCATGTTTTTAAAGGTACTTGGCTGATCAGTCACAATACTGGACCAGATTTTACACGTGAGTGTTTGCTTCCTGGAATCTGTGTGGACATATAAAAACGTATAATTATTTTATAAAAAGCAGTAAAAACAGTAGCTCCCTGTCTACAGAACACGCAGTTTGCTCAAACAGCATCTCCGTCACCCAGGGTTTGTTAAGGACAAACCAATATTTGTTGGGTGTTTGGGCTGCTTCAGTGTCTGTTGGGCTTTTGGGGTTTCATGTCCTTGTTGCTGTCTGGAGTTAAATTTTTAACCAGGTGGGAGATGGGTCAGGCAGGTACCATGTAATGCCCCCGGATAATTCGGGCTGATGCTGCATCTGTTCCTTGTGCTGTCCCTTACTTCCCTTGGAGGAGTTTTGCCGGTTACAGCAGTCCCGTGTCAGCTGCACATGGTTCTGCGGGGTCTTCTTTGGGACGGGTCCGCGGGAGAGCTCAAGGCCTGGTGTGTTGTGCGTGTGAGTTGAAACATCACAGGAGGAAACCAGGAGTTCATCATAAAATATCTTTTCACGTGAAGAATGCAATCTTTTTGTGGTGAGTGAGCTTTCTTCCCTAAAGCATGTCTAAAGAAAAGATGAATGTCAGAGACCTTTCGGCTTTGAGGCAAAATGTACAGCGCTCGAAAGGCGAGCTCTGGGCTTGCTGGCTTTGCAGAAAGCACCTATGCACAAGATGCGTGAAGAGACCATGCAATGTACCAACCAGATGGGAATTCAAACCTGAAAAAGCCTGGAAGATACAATAAATGTAATTTCTACAAATACAGAAGGACGAGTTGGAGCATTCAGAGCAGTTTTACAGTCACTTGAGCAAAAGAAAGGATCAGGGGCTGGACAAGCATGGCTCTGGGCTACCCCTCCTGTCCCTAAACTGCGTCTGCAGTTTCTGCAAAATGTTTGTAAGTGCAGAGGAAACAGCTGCGATTATTAAGAAGGGACAAAAATGATCACAAATACTTGCACAGACTTGTCTGTTCTGTTGTTAGCCAGGCAGCACAGGCGGCCAGCAGAAAGTCTGGTGTGATAGTCCGGGGCTGGTCTTGCTCGTTTTGGTGCCGTAGGAATTCACTTGTGTTTTCCACTAAACCAAAATATTAGGACAGCGCAAAGATGAGCGGATGACCCCCAGGTAGCATAAGTTACACCCTCTGTAAATTTGTATTTGTTCCTCCAGCAGAAGCAGCATTTTGGATTGGGAAGAACAAGAGAGAAAAATAATCTTTATTTACCATGTAGAGAACTGTCTCTGGCGCCAGCACTGACCGGGGGGGCCGGGGCCATGCACACGCTGGCCACGCTGTTAGTGCCACGGCCCAGTCCCTGCCTCTGGGCGGGAGCAGCGTGGCTGGTCTGCTCTTCTCCCCTCAAAAACACCAGCCTGAATTGGTTGTGCCTGCGCTGCGGATTGGGAATGGGCTCTGCTGGCCCCAGCCTGCCGGCCACCCCCATGGCTTGGCAGAGGATGCAGGGAGTGCTGGGCGCGTTGCCTGAGCCCATGCCCTGGTCCTGTGCGGTTTAGGAGAAAAGACGGGGTCCATCAGTCAGACTTGCCCAAATTCTACGGAAGAAAACCTTAACTTCATGGTGGGGGGATGTTTTTATAACCGAGTGTTGTGGTGGATGGATTTCACCTGACCGCAGCTGTCTGGACAGCATCTAGCGTCAGCACAGAGGAGCTTCTGCAGAGCAGCTTGTGGCACCTCCACTGACCTTCGGAGTCTCCCTCCAAAGAGCTGTCTCTGCCCAGGCAGGGCTGGGGTGGCCACAGGAAGGGCCCCAGCCAAAGGAAGGAGCTCGCTCTCTTGCCGGGGCTGTGGATTGGTGCTGACCAAACCCGAGTTCCTCTCCGGTGAGCGGCTTGGCTATGGGAAGGGCTGGAGGGAGGCAGGCCGGCTGGAAGCGCTGGTGTGCAGCGGGACACTCGCCTCCGAGCTGTAAGGAGCTGAACCCGGTCTTGTGTTTCGGTAGTATCTCAAGTTGCTCTTCCTACTTGTGGAGAAAATCATGAGGTCGGGTTGCAAAAGTTACATGCATGATTTATAGGAGCATTTTCTTGTACTGGTCTTGACAAGAACATTTAAAAATATATTGGTGGGAGAGAATGTGACCGGACACATTATCCCAGAGGAATGGACTCCAGCTCAGAAGAGGTTGGCAAACTGGCGTGGAATATAACAAAACACACAAAAGGAGCGATGGGTGGGTGTCTCTAGGAGGGGAACAAGACTTGTGCACAAGCGATGAGGTATGATTAATTATTAAATAGCACCAGAACAAGACTAAAAACCAAATACTCCTAGCGATAGCATGTCTATTAACAGGTAATCGCTTGATAACCTTCAAGTAGATTTCAAGCAGAAAGTGATGTGAGCAAGGAAAACAATCCCTCATGGTGACAAGAATAACAACAGGCTTTCTCTGGAAAGAGAAGTTCCCCCATGTTGGCAGGATCCCAAGTTATAAGAGACCTGTAAGGAAGGAGTTAAAAACACATAATGCAGCCAGAGGCAGCACAGGGATTCGTTAATGTGACTGCTGGCTCACCCGTGGCAGGGGACTGTCTTTACGTAGGGACTGCTGTTCCGCTGCCAGGGGTCTTACTGCAGAGTAATGACCGTAGAGACGCTTGGTCCAGAAAAATCCCCGGGAGCACTACACTCCAAAGCGCCTGGGACCTACTTACTCGCACCTGCTAGTACTGCCCCTCATGTAAGAAGCTCATTTTGTATGTGTTAATACTGCTTTTTGGTACCTGTAATGATTTGTAAAATTTCTTATACTTCATAAATAAACAGTTGTAGAAAACAGCTGGAAACAGAGCAGTATGTCGCTCCCCTGCTTTGTGTTTCGTGTGGCTTTTGTTTTGCTCGCAGCTCAAGACCATCTACAGCTGCCTTGTTCCTGACTCAGACTGACAGGAGACCACTTTGCTTCCCCTGAGCACGGTGTACAGCACTGTTCAAACCTGAACAAGAACCTGGGGCTTAATTTACCTTCCAGCTCCGTCCTGGAGCAGAACCCCTGTAGCCTGAGCTGCCGCCTCTGCTGTCGCAGACACAGTGGCCGCCTCAGGGATGAGATCAAAGCTGCCCGCAGCCGCAGGGCCACCATGGTGCCCTGCAGAAATGCTGCCTTGAAGCAGTGCCACCACCCGTCCCCTCACCACGGCCCCACAGAAATGATGCGCAGGAAGGACTCAGAGCTCTTTGTGTGCCCCTGTCCCAATGCCTTTGCAGGGAAACCTCGCTGCAAGGGTGAACTTCCACACCATTTAAAAGCTTAATTAAGCTGGTTCAGCCCAGCTAGCTGCATGTTTCCCTTTCCCCATGCAAGTGATGAGATCTTCCAGTTCATCACCACTGTAAGGTAGATATACGCCCTGTTGTTTATTCTCAGGGTGGTGAGCCCCTGGCCCAGGTTGCCCAGAGAAGCTGTGGCTGCCCCATCCCTGGAGGGGTTCAAGGCCAGGCTGGACGGGGCTTGGAGCAACCTGGGCTGGTGGGAGGTGTCCCTGGACTCGTAGGCTTGGAATGAGATGATCTTTAAGGTCCCTTCCAACCTAAACTATTCTATGATTCTATTTGGCTGTTCAGCGCGGCCCTCCCAGGCCCCCAATGGCCTCACCCAGCTCCTCAAGGCTCCCCACGGTGGGAGCTTGCCACTGACACGGGTGGGAAAAGGCAGATTGAGGGACTTAACGCTTTTCCCGGGCTCTGCCTGTCCCCTTGGCTCCCGCCATGGCAGGAGCTCCCCGGGTCTGAGGAGACGCTCGGCTCTGAAGCCTTTCAGGCTCCTGCTCCCGGGCCCGTCGGCACCCCCCGCGGCCGAGGCCGCGCCGCCATTTTCCCTCCTCACGACGACCACCGGCGGTCCCGCCGCGCCGCGAGGGGGCGCTGTGAGCGGCGCGCGGCGCCCGCCGTTTCCGCGTAGGCGTGGCCCCGCTCGGCGTCGCCCTCTCCCTCCCTCCCTCGCGCGTGCGTGCGTGCGTGCCGTGCGTTTGGCGCGCGCGGCGGCAGCAGAGCCCTGAGGGGAAGGGGGGGGGCGGCAATGGCGGGCGCGGCGGCGGCGGCCGGCGGAGGAGGCGGCGGCGGAGGAGGAGGCGGCGGCGGCGGTGGTGGTGGTGGTGGTGGTGGTGGTGGGCCGGGACCGGGTCCGGTGGCGCAAGGGCTGAAGGACGCGCTGGTGGAGACGCTGACGGGGATCCTGTGCCCAGTGCAGGCGGTGCGCGCCGCCGCCGAGGAGCAGGTGAAGGTGCTGGAGGTGACGGAGGGTGAGTGAGGGCCGGGCCGCGCTGAGGAAACAGAGCGGGGGGAGGTGGTGGTGTCCGGGTGGGGAAAGGCCGCCACCACCTTCTCCCAGCCTTTCCCGGTACCGGCGCCTCGTGGCCTCGGCCAAAACTTCCATCTTCAGCGCTCGGGCCGGCGGGGAGCGGGCAGCGGCGGCTGTTTTGCTCCCGGCTGTAGGCGGGTCCCCGGTTTCCCTTGAGCAGCCCCTGCCCCGCCTCGGGAGTTCAGCTGCGGGTTCGGCGGTGGGACTTCTCTAGGGCTGGCCCCGGCCTGCAGCGGAGGTCGCCGGGCGAAGCCTCAAGGCACCGCTCGCCTCTTGAGTGGCAAGAGGGGAACGTCCATGGGGCAGTGTGGGGAGCGGCCTGGAGTTGTGTGAGAGCTGAGTGACCAAGGAGCACTCTAAGCTTGCTACTGGTAGGACGTGTAGGGGGAGGTGGGGTGGCAAAGCAGCAGGCCTGTTGCTTTGGGCACCTCTTTCCACCTGAGCCCAAGTCTCCAGGGTTGCTCCCGTGATGGTCATGGAGAGCCTTCCCTCTCTGTGGTGGTCTGCATGCCCTGTCCCACTCCCACAGTGATCCTTTCCGCATCTGGACATGTGTGTCCCTTGTGTGTGCCCATGTTATCATAGAATGGTTGCAGCTGGAAGGGACCTTGAACATCATCTAGTTCCAGCCCCTCTGCCATGGGCAGGGACACCTTCCGCTAGACCAGATTGCCCAAAGCTCCATCCAGCCTGGCCTTGAACACCTCCAGCAATAGGGCATCGACATCCTGCACGTCATCATCTGTATGTGGCGTGTTTTAGGTTGAGTGTGGTCAGGATGGAGATATACCCTCTTGTGTGAAGCTCCTGCACTGGGGCTTCATTGTGTGTTTCTGAGAGCTGAGGACATGGAAGACACTGGAGCTGGACGGCAACCGGCCTATGGCTTTGAAAAGGCAGAGCTTAAAAGAGCAAGCACCCCAAATTCAATCAGTGTCTCTAATTATTCCATTACTCATCTGACCTTTTTATGATAGCACTAAGCCAGCTCATGCGCTTGCTGCTTTTCCTGGGTGGAAGCTTAAAAATTTATTGATGGTAATATTTTATTTCACTTCAGCTCAAATTTTATGGCCCATCCCAAAGAACTGCAATTTGTAGGAACCACTGGAAGATTTGCAGACAGTCTGCTGTGACAGGAGCTGGGCGCTGGAGAGCTTGGCACTGCAGCCCTTGGCCCTAAGTTGTGCCTGTGGCCTGGCAGCATGATGGGCTGGTTGTTCGTGGACCCTCCTGGAAATTTTGCCTTACCTTTGCTTGATTTTGCTATTCTGAAAGTGTTTTGTGCAGTGTTTTAAAGTCTTTCTGCCCCTGAACTTTAGCGCAGAAATGTTATCAAAGGAAGCTCATGGTAAAGAGAAGGAAGGTGTAAGGGCATGACTGGGTCAAGGATGGTGTTATGATTACGTTACTCTGCAAATGAGACTGGAGTGATGAAAGGAAGGCAAATTATTTGATAAAATGTTTCTTGTTGTACAGTCCCTTAACATGCGGTTGTAACACTCAGGGTAAGTCTTCCTTGATGCATCTGTGTGTTGGTATCACAGCTATTGGAGGTTTTAAGGAGTGATTCAATGGCATTGTTACAGTGCGAGTCTGGAAGTGCTGTGAGGTTCATTGAGCCATAGAGCCTTTGCCTTGCATGTTACTACAGTCAAGTGTGCTCTTCAGTGGCAACTTTTTTTCCCCCCAAACAGTCTGAGTCTTACCACAAGAAATGAAATCAAGTTTGTGTAATGGTTTGGTTAACAGATTTCCAGAAAAGAGTATTTTTTAAGGGCTGTAGGTGATGGATGTCCCTAAGGTCCCTTTGAGAGCCCACAAATGCAACAGGATTACATTTGGTGAATAACATTAAGGGCAAGAGGAATGGAGTCATCTGCGCTTCTGTTTTTTTACTGTTTTACAAATAACAGTAAAAGTCACCGAACACTTCTCTGTAGTTGCAGTCCCAGAGCTGCACAGGCCAATTGCAGGACCTGTACTTGTGACCTGGAGAAGGCTACAGAATGCGCTGTCACGCAGCTTGCAGGTGACACCAAACTGGAGGGGAGGCGGTTGATGTCCATGAGGGCAGGGCTGCCACCCAGAGAGCCCTGCGGGAATGGACCAAGAGGAGCCTCTTGAAATTCAGCAAGGACAGATACCAAGGTCTGCACCTGGAACAGGAGGACCCGCCACAGGGATGCAGGTCAGGCACTGCCTGGCTGGCGAGCAACTTTGTGGCAAAGGGCCTGGAAATCCTGGTGGCTGGTGAGCTGGACAGTGTGCCCTGAAGGCCACCTGCATCCCGGGCTGTATGAAGAGGATCAGAGGCAGTGATCAGCCCTCTCTAGTCAGCACTTGTTACACCACATCTAGAATACTTGTCGTGTTTTGCTCCCACCCCACCAATACAAAGAAGACGGTGACAAATGGGAATGAGTTCAACAGAGGGCCATTGAGTTGTTGGGGGAACTGCAGCAACTCACCATGTGAGGAGACGCTGGGGGAGAGGGGTTTTCCAGTATGGAGACAAGAGGGTTTTGGGGGTGGATCTGAGAGCAGGTTCTGGTAAGTTTGAGGAGGTTGTCAAGACACTGGGGGTAGGAGGGGGTGAAGGAAAACAGGCACAAATTGAGACAAGAGGTTCAGACTGGATATAAGGAGAAAGTTTTTCACTGTGAGGAGAGGGAGAGCCAAGCTTTGGAGCAGATTGTCCGTAGAAGCTATGCTGTTTCCATCCTTGAGTATTTCCAAGACCTGCCTAGAAAATGCTCTGAGCAACCTGATCTGATGCTGCTTTGATCACAGGGGTTGGACTGGGGACATCCTGAGGTCTCTTTCAGCTGAATTCTGCGCTTCTGTGATTCCTCCTCGCTTGTCCTAATGAAGCAGCATGAGAGGAATAAGCTATATTCTCCTTTCTGTGCTGTCTTTGATATGGAGAAACTTGTAAAAACCAAGAGGAGGAGCTAAAGGAATACATTGTTTGCCAACACCGTATTATTGAGGTAAAGAAACGTAAATCATGTGTGTCACAAGTACTTTAAAGAAGCAAAAAATGTAGTATCATAAAGCAGCGTAAAGAAGGTGCTGAAAGTAAAAGTGACGGCAGTAGACAAGAGCGCAAATACCGGCACTTTTAATGAAAAATAAATGAAGGTAGGCAAACAAAAATTAGGAAAAAACTTGTTAAAGACATCAAAACTTATGATGCTTTCAAATGTTGGAGAAGCAGGAAGTATTTCAAATGTATTCATAACCGCCAGGTTATGAAGTGTGCAAGGTATATTCAAGGAGTATAAGGCTTGCAGAAAGCTTGCAGAAAAGCTGAATTCCTTGTGCTGATGTTGACTTAACTTGTTGCATTGAGGGGCCTCTGCAGGAGACACGTTAGAGGGTCCACGTCGGGTTGAAGCATGAGCAGGAGCAGTTTCACTTATCAGTTTACTTTAAACAGCAAGTGCTACAGGATGCGTCTCCAAGGGTTTTAAAGGGACTGAAATATTAAATTCCTGTGCTATGAATTGTGCTGTAAAACTTGCGACTTAAGGTCACTTAGGCACCAGACAAATACAAGTTGGTAAACACAGGACAGCTCTTAGTAAGGGCTCTAAGGTGATGGGTGGAGGGGTGAATGTTGGGGTTGTTACAGCTGAGTCGATGTGGCTTTTGCTCTGCCTGCAATACTAAAATTATGTTTAGAATTGGAACGAGGAGGGGAGGATACATGAGATTGTTGTGGCAGAGTTGATCTATGTTTAATAGAAGACTTGTCTGAAGGTGCCCTGGGACTGCCAAAAAGCTTTTAGAAAATTCCCTTACTGAAACTTTTTGAAGAAGCTAAACTGCTGCAGACAGCACTTGAATTAATAACTGATTAAAAGCTGGAAGACAAGAGACAGAAGTGACTGGTCATGTTTCACATGGCAGGGAGATAATCAGGAGTCCCATGTGAAGCTGGACTGCTCAGCACGTCTGTAAACGATGTGGAAAAGAGTGAATACTGCTGTGGCAAAGTTGCTGATAGTGCTGCTCAGTCTAGCCAGAGTGAGAATCAGTGGCAAAAATTACAGACTGATTTCACAAGTGTGACATGGGTGTGCAAACAGTAGGTATAGGTCAGTGTTGGTCAGCAAAGTAATGCTGGGGGAGGAGGAGACAGCCCAGATGATACCTTAAAGAGTAATGCTAACTATGCTAACTATTGTCACTGGGAGAAGAGATCCCATCGGCAGTGTGGAGAGTTTCCTGAAAACACCCATTCACTGCTCTGTCGTGCTTGGAAAGCCAAATGGACCGTTAAGGAGGGAGCAGAGAACAAAGCGCGACATAAATTCCTCATGGCTCTGCAGCCTGAGTGCCGCATGCATTACTGGCTTGCTGCTCTCAGGAGGGCTAAAGCAGGGCAGTAAAAATGCAGCACAGACATTCACAGAGGTGTGGAAAAGCTTCTGTTCTCAGAAGGAGCGAATACATTGACTTTTCTGACTGAAAAAGATAGTAGAAAAAAAGGTAGGCTCTAAAAAAGAAAGAAAAAAGAAGAAAAAAGTAGGCTCTAAAATCGTAAGTGACAGAGAAGGCGAGTGAGGAGCGACTATTTGTGACTTCTTGTAAAGCTAAGATCAGATGAAAATGAACCTTGAAACAAGCAGAAGGAAGTAGGTTGTTTCCTCCAGTGTGCAAACTATGGAACTCATTGCTGTTGGATGTTAGAGGTTAGAAAGAGTTTAAAAAGCTTAACATTCCTGGAGGAAGAAACTCATCAAGAACCATTAAACATACTGGTTGGATACAACACCTGCTTCATGGCATTTCCCAAGGCCAGGATTTCCGAGGAGGTGTGTTGGGGGAAACGTTGCTCTGCCCTCACCTCTTTTCTTAAGCTGCTTGCAGGTTGGGTTGTGTAATATGGTTAAGCCAATACAGCAGTTACCTCTCCTTGTGTGCTGTCCCGTGTTGGCGCCTGTTCTCTTGCGTGCAGGGTTTAGCCAGGTGGAGTTGGTTCGGTTTTTTGTGAGGATGCAGTTGAGTTCCCTGAAGTGGGTTGATAGCGGATCTGGCTGGTGCTTGTACAAAGGGATGGGTAGAAATACCCAGTCGGAGGTGAGCCTCTGGAACAGGCTGAACTGTCCAAGGGGGTAGTCTCCTGTCTGACTCAGTACAGCTGTTCTGGAGGAATACAGGATGTCAGCTCTGGAGTAAGGACATGGTGGTGGTTTCCTGCTATGTCACCCTTTAGCAACTTCCAAACGTATCCCTAGCAACTCGGTCTCTTCCCTGCTTCTGCATCTTCTGTCTGCTGAGAAAGTGTGGGAATAGGCACCACCTGACAGCTTGGGGATGGGAAATGCATTATTGTTGGTCTCCAGAAAGATGGAAGTTCACCTGGTGACCTTTGTTGTCTTTAGGTTTTAATGGAACATAAATAAAAGCAGTGCCTGAGACCGTTCAGGGGGAAGGCAGGAGAAGGGAGAGCTACGGGTTGTGGGAGCAGTGCTGCTGTGTGTGTGTCTAACCTTGTTCCTGGTGAAGTGGGGATAGTGTTTCCATTCCCCCTTTATCTGGTCCATCCAGGTAACGTCATACACCACCTCCAATAGTATACGTGTGCATGCTATGGCCGGCGTCTTATGATTTGAGGATAATTCCATAATGGGTAAAAATAATCTCTTCTTCTAGGTCTTACTGTATTGGAGAACATGTATGGAGGCCAAGCCATGTCCAGGAATGTCAGAGCAGGGACAGTGTCTTTTTGAAGGAGGTGCATGTCCACCAGGAGAGATCATACTTCAACCCTACGAAGAGGAGCAGTGTCTGTAACACATTCCTCTAAATTATGCTGATAAAGAGCTTTAATGCCAACTTCTTATATGGTTGAAAAATACCGCTATCCACTTGCATGGTTAGGTAACAAGTTTGATGTTTAATGGTTGAAAGTATTAAGTCTCTGAACTCTGGAAGGCTGTTGTGCTCTGGAAATGTGGTGGTGATAGATGGTGGCTCCAGGCTGTTCAATGGCTCTTTTGCCTGTCTACGTTATGGGTTTCTATTTGCCCTTTTTGCGGGTAGAAAAGGCATTTTATAAGGCTGTCTTCAGCGTGGCTTATGTTGTGACATCTTGTGTATGAAGAGGCGCCTTCAGCTCAGTTCTTTGCAAGGTCGTTTGTTGCCAGAAGCTGGGATATGCAGGTGGCTGTGAAGATGGTGCTGACCTTGGCAAATTGACTTGTGTCAATCTGGGCACGCTGACCCTCTTCAAAGTTTCTTGTTCATCTTGTTTGAGACTAGTCCTGTGCAGGAGACAGCCAGTGCTTTGATTTGAACGTGGTCTCAGATTTGGATATTGGCTTATGGGTGTTGTAACTGTTCTTGCAGTATCTTCTCTTCCAGAGTAGGTGGCTCAGCACATTTAGTTTGATGCTTTAAAACTCCATTGATTCTGTGATTGTATTTTCATGATAGTTTGCTATCTCGTGATACAGATTTGTATCAGGAGAATAGCTAATAGGTACAATGACAGCACGAAGCTTGTAGTATCATTTGTGCTTCACCAGTTCAGCATGTTTTTGCTTATGGTCAGTTCCTTCCTGACATAGCTGTTTTAATGCATATACGGCTGTGAGAGCGATTTCTGTGTTGCATTGGGTACCTTCCTTGAATACATGATTTTATGCCGTAAAAACTGAGTATTTTGTGGAAGGATTCTGGAGAATTTACAAACATGACCACAATATGTGGTTCTATGGTGGTCTCCTGGCTGTAATGTGAATCATAGTAAAGTCGATGATGGGCAGAAATGAGTAGAAATCCTGTGAATGGATAAATTGAGCTCATTTTTTAACAGGAGTTAACATTTTAACATTGAACTGACTTTTTAACATGGAAATTGAAACAAGAAATGGCCGCACTGGGACACATGATATCTGACTTTCAGGAAGAAAGGTTTTCACAGCAGCAAATGCCATTATGTGAAATGCTGCAGGCATGTTTAGTGTAGTGAGAAGTTGTGAAGAAGTCATTCCAAGTGAGATACCTGAAGCCATCACGGATGCTGGAGAAGACTGGCCTGAATCTTTCTGTCCTTTGCTGAGAAATGAGGAAAACACAGTTGTAGTTTTCAGAGGTGTGCTGAAAAAAAGGAGTGTTTTTGGAGTAGTTGTTGAGCATCAAGATGGATGCTGAAGAAATTCCTCAAAGGAGCACATTTGTAGAGTGTAAAAAAAAAAAAAAAAACACCAAAAAAAAAAAACCCCAAAAAACCAAAAAAAACACCCCAAAAAACAACCCAAAACAACCTATATATAGCTAAGCAAGGTACCTGCTTGCTGTTTCATCCTAGTTTGTCTGCAGATGCCTTCCATGCTCTACACTGATTTGGCCTCATGGCTCACCCTATTTTGAGCAGGAGGTTGGACAGGGTGACCTCCCGAGGTCCCTTTCAATATGAATTACTTTATGATGTTATTGAAAATCAGTCCCATGGAAAACGTTGCTTGCGCCTGTGTAGCTGGAGACTGCGGTGCACAAGGGGTGGGTAGATGTTGGGTAAAGAGAACTGGATTTCTGATGCTGCTGTGGTCGTGAGATCTGGTCTCTGCAAATTGATTGTTGATGCCACTGACTGTCAGTGGCCATGAGGCAGTAGATTCACCTGGGTTGGCTGCAGCAGCTACCATGGCTTCTTGCCCCACCACTGCCTATCTTAGACAATTGTCTCCCTGTTCAGACAACTAAAAGGGACCTGTAGCAGCTCCTGAACCATCTCTGTAAGGACATATTGAGCTGGAGTCAGTCGGTGCTGTCCCACTTCAACAAGGCAGGATGTGAAGTGCAGTGATTCAGTACAAAGTCCCACTCGTGTATTCCTCCTTGCTTGCTTATACTATTTTTTAGTTTGGTCTGGCTTAATTTCTCCAAAAAGTTGGGGGTGAAAGAGGTTCCATAAACTGGTTATGTGGTAGATGAACCTTGGTTGTGAGGAGGAGAGTTGGATTTCACCGATATTGAGGTTAATGGAGATGAAAAGCAGAGCTGGGAGGAAATGTGTTTGCTAAATGTTCCCTGTGCCAGGCTCTTCCTTAAAAGTTTCTAATATTTTGGTTTTACCGACGTTATCTTGGGAAGAAGACTTGATGTTTCTGATATCTCAAATCCACAAAATAGAAGTGGAGGAACTGCTTATCAAGAGATGCAGTTGACCTGCAGTTACCCATGATAAAGATAGAAAGTTCCTAGCCAATTGGGAAAAAAACAATAATAAACCAATTCTTTGAGAAAAGAGGAGGCAGTGAGCTGTACAATGAAAGTGTAATTTCAGTCCCTGGAAGGATTCTTGGACCAGCTCATTAAAGAGCTTGCCAGTGGTTATTATATAATAGGATAAATAGATGCTACACATCTAATATTGTTTTGTATGATCTGTTCTCAATAAATCCATGTAATTTTTGTTTGACGGGAGAGCTGGCTAATTGCTTAAACACGGAAGCGCTGGGTATGAATGATCTGAGTTCAGTAGGATTCCTGATATGAATTTGCCACTGTAGTCATCAGTTAAGAACACAGGTTTGTAATATTTTTAAGATGCACAGTGGGCTGAAAACCTGTGCATAGTCAGTGGCTAATAGTCAAACCCAAGGGGCTTTTAAGACAGAGCTTTTGGTTGCTGCAGTAGTGAGTACACCTCTGGTTTACCAACTGTGGCACTGCAGTCTGCTTGGAGAGCAGAATTAAAAAGATGTTGAAAAATTGTAGAGATGGCCTAAAGTCATTGAAACAAAATATTGTAAATAAGTGCAGAGTACCATATGAAAAGGGCAAAAAATCAAATGCATAAATGCAAACAGATTTAAAGGTTGCAAAATACTCACAGTAGTGAATTGCAGCTGTGTGAAGCCATTGCATTTATTCTGGCTTCTTAGTTCATTTATACCCTTTAAAAATGTGTCTGAAATGCGATACCATACTCAAGTCTGGAATATTGCAGACAGCTAGGATAATAATTACTACTACAGTTAAGAAGAGTATTACGTTAAGTACTTCTCAGAATGAGGCTCCCTGCTTTTACAGCTTGGATAAGGGTTTTTTTTTTTTCCTTTTTTTAAAAATGCATGATAGTGAAGAAAGGTTGCAGGAACCGGGCACGTTCAGTGTAAGCATGGGAAAGTGAGAGGCAATTATCTCCCAACCCAGAAAAGCCTCTTACAAGTGAGGTGGATATTAGGAGAAACTCAGATAACCACATTTGTGAAGTGCTCAAATATGCTGCTAAAGAAAGTTGCAGAACTCTTTTTTGAGAAGAATTTTCAAGACGTTTTTGTCAGGGATGCTGTCAGCATGTTTGACCTGTCCAGGGGAGCCAGGCTGTGCTGGCAGGACCTCAGGGCATACCTTCTGCTCCACAGTTGCTAGATCTGAAACCTCACAAATGCATTTTTTTAGCAGACAAGAGAAAATAAATGAAGTATTTAGTACAGTTATCAGCTACCTGGAACTTAAAGTTGCAATTTTAAGCAAATTTATTGAGGCATGTGGATTTACCATACAATAACAGCTGCTCTTCCTGGTGTTTATTTCCTGTGCTCAGTCATCAACAGAATTGGTACAAGCATTTTAATTTTGCCTTCGTTACAGAATTTGCTTGGCAACTAAAGGAAGCTCTTGCTTTTTTTGACAATTTTTTTGATGGAGGAGGTCCCACAGCCTGGATGATTGTACAGCAGTTCCTGGTGCCAGTGTGCTCGGGCAGGGTTTGCCTCAGGAAGGCACTTGGTGTGTTCTGAGCGGTCTTAGGGTGTGCTTTGGGACGGCTGAAGTGATATTTCCGAATCGCTCTCTGGATGAACCCGAGTTGTCTGAAAAGGAGCTGCTGGCTGACAGTCTTCTGTCTTACTCCATCCTGTATCTTATCCACGCATCCCTCATGTAGGAATTTTGCTAATGATGTTACACTGTAGATAAGATTTATTTTTTTTTTCCAAGTTGTAGACCATTTGCTTTTAACCTGTGTTGCAAAATTTTTTGCCCACGAGAGAAAAATAAGATGCTGAGAAAATAAATGAAGTTTGTGCAGAGAGCATAAGGGAGAATTAATGCTCATGATTCATTTGAGTAACTACGCTTTGGAATTGTCTTCTCCTTCCCACATATGAGTCATTGAATTGGTATGATGTCTTTCTCCAAAAATCTTGATGAGTTTTGGTGTGTGGGAATAAAAGTTATGATACCGACTTTTTTTTCTTGCAGAATTTGGTGTTCATTTAGCAGAACTGACTGTAGATCCCCAGGGAGCTCTGGCCATCCGTCAGGTGAGCATGCCTGGAACTGTAGAAAGAATTTTGATGGTTGTTTCCTTGTTCTTTAAAAGACTCATGTTTCCAGGTGAAAAATTGGAGGTAGCTTTCTATTACTGCTTCTCTGTTTTCTTTTACAGTTCTCTAGAGTCATTATTTTCTCTTTCAACATTATTCAGGTGTTATATACTTACCTTTTTGAAAATAGTGCTTTTTACTCAATGCATTGCATCCATTGCTCAATGGATGGCCCTCTGTTCATCTTTGTACTGCGGTAGCTTTTCTCTGTCCGTTTTGCAGAGATTTTTTGCATTTTTGGCAAGCCCTGTTGCCCCTCTAGAAGCAGCATGGTGGGACGGGAGGCTGAGCAAATGGGTCAGGGGTGACACTTGCTGTGGTTGCAAGATTTTTTTGCTGATCCTTGACCTCTCTTCTAATGCAGCTAGCGTCTGTCATTTTGAAACAGTATGTGGAAACTCACTGGTGTTCTCAGTCAGAAAAGTTTAGACCTCCAGAGACCACAGAAAGGGTAAGATTTGGTTTCATGTTGTCTACTTTGAGGCACTTTATCCATCAAGAATATTAATTTTGTATGTGGTTTTAAAAGTGCCAGTGCTCGTGTGTATTATGAGGATTAATAGCTTCAGTTAAGGTTTTCTGCCGTTTTCCACTTTGAAAATCTGTTTTCAGTTGCTTAAAACAACACAGGACTTGAGAAGCTTGGGCTAATTTCTGTAGGCTGAAAAGTTCAGCCATAGTAGTTCTACAGCTCTAAGAGCAAGACTAGAAGAAAGCTGCTGTGTAAGTTTTACAAATACTGATTCTGGCAGTTCTTTTTCAGAGATCTGCTAAATCTTGTGTTTTTCAGCTTTGAACTTAAAGGCTATTTTCCCATGACAAATTTCAGTTTAAAGGTCTGCTGGATTTCACTAAAAATCTGTTCAGTAGGAGTATCTAACAGCTAAAAAGGCTGGAGATTCTAGCCCTTTGCCACTTTGACTGTTGACTGGACCATCTTTCACATCTAGGGTATGATTCATCCCATCCAGAGACAGTTGCTTGAAATAGATCTTGTGAATTATGCCCCAGAAGGGCTGGCTGTTTTTTCCCATCCCTTCGCAGTTGAGTGACTAGTTCTTGTTTACTAAAATCTTCCAAAGCAAACATAGTCCCTGACACTGGTGCTGGGATTTATCTTGTCTAATGCTGGATGTCTTCCATGTAGACATCCGCATCCTATCTAATTGCAGCTGTGAGCTCTTTATTGTATGCTTGGCCGAGTGTTCTGTGTGAGAAGAGTGCTACGTTAAAACACACTGTGCACTTTTCCATAAAAGAATTACGGGGTGTAGCGTGCAAGGTTTGTTTGTCTCATGAGTGTTCATTTTGTAAAACCAATATTGAATCAATATCAGGGTACAGTCATAGCTGTAGAAATTTTATTAAATTCTTTCATGACTGGGAATCTGTTTTGCTAAATAACGTTATTCTCTACAGGCAAAAGTTGCTATTAGGGAGCTCCTACCCAATGGGCTGAGAGAGTCGATCAGCAAAGTGCGCTCGAGCGTGGCTTATGCAGTTTCAGCTATAGCCCACTGGGACTGGCCTGAAGCCTGGCCCGAGCTCTTCAATCTCTTGATGGAGATGCTGGTTAGTGGAGATGTGAATGCAGTGCATGGAGCCATGAGAGTACTTACAGGTATGTGTATGCGAGAGCTTTGGCAAGGCTGATGTAGGAAGTGGTTTAGGCTTTTCCTTACCTTAGTATCCTATCGCTTTTCACTCTAAATTGAAGAAATTGGAATTTCCTGCTTCCCTTCTCCTGGGCGTGATGCAAATCGGTTGAATTGCACGATCAGTAGATGTCATGAAAGCTGAGGGGGAAGGTTCTGTGCTACAGGTGTATAGCTCAGAAGGAACTTTAATTGTAACACCCTGTTTTCCAGATACCTGCAGTTTTTAGCATGGTATTTTTCTGCTTGCCTTCAAGGATTGCCATGGCTAGGCCAGATGACAGTGGTCTAGTCAAGTACGAATCAACCTGTTTCCTGTATGCTTAATGTTTCCCAAAGATTCTGTTGTTGCTGTTGCCTACAAATTTGTTTTCTTATAAGAACTTCCCTTCTTTTTCCACTTTCTAGAATTTACCCGGGAAGTGACAGACACACAGATGCCACTTGTTGCTCCCGTTATTCTTCCAGAGATGTACAAAATTTTCACAATGGCAGAGGTATGATCTTCACTGTTAAGTTGATACTGAATGGCATTAGTGGGAATGTTTCTTGGAGCAGAGAAACTCCAGATTTAATGATTAAGCTGTACTGTAGTATAAGTTAGACTTAAAGAATTTTCTTGATGATGTGGTACTTGATGGCAGCTATGTTTCAACAGAAATGTTGGAGCCAATGATAAAATAAGAGAATCAAGTTAAAGCCAAAAATAAATACAATTAAAAGAAAAGTAAAGGAAATAAGTATCTTGTGTTCCTGAGCTATTGTTTAAACTTTTTTTTAGGTGTATGGTATTCGCACAAGGTCGCGTGCGGTGGAGATATTTACCACGTGTGCCCATATGATCTGTAATATGGAGGAGTTGGAAAAGGCAAGAGTTTAACTTCCCGTACAACGTATATTGAATTCAAACCGAGCAACGTTCTAAATAATCATTAATATGAAAATGAAACGTTGGAGAATTATATATTCTGTCACCTGTAATTCTGGGGAAGAGGGTGTAATTTAAGACATGTAAAGTGGCTAACTCCCTCCTTTACATGCAGGCCTTGATACTGTGATTTGGTTTCCATAATTAAGTTTAACTTGCAACTTACCAACAGACGTGCCTGGAACGGCTCAGAGAAAGGCCAGTCGGCATGGGGAGGAGATAGGGATTTCCAAACAAAGGAATGATACACTGTTGTGGCTTCCAGTGTCCAGGTGAACCGTGTGTCCTGATAAACTGCCAGGCCTTGGCCATCTGGGTTACGGTGGGCATTTTTCTGGCCCTTGGGCGAGGCATTGGTTATAAGCTCCAGGAACATCACCGGTTGCTTTAGTGTGCATGTTAGCCTTTTGTTCCTAAAGGGGTGGTGGAAACCAAACCAAATGTTAAAAGAATAGCTGTTAAGAAAGAAACACTATGGAGTTAAGCAGCTTTATACACATGAGTCTCCTGTCCAGCACTGCGCACATCTGCATCTTATATGGCCTTTGCCAAGTTGGTTTCCCAGCACTCCCCAGACTATAAATTGTTCCTTTTAACTTTTTTTGGGGTGAAGACAAGAAAGGGTGACTCAGTCCAGTGGCTGGTTGTTGCTGAGTGGCTATATCTGCTGTTTCCTCCCTGTTTGCACAGGGAGCAATTCAGCGCAGGCTTTTGGGAAGTCCTGATAGTTACACCATATCTACTCTGCACTGACAAGGTTACTTATGCAATAATATTACGCGGCTGGTACCAGTATCCAAAAGATTGTGGTAGCTCCCCACTGCCTTATTCTGGAGGAGGGCTGAAGGTGTCCTTTACGTTGTATACAAAACTTTTTCTATTGAAATTGGCCTAAAAAAAAAACAACAAAAAAAATAAAAACCAAAAAAAACCCCAACCAAACAAAAAGAGGCAATCGTTTTATAAATTGCTAAGGTGTTATTTCATAGTTGATTTAAACATATGACTTTGTTGTCTTAGCTATGGAGTTATGAGAAATATTCGCCACAAAATTATTTTTATCCAGTATTACTTGCTGTGACAAGTACTGCTCATGGAGTGCTTTGACATCTGGAAAAATAATTACTGCATTTTCCTGGGAAGAATAATGATGGTAATCTTCAGGCCAGTTGTTGATACTGGGCTCACAAAGAGCTTGTTTGGTTTGGGGGAGGGTGGCCCAGGAGGGAGATAAATGTCACCCGCAGGGCTCAGTCTAATTGCTGGTGTGGGATGTAATCACCCCGGGTTTCTTTTATAGCCTGAGGAGGAGGGGGGCGGGTGGTAGAATGCAGGGCATGATTCATCTAATCAAATGAAAGTGCCTCTTTAGGAGGATGTGTGCTACTCCGGAGACTCTCCAGACTGGATCATCTGGATCTCTCTTTACAGGCTGAAGTGATTAGTTGTAGGTGTGTGTTTTGTAGCTGTCTCTGCTGCGCAGTTTTGAAGGGTGGGATTCAGCTGAGCTTAGTTCCCAGCATAAGGAGAGAGCCAAAGTGGTGTCTGAAAGAAGTATTTCATGTGACTTTGCACTGTTTTCTAGTTGCCATGAGTCTTACTTCAGTTTTGTAGCAGGAGAGCACAATTTCTATTGTTTCTAGTGCTTTACTTGTCAGATGTGAGTGTTCTGTACCTAGTATTCACTTCTGCTTGCATCGATTGTAACCAGGGTGCAGCCAAAGTCCTGATTTTTCCTGTGGTGCAGCAGTTCACAGAGGCCTTTGTTCAGGCCCTACAAATACCCGATGGACCTACATCAGACAGCGGCTTTAAGATGGAAGTCTTAAAGGTAAGTCACTTCAGACCGATTAAATAAAGAATCGAATAACAATACACTGTCAGATGTGCTGGAAAACAGAGAAACTTGAGTGCATGTCACCTCTCCTAGTATTGCTCATATTATGAATAGTGAAGGTTTTTGGCTCCCAGCACCATACATGGAAATAAATTGTTCTGCCTGTACTGAAGATACCTATGATGAGATCCATAGGGATCTGTTCATAAAATGATCCACAGGGATCGATTCATAACACCATCTGTCCTTGTCATTCACTGGTTGAAGACATCTTAGATGTATCTTGTTTGAACACCACGCTCAGTAGTTAAATACCTGTCTTTTCTAAAGATGCTGCAGAATTCTGCTGCAATGAAGTTTTAAAAGCTTATTATGTGCAGGTGCTTTTCTAGAATTTGCCTGCTCTTTAATGCTAAATGATATCTGCAGAAGAGAGATGGAAAGTCTTTGTATTCTCCTGGTTTCCTGGAGAAAGAAGATTGGATTGCAGAGCTCTATGTGCACGTAGCTCAGTGCGTGGGGACAAGAGTGCCAGTGTAGGTATGGAGATCCCTTCAACAGCTGGGAAAGCACTGGAGTTCTGGGATGTGCTGCCTGCAACATGGGAAAGAAAAGAAAGCTCAAAAGCAGAAGTTGCAGAATCAAATCCAGATCTTTCATTTGCTTGCACACGTGCTGGGGTAAGCAAGACTTGGGTCAGAGTGTACAGGTTTCTGAAGATGGACAGCTGAGGCCCATTCAGCTGCGTTCCCTGAAGAAAACAATAAAGAAGAGTTATTGAAGACAAGCATCAAAAGTTTTTCATAATGACCAGCTTTGTACTGGAGCCATGAAAATAAATGCTGGGAGGATGCTGTTGTATTATACAAACTAGCAACTACTGAGTTCTGTGTTGTGGAACTCGTTTGCTTAGTGCTGTTAGAGGCAGCACTACCCTGGTTGTGGCATCCCGTCACTTCTCAGTAAGGGGCTGCAGGTATCGTACACTGGAAACAGCAGGAGCTTGTTTCTTACTGTGCAGCACCAAATGGAAGGGAGTTTGGGGTAGGATGTTGGCAGGTTTTGTTGAGAGAGTGTCTCCTGCTGGTTTTTGCCTTCCATTGGCTGTGCACTGGATTCCTGGGACAGTAATACATAGGAATGCTAACACAGAGGAGATGCTCTGGGATACTCTGCAGGGTGTAATCTCGATCTGCACAGACTGCAGCTCAAGAATGGCTGAATCTGATTCCAGATGCATACATTGGGATGTTTAATGAGTAGAAGTAGTTTTCAGTCTACACGGAAAGCAGTTGTAATTGATAGTTTCTCTCTAACCATAGACCAGTTCTTCTGTTCTTGTTCCGTTCATGCATTCTGTAGCCTTTTTTGTTATTTACATAACAGCGCTTACTGGAATTGGAGCTGTTTGTACTTGTATGTCCGCACTGATATACAGCAGTAGTCTCTTGAAAGATGTGACAGGCTGGGAGAGTATTTGAGGAAATGTCATCATGTTCTTTCTCTGTTCCTTAATTGTGTGTGGGCATCTGCTTTTGGCCACTGCTAGGTGGGTGCAATACAAGAAAGGATTTCGGTCTGAATACACCATTGTATGTTGGGTGGCATTGATGGCAGCAGAAAATCAGTATAGATTTAAACAGTAAATTTAGGAGATCTGCTGCTGGCAAGTGGTTTGTAGGAGGCTTTTTGTGGAGAGATGAGTTTTCTGGTTGTTGACTCAGGGCAATTCATGATTTTGTCACTTAGGGCTTCTGAGCTGATGATACCAATTTTCTAAGGGAAAAGGGATTCGGGTGAAAGACCCGTAAATTGCCTTCCCTTCCAGAAAAGTGGATTTTATAGTCATTGTAATGCAGAAGTAAGAGACCTCAAGGGATTAGTTAAGCCAGCTCTACAGATGAGATCATTACAGGAACCCCTTGAAATACTGATGCAATGGAGGAGGGAATTGAGACTTTCTTTTGTAGTACGTTTTCAACCAGATGCGAACTCAGTCCTATGTTTTTTTCCTTAATGAAGTGCTGTGCAGCAAATGACAGGAAGATTTTTTTTTTCCTTCCCTGTCTCTTGAGAGCTTTGCACTCCAAGGTTTGTGGAGTTCTTGGTGGAAACCAGAGGCAGCCCTGACCTAAAATGTCTTGCTTTCCATATAAGAACTTTATGCAGGACAGCGTCAAAATCTTTAACAAATAATACTGAAGCGTACGCGTCTGCCTGATCCTCTAGGACAGTTATCCTGTTTAAGAAAGTAAGTAGGTTGGATCACATCATGGCAAACCACTGATTGTTAATTTGTCCCCAATCTTCCTGAGTGTAGTTAGGAGTTTAGAAGCAATTATCAGCAGGAAAGTCAGTGCCTACAACCCGTGGAGGAGATGGCAGGTTTGGCCACAACAAAAAAACCCCATGAGGACTAGAACAAAATACCAGTAGTGCAATTCATTGTTTTGTTGTTTGATAGTTTAGCATGAATTAAATTGATCTCTCTGAACGAGCTGCAACAAATGATTCTTGAATCCCAATTCCAACATTGTTGTTGAACGTGCCACTATCGATTGTTTTGAGAGAAACAGAATGATTAAACATGACAGGTAACAGGGTTAAGGCAAACTTCATAACAAGGGAATACAAATACAATGTACTTAGTATGCAGTAACTATATAAGAACACCAATTAACCAACAGCCTAAAGCATCTTATAACCTTGCTGTAGAGCTTCTTCACTTATGCTTAAAATCTGCTCTTTCGACACCTGTATATTAGGTGGGTCAGAAAAGTTATGCTTATATTTTTTTGGTTTGGGAACAAATAATTAGTTACTAAATAATTACTCCTACTCTTTGTACTTCAATGAAAAACAAGGTGGTAACTGTGTCTTGGCATCAAATTTCCTAAGTTTATGAGCAAAGTTTATAACCTGCACCTGCTGCACTGTTACTGAACATTTAGCTTTAACATGCTCTCCTGCTGATGGCTAGCATATTTCTTAAGATTTTTATCCACAAATTTGGGGGTTTCTACTTGTGTCTTTAGACAGAGAAGGATGTGAAGCAAGAAAAGGCTTTAATACAGAGTGACTGTATAAGCAGATGCTGAGCAACTAGTGGAGATGTGGTTGGATGTTTGCTTCTGCAATAGCTGGAAGGGACTCAGGAGCTGTTGTGTCACTCCCCCAGTGGTGATTTCGGTGTGTCTGTGCGGTGACTCAGGCTGCAAGTGCGGGTACGGTTGGTTGTCACCTGGCTTGGCCATTAAATGTCCTTCTTGGGGAGCAGCTTGACTTTGCTCTGAAGAGAGATGGATAAGGATTTTCTTGGAGGATTAAATAGGTGGTGGAGCAGTATGTGGGGGTTGGCAGAGGAAGAGATCTGTAAAGCAGTTCTAGCTCAAACAAGCGGTGGGATTTGTCAGAATGAAAGGCCAGGGGTTGAAATACAACACTTGACAGGAGAGAGTGCTCTTTTTTAATGACTTGCACTGCGGGAAGGTGGTGAACTTGCAAATGCAGCCTTCTGTTGTTAGAACTGCAGAGCTATTCAACTGAAAAACTCTCGTACCGCTCCAGCAGTGCTTCCTGCAAGAGTGTCTTGGTGTGTAGCTTAGAAAAACTTGCATGGTGTTCATAAGTGGTGGCATATGGAACAAGTCCCATTAGATGCTACTGCGGCCATAGTCAGGGCATTGAGTTTGCAGCAGTCCTGCAGATCAGGTTCAGATTCTTTGCCAGCACCTGCATAAACTCTTTTTTTTCCTCCAGAGGCTGTTTTTTGTCAGCAGATTGTTTCTGTAATGCTTCTATTGCCTCCTAGACTCGTTCTCAAACTTACGTATCTGGATTATTTCTGTCTGTCCACTCTTGACAGACACAGTGGCCACAATACAGATATTAGAATTCTGTTTAATTATTCTTTTTTTATTTCTATTAATGTACCCAATGCTGCAACCAAACAAACCGGACAAACTGTTCAGTTTAGTATTGGATAAGTCGAAGCAAACTCAGACCCGTATGTCTTGCAGAGGCTGCCAGTTGGGCAGTTTGAGGGGCTCTTCTGTACCCAATATAAAATAACTGGAGCTGTGCCCCTGTGGGGGGAGAACAGTGTCTGTTAGGTGGAGTGAGTTCTCTGACTTCTGGAGGATCCCAAAAGCTTCTTGGCAAGCATCAGTGAAAGGACTCCCCTAAATCAGGGTAATTGGCTTCATGAAACCCCAGTCACAGTGTGCTGTAGAGCTGTTGAGCTGCTCCCAAAACAGCCCCTGCGTCGGGCTGGCACAACTGCCTATGTCTGCAGCTGAAATGGATGAGAGGATTGATCTGGGTGGGTGTTTCCATCTGCAACTATTCCCTGCATGCGCAAACAGATTGTTTGCATGTGTAGGAGTGTGGGAAATAGGCTGTGATCTGGTTTTACTTGATATTAGAGTTCATTGTCTGGGACAAGATAGCTTCCAGGTGGTAATTGTATCCAGACAGTGCTGCGCAGTGATGTGCTTCTGATCAGAGTCTGTGCCTTTCCATCAAATTATTGCATTGTCTTCGTTTCCAGAGTTGTACACCTCATGTTATCCCTTTGTTTCCCTGCAAAAGAGCAAATATGAAGAGGGGCCTGTTTGTCAGAGTTCATGCAAGTGAGGGGACTGCCTGGTCAGGAGGGAGAGGAGGAGACCTTAGTGGCAAGAAAACATTGGATTATCTCAATTTGTAATGAAACAGCAGACCATGATTTGAGTGTTTGATGATGGTTTTCTTGGTTTTCCTTCTGATTGATATTCTTTTTTGTTCCAGGCTGTGACAGCACTTGTGAAAAACTATCCAAAGCACATGGTTTCGTCAATGCAGCAGATCCTGCCCATTGTCTGGAATACCCTTACAGAAAGTGCCGCCTTATATCCTTTGTAGTGAATGGTTTTAACCAGAATAGAACAAGACAAACTCTGTCTCGTACACAGTAGTGACCTGAACACAGCTGAAGAGCACGGGACATGGAGTAGTCCGCCATTAACAGACAAAATATAGGCATCTATGGTGTAGGTGTGAAGACTTCAGGTAAAGGAAAATCTACAGTATCCCTTGCTACAGCAGTACTAATGGCTGGTTACACTTGCTGCTGGAGTTGATTTGCCTTTTGAATTTTATAACAGTCATTTCTTCACGATCAGCCACATTAGAGGTGTTCCGTTGGTAGTTTTCCCAGTACTTGCAAACTGACAAGTCAAATATTTCCATATTGTTAACCTGAAACTTGCTTTTTTAGCCTTTTATAATAAGACAGTAATTGTAGAATACTGAGCCTTGTTGTTGCTTTTTCTGAATTTTGAGTATAAACACCAGAATTGCACACTGTGGTGTGATAATAGCATAAGGGTTGACTGAGCTTTTCCTCCCTAATTTAATAAGAATGACTGTTTTCCTAGAGATCTTAGATCTAGACCTTTTTATATCAAAGCTGCTTGCATAGTCTCGTGTTTCAGAATCCCGCTGTATATTGGGTGATAGGCTCTTGTAGAGTGAAAATGGTCAGGGAGTCCATAGAAGTAGAAGCACAGAATCATAGCCTTAGTCCTGGAGCAAGTAGAGGCTGTCTAGTTTCAAGGTCAGCTGGTTCTTTTTGCATTTTTTTAGACACCTGTTAAAATACAAGGAGCTGTTTGTTAAATTTTTGATGGTGTATTTCTCCCTCTCCTGGCCTGACTCCTGCTGCAGTCCTGCTGGCAGCTGAGCTGACAAAATAGGTTTTTGTTTGCAAAAGGAGAGAGTCTTGTCCTTCCTTCTCTTGTGTTTGCTCTGGTGTTTGTTGGACCTTCAATTAGCCATCCCCAAACAAAGCTCCTTCCTTCCCACCCCCGGGTTAGTTTTCTGCCACTTCCCAGGGTGTGGGGCAGTGGAGAGGTCTGGCGAGGCGCAGGGCCAACCTAAGGTAGCACATGGGGTCATGGGGTGGCTCCTCACCCTTTGGCAGCAGTGAAGTATTGAATTGGCTCGTTGTTCCCTGGAAAGAGTTGAGCCTGAGTGATTCCGTTCTTGTAATGTTTTAATGTAAATGAAGTTTTGGTTTACCTTGGAGGATTTGGTTTAAATGAATCAAATGACCTATATGATGTACTAAAGTGGTGTGGAAGTGGTCTGTGGAAGTGATGTTTGAAATGGGGCAATGGACAAAACCAGGAGCTCTGGGGCTTGTCTTCTCCCTGAAATACAGGACTGTGCATAAAGTCAAAGATTTTTTTTTTAAGAAAGAAAACTTTCGTAGTTATCATGAAATTTAAGATAGGTACAGATTAATTCCTAAATAGATGTAGTTCTTTAGAAACATGCTTATTTACTTAACTCCATCCACTTATGTGAGAACAGAAGTAAATTACACAGAAGAGGTGGAGGACCCTGTGGATTCTGATGGTAAGAACTTGTTAAGCTGCACTTTTGCCTTCCCTTTTGAGGAGGAATGGACTTCCCTAGTATTATTGTTGTGAAGAGACTGAAACACCGTAGGAGATCGTGCTTAAAGGTACAGTTATGGTGTTAGAACAGTGTCCATCACTTCTTTGCAAGTTACGTGTGATGTTGATCAATGAAGCTGCATAATTTGAGTTTTCTAATGACTCAAGGACCGCAACAATTTTGCGGTAAAAATAATAGGACAAAAGAAAACCAAACAGGTTTTAGGTTGAGCTTGATCACTTTTAATGAGGCATGAGCGGTGAGGTGGGAAGAGAGCAGAAAGTGATGAAGTCAGACATCCTCCAGGGGTGGCTGCTGCCCTTACTAGTCCAAGAGTAAGAATAAACATTATCTCGTCAGACAAGCTATCCGTTTGTAATTATATTTGACACCCATTTATACCTTTCTGTATGTTAGCATATTCAGTCATGTACTTTTGTTTTTTCCCCACTTCTTTGTTCAGGTGAAGTATTGGGCTTTGAAAACCTAGTGTTCAGCATATTTGAATTTGTTCATGCCTTGTTGGAAAACAATAAATTTAAAAGCACCGTGAAGAAGGCTTTGCCAGAGCTGATCTATTACATCCTCCTTTATATGCAGATCACAGAGGAGCAGGTGAGCACGTTTGTCTTGTGGAGGAAGCAAATGAGATGAGAGATTAAAACAACAAATGTCCTAGGAAGAGTTGCAGTGCATGGAAGCTGCTGTAATCTAGTAGGCTGTTCTGTCACTTTGCTGTGCCAGGAGTTAGGGCAATAGCATCCAAATGTTCCTAAATGGTGTAACGTGGGCAGCAAATCACAGAATCATAGGATAGTTTGGGTTGGAAGGGACCTTCAAAGATCATCTAGTCCAACCCCCTGCCATGAGCAGGGACATCTTTCACTAGATCAGGTTGCTCAAAGCCTCATCCAGCTTGACCTTGAACACTTTCAATGATGGGGCAGACACAGCTTGTCTGGGCAACGTATTCCAGTGTCTCACCACCCTCATAGTGAAGAGTTTCTTCCATACATCTAACCTAAATCTGCCTTCTTTCAGATTAAAACCATTGCCCCTTGTTCTGTCACAACAGGGCCTGGTAAAAAGTTTCTCTCCATCTTTCTTGTAAGCTCCCTTTATACATTGAAAGGCTGCAGTAAGGTCTCCCCGGAGCCTTCTCCTCTCCAGGCTGAACAGCCCCAACACTCTGAAGCTTTCTTCCTTCGTTCCTTCATGAAGGCTTATGCTGTGAATGTGAGGATTATCATGCTGAAGGGGATAGCCAGTAGTAGTATGAAATAATTTGTACTGAAATTCTACGTGGCTTCTGGCCTCCCAAGCCTGACAGACACGATCTTTTTCTCTTGTTTAGGTAGGCATGCATAAAAACAGGCACTGTGTTAAAGATTCATCTGCTTCTCCCATTCCTCATCTGTAAATAACACTGTGTAGCATTGATTCCAGGCCAGTCATTAGTTATGTCAAATTCTGCTCTCAAATGAGGAGCAGAAGAGCAAGATGAGCTCAGAACAGAGAAGGTTGCTTCTTTTCAAAGGTTTCTCCAGTAAAATATAAGAAAAGTCAGTCGAAAACAGCAACTTCTTACGGCAGAGAAAAATTCTGCGTTTTGCAAAACTGACATTACCGGAAATAGAAAAGCTCCCTTTTAGCCTTGGTGTTCTGAATTCTTCATCCACGCTATCCTTCTCGTCTGCTTTCTGTTTCAGATAAAAGTTTGGACTGCGAATCCACAACAGTTTGTGGAGGATGAAGATGATGATACTTTTTCCTATACAGTGAGGATTGCTGCACAGGATCTGTTGCTGGTATGAAATGTGTTCCACATTAAGATGCAACCAAAATAGTAATAACAGATAATAAACCTAGCTTCTCGAAGGGCATTTGGAGAAAAGACCAGCTTTGAAAAGTCTATACAAATAAGCGTTACCGTTTCCTTCTGCACAGGCTGTGGCTGCTGATTTCCAGAATGAGAGTGCAACTGCTTTGGCTGCAGCAGCTACAAGGCATTTACAAGAAGCTGAGCAGGCTAAAAACAATGGCGCTGAGCACTGGTAAGGAGATGGGGCACCAGGGAATGACGCTGATACAAATGGCAAGTTCTTTTGCAGCGTTGGGTACAGGACAATTTAATGACTTTTTTTTGTGTGACATTGCTGCTGGTGGACAAGGATGAAATTTGAGAAAGAGGAAAAAGTAGTACAGCAGTTCTGGAGCCAGATTGCAATTTTTAATGTTGCTTGGGGGTAGGAGGAGAGAGCTCAACTGCAAGAGTACCTGGTTGCTGTTCCATAACTCTTCTCTCTTGGTTTTACAGTTCATTAGTTTAGTGTTTGTGCTTATTTTGAATATTAGTGTCAGAGTAGCCACCCTCTATAGTGAGAAGCAACTGACCGTCAGAGGAATCAGACATGGAGTCCTTGTCTGCCTTAATTGTGTAAGTTTTAAAGTAGGTTATTTGCTTCACAAATAAAACCAAGGAAAAGTGGTGTTTGCCCGTAACCCTATTTTATCATAATTAACATGCGTTAATGCAAAAAAAGACATATTTAGACTTTTAATGGGCTGGGTATCACAGTGCTTCTGCACATAGAGTAATCAAGCAAGGGACAGCTGGAGATGGAAGCCTTCATACAAAAGTCTCATTTCTTTTTTTTTATTATGGGAACAAAATTGGTTCACGAAGCAACAGTTATTCAACAGGTATTTTGGAAAGTAATGGAGAATGCTGCTATCCTGGGTGAGTTTCCAAGCCCCCAGCTTGCAGAGTTTTGCAAATGTTCATTTATTGCAGAGCCTTTCTAAATTCTCTGCTTTGGGATCAAGAAAATAGATAGACCAAAAAATTGTAATGGTTTCACTTCAGAGTTTTTATTTATTTATTGAGGTAATGGTGGTGGAAAAATCTAAAGGCATCTGAATTCTTTTGCAGGTGGAAAATACACGAAGCTTGTATGCTGGCCCTGGGCTCTGTGAAGTCTATTATTACAGACAGTGTGAAGAATGGTAGAATCCATTTTGATATGCATGGCTTCCTGACAAATGTTGTTCTTGCAGACCTCAACCTTTCAGGTACGTTGGGCCTTGGCATTACTCAGAGTTACTGCTGAGTGACAGGCCTTGGAAATCTCTTACAAACAAAAGTGTCTGATGTGTCAGGTTGCTGTATGCGTGTGGTGGTGTGAAATGCAGTTGTGCCACATTGTGCATGTGAAAGGGTGTAAATCTTATCTTGCAAGTTCACATGTGCTACCAGGTCTAATACAAGGCTTTTAAATGTGGGACACTATGCTTTCAGTTGAAACTTACTGTTGGCTGGGTGCTTGAGCCTGTAGGGCTTGGAGATGGAAGGACCATTGCTTGGGGAACTTGGTGGAAAAGAGCTGCTCTGTTGTCTTGTATCTGCTTCTGGGAAAGGCACCAGCAGTGTTTAACAGGCTTCAGAATTCCTGCAGCACCGTACCATCCCGTCTTTTTTTTGCACTAAGGCTGATGCTAGTTGTAGCACATGAGTTCAAATAATACTCTTAGCTGAGTGGAATCCTGTTATTGGGAACTCTGCAGGCTTCTGCTTACTGTGTTATCGTGCATCCCCCCTGTGCTCGGCACTGGTAAGGTCCCACCGCGAATACCGTGTTCAGTTTTGGGCCCCTCGCTACAGGAAAGACATTAAGATTCTGGAGTGAGTCCAGAGAAGGGCAGTGGAGCTGGTGAGGGTCTGGAGCACAAGTCTTACGAGGAGCATCTGAGGGAGCTGGGGTTGTTCAGTCTGGAGAAAAGAAGGCTGAGGGGAGACCTTCTCGCTCTCCACAGCTCCCTGAAAGGAGGGGATAGCCAGGTGGGAGTCTGTCTCTTCTCCCAAGGAACAGGCGATAGGACAAGAGGAAGTGGCCTCAAGTTGTTCCAGGGGAGGTTTAGACCAGATATTAGGAGGATTTTCTACACCGAAAGGGTTGTCAAGCATTGAACAGGCTGCCCACGGAAGTGGTGGAATTGCCATCCCTGGAGGTATTTAAAAGACGGGTAGACGTGGTGCTGAGGGACACGGGTTAGTGGTGGGTTTGGCAGTGTTAGGTTAACGGTTGGACTCAATGATCTGAAAGGTCCCTTCCAACCTAAACAATTCTATGATTCTATCAGTGTGCAAGAAAGTCAAAGAGTTAGTAAAAGTCAAACCTCAAAAGTTCTTGGAAATAATTAAAATTTGAGATGTTTAAGCCAATATGAGCATTGTTGATGAGTTCACATTAAGTTGTGTCAGTGCAGAAAAAAAATTGCTGGATGCTTTCGTCAAAGAAACATTTCTATTGCCTATTACAAAGAAGGGGGTTTTTTTGAGTTAATTTTGAATGAAGTAGTAGTGTGCAAAGTGCATAGTGTGCAATGCGTGTTTAAAAAAAAAAAAACACAAAAAGACCCCACACAAAATGAACACGCCCAACCTCAGCTATTTACATATATTTACATGCATTTACATATGTGGTATTGGGCTGTAAATGCTATTGTGCTCTAGAAAGAGCTCCTGGAGTCATTATATAGATAGTTCTCAAAGGATGTCCATTTAATGCTCAGTAATGGTAATAAGACAAAGGTATCTTGCTTTTTATGATACTTGCTAAAACACAAAGCTTGTTCTCTTGCTATACATCTTGCATGGAGTTTTTTATGTCCTCATCTTAAAATTAATACTTGCAGGAGTATAAATAATGGCAGTAAAGGTGCTGAGAGATAAAGAGCATTATCTGTTTGAGGATAGCCTAAATAGATAAGGATACTTTTAGCCTGAAAAGGCAGAAGGGTTAAGTGCCATAAAGATACCTCATACCTTGAGAAGTGTAAACAGGTGAGTAGATAACGAGTAGTCACTGTCTGTCTGGTGCTGTTGAACCTTATCTTCTGTAATTACAAGGTGATGGCTGGAAAGCAGAAAAGTAATCTGTAGAAGATCCCTGTATAGGTGCTGTTTCTCTAATTCTTCCCCCTAAGCTTCTGCTATTTGCTGCTGTTGGGGACAGAACATTGAGTTAGAAGAATAGGAATTACTGAAAAAGGCTTCGTTCTGTTCCTTTCCTTTTGTTCTGATGATCACTAAAGCATGTATTGCTGTATTGATGAACAAATTCAAGTGTAACTAGTTGAGGGAAGAAGTTTGTTTTAAAGGAATGAGAAAATATTTTTTTAAATACCTAAGAAAATAAACTAGATTCTGCCCATCGGTAAAAATTCCTTGTATGCCTGCATACCGATCTTACCGTTTTACTACAGGGATGACAAAATTTTGGAATAATGGATGGAAGCAGCCGTAATTTCAAACTCATAAGGCGCACTCTAAAACCCCTGGGGTTTTTTGTTTTGTTTCAGTGTCTCCTTTTCTCCTGGGTCGTGCTCTGTGGGCCGCCAGCCGTTTTACAGTGGCTATGTCTCCGGAACTAATCCAGCAGTTCTTGCAGGCTACTGTCAGTGGTCTGCATGAAACCCAACCTCCTTCTGTCCGAATCTCTGCAGTCAGAGCTATCTGGGGGTAAGTAAACCCCAAGATATTCCAAAGCTCCAGGGATGGGTGGTATAAATTACACTTGCAAAACTGTCTGTATAGACTGCATAGTATTTGCTTTGAATAAAATAGATGTCAAGTTAAAAACTGTAAGCAAACAGGTTCAAAATAGATTAACTCTAATGAGGAATATGAAATTGAGGTTCAAGGTTGGCTACAATAAAGTGTTATAATTGATACAGTCCCAAAGAGAAGCAGAACTAGGTAGTGATGGAAAGCGTAAAAATGAAACCAGGATTATTCCTATTAAGTCACAAAGGTGGCTGAAGGACATAATTCCGGCTTGTGGAACAAATCACAGCAATAAGGAATGTTTTGGGGTGGGGTGGGTGGGTGTTGGCATCGTGTTTTTGTAAATAAGTTGCAAGAAGATCCTGCTGTATTGATCCTAATGTGAAATAAACACACACACAAAAAACATGCAAAACAACTACTCTTCTCCACCCCCCAGAATCACCTTGGTCTTATGTTTGTTCTGAAATGATAATAAAGGCAGAGACTTAAACTTAGCTTTTCCTGAAATTGTTTTTTTCTTCCCTAGCTCACTTTTAGAACATAGTGATTAAAGACATTGTAAGCAGCGAGTCTCTCTCTCAGACTATTTTTTTCCCTCAAGGATTATTTTCTCCATCGATGGGCAGTTCTTAAGAGAGAATTCTGTCTAAAATGTGGTGGAAGCTTTTAACATCACTTGGATCAACTCTGCTTCTGTGAACCATTGTGGGTGAAATGAGGAGGAACGATAGCTGCCATCAAGGAATAATAGTAGACTGGTGGGGAGAAGTCCTAGAGGAGTGAAATTAAGGAAGAAGAATAGGTGGGGTGAAATAACCCCTTATATGTCGTCTAGTATTAAACTTATAAATCACTTTCATATATTCGATATGTATTTTTATGTCACAAATTTCTTGTCTAGCTACTGTGACCAGCTGAAGATCTCCGAGAGCACCCATGTGTTGCAGCCTTTCCTTCCTAGCATCCTTGATGGACTGATCCACTTGGCAACTCAGTTCAGTTCGGAGGTCCTAAACCTTGTGATGGAGACGCTGTGCATTGTCTGTACGGTGGACCCAGCATTTACAGCAAGTGTGGAGAACAAAATCTGCCCCTTCACGATTGCGATATTTCTGAAGTACAGTAATGGTATGCATTCGAGTTACATTCTCAAAGTACGGTTGGTTTCGCTACTGAATGCTGCTGCTGAAAACTTAATAAATGATAACTTGAATGAACATCGATTCATTAAATGGTAAAGCTAGAAGGGAAACTTGCTGCTTTGCCTATTCGAAATCGTGGTAGCAAAAATTGAGATGTGTTTGTTAGTATGTTTTAGTAAATGGTGCTTTCTCTCTCCAGATCCAGTTGTTGCTTCTCTTGCCCAAGATATCTTTAAGGAGCTAGCTCAGATAGAAGCCTGCCAGGGTCCAATGCAGATGAGGCTAATACCAACTCTTGTCAGCATCATGCAGGCCCCTGCTGACAAGATCCCAGCAGGGCTTTGTGCAGTAAGTGCTACAGTGGTACTTGGTCGTAGCTGGAGATGATTCCCTGTTCTTTAATGTATAGGACGGCTGGTCTGCAAAGAATAGAACGTTGTTTTTAAACAATGGAACAATGACTTCGATCATTGGTAGAAGTTTCTCTGTGGAGAGGAGGCAAACTGCGTGTGGGGGGCACATGCTTCCAAAGTTAAATTTAATTGCCCCTCTGGCCTTCTTCAGGCTCTGCAGTGTATCCTTAGTTGTTTTGCTTTGACATAGCAATCTTTCACCAGTAAGAGTCTCCTCTTTTTGGTGGAATATTCTCCAGCAGGGTATGTGACTAGTCCTTGCACTTTTCTCTAAGGCTTTTTCTGCTTTGTATGTCACATATGTATAAATTGCTGGAGATAAATTATACAGGTTTATCCTTTCTATAAAAAGTCAGCTTACAAAAAATTAAGCATTGACTATGTAGAATGATTGTATGGATTTAAGTCTATAAACATCTTTATCAATATGCTTATAATCTGCCTATTGATTGGTCTGACTGTAACAATCAGTCATGGGTAATTAGAGTAAATTTAAATCGATATAAACAAAATGGAACAAGTCAATTAGAACAGTTCTCTGGCTGTACCCTGATACATGCTAATCGGTATCATGAAACTGTTTGCTGTATTTAAGTGGTTGTGCTGCTTTTAATGTTTGAACTGCCTTGGGAACTTTTGCAGCACGCACCGTATGTCTGTGTCAAATACAATGATGCTGTGAGTGCGTGACTCCAGGGTTCTCCGTTTTAAAAAAATATTCTAGACTGTAAAATCAGGATGTGATCATAGTGCTGGCTCACATCCCTCTGGTTTATGCCTTTGGTGCTTGCAGTGGTGGTGGGTAATGCTGACTTAGTGTACTATGGCTGCTGCTGTAACAGTGCTGCTTTTTGTGTCCCTTTCAGACCTCTATTGATATATTGACCACAGTTGTGAGGAATACAAAACCTCCTCTGTCCCAGCTCCTGATCTGCCAAGCATTCCCTGCAGTGGCTCAGTGCAGCCTGAACACAGATGACAATGCCACTATGCAGGTAACGCTGTGGGGAGTGGTGAGGATTGCAGGGCTATGCAAGTCCAAGAGAGGTGACCAAGTAAGATAGGTCACACAGTCTTTAAGGGAGCCCAGGCACCTCCTCAGGAGTCTCTGCCACCTCCAGTTTATCATGAAAGTACTGCTCTTCAAGGGCCTGCAATGACTTTCACTAATCATTCCTGAATTTGGAGGACTAAAGTGAGTAAAGCAGCAGACTTGACCTTTTTTCTATTTTTGGGGCTCTGGAGCACGTGAAAAAAACAACCAACCAAAACCCAAATGAAAAAACTTTTCTTCCCCCTAATAACTTTTATCACACCTAGGAATGGCAGAGACTCCTCAGGCACATTGCTCGGCCATAGGGGAGCAATAGATGTCCTGTGTAGAAGACCTCCTAGACCTCCTCCTCCTCCTAGCAGTTTTCTCCTGTACTCATTTAGGTGGGAAGGGCAAACTTTGCTGTTTTCATCTCTTGCTTGTTAGAATCTCTTGGAATTTCTCTGGGTAACAAGACTGGTACAAAACTGCAGCTACTTCAGGTTTTCTTTGTATTTAGTAGACGATCCTCTTGAGAGCTGCCTGGGCAGTGAAGAGTTTTGTACTTGATAATGAATTGAAGTCCAAAGAAGTTATTTTTAAATTTAGGCACTCATTTTACTTCACATTAGACAGCTTGGATCTTTTCCAGATGCCACCAGTTTGCTCATTGCTTTCATCTTGGTTAAGGGTCTCTCTTGAGTGCTGACAGGAGATGTCTTCCCACGCCTCCTTCGTCCCTTACCTAGAAAGGGAAATTCTAACGTGATAATTTTCTCATTTAGAATGGTGGTGAGTGTCTGCGTGCATATGTCTCAGTGGCGCTGGAGCAAATCGCACAATGGCATGATGAGCAAGGCCACAATGGACTGTGGTATGTGATGCAGGTGGTGAGCCAGCTTTTAGATCCAAGGACCTCAGAATTCACCGCTGCCTTTGTGGGCAGGCTCGTCTCCACTTTAATTTCGAAAGCAGGAAGTGAGCTGGGAGAGAATCTGGACCAGATCCTGAGAGCTATCCTGAGCAAAATGCAACAAGCGGAGACGCTCAGTGTAATGCAGGTGAGCAGGCTGGGCACCCAGGAGAATAAGTAGAAGTGTAAGGAAAAGAAATTATTGTGTGGGTTTTGTTTTTTTTTAATTGTGTGCCTGATTATTTATCGCTAGTGCAATTGGAGGTTCTGCATATCCTCCTGAAGTAGTCAGGAGAATGCCTGCTCTGTTCATACGGAGTTGCCCGGATTACAGAGTAAGCCAGATTCTTGTGAGTAAGCTTTAACGCATCTTAAATAGTCCCTCATGACCTTATGGTGCAAGCAGTGAACCTTTAGGAGGGGACAAGAACTGCCCAAGTATGAATGTTGTGGCAAAGGCAGCACATGGTTTTGAGTGGTTTTGTGCAGTATTCGAAGGATAAATGCCTGGGAGTTGAGACAAAGTGAACTTTTGGTGGATGGGAGGTGCAGTTGGCCTGCATCAGATGAGAGGCCAGACAGGAGCATCACCATCTGTTTTAGTCTTGACCTACTTCTGGTGGCACGCTTTTATGGAACGATTTTATCCCAGTGGTCTTCATTCTCTCTCCCGTCTGTCTTGTCACTGTCGCACTTGGCTGAGGCTCTCGCTGCTGTATCCCTTTTATCCTGTGTACTTCTCTGGTTTTTGTATGTGCATTTTTCAAGCCAGCACATGGTGAATCAAGAAGGCTGTTAGATGTCAGCATAGATTTCATCTTAAAGCCTTGATTCTGCCCCGTTCCCCACGTCCCCCCCGCCCCACTGTTGATTAACTGTTCAGAATGGCTCTCACTTTGCTCACTTTTTGGATTTAAAAGATTCAGAAGGTTAAATCTCAAGCAGTCACATGAAGCCCCTCCAGCCAGGGGAAGAGAAACAAGCTTTTCACAATGCTGAATCTCTTCCCTGCGTTAACCTGAAATATGGACCTCTGGAGATGGGCAGCTTTTCCCCAAGGAAGCCTATGGGGATGCCCTCAGACTTGGAAACTGATGTTTAGACGTACACAGTGTATGAATTCTGCTCCTGGTCTTTAAAACTCAGACTGTAAAACTGCATCTTGTTAAAAAACCCAACAACCCACAACCCAAAGACAAACAAAAATCCCATACAAACACCCAGAAACAACCCTTTCTAGAACTTGCAGTTCTTTCCCTAAAAGTTGTGTTCAAAGTGCACTCGGAATTAGAAAAGTGCTGCTGAATGTGATGATGTTGGAGAAGGGCGGTCCTGTGGTGGAGGTGATGATGGGAAATTCCTGGGGTGAAAGGGGAAGAGAATATGGGTTCTGGCTCTGGACCAATGACTTCTGTTCCTGAGCTTGATAATGAGACCCGTTTCTGCTGGGTAGGCGTAGAGGTAGAGCTCGGTGTATAGAACCATGTGTACAGCTTCTGGTCTGTCGAGGAAGCTGGGGCAGTTGCAGCATCTGAGTGTTACCATATGATATTTTTGCTAATCAAAAGTCAACTGCAACCTCTGATATTTTTTAAGTAGGTTTTTAATCTTTGCTTTAGGGAGGTTTGTTAGTTTAGGGCATGGGTGTGAGTAAACTTCCTCCTCCTCTGTTTTTTTGCTGCTGTTGACTGTAGTAGTTTATTGCCTGCTTTTGTAGCACAGAGCATCTTGCAGAGGGTTATACTTTCTCTTCCTCTTGGGGTTGGTAAGCACAGTCTCTACTCTTGCAGAAAACTCAGTTACTTGAATATTTGATAAAACATTTTCAGCTATTAAATTATGTACAGCTAACATTTCCTTTCTCCTCCTGCAGTCTTTGATTATGGTGTTTGCCCACTTGGTTCACTCACAACTGGAACCGCTCCTAGAGTTCCTGTGTAGTCTCCCCGGACCAACTGGCAAGCCTGCCTTGGAATTTGTAATGGCTGAATGGATGAGCCGGCAGCACTTGTTCTATGGGCAATATGAAGGCAAAGTCAGGTAAGGTGTTTTCATAAGCAGGATCCATGTGTTAACGCTACCTGACTGATCATCCCTTTGCAATTAAATGCACTGGGTGTGAGGGAAAGGGGAGCTGGTTCAGACTTGGATTAGTGTGTGCCAGCACTGGACAGTTAACTTTTCCTGCACTGTCAGTTTGGCTCAGGAGAGCCGTGGTAATTGGAGCAATCTCTCATCTTCCTCTAAGCGCTTCTCTTGCTGCCTGGTGTTTCTGTGCTGGAACAGCGTGACCCAAGGGGGAAAGGGTGTCTCTTGCAAGCACGGGAGTGCTTTGAGATTGAACTTCTGTGAACGGGATAAGAATAGCTTCCCCATGTGAAATTGCCTTTATTACTGTAGATTTTCAGGGCATTGTAGAGGGTTTACTAAGAGAATCTGGTGATTTCTCATTGATTTAATGATCTCTTAAAAGTCAATAAAGACATCATCTGAAACAGTTTTCTCTCCCTTTTGCTGTAGGAGCACATTTGTGTTCTGGTGGAGGCTGAGTACTATTTTCCAAAGCATGAAATGCTCTGTATTAATTTAAATTTTGCCACAGCTGCTGTCTTTGATTTTTCTGGAAACGTGAAGCCTAACAGACTACTTTTGGGGGGTCTCACCAGCTGTTAACTCACTTCTTAATATGTGTTGGTATGTTATTGTTATAAGGTAGTCAAATAGACTGTGAAATAAATAATAAGAAAAAGCGTGTTTAAAATGGAAGTCTGTGAATGATCATGCAGAACAAGAGGCAGTCTGATCTGGGGACCTGGTGCTGTTTTCGGTCACACTTGCTCCATTTCATCCCTAAGAGCAGAGGTTTGTCCCCATTTTGACAGGGCAGGGTTGTCTGCAGGATCCCCTGAGACTGCTTATGGCGCGGGGAAAAGCCAAGGCTGATGCTGAGAGGGAGAACAAGGTTAAACTTCATTGTTCAGTGCTGTCTCCATATTGTCCAAGATGAGAGCGATTTGTGTACGGATGACTTGGCAGAGCTCCACACTATATTAAACACTTTGATTTGGGTTATTTAAGGTGATGCTTATTCTGCGTTGGAAAATGCTAGGTGTTTTCTGCATGCTGAAGAAAAACAGTGCCTGCTGAGAGGACCCTCTTGTTTAGAGTTAGTAAAAGGAGGGTGAAGATAGCTGACACCTTCTGTGTTCATCAGTCCCCATCCCTGTGAGTGGCAGGTTGAAGAAATGGCTATTTGCTCGTTACTTGTGTGATGAAAGGATGGGAAAACTTTGGGCAACTCAGGGGTGGCATGTAAGATCTGGGCCCAAACCAGCAGTATGGGAACTCAGAGCCATAGTGTGGGAGAGAAAAGAAGGTTTGAAGCGAAAGCATGCAAACAGCAAGTTCCATGGAGCTTCAGTTTGTGAAGCCAGGAGAGAGGTTTAAGAGTGCCGAGTGTAAATTGTTGGCCTTAACCTGTAGTAAAAGTCATCGTCAGTGTGGCTTGAAAACAGCCTGGAACTGGAGAAGGTTTGGAAGTGTGATGTAGAAATCTGAGCAGCAGAGATGGGAAGAACACATGAAGATACTGAGGGAGCAAGCTAGAAGGTCTGAGTGTAGCTGAGCTGTGAAGGACCAGAAATGGAAAAGGAGCTTTGAGACTGGAGAACAGTAGAAGAGATATTCATAGCTGCAGATCAAACAAATCACTACTTTCTTGTCATTGCTTTCTTCTTAATTCCACCTTCATCTGCACGTGGCGCTTCAAGAGCGCGTTTAACCTCGTGGCCCTTCTGAACTGGGAAAAACCTTTAGTGTACGTATGCACTGTTTGGTATTGCTTAATCCAAAGCTTTGGCAGTTTTTGACTTGCTGTGCAGGTCAGGAGATGAGTCCAGTTTTGGGTGCTGACATAAAACAGGAGAAATAGGAAAATTCTGTAATGCTTGTTCTTGCAAAAGTGTAGAAAAAAGGGCATCTGAATGTCTGCTCTGGACAGGTGTTCCCTATGAATAGCTCACTGTGAAAGCCAGGCAGTTTGGAGACATTCTCATCTGTAGCTTTCCTGTTCCCTGCTCCCCAGCTCTGTGGCCTTGTGTAAACTCCTTCAGTATGGCATCAACACAGATGACAAGCGACTTCAGGACATCAGAGTAAAGGGAGAAGAAATATTTAATATGGATGAGGGAATACGGACACGATCAAAGTCGGCCAAAAGTAAGTAATCATTTTGCTGTTTTTAACAATTTTCTTTCCTGTTTGTAGGTGCTATGAAAGGCCATAAAATCGGTCTTGCGGATCGCACAAAGCTGTGGGAGATACTTCCTGCAGAAGGTGCATGTTGTTTTTTAGAGCTAATCCATACATCATGTACTTAATGTATCTGTTATTTGCTTTAATTCTGTCAAAGACTGGTTTGGAAAACTCCTGGTGTCTCTGATTTGAAGTGGTTATGGGATAGGGAGTTATTCACGGCTGGTTTGTATCACCCCGTTCCATCTAATGAGATAGAATTGATAATTTCATGATGCCTGGTAGCTTCTCTGAGAGGAAAGTGTGTTTATTGAATGCAGAGATTTTTAAAAAGTAAAAGTGGTAGTTTTTTCAATGAGACAGACTTTCAAAAATATCAGCAATGATTTCAACAAATTAGAGACCACTTAAAAAGGAAAGCTGGGCCGGTCTCCTGCATAGGAGTTCTCTTAATTGGCTTAACCCCAAATCCTTGACTGGAGGTTACTGTATAGAGATTTGTATATTAAATCAGAGCGAGCACTGGGCAGGTTTTTTTTCTGGGGACTGAGCCCCGGAGGGGAAGACACCGGGGAGCCCCTGTCCTTGGGGGGTCAGCCAAAAACAGCACAAACCAAACAAACTCGGGTATTGTCTAGTCAGACAGAAGAACAGCACTCGCTAGCATTTGAGCAGCTAAAGAGTTAAAACTAGTGCTCCCAGTTTCTTTATTCTTTCTTTATATTAAAATTAAAAACAATCACCACAAAAAAAAGGCCTACTTTTAACAACTTTTAATAAAAAGCAGTATGAATATATGTATTTTCTCTCTTATAGATCCTGAACGCTGGACAAACATTCCTTTGTTAGTAAAAATCTTAAAATTAATAATAAATGAACTCTCTAATGCGATGGAAGCAAATGCATCTAGACAGACAACAGCAGATTGGAGCCAAGGTAGAATACTGGGTTTGCTTTTCCTTTGTGTGGCTTAAACCTACTTTGTTATCTCCTCAGAAGCATTTCTAGTAATAAGAAACTCGCAATAGTACCTAGTGTGCCTGTAATTACAGAGGCTTAAATAGTGATCCAAAGGGTAAAATCAGCCTATGTATTCTTAAACCTGAAAACTATTTTGGGCCAGTTTGAAAGATGGGATCTGACCATATGCCAGTAAAATTATCCTTTCTCGGTGTATCTGGTTTGCCTTTCTTCCTCCCCTACTTCAGGCATCCGTTCTTGGGGCTGGTTTTTGCTTAGCTCCGGTTCTTGAGTTACTCATTCCAAAGGGATGGTAGAGGCTGCGGGTGTTTCCCTTCACACGCCCACGAGAGCGGGGACATTTGCCGAAGAACTGCGCAGTCCCCTGTAGAGTGGTCGACAGACTGGACCTCTTAGATTTTATTGATTTCTAGCAATTTTTGTTTTCTAAACAGATGATTCAAATGATATGTGGGAGGATCAGGAAGAGGATGAGGACGAAGATGAAGGCTTAGCAGGACAGTTCTTATCAGATATTCTTTCCACAAACAAGTATGGTGAGTAACAGCTTTAAAGCGCTTACTCGAAGTGAAAATAGAGTAGATGACATCCCAGCCAAAGTTTTGTTTCCTTGACAGCAGCTCAGCAGAGACTGCAGGCAAGGGGAAGGAAATACTACACTGGGATTTTGAATAAGGACTTTTTTTTCCTGTAAGAGGGGGTCATGTCTTTGAGTAACACTATGGTTAAATAACTGCATTTTTCACCTGAGAGTTCAGATGCTACGTAGGCTTCACGTTGCTGTGAGGTTCATGCAGATATTTCTCCTAAAGAGAAAATTGATGCTTCAGGATGTAGCCATGACCTTGGAATGACAGTGTCGTAGCAGTGGATGAGCTTGTTTATGGAGTGACCCTGAGAAATAATAGCTGCGTAAAGATGGAGTGGGTGTAATGTCTCCTTTCCTCTGCTCTCCAGTTTGCATATAGTCTTAGAGGAGAGAACCTTACAGGCAAATACTTACATTAGCACAGAATTGGAAATGTCTCGCGCCGACATAAGGTTAAGGCATAAGATAATAGCACACGTAACTAACAAACCTGTTTGTCTAGTGTCCCATGTGTGCTCGTCTCACCTGCGTGTTCCTTGAGACTCCCACTATGACCTTTCTTGTTCTGGGTGTTGTGTTTTCTAATCATCTGAACTCAAGGAGCAAATATTCTGGATGCAATTTTTTTTTCCTAGCAGTGCTGAAACTGTTTCTTTTTGGATCCTTGGATTTAAACAATAGTCTATAGAACACTTCCTGAGGTATTTTGCTTGGTTTGATGTTAAAACCTGCTGGTTTGCCTCTGACAGATGAGGATTACTATGAAGATGATGAAGAGGATGATCCAGATGCATTAAAGGACCCTCTTTACCAAATAGATCTCCAGGTGATGCTCTAGAATGAGTTTTTTAAATCAGATTCCTGTAATTCTTTATTAACTTAATTTTTCTATGTCGTACTTTAACAAAACTGTAAACACCAGTTATTGGTTGTTGTCCTGAAGGTATCAGTTCATTGAAATTACTTTGGAAAGCGCTGAGTATTCCAAGAGTGCCTGGAGCTATTTTTCCTTATTGGATCAATATCTGTAACTTGGAAATGTGAATGAGCAAAACTTCCTGAACAGAGGGAGATGAGGCTTTTCTACCCATGAGCTTCACAGCTATATGCTGAAGTCAGAAGTAGATTGGAGACTGAACATGACAGAATTTCACACTCCACGGGGGGATGCTCCCGTCCAGTCTCAGCCCCTGTATGACACTTTGCTCCTGCTTTTTACCTCCACTGGGCAGCCGTTTATCAGCCCTTCCCCTCTGCTGCCGCCCTTCCTTCTGCATCGCTTTTCTCTTCCTGCAATCCCTGTGTCTTATTTGCTGCATGTTGAGATTTATCTTTTGCTACGTGAAAGAAAGAGAATTTCCAAAGTGAGGTGATGCTAACTGGGTCTTTCTGTCTTCCTTTCAGGCCTATCTCACTGACTTCCTCTGTCAGTTTGCACAGCAGCCCTGCTATGCAATGTTTTCAGACCATCTCAATGAGAATGAAAAGCGAGTGTTACAGGCCATTGGTATATAAACCCACTCGAGAGACCATCCCGATCATATCTGAACAATATTTTTCTGGCTTATTCCACGTTTTATGATTAAACATAAAACATTTTCCAGTGTCTACCTGCTTGTTACAGGTGGATGATGGCTTCATTGCGATGTATTGAGCCTCATCTTAACACAAATCTGCTAAGGGAAGGAATACTAAGAAAGCAGCAAGGACAGAAGGCTGTAGAGCTTTGCACGTTGGTCTCACCATGGGAGCACTTTCATTTTTCACAGTACTTTACAGGAAGTTCTTAAAGAAAAAAAAAAACAACTGTGTCCTTAATATTTTTTAAAGCAAACTGTCTCTACCTGTGAAGAGACACTTAACTGAGTTTCCCACAGCACAGTTGGACAGAGAAAGGAATTGGGTCACTTACAGATTGCTTGGATGTGTCTTGAAAAATTGGAAGGTTGTTCCTCCTCGCGCTCGCGTAACACGTACAGGGTAAATATCTTGATCTTACAGCGTGACTTCTTTTTATAGAACTATAGACTCTTTTATCAGTGATGCCTGAATGGTATGGAACCTGTTTACGGGAGTTTGGATGGGAAGCCGAGACAATAAAACTGAATGCATATCCTCTTTCCTGTTGTGGATGGGGCTTTGTTGCACACATCTGCTGTCTAGTCCCATGAGAGCAGTTCTTTACTAACGCTTCTGTGTGCACATGCTCAAAGGAAGCTACCACTTAAATTTCTGTTCCTGTGGCATGTGGCTACTAAAGACTTTGGTTTTATGGAACACAAAGAGCCACAGTTTTTAGGGGGAAAAAAACCTGATTGTATTTAACATATTTGTTCCATGACAGCCACTCTGAACTACTTTGCTTCCTTCACCCTCCTGTGTGTATTTTTATAGAGTGGTAAAATAATATTTGCAATTGATTTACCCATAAGAAGAGCGCGATGTATCTCGCAACACCTCTCTGCCTTTGGTTCCCCCTTGGGGAAAATGAAAATAAAACTATTAAAGTGTACATTGGTATCCTTCTCATAAAACAGATTTAAAAGGAACTTGCACTTGTTTCCTGAAGTCACTTTTTAAAGACGTATTTCTCCTTAGGAAACTTTCTATATGTGCCGCCCAGAGGACGTAAGGGTGTTTCACAGGAGTCATCTGGACAGAAACGGGGTCCTGTAATGGACTACTTCTGCTTAAAAGAAAAAGGATGCCCATTATAGAGTTGCCTTTCTTAAGAAAGGTACATGCTGTTCCTTTGTGGAATAATATGCTTCAAAGTTGTATCTAAAAACCGCGAAAAAGCTGGAGTAGTTCTGTATCTTACTGGTCTAACAGAATATAGCTTTTCACTTTTTTACCAGGAGGGGATAATAAATTAACTTTTTAACAGACAAAGATGCCACAATTTGTTTAGCATGTTTGGGGAAAATGGTAGAATAACGCTGAATGCCAAAGCAGACCTCGCTCCCCTCTCCCACCCCAACCCCTCCCTTGTGCCTGAGAAGGGGCAGAACGGGGCAATCCCCACCGTTGGTTGCCGACTGATCGGACCCATCCCGAGTTCTCAGTGGTTTGGTTGAATAGTTCTGTGAGAAGCCGAATTTGAAGCCCGATTTGTGTGTGTGTCTAATAAGGCGTAAGCTCTGATCAAAAGTTTCCGTGCAGCTGTGTCATGGTATCTTTCTTCCCTGTGGATTCTCTGGTGTATGAGTATATCTAATTAAACTTTGTGCCATGGCCTCTTCAGTGGGAACGCTGTGGTTCTGTCTTCTGCCTAGACTTTTTTTATTTTTTTTTAAATCTGTTAGGAATTTTGTTTTGAGGCATTTGTGTGTCTCAGCTTTCACTGAAAAGGGCCAACAAGTTAAACTAAACAGTGCAGTCTCTTGAGGAAACAAACTAGAAGTAGAGGGCTGCAGCGGTGCATTCTGATGGCTGTACAGGAAGGGTCAAGTTGAGTGTCCCCAGAGCGACCGGCCCCAGTCCTGGGAAGAGGTAGGACCGTCTGGTTTTGCCCCATGAGTTGGCAGAAAGGCTCAAAACCAGTCATCCGTTCTAGAGGTAAGTGAATACCAAACACCTGGAAGCATCTGGGTATGGTTTAGGGTGTCAGTTGTAAATGAAGCATGCTCAGGTCTGCTGAGGCAGGGCTTGCGGAGAGGTGCTGGTGGGGACTGACTGGTGTGTACCTTCGTGGTGCTTTAGTTAAGTTGGATGGTGGCTTTAAACGAGAGCGTGAAAAATGAAAGCAGCCTAGTACTACTGATCCCATTCCTCATCCTGCACCGAGAGATCAAACGATTTCTTTGCATTGCAAGATCCCAAAAGTAGATGGGCCAGTGTGTTGTAGAGTTGCTGCTCGAGCTCCTCAGCATGTTGGTTAGAAGCTGCTCTTTGCTTTGCAGGCATTGATGGCTTTTCCAGGAGTGTAGCTGGTGAGATGGGAAAGACTGGGGGTGAAGTGGCTTCTGGGGACTCTGCACTCTCCCTTCTGCAGCACCAGCTCATGTGCAGCCCCAGCGGGCCAGGCCCGGTGCCGCTGCAGAGGAGCAGGGATGAGGTGTGGAGTTTGGGACCAGCCCTGGAGACAGTGGGCACAGGAAGAGCGTGGCCGTGTAGCACGCTCTGCTGCAAGCAAACTCCTGGGGTGCAGGAGGATTTTGGGCAAGAAATACTGTGACACAGGCTTCCCCTAGAAGGAGGCCAAATAGGATGTGAGAGCGACAGAGCACAAGGGAGATGGTTTGAAGGACCTCTGCCTGGTCCTGCTGGTGCTCGCCCTCATGTAATGCCTTTGCCCTTATGCTTTCTCACTCAAGCGTTCCTTGCTGAAACAGCTCTGGCCTGGAACAAGGTGATTGCTCAGGATGAAAAATGCTGGACTCCACGGCGATGCATCCAAAGTCTGGTTTCGAGGTGCAGAGCACTCCTCTTGTCTGCTGTTGGGAGGAAACTAAACTAATAGTCATAAGGTTACTAACACTGTGTTAGTTTAATGGGGAGCTTGTATTTTCTAAAGTAAAACTGAAGGGTGGGATGCAGGCTACCGCCCAGCCCTGGGCATGTGCCACTGCCGGTGTCGGTGCCTGGCACACACATGTCCAGCGGGCAGCTCCTCGCGGGGAGGAAGCCATCGTGTTTCTCAGGCTGGGTGTTGTCTTGCTGAATAGCATGAAGTGCCAACAGCCACAGACTGTAATTTATCTAGTTAATAGCTTAGCCATGACTCTGGAATGAGACTTTATGCATATTCATGAGTATTGTTCTTGGTTTGGTTCTTTTTTTTTTGTATTAACAAATAAACTCTTTTAACCTCTAAATCCGCCTGGTTCCTGAAGCTTTACTGAGGCAGAGTTACCCAGCTCTGGGACCGCCCGGCGGCGGGGCTCGAACCCGGGACCTTCCGTCCCGCAGCGCCGCCGGGTGCTGCGGTCGCGCCCGCCCTCTCGGAGCGGTGCACGCTGGGGGCTGTAGTCCGGGGGGGGGCTGGGCACGCCGGGAGCCCCGGTCGCGGGGCACGCCGGGAGCTGTAGTCCGGCGGGCGGCCCCGCGGCTGCCGGGCGCCGGCGGGGCGCGCGCGGGCCATGGCGGCGGCCGGGGCTCCGGCGGGCGGCGCGGGGCGCTCGAAGGTGGCGCCGAGCGTGGACTTCGACCACAGCTGCTCGGACAGCGTCGAGTACCTCACCCTCAACTTCGGGCCCTTCGAGACGGTGCACCGGTGGCGCCGCCTCCCGCCCTGCGACGAGTTCGTGGGGGCCCGGTGAGCGGAGGGCCGCGGGCGGGATGGAATGGGGGGAGCGGGGGGTGAATGTCCCGGCGGCTCCTGACCGCCGGTCTCTGCCGCCCGCAGGCGCAGCAAGCACACCGTGGTGGCCTACCGGGACGCCATCTACGTCTTCGGCGGGGACAACGGGTAAGGCCGCGGCGGGCCTATGGGGAGAGGGGCGGGAACGGGGGGAGCGAGACCGCCCTGAGGGGAGCGGGGTTGAGGGCAGCGGTGCCGCCCTGAAAGGAGCTGGGCCGGAGGAGGGGAGCGGGGCCGCCCTGAAAGGAGCTGGGCCTGAGGGGAGTGGGGCCGCCTCTCGCCGGCTCCGCGGCCCTGCTCAGCCGCCTCTCCCGTTCCTCCCCGCAGGAAGACGATGCTGAACGACCTGCTGCGCTTCGACGTGAAGGACTGCTCGTGGTGCAGGTGGGCTGCGCTGTGCTCCCCTGGCTCGGCCCCCTCCCTGCCTGCAGGGCTGGCAGGTGCCTCATCGTTCCTCAGCACCTGGGTCCCAGGTGTAAAAGTTGGGGGCTCTACCTGAGGGAAGCATCACCCCCCACCCAGCTGCCATCGCAGCTGCGCACTGTGTGGCCAAGCTGTTGGGGAGGCTGTCAAGTGTCCCCACACAGCTCCTGCCAGCCAGGGGATGCTGGGCAGCACGGCAATGGGCAGAGTGGTGGGTTGTCACTGTTTGTACAGCCTGTAAGGGTGCTGAAAGGATGTGGGGGCAGAGAAAGGCCGGCTGCTGCAGCCCCTCAGGGCAGGAGAGGTGCCAAGGGGGGCTCACAGATGTCTTTGCTTTGCTCCTTTGCTCTGGACTGTGCAGCCTCTGTTGTCTTACCTGTGCCTCACTTGCTATCTCTGCCAAACAGATTTCAGCAGCATCGTGTTTGTAACCGTTTATGCTTATAGCACGAAGTCTGTCATAAAATCTTAGTGTGATTGAGAAACCAAAACTAGTGGAAACACCCAGGAGCAGTGAAGTAACTTCTAGTAATTGTTTCTATTTTGAATCTGCACAATAGCTTTCAGTGCCTGAAGCATGACAAGGGTGTTTGATTGTGCTGTTCTAACTGTTGTGCAGGGCTTTTACCACGGGGACCCCACCAGCACCACGGTATCACCACTCAGCTGTGGTCTATGGGAGCAGCATGTTTGTGTTTGGTAAGACAGTGGCAGATAACAGTTGTGCGTGCTTGGAATGATAAATGTGCTGGTATTGTTTTGAAAAAAGAATGAGATGTTTTTAGGAAGTGGCAAAAGATCTAATTCAGTGGCAAATCCAGTATTTTTCATGGCTGACTTCGATTTCAATTTTAGCTTGGAAATACTTTTGCTGTTTTGTCTAAAATAAAGATGACTTGAGACTGGAGAATCTCCCACCTGTAGTAGTAGTTTGTTAGCCAAATATCTTCTCTTTGTGCGATCTAAAGTTAAGTTTGCTTCTAATATAATGCCTAGAAGTGTGTATGCTCTATTGCAATTGAGTCTAACGGAGTTGTTGTTGCCCAGGTGGCTATACTGGAGACATTTATTCCAATTCCAACCTGAAGAATAAAAATGATCTCTTTGAATATAAGTTTGCAACTGGACAGTGGACAGAGTGGAAAACTGAAGGAAGGTAAGGAGCTGACATTGTTCCTCCACGCTTCAAGCAGCCGTGAGTGTAGCTCAGCAGACATTTAAAATGACACAGTTAGAATTGATTACAAAGCTAATATTAAGGCTGCATGGCTATTTCTGCTATACTTTCTTGCTTAAAGTTTTCTGAAATTTATCTTTTGTTCTGAGGGAGTTTTTTTGCAAGGCCTCCATTCCAGAGTGTGCTTTATTGGAAATCTGACCAAAGTCCATTCTTCATGTTTCATTTCTGTGACAAAAGCAACGGGAGCAAAGGAAATCTTTTCTTCTGAATTGTTTCTTTTTCAAGGATAGCGTGAAATTTGTTGATTCCTCATAGTTTCACTTTAGTTTTATCAGAAACCAATTTAAAGCTTATTTGTAGTTAAATCTACGCATTCTTTTCTGAATAAAGTTGTATGAGTCCTCTGAAATGCACACACCTGCATGAAGAACCTTAAAGTGATGTGTGGTCACACAAATCAATTCAGAAGCAGATGAATGAGTTGATGATGTATATTTGGATCTGTTGAACACGGGTTCCTGAGATTCAGCTTTCCAAGGCAAAATCAAAACCAATAATACATTGCTTCTTAAAGTCTACTTTGTGCTCATTTCGGGAGGTTATCCGTGACCCAACTACGTAGAATCACAGAATCATTTAGGTTGGAAAAGACCCTTGGGATCATCGAGTCCAACCATCAGCTCCACTCTACAAAGTTCTCCCCTACACCACATCCCTTAACACCGCATCTAAACGAGTCTTAAACACACTCAGGGATGGTGACTCCACCACACGGGTGTGTTTACCACACCCGCCTATGGGACATACTGTCTTTACCCACAGTTCATTACGTATTTGAACTTTCTGAAATGCTGATTTTTGTAGGGAGAGGGAATGGGACATTTATTATTGTGATCTGTAGAACATTTATTTATTTATTATTGTGATCTGTAGAAAGGGATGAGAAGTACCCAGTCCATGCTTGAGTTACTGTTGCTCACCTCTGATGAGCATATGTTATATGTTAAAACAAGACCACGTTAGTAATTCCTCTTTCTGGTTATTCTAGCAACTCTGAACATTTCAGAGTGTAATTCTTATTCATATTTTACAAACTCGAACGTCCTTCTCTTTCCCCACGGTCACAAGCATGCAGACTGCACAAATGACCTCAAACAAACTAATATTGCGTCTGCTGGACATGAGGCATCACAATTTTGTTCAACACTTCTTGGCTGATCTCGTAAAAACAACAAAGGGAGGAGAAACTGTAGGATTGATCTTTTATTGTGGACACTGTGTGTCAGGAGCGCCCCACTAAACAGTCTCAAATAAGCGTTGTGAGCTCTGTCTCGGGTCTCGTTTATGTGTTCCACTTTCTTAGTGCCTGGAAATATGCATGGGATTTTGATAGCACGAGTGGATTGCCACTTTGTCATAATGGTAGTGCTATTAGTTGTCCCACTAGTTGGCTACTTTCCATAAAATACTTCACAGTATTTGAGGCTTGTCAAGGAATTCATTTTTTTTTCTTTTTTTTCTTTATACGTTAGTTTTTCTCTAATGAAGGAAGCAGAGTGTAAAGTTCAAAAACATACCCTTCAGAGGATTGCTTTGTGTTTTGACGATGTATGACAGAAGCAATTTCTTGGCTTGAAGCCATTTTGTTTAGGAGACTTTATTCTTCTTGCACGTGTGTTTTAGCTGTCATGCACAGTCTTCTTAACAGCATCTCTGCAGGTGATTTAAGAATTTTTTTTCTTAATTTTCTTAACTGTAGATTGCCAGTTGCAAGGTCAGCTCATGGCGCCACAGTGTACAGTGATAAGCTGTGGATCTTTGCAGGATACGATGGCAATGCACGGTATGTGGTGGGGTCTCTCTCTCCTTGGGTGCTTTCATAAAATCCCAGTCTCTCACTTTTCACCTCTGTAGAGACATTTTCATAGAATCATAGAATGCGTTGGGTTGGAAGGGACCTCTAAAGGCCATCTAGTCCAACCCCCCTGCAGTAGCAGGGACATCTTCAACTAGATCAGGTTGCTCAGAGCCTCATCCAGCCTGGCCTTGAATGTCTCCAGGGCTGGGGCCTCCACCCCCTCTCTGGGCAACTTGGGCCAGTGTCTCACCACACTCAGTGTAAAAGAACTTCTTCCTAATGTCTCATCTAAACCTGCCCAGCTCTAGTTTAAACCATTGCCCCTCGTCCTATCGCTACATGCCCTTGCAAACAGCCCCTCCCCGGCTTTCCTGGAGCCCCTTTAGGGACTGGAAGGGGCTGGAAGGTCTCCCCGGAGCCTTCTCTTCTCCAGGCTGAACCCCCCCCAGCTCTCTCAGCCTGTCCCCACAGCAGAGGGGCTCCAGCCCTTGGAGCATCTTTGTGGCCTCCTCTGGCCCTGCTCCAACAGGTCCATGTCCTTGTGCTGAGGACTCCAGAGCTGGACACAGCGCTCCAGGTGGGGTCTCACCAGAGCAGAGCAGAGGGGCAGAATCACCTCTCTGGATCTGCTGGCCGCACTTCTTTTGATGCAGCCCAGGATGCCATTGGCTGCCTGGGCTGCAAGCGCACATTGTTGGCTCATGTCCAGCCAGCTCATCCACCAGCACCCCCAAGTCCTTTTCCGCAGGGCTGCTCTCCATCACATCATCCCCCAGCCGGTATTGATAATGAGGATTGTCCCGACCCAAGCGTAGGACCTTGCACTTGGCCTTGTTGAACTTCATAAGGTTTGCTTGGGCCCACCTCTTTCATATACCAAGCGTTTTAAACACATCCCTGGAGCTTTGCAAGACTCAGCCTGTTGTTGAGCATTACATTTTTGCATCTCACCAGTTCATGTTCAAATAAGTATGTGTTTAAAACCTAGAAATTTGGTGACTCAGAATGGCTATGGATGTATAATTTGACACCCTTCTTGATTGTAAAGATGCTAAATGATCTTTGGCAAATGAGCATTTCTCAAAAGATACCTGCAACATGCCTTCTGATGTCGCTGAAGACTTACGGAACAAAGCATGGATTTTCTCTGAAGTCATATGACAGAACTAAGAACAACATGTCAGTTTTTTATTTGAAAAAACGTGATACTCTTGGTGGGATATTGCACTGAAATACCAAGATTATTTAGATTGAAGGGAGAGAAGATTTTGGATGGGAAGGGACTGGAAATGAGCAGTACTGAGAAGGTAGGGAGAGTCTGGTGCCTTGTCCCAGATGGTGGCTCTTTATGTTGCTGTTAGTCTGTCAGGGAAGAATCAATTCTAAACACATATTTTTTCTCTGTCTTGATGAACTTGAGAAGTATTTTATGTTGATGCACAATATTTGCATTATGAGAGCACGTAGAGATTATCACAAACCAGGAGGTGCCTCAACATGCTGGGGTGCCTCTTCTGAGGAGAATCTGCATAAAAGTTATCAGTTCCTCAAAGTCTCCAGGAGAACTGCTGGTAATTGGAAAAAAAAAGAAGGATCTTATCTTTATTTCTGGAGGAGGAATTGGAGAAAGATGCATGACTGTGGAATTGCTCAGCTTCAGCTTAGGGAGTTCCCCAGGGACCGCGAGTAGCTGGAAGGAGGGATTGGGTGAGAGGAGCTGTCTAATTTATGTTAAATATGTCTAATCGTGTTAAAAAACGTCTTTCTGTGGAACATGAGCCTCCAGGCAGATTTGAACAAAGGAAGCATCTGTAGCTGTCTGTGAGTAACTGGTACTGGGAAAAGCACAGTCAGATACGTAGCAGTCAGTGATGTGTCAGGTTACCCACTTCATCCGTGCTGTGTTTGAGGGAGGATTCAGCCACATAAATAATTACCGTGGTCAGTCTCGGGGGTTAGCAGGGATGGGTAGAAGAAGGCAGGGTAATAAGGGGTATTTCTGTAAAAATCCTGAGGATTAAATAGCTCAAATCCTTAAGTTCCCGGCAGAGGCGCTGTGTGTAACTGTTAACTGTAGTATACTTGTAACCAGAAAGATGCTAAAGCGACCTTAGGTGGTGGTATAAAATTAGGTATAGCACAAAAAGATTCTAACGTTTTTTTCTGTTAGCGAAAGTAGGAGATTCTTCCTGTGCAGCAGAAGGAATGCTGATAAAATAGGATCTCTGTCCTTCCAAGTCCATGACCTAAAAATTTCCAAAAAAAACCCTGTTTCAAATCAAGCATTTTTTGTGTTACAACCTAGGTTAAATGATATGTGGACAATTGGCCTACAAGATAGAGAGCTAACGTGCTGGGAAGAGGTAAGAAGCTTTAATTGGAACTAACACATAGAAATTATTTGGTTTTTTGGTTTTCATACACAATTATTTAAAATTTCCTATGCTGAACTGCACTCTCTTCAGAATGTATTTGTCACACAGCTGAAAAAGAAACAGTTCAAATTTCATTTTGTTTGTATATTTGGAAAACCAAGCGTATATCAAAGTGTGATTTTTGCTTGTGAATCTGTGAACTGGACCTAGACTGCCCATGGTGGCTTTGCTGTGCCTTCTGTAAGAAAGAAGTGGCTGCATTTCCCACTTTAACCACTGCCATGGACTGGGAGCTTTGCTGGCTGGCTGTCAAGATCAGAGTCCTGATCCTTGCAGTATCAGGGGCTTTAGAAATGTGGCCTCCCGTCCTTTTTATCCACGGTAAAATTAGTCTGTGCAGACGCGTAAGCACAGCATTAGTTGATTACCTGTAGCCAGATTTATAGGGACTTGGCTGTCTGCAGCCGTTGCCACCATGTGGTCTGTCTGCCTGCTGATGCGTTGCGTGGTCCTGCAGCATACTCAACATGCGGAGTTGTGCGCTACAATAATAAATTTTTAATTTTGAACTTCATTATCTTTCAGATTGAACAAAGTGGTGAAATTCCTCCTTCATGCTGTAATTTTCCTGTGGCTGTTTGCAAAGACAAGATGTTTGTTTTCTCTGGCCAGAGTGGAGCAAAGATTACCAATAATCTCTTTCAGTTTGAATTCAAGGAAAAGATGTAAGTGTAGACAGTTAAGTCGCACAAAATCCACATAATCCTTGACTACTTGAGTTGAGAAATGCACAGACTTGAGATACTGAGGAAGAATACTGCATCTCATGATGGGTAGATAAGCGTAGATAAGATAAAACGTGGACTGTTTTAATGAGACTTTGTTGTTTGCTGTGTGCATCAGCTAGGTCGAACAGAAAGTTTAGTAGATTCACTTTAAACAGTAAGTATGAATCTTAGTGTATTCAGAGTGGGTTGTCATATGACTACCTGATTAAAACCGGACAGAGGTCCTGTGAAGTGCTGGTTCATAATGAGATCACTGGGGAATGTCGAGTGCATAGTATCTTTTAAAATCTTGAGCATTCAGTTTGAGATGTTCGGTGTGACTCGCTCAGAGTGTTGACCATTGCTCTGAAAGTGTGGCCTGTCTGATGTGGGAAAAATGCCAAGAAGTGGGAATATAGACACACTGGGCTGTTCTGATGACCTGCTCTGGCTGGTTACTGGGTGAAATGGAACCACAACTGAAACGACAGCTAACGGCCTCCAGACCTTGACTGAAATCATGATGTTGTAGCGAATAAGCCATGCCTTACCAAAATGGGCTCTGGTATCAGCATGGTGCCCTTTACTTAGAAGGGTTATCTGTCAAAATGTGCGATGAGAGATCACCTATTCCTTCCCAGGTTGTGGTCTTTGAGCTGCTGGGGTTTACATAAATACATCTGGGCTATAGAACCATGTTGCCTTTATCGCGTTTTCAGTTAGAAGTTTAGCAACACGGCGCTGACGTAGGTGTCTCAGATATCTGCAGGATTAGTCGTTGCCTGTTCTCACGCAGGTTTCGATAAGTACTGTAATAGAGCTCCTCTTCTTTATTCTTACAGTCTGAGAGTTAGAAAACTTACTTTGCAGAAAATGATTGTAAAAAAAAATGTACTGTTTTATGTTTATTGTCTCAGTTGGACACGAATTCCTACCGAGCACTTACTTCGAGGCTCCCCTCCTCCTCCACAGCGAAGATACGGCCACACAATGGTTGCGTTCGACCGGCATCTCTACGTGTTCGGGGGTGCTGCAGATAACACGCTGCCCAATGAGCTTCACTGCTACGACGTGGACTCTCAGACCTGGGAAGTTATCCAGCCCAGCCCAGACAGTGAGGTAAAACGTTCAGCACTTGTTTTTTCCTTTTATACTCTGTCTTTTTTTGACCCATTTTTGCTGTCAGGCTATGGACGTGTTTTTGACAAGTACATTGACTTTTAGTTAAATAGTAATAGCTCCTTCTCACCGATGGTTCAGCCGCTGAAATACTGTGGGCAACAGTCTTTAAAAATTAGTCAGTGTGGACACATTTAAAACTTTGCTTAGTATTGTCTGAAGAAATACCATAAAACACTTGTAATTCAAGTTGTGCGTCACTCCTTACTTGACAAAGCTTTGTAATGAATTCACTGTGTGGACCAGTGGTTGTGTGGTTGGCTGTGTGATGCTGTTGAAGCTGAATTCAAAACTAGACAAGGTTTTATTGTTTCACTGTAATAATGCCTGTGTGCCTAAAATCTTATAAGTTCTGTAATTAGATGGTATAGCATTTCCCTTTCAGGTCAAGTCCAAGGTGTTTGCTACTGTAAAATAATAATAGAGATCCTAGGAGGGCTAAAAAATGGCTTTTCTGAACATATTTGCATTAATAAGATATGTAAATTTAAAAAGTTAAGTTTTTTACTCCATGTAAAAAGGCAGTGGACCACCAAGGGTCAAGTAGACACTCCAAATGAGAAAATAATAAATAAAAAAAATGGATGGCGAACATGTTAATGTGTTTCTTTGGGGCTACTCATTACAGTGCAGTGATTGTATGATAAAACGTCAAATTTCTTTCATAGCTCACTCGTAGATACCGTGTCTGGGGTAACCTGGTATTTCAAGTTGAAGTGCTGAGGGTTCGCATGGTTTCAGGACGCTTTTCAGTTCACGTTTCAGTGGCCTCTGATCATTTCGCTCCCAGAACGCACAAAAAAGTAGGTTTCTGGAAGCCTGTGCTAATATGTGTCTTTCCTGGATTTAGAATGGTTATGTTGACTGTATTTGTTAATTTTAATAGATTTTTCCTTAAGCCACGTTAAAATAGTGCAGCTGATGTAATAGTGGGTTTAGAGTGTGTTAGCTGATCTGTGGGGAAGAAATATTTGATGTTTGTGTGCTCTACAGAGCACTACAGAAATTAAAGTTACAGCTTAAAGAGATGAATATTACATGAATTAGGATCAAATGCAGCTTTACTGATTTTGCCGGAATTGGCGTGACAGAGGTGCTCACATCCTTGGCTGTTGCACTGTGTTTTAGTTTGTTTGCCTATAACTCAGCATTTGATGAATAGGAAAATGCCATTTACACACTGCTCTTCAATTAACAATGCACGCCGGCCTCATTTTGAAAAATTATTTGACGAAAGTATTTCATGGTAGCCTGTTTTATGCTTTACAAAGCTGATTTCTTTTCCCATAAAATTATTAAAACTGCATCTCCAACTTTTTAAAGATACAGTTGCCTTCAGGAGCGTAGGTTCCGTTCTGTTCCTGCCAGCGTTACCATTTGGAAGGCTTCGCCGGTCACTGGTTTTTCGCGATGTGATTGCTTATTGCTTTTAAGAGCAGAGCTGCTCCTGACAGTGTTGTAGAACAGCATTATTGCCTGACTCATCCCCTGCTAAATTCCATTTCATATTTCAGAGCCCTTCTCTTGGGCTGTCTGTAATTCCAGGCGGGTGTCTGTCTGTCGGTTGCGTGCACTGTACTTTGAAGTTTCAGTTACTGCATCCAGAGACTGATTTTGTAGAAATGGGAAGTGAGACTGAAGCACTGTTGAAACACGTGGTAGTATATTTTCTTAAGAGACTGATTAACTCCAAGATCTGAGAGACTTTGGGTATTTTAAGTAAGTTTTAAATTATTTAGTGTGTTCTGGAGAGATAACTAGATCATTTCTCATAATTGTTTTCCTGAAGTTCCTATGAGCTTTTGGCAAAGCCTTTTAACAGTGGCAATGAATCTCTAATACCGTACTCTTCCCGGACACTCCAAACTCGACATTTCCTTTCTTATCCATATCTGTGAACAAAATTATTCACATTAAGTTGAAACAAAATAGAAGACGATGAGTGCAATGCTGTCTCAGCACTTGAAGGATTCTGCTTGTGTGTGAAGTAATGGCGACCTCTTTACTGTGCAGCAGAATAATCTGTCTTGGCTTCTGATAGCGTTGGGGTTTTTTTTGTTTTTCTAATGGATGGGTGGATTGTACAGCGTATGTCCTTCTTGTATTTTTCTGTATTGTGTTATATGATCTTAGAAATGCTGCATTACAACTTTGCTTAACGGCACTATAGCTAGGTTAACTGTCATACTTACAATCACGTGACAGATTTCCTTAATTCTTTCTTCTTTTGGACGTTTAGCATTGAGTGGGTAAAGCCTCCAGAGTCCAAAATAAGAAGGCTTTGTGCTGGTTTAGCTATTAAATCAGTAGTGATTTTTACAGCGCTTTGCCGAAGAGATTTCTTATGCTGAAGGAGAGAGACTGCTGCCATTCCAGTCTTTTCTTGTTCTCTGAACTAAGACCGAGCCAGCCCTGACACACTTTTCAGAGTGATCCAGGTAGTGATTTGGACTTTTCAGATGTACATACGCCAGTAACAGAAATAGGCTGTCAGGTAGAAATGATACTTGCCCCTGCTACCCTGTTATGGGCAACGTGGAAGGTGACAAGTGACATGAGACTGAAGAATCTCAAGATTTTTACCTGGGGAAGGTGGCACAATTTGAGCATCAGTGGCGCAGGGTGAGTTCCAGGAAGGTTGTAGAAGCAGTTCTTGAGGACAGGCAGCAGTCAAGTATCAGGTGCAAGACTGTCTCAGTCTTGCGTTTTCTGCATTTTGGGTAAACAGAACAAAAACTGGAAAGGATTCTGGCCGTGGCCCTGTTCTAGTTCTCTGCCCGGGTCTCTTGAAATTGTTGACAGTGCTTTGCTGTGGCACGGAGGGTGGGAAAATGGCTTAGTAAATAGAAGAGGAGAAGCTAAAGTGGAACAGGTCAGTGCTTCAAAAATAAACCAGGGACTCCTATTTTATGCTTTTAGGATGTCTCCAAAATGAATATCAAGACATGCTTTCTGAACTGCACAATCGCAATCCATAGCTCTTCGTGCCTTCGTCTTGATGCTATAATATATGTACATATATATTTTATAGAGCATACAGAGCTATTCTCCATCCCTTGTGTTAGATGATCCTCACAGTTGGGGGTTCTGCTTTTCAAAGGCAGTTGGAGGAATATCACATCTGAGTCCATGCCTGCCTGCGTAACACTGCCAAAGCTTCCTGAGGCGCTGGGTTTCCTTTATACAGGGCTATCAGAGGATTGAAAAATAATTTAAATGTATTTTCCTGTTTCTTTACTGGCCTCGAGTTTTTTCCTGTTGAACTCAAAATATCTGGCTTTCTGAAAAGGGTTGGAACAGCATAAAAGATCAGCAGGCAGTAAGAGGGAAAATGCCCCATCTCGCACAGTTGGTTCCCAGCAGGCAGACGGTCACACGCGGGCACCCAGCAGTCACGGCTTGTGCTGCAGCAGAGCAGTGTATTGCAGGGACCAGCAGAGGAGCTCGAGGTCCAGGAGGGACGCACGTCCGTTTGTAGACACAGTCCTGCAGAATCAAAAGCGATGTGTGGAACCAGGCGGTGCCTCATAGAGGATGAGGTGTCATAGGAAGAGGAAGCAAATTCTCCTTCCTCGCAATTCTTGAAGAAGGTCAGTGCGTGGGATAGTTGAACTGTCTGTAGGTCGCTCCCCTCTTACCAGGTAGGTGAATTACCATCATCTCCCAGTGACTGCAGGCACTGGCGAGCAATCTCTAAAACTTGGCCTGCGAAACATTTTAGTCTCACAAGTAGGCCTTTTAAAGTCAAGAGCAATAAAAATTTCTGACTTTCAAAGCTCTAAATTTTTCTTCTAATAAGCAAAACGGGAGGTTAATGTGTTAGTAACCTTCTTTGGCTTACTTTGAGGCACAGTTCTGGATTTCTTCAGATGATGTGGTTTGTGGGCAGCTAAGAAGGATTAAAAGGACTTAGTCATCCCACTGTGGATGAGTCTGCCATGGTCTCCCTGTGCAGAGATCAGTTACGCGCGTTGAGGTATCTCCAGGCAAAAGAAACACGTTATTATGAGAACAAACCCCTGAATTCCTGCAGTGAGGCCCCTGACAAGATCTGCCTTCAGATGTGGTGAGTGTAGTTGTCAGGGTATCGTGTTCTGCTAGGAGAGATAAAACTTAGTATTTCACAGTCTAGACAGGAGACCGATTGATTTATGTTTATAAATCATACGTAGTGTTCAGACTTGCATCCCTTTTAGAAAATATTTTTTAAAAATTTAGGATCTTCGTACCAGTGACCTTTTTAAGTTTGTGCTCTGTAAGCTGGAGAGAGACATCTTGAAAATGTTAATATTTATAAAAACCTGGTTATCAGAGTAACTGTAGTTAAGATTGTTGCACAGCTCGATTTCTGTGTGTCAGGTCTACGTTCATATCCTTTTTGAGGGATGCTTTTTACACGTTTCTACAGAATTCTCCCAGAGAAAGCGGGATGCAGGTGTATGTGGGTGATAAGCAGAAGAAATATATTTCTGTAGCTCACTTACTGGTGAGAAATTAGAGCAATACAGCGTTAACATGACTCCCATTAAATGGGTATAAAGTTGGATAACTGAAAGATAGGAAATATGGTTTCGAATGAGGAGTAGTTACTCGGCTTAGGTCCTTTAGGGACTGGTTCTTGTTGTTGCATTGCTATAAACTTTTGTCAATGACCTTGAAAGAAAACAGATCACAGCTTTCCCCTAATAGTTACTAATTATCCCGAGTTTTGCCAATTGATGATTAAAATAACAGTCCACTCAGAGTGATTTGGATTTCTCCTTACAGTGGGCACAAACAATACGTATTTCAGTATGCGCGTAAGGCAGTACGTCTAAGAACAGGGCGTGTGGTCTATGCTGAATAGTTTCCCTTACAGCATCCCTGGAAACAATGACTTAAAAACTTTAGTCATTGTGGGTAGCTGAGACAAGCTCCCTGCAGTGTAAAATGGCTGGAAGTGCTGATGGTGTTCTTGGCTCCAGAAGCCGCCGTAGGGTAGTATCATTTAGTCACATAAATACATTACCCCCCTGTTTATTAGATAGATCTTCCAGTATGATATCTCACCACCTTGTGTTCACAAATCAAGGAGGTTGTTCAGAGAAGAAATCTGAAAATTATTAAAGGTTGGGAAACACAGTGACCAGCTGGGAAGCGTAGTCTTTTTTAGGGAAGGTTTAGAAAATTAATTCTTCACTGGCCCACCTGGGGAAGAGAGGCTTTTTAATCTGTTGATAAAAGATAAAGCACAATCCAGTGGCTTAAAGTTGAAACTAGAAATATTCAGACTAAAAAAGAAGGGAAATAAAAGTTTACAAATTGTAAAGAGCGAGGGTAATAATTCATTCAAAACATTTTATCAGAGCTTTTTGGTAGATTATTCACTACCTCTAAACAAGAGTTTGGCGTTTTCCTAAAAGAAAGGCTCCATTTCAGTACTACTTCCAGGAAGTCTTGTAGGTTGTTTTATGCAGGAAGTCGGATTAAAATCCCAAAAGTCTGTTATAGTAATTCGATTTTTGAATATGCACCACGGTGCCCAAAAGAAGCGAACGGTTGGCCACTTGATTTTTGTCATCCGTTGTTAGATTTCGGTATGTGATCTCCTGAGACACATTCATTTGATTTCGCAATACTTGCACTTTAAACTGTGCCTCATCCTCTCTGATGAATTATACATTAACACTACTTTCTAAATTTGCAACCGAAATACTAAAATTATTTTAAAGAAAAGAGAGTTTACTTTTATTACAGCTGTAAATAAGTTAAAGATTGTCTCATATTCTTACCTTTGCAGTGATAATGGCACTTACTTGAATGTCATTGTTGAAGAACTAACCTCCCTGTTTCCAGGCAGCATTCTCCAGTGAATGCCAGATGGAAAAATCTTATCTTCAGTGTGGACTGGATTATCAAATGATGTCCACTGTCCCATCCCCTATTACTTACCATAATCAGAACTGCAAAATCTCTAGAAGAGCTGATTTTGCAACAAGCTTTTGTTATTTATGACTTTGTTTTGTATCTAGTGATTTATCCTGTGTTGTAGGTTTCGTCATCGTGGTCTCCAACTTTCTATCCTCTGCCACAATCCATGACAATCCCTCTTCTGTATTAACTGCTTCCTATGAGGAAGTGGTACATGCTGAGGTGATCCTCTGCTTTACACCATTGTTAAGCTTTGATAGATGAATTTATGTTGGCAATGTAGGTATGATGATCTCAATAAATACATTGCAGACAAAATATTTTTGACTTGCTAACAGTAGTGCGGTGTTGCAGATTTCATGAGAAGTTTTGAGAAGTCTCTACCACTGGAAGACTTTAAGAACAGGCTACATGAACCTCTCTCAGGAATGAAATAGGTATTGTTGACCCTGGTTGGGGCAGAGGAACGGAAATAGCCTTTGATGAGGTCCTTTCCAAGTATCTGTGATAGATTTTTAATTCCCTGTTTTCTTGTATGGCACAACCAGCAAATAAGAGGGGAAAAGGAAAGGCTGAATTTCCATCTTAGACGTAACTAAATTTCCATTGTAACAAGAGCTAAGCTGGGCTTCCAGATCTAAAGTATGTTGAAGAACAGGAGGAAATCTTAGAATCACAAAGGCAGGTAGGTTGGAAGGGACCTCCAGAGGTTTCAAGTCTAACCTTGGGCTCAGAGCAGGTCTGGTTAGGACAGGTTGCTCAGCACCTTGTCCAGTCCATTTCTGTATATCTCTAAGGACAGAGATCCAACAGCCTCTCCTGGCTTTTGTTCCAGTGTTTGTCCACTACCATGATAAAAGACATCTTCCTCTCATATTGAGGGCTCTAACTTGAGTCTGTTGCCTGCTGTTTTTCCACCGGGCACCTCTCAGAAGAGTGGCTCTGTCTTCTCTGCACTCCTCCTGCAAGTAGTTGCAGACAGTAAGGTATTTCCTTTGCCTTTCCTTCTCTCGTGCATCATGTACTCCAACCCCTGACCATCTTGGTAGCCCTCCACTGGACTCCTTTATGTGGGTCAATGCCTTTCTTCTGCTGGGGAGCCCAAAATTGGGCAGAGTACTTCAGATGTGGTCTTAGAAATACTAAATAGAGGAGGAAAAATCCCTTCCCTCAACCTGCTGGCTGCATACCTGCTGATACAGCTGAGGATGCTGTTGACCTTATTGCAGGAGAACACTGCTGAATCCTCTTCAGCTTGTTGTCCACCAGGACTCCCAGGGTTTTTTTCTACAGAGCTGTTTTCTAGACAGCCAGTCCCCAGCCAGTATCATTGCAAGGAATTACTTTGTCCCAGGGACAGGACTTGGCAGAACTTAATGAGGTGCCCATCAGCCCATTTTTCCAATGTAGGTAAGTCCGTTTGGATAGCAGCCTCCAGCATTCCAGCTGCTCCAGACAATTTGGTATCAACCACAGACTTGCTGAGAACACAGTGCCCTCCTCTAATCTGTGAAGCCATTCAGCATTTTGTAGGAGACTATCAGGTTAGTCAGAAAAAATTCACCCTTGGTAAGTCCTTGCTGACCATCGATGGAAGTAGCTTCCAGGAGGATTTGCTCCATAACCTTCTCAGGACGAAGGCGCAGTGGACCCAGCCGTAAGCGAGGGGAGATGAGTCCATTGCCATAATCAGAAAGGAATAACTGTCTAAGCAGAGGCATGGTAAAGCCCTTCCACATTTGCCGTCTGCTCTTTGTTAATTTGCAGAGCTGTATGTCTTGAAGTTTGCTCTGAAACGAGTCTGTTCCAATTGTGTCTGAAAAGCATATAGCTTTTCTGCATCCAGCATGTGAAAACATTTTAAATCCTTAAACCTCCTTGAACTTAACGAATATCCAAAGCTCTGTCTGCCCATCTGTTTGAGTTTTATGCTGTTGTCTGGCATGATAGTGTAGAAATATCTCTGGACTATAAACAGCTACCAGTAGTGACATCTCCTTTGGGCTTAAGTTTTCTTCCACTTTCAGAGGAAAAATAGGTATTTTTTTTTACCTTTTAGTTTATGTTGGTTCACCAGGTTTGTTTGTTGGTGGCTTTAGGTCTCATTATTTTCATTTGAGAGGCCCATCGTTCCTAGATTGTGAAAGAGATCTGAGCGCATCTGCACTGGCTTTGGCGTTCAGTGCAATAATCAGCTCCCTTAACACCTGCTCACTCACAGACGAAGGTGAGGAGGGTTGAAATTTTTTCTGTAAATATAAGAAGCTTTCTGAGAAACTGAGAAAATGGGAAAGAAGAGCCTTGAAACAACTGCGGTGGGTTTGATTTTAGCTATTTCCTACTATTGCACAACACTATAGTGTTGAAATTTCAATCCGAAAAAGCACTGAAAACATGTTAGAAATGCTTTGGAAAATGAATGAGAGAGACGAGGTAAGGACTGAAAAGAACACCAGTAGTCACAGCCCGCAATAATAGTATAGCTAATATATTCTTCACAGCGAAGAGAATGAATCTCACTGCAAGAAAGTACATTTTTGTAACTGACCCAGATCTCTTGACAGAGGCACAGAAGAGTTGCATCTGGACCGTGAGCAGGGCCAGCGAAGGCCTGGCCCTTGAGCAGCCCATGGCTCTCCGGCGGAGCAGCGGTGGCTGCGTGACCTCTCTGCATGTTGCCTGTCGTCACACCACAGCGTAACCTGTCAGCCATAGAAAAGGTTTCACTGTGTTGTCTTCCAAATGTTTTAGTCAGCTTTGACATAAAGTACAGGTTGTCACTTTGTGATGATCCATCTGCACCGTTTTTATATCAAGCCAAAATGTGGGAAATCTGTCAGACTGTGGGAATAGCTGACAGCTATTGCCTCTTCGCCATCTTTGGTCCTGATCTGCATTCTTCCTGCTTGCAGTAAACAAAACCCTCAGCTTCTCATGAAGAACCATGGGAGGAAGAAGGCAGACCAAAAGCAATTAATGATTAAGATTTTAATTGCTGTGTACCTCTGTCACTGCAAAAAAACCCACAAGAAAACTACACAACTAAATTGTTAAATCGTTCCGGCACAGTGGTAGGCTCCAAACGAGACGGCGGTGCTTTTGCTGGACTGATTCTGAGTGGTTTGGATACACGGACACAATCTTTTGGAGCTCCAGCCACAGGGGGACTCCTGCTCCGTGTCCAGTCTCTCGTGCCTCCCATCTATACTTCTACGCACTGTTGTTTTTAAATCTTGTACCCAGGTGTCCCATCCAGAAGTGGCTGAGAGAGTGTCTGCCCCAGACGAAGCTCCCTCCTTGCCCTTGGAGGAACATGGTTTAAAAAAATCTCGGGATGTATTTGGTTTAGATTTCGGCATAACAACAATTAAACAACCTCCCACAGCAGACTCAGAGGTAAATAAATAAAAACTTGGAAGTGAAAAAGACTTCAAAAATGCAAATTAAATTTATTCCAGGAGAGAGAAATAAACTCCAGGCTTGTATATGCTTTTTCTCCTCCACTCCTTTTTTCTCTCCTTGAAATTTATCTTGAGCTATTTCATCTTAAACTGTAAACTAAGAACCATTAAGCCTTGACTCTGCACATAGGAGTTCTAAATTGCTTGTAGAAAACTGGTATTGACCCCTGAGTGGAAACTGTTCATTTGATTTGATTTTACTTTTACATTGATTCAACTTAATTTATTCGGGACTTAAGTGAAGCTGAATGTATTCCTGATGAGGTTAGAATTTAAATCAATGAGTTTATGTAGGGGTTTGCATAGGTTTAACTAAGTTTATTTTAGAGTGTGTGGAATCAGCCCCAGCGATGGTGCTCAGGGCTGTTATCTCAACTATTTGAATGATTGCTAGGTGCTCTACCACAAGGAGAAGCAACGCTAATGCACAGATTTGTAAGTCAAACCAGAACCCTGATGAGCATCCCAGGACAAACTCAATTTGTGCTGTCTAGACAGGGTACGGAGTGAGTTTTGAGCACAAGAAACGCAAAAAGAAAAGTCTTCGGATATACTCGAATTTTGAAAATCATGGCTTGAATCATGCCAGTGTGCAAAGGTATACTGAAAGGGAAGCAAAGGTGACTGATGAGATCTGCTTTTGAAAGCAGAGGTTCCAGCTTGAAAAGAGCCTCAGACTGCAAATCTCATTAACTCAAATAGAGAAAACACTTCAACAGATGAAACGGGGCAGTGTGTCTCAGAGAGGGGTGCCAGCCTGCATCATCAGAGGTGTCAGGAATGAACCTAAAATTCTTTTTGTCAGGCACTGCTGATAAAGTAAGGAGATCAAGTCGGCTGAGAGATAAGCATAGGATCTAGAGCTGACAAATACGTTCAGACTGGCAGCGCATCTTAGTCTGTGATTTTTAGCGTTGGATTCACACGCAACCATCTGGAGTTGCACCAGCAGAAACCTTTACTGAAACTACAGTTACTGCAAATCGAAAGTACAGTTTTTCACAGATTATCTCACCTGCCAGCCTCAAGTTACGTTTGCACAGTGCTGGTTTTAGGTAGCAGTTGTTATTCTCCCAGGAGGACTTTACCAGTAGGTGTACTGGTACACCTGTATCATGAAGCATACCTAACACAGGTCTGGCTCTTCGGTGTAATGACTCCGTTTATCACTATAATCCTGAGTGCAATTCTCACCTTGTTACCTGGAATATTTACACTAAGGTACACTGGGGAACGTTTGCCATCATCGGAAGAGGAGTTGAAGGTGTGGGCAGAAGTGTCTGGCGCACAACAGGATTGGGAAAGCTCTTGCTCTCCTCTTGTGAAAACAGCCCATCTCAGCTGCTTCTGCAAAACACACGTAGCACGGGAGACAGGAGGAATTAGAAGGTCGTGCACAGTTGCAGGCTCTGCCCCTGTTGGAGACAGTGAGATTGCTCACTTGACCAGACAGACAGGCTGGAAAGGTGAGGAGAAGGAGTTGTGCTCCATGGCGAAGGAGCGCCTGGAGCTTTGCCTTGGGGTGGGTGGTGAGCCAGTTGGGAGCTAATGGGCAAGGACCAAAGGATAGACCAACATGGGTGACGCTGGGAAGATTTTAGCTTCAAGTGAAACAATAAGCAGCAGAAACTGCTGTAGAGGTCTTACTACTGGCAGGATTTTGGGCCTTGACAAGGTGAAACACTGGGAGAAAAGGCGGCAAGAGGACATCGGAAGAAAACTGTCCAAAAATCCCTGACGGATTCATCACATAAACTGTATGTTCATTGCTTGGCAGCTCTTAAGCAGAAATCTGCACTTCTCCACATCAGATTCAGAGCCCTAACAGCTGGAATTAGGATGCAGAAAGTACCAGAATAACCTTAAAATTTTACCCAGAGCAGGCAGCTGAAAGACATCCTGCAGGCTGTGCACATGCTTTTAGTCTACTGCTGTCTTCCCTTGTGATCTCAGAAAATTAATACAATTTCTTTGAGCCTTTTTGCCAACTGTAAGATGAGGATGACCAGCACATTCCTGTGTCACAAGCAGGATATGGGACAGCTGATTAGACTGTGCTTGTAAAAGACAGAAATTAGGATCCATGTGTTATATTGCAAAAGAAAGGCTCAGTTTCGTGTTCACCCTATGCTGACTTTGTTTCTCCGAATGCAGGAGTTCCCAACTGTAACCTTGGCTTATAGTGTGAGCAGGGAGTCACTCACTCTATGTTTGAGTGCCGGATTCGTTGTCTGAGGCAGCTCTAATAAACTGCAACTTGTGCGGACGGATGAAGTACAAATGAGTGGACCCTGGGGAGAATCCATAGGAAAGCTGTAAGAGCAACGAGCAAACATGACCCCACTGAAGAGCTGAAAGAGCTGGAGGTGCCTAGTGAAGGGAAGATGAGAGGCGAAGCATACGTTTTGAAATGCAGGAACGGTTACTGTGGAAAGGAAGGAGAGAAGCTTTTTTTTCTGTGTTAATGTGATTAATGCTTAAACTGTAGCAAGGAAGGAATAGCTTGAATCGGGAGAAATATGGTGTGCCATTTTCTACCTACACAATTATTTATAGTGGAGTGATTATGTGTTGAAAATCGGGGTAGCTGTACTCTCTTTCAGGCTCTTACAGGGGATTATGATCCAGTGGCTGCAGCCCTGTGGTTCTTGATACTGGCCTTTCAGGTCTTGGACAGGTTTGCTCTATTACGGACAGTGATTCTTGTCCCACTTTTGCATGAACTGACCTTCTTGGGGTTTTATGAAATCAGATTTGGCTGTGCGCATTGGTACAAGGGATGAGACTCGGCCCAGTAGTGAGGAAGACACAGATATATAAACATCTGCATAAAAGAAATCCAGATTCAGTTCGTCTGGTAGGCTCTAAGCCACCTGAATTATCTCAGCCTTAGGCAGGACAAACCGCATGGTGTCACCAGCGTGTGTTCTGGTGTACAGGTCCATGGACAGTGAGCAGAGCAACGGCTGTTCTCTCTGGTGTTTAAGATGAGGCCATGTAACTCCAACCCTCCGGTGCTGGACTGCTGAATTTGGCATACAGGGCATAGCTTTGTCTCTCCGTTTTTGTGAATTCCCTCATGGACTCTTTTCCTCTGCAGAATCACATTCTGGGAGGATTTCTGACCATCCCAGCTAGCAAAATAGATACTATTTTGTATCTGTTCCATATAAACTCTACCAGGTTTGAGTATATTCAGCAACTGGATTTGGCAGCTTGGAAGTCTCCCGACAAAAAATTCAAGATAGGGCAGAGTTTTGGCGTCCGGCGTTGGTGGATGAGGAACGTGGAGCCCAGCATGTCTCTGCAGCTGTTTATGTCTCTCCAGCTGTTTACGCTCCTGAGCTCTACTAACCTTTTTGCCCTGAATATTTTCTTCTTGAGGACCCAGCTCCCCTGGTTTGCACTGGGCCAAAGTTTTTCTCTGGCCAAAGCTTTAGTCCTAGGAGGGCAGAGCATTGTTCTCCTCGAAGGTGGCATCGGCGTCATGCCACTCGGCAGGGGGGTTGTCACCGTGTGAGGGCTTGTTCTGGCTTGAATTCTGCTATTCTGGTTCAGCAAAACAAATACCCTGAAACCCTCAGCTGCACAATGTTTTGATGAACTGTATTTGGCCTTCCTTTTTCTGGGCTGTCCTTTCATATTTTACATTTCTTTACATGTATTTAAAAACTAGGGTGGTTTGATCACTTAAGTTACTAGTAAGTGACAAAGCTCTGGTTTCTTTACCACTCCGGTACCAACCATTACAAATCAGAAATCATCGTTGTAACGTTCCTTACAGATTGAGTTAAATATGATGTGACTAGCAAGTACAGTGTTACTCGGTTAAATATTCAGATGATTCACATTTCCTTTCTGGCACCAATTAGGAAAATGCTGTAAGTTTTTTTGATTGAAAAAAGCACGGTTTGTTAAATACAATGGCTGCTTTATAAAAGCAACTGCGAGAGAATGTTGGGAATTAATTCAATGCAAAGCTAAAGTATTATTTATTTTTTAAAAATGGCAGGGAAAATGACCTGAGTAAGTATAAACTGGGTGGCCTGCATTTGATCTCTGACAGAATAGTTCTTTTTTTTTTTCCAGTTTGTGGGTGGAACAATACGGCTGATGTCAGCCCATCTAGTTGTGTGGAAATAGGTCTCAGCAAGCAAACCTCGTATTTTGGGGTGAGCTTGGAGGTCCAGTTGATAAAGGTCACTGAGGTATCTTTAACTACCGAAATATGTTTGATTTTTTCAGTCAGTACATCTTATTTAATTAATGAGATTACTACTAAAAATGAACAGAGGCCATATAAAATAAATTCTATTTGGCAGTAATCTCATCTTCTTTTGGAGAGGTATCGAGCAGGGGCCCAGCAGGAAGGTGCTAAGAGATCAATATTATTCCATAATCTTCCCATCACGGTACTTATTAGCACAAACTTTAAAGTATCTTTGATAAAGTATCCATGAACTATGCCGGAGACAGAAGGTGTCTTGTTTATCCAGAGGAATCTAGGTGGCTTGTTAAACTGGCGCAGGCAAACGTGCATTTTAAGGTGACCAAATCTGTGGTTTGTACATCTGAGAAAAAAACCCCAACAGGTCTACTCGCTGCAAGGGGGGTTGCGTCCGTAAAGCTGTAGTTTCAAGAAAAGAAAAAGTCATGGCAAGTCTGGTGAGTAACAAGGTAAATGAGACCGTTGTGTGCTGCTGTGGTAAAAGGGATAACTCGGTGGGAATGAAAAATGCCAGTCAGCATGATTTCGTGGAAAATATCTCTCCAGATAAACATAATCTTGTTTCGTGTCTGAGTTTACTTGAGTGGTGTCTATAAATATGTACGAGAAGAGAAGATCGCTTGTACCAGAGGGATTTTTATTTCCTAGGCCAAGATTTAATGAGATTTGTGCCTGGAAGACAAAACAAGCCTGATCAAACTAGGAAAAAAATAAAGAAGTTACTGTCACCACTTGAAGACTTTATGTGAGATATCTCAGTGAGATGTGCTGATCTGATCAGCTACCTCTTGTGTAACCTCAGAAGAGATGTGTAAAAATGGTGTGGTCTGTCCCATGCAGGAGGGTTGCAGTGGCTTTGACTCCTTCCCACTTCAAAAATCATCCGACTTCGCAATTCCAAGGTGAACTGTGTCACATGGGACGGTGCGATCCCTCACTCCTATAAATAGCTGGGGCTTCGTGCCGTGTGGGGTGGCTTTACTTTCTGTGGGCCTGGCACGATGGAGAAAGGAGAGTTGACTCCGTGGCGCCAGCTCTGTAAAATCTCCAACTTTGGGCTTCTGTGCAGGATCTGCCATTGCTGGAGGGGTGCGTTAGCCAGATGGTTCAGCCCCGGCAAGCTGTGGGGAAGGCATGCGTTTACAAGCCTGGAGTTCAGTATCCTGCTGGGATAGATGATCGTCTGCCTTTCGAGTTCCCGACAATATTCGGAATAAGCGCTGAGTTTGCATAGTGATCACGTTTGCAGAATCTGTTTGTTTCTAGAGATGCATTTTATTTTTCTGCGTTGAGTCTGAGTTTGGTAGATGATACGTTTTGTAACTCTCATGATGCGTAGAGCCGTGTGTACGTGCCACTCTGATTAGAAGGTGCAATAAATAGGTGTTTTTTAACGTGACTGGAAAGTATGTTCTAAATACACTGGGAAACAAATGTAAAATATAATAAATGTCAATCTTAGGATGCAGTTCACTTCAGAATACATTCATTTTCCCTTCTCACTGTTGATCTGTTGCAGGTGCTTTTTCTTGGGAGAAAAAAAAAGGCTTTTATTTATTCCCTCACCTATTTTGTCCTTTTCTTTCCCTAGTTACCCAGTGGGAGGCTCTTCCACGCCGCAGCTGTTATCTCAGATGCTATGTACATCTTTGGCGGCACAGTGGACAATAACATCAGAAGTGGAGAAATGTACCGGTTCCAGGTAATTCACTGATAAACGTACTCGAGCATCGACACCGATTCTGCGTGAATCCTTCTGGCTCTGTCTCTGGACGTGGCAGAGTTTCTGGTTTGGCTCACCGTCAGCTTGATGGCTTTCATTTCACAGCCTTCCTGCAGGCAGCCCTTGTATTTCAGATTCAGCTGACAAGGATTAGTGTATATCTTTAAAATCTTTTGAGAAATGTTATCTGGACAGATGTTTTGGTGAGGCCAAGCTCTCCAGTGCCCCAAAGTCCTAACAGAGATCATGGCAAGTTATTTTGACAAATTATTGGTAAGTGTGTTAGACAGTATTTGCCGGCATGTTTAACTGAAAATTGACGGTTCCTCCTCATGTACCGTCAGGTTCAGGGTTCCTGAGTCAGAGCATTTTGTGTTGAAGTTTTATCGTCGTGCAGCACTCCCGCTCCTGCCCCCTCCAGTCCCTGTGGGGATTTGAAATTTTAAATTTCAAGGTACTCACACCAGGTCAAATCCCCCCTACACTCAACTTCATTTTTATTGCATGGGACCCTCAGACAAGTCTTGCGAGCAGGTGAGCTCCTGGCTACCGAATCCTGCCATCTGCAAGTTGTGATGAGACACAGTTCTTCCATGTTACCCTGCGTTATCTTTCATTGCCCTCACCATAGAGGAAGCCCTTGCGCGTGTTTGGTTTGCTTCGTGTTTTCTGCTTTATATATTGCATTGAGGTCAAGTTAACAACGAAATCCAGTGATAGTATATGTAATGACGGTGCTTTGGGATACAGCCATTTGAAATGAATTCTGTCTTCTGTGGGTTTTTTATTTTTTTTTAGTTTTCTTGTTACCCTAAATGCACTCTGCATGAAGATTATGGAAGGCTGTGGGAAAACAGGCAGTTCAGTGACTTGGAGTTTGTTTTGGGAGAGGTGAGTAGAATTTATTGAAAAGGTGCCAACGGGGGTGTTACTGCCTGTGGAGCATGTTTGCTGGGAAAAAGCAAATGGTACAAAGGTTGTGCCAAAAACCCTGGGAATGAAGTTTTAAGGGCAGTGTCCCTGGTGAAAATGATGTCTGTCTGGTTCAGTAAGTTACACTAATCCAGACAAATTTCTAAAGCTGCAAAGGAGAGGAAACTTTTAAAATGGGAAGATCTGTGGGTGACTGAGACATAACCCAAATTCATCAGAGCACATTATATATAGTTGCAGTATGAAAATGATACTAACGACCTCTGTACTCCGAGGTCCCGACTGTCCTCTGGAAGGAGCAGGTCAGTGTTTGCAGATCCATGCAGATCCGTTTTTAATTACTGAAATAAAATAGAATGAAAAAAAGCAGCACAGGGGAATGATTCTCTAGGAATGAAAAAAAAATATAAAATTTAAAAAAGAACATGTTTTCTGAAGAAAAACATGAAAAAATTGAACTTACCTGCATTTCTTTTGCAAAAGTAAAAAGTTATAAAACACTTCGCAGAGGTCACTTAACAGATCCTCAACAGCAGATGAAGCAGGTTATGAAGAACAATAGCAAAAAAACAAATACTGTTGTTTTGAAAAGAGAAAATTAAACCAAAAGTCAGATGCAACACTAAGAAGCAATATTGTGATGCTGAACCTACGCAACAGCTTCCACTCAGTGAATGGAACAAAGACTCTTTCCAAATGGTGTTTGCTATTAACCTCTGGGAGAAACAGGTCTAGAATTTCATCTGGATGTGCAGAGCAGATGCAGGGTTGCCTTTGATTCTAACTTAAACTAAATGTATAGTAACCTGGAGTTCAGCCCAGGTTTCTATGACTTCTGCCATCTGCCGTCACCATGTGGTTTGGGAATAAAAGTGTAATATGTGTTACTCCTTTGCCTTTGATAGAAGGAAGAACGAGTCCGAGGGCACACTGCGATTGTTACAGCTCGCTGCAAGTGGCTGAAAAAGAAAATCATACAGGCAAGGGAGAGGTTGAAGCAGGTGAGTGTTTTAGAAAAGTAATCCTGTGGCAAAGTAATGCTTATTCTGCCCAATTCTGGAAATAAGGTTGCCGGGAAGAAATTAGTATCTGCTGAGACAGATGTAGGACCGGAGCAGCATCTGATGCTAAGGTGCTCTTGAGCACGTAAAATAAAGAGGATAATTAGTATAAACATAGGCTGCTGGATGTGTATCAGGGCAGGCGAGGAGTGTAACATGGAGGAGCCGAAGTTAATCCAGTGACCTGGATTTGGTGTTACGGCTCCTGGGAGCTCTCGTAGCTGTCTAAGTTTTAATCTCGTGGAATACCCCTGGGAAGGAGCGCGCACCCTTCACTCTGGGGAGGGAAGAAGCTGCATGACATCGGGAATGGGCTGCAAGATTAGACAGATTAGGGAGAAGGCAGTGTTAAGGTTTTGAGGCTGGCTCTGGTCCCTTTACCTTAGTATTTCCTGATTATTTCCCAGAGTTGAGGGTCTAGTGCCTCTGGTTCATTGTCTTTTAATTTTAACTACTTACAGCTTTTCGGCAGCAAACATTTTATTGTTCTTGAGGAAGTGGTAGCACACAACCTGCAGTAAGACTTACAGATGCCTCATTGTACCTTGGTTAATTGCTTTGCCACTGCACAATCCTCCATCTTCACTGGGAGAAGCTGTAGAGAAAGGCTGTCAAAAGTGAAATTTGAAAGTAACAGAGTGGGCTTAAAATACTTCTGCGCAGCTCTTTGAGCTCTGACTTTGCAAGGCAGGGGTCTGTGGAACCTGCTCCTACATCTTCCTTCTCCAAGGAGAAATGCCGCTCCTGCTGAGGGCAGAAACGTGAGCTCAGTGGAATTCATTCCTCCCTTTTTCTGAGGTGCTGCTTTTGAGCCTTGTCCAGGAGCTCACGTTTGTTCTGATCCAGGTTTGTCACAGGATATGGAACAGTAAGTCTAAAACATATGAATTCCTTGGTATCTTCAAGATAATCTTGAAGGTAAAGAGATCTTGGATCTTGCAGAGTGCGCAGTCATGAGAAGGATCTTTCCTGTGGTTTGATAGTCATGTGTGTGAGCTGATGCAGCCTTGTTTCCATGTATGTTTTTTCTGTTTCGTTAGAAATCGAAGCAAGATATTGAAGATGAGGGACATGCAACGTGTCAGAAGGATGGGATTGGTGGGAATGTCAAGTTGTGCCGCCTGCAGCCGCTGCTGGAAGTGCCCATCAGAGAGGCTGAGGCGCAACCCTTCGAGGTGCTCATGCAGTTTCTGTATACAGATAAAATAAAATACCCTCGCAAAGGTAGGACAGCAGGGTAAAAAACATACTAGGAACTGGGGAGCAAACATTTATTTTTATACAGAGCAGGATTGAGCATTTGCAGGTGATCAGTCCTGTTCTAAGTACTTAATTACTTACCTGAAATAAAAAAATCAGCAGATTTCTATCAAAGTGTACTAACAGTGCTTTGTTTTTACCTAATTCTTTTCAAACATCAAGGAAAAGCAGGTTCTTGATCTTTCCCAAAGATGTAAAAAAAAAACCCCAACCAACCAACCAACAAAAAATTTCATAGTATTTTGAACATTACAGCAGCCTGCCTGGAAGGACCATTTTCCCCAGTTGGCTTATTTCCTTTTTCTGGTATTGTTTTGATCCGTTACAAACTGAGCCCACACAGAAAGGGAGAGCAAGCCAGTAGTTATCATCCCTTCAAAATGCCAATCCAAAGGAATGCCTCAAGAAAGGAAAAATCCATTTCATGCATTCATTGAAGATCCCCGAGTTAAAACCACTTGCAGGCTGGGAGGTAATAGCCAGAGATCTCTCAGCTCCCCCACAGCAAATCTAACTCACGGCCGTGTTTGAGGGATGAGGTCTGTCGGGCTGCGGGAGTCAGACTGGATTCCCAAGGGGAACTCCAGCTGGTGGGGCTGGGGAAGCCGCAGCCACGTGGCGCAGTCCAGTTAAGTGAGGTTCATCGATCCTAACGCTGGAAGCTTCACTTCATTTTCAGTCCAGGATCTTTTCTTTCTGTAGAAGGTAACTCTCAGGAAAAGAACGATTTGTATGCAGTCCCGAGGCTTTCCCTGTGAGTTGGCCTGTTTGAGAGCAAGTCTAATTAGTGGGGATGAGGGAACTTTCTCATTAGTGTCTGCTGACATTGCCAGGTCCTGCTGTCAGCCGGTTCACTGATCCTCAGCACGTTCGCTGCAGGACAGGATCACACCAAGGGAAGGGTTATCACGCTGAGCTCTTCCCTTTGTTCCAGGCTTCCCAGGCAGCCTGCTGCCCTCCCCCAGCCCGTCAAACGGTCTCCTTGTGCTTACCTTTCTGCTGGGATCCTCCAGTGGCCCTGTCCCGACCATTTGTATTCCTAGCCGTTCCTCTCAGTTCAGAGAGCAGCACCCTGGGGATCCATCTGGAGGCTGAGCTAATGGAATTGGGCATGCTTATCAAATGGGATTTTCCAATTAGACACAGGGAAGGCATGTGACATGCAAGAAGGCTTTTCTCTATCAAAAAGTAGTTACAGCAGATGGCCAGAGATCTCCTGTGAGGAAAGCAAAGGCTATGGAGGATTATTCCTTGAGTTGGTGTCCCAGTAGCCCCAGTAGCAATGGCCTCTGAGGGTCCCTGCTGCCCTTCAGCCCTCTCTTCTAGGCCAGCCTCAGACCTGGACACGCACGAGCACAGAGTGCCTTCATTCGGGTCCGTCAGAATCAGGGAGCTGATTGCTAATGCTGCATAAAACCCGAGGACTTCAGCTGAGCACTTTGGGAAACTGGGCTGCCGGCTTCGGAGCTTGTCAGTGTTTTTAGAGACTTCGCTTTCTTTTGAGGATTTTAAAAAATTGTGATCTAGATTTGTCAAAAATCTTTGTCCAAAAATATTTTGGGGTGTCTCTCTCATGCCACAATTTTGAAACTCCTTTTTTTAGTATCAATTCGTATTTTGTCTAACCATCAATGGAGGGTTTTTTCTCCATAAAAATACTCCAGTCGGTGCCCATTCTACCATTCCGAATGCTCAGGTTGATGTAGAAAGAAATACTTTGAGAAGCGTTCCTCTTTTTGTTCTGTGAGCTCAGCAGCATTTTTATCTCTTGTCATTTCAGGTCATGTGCAGGATGTGTTGCTCATTATGGATGTATACAAACTGGCCTTAAACTTCAAGCTCTCTCGACTGGAACAGCTCTGCCTTCAATATATTGAAGCATCCGTAGATCTGCAGAACGTGCTCATTGTGTGTGAAAATGCTAACAAGCTTCAGCTGGATCAGCTAAAGGTAACCACATTTTGCATACAAAGTAACTGATAAGAAATTTAAAAAAAAAAATTTATGTAATTAATGTTTTGCAAAAGCTGCCAGCTTTTGAAAATTCAGTTCTTTCCTATAGTTACAGTTGCTTGAGTACACGTTAGTGTGGATTGTCCTGCAGTTGCTTGTGAATATTATGTAGGTTTTTATTACGAAGCGTTTGATGTTTTTTGCATATCTGTAGGATGTGAAGGGCAGCGTGACTTTGGCTCTTCATCAGTTCACTCTCACTGCAGCAAGATAGAAACTGTGCATTTTCTGGTCCCACTGTTTTATACAGAGACTGCAAACAGGTTCTTTCACCTGGCCTGATGAAAAAACAAAGTTCTGTTCTCGTGCCTTTGATCTGAAAAACACTCTATTGAAAAATGAAATGTGTCTGCGATTCTCTGTCTCTGTGGAGTGGGTCAAGGGCTTTTAGGCATTTGCTGAAAGTCAGGACAGAGTCGATACCCCCCAGCCTTCAGGCCATGATTTGCTGTGATGGTCTGGTTCCCACCAACAGTGGCCAGAGCCCATTCTGCTTAAAGCTGCAGAGAAGGAGCTCCTCCACCCCAGTCCAAGAATCAGCGCAGGATCATGCAATGCCTCTTTGAGCAGCCTGTGCACCTCAGTTGGCCGTATCGCTGGTGGTTGCAAGCAGAGTGAGTCTACAGGAACCAGTATGCACCAGCGCTTCCTCAGGCATACTTTGTGCCCTGGGTTTGGGCAAAGGAAAGCCATCCAGGAGGACAGCAGCGCAGTCAGCAGCAAGTATGTAAATGCTGGCACAGCCTTTAGCGCGCAGGACCACGATGCCATTAGCTGCCCAGAAGCTCAAGCCAGTATCTCAGTGCTGGTGGATCTAGTGCCAATAGTTTCAGATCAGCCAGCTCCCTCCGCCTGCCTTAGCTGCCAGCAGGGTGACAGGGGCTCTTCCACACAACTCCGTGTGCTCAGGATCACCTTGGGTTGGCACCCTGTCTTCTCAAGCGCGGGTTAGTCCTCATGGGTCGGTGCCATCTGCAGAAGGCTGCTCTTTCTGGCATCCTAGTCGTTGTTTAAAACATTTTACAGATGGGTCCTGGACAGATCCCTTTGGATCCCAGGTGAAGTAACTTGGCAGAAGATGGACAGTAGTAATTATTCTTTGGGTGAATTTTCTACTCCCCTTATGGTGAGGTGCTATAGATAATATTTTTTGCTTATTAAATTGTCCTGAGGGAAAGCCTTGGTTTGCACTGGGAAAGGAAGTGCCGTTTTTTGTCCCTTCAACTGTTCAGTGTTAGATCTGGTCCGTTTGTCACCTTTCCACCGCCCTGATTTGCCTAGCAGGTTTGTCATACGAGAACCTACAAGAGCTCTTTCAGACTGTTCGCAGCCTTTACAGAAAAGGTTACGGCAAAGTCCACACGAGGAAATCCTGGAAACTATTTGTACCCTTAATGGATAGTGTTTAAGAGTTAAGAGCTCTTCACCCTTCTAATTTTTGGCATCTAATTGTATAAAGAATTATTATGAGATAGCAACCGACCTTAGTTAGCTTCGTGAGGTTTTTGGCATGTCCTGAGATTGCTGTTTTAGAAAGCTTCAGAGCAGCTGGATGGGAGACCGTTAATATTTTCCTTGTTATTATTTCTTAGCCAGGTTTTTCTAGATGCTTAGAACTGTCCTGAATTTCCTGTTCAAGCAGGAGCCTAAATGGTCACTTAGGTCATTGTTGGATAGTTCCAGCTGCAGGATCCACATGGAGGGTTGTAAGAAAAGGGTGACTGTTTACATGTGTAACACGGTAACATCTATGTGATGCTGTAGGATGACTTCATACAGTACGCTGTAATTTTTCCATTAATACTGTTTTTTATTTAAGGAACATTGCCTGAACTTTGTGGTGAAGGAGTCACATTTTAATCAGGTAATAATGATGAAGGAGTTTGAGCATCTTTCTTCATCGCTCATCGTGGAGATTGTACGGAGAAAACAGCAACCTCCTGTTCGAACGCATTCCGATCAGCCGCTTGACATCGGTAACTTTTATGTTTTATGAAGTAATTAGTTGTGTTGTTTTTGCATTGCTAATGGTTTGTTTAGTCTAGGAGACAGCCTAGGAAATAGAGCACTGCAGATCAGCGATTCGCCAGTTGGTGTAACTGTACTTAGGCTGTTTCCCAGACTAACACAGAGCATGCCGGTTCATTTTCTAGTGAGCTGCAACCGGAAGGGTAACCCCATCAAAATACATGAAAGGTCAGGTTAAACACGGTCATGTTCTTCTTGCAGTAAAACATCCTCATTCTGTTCAGAGAGAGACAAGGCAGAAGGACAGAGGGCTATAAAGAATGATTCAAGGAGAAGGCAGTGGACGTCCAGTTTAAGTGGACTAGAAGGTAACAAAGCGGGGGGGGGTTGCCTGCTCATAGCTTTTTGCTGAAGAAGGAGCGAGAGTGAGGAAAAAAAAGTTAATGGAAGAAAGGAAGAGAAGATAGGGAGAAGACTTTGAGAAGACAAATAACCTGCACTAATGGTCATGCCTTTAGTTTTCATTTTGTGGTTCTTCTGGAAGAAGATTTGATTTACAAATCTTTACGGAATTCATCAAGGACTGATTTGGGACTAGTCTTATTCAAGATTTTGTCACCCTAACACACAAAAAAAGGAATGTAATAATGAACGTCGCTGAGGCCCCAAAGTTCAGAGGCATTGCCAGTATTGATTTGGAATACTCCAAAAAAGAATGGGGACTGGTGAGAAAGGTGGAGCAGCCAGCCCTGGAAGGTCAAGAAGAAGCCTTTGGCTGGCGTTTGTCCCAGGGAGAAGAGGTGCGCCGGCTGGGAAGATGGCATAGCCAGCTTCTGTAGCCAGAGCTGGAACGGTGTGAGAGGCCCAAACATCGAAAAAAATCGAAAGGTCAACTTTGAAAATATGAGTGAATTTGACTCAGGTTTGAATGTGCTCTATTTCTCAGGTTTGAATGTGCTCTATTTCTCAGTTGTGTATTTTCAAAGGTTGATTAAAATGTTGGATAAAAGAAGCCTTTATTGGGGATTTGGGAAAGCTTTTCCATTAAGAGACAAAATTTTATATTCCTTGTGTTTGGAAATAATGAATAGAAAAGGGTGGGGGAAAATCAGATTTCTTTATTTACAGAGAACACCTTTCAGTGCGGCCACTGGCAGCGTTGGCTGTCAGCAGTTCGAAAGCAGAGCTGCCAGGTTTGTTCCTGGGATGGGCAGGGAGGGACTGGAACGGGGAAGGATGAAGCTCATTTTGCTCCAAGATGCTGAGGAAGGGCCTGCCTCCCGCTCACCCAAAGGAAAGAGGAGCAGGAGCTATTCCTCCGCCATGTATCCGTTTGATAGCACCTGGTCACCTGGACTATCACGTCTGTAACTGTTTCGCTGTTAACTTCCAGGAACATCTTTAATTCAGGACATGAAGGCTTACCTAGAAGGAGCTGGCACTGAATTCTGTGATATCATCCTTCTCTTAGACGGCCACCCCCGGCCAGCCCATAAAGCAATCCTGGCAGCCCGCTCCAGGTGAGTCGATGTTCACTAAAACTATAACCGAGATTGTGTGTGTAGAGTGTCGTGCTGCGCAGTCTGTGGGTCAGCTGGCTTTTTTTAGAAGACAGGGAGGAACTTCGTAAAGTGTGAGATGCAGCTTTGCTCAACGAGCCTTTAAGCAACAGAGTGATTAAATATTTTTTTCCAATTTGATACCCACCAGGGAAAGACAGGAGGAAATTAAAACTGTAGAGATTCTCTAGAGGATGTGTAAGAAGCTGCGCTGCAAGAGAAAGAATCTGTAAAATCACAGGAAGGGAAAAAGGGTGTAAAACATAAGGCGGTTTCAGTGAAGTCGAAAGCAAGAGATGTCCGTGGAGGTCAGAAAGAGTCTTCTGACAGTGAACATCCATTTTGGATCATGTGAAGTTGGATCTCTTCCTCACCTGCTGATATTTAAGACTGGATATGAATAAGCATAACAAAAAATGGTGCATAACAGAGACTAGATTGTTCCGTACTTTGTTGCAGAGGCAGGTACTCACCCTTCTGAAGAGGGGTTCTGCTCTTCCTCCTCGCTGCGTGGGTGGAGTGGGTTTGTCCTTCGCTTGTGTGTTCTCTGTATCTGTGCCTTTATGTTCTGCCAAACATTAGGTGCTCGCATAAAATCTCTGTTTCAAATACTGTCACAGTTTTTTTCCAGTCCCAGTAATAACATTCAGTATTAGTTACTGTGGTATTTTACCAGAAGCATTTCACAGCTCTTACAACAACCCCGTGTGATTGGCAGCCTGCAGATACCAAGGAAATTCATAATGCTTTAAGCTCTCTGCTGGGTCTTATGCAAATCAGATGAAAATCAAAGCACCATGTGTCCTATTTTTCAAGAAGCAGAGATAAATTTCAGGTAATGCTGATGGAAATTAGGGGGATTATATTTGGAGTTCTCTCACAGGCAGACATATGTGAAACACCAATTTAGCGGTATTTTTGCCCAGATTGTCACCTGAATCCACTTCTTTGGAAGCTGCAGTGATTCATAGCAGCCTTTGAGCAACACTGGGTTAAACCCTCTGTCTGCAGAATGTGTTACATCGGTTTTATTTCCTTTTCCAGTTACTTTGAAGCCATGTTCCGTTCCTTCATGCCAGAAGATGGGCAAGTGAATATTTCTATAGGTGAAATGGTTCCCAGCAAGCAAGCGTTTGAGTCTATGCTTAGATACATTTATTACGGAGAAGTAAACATGCCTCCTGAAGACTCCCTGTATCCTTAAATCTAAAGCGATTGGAGTATCTGTCTGAAGCGCACGTACGGCAGCTCACCTTCCCTTTGCCCTGGGTTGCCGGGCTCAGCCTGGGGGGGTTATTTGTCAGGATGGCATTGACAGGCACCGCATTTTAACTTCTGTCATTGATTTGTATTTACAATCAGCGCTGCTACCTTTGCTTTACGTTTCTTTTTCCTTAATGAGATTAACAGCTACCTCTTCGCTGCACCTTACTATTACGGCTTCTCCAACAACAGGCTGCAAGCCTATTGTAAGCAGAATCTAGAAATGAACGTCACAGTGGAGAACGTACTCCAGGTAATTGTCCCCAAGCAGCTTTAATTAGTCGCTTGACTTAGATACGGGAAAGCCAAAGAGTCTAGTCAAGTGGGTACCCCCAGTGCCAGGCTCACGGAGTCGCTTCCAAACGGACCTCGCTGAGGCTGCACAAACCCTTCTGATGACGGTGGCCCTGCGTGGGGAACACGTATGCGGGAGCGCGGCCTTCAGCAGCTTTGTTTCCGTACCTGCTTCTCGTGTCACTAGCGCTGCTGTGCTCAAGTGTTTAGCAGATACTGTTCAGCTGGCCAAGAGGATGTTACTCTTGAGCCCCTCGTTCCCCACTGCAGACCAGTGTTTCTAAAAGGCTTTTTAAGATGCACCACATCCTCAGCACTCAACTCGTTTGTACCAGGGCAAACAGTGATGTGCAGGTGCCGTTAATCTTGCTTTATCAGTAATGCTGACAGGACCTGGCAGTGAAGTAAACTGAGCTGACAAAGATATTCTGTGATAAGAAGGCCTACAAAGCCATCTACTGGGTAGGCAGACCGAACCCACCGCAGCACGAGCAGAGTCAGTTCGAGCATTAAGTGCTTTTGGCTCTTGCCCGTGCCAGTCTCACTGGGGCACTTCAGGGAACCTGGCTCTGAAACAGATCTGCAGTTTCCTCCCGATTATCTCCTGAGGACTCCATACGTGTTAAATCCAAAGCTTATTTTTGAACAGTTTAGAAAAGGTTCGGGTTTGTAGTGAAAAATGGAGCTGTTTCCCTAGCTCAGAGGAGTTACCTCCCCTGAGCCAGAACGGTGTTTGTGCCCTGTACCTCCAAGCCGTGCAGAAGATGACATCCTTGCCTTTGCCCTAGATTTTAGAGGCGGCTGACAAGACCCAGGCCCTGGACATGAAGAGGCACTGCCTGCACATCATCGTTCACCAGTTCACCAAGGTTGGTTGCATCTTTTCTGGGGCTTTTGAGAGCTGCTGTCCTCTGTCGCTGTCTTGGTTAAAGACACATTAATATAAGAACCCATTTCACTCTTTCTCACGTGAGACAGCCGAGAGCCGGCTGCGTGTCACTGACGGCCCGTGAGTCTATGTCTGCTAAGGCACACTTTTCACACTAAAAGTAAACGAAAGACTAGAACAGCCTGGTCTGGAAATGCGAAGACCTTCCAAAACAGAAGTTACACAGAATTGCCTCCATTTCCGCTTGGTCCAGCTGTTAATTGTGTGCCATTGTTGGGTTCTCACGTGTATTGCAAGATAAGTTCGTTATGTATTGAGAGCACAGATCTCTCCCGCTGGCGGTTACGAGTCTGCTGTCCATATTTCTCCTGAAGCATTCTCTGTTGTAGATGTTACATTGTCATGTGCTCAAAAGGCAAATCACCGTGTCCTGGCTGGGCTTCCCGTAGTTCCCATGTTCTGGTACATGGGCTGATGCATTAGTGATAGGGAGGGTCAGAGCCTGGTGTGCTGATATTCCTGTCCTCACTCGAGACAATAAGGGTATTGTCATGGAGTCGTTCCTGTGAGATACGATCCCTCCGTGAGAGTTTCCCAGCGTGTCACCAGTCCAACACACAACTTATTCGCATTGTTGAAATGGGTAGATAAATCATAGGAATTGGGATTTCTGGATGCTACGCACTTACTGATAATAATTCCCTAGTCTGCGTTCGAGTAGCTCGCTCTCTCTTGTGTATTTAAACTCGCAGTGCTGCCGCCGCTGCCCGTGGGGAAGGAAAGCCCTGCTAGGGCCAGCTCGTGCCTAGGGCTGAGACAGAGGGAGGCACTCGGGCGCTTCATTAAATGCCTAAGTTGCCCAAGCGTAGTGCCTTCTGCCTTCAGAAATATCTGAAAATGCATAAAAAGCTTTGAGAGCGGGGCCAGCATCCAGGAATCGCACTCCCAATGGAGAGTCGTCAGCGGGAGGTTACAGCCCCTGCCTTCATCTTCCCGGCTTTCTGCTGGCCTCGTGAACGCTGCGGAGTGGCCCAACTTCAGCAGGGGATGGGGAACGGCCCCACTGCGGGTCACAGGACGGCCTGCTGGTTGGGACATCTCCTGGGACTTGGGGTCAACGCGTTACGGTCCCGGAGAGCTGAAATCTCACGGTCTCAACTTCCCAGTGGAGGCCGCGGGAAGACAAACAGGTTGGCGCGATTCTCACCAGAACGTACTGGGGGGAAATGAGCATTGCGACATTTCCGAGAGAGAGATTTGCACTGAAGGGCGTTACTCGATCGTACTCCACTAACCAGGATATGTGGCAATGTTTTATATTTAAACTGTTGACTGTTAGAACGTTTTTGATGAAAATGTGGCTGGAAGACTGTCAAGCAGATGTGCACGAAGAAATCTTAATTATGCAATGTTTCTCTTTGGCCTGAGAGCCTGCAGTGTGTGATTTTTGGCCCGGCACTGGGCCGCTCGATGTGTGGCTGGGCACGAATGCTTGCCGCTCTGCTCCCTGGCGAGCCGCAGGCTCTGAAGGGTGATTTGTTGTAGCTGCGCAAGCCCGGTGGGTCGTGGAGGCTTAGGCAGGCCAGGTGCGTGGCCGTGGGGATCTCCTGGACTGTTACGGAGTTTCCCCCACAGTCGTGACGTTAATTGAAGAGCTGTTCCCAGAGGTTTGCTAGTTTGGGCAATGTGTTTTTAGGCTCTTGTGTGTCAGTATTGTGCAAAAACCCTAATAAAAGCACTGTTCTGAAGTGGTTTGTACTGACACCCCGATCTGTTCCTCCGCAGCGCGTGCCTCGGTGCCGGGGCAGGATTCCCACCGGCACTGGGGGGGTCTCGTTCCATCCCACTCCTCACCCACCCGTATTTGGGGGATATTACTTCAAGCACGCGTCCTGAGCTCTTTTTGAAAGCATACTCAGCCGTTTCCTTCCTAGGTTTCAAAAGATGCTTGGGATGTCTTTATCTTATCAGTCGAGCTTCTTGGAGTGAGGTGCTAGGTTTTATTAGATGAGTTAATCGCGGCTGGGTGAGTGGACAGGCGTTTAGGCAGAGTTCCGCCTCCCAGGCTGGGCTTGTACGTTACTAACTCCAGAACGAGGGGTACGGGCTCGTTCCTGCGAGGCTGTGGAGAAGGAAGGAATGTGCAGAGCTCCTTTTTGATAACAGTTGAGCTTCTGAAGAGCCTCAGAGCATAAAGTTTGGTGTAGATTCTCATCTCTCTGACGTGGCGGAGGTTTTTGTTGGCTAACGCTCCAGTGACGTGCATTGCCTGCGGGAAGCACACCAGCAGAACCAGCATGGGCACTGAGCACGACCGACCGCTCCTTGGGAGCACGCAGGAGCGAAGAGATCCGGGCCTGAGTCACGTCCTCAGTAGGAACGCACAGACTGCAGAGTTCAGGGCTGTGCTGGTGCCCGGCGTTGCTTTCAGGCGAGCGCTGAGTTGGCATCCATCAGCAGTAGAGTCGTCAATACAAGCAGTAATTACACGCCGTTCTCAGAGAGGCAGTGCTGGCGTCAGCATTTCTGCCGTCCTCCGTTCCCATCCCCTGCACGCAGCAGTCCGAGATCGGGTTGTAAGCGCAGGAAGTCGTGACTGGAGCCCCCGCGGCCCGTCCCCTGCAGCCCGGCTCCGCCACTGAGGTTTCGCGCCGTTCGTGCCCGGCCTTTGACTTGCGTGACCTGCCTGTTCCCCGTGGGTGGCAGGGGTGAAGCGGTGCTACATGGGCTATGATTTGGGGAGGGGTTTAATTTCTTTCTGTTTTTTTCTGTTCTGTTTTTCTTTTCCTTGAAGGTCTCCAAGTTGCCAAATCTCCGCTCCCTAAGTCAGCTGCTCCTTCTTGACATCATCGAGTCGTTAGCTAACCACATATCAGACAAGCAGTGCGCGGAGCTGGGCTCAGACATATGACATGCTTTGGTAACGGAACTTGTCATTTGTTCCTCAAAAAACCTAGCACTTTACGGCCGACTTTCTTTTTTACCATTCCACACTGAGCCGCTCGGTGTCTGGGCAGTACAGCAGGCGGCCCAGAGCAGCGCGGGCGGCTGACGTGCTCTCCCGGGGGTTTCCTTGCTTTCTTTGTACCTTTGTGGAGAAGGGCTTGGTCTCTGTTACACAAATGTAAAATTGAAACCGTTGCAGGAGGGAATTAATTCCACGTGGTTTTGGGAGTAGCTAAGTTCGGAATCAAGCCCATTATTACTTTTATACTGTAAAATAAAGCAGTCATGAGTAAGAGAGTCATTAATCCTTTGAAACACACTATTTAAAGAATACTATTTAAAGAACTCCAGCTGACACAGCCAGGGGCCGTAAGGGGAAGTCAGATGTAACAAAACTGGAAGCGGAGAGCTGGTGTTGGCACCAAGGCTCACCGTTGGACCAGGATGGAGTGACTTTTCGGAGAATCTCCGGGGTGTGGATTAAGATAAGCCCTTTTGCCACTGCCTGGATTGGTGGGCTGCAGGAAGTCCAGACCTGTGCTCTGCGGCAGGTCAGACGAGAAGATTACAGCTTCCTTTCTGACCATCGAATCCATTAATCCTTTCTCACTAAGGCTTTCTAAAGCAATTTATTAATAAAGAGTTAACATCTCCTGGCATTTTGTGATTGACTTTGCTTTCATTTTGGAAAAAATTAAGCAAAAAGAGCTGCGAGCTTGATGAAGGTCATTTTGTTAAAAATAAGTGTGCTACATCTTGTTACTAATTTTATGCTGAAGTGTCTTCGTTAGTGGTTGCCTTTGCAGGAAGGTGAATGGAGGCAGAGCGCCCTTCAGAAGCAGCTCCCGCTCCCTCCCGCTCGCAGCTCCCCAGCTCCAGGCCGTGCCGGACGCTTCCCGCGCTGCAGCGGGGAGAGGAGCTTTACGTCCCCCGGCTGCTGAACGGCGCAGCTTGGCTGGGCAGCGCCGGAGATCAGCTGGTCTTGGTGAACCATCTACAGACAAAACCGCTCCCCAGCCCGAGAGCCTCCAGCGCAGCCCCGAGGAGGGAGAGACACGGAAGCTGAGAATCCAACTCTCGTCCTGCAGCAGTTGGCAGAGGGGAAGGGGACAGCGCTGAGGTGGTGCTGCTCCCCGCTTGGCTGTTCGGAAGGGCAAGAGTTGGCTTGAGCTGGAGCAGTGGGAGGTCCCTCCTGGGACACGCAGCTGCCCAGACCCAGTGTTTCCACCCCGTAATTTTTAATTCAGGTGAGTGAAGTGTTCCTGGTGCAGTACGAGGTGTGAGCTCCTGCCTCAGTGTGCTGAGGGCGTCGCGGTCTGTGCCGTGAACGTGTCCTTTCAGTTAATCCAAGGGAAGGGCTTTAGGAGCCCTCGAGCTGTCTGCCGGCGGCTCAGGTGAGTCAGACCAGAGGTGGCAGATCCATCTGAGAGCCAAGGGCTCGTTTTCAACTGGAGGGATTGTCTCCGGATGCCTCATAGGTAATGAAGTCTCTTATCAGAGGGCGTGTTAATTGTACCAACAGTCCGCACGTTCCCTGGGAAGTGAGAAGAGCTGCAAATGCAGAAAGGTTTTACGCTGCAACTTGTAAGAATACTACAAGTTGTTATTTTCAGCAATGCTGAATCCACTAGAGGACACCCATTTCCCAAACATGTGCGGCCCCGTTCCCTCAGTAAGGAAGAACGGGCTGATTTCAACCATCCCGATTTCAACCGGGCCATAACCAGCCCCTTTGACTCCATTTTCTCAAACGATTTGGGGTTTGGGGCTTTCTCCTGAGCCCATCTGTGAGGAACCGCGCAGCCTCTGCACCCTCTGAGCCGGAGCACTGCGGGCATCTGTGCTTTGGAGGCAGTTTTGACTTAGTCCCATCTCTGGTGCCCGTAGGGCTTGCTGAGAGCTACGCTGCGTGGCTGGGGTGTATTGTCTGAAAAAATCACTGGTGCTGTTACATCGTCAGGATTTGCCCCTGGGCTGCTGTTGTGCCGGCAGCGTGCACCCCTGCGCGGGGGAGGCTGGGGACCTGCCCCTGGACAAGGCTGACCCCCTTCAGCCTGAGCTGCCCCCGTCCCTGCGGCGCATCCCCCCGCAGGGGGCAGGGGACGGGCCGGGGGAATGGGCCAACCTTCCCGTAGGATCCGGCGCATGCACAGCCCAAAGGCCGTGGTCCCTCCAGCCCCCCAGGGCACCCCTGCGGTTCCTGAGGGATGGCGGGACAGGAGGTCTGGCAGGAGCAGCGGGTGGTGGAGGAGCTGCCGCAGGCCTGGGGCTTCCTGAGGCCACTGGGTGTTGCTGTTGCCACCTCAGAGCATCCTTTTGAGCTGCTGGCCGCAGGGGCCTTTACGGCCAGCAGGTTCCCAGGGTTAGTGGTGTTAGTGCAGCCTTGGGGCAGTTTCATACTGGAATTTTGGGGAGTGTGCCATATTCCTGCATTTGAGAAGGCATAAGAGTGTGGCTGTCTGGCTTTGTCTTATTCCTACAGCCTCCACCCGACGTAGGCCACATCACCGGCTCCCTAAAGCCCTCATGTCCTGCTTTACTGGGAGTATTGGCCACACTCCGGCGTTGATCCCAGCAAACTGCAATGAGCCCCCTGCAGAGGACCAGCTCCCCTGGCCCTGCTGTGACAGCGTGGCAGGAGCTTGGCATGGACCGGCGCAGATCAGGCCCACGGTCACCTTCAGCTGCTCCAGCCCTGAAGCCACCAGGAGAAGGCACCAGCTTCCTAGAGCAACCGGCACATCCTGGACCAGGGCTGGCAGGGTCCCTCCTGGAACACCAGCCTGGTTCAGGGCAGGAGGAGCAGATCACACTAAGGCTGCCCTTGGGTCACTGGGAACGGGAAAAGCTCAGAAAGAGAAAAAAATTAGAAATTTTAATTCGGAAACATGTGCAGTGAGGAGAGAGGGCTGAGGTCCTGCCAGAGGGAAAGCCTGTGGAGGGCACGGAGCCCAGGCTGCACTAGGCCTCTGCCACCTCCAAGCCCAGGATCTTCTTGACGTAGTTCTGGACGTTGACGTGGAGTTGCGGAGCTGTAGCCGAGAAGGTCTCCATGGCCAGGGCCCGGGCTGCCTCCGACCCGCCCCACATGGCACGGTAGAGGGGCAGGGTGTACTTCTGCTTCCCCTGCGGAGAGAGCGACAGGGTTACACCCCAACCTCTGCCCCAGCTCCAGGGAGGTGAAGCCCCAGGAGCCCCACATCTCCCCAGGGCACACCACCTCCAGCAGCGCCCTGATCTTGGCCAGGGAGAGAGGCACAGGGCAGGGTGGAAAATGCCACTGTGGGCAACCCTTGGCTCTGCGGCACATGGAAAGGGGAGAAGCCTTTGACCTTGGAGAAGGAGTGGGCTTGTGCAAAGCTCTTGAAATTCAACAAAGGTCCTGCACATCCATCAGGGCAATCACCACTATCAGAACAGACTGGGGGATGAAGAGATGGAGAGAAGCCCTGCTGAGGACTTGGGGATACTGGTGGGTGACAAATTGGACATGAGTTGACAATGTGCACTCACAGCCCAGAAAGCCAGCCACATCCCGGGCTGCACAACAAGAACCGTGGCCATCGGGTGGAGGGAGGAGATTCTGCCCCTCTCCTCTGCTCTGGTGAGACCCCACCTGGAGTACTGTGTCCAGCTCTGGGGTCCCCAGTGCAAAACAGACATGGACCTGTTGGAGCAGAGCCAGAGGAGGCCACAGAAGTGGTTAGAGGGCTGGAACCCCTCTGCTGTGAGGACAGGCTGAGAGAGTTGGGGGGGGTCAGCCTGGAGAAGGCTCCAGGGAGACCTTACTGTGGCCTTTCCATGTATAAAGGGGGCTCGTGAGAAAGATGGAGAGAGACTTTACCAAGGCCTGCAGTGGCAGGACAAGGGGCAATGGTTTTAAACTGGAGGAGGGTAGGGGGAGACTGGACGTAAGGAAGAAATGTTGTATGACAAGGGTGGTGAGCCCCTGGCCCAGGCTGCCCAGAGAAGCTGTGGCTGCCCCATCCCTGGAGGGGTTCAAGGCCAGGTTGGATGGGGCTTGGAGCAACCTGGGCTGGTGGGAGGTGTCCCTGGCCCAGGGCAGGGGTGGGACTAGATCTTTGAAGGTCCCTTCCAAAGCAAACCATTCTCTGGGTCTATCAAGAGCAAGAGCCATCCCCTGGCCCTCTGGCACAGAACTTCAGGTGCCCATCTCTCACCCAATGGCGTGCCACCAAGCACAGCCACCGCCACTGAGGGACGAACCTGGCTGTGAAGGAAGTCCTTGACCTTGCCATACTCAGCCTCGAGGTTGTTCTTGAGGATGATCTGGCACCAGCGGAGTCGCAGCTCAGCGTTCTGGGCCTTGGAGATCTTCGGGTACATCTTGCTCAGCCTCTCCACATTGCCTGCGAGAGGGGGATCATCACCACCCCCATGGGGCCTGTGCTCCAAGGGGACCCTGTGAGCCCATCCTGGCTGTGCTGGAAATCCTCTGGGATCCTCCCGGACACAGACCAGCCCTGGGCCCCACAAGCATCCCAGCACCCCCAGCTCTGGGAGCAGCCCAGGCACTCGTTGGCTCCAGGCAGGAGGGTGCCCGTGTTGGGCTCCTGGGGCCAGGCAGCCCTGCAGGATGGGATGCCAGCACGAAGGTGGGGAGGTCCCTCAGCGCAAGGAGAGGTGAACACAGGGAGGCAACAGCCCAGCTGAGCCAGGCTGGGGACAGCAGGACTCCTCCCTGCTGCTGCATGTGTCCCATACATCTAGGGACGTGCTTCCCCTGGCTTTCCATCCCCCACCACACTGATCAAGGCTTCCCAGACACCAGGAACCACCCCGCTGGACCATAGTGGGGATGGGCTGATGGCCGTGCACCCACATGTCCCGCTGACATGTCCTTGTGTCTCTGGGTCAACTGACTGGACCAGAGTGCATCACCCTGTGTCTCCCCTGGGCACTGGAGCTCCGAGAGGTGACCTGGACCTCACCTTCGGGCAGCGGGGATTTCTGCAGGATCTTGTCCAAGAAGTAGACCAGCTGATACGTCCTCCAGGCTGTGATGTCCACAGCTTCAATCACCTCCACATTCAAGCTGTCAGCTGCCCAGAGCTCTGCCAGCTCCTCTGCCGGCTTCATCAGCTGCTCCCCCGGTGAGAGGTCGGGCAGGTAGGGGGGCCAGCCCGGCGTGTTCAGCCAGCGGTCGAACTCAAAGCCTGCAGCAAGGAAGGGAGGGAGAGCTGGGACCAGTATTCTGAATCCTGCACTGCTGCCCAGACATTACATCAGCCTTCTCCGAGGGCATCCCCAGCACCAGCAAACCTGCTCAGGAATGGCGACGAGCAGGGACTAACAGGGTGAGGCTGTTAAGCCACCCTGGGCTTGGCTTCTGCTTGTGTGGTAATAGCCCGGCTGCTGCCAGCGAGATGAGCCGGCTCCAGCATGGAATCTCTGCAGCAAGGCTGAGCTCAGCCTGGGGCACCGTCTGAGCCTGATCCCAGCGCTCACTGGTGGCTGTCGGCAAACACTCCTATCCTGATGCTAGAGACTCACCGGGCTCAGCTGGGAGGGGAAACCCCATGAAACAGCACCCGAGCAGAGCACGGACTGTATCCATATGGAAAAATTAGGCTGAGCAGACGCGCATCCGAGCCCAGGTTAGTGCCTGATCCTGGGCTGGCCAGTGCTGCGCTGCCTCCGTCAGAGCCAAAGCCGGTAGCAGCAGCAGCATCTCCAGAAAAAAACCGCAACCCAACATGCAGGAAGGTGCCGTGCTGACCTGGGATGGAGTCCACGCCTTTCTCCTTCAGCTCCGGGAAGTACTCCAGGAAGAAACCAAGGGCGTCATCCGCTGTGATGCTCTGGAACTTGAACTGGTTCACGTAGGCCTGCGGGGACGGCCGGGGCGTGATGCTGCACACACTCACCATCACCCCCAGCAGTGCTGCCAAGTCCTCCCCACGCTGCAGCTCATGAGACACCAGTGCTGCCCAGCCCACACGGGCCCCTGTTCCCCCCCGACGGGCTGGCACCCCCCCTGGTATGCCTTTGACCACCACCGCTGCCTGCAGCCAGCGTGAGGCCAAGCTCCACCTTCATCTCATTCCCCCACTTCCTACCTCCTCTTCCTCTCCCCAGCCACCCTCTCCAGCCTGTCCTTCCCAGGAATCCCACTGCGCTCTGGCCTCCCGCCATGCGGTTTTGTATGACTTGGCACCTCCACCTGGTACCTCCCTGTACCAACCTGGAGGAAGGCATCGAACTTGCTCTGGTCCCCCACGAGATGGGCCAGGTAGCTCACAAAGCAGTACCCCTTCTCGTAGGGCGTTTCGTTGTAGGTGTCATCCGGATTGACACCTAGAAAAAAGGAAAACCCTCAGGAATCATCTGCCCATCTGCAAAACAAAATGTCCCTCGCGTGTGCTGAGATTTCCACTTTCTGTGCTGGGTGCAAGTCTGCCACAGAATCATAGGGTTGGAAGGGACCTCTGGAGATCATCTAGTCCAACCCCCACCCGTCATGTCCCTCCTGGAGCCATCGCCTCACTCGGGTCCCACCACCAGCGCTGGTTTTACTGCAAGCCATGAAACACCCCAGCAGTAGGGCTTCCCCCGCCACACCACACCTCACTTGCCCCCACTCCCCCCGACCGCCTGCGGGAGGACACGGACACCCCACAGACCTGGCTCGATGACCACCCGCAGCTTGTTGAGCGGGTGGTCCTCCCCCGTGTTGTCCATGTGCTGGCGCAGGAGGGCCCTTCCCGTCGCAGCCTCCAGGCAAGTGTACGCCAAACCTGGGCAGAGACAAGCGGGAGGAATTCAGAGACCCCGACCAGACCCCTGTGCGCTTCAAGCACAATAGGCGCTGCTACTGGAGGAAGACAATGTTAGCTTACGAGCTGAGAGAGGAGGAAACCAATAAATACAATGTTAGGATGGTAGAGCTGTGGAGATGCATGGCAACCCAGCTCTCAGCAAGAGGATTTAGAGCCATTAAAATTTAACTGGATGCAGCAAATGGCGCTGTGAGCGCCTGAGCCGTTGGATGTGACTGTGTGCCCAGGGGAAGCTCCAGACTTCTGGTATTGGCTCCCCCCAGGGAGCTGCAGGAGCAAGAGGAAGGTGAGGCTGGACAAGATCGCTGCGCCCACGTCCCTGGCATGTGGCTGCGAGGGCTCCGTCCATCTCTCAGAGCAAAGGCCGTTTTGCTGCTAACACGGAACCCCGGAGTGTTGCAGGCTGCTGTTCTTCACCTCTTCTGAGACGCAGCGCAGGCTCCGGCGCAGCACGCAGCGCTCAGAGGGATGCGCTGAGCTGCAGCACACGGATCCCGAGACCCGCAGGGGTCTTGCCTGAAACAGCACAGCCGCACACAGGGACTCGGCACCCCACGGCTGGGCAAGGCCACGCACCATAGACCTCGGTGGAAATGCGCCTCTGGGCATACATGGTGAAGCCCTCGTTCAGCCAAAACTCGCCCCAGGTGGCGTTGGTGACCAGGTTGCCAAACCAGCTGTGGGAGATCTCGTGGATGATGACGTCTGCCAGGGAGCGGTCCCCGGCCAGCAGGCAGGGCGTCACAAAGGTGAGGCAGGGATTCTCCATCCCACCGAAGGGGAAGGAGGGCGGCATGAACAGGATGTCGTACCTGCCGGGAAGAGCAGGTGGCCGGCGTCAGACACACCTCCTCCTGTGACGTGGCTGGGGACAGAGGGATGCTCCCTCCCCGGCCCCAGGAAACAAAGCCCTTCGGGAAAAGGAGGGCCTCTGGTACCTGCCCCAGACATAAGGTCCAAAGAGCTTCTCTCCAACAGCCAGGAACTCCTCAATCACCCCATCGTACTCCTTCTTCGCAGCCTCGATCAGGCAGGGCTCGGCCCAGACACGGCTCCTGGCCGAGTGTGTAGAAGAGGAAGTTTTAACCATTAGTGGACTTTTACCCTATTGCTTCATCAGAGAAAAACTGCACGTGTTTATTCCACAGCAAAATACAAGCCTGCTGATAAAGAAAGCTAATGACACTGATATTGCAAACTGCAGTAATTTCTTTCCTTGTCTGAATGTCAAAGGGCTTTTATATGGCTACTGTGACAGCCAGGAACCCGAAAAAAAAACACCGGCCTTGGGACCCTCCATGAACAGGGACCTGCTGTTCTCATTCATGTGCACGGGGGAGAAAGGAGCAGAGCCAGGGACACCCTCGAAGGCGAGGGGACCCAGCACCGAGCCTCCTCCTCACTCAAGAGCAGGAAGCAGCCTCACTCGGCAGAGCCTGTGGTCGGATGATGCAGCACCACGTGCACAGCAGATGAGGAACTGACTGGGTCATGCTTATGGTTGGCGTCTCCGCGCCTGCCCGCTCTCCAGAGCCCAGCGATGCAGGCAGAGGCTGCAGGCAGCTGCCACGGGACAGCACAGCACGGAAGCTTCACCACGTAGCTCCCACAGCCAGGGCTTAACACTTGGGTCTCCTCCAGAGCCGCTTACCTTGGACCAATGTCAGCAGACACAATGTCCCCAACAGCCAGAGCAATCAGGTAGGAGGGGATCGGTTGGGACATCTTGAAGACGAAGGTGTTATCCTTCTGCTTCTCCCAGCTGGTGGCACTCATCACAGCCGTGAAACCCTCGGGGACCTGGACACGTAGATAAAAACACCTACTAGATCTGTAATGTACAGAGCAGGACTTCAGCTAACCCAGCTGGGGATGCCATGATGTCTGATGGCAAACACATCCCAGCATGATGAAGGTGGCTGGGTCCATGGGCACGGCAGGTTTTAGGGCGCAGAGCAGAACAGTAACGCCCTGAGGTCCAGCTCAGGATCGCAGCTGCACCCCTGCGACAGCATCGCTCGGCACTCAGGTTCAAACACTGATCGGGTGCAACACCAGCACACCCAGAGCAGCACTGCGAGGTGCCAGCGAGATAAAGAAACGCTGGAGTTGCAGGTGCTGAAAGGGCAGAGAATGCAGATCCTTCAGATGCTGGCTCTCCTCCCATTTCTTACACAACGACTCATTTTTCCTGTTCTCAAGCCGCAATAGAACCCATGGCCGATCCACCAGCCTGGGCTGAGCCCTGGGAGACTGATCCAGCCTCTCCTCTTCCAAACACGGGGCGAGCCCCTGCAGGGCTGTGGAGAATATGGTTTTCTCGGTACCGAGCATCGCACCATGGCTCTACAACAGCCGAGCCCTGCACTCATTCATCCAAGAGAACTCTGCTAAAGCTTTAAGGGCAGAAATTAGAGCAAGAGGCAAAATATTTAAATAAGTTTCAGCATCACCAGCTGATGCCACCACATGCCATTGGCATTGGCTTGGTGTCACAACAATAAGTGGCTTCCCTTGCCCGCAGCAGGCCGGCATGCTGGGGCAGCCCAGTGCCAGTGCCACTGCCTGACCACCTGCATGCAAGGAAGGAATTTAGTCTCATTATTGTACTAAAATCTGTGGACCAGCAGCTGCTCCTTCCATCCTGGACGCCCAGCAGCCCCAGCACCATAACCAGGAGCAGGTGTGGCCCGGTGTCACCCCCCTCCTCCTGCTGTGTCCCCAAAAACTTGGCTCGTCCTGATCGCCCTCCTGCTGCTACACACACCAAGAGCAGGCATCCTGCTGCCCTCAGACTGCTACGGGGAAAAAACAGGGTTTTCTGTGATCATTAGAGGAGTTACTTAAGACAAACGCAGCGGCACAAGGAGAGCAGGGAGGTTTAACACCAAGTTGGTCCCAACAGCCAATATTCTGGCATCAAGCAGCGAGTATCTCAGCCACCTCCCACTAGGAGAAAAGAGCTTTCAGCACGTGCACCTGCTCGCAAGTGGTGTCACCGAGCTCTTGCGGCTGGGGAGAAGCAAGAGGACTACTGGGGTCTGCTTGTATTCATCTAAAGATAAACATAAGAGAAAACTAGGAGTATAAATGAAGTATTTCTCACTGTCTTCTCTGCTGGGGCCTGCAGTGTGGCAAGCATCGCCTCCAACGTGCCAGTGCTGCACAGAGGGCTGGGCAGTGCTGATGATGCCCATGCCCCAATGTTTCGGTGCATCCTGCAAGGGAGCCGGCAGTTTCCCTGCCAGCAAACTTTGCAAACTCACCCCCATGTGCTCCTGGGGGCACCGCTTACCTGCACTGTGGCCGAGTACGTGCATTTGACCGAGGGGGTATCGAAGCAGGGGAAGAAGGACCTGTTGAGGACGGCCTGCCCTTGTGTGTACATGTAGGGCTTCTGCTTCCCCGCCGTCTGCTCAGGAGCGAGCCAGCACACCTGGGGAGGGAGGGGACAGACCCCGGGGTGAGGGGTGTCCCCAGCTCCTCACCCATGGGTGCTCTCTGCTGACGGAGTGGGGATTTCTCCCCTGGAGGGGTCTAGGCCCGCTCCTGTGTCACCCCTCAGCTGCCCCTATCCCTTCAGCTCCCCTCCCCATCCCCTCAGCTCCACCCCCGTTCCCTCAGCTCCCCGTCCCTTCAGCGCCCCGTCCCTTCAGCTCCACACACCCTCTCATCCCTTCAGCTCACCATCCCCTCAGTCCCCCCCCGTCCCCACAGCTCCCTGCCCATTCCCTCAGCTCCCCCTATCTCCTCAGCTCCCTCCCTGGCCCTCCAGCTCCCTGTTCCCTCAGCTCCCCCACGGCCCTTCAGCTCCGCGGCCCTTCAGCTCCCCCCCGACCTTCAGCTCCCCCCGTCCCCGGCTCACCCCAGGCCCCTCGCCCGCCTCATAGTCGATCTCCAGGCTGAGGAGCTGCCCGGCGCGCAGGGGCTGGGGCAGGTGGACGTGCAAGGCGCTGCCGTAGGTGGCGAAGGGCCGGCTCTCGACGCGCAGCGGCTGTGGGTCCCCGCCGTCCCCGGGCGTCCCGCGCAGCGCCGCGCGCCGCACGCGCAGGGTGGGGTGCGCGTCCAGCCGCAGCGCGGCCTCCCCCTCGCGCGCGCAGCGCAGCTCGAGCCGCGCCGTCCCGCGCAGCCGCCCCGCGCCCGCCGCCGCGAAGGCCACGCGCAGCTCCAGGTGCAGGTGCCGCAGCGACCAGGCGCGCGCGCTGCTGGCCGAGGCCACGTCCAGCCCCGCCGCCGCCATCGCCGCTGCCGGGGGGCGGGGCCGGCGCCGGGGACAGGCGGGACCGGGCACCGGGAGGGCGGGGCCAGGCCGGGGGCGGGGCCAGGGAGGGGGGCGGGGCCGGGGCGAGCCCAGGGCGGGGCGGGGCCGCGGGAGCCCGCCCGGAGGGGGCGGGGCCGGGAGGCGGAGCGGGGCGAGGGGCGGGGGATCCGCGGGGGGGCATCCATGGGTGGGAAAAACTGGGGCGGGGGGGGGGATCCGGCGGGATCCGGAGGCGGAGATCCATGGGGGGGGATCCGGGGGGAGGGGGATCCGGGAAGGAAGGAACATGGGGGGTTGGTCCGGGCGATCCATGGGGGGGCGGGAAACACGGGGGAGGGGGAGATCCGGGGGGGGGAGATCGATGGGGGACATGCCGGGGGATCCCGGGCGGAGGGGATCCATGGGGGACATCCCGGGGGATCCCGGGCGGAGGGGATCCATGGGGGGGGTATGCATGGGGGGAGGATCCATGGGGGGGTCCGAGAGGAGCCATGGGGGGAGATCCAAGGCGGGGGGGAGGGGGGAATCCTTGGGGGGATCCGAGAGGATCCATAGGGGGACATCCGGGGGGGTAAACATGGGAGGGGTTGTCCCGGGGAATACGGCGTGGGGGGGGAAACCTACGGGAAGGAGATCCTTGGGGGGGCCACAGGGGGGGACCAATCGGGGGGGATCCAGGGGGAAGGTCGTGGACGGATATAGGGAGGGATCCATGGGGAGATCCATGGGTCAGAGGGGTCCATGGAAGGGGATCCATTAGGGGAGGATCTGGGGCGGGATCCGGGGAGGATCTGGGAGGGGAAGTGATTGGGGGGGGCTCTATAGGAGGAATGCCTAGAGGGGGGTCCATCCAGGGGGGTGTCAATGGGGGAGTCCCTGTCGGGATCCATGGGGAGGGAGGGGATCCGGAGGAGAGTTCCGGGGGGGGGGGGGTGTCCGTGGGGAGATCCGGGGGTGGGGGGTGGGGGATTTAGGGTCTATGAGGGGATCTAGTGGGGAAGCCATGGGTCAGGGGGGATCCATGCGGAACCGGGGGGGGGGATCCGGGGGTGGGGGGTGTCCATGGGGCAGGGGGATCCCTGGGGGACCCGGGGGGGAGTGTCCGTGGGGGATCCCCGGCTCAAGCTTCGCCGCCGGCTCCAGGCGCCGCGTCCCGGCACCCGAGAGCGGCACCGGGGGCGGGGGGGGGCCGAGGCCGGGCGGGGCCTCCCCGGAGGGACCGAGCGGGGCAGGGGCGGCCCCGCACCCGCCTTTCCGTGCCGGGGGACGGGGGACCGGGGGACCGGGAGCCGGGGGCGGGCACCCCCGGGCGGCCGGAGCGGCGGGGCCGGGCACGGGCCTGCGCGACTCCTCCCCCGGCCCGGCGCGGGGTCCCTCGGTCGCTCCGTCAGTCCGCGACCGGCGGCGGCACCGGGCGCTGCCCGGGGCGGGACGGGGCGCAGCGAGCGGTGAGTGCGGCGGCAGCCGCCGGGCTCTGCCCCGCGGGGGCTCCGGGGCGGGGGGGACATCCCGGGGGGACCGGGGGCGGGCGGCGGGACGGGGACACACGGGGACACACGGCCGGGGACCGGGGGTGATGTGGGACATCCTGCGGGGACCGGCGGTGACAGAGGGGACATGCTGGTGGGGATCGCTGGTGCCGGGTTTCCCCGTCGGGGACCGGAGAGACACGGGGGACAGCCCGCTGGGGACGGCAGATGATGGGGGGCACCCCGCTGGGCACCGAGGTGCTGTGGTCATGCTGCGGGGACCAGCGGTGACACGGGGGACACCCTGGCGGGGACTGGGGGTGACAGGCAGCGGCTGTGGGGGTTGGCGCCACCTGACGCTTGGGGCAGCCCCTCCGTGTCCCCTCCCCTGTGCCCCCCAATGTCCCCAACTCTCCGCGGGGACCCTGTTTCAGCAGTGGGAGCCGCAGCGGGGGTGGCCCCAGGAGAAGTGTGTCCGGGCTGACAACGCTGTCCCACCGTGTCCCAGTGCCCCCCAATGTCCCCCAGACACCCCCGTCCCCATGGGGGGGCTGCGGGAAGCCTCTGCGGTGCTGGAGGCCGGTGCCGGTGCTGGCAGCTCCTGCCTTGTGTCCCCAAACCAGCCCCGGGGAGGGCAGCAGTGCCCACAAAGGGTGACCGGGGGCAGGGTGGGGGGAAACTGAGGCACAGGGGCTGCTGAAATGGGTGGTGGTTCTCCAGAGAGCTGGCCTGGGGTGGGACAACGTGCGTCATGCTGCCCCACAGCCCCTTTCCACAGGCAGAGCAGGTCGGTGCCAGCAGCCTGTGGTGTCTGCCCTCATTTCGGGCACAGGAAGGTGCTAGGGGGCCACAGGCACCCATGGGTGGTCCCTGGATGGGTGCCCAGGGCCGTGCAGCTCCAGATGCTCCAGCGTGGGGACAGCAGGGAGGGCAGGGGGGACTTCGGCTTTCTTTAAAATGCTGGTTTCACTGACAGCAAAGGGGCCGGGGACCTGGTGGCTTCTCCCTGCTGGGTGCTCGGCCACCCCAGGGATGCTCCCCCACCCCGGGGATGCTCGGCCACCGTGACTGGGGTGTCTGGGGTGGCCGAGCATCCCCGGGGTGGTGGAGCATCCTCAGGCCCTGTGCGGGATGGCTCCCGTGAAGCCGGTGGTGTTGCAGCCCAGCTTCACCCGGCACTGCAGCCAAACCGGGTTGGCACGGCACACGGGGAAAAATTAAAGGTGACTTTGGCACGGGCCGTGTCCCCCATGGGACATTAATGTGCCGTCACCCCGTGGTGAAGTGTGCGTGCACCAGGGCTCCTGTTTTCCCGGATTGCACCTAGGAAAAAAACAACTGGGAGAAGAGCCAGGGAGCCTGGGTGTGCTGGGCTGCCGATCCCGCAGCCGTCCTTGCCGGATGCCCCTGCCCAGCCTGAAGTGGGCAAGTGCGTGCCCCCGCGCAGGCAGGGTTTACCCACGGCTGCCGGGGCGCTGCCCGCGCTCCCCAGGGCTTTGCCGTAGCTGCTCACTCCATCATCCCCGGTGCCAGAGAGTGTCCGGGTGCTCCCAAGGGGGTCACAGGGATGGGGGGAGCCCCCCATTCAGCCCTCCCCCACAGGGTGTGTTTGTGTCCGTGCTGTTGTAAGGTGGGGTTGGACCCCCCCAGTTTTGCAGCCGGGGAAGCTGAGTCAGGAAATCCCGGCTGGCCCGGCCGGATCCTGGCTGAGTCATTTTGCAGCGCTGAGTAACTGCCCAAGCCGTGCCGTGGGGGTGCAGGGCTGCCCGCCGCCCCCACGGGTGGGCAAGGGCTGCCTGCTCTGCCCGCACACGCCCCCGTCAGCTCCCCGTGGCCCTGGCATCATCGCGCGAGCGCACCGCCTCCTCGCCCTCCTCGCCCTGCCAGCCCCCTGCCTCAGTTTCCCCCCGTGTTTTCCTGTGGGTTTCCCTCCTGCCAGGGACTGGATGGGGCAAAAAGCCGGTGGGATGTTGGGTATGGGCTGGATCCGGCCCCGCAGCACATCCCCAGCACAGCTCCTGAGGGGCCAGGGTGGGTCTGAACTGGGGGAGACGGGGTGGGATGGGGACCGTGGGGCGGAGTGATCTGGTGTTGGTTGGGAGGGGAATGACGTCCCCGAGGCAGGATTTGGGCCTCCTCCTTCTGCTAAGGGGGTCCCCAGGCTGAGTCTTGGGGTGTGGGGAAGGGGTCGAGGTCAGGGAAAGGGATGGGATGGGGACGAGGACTGGGATGGGATGGGAATGGGGACAGGGATGGGGGTAGGATAGGGATGGGGACGGAGACGGGGATGGGGACAGGGAGGGGGATGGGGATGGGAACAGGGATGGGGATGGGGCTGGATCAGGGCTCGGGGTGCAAGTGGGGACGCTGCGGGCGATCCGGCCGGCCTCGCTGGCAGCAGGTTATAAATAACCCGCCGAGACACGAGGTTTTTTCCTGCCGCCCCCCCACGCTGCAGCCCCACGGACAGGAAAAAGGTGTTTCCGGCTGCGGACGGGAGCGGGGCCCCGGCCCGGAGCGGGGGATGCAGGGCCTGGGCCAGGGGCAGACGGGCCGGGGGGGCAGGTGACTCCCCCAGGCTGGTACTCGGGGTGCAGCCGCTGAGCCTGGGGCTGTCCAGAGCCCTGACACCCGCTGGGCCACCGCAGCCCCCGGGGCCCCCGGCTGGGCTGGCTGCTGGAGCCCCCGGCCGAGCCACCGACCCACCGTTGGGCCTGACCGGAGCCGTCGTGGGGATGGGACGTGATGCCACCAGGCTTGGGCTCCCCGTCCGGTCCCCAGCGCCACCAGGCTCAGGCACCTGACAGGCGCGTACCCTGGGTCCATGTTCCTCCTTCCTGGCTGGACCAGGATCCATGTGGAGCTGGGAGAGCTGGAGCTGGTGCTGTGGGGACCCTAGCCATGGCCGTGACCCTCGCAGAGCCATTTGTGCTCACTGACCCAGTGGGACATGTCCCCTCAACTGCACTCGCTCCCTGGGGGTTCTGACGAGCTCCAGCGCCAGCAAAGTGAGAGGGGGACATCAGCCTGGGCTGGAGACATTGGCCTGGGATGGGGATACCAGCGCAGGATGGGGACACCAGCATGGGATGGGGACATCAGCCTGGGATGGGGACACCAGTATGGGATGGGAGTCCTCAGCATCTGTTCTCATGACCCCCCTCCACCATACTGCTGGCAAATGGGTGACAGTCCCCATCACCTGGCTGGGGTGACACTGGGGACAGCACCCTCTGGGCTCTCACAGCCCTTTGTGCCCCATGCAGGGAGAAATCAGGCGGTGACGGTGTTGGGTCCCCAGGGACGGGGCAGCTGGGACTACGCTGGCTCTGCCTGCCACCCCGCGTGTCCCCAGGGAAACCTCAGCTCACGTCACCAGCCTGTCCCCTCTGGGCAGGGTCAGTCCCCAAGCCCTAACCAAACCCAGAGGAGTGCCAGCCCCCAGGAACACACTCTGGGGAGACGGGACCTGCCAGGGCAGTCGGTGGCTGCAGGCGGTGACGAGGCCAATGGCAGCACCTGGGGAAACTGAGGCACGGGCTGCAGGCAGATGGCAGTTTGCCAACACCCGTGGGTCCTGCTCGAACGCTTCCAGGTGACAGATCAGCCACCAACCTGTCCCAGTGGGCTCCGACGGCTTCCCCGGTGCATTTGCTGGCATGGCCTGAACCCTGCTCGTTAGCAAGAAACTTCTAACGAGCTTTGTGCCCGGCCATGCCGTGGGGTCTGGGCGGTGATATGGACATGGGGCACTGCTGCCGGATTAACTGGTTGGGAGGGGAATGGCCGGAGTGGGGGATGCTGGGGGGGAGAGGGGCTGGAGGAGCCCCCAGCACTTGGCATCCACCGCCACGGGAAGTGACAGTAAGTGGAGAAGGCAGGATTTTTGTTCACCGGGGGCAGATGTCCCGGCTGAGTGACGCGAGGAGGGGGTTGGAGATTTGCTCTGTCCCGGGGGGATGGGAGAGATGTGGGGGGCAAGAGCTGGGATGAAGCCACCTCTGGCTGTGGGATTGGTCTCCCCCGCGCTGCTCTGAGCTTGCCTGGTCAATGCCCATCCTAGTGCAGCCCCCGAACCACCTGCAGCATCATCGCTGTCCCCTGGGGCTATTTTGGGGGGCTCTGGGTCACCCCATCTCAGTGCTGGGTTCCCGTGAGCACCCGCAGTGGCTGCATGTCACTTCATTGCAGGGTCGCATCCTGCAAACCCCTTTCCCTGAAAGGTTTGGCAGCACGTCCCAATGCCACCCACCCTGGCTCCTGCCACCATGTAAACGTGGTGACACCATCCTCCGGCACCCACCAGTGCTTTGACCTGCTGTGATTTACACCGCGGCTCCCTCGTTTGGGGCCGGCCGCGGCCATGCCCCTGCTGCAGGAGCTGCCTTTCACGCCAGCTGTGCGCCAGGGCAGGATTTGGCCACGGAGGGGATGAAGCCATGAGCCCGGGTGCTGCCCTGCAGGCACCAGGGGTTGGGGTGCCCCAGGTTGTCCCATGGGAAGGGGACAGGTGGGGGCAAGCCACCCATCCCCAGAGCTGGCTGGGGCAGTGGGACTGGTGGCCTGGCATCCTCTCACCACCAGGATGTGGGAATTGGGCTCCGAAGGTCTCGGCTGTGCTGTGGGGAGCAGGTTTGGGGTGGGAGCCGGCACTTGAGTTAACACTTCCCAGTAGTTTCCCAGATTCCCTGGGTTCCCCCACTCCCACGGAGGAGCGGAGGTGGGAGCTGGAGGAGCCGGGTTTGTGCTTGTCCCCCATCCTCATCCTCGGCTCCCACCGGACACGGCCGCGGGGCCCATGCGGATGTGGCCGGGCGGCGTCACCTCCGGCAGCGGAAACTCCCCCTGCTCAGGGCCCAGCGATAAGTCCCGGCTTCTCCTCCACCCCTTCCCCATCTCCTCCCCTGCCCCTCGCCCCGCTGGGCTCTGCACCCGCCCGCGCTGCTGGCCCCCGGGAACTCGGCTTCCCGCCGGGGTGTCCATCCCAGGGGATATGCACCACGGGTGGGCGAGGGGGAGGGCAGGAGTGCTGCCAACCCTCGCGTGGGTCGCTTGCTGCAGGCAGGCGGGATGCTGGAGGGGTGCTGGAGGGGTGCTGGAGGGGTGCTGGAGGGGTGCTGGAGGGGTGCTCAATAGGTGCTGGAGGGATGCTCGGGCTCCCCTCTGGGAAAGCCAGGCACGCTCTGGGTGTGATGGACCCATGGCGGCTGCATTAGCTGCATCCCTTGGTGGTGGGAGGTTTAATTCCAGGTGTAAGAGGGTGGTGGGACCAGAGTTCTGGGGCTGCTGTGGAGGTACTGGGCGGGGGGGGGGGGCACTGCCAGCCCCTGCCCGTGTCTTCCAGCCACACACCTACATGTCAGTCCTCGGCTCTTTGGGGACATCAGCATCAGGGACACGCTTAGGGTTGTTCTGATAAACCCCAGGGATGGGGGGTAGAGGCTGGCAGCGGTGGCAGGGGGGGCAGCCTGCCTGCTCAAGCTCAGAGCCGGGACTGCTGCAACCCCCCCCCTCCCCCCCGCCCCGCAAGACCGGAGCAGGACGGTGTTTGCCAGCAGCCACCGCAGATTTGCAGCTCACTGGAAAATCCACTCATCCCATTAAGGGCTCCCCTGCGGCTTTTGCTTTCCATTGCAAACACCCGGTTGTCCCAAGGGAAACCCCTCGGGGTGCCACTGGGGCTCTCGGGGTGAACGCTGCCGGGAAGAGTCCTGGCTGCAAGGCCAGGGTCTGTTTATTGTGTGAGGGATTGTCAGGCTGAGGGGAGATCTCGTCCCGCTTGCCCAGGTAAGACCAGACAGGGTAGGTTTGCTTGTGGCGGGAATGGTCTGTACTGGTGGGACTGGGGGGCTCAGTTGGGAATCGGAGCCATGAGCTGACTTTTCCTCATGACTTTCATCACCCGAAGCAGTTTTGGCATCTAAAAATGAGCTTGGAGCTCAGCAGCGATGGCACATCAGCCCAAGCTCTGAGTCTCAGCTCTGGGGGTTCAAGCTCCCACTTTGGGCCGTGTTGTGCCCAACCCTTTGCTGTGTCCCCACCCACCCCACGCTCCCTGCAGTGTTTTTTAAATCCTTACCCTGCTTTGGGGGGAAAAAAAGACTTTTTTTGGGTAGCCCAAATACCCCACTGTGGGCTTGGAGAGCTGATTGTTGGATGGAGCCAGACAGGCAGCGAGCGTGTGTCAGCGAGCGCTGGGGATGCCGGGGATGCACCGCCTGGGAGGGGGGAAGACAAGCCCAGCTCCCCCCGACCATCCCACCGCACACGTACGTGTGCGAACGCGACGGCATCTGCTGAGTTAATGCATTTCGCAGCCCTGCCACGCAGCTGCCTCTCCCGTCAGCGAAGCCAAAACGCATCGGGGGCTTCCAGGTTTCAAGGGCTGAGGGCTGGGGGGGGTCGTTTCCGCACGGCGGCGGCGGCGGAGGCGGACGCAGACGCTGCGACATCTGCTCTTGCTCAAAAATCCCGGGAGCAAAGGGCCAGGCCCGTGATGCGGCAGGAACTTGGGGCTAAATAAATGATGCAATCGGCTTCAGGGAGTTTTGGCCCAGACAGAAGTTTATCCGAATGTCACCCATCCGAGTGCCTGCACCTGGGCTGCGGGACGGTTCCTGGCCAAGGGCTTGATCCAGCCAGGATGTGGCGGGGGGGATCCTCAGCCCCGTGGCAGCACTGAAGTTTTGGGGAGGTTTTGGGGAGGTTTTCAATCCCTTAGGAGATGCAATAGGAGATGTTGCTTTTTGGCCACAGTGCTGGATGCTGAAGGAACCCTGGGCTCTGCTGATGGCTTCATGCCTTTTCTTGTTGGGTGGCACGGGGGTAGCAGGGGAGCCACAGGGAGCGGGAGACCCCCAAGCACAACCCAAACCCTTCTCCCGGGTGGATCTTTGCCGCAGGACATTCAGCAGGGTGTCACCCCATGGCAGGGCAGCCCCACCTTGGTCCCCAAGGGTGCTGGAGACACTGGGGGATGACAGGCAGCGCTGCTGGGGGGACAGATGGCACCAGGCTCTGGACAGATGGGACCGGCCCCAGACAGGCAGCCGCAGGACGGAGGGGCCGAGTGACCCCGGAGGAGCTGAGCTGGCCCCCGGGGGACTTGCTCTGCTGGCCCCGGGCAGGCAGTGGTGGCCCAACGGGGACAGGCACCGCAGGTCAGGGACAGGCACCACGGGATGGAGGGGTAACACGGGCCGGGGGGTGACATCGGCTGGGGGGGGTGACACTGGCCAGGGGGGAGATGACACCGTCCGGGGAATGGATGACAGTGGCCCGGGGCGGGGGGGAGGGCGGCGAATACCGGCTCGGGGGGCTGGTATCAGCTGGAAAGGGCAGACATGGACTGGTGGATCGGTACCGGGTGGGGGGGTGACACCGGGCGGGGGGGCGGTACGGGGCGGAGGGGTGTGAGTGACACTGACCCAGGGGGGTGGCACAGGCTGGGAGGAGGGTACTGGGTCGGGGTCGGGGGTGACACAGCCCCGGGGGGCTGATACCGGCTGGGGGGGGTGACACGGGGCGGAGGGGGGGTGTGTGTGACACCGACGCGGGGCGGGGGGTGACATGGGCCGGGGGGCTAGTACCGGTGGGGGGACGACAGCGGCCCGGGGGGGGTGACACGGCCCGGGGGGGGTGACACGGCCCGGGGGGCCGGGGCCGCGGGCGGCGGGGCGGAGCTGTCCAGCACCGGCGCCTCCTGAACGTCCCCGGCGCGGCGGGGCCGCTGCGGCCCCCGCGGCCCCCGCCGTCCCCCGGCCCTGGCGGCTGCCCCGGCGGGTCGGGGCCGGGGGTCGGGGCGGGTTCCTCCGCCCCGAGCCGGCACCAGGCAGCCCCGATGTTCCCCCACGGGGGATCCAGCCCGGCGGGGGGACACCTCTGCCCCCAGCCCCCCGCGGGGTCCCCGGTTGCCCCGGCTGAGGGGGCATCATGCCCGCCGCGCTCAGGCTGCCTCAGTGACAGACCTGCGAGGTGGGGACGGGATGGTGGGACGCGGAAGGGCCATGGGGAAACCAGACATGTGGCCTGTGCCACAGGGAGCCGGGACAGCCCCAGACGCCACGGCCAGGAGAGGCCTTCGGCATGGGGGCTCCTTGCACAGACCCTTGCACAGGTCCCGGGGTCTGTCCCAGCCCTGGTGTGTCCATCCTCGTCCCCGCAGCAGGATTTGTGCCAGGCAGAGCCCAGCCTGGGCAGACTCCAGGCCCGACTTCACTGCTGCATACGGGGCTTTTGGTGGCAGAGGCTGCTGCAGTCAGTCCATCTGAGTCCTAAACTTTGCTCAGAGCAAGGTTTTATTCAAGTGGGTTAAATGCCTAATGGGATTGGTGTGGAGTGGCTAAAGCAGAGATTAGTGCTGTGGCTACGGGGCTGGGCATCTCTGCTCTGACAACAGGCAGTTTCTGCCCTTCTCCTCCCGCCCCAGCCCGCAGATCGTCTCTCAGCAGCTCCCAGAGCCCGCAGCATCATGCTGGGGGGAAACAGCCAGCCAGGGCAGGCAGAGCTGGGGCTACCGGGGCTCCTCTCCCACCCACTTGCCCCTCTGCCACCTGTACCCAGGAGATCCAACTGACTGTGCCCAGCCTGGGCCATCACCCGCCAGCATTGGCCACCACCGGCAATGCCACCACCGGCATTGGCCCTTTGGAGGGGCTGGGAGAGGGGACCAGTGGGACCTCCCTGGGGAAGGACCCAGCCCAGGGCCCCGGCATTGCGGGTGGTGGCAATGTCCCAAGCAGTGACACGGGTTGGTGGGCAGGCCGGGTCCTGGCCGGGGCACAGGGGCTGGAGGGATGGGGCTGGCGGCTGAATCGGCAGCTTGTTCTCCTCTGAAGGCTCCTTTCTGCCCCCGCTCCCTCTGTTTCTCTTAGGAAAGTTTTATGTCCCTTGTGTCACAAGGAGCCTTTTCTTTGTCATCCTTCCCGAGCGTGCCGGAGAGGAGGCCGCGCTGGAGCACAGCCATCCCTGAAGGCAGCCCAGGGCCGGATCCTGCGCAGGGCTGCGAGGGGCACGCGGCAGCTTCGAGGGGCAGCCGTGTCACGGCGCCAGGATCCGTCCCTTAGCACAGGCTCAGCTCCTCGGGCCGTTCACACCCTGGGGTTTGCCCCTGGGCTGCCCCCTCCCTCCTCCCCCTTAAAAATGGAGGATGCTTTGGAGCCCTGAGCATCTCTGCAGGGACATCTGGCACAGCCGGCTCTGCGGCAGCCCCCGGTGCTCTGTGCTGCCGGTCCCACAGGTGTCTCAAGAACGGTTCCCAATTTACAGAGCTGCTATGCAGCCTGGCACACCCCGGGAAGGATCTGTCCTCCTTAATTCCTAATTATCAGCCTAGTTTCAGCTCTCTCACCCCTAGCAGAGGCTGTGTCAGGATGGGGAAACTGAGGCACGGAGCGGCAGCAAGACGCCAGCAGAGGCTGAAGGGTTTAATACCTTTTTGCATCACTAAGTGTTCACGCTCAGACTCCTGCCACAATTATCCCAGGGGTGTTGGCAGAGTTTTACCCCCAGCAGGGATCCCTCAACTGCAAGCGATAAGAAAGAAGTTAATTTAATCTGCTTCGTAAAAGTCACCCCAAAATTCTTTGGGAGCCAAGTGAAACCCTTGCAGAGCTGTTAGCCATTCTTGTGAGACCACAGGAGAGCTGGAGGTTGGATCCTTCTGGGGCATCATGGAGGAGCCAGGGGTTTGGCCCTGTGGTGTAGCCCCAGGGCAGGGTCGGGAGCAGCGCAGCCCCCGTGGGGCCGGGAGGGCCAAGAGCCAGGGGGAGTGTCTGTTTCCAGCTCTCTCGGGGGATGGAGGGCTCCAGCACGGATCTGCTGCGCTGCTGGGGGTGCTCCAGTGACCCTTCACATGGGAAACGGGGACATGAAATGAGACTTGGGCTCCAGATCGCCGTATTAATTTCTGGCTGCTGAAATCGCACGTGTGAGATGCATTTGGACACCAGGCAGAGGAATTAGCTCAAGCTCCGAGCACAACAGATGCCTCTTTGAAAGAGATGCCCTCAGGGATGTGCTGGGTTGTGTTTGTCCTGGGATGAAGGACGCGGCTTGGCCAAGGCTGTTTCATTTCCCTTCAATACAAACACCCGTGTTTCTATGGATGGCATCATCTAAAGGGATCAGAAACCACCTCGTCTCTGGGCTTAAAAGTCTTTAATTCAGGGAAAACTTGAGTTTAGTGCTGGGGCAGTACATACTGGCCCGGCGCTCCAGACCTGAGCTCTGGAGGTAGCGGGGACGAGCATTCTCCCCCCGGCCGGGAGGCGAGAATCTCCGGCTGCCCGGGGAGGCTCAGCCCCGGCACCCAGGCAGGGCTCTGCCGCCCCAGCACTGCCGCGGCTTCTCCAGAGTATCCCCTGGTGCTATAATACCTCGTGCGTATTTGCTGCTTTCTACCACCACGGGACGCAACGATCCCAAGCTGGGTACTGGGGGTGGGGACGGGGCCCAACACCCACCTGGCGGCTGGAAGTTCCAAAATTAAATCATTGGGTGCAAATTTCTGGTGCTCATGTTACCTGCAGGGCAAGCGACAGCCGGTTCCCGAGTGCTGCTCCGGGGACATGGAGGCCCTGCAGCCGGGCTGCATTAAAGGAGAAAGTCGTTTCCCTTTCAAGCTAATTGCAAAGGAGCCGCCCATGTCTATCTAGGTCAAGCCGTAACCTGCTTTAGCCGGGTGAAGCGGTGGCGGGACACCAGCGTGACGCAGCGTGACACGGCGCTCGCCCACTCCCCTGCCACCGCGGCACGTGGGGCACATGCTGGGAGGGACCCGGTCCCCGGGGCAGAGTTTGGGTGGGGTGTAAATCAAACTGGAGGCAAAGGAAGAATTTGTTTGGAAGAAGAATGGGTTGAATCTCTCCCGGGAACGGTTTTAGTTTGTGCTCGCTAATAAAATAATGGGATGAGCAGAGGGCTGCTGGGCGCTGGGGCGGCTCCTCCTGGGGCTGAGGGGGGGAAATAGGAACTCGATGGGAGTTGCTTTGGTTTATCCCTTTGGTGGCATCCCTGGGTGCGGGTCCCCAGCCCGAGGGTCTGGCTGGTGCTACAGCCCCGGGGAGTGGGGCCACATCCACATCTGCCCTTGCCCAGCCCCGGGGAAGCCCCCAGTGTCTCCAAAGCAGGGTGAAGCCCGAGGAGGGGCCACCCACGTCCAGCGGGGTGTAGCGAAGCGATGGGCACCCTCGGACCCCCCGGGGCGTGTGCTGTGGGGAGGAGACGGTTCCCGGCAGGCATTGGCATCTCCTGGGAAACCTCAAGCCTGCGAGCACAAGAGGAGGATTGATTTTTTTGTGGCCAACGTGGCAGCTTTGGCATCTGCTGCAGCCGTGGCATCGCAGCCAAGTGGCCGCTGGTGGGCTCCGAGGGGAGAAATGGAAGTTGTGTCCACGAGAGGGAAATCCAAAGTGAATAGACTGGAAAAAAAAATATCTATAAAACCTGGTTACAGCCCCAATGCCACATGCCCAGTGGGCAGGCAGGGCTGGAGGGGTGTTGCACGCTGATGATGCTCAGAGGGTGCTGGTGAAGTGTAAAGCTAGATGAATTCTTTTTGCCTCTGAGTTGGTGGACGAGGAGCTGGGGACCAGCTTTATAGAGGCAGCGGCAGATGACGTGCCTCCGTGTTAGGACAAAACCCACCGGCGGCAGCCCCCGGGGCTGGAGATGTTTGTGCCAGGGACTTCAAGGGTGAAATAGGTGAGTTGGGGAGGGCGGTTTAACCACTCGTGTCAGTGAGGCTGGACCTTCGCTGGCTCTCGGCCCCATCCCGGGCATCCTCACGCTTTGGGGGGGAGGAAGATTGACCCCGTTGGCATTTGCAGAAGGTATTTTGCTGCTCAAGGCTGGGAACCGCTCTGCCGCCAGGCACAGTGCTCCTGGGGCAAGGGGCTGGGTTAAAGAGAGGGAAAAAAAGTGCAGAATTGGGATTTGTAAGCGTGGGTTGTGGGGCACAACCTGGGAAAGGGCTGAAGGGTCGGGGGGAGCCAATTGCTGCTGGGATTTGCTGCTGGGTGGGCTGCAAAAAGGGGGTTGGGAGTGTTGTGGTCCTGGGGATGTGCTGGCCTCCAGCTCCTGGCTGGTGCTGGGTGCTGGGTGCTGGGTGCTGAGCCCTGGCCATCGTGCTCCCAGGATTGACTGTTGTAGGCACAAGGAAACCTCATGGGTGCAGGGAAAGCCCTGCACGGCCCCGACCTGGCTCCTGCTGCCCGCCCCACAGCACCCTTGGGTGCTGGCTGGTGCCAGCACGGGCCTCCTGGGGCAGGTCCTGCCCTTGCTCAGCACCGGCGAGACCCCAGCTCCGTCACCCTGCGCCGTCCCTCGCTGGGGGCCACGGTTGCCCACGGGGGCCGGATCTGAACCTATTTGCCAGCGCGGGGGTGGCAGAGCCCTAGTGCCCAGCTCCACGTCACCCCACACAGCGGCTTGGGGATGGATCGGTCCCAGAGACCCACCCCGAGCACCTTGTCCCGGGGCTTCCTCCATCCACCGGTGCCACGACTCGGGGCCATGGTCACAGTGAGAAGAGGCAGAGACGTCTCAGGCGGGATGTGGGGAGAGAGGAAACCTCCCTGGCCATTTCAAAGGCTTCAGCAAGAGCAAGCCCAGAGCTGTGTGTGTCAGTTCCCTCTTCCCCTTAATTAAAATTGCCATGAAAAGACCTTTGTAGCTCCCGGCTGGCGCTGGAGTCGGCGCTGTGATGCTCAGATCTTGTGCGCTGCATCAGCCCTTCTCCCCGTGCCCCATGGCTCTGTCGGTCAAGTGATCCAGCTCATGTGGGGCCGGCGAAGGGGAATTTGGGTGCATTCACCCCAGCGCTGCCTGTGGCAGGGACAGGGACACGCCGGGGGGGTGTCGTTGTGGGGGATGTGGGGCAAGGCTCGGTCTTTGCAGCCCCCCAAAAGCCTGGGGGGAGTAGGGCTTGGGGAAGAAGCAGAATGGGGTGTTTTGGGACACTTGCTCATGCAACACCCTCTGCTGGGAGACGCAAGGGGTGCAGGGCTGAGGCTGGGTGCTGTTCCCATCGGGGTGACGGGAGCCGTCCCCCTGCACCCCACGGCTTGCCAAGAAACCTTCTCCAGCTCCGGAGAAGCTCTGTCTTGGCCGGATGGTTTGAAAGGCGGCCAAGCTGCCGGCCCCGGGCTGCAAACAGAGCGGCTTGTGTGCGGCCCCGTATGTACCTGGGCGTCAGCGTCGCCCCCAGCCCGCCGGGAACGGCTTCGCTCGGCTCCAGCGCGGCCCCGAACACGCTCGCTGGAGCGGCCGCACAAAGACCCGCTTGTGCTCGCTGCACCCACCCGGCCCGAAGCCAGCGCTGGGGGAGAGGAACCCCCCCGGGGGTGACGGGGACTGCCGGTGGCTGACCCGGAGCTGGTGGTGTCCCCCAGGATGCTTGGGGACCCCAAAAAGCTTCTGCTCCCCTCCTTAGAGGTTTTCCTTCAAGGCGGCTGAGCGAAACCATGCTGGAGCAACCACGAATTCTGTGTCCCGGGAGATTTGTGGCACCCAGTGCCCGTTTGAATTTCGGTTCGCTGCAGCTCTACCAGGGCATGGGGGCAGAGGCTGGCACAGGCGCCCATGGAGACACTGTCTTTCTAGCCAGCACTCCAAACCCTGGAGAAAACCTTTTTTTTTTTGAGTTTTATTTTTTTTTTTTTCCCTGGAGAGCTGCAGGGTGGTTGGAAATGGAGCTTTGCTCCACAGCTGATTTTCTTGCTGAGCTCTGCTCTGCCTGCCCAGGCAAAGCCTGCAGGAGGGATGAACTTCTCCAGTCACTGCAGCTGTGCAGATGTCCCTGTCACCAGTGGTGGCAAAACTGGCCCTGTCTGCCTGCCTTGGGTTGGACGAGGTGGTGGACCGAGTCCCCGTCCTCATCCGCACGGAGCGAAACACCAAGGCAAGGGGATGTGGGGCACCATCTGGGTGATGGTGCCAGGAAGAGTCACTGTGGAGCAAGATGAGAGCGAGAGCATGGAGAGATGGGGCAGTTGGCACCACATGGGGGGACACTGGGGGTGGGGAGGGCAGAGATGGGGCTCAAACACCTAACATGGCCTGAGGAATAGTCACAGAGCTGGTCCTTGTGCCAGTGGAAGGTGGTCTTGTGTGATCAGATGGTCTCTGGTGGCCAGGAAATGGTCTCAGATGACCAGGAGTTGGTCTTGGATGACCAGGAGGTGGGTTTGGGGGTGAGGATGAGGTTTTGGGTGGCCAAGAGAGGTCCATCCTGCCTGTGGTGCAGCCCTACCTGGTCTGTGCCCATGTGGCCTTGCTGCAGGACCTGCTGTAGGGACCTGGGCACACGGGGATGGTGCTGCACAGGGTCCCTGGGGGACGATGTCACATGTGCCCTGGCCCCAGGAATCCCTGTGGGGGACATCATGTATGTCCTCACCCTGGGGTGTGGGATGCCATGGCCTCCTTCCAAGATGGGGACATCGAGCACCCATGGTCGGTGGGGGCCAAGACCAGGGTCCAGCATGGCTGAAGGGAGGTGGGTGCCTCCCCACGCCCACCCCCTTGCTGTGCCAGGCCCCACTCACCCCTCCTCTCCCCCCACAGCCTCGCCGGCAGCCGCCTCACCACGATGAACGGGATGGCCAACATCAACCCCGCCAGCCGCAGCCACTACACCTCCGCCATCCCGGTGCCCCGTGCCGTGGCCCATGGCAAGACACACGCTGCGGCCACCCTGAGCACACCAGGGCCCCCCGTCCCCCATGAAGCTCCATCCCCCCGACTGGGGAAGGCGCCGATCTCTGGCCCCAAGACCCTCAAGCCCAAAGGCGCTGGCAGAGCTGCCGGCCGCGAGCCAGCCATAAGCAGGGAGGGCAGCCCTGGCGTGTCCCCCCGTGGTGGGCAGAAAGCCCTGGCGAAACCCCTGGTGTCCCCTGGGAGGTGGCCAGAAGCAGTTGGCAGCGGGAAGAGAGGGGCAGGCAGGGTGGGGGAACCCACCGAGCTGCCCAAAGCTCCCCTAGCACAGGGCAGGGGTGGGGGGCGGCCAGGGGGGTCCACTGGGAAGGGCAGTGGGGTGGCCACAGCAGGGACGGGGGATGAGCCCCATGGTGGCTTGCAGAGCAGGGGCCCTGTGTTCGGGTCGGGGGCCATCACCTTCTCCTCGGGCCCCCTGCAGAGCCACCCAGTCACCGCCACCGTGGCACCCTTCCAGTACCGGTGAGTCCCTGGGAACGGGGGGCATGGGGCTGGGGGGGGGGCATGGGGAGAGGGGGACATGGTGACAGAGGGACAGGGGGAGGCAGGTGGGCATGGTGGGAGTGGCCATGGGGAATGAGGGGGGTGGATCTGGGGGCTCTGCCCCAGAAGGAGGGTTCCCACTGGGTTTGAGGTGCTGGGGGCTCCTGGGGCACCCATGGGAGGTGACGTGGGGCAGGGGATGGGCTCAGTGGGGAGTGGGGTGCCCTGGGACCCACCCTGCCGTGGGACCACTGTCCCCAAACCCTGGCAGAGCGCAAGGAACCGTGTCTCCATCTCCTGGGGGTCCTCAGCTGGCTGCACCCCACAATGCACCCCCACCCTCACCCCTCCTCTGCCCCCAGGCTCCAGGACGCGGAGGAGGAGAGGGTCCCGTACCCGGGTGACAAGTGCCCCAGTCCTGCAGAGCGCCCTGACCCCAAAGCTGGACGCCTGAGTGAGTCTGGGGGGTTTGCTGGGGACGAGGGGGTCCTGCCGGGGGCTGCCAGGACCGTGCCGGGGGGCAGAGGCTATGCCGGAGCTCAGACCCCCGCAGACCCATGCTGGAACGGGAGCCAGGGCTGGAGGTCAGTGGGGCAGGGGAGGGAACCCCCAGGCAGGAGGTGCCCAACTCCCCATGGAGCGACGCAGCTGCCGCTGCCGCGTCCAGTGATCCCTGCGGCCAAAAAACTGCTCCCATCGGCGTGGCCTCACCCGGGCGCAGGAGCCACGTCGGCGTCCCCCGCAGTGGTTCCACCACTGGGGGGGACGACGACTGTCCCCTCTGGTGACGCCGCCAGGACATCGTCCCACTTGGCTCCCTTCCCTCCTCTTCCCAGTTTTCTGGCGAGCTTCAGGAATGACCCATTTCCAAGGAGCTGGTAGAGAGCCGGTGCGGAGGTGGGGGCTGTGGAACCACTGGCTCCCCGCACCCATCGTGGGGACACCCCCTTTCTTGGGGGGGTGAATGAGCCCCAATACCAGCTCCCGCTGCCATGTCGGGGACACCCCCGTCCCCTCTTTGGGGGGAGATTCTGGGGGGGGGCGGCTGCTGGAGGGGCTGCTGGGGCGGTGGTTGCCAGGGCAGCGGCAGCGGAGGATGGCGGGATGCTCCAGGGATGTGCAGGGAAGGGGGAAAAAAAAGAGCCGGGAGCATCGCCGGGTGATTCGAAGGGACAGAAGTCGGTCAGAGCCGTCATGGCTCCCGGCACAGCCCGGCTTTGCCGAGGGATCCCGGCACCACCGCTGCGCAGCCGGAGGGTAACGGGGTTCAGGGCTGAGCCCCGATTTGGGAAGCACTGAAGGCGGCAGCGAGTGGGAGGATTTTGCGGGAGGAGGCAGGAGGGGAGCGAGCCTGGCCTGCGCCCAGCGCCGCTGCCGATGGCAGGTTTCGGGATGAGGCAGGGCAGGTTCGGTGCTGGGGAAAGGGACGGATCCTTTCCCTCGTTCCCTGGCACCTTCTGGGGCTCTGTTGGGCCTGGCCGGAGGGGACAGGGGACACTGGGAGGCCCCGGGTCACCCCGCCATCCCCAAAATGACATGACACCCCTAAATTTGCCCCCCGCAGTAGGCCCTGCACCCACAGCACGTAGCTCAGAGAGGGGTTGTAACAGCCCCCCCCGAACCTCCGAGCAGCTTTGGGGTGCAGCAGGGCGGCTTGGGCACCCATCCCGCCCCAGCAGCACCTTTTGGTGCAAAACACCCTTTTTTTTGTGGGGGGAGGGGGGCACTCTTTGGTGGCCCATCCAGGCCGGGTGATGTCGGGGCTCCGCAGCATCACCCGGGGTGCCCGTGCCACTGTGCGGGGGGCCGGGCTATGGGGGGGTGCTCATGCCACCCCCAGCCCTCCGGCTCCTTATCTCGGCAGCATAGTGATGGGCTCTAATGCAATATTTTCCGGCGGTTGCCATGGCAGCCCGCGTGAGGTCACCAAATAGACTTAATTCACCCCTCCCGAGGGACGGGTAATTAATGAAAAATGATGATAACCAGATCCCGCTTCCCCCCTTCTTCCCCCCCCCGCCCCCCCAACCTTAATTTCCCCGGATCACTGGAGAGGCCTCGCTGGGTTTGGGGGGGGGGGGGCCACAGTGTCCCTCGGGGGGCTCACCCGGCCCCTTCCCGCACCGTTTGGGGTGAAACGGGGCAGTTTTGGCCGTCCTGGGGCTGGGTGCGGGACGGCGGCAGGCGGGACGGGGGCGGGGGGGGGCCGTGCCCCCCACCCCCCTCGGCTTCGCCCACCTCCACGGCCCTGCCTGCAAGGGGGGCCTGCGGGACGGGGCGGGGGGCAGGCTCTGACCGCGCGGGGGGGCCATGCGGGGTGAAGCTCCCCCCCCCCGGCACCCCCGGGGGTCCCGCATCGCCTCGGGGTCCCGCACCCGGGGGGGGCGGGGCGCGGCGCGCGCCCGCGGAGGGGAGGGAGGGGGCTCGCGCGGCGGGGCGGGGCGAGGCGGGGGCTTCGCCCCGCCCCGCCGCGCGCGCCCCCTCCCCTCCCTCCCGGCCGCGGGCGCGCGCCCCGCCCCTTACCCGCGCCAAGCCGGGCGCGGAGGAGGGCGGGCCCTTTTTGTTTGCCCCTGACATTCCGCTGGTTCGCAGTGTCCCGCCGGCGGCGGAGCAGCGAGGTGGGGCCGCGCCGCTCAATTCCCTCCCCACCACCCCGTCCCGCTCCGCCCCGGTGGGGCGGGCGCTGACGGCGCTTCTCTCTCTTGTCTCGCCCGGTGTGTCTTCGGTGCCGCAGCAGCAGCAGCAGCAGCAGCAGCGCCCGGCGGGTTAAATGGTTGCAGCGCGGGGATGCTGGGGAGCAACCTCAAGAGCCTTCCCGACGTGGAGCTGGGCGAGGAGGAGCGCGGCTACCGGCGGGGCCCCGACGGCGGCGCGGTGATGCCGAAGCGGGCGAAGTCGGCGGCGGCGGCGGCGGGGCCGCGGAGCGCGGAGCTGCGCGTCTTCAAGGCGAGCAGCGCAGAGGGGCGGCTGCCGGCCGGCTCCAACCTGCGCAAGCAAAAGTCGCTCACCAACCTGGCCTTCCTCACCGACGCCGAGAAGAAGCGGCAGCTCTACGAGCCCCGCTGGAGCGACGACATGGCCAAGGCGGCGGCACCGGGGGCGGCGGCGGGGGGGGGGCGGCCGGGGCGGCGGCGGCCCCCGCGGGCGGGAGGCGCCCGCCATGTCGCGGAGCCTGTCCCGCTCCGAGCACTCGCTGCTGCCGCCGCGCCCCGCCGGCCCCGCCAAGCCACCGCCCGCCGGCAAGCCCAGCCGCATCCCCCGCGGGCCCTACGCCGAGGTGAAGCCCCTCAGCAAGGCCCCCGAGGCGGGCGGGGGCGGCAAGTGCGACGACGAGCTGCTGGGCGGGAAGGGGCCGGCGGTGGCGGCGGGCGCTGAGGAGAAACCCTACCTGAAGGTGGACCCCGAGCTGGTGGTGACGGTGCTGGGCGACCTGGAGCAGCTCCTCTTCAGCCAGATGCTGGGTGAGTGCGGCCGTCGCGCCCCGCCGGCCTCGCTGGCAGGCGATGGGGAAATGGCGGGGGTCCGGCTGCCTGAGGCAGCAGGGGCTCCCACAACCTCTGGGAGGGACCCGCCGGAGGCCACCTCGGCGTCCCTGGCGCTGGGGAGAAGGCGAAGGGATGCTGAGGGGGAACGTGCCATTGGCCACCCCAAGGGCCGGCACACAGCCTCCTCTCGCCTTGGCTCCAGCCTCCTCAGGAGGAGGAATGGCAGATGGCAGTTGAGTTCATCCCCAACGTGTCTTTTCATTCCCCTTGTCTCTACATGCCACCAAAGTGATGGAGGTTGCCCGGTGAGGTGCCACAGCTGCTCCCTGCCATCGAGGTGGCTTGCCCCAGGGGTTGACCTTGGCTGCTCTCGCCATGAGGCTGCCGGTGGAGGTGCCATGTGTACAGTCCGTGCTGCTGCCTGCGTTTTGGGCAGGAGGCTTCAAATCCAGGGCTCCTCCAAGCTCCTGGGCTCTGGTCAAGGAGGGTCCTCCAAGGATGCTGCCACAGGGTTTGCGTGAGCTTGTTTCAGCCTGTGGCCGACTGCATCTTGCTGTCCCAGTGGGTTTGATGCCTGAGCCTGTATGGTGGGTGTTCATCAGAGCCCCAGTGCTGGCCATGCCTCTGATCGGGGGACCCGCTGCCCCCCACATGGGCTGAGGCGCCGGGTCTCGGTACAGGCTTGCCCAGCCCTTGCGTTTCCCTCGTGGCCGCGTGCTGATCTCTAGGAAACGGTGTCAGCCTGGGGAGCCCTCTGCTCTGTGCTGGAGACCGCTTTCCCCTGCGTCCCAACCGTGGGCTCGGCTGGGTAAAGACTGTGTGGGGCTTGTGGCTCCAAAGAGTTCTGTTTGGTTTGGCAAATTGGTGTGAGAAGGTGGCGAATGATTTCTGCACAGCTCTCACGATGCTCCCGGTGCCCAGGCTAGCTGGGTTTAAAGCCCTGGTGATTGGTGGCGGGGGGGAGCAGCAGAATAGGCAGGGCTGGGAGCTCTGGTGTGTCCAGCACTTCAAGTTCCCTGCCTGGGACCCCGTTTTGGAGGGCCAGGAGCTTCTCCGGTGCTTGGAGAGCTGGCTTGAGATGCCTTCTCCTAGCTGCATGGTGAGCAGAGCTCTGCCATGGGGAGAAAGGGGAGAGATTCGTCCTGGCTGGGGGAGAGGTGGAGTGAGCTGGAGGACGTGCCGGAGTCAGGCACCTGTAAAGCCGTGCTCGCTGGGTCCAGCTCCCCACTGCACACCCTGCTGCTCCAGGAGCCTTCGGGCTATCACAGCCCCTGCTCTGGTGCAGGGCTCTGGCACAACGTGCACTGGTGCGTGCTGGCACGCAGGCATGGAGCCTCCCAACCGTCATCCTCAGCCCCCTGGCCGTGCACAGCCACGGGAGCAGTGGCCATGGGGGGCACACTGCCCGATCCTCTCCCGGGCAGGGGTCTGCCCCAGGTGCCGGAGCATCCCGGGGCTCGCTGGGGCTGCACAAGCAGCTCGTGGAAAGCCACAGGGTGAGCTCCAGGCCTGGGCACGCAGACCGTGAAGATGAGTAGGCTGGGCAGGTCAGCTTGGCCTCGCCATGGGGGCTCAGGCTGCCTTGGCGGTCCCGCAGCTGGGCTCATGGACGTCCATCCTCAGCCCTAGCGCCAGGGTAACACCAGATGCTGTGGGAGCAGGGCAGGATTGTGGGAGGATTTGTCACTTGTGGGACTAACAGATCTCCACCTGTGTTGGCATACCTGGGGGGATCTCAGTGTCCCCTGTGACGCTCTGTTCTTAGATAGGGGTTTCCTCAGCACCCTCAAGAGGAATTCTTGCAGCTTCCCTGAGGGTGCAGGACTGACCCATGCGGTTGTGTGGCAGTTGCTGGAGTACCAGAGATCCTGCCTGGAGGACAGGGACTTGTGCACACGCTGAGGAAGACCATGGGTTGTGGAAATGCCCCCAACACCTGCTTTGGTTTCTGAGGTGGTTGCCTAGCCCCTGCCTGCATCAGGTCTGCTTCAGGGCCGTAGGACTGACCTTGACCTTGAGAGCTGTTGAGCATCCCTTTGGACTGCACTTACCATCTGAAGGCTTCATCAGCTGGCCTGTGAGGGCCAAACTTTGCTGAATCTGTCCTCTGAACCCCTCTGCTCTGTGTATTTGCTGAAATAGATAATTTTCCAAGACATACGGACTGCCGGGCGGTGGAGATTGAGGGCTGGTTGTCCAGTGTCAGGTGGGGACAATGCCAAGAGTGGACGGGGAAGAAGCTTAACCCTGCTGAAACGTCGCTTTCCTTCCATGGGGCTGTACTTCTCACATTCATGGGAGTTGTGCTGTTGAGTCACACCTGCTTAACCAAGCCAACCATGACCTGGCGTCTCCTTGACAGCCCACGTGGTGGGGATGCCGACAGGAGCTTGGGGATGTGCAGAGGAGGGAGCAGTGTGACAGTGGTGGTGGCTGCTCCGTCACTTCAAATGTGCCAATGGCAGAACTGTGGCTGAGGGTGCACAAACCTGGACACATGCTGAGCTTCTAGTCCAGACCCCTTTGGTTGTCACCTGGTGCGATCCAGGCAGATGAAACCTTCTCCAGGGGTGACAGCATCTTCCACAACCTGTCTCCTCAAGGGAGAGGTTGTTCCTGCGGTGGGGATGGACCCAGAAGGGACAGGATCCCGCTTGCTCAGGAGAGTGGGCCTCACACCCTGGTAGGGCTGGTGAGTAGGGCCAGGAGAGGGGTTTTGTCTCGGTGCTACAGGAGGTGCTTGGGAGGGAGGGAAGGTTTCTCTGCTGTTTTCATGGATCCCTTTGGCAAGAGAAACATCAGCCTGAGCTGTTTTGCCATGTTTGCTGGAGGACTGTCTATCCAGAGTGGCATGAGAAGACCCGCAAGCTTGGTTTGTGCTGGGAAGAGAGAGACGGGAGTTGCAGGGATTTTCAGGCGCTGCAGATCTTGTTGTCCTTGAACTGTTGACCTGTGTGAGAAGCCTGTGCTGCCTCTGCTCTGCCAGACACGATGGCTTGTGGAGACCTTGTGTGTCTTTGGTCTCCACACCTGAGTTCTCATCTCCACCTTATGCTCCTCCTGCCAGAAGCACTCCCAAGCCTCTGCTGGCCAAAAATACAGTTTATTTAGTAGTGGCCAAATGGTACCTCTCATTTGGTTGCTGCCGCTGTGTCATCTGTTTGTGGCACCGAAGCCTTTGTAGAGCTGCTGGAGATGTAACCACGTTTAAAGCAGAGCAGCCTGCGCAAGATGGGAGAGGTCACTGGGACACAGCAACCACATGTGCTTTGTAAAGGCTATTTCCATCATCCAAATTATACATTTCACATCAACCAAAGACTGAGGCTTCTCATCAAAGCTGGCTGGCAGCTGGGGTTGCTAATTACACCAGCGCCTGGCCGGTGGATGAAGGGTATGGAGGGCGTGTGGCCAGTGTCATGGAAGAGCTCACTGTACAAAGCTCGTCCTTGCCCATCTCCTTGTGCAGTGGACAAGAGTGTGCAGGTGCAGAGGCACATACGGGCTGCGTGCGGGTTCGTTAGTGCTGGGGTGCGGTGCCCAGCGTGATTGCTGCGCTTACCTAGAGATCCCCAGAGCACCTCCAGGATCCTGCAGTTACTTTCTGCAGCCGTTTCCTTGGCCATCTCTTGCTGTACATGGTGCCTCTTAAGTGTCTGCTAATGGGCATAAGCGAGTAAGTGGCGGGTGTTGCATGCACCAGAGCCCAGATGAACACATGTGTGGTCCCAAGGGACACGGTGTTCCCCGAAATGCTCGCTGCAGGAGTCTTTGCAGCCCTGCCAAACTCTGCAGGTGCAGCTATAACCCGTCTCAGTCTTGCAGCCCTCAGCTGGCAGTGGGTGGGCAATGCCACCTTTCCCAGAGTGGCCCAGCGGGGATGTCCTTGCTGGGCAGCATGTCCCCACGGAGACCCAGTACCTCCAGAGTGCCAATCCACAGGCAGGGCAGACCCCAGCTGTGCCGGGGCTGGCGTCTGGCTGGGTGGGGGGTGACAGCAGCCCGTCGGTGGTGGGGAGGAGAGCCAAGGGACTGGTACGGGCAGATGGGCTCCTTGAAGAGCAGGAGCTTCACGTCGCATCTGACTGTGGTCGGTTTAAGAAAGAAACCACAGCGCACGGAAGACGCTTGGCTGGTGTCTGACACATCCCGTACGAGCATGTTCCTGCCTGTGGTGGAGATAGTGTCACCAAGGTATCCCTTCCCAAGGAGATCCCCGCCTGGTAATTGTCCTTGCTGGCCAGGCACATGGTATGGGATTAAAAGGAGCACCTCTGCCCCACGGCGTTCCTGGCTGTTTAATTAAGCACTAACGGTCCCTTTACAGCACTGTGCAGCAATAGCCAGGCTCTCCGGCAGGAGACTGTAAGGAGGTCAGAGACCAAGTAGCTCTTCACAGTGATGGGAGCGGGTTATTGCCTCGTAAAGCGGTGCGGCTGTCCTGATATCGCTGTCACGCTAACGTTATTCCTCTCTTAAAGCCCCTGTTGTGACGGCACCCGTGTGACGAGGTCATTGGGGTGGGGATTTATTTCCTTCTGGCCACAGAGCTGGACTCCTGCGTTTGGTGTAGGGGTGAGGACAAAGGAGAGAGTTACATGGTCATGTTGCTGCTTCCAGTCAGCTCCCGGGGGCTGACAGTGAGGAGGAGATGTCTCCTCTCTCTGGCTGAGAGGGCTGCAGTGACTGGGGAGAAGGTCTGGAAATGTGACCTGAGGGTCCCAGAGCTTTGTGCTGAAGCTGTTTGGGATGTGCCACGTTCCCAGTGGTAATGGCAGTGCAGAAAAAGTGCTAAAAAAAAATAATCCAGATTTGTCTTTCAAAATTTCCCCTGGAAAAGTGGCAAAGCAAACATTTGAAGACAAAAATATTTGAGGATGCACTGATGAAACAAATTCCTCCCTCAAAGAGCCTGAAAATTGCTGTTCCAATGGGGCTTTCCCAGTGACTGCCTGTATCTTGCCCCCAAATCCAACATTTGTCCACTGAGAAGATATGTAAATGAATGCAAAATTGTATGCAATTCTGGATACGCTGTTTGGGATCTGCTGGTGGGATGTGGCCACAGTGGGGCCTGGTGTCCCTTCAAGACCTTGCCATCCCCTGAGAGCAACTTGCTGAGGGCTCCTGGGATGGTTTGCTCTTGCAGAAGCACACCCATGGGTCCTACCTGGTCCAGGTGCCTCCTGAGCAATGTCCTTCCAGCTTGGGTGGCACTCAGGGAACTGGTGGCACCTCTGGGTCCTTCTGGAGAGTCCCCTCCTGGTGCCTCCTGTCCCCAGCTTTGTGTCTTTGGCTTCTCATGTTGTGGCACGTGTCCCCTCTGCCATCGCCCTGTTATGTCCGTTTGGGTTACTCACTCGTTGGCTTCCTATGCAGCTTCTTGTGGTGCCAGACAGCAATTTCTCTGGTCCTCCCTGCCCGCAGTCCTCCCTGCCCGCTCTCACTTGAGCGTCCGAGGACAGCACTTGGCTGATGCTTGTACCCTCTGCGCGGGGGAGCATTCGTTCCAGCTCAGTGCGGAGCCAGAGCATGCACCCTCTGAGGTGTGTAACCTGTGAGTGACACCAATCTCTAGTGCCAGCCCGTCTGCCGTGGCCAGTGTGTGCGTCCTGGCTTGCCTGACTGAGCTGCAGCCCTGCCTGGTTTTCAGTAGGGCTGCTTTTCTGTAGGGCTGCGGTCTCAGGATCAGCCTGCGACGCTCGCCTGGCTCTGCAGCGTTGGGCGGACCTGCTGACACGTCCTCGAATTGGTCACTTGTTTGGTCCAGAGCATCCTCTGTGCCACCGTGCATGTGGCATTTGGTGCCCTGCGTGCGCGGTGGCAGCAGTGTCCTGGGGCCGTGTGTGTGTGAATGTTTCTGGTGCTGGTGGCAGCTGCGGTTAGAGCCTGGCAGTGAAGCTGCTCAGTCTGGATCCACTCGCTGGGTGGAGCGGGGATGGCTCCATCCTTTGGGGGTAGCTTAGTCCTTGCCCTCTCCAGGCTTCGTGTTTTGAGGGTGTCTCGTAAGGAGCTGTGGGGACAGAGTGTGGGAGATCAGATACAGTGTGCTTCTGCTATATCTCCTACCCTGCAAAGTCATGTCCTCCTCCGGGCGCATGAAGCAGCTCTCCCGGGGGAGCCAGGGGAGGGGTTGCCGGTTCTCTGGCTGGGAAGTGGTGAGCTCGGGAAGGCAGAGGACGTGCGAGGTGGGAAGCCCGGCTGGGGAGGCTTGGCACAGCCTCGTGGAGGGGCGCGGGGCGAAGGGGGAGCAGGGTTTTCCCATGCTGCTGCATTGCAGCTCGGAGCCGGGGAGCCGAGCGCGGAGGGGAGCTGGGAAGGCAGGGGATGCTGCATTGCAGGGCTGAGATTAGAAGCTGTGCAAATGGAGATGTGCCTGTGTCAAGGCGGGTGTGACACTGAAGAGCAGTGCCCAGCGCACCCGCTGATCTGCTTGTCTTTCCTCTAATCCATTTCTTCCACGTTTTGTTTCGCTCGAGCGTTTCTTTCTTTCCTTACGCTGTTATTTCTCTTGTCCAATTGAGGCAGTAATGTATTTTTTATTAATTCAGAAGAAGGGCTGAGATTCATTTCCCGCTGGAAGGAGCTGCTGGAATCCGTGTCGGGGAGCTTAGTACAAGCACAGCGTGGCTGGGCAGGACGTTTTCCTCGCCCCTGGGAGCAGCATTGCAGCGGGGAGGTGGCTTGAGAGCCTCATGGCCCCGGCACAGGGCCCAGTGTGGCATCTGAGCTCCCTGGAGGTGCTGCCCGGGCTGACCATGGGCAGGCATGTCCCCCTGTGCTGCCCGGAGAAATGCAGGCACGTCCTGCAGCAGGGACGTGTGCCTCCACCTTTGTGAACATGTGAGCGTGTCAGTGCTATAGGGAGAACAGGGTTTTCCACAACTTCCTGGTGTAGGCATCGGTGATGCTTACTCACTCCGCGTCCCTCTTGGGTTTTGTGTCAGCCTTATTATCTCTGTCCTAGAGCCCTCCTGCTCATCAAGAGGTGAGCGCTTTGCAGCCCCAGCCAACGTACCTGCAAGGGTCTGGCCTGAAGTATCTCCCTCAAATTTTGGAAGGAATTTATGGCAAATCCAGGAATTAGTTTCTGAAGGTGTAAAGGCAGGGCTGCTCTGTCCTCGCGTTTCCTACAGGCTGGATCTCACCCAGTGTCAGTGTGGGTAAGGAGGGATGCTGAGCTGGCCAGGAGGGACCTTCTAAAGGGGATCCGGGAGGTGACTTTCAGTCGGGAACTGGAATTGGGGGTTTTCTGCCATGCTCATGAAGCTGCGGTTCCATCGACAGGTTGCGAGCCTGACTCCCAGCCGCAGGTGACGTGGCGGGAGGGCTGGGCTCCATGCCAGCTCCGTTGGCTCACCAGCCGGTTGGCTGGGTTCGGCTGTGGGATGGGAGCCTCTCCTGCTCGGTGAGCTGGAAGGGTGGCTCATGGCTGAGGTCCTCTGCAGGTCGGTGAAGCTGCCGGAGGTTGTGGTCGTTCTCATGTGAGCCAGGAAAATGGGAAGAGCCGTGCTGTGGGCGCTGAAGCCTGCGGTGTGTGAGCTGGAGGGGGAAATGTCATAACTGCAGCGCAGCATGGCAGAGGGGTGGCACCACGTCTTTAGCACCAGGGAAAATCTGAACCGCTTTTATTTCTAGTGCCAGCCTTGTGATTGGGATCTGGGGTTGCTCCGTGTCCCCCCTCTGGCACGTTTTGTCACAAGGTGTGACAAAGCTGACAATGAGACCCTGCAACCGGACAAGCTTCTTCAATAGTGCCCTTATGAAGCACACGTTCTTGGCAGAACCCAGTCCTTACTGGCTCTGCTGGGAGTCCAGACTGGCTAAAGCTGAGTTTTGTGAAGCTTACACCTCTGTCCTTTTTCAGTGGGACTGAAATGTCCCCAGTGCCGGCACTGCCCAGCCCCCGTGCTGAGCAGCCTGGCCCTCCCGATGCGGCGAGCAGCCGTGAAGCACGTTCAAAGCTGCAACTCAGGTACAGCTCTGTTGGTGGCTATTTATAGCCCTGCGAGCTTTGAGCATAGCCGTGGGCTGAGAATAACTCTCTGATGAGACACTTCTCAAAATCACGCGTCCGTTGCCCATGCGCAGCATCGTCGTCTCAGGCTTCCCGCATGTCGGCGTAGGGTACATCTTGGTCCAGTGCCAGTCCCGATCGACACAAAAAAGAGTTTACCCCGGCATTTTTGCTAGCCTGGGGGGACAGCTGGTTTGTCGTGACACAGCTGCGCAGCCCCATCCTTGGCAGGACACTATCAGCCTTTTGCAGGGATCACGGTGGGGGCTCCTTCATGTATGGGCACAGTTTGGGCTCCATAAAACCCACCCCGTGGAGAGCAGCCCTTCCCTTTCGTAGTCTGGTGTGTGGGGAGATGGGGGTGCTGCAGGGAGGGATGTGCTTGGAGAGCAAGGCAAAGGAACCTGCTATTCGGGCTGGGACCTGCGATGTTGAAACTCATCTCTGTAACGAACCCCTCGGGCTGGAAGCATTAGATGCTGTCGGGGTATTTCCAGTTCACTTTATCTCTGACTTGGCATTATATTTCCAAGCTGATGCAAACAAGTGGAAGAATAGATAGTGGCTAATTCGCATCGATTGCTGTGGTGCGTGAGCTCCCTGAGGTGAGCTGGGGCTGGCAGAAAACACGCTGTGGGCCATTTGCTGGGGTGAACACATCCCTCCCCGGTTGGTTCCCGGTGTGGTGCCGCGGGGAACATGCTGTCGGCCTCGCAGGCGCCTGCTCCCACATCCTGAGGCTTTTCCCAGCCTTGGTGGCTCAGAAGCTGGAGAAGGCTTTGCCAGGACGAGTACAGCATCATGAACAAGCCCAACAGCAGTGGAGCCGGGCAAGGCAGGGGCGTTTTGGCAGGCTCCGAGGTGGGAGTGCCGCTTTGCAGGAGCAGGGACAACTGAGTCTGTCCCATGTTAAAACCAGGAGGAAAGGCATTTGGCAGGTTGTGGCTGGGACCTGGGACAGTCTGGCTTTGCCAGGGCAGGACTGATGTGGGGCCATGGGGATTGTGGCCACCACAAGCGCAGGACCCACGGCTATCCAGCCTTGGCCTTGTGCAGCCACCCTGCTTTTAACCTCCTGACTTGCACTGCACCAAGGGAGTGACGAGGAGACAGCTACAAACTCCCAGTGCGTGGAGCAAAAGCAAGGGAAATAATGCAGTTCAGCTTCCTCCCCATCCCAGCAGGGAAGATGGACAGACAGCGTCCCAGAAACATCGCTGCTGTGAGCCCGGGGAGGCGTGTGCCAATTCCCAAGGAGTCGGCCTTGTGCTGCAGCTGGGCTTCGCTGGGCTTGATACAGCTGCAGACCGAAAGGTGGTAGTGAATTGAGTCTCGCTGTGTTGGTGCTTGGCATGTTGCTGTCCTGTCCCGCTGGGTCAGGTCAGGACAAGGCTACTGACGTCAAGCAGCGGTGGGGAGTCAATGGGGACAGCCCGTGGGCTACTCTCTGGTGCTGCTCCAGCCAGCGGGTACGGTGGAAGATGGCTGCCCTGCGCAATAGGGCAAGGGGTAATGGTTTTAAATTAAAAGAGGGGAGATTTAGACTAGATATAAGGAAGAAATTTTTTCATGATGATGGTGGTGAGACGCTGTCCCAGGTTGCCCAGGGAGGTAGGAGATGCCCCATCCCTGGAAACATTCAAGGTCAAGTTGGACAGGGCTCTGAGGGACCTGCTCTAGTTGAAGGTGTCCCTGCTCATGGCAGGAGGGTTGGACTAAGTGGTCTTTAGAGGTCCCTTCCCACCCAAACCATTCTGTGATTCTATGGGCAAAGGGTCTTGGGAGCAGAGGTGCCGGTGTACAAGGGATCCATTGGCTCCTGGTAGTGGTGGTTTCTCTCCCAAATAACATGCATGTAGACTTGGCATGGGGTTAAAATCCTGCTCGGCCTGGAGAATATGTTGTGTGATCGCTGGCCAAGGGGAAGCACCGGCATTTGCCTGGCTCCCCGCCGCAGACCTGAGTCTTTTGTGCCTCGGGCTGTACATAGCTGGGGGCTCACAGATCATCAGCGCGTTGCCTTTTGGCAAATTCCGTTTTGATGGCTCAGCCCGGCTTGATTTAAGGCTGGATATATCACTGTCTGGACCTTCTGTCTCCTACTGTCGAGTGGTTAAACGCACCCAAAAGCTGTCTGCATCCTGACCCCGCGGGGAGCAGCAAGACCCAGAACAAACCGCACACATCCCGCTCCTCGGTCCTGCGCCGGTGGTGCTGCAAGCACAGCTGTGTCGGGGCAGCAAGGGTTCCTGCCCTGCGTGATGTCTCAGCCTTTCTCCCCAGGATTTTGCCCTGTGTCGGAGCACAAAAGACACGTCCCATCAAGCCGCCGTCCCCAGCCAGCACAGCCGCTAGGGAGCCGTTACAGCCTGACAGAGCTACAGCAGCCTGCTCGGTTTTACCTTGGAGACTAGAATGTCCCCCAGCGGTTTCAGGGATGTGGGAGGGACAGACCTGATGTCCTTCAATGCTCCAGGCTGAGCACAGCAGCTGTCTGGTGACTGTTTTACCAGCAGACCGAGACCCTCCTTCCTTACAGGCAAGAACTTCTGGAAGAGGGCAGATGCTCAGGCATCAGCACCTTCAGCCATCTCCTTTTCATTTCCCTAAACCATTTTAGCTGTGCTTTTGCTGCACTGTGCTAAACGGTGTCCCGGCGCTGCTGGAGCATTAATATCCATCATCCGGCCGCGGTCTGTAGAGCACTCAGAAATTTTGTGCTATTTTCAGTTAGTTTTCCAAGTTGAGCTTATTGCCTCATGGGCATCTGCTCCCAGATGGAGAACATGTGGCTGGTTCCTGCAAGGGGAGGGGAACGGCCCCGCTCATAAAGCAGCATGGGGGATGAGCGAGGGAATCTCTTCCTGGAGCCTGCGAGATGCTTTCGGGGCTGTGCATAGTGGGGCCTGGAGGCTGGGATTTTAAAGCTGCTCCGAAAACCCTCTGCAAGCAGAATTTGCGTGGCAGCGTTGCTTGCGGTGGGAGGTCGCCTCCCGTCAGATAGCTTATTAGTCGTGGGGAAAGTACAGTAACCTGGGGGCAGGATTAAATCTCAGCCTAGCTGCTGTTTGCTCTGCTGTGTGCTTCCCAGCCCCGCTTACTTCTGAAAGCGAATAGCAAGTAATAAATTTTCCGGGGTGATTTCCTTGGCAAATAGTCGTTGTGCTAAAACTGGTGAAACTCTTGGGGTTCCTGAAAATCTTCCTGCCTTGAACAGGCTGTGTGAGCACTTGCAAAGTGTAACAGCATGCAAGGAGGAGAGAAACCCACGTCTCGGATTCAAAAGTAAATTTGCAAAGCAGCTTTTCCAGCCTCGCATTCCCAAGTGGAGCGTGTTAACGTGTACTATGCTGCTGTGCTGCTTTCCAAAACCAGCCACTCCGCAGTGGTGACCAGCGGGGCGAAGCCAGGCTCCCTTTCCTCTGCTCTGGGTTTGCTCATCGCTGTGTTCAGGGGGCAGAGGTGCTGATTTGTTTTGTTGCTAAGATTCTCGTTGCCTTTCTGGGAATAAAGCAAATTTTGTTTGGTTGAGGTTCTCTATAGCTTCAAAGACAAATCAAATCTGGGTTGCCAGCTTCTTTTTGTATTGCAAGAAATGCCTGTTTTCCATCCCAAACCATCCATGTGCTCAATAGCACATCCTAGACAATGGCTTTAGAAATCAGACGCCTGCATTTTGGACCCACAGTGCTGAGGCAACGCCAAGCAACGTACGGGGTGCCAGAATTCATGCACATGGGGAGAGAGAAGAGGGAGGAAGAAAAACTTGCTCCGATGGGATGTTTCCAAGGAGATCGTGGTAATGATCTTCCATTTCCATATAGCTTTTCCTCCCCTGCGGAGCATTCTCGCTCGTAAGCAGACGTTACACACACGTCCTGCGCAGAGAGTGCAGAAGCTGTCCTTAAAATGCACATCGTGGTGGGGAAGCTCTCACGCTGCGGAGCGGGGTCAGCCTGGTGTGGGAGCGACTCCTGAAACTGCGGGGATGCTCAGGGACACAGGATGTCCCTGTCCCTTCGGCAGCACCCTGCGTTCTGCATCTGTAGCCACTGGGCACGGCATGCTGGTGTAGGGAGAGACCTTGCTGCTGAGTAATGGTGTCTGGGTACGTCTCAGTCCTTCCCCAAATCAGTGTTGCATGTGGGACATGCCTCACATCAACAGCGTCCAGCTCAGAGACGCACCGTGGCCGGACACGCTCTGGCACTCGGCTCGTTGGAGCAAGAGCCCTTTTACAAGCTGTTCAGGTCTCTGTGAGCTCAGCTGGGAGCAGCAGCTGGGGTTTACGGTCAGTGCCAGAGCGGGCTGTGTCCCACGCCGACATGCAGGGTGGTTTTCCTGGCTCACCCATCCCTTTTTCCCCGGTTGAGGCTGGCTGCCATGCTGGGGGAGCTGCGTTAGCCCAGGGAGGATCGCAGGGCCCTGCAGAGGGTCAGCGAGGCTGCATCCACCGCCGGGGGTGTGCGGGAGGTTCGCTAATATACGATATTCCCTCATCCTTCTGAGTGCCTCTCACTTTCCAAGAGGAGGAAGGCAAGTCTGGAGCACTGCTTCTCCCCTGCGTGGAGATGGGTTTGCAAAAGCCACAGTTTCTTCCGCTTTTTTTTTTTTCTTCCCTCTTTTCCTGCCCCGGAATTTTTCCCTGGCCTGATGAATTTTTAAACAGAAACATGGTGAGGAGAGAACAGGAGAGAGAGGGAAAACCCAGGAGAGGACGTAGGGGAAAAAAGTCTGTTTTCAAAACCAGAGTGATTTCAAGTGGAAGTGAAAGTTCAGGGTGTGTTTTTAATTTTAAAATTCCAACTAATTTTAAGTCACTGTATTGACAGGAGGAAATACATTTCCTAATGCTCTTTTTAATAAACACCAGTTTTACAAGTAGAAGCTGTTGGTTGAAAAATGCCATGGAGATATGGAAGTAAAAGGCAACTGCTGTGCCCTTCAATTCCTCCCTCGCCATGGCGGGGGTCGGTGCTCCCCTGAGGCGGGGGGCTGAGGCTGCGTGGGGGGACAGACTCCCCCACGGATGTCACCATGCCCCCCGGTGGTTGCCTGCCCGTGGGGGACAGCAGGGTTGGTCACCTGTGTGCAGTAGCTTTGCACGAGGGCAGATGTGGACAGAGGTGGTTCCTTGCCCCTGTGCGTGGGGAGGCGGTTGCATGTCAGCGTGGCACCAAGCAAAGGCAGGGCTTTGGGTGAAACAGGCAGAATTCAGCCCAAATCGGAGCCGTCCGGCTCTTTGCCCTCCAGCTGGAGGACTGGCTGCTTAACGCTGAAGAAGGTGAAGGAGGCAAGAGGAGCATGGGGATGGAGAGGGGAGGTGGAAGCAGGCGAGGGGGCTGGCTCGCACAGCTGGGCATCACCAGGGAGCTCAAAATCTCATCACCGGGAGGGCTTGTCCTGCACCATAAAATCGGGTTTATGCCTGGTGCTGCTGCGGCACCTCCTGTACTTCTGACCTGCAAAAGTCACCCAGAGACTTTGAGTTGGTGACGTAGCTGTGAGATACCGTGCACACCTCTCTGTGCCGAGCTTTGTCCCCTGCGGAGATCTTCCCACGCCATGTCCCACCGATGCTGAGGCAAGAGCTGAGCACCCGTGTTGGAGACGGGCTGCTCTTGCTGCTCTCGCTGGGGTTGGGCTGGTTTCTCACAGCTGTCAGCTTGGCAGGTAGATTGAGCGTTGTTAGAAAAACAGCTTAAATCCATCTCCTTTAAATTTTGCAGAGCAGAGAGATCTTCTAGCACATCTCATTGTATTTCATGCTGGAGCAGAAAAAGAAACATTTTATGGTAATTTTTTCAATGACTTTCCAATTATTTTTTTTCTTGGTGAACTGTCTGCAATCACTTACAGTGTTCCTGAAGGGATTAATTACTCGCTGGAGCTCATTGTGTGTATTTCATATTCAGAACTGTTGGATGCGATGCCTGGCTTGGATCGAGCGAGGGGTCACATGGCATTTCTTTTTTCATCCTTTTTCCCCTGTTCTGTTTTATCTGTCAGGCTCCTGGTGTGAGCGCTCCCAGTCGCCGATTCGGTGGTCGCTCGGTCAGTACGCCGCACGTGATCACAACCGACTTCCCTGCTCTGCGCTCCTTTGTCAGGGGGAAGCTCAGCCAGAAGAAGACAAATCGCTTCCTTGTTTGAGTGACTTTTGGCTGATGCTTTCCCCCAAGCTGTAGTATTGGCTCGGATTTTTCCTGCAGCGGTCGTGGCTCTGGGCTGTGCATCAGCAGTGCTTGGACAGGCCCCCGGAGCAAATGTGGGGAGAAGAGCTCAAAGCACATTGCAGCGCCTCTTCCCACGGTGGAGCGGGCTTGTCCAGTGCAGGCAGCCATTGTGTGGAGATCTTAGAGGGGATAAATCCTAGCGGCAGTGCTGCCGGCGAGCCCACTGCGCCGTCCTCGGAGGGTTGCACTCCCAGGAGGGCACTACCCGCGGGACAGCCGTGTGCTTGGCGCTTTGGTGGCGCGGGGAGCAGCATTGTCTCCAGTTCAGCGGGGGGGATCCCAAACCAACCGAGCCGGGATGTGTAACTCGACGTGCTCTCGGCAGGCTTAAATGGTTCCTGCAGCACACGGGGGATGGGACTCGCCTTCGAACCCCCTCACAGCGACGAGCAGCCGCTCTCCTGTTTAATATCCAAGCGAGTCGATGTGCCTGGGGGCTTGTGGCCGCTGTCACCACGCGTCACTCAGCCCTTGCTGTCAGTGGGTGTGTGGCGAGGGCGGTGGCGGGAGCTGGCACACAGTGGAGAGCTGGGATCTCCGCTGAAATCCCTCCTGTCAGTGCTGATGCCTTTTTCAGAGTGTTTTCTGCCCTGCCTGGCACTGCCAAGCCCACAATAAAATTAGGACTTGTGCAGTGGAACAGCAGTTCTTTGCGTTGAGTCCTAAAGCGTGTCAGAGTGCCCTTGCCGCAAGTCAGGTGATGGATTTGAGGTGAAGAGCACCCTTCCTCTGTGCTATCCCCCAGCCCCACTGGCCCAGTGGGTGCCTGGGCAGGGGTGCTGTGGGCTTTGGGGTCCCGGGGAGGAGAGCGGGGACCAAGTGGCAGCTCCCATGACAGTGGCACAGAGCTTTCTGGTCCCAAGCATCCCCTTCCCTCCTGCGGCACACCCAGATTTCCTGAAGGAGACAGGATCTTCCTTCTCTGCAAATCACCTTTGGTGGGAAAAACACAACTGCTGCTCAAGAAAACCTTTTCCTGGTGGTGAGGACCCACTGAGGGCACTGGGAGAGGTGGGGCAGGTTGGGAAGCAGCCGGAGGATGGCGTGGATCTTGCCACCAAGCACACTGAGCCCTCGCCCCTGCGCTCCCAACAGGGAACCGTCAGGGCTAAGAATAGACAATTTATTCATATGCATCCCTCTCCCTGTGAAGGGTGCTCGAGGCACTGCGCAGCAATTAAAACAAGTTCGTAATAATAGCGCCGGCAGATCAGCAGCGCAGATTCTGGAGAGCTGGTGGAGGATTTGGTGGTGCTGAGGATGGATGGCAGGAGACCGGTGCTGCTGACCTCCCCGGCGGAGACGCAGCATCTCCCCGGCAAGGGGACGTGGGGCAGCAGTGCAAGGCGGCAGGATGAAAGCCTGGGTGTCATAGCAGCTGCTGCGGTGGGTGTGGGGCTGCAGGAGGAGCAGGGTAGAGGGGGCTGCGAGGTGGGGAGAGAGGTGCATGGGGCTGGCTGGCAGTGCTCCCGGCTCCGGTGAGGGGAAGGCACCTTCCTGGTGCAGGTCCGGAGGAGGAGATAGTGGTGCTGGCAGAGATAATGGCAGCGTTCATGGGGTGCACAGTGTGCTGCTGGTGCCATGCTTTACCCTCCCTTATGGCGGCGGGGGGTGGCCCTGGGGGAGCAGGCGCAGGGGGCAGGAGAGCGGGGTTCACCTGTGCTAATGTGGGTGAGCCCCGGCTCTTCCCTGAGTTACCGGATGCCTTATCCCACCTCGGGGCAGGGACACGGAGCTGCTGGTTCCAAATGGTTGCGTGGAGGGTCAGGGGGATGAATGCAGAATTTTGGTGGGTTGCTGTCAGAGCCACGGTGTCCTCTTCCCACAGACCTGCCACGCGCTGTGGGCCGGTTTGTCTTTGGGAGAGCGGAGTGGGTTTGCTCGGGGATGAACATGACCTGGGCAGTGTGCTGCTGATGGGGCCGACCAGAGGGATCCTGAAACATGCAATGTGCATGTCAGTCCTCAGCCCCGCCCGGGTTGCTACTGCAGACGCGGCTACAATTTTTGGGGCATGAATCTTGCCCTGGTGCCTGGTAGGACAAGCACCCCCGGGCACCCTGCCAGCCGGCAGTGCTCACCCACCCCACTGCTGGGGGACCGCAGGTGGAGGGAGACCCTAAGCCTTGTGGGATCCCGGTGATCGTATGTGCAGGGCACTTGTTTCCGGCTCTCTGCAGGCTGCTGCGTCGGGTGCCAGAGTGAATTTGGCACCTGGCCCTCCTGCGAGGCTGGGGCGGGGGGAGAAGAAAGGCTGAGCCCTCCCCGCTGCCCGCGCCACAGGCAGGAGATTCAATTACCCCCGCGCTCGCACAATGGCCGTTTATCTCCGGGAGCAAAACCCTGGTAACCGTCAGGGCAGAGCGTGAAGGGCTGATTAGAGGGTGTGCGGGGAAGGGCGCTGGGGTCGCGTGCAGCCACTTCCCTTCCCATTTCCAGGGCTTTCCATGGTAATGGCTCCTATTTTCCTCTGTTGTTAGGACGTCACTCACGTGCGGCTCAAACGACATCTGTCAAAACATGTCCCCCCCGTCCTTGGGGCTCCTGGGGAAGAGGGATCTGTTGGCCCCATAATGAGCCTGACATCAATTAATCATCAGCCTTAAAAATTAGCATCGTGGCAGTACATGTTGGAGGGAAACGATTCCCCAGATGGAAGCAAAAATAACCTCGGTTATCTCCCTCTTCCCGTGGGAGGTGGCAACAATAGATCCACTAACGAGCCTGGAACTCGTTTAAGCTGGGTTCGCCCCCCAGGGCTGGGGGAACCTGAGGTGTGCTGCCTCCTGCCCTGGCTTGAGGTGCTCTTGGGGGACCCCCTTGTGCAACGGTTGATGACCTTCCCTGGGGTCTGGTCTTGCCCACAGCTGGACCCTCATGGGCTGGTGTCCCCCGGGCTTTGCAGAGAGCTGACAAGCCCCTTCCTGAGGCTGGAGGTTTGGAAGAGGGCAGCACCACAGGGGTCTCATTCTTCTGGAGCTCATCCCCAGGCAGCACAGGTGGGCCAGGATGTGGGTTCAAGGTGCCTCAAGGACATGTCCTGCTCCAAGCTGTCCCTTGCACCTCTCCAGGGTGGCAGCTCTGAGCCGCGCCGATGCCTGCGGCAGCTTGGTGAGTGCCTTGCTGGCTCTGATATTCAGGAGCTTGGCAATGGGCCGGAGGTCTCCAGAAATCCCTGTTCTGGGAGGTGACTTGGGTACCTTCTCTGGAGGTTCACAGTGACCTGGTCTTTGTGCCTGTGCCATGATGGGATTTTCCATGTTCAGAACTGCTCTCTCTCGTTCCCGTGTGAGCTGTAACCTGAGTGAACAGCTCTGCTGCCCGTAGCCCTCTGCAACTTTGGTTTCCCAGCCCTGCTACTCGGCGAGATGAAGAGCCACTGCCTTCCTCCAGCACTGGCTGCCTTTTTGGTCCATCTTGGTGGCTCTGATAAGCAGCTCAGCACAGAGCAGCTCTGCAGGCTGCAGCTGGTGGCGGAGCCGGGGAGGACATTTTGCATTCTTGCTGGAGACGCATGAGGGCTCTTTGGCTGATCTGGTGATGGACAGACAGACCAAGTGTCTACCAGAGCCCAGCTGAGGCCGGGGAGAATTGTGTTTGCAACGCATTGCTCTGCACAAAGCTCGCAGTCACAAGGCGCGGGGGACAAAAGGCTCCCTGTTCGCTCCGTCCCAGTGGGTGCAATTCCAACAGTTAAAAAGCAAATGTGAGTTGTTTGTCTCTGTGAATATAAAGCTTCTCCAAGCATGGCCGTATTCTGGCTGGGAATGGGGAGTTTGGCTCCGCTAATGACTCTGTTCTCTCTGCAAAACGGAGCCAACTCGAGCCAAGAGCTACAAGCCGGGCCCTTCCCCAGCAGCCCTGGTCCGGGGACGTGGGCTGAGGAGGGGATGGGCTCCCGGGGCTGAGAAACCTGGCCTGGGTGCCCAGCAGAGAGCAGTGGGGAGGGATGAGCGTGGGCACCTCTGCCTGTTGAACACAGGGGTGACTGCCACCTGTGAGTGTCGTGGCAGCACCTGGAATCTTCTCCTGTGCCCCAGGGGTTCAATGCCCTCAGCAAAAGGGAGCCCCAGGCATGGCAGGCTGGCTCCCTCCAGTCATCAGATCTGCAGATTTGGGGCATCTGACTGCGAGTCCAAGGGCTGCTGTCGCAGATCGGGGAGCTTTTGAGTTGTGTCTCTCCAGACCTGAGCTTGAGTGGCTGCCCTGCTCCTGGGAAGCCTGTGAATCCCCACAGCGCTGGGTTTTTATTCCCAGACCAACCGGAGAAGGAAGGGGATGGGTGCATGTGGCTGGAGGTGGAATGGTGCAGGGTGCCATGCTGGCGATGTGCCCGGTCCTGGGCAGCCCAGTTGTGCTGGGGAGGGGGGCAGGCAGTTGTGAAGCCACTGTGGGACCTTGGGGAACAACTGTAAACCACGTGCTGCAGCCGGGCTTGGGGCACGGACACATCCACACCATCGACATGGAGGATCCTCAGCAGTAACGGGACCATTGAGGCGGTGCCAGTGCCTAAAGTGGAACAAATGCTGTTTGTGGCCGTCTGTGTGTGGCTCCCCTGGAGGTGTGTGGTGCTTAACCCCCACGTTCCTGGCAGCTGAGCCGCGCTGAGCACAGCCCACGGGCATCTCCACCTTCGCCCAAGGGTCTCCCTCCTCCCTGGGTGCTTCTGCATTCACCCCATCCTCCCCATGGCTTGCTCGCCCTCTGGGCTACAGGGGCTTTGGAGAAGGGTTGTGCACAGCGAGGGAGGGTACTCATGGGAGAAAGGACGTGGTTGTGACTGGCCATTGGCCCTGTGCCCTCTGTCATGCTATGGGATCCCTGCAGGGAACCCAGTTTAGTCTTCAAGATGCAGTCAGAAGTGGGTGCAGGATTCCCCCTGCGCTCACGTCCCCTCCTCCACCAGGCAAAGCCTGGAGTGGGGGCTGGCGACATCCCCAGATGTAGGGCACATCTGGAGGGCATCGAAGCAGTTAAGTGAAGGGCTGATTTGTGCTATAGAAACCCACAGTTCCTTCCTTTGATCCTCTGAATCAGCCCATTGCCTCCGTCTCATAAAGCCCCATTTATCTCCGCTCTTCCCAGTAAGTTTGAAGGCGGTCGCGGCTCGTGGCTCCTCGGCAGCAGTGAGCTTGCCTGGCTTTCTCTTCCGCTGAAGCAGAATCAGGTGAAATCTCTATGGCAACTAGCAGATGACAGCGAGTCTTGTTGCCTTGGAAATGAGGCAAGGCAAAAAAAAACCCACCCGAAAAGAGCCATCTGGAATTTTGAATTTCCACAATGTCCGACCCGCGTCTGGTGACGCGTGGGGAGTGTGAACCCGCTGCTGCCGGCTGCTCCAGGGCCTCCGAGCCGGGGCCCGTCTGCACCTTCTGCCTTGCCATGGGTTGGATTTTTTTTTTTTTCTCCCCCCCTCCCTTTCTGGCTTTTTTTTTTTTAGCGCAGGGTCAGCAGCATCGCCTTGAACATCTGCTGGTGGCTGCATTAAAGGTGTCGTGTGTGGAGCATTTGGGGCGCCTGAAGTCCCCGGGCTGGGTGCAGGTGTGCCACCTTGCTGGCCAGGGCAGCTCTGGCACCCCAATAATGCTAACCCCCGGGACCAGCCTGATCCCACTCTGCAAGGGCCCCAGCTTAGGGCAGACCCCAGGTGTGGTGACAGCTAGTGACGCCGTCTCCATGTGCCTGAGGCCACGGGGCTGTTAATGGGGGAGTTGGTGTCACCCTGCATTTCTGCTGCCATGTGTGCGCCAGTCTCCAGAGGCTTGGGACACCCCTTGGTGCACGGATCCGGCCCATCCACCCTCCATCCGCAACCCCGCTCCTTCCCAAACTGCAGAGATATTTCTTCTGGTTTATTTTGGAGACCTGTGTTGCTGGGGATGGAGTTGTTGGGATGCTCCCAGCTCCTCCCATATTTTCGGGAGCAGCTTTGGAGGCAGCTGTGTTGCGGGGGCATGCGGTGCTGTGCGCAGGAGCAGGGTCTGCCCTGACATGGGGGATTTGGGGCTCTCCTGGCTCGTCAGCGTGGGGGAGCGGAGGGCAGCACGGAGGTGGGATGCACGGAGCGTAGAGCAGCTAGAGGCTCTCACTACTGAAAAAGGAGCTGTAATTTGGATGCACAGGTGGGATGGTTTGGGGCCAAGCGCAGCATCCATTGAAAGAATAACGCGCAAATGGGCTGGAGGCCCGGTCTGGATCTCTCCAGCGGGTTCACTTGGAAACTTGTGTATGGGAGAGACCAAATTAAGTAGATTTATGGCTGCTCTAGCCTGAGAAAGTCTGAATCCCTTTTAAAAGCTTGGCTCGCTGGAGCCAGACGGGGTCCAGGCTCCAGGTCTCTCAGCCCTGCCCTTGTTACAAGCAGTGATTCGCAAGGCTTAGCAGCAGCGATCGCCCCAGAAGTGCTGATTCAGCTGAAATCCCGGCCTGTCACTGCTGCACTGCTGCTAATTTTCTGCTCTCACCTGCCAGTGGGGAGCTGATGTCCTCCACGCAGTGTGGGGCTGCCCCAGCCTGCGCTGCCTGTGCTGGATGAGGACGGCTGCAGTGATGGGGACAGCTGCGGTAATGGGGACGGCGGGTGCAGGCAGGGGAAGGGGCTTCCTTCGCTGTTGCAGCACCTTTGGAGCCTCCCCCAGAGCTGTGTTATTTTGCAGAAGGGTCCAGCAAGGTGTGAGACATGGGGTAGCCATGCCAAAGTGGGGCTCTGCCACCTCTTCTCCTCCCGCTGTGTACCTGTAGGGCTCCTCAGGAGGCTTGGACCACGTGTGGCGCACACTCTCCCCGCTGGCGCTGCCCACTGTAACCCCGTTGCCTCCCCCAACTTTTCCTGCTTGGCCTTTCCTTCCTCTGCCAAGGGCGAACGCAGGACGCGCTGGGCTGCGTCCAGTCTCCTCCCCGCACAGGGCTACGTGCAGGGCGGCAGCAAGCAGGGAGCCCAGCCTGCCCTGGCTGGATCAGGGACGGGGTCCTGTCCTCAGGTATCTGCAGCATCCCCTGCGCATCCCCTGTCCCTGTTTGCAGGAGGCTGTGCCTCCGTGTCCCCGGGGAACGGTGCCTCCCGCTCCACTAGCCCCAGGGCTGCTGCCTTCACCTGGGGGATGGTGGCCACGCTCCTCCCCATCGGTCTGCCCAGGGTGTTTCAGAGGCGCCGGTCAACCACCCGGATACCCAGGTACCACGTTACCAGGGTGCTGGATGGCACAGGGCTTCCAACCCTGTCCCTGCCCCTTGGGAAGCAGGACCCTGCCTTGACACTGCTGCAGGAGACACAGAGTTGGCAGCTAGCCCTCGGCTCACACCAACAAGCTCCTGGCAATTAAAGAAATTAAACTACGGCGAGTGCTAACGAACCTGCTGCCTTCTGATGGGGTGGGGCAACAGGTTTGCAGGAAAGGGCGAGATGTTCTCCTGGGGCACCGGACGTGCTCTGCCCAGCCGGGCTGCCCTGGGACATCTCCTGAGAGAGAGGAGGGGTGTTGGGGGAGTCCCAGTACATTCCTGGGGGCAGCACGCAGGGATTGCAGGGATAGGTCTGGGCCAGAAAATGAGGCCGATGATGGAAGCAAACACTGTGGACCTGGCAGTCACCCCATAGAGTCCTGTTAGCCATCCCTGCTGCTCATTTAGCCTGTTTGGTAGCTGTTGGCGGGGGGAGGAAGAGAATTAATAAGCCACAGGGAGAAGGATTGCGGGTTGTGACCATCCCCCTGCCCAGCCGTCCAGGAGCGTGAATCAGAGCTGGATGTAAGAAATGCAAGATAAAGCCATTTTACTCCATATGGAAAGACTCCGCTGTCAGTGCGCCAAGACGCCGGTAACCAAATCGCACACTGCGGGGTGCAAGCTGGGAACCCGCCGGACTCAGCGAGGTTTGCACTGGGCTCTGGGTCTCGGGTCTCCCCTCAGGCCGGCAGCCTGCCTGTGGTGGGCTCTAGGTGCCAGAGTGGAGGATTTGCAAGGAAAATACCAGCAAAAAAAACGATGCCTGGGCTGATTCATTCATAAACGCAGCTGGGAGCATGGGCTGAGGCAGCGCGGTGGGAGAAGAATGTATCTGTGCGAGGGTTTGTGAAGCCGGGGAGCTCGGCTGGGCTGGAGGAGTCTCACGGCCCCGGGAGAATGGTTTTTATTGCAGAGTTTATTAGTGTATTTTTCAATGTGCTGGAAGGAATTGAGCAACCAGTTAAAAATGTTTCAGAGCCTGGGGAAATTCGTTGCAGCTACTGTGTACTAGGAGCCCACCTTAATGACTCAGAAACACCGCGAGGTCTTTTATAGCAAATTCCTGCTTGCCATTAAAATCTTTACTGGGTCACCAAGAGTCCTTCCCGAGTCTGATCTTCTGAAACAAGACCGGTTGGGTCATGGTGGGGCAAGGAAATGTGTGTGTGAGTGTCACGCTCATGCCGAGCATATGGACACAGTCGCAGATGGCGCATCCGTGCAAGCCCAGCATGCTCCTGCCGGTGTTGGTGTCGGCTGCTGCCATCCTCGTGCCCGCGCACGTACACGTGGGCAAGCATGCACGGTCGCAGGCACAGGCCTGCACACGCACACACGCACCTTTCTGCAGGCGGAGAGGGTTTTGCTGCCATGTGGCCCGCACATGAGCGTACGCATGATGCAAGCAAGCGCTCGGGCGGCACACACACACACGCGGGTTTCTGTGCCAGGGCACATGGGGCACACGTGTCCCATGGACGCGGCTCTGCCTGGCCTCAGCGGGAGCTGTTGGCCACATGCTCCTTTGAAATGAGCTGTCACGAGCCGTTTGGAGTTGATGATTTCCTCATTCCTTGACGTACTTGGCCACGTCGGCAGCGCCCCGTCGTGCAGGCGGAGGAGCTGCCACTGCTCACTCTTGGAAGTGATGGGAAGGGCTGGACGTGAGCACAACCTGGAGCTGCCCGGTCTCCTCTGGCCCTGGCTCTGCGGTGCCCGGCACAGCCAGACCCACAGCACCTTGCCCTGAGCACAGCTCTCTCCTTCCTCCTCCTCCTCTTCCTCCTCTTTGGCTGCCTCCAGTCCTGCATCCCACCTCACCGATGCTCCTTCTCTCGGCAATGGTACCTGCTGCTTCCCTGGTTGTGCAGAGCAGGAGGCGGGTGCGACGGGCAGCGCGTGAGCCGGGCACCCACAGTGCTAGGTGGCTGAGCCTGATCCTCCGTGGTGTAGCAGGCAGTGCTGCCCCATGTCTGACACAGAGGCAGGCGATGGAGGCTGTGCGGGAGAGCGCTTGCAGACGATAGGGTGGTCGGGGGTGGGCTAGGGCTTCAGTGCCTCAGTTTCCCCCTGTGTGAAGTGGAGCCATATTGTGCTCGGTTAAGAAAGGAGCAGCAGTGCGGATAGGGGGGAGGAGAGCTGTGCAAGCATGACTGCAGGCAAGGACAGGACAGAGTCTGGCAAGGGCATGTTAGACCCAGCCTGGAAAAGAGGAGAGCGACTCAGGCGGTGGGGCCTGGTGGCCTCCCTGCACAGGGCTTGGGGACAGTGGCTGCATCTCGGGGCTGCCTTCCTCTGCGTGGCAGGGACAGGGGAGCACATGGCCAGAGCCAGCGTCCCCTTCCCTCTGTGACGGCAGGACAGAGCCTGCGAGAGCAGCGGGGAGCTGTGGACAGGGCTGCAGGCCAGCCTGGAGCTGGGGCGGAGGGGACGGACGGACCCCGAGCCTGCAGCCTAGTCAGAGTGGGGAACACTGGGGGACACGTCCCAGCCGTTGCTGCCGGGGCAATGAGCCTGGCTGAGGCAGGGTGTCTGAGTGACCCTGCCACGGCACGGGCTGAGCCGTCCCTGCTGCTCCCCGCTCCAGCAGCTGGAAACATCTGCTGTGGGAAGCTTGCTAAATCGATGCGGGGAGGAATCCAGCGCACTCCTGCTGTTCCCACACTCCAGCCTCTCCCAGCGGCTCCAGTTTCGGCTCAGCTCTGGCATGCTGTGGCTCAGTCAGCCCCCGGCCCCTCGCTGCACCTGGAGAACAGGCTGCGGGGGGCCCGTTGTCACTGCCCCGGCCCAGCAGAGTGGGGACAGGCAGTGGCACTTCAGTGCTGGCAGCGATGCAGCCAGCGGGACGTGTGCTGGAGGTGGGCAAGCAGCTCCTCGAGTCCCAGTTTGGCCCTTTCCCAGGTGAGAGCTGCTGTTTTTCCTGGGGCGTCTCCAGTGGTTAGAGCGACCTGGACTGTCATCTAAATACTGGGGGCTAGGGGAGCAACTGTGCCAGGCACGGATGGCCGACAGTGCCACAGGTGAAGGTGGGGATGGGGGTCAGTGCCATCGCCTTGAAACGCCAGGGCTGAAGCACCCTCCTGCCCTCCGCTGGGCACCCAAGGCCTGGATGCTGCTTCTTACCTTGGGTGCCCTGGGGGTCCTTGCTGTGTGGGGTGCCCCAGCAGCAGCAGGAGTGCAGGGGAGGTAGCACCCGTTTGCCAGCCCCTCTGTCAGGGTGGCTGGGGACACAGCAAGTGCTCACCCCAGCCCTGGGGGGGCTGGGGGTGGCTGTAGCAGCCCCGCTGGCCGCGGCGCCTGGGGAGGAGGCAGTGCCAGGCCAAAGTGATGGCTTCGTGCCCAGGGGATGGCTGCGGGTGGCCGTGGGGGAGGCAGATGGGGTGTTTCTGGGAGGGAGCCGTGCCCGGGAAGAGCACACTGATGGGCTGGCAGGGGGGTGGGAGCCGCTGGTGGCACCAGGGAACAACGGTGGCTCTTCCATCCCATCCTGCTCCGTCCCGCCCCAGCCTACAGGGACGTGTTGCTGCCGGGGTGTGTGTGTGTGCTGCCTTCTCCGGCGGCGGGAGCTGGGCTCAGGGTGGACGGCACCCACTGGACATGGCCAGGGTGGAGGAGCTGAGGGTGCCAAGTCCTTCCCTGCATGGACCCACATGGGGACACTGATGTGTGTTTTATGGCTCTTCCCTAAGGTTTGGATGTGCCTCCCCTCCAAAATCTTCCATTGCCCTACAGACTGCACAGGTGGCAGCAATGGGCTTGGCCTCACGTTTCTGCCCTGCCATTTCAAGCCTGAAAATTCATCTTTCCTGGCAGCCCAAGGGCAGGACCCGGCAGCTTTGAGGTGCCCCTTGATCTGCCAACACGGCTCTTTCTGCCTGCCCCACCACAGGGACACAGAGTCCCCTTGGCCCCAGCCACAGGGCAGGATTGGTGCCGGCCTCCGGCACGAAGGGCTCCTTGAGCCTCCTCTGCACCCCAGCTCTGTGTGTGCAGCCCCCTCTGCTCCATCCCTCCATCCCTCTGCCCTTCTGCCTGCACATCCCTATCCTCATCCCCGCTCCTGATCCCACTGCAGCTCTGGAGGCCCTGGGGCAGACCCTCTTTGATGGCATGATGCCTTTGATTAACTCTTTCAACGTGCACAGGCCACAGCAAAGAGTTACTACCGAGTTCATGATGTGCCTCCTGCTAAGCCTTGTTCTGGGAGCTGGACCAGGGCAGTTGGACACACGCAGGGCTGGGCATCCTCCTTACGTGATGGCGTGTGCTGGCCGTGTTGGGTGCCCTGTGGGCTCACCAGCCCCCTTACCCTCATCTACAGCCAGCTTTAACCTGCTTGATTTCACCTGTCTCATCGGGGCTGTTACTGCTCGTCACCACCTTCCAGGGTCATGTGTAAATTAGAGCCGCTTCACCGGTTTGAGGTGCTCCTGCCCGGGCCGGTGAGTGAGCAGAGCCCGGGGATAGGGCAGCGTCACTCTTGGGTGCTGCCTGCGGCGTGTCCGGTGGCGCGGTTGGTGTGTGATGGGGACGATGGGACACGAGCCCTGCTCGTGCGCCAGGCTCTTGGCTGTGCCATTATGGGGAGTCTGCTGGGGTGCGTGCTGGCGGTGTCCCCCCGGTCCCCGCCACCCGTCCAGCTTACACGGTGCTGTTGCAAATCCCAAAGTGCTAGTTGCCACGTTACATTAGGAGGAGCCACATCCAGCATCCTTGGCACCCACTGTCACTGCAGTTCAATGGCAAGCTGCAGCTGAAAAGCTTGAAATCGGGGATCAAAGCCGCAGTGGCACGGCTGTTAGCCGCCGGGGAGGCACACGAGCGGGTCAGGGGCGCGGGGGCTGGAGCTGTGGCCCCGAGCCCAGCAGCGCTGCCAGGGCTGTGCCAGGAGTGACCCCCCTCCTCTGTGTGTGTGTGTCCATACATGTGTGTGTGCGCACGTGTGTGGGTGTCTCCGGGACTGTGTGTGTGTTTGCAGGTGTGCATGCACGCGTGGATGTACATGCGTGTATATGCATGTGTGTGCACAAGTGGTTGTGGGGTGGGTATACGCGTGTGCACACGTGCAGGTTGGGGGTTGCACATCTGTGCGTGTGCGTGCACGCCTGTGCCGTGGGTGTGCACACCCGGAGAAGCCCCAGGGCAACCTGAGCTCGGGAGTTTCCAGCCCTGAGCCATGCCCGTGGGAGAAGGTCAGTCCCACTGACTGCTCCAGCCCCCAGCAGAAGCAGCCACCTCTCCTCCGGCAGGGGCGGGAGCCTCGGCTTGCACCACTCCCTGACATCTCCTTGGCTCCTGCTGGCACCACGCTGAGTGGTGCTGCTGCGGAGCACCCCCGGGGCCTTGGGGACGCGGGGCCAGGTTTGGGGATGTTCTTCCAGGACAGCTGCACCTGCACAGCCCCATGGAGAAGGGTAACAGTGCTTTGGGATTGCCTGACTGTAGCTGGCCTCCTGTCACCTGTGTGGGTCTTGTGGCCCCACTTGCCGCTGCCCAGCTCATCCTTTCTGGAGCAGACATCCCCATCCCAGCTGCAGCACCCTTGGGGGTGGCATTTTGTGGTGGTGCAGCTCCAGCCCAGTGCCAGCCCTGCCCTGTCCCCTCCCAGCGGGCAGAGCGAGAGCTGGGGGCCACAGCCGTGGGCAGAGGGATGTGGGAAGGGGCTGGGGGGCACAGCTGTCGGCAGAGAGGTGCCGGAGACATTCGTCCCTTTAAAGCTGCCGCCTTGTCTCTCCACAGACCCTGAGTCCCAGAGGAAGAGGACAGTGCAGAATGTGCTGGACCTTCGGCAGAACCTGGAGGAGACGATGTCCAGCCTGAGGGGCTCTCAGGTGTCTCACAGGTGAGGACCCGACACCGGACCCCCACCACTCCTTCCCCACAACCAGTGTCCTTCCTGGGGCGGCAAGGGAGGCCAGGGTGGCTGGCAGGTAGCTCTGCTCCGAGTGAGGGCCATGTGGGTGGGAGGGAGCCGGCTGCGAGGACCTGGGGACCCTGTGTACAGTGGCTTGGAGAGATGCCCCCAGTTCCATGGGGTGTTGTGCGTGGGGCTGTGGCAGAGTCCTGTCCCTGGCAGTGCTCTGGGCCCAACACTGCCTCGCGTGCCCTGGGACAGTGGGGATGGGTGGTGGTGGCACAAGGGGGAGCTGGTTGCCCCGAGACTCCAGGCAGGGGGTAAGGTCTGTTCCCAGTGATCGGGTTGTCCCCATATGGGCAACCAGAGGTGAAAGTGTCCCCTGTGCCTGCCCAGGTTTGGACCACAGGCTCCATCTCCATCTGTGAATCAGTTTCTCCCTGTATAGAGGTGATGATGGAGGAACCCTCAGAGAGACCTGACCGAATGCCTGGCAGCCCATGGGCAGAGGTGGGGTGCCCTGCCCAGACCGGGGCTGGCAGCACCCCAGGGTTGCAGCTGGGGCTGGGGCGATGGCGGGGCTGGGGCCAGGGGAACCGCCTGGGTAGTGAACCAGAGCAGAGTGTCTACCCGTGTTCAGAGGTCTCTCTGACACCTGCCTGGGACTGCCTGTGCCCCCCGCCCCGGGTCTCTCATTTGAGACCACTGCAGGGTTACTGCTCTGCTCTGGGTGTGCTCGGGGACTGTGCGGCAGCTCCAGCCTCCTGCCTGGGTCCCTGCTGGGGCCAGAGGCAGTGGGTGGGGAGGGGGCTTCTCCCCAGGGCACCCTCCGAGCTCCCACCCTGCTGGTGCAGCCGCCTTAAGAAGCCTGGGCTTTGCAGAGAGGCTGTGTTGGGTGTGAGCCAGTCGGGAAAGCCGAGGATGCGGCGAACATCCTTCTCCTGGTGTTTGTTGCCACCTCGCGGTCTCCCTCCATCCTCCTTTTTATGTTGGAAGGGACAAAAAGCAGCAGCTTCCTCCTCCTTCCCCTTCACCCCCCACTCATCGTTCCAGACCTTCCCCCTGTTGCCTGTCGATCAGCTTTGTCCAGGACGAAGCAGCACGCTCGATTCAGCTTTTCTTAACCCAGAAGTTCTTCTAGACCTTGCTTGTCCTTGCCGCACTTTCTGGATCTTTTCTGAGCCGGAGGTTAGCAGAGCACTGGGGCAGTGGGATTTGCACGGGGTCACAGCAATATTCCTGGAGCTGATGATCTCCTGGAATTATCCATTACAGCTCTGCCATCCCTTTGCTCAGCACAGGAGCTGGTTTGCAGCCTCGTGCTGTTCACTTGGCGTTTGCTTTACGTTTGCTCGGCATTTGCTTTGCTTTCATCTGTGTCAAACTTCACCCGCCGCCTTCTCGCCCCAGCACTCAGCTCACATCCTCCGTGAGCCCCGGTCTTAGGGAAATAGGACAAGGATATTAAGGGTGATTAAATTAGCATTGCAAGTGGGTTTTGACTCTTCTCTATCGCTGCCTTTTCTTGAGTTATGAGTACACCGTGTGGCAGAGGCCTCAGCCAGATCCCTGCCACGGAAAAAAAGGACTATTGATAGCCCAGGGATGCAAACCCCTGCGTTCTGTCCCGTAAGCAGTTCTTAAATACCTGAGGATCTTCCCTCTTATCCCATGGCAGCTGAGTTTATTTGGAAGCTTAGTCTGCCTCCAAGGTGAGGGCACTCATCCACCACCTTATGGCAGCCTGCAGCAGCCTCACAGCCCTGCATCCCTCCAGGAGCACCACCCCGGTTGTGAGCTGGATTTTCCTTTACCAAAGCTGTGTCAGCTCTTCCCCGGTATGTTGTAATTACACATGTACCCACTAATTCTGCTCTTGGGAAAGCTTCCTACAAGCCTGTCCAATACGGATGTCATCCATGGTCCTGTGGATGTGCCCCGTATCACCAGTGTCCCTGAAGCTGCTTCGGACTCTCTCTTTATTCCTTCCACAAATTATTCCTCAAACTTCTCTTGTTCTCCTCACTGTGATCTTCCATCCAGCAGCCGGGGGCTCAGCCTTTGCTGTTTCCTCCCGAGGACACAACTTCATTCCTGAAAGACGTCACCGTACTTCTGGCAGCCTTTGCACCCGGCTGCAGGGTCAGACGAGCTTCCTTGGGGTCTTGCTTTAGTCCCACTTGGAGACGTGGTTTGCATCTGCTCCGAGCCGCCGGCAGAACATCCTTAAATACCCTTTGTGCTGCCGACAAAAACTAAACCCTTTTAGCTGCCCCTTTTAGTTCCGCTTTAACAAACTTCCTAGTTTTTTATGTAGTTCCCTGTTTTAAATTCAATACTGCAGACAGGGTTTGGCTTTTGGTGCTCCTGCAGGAACGTTTAATCCAAGCTAGGGAATAGCTCACTGATAGTAATGTTTGGAGCCAAGTTGAGGGCTGTGGGTTCCCAAATAGCTGCTCCAAGAAGTAATCATTTTTGGTGTCTAAATTTAGTCTCAGCATCACTCCCTGACATGCCGTTTGCCCAAAATACACCCCAGGGGTGAGGGGAGTAACTGAACTCCCCGTTCCTGATGCACTGGCAGGCTCTGGGCTGGCTGGAGAGCAGCGCACTTGCAGGCAGCCCCATGGGGACAGGCAGCCCTGGGTCGGGGTGTCCCCTCCTGCCCAGACATGGAGGTTCTCTCTGCAGGGGTTTGGCCTGAGATGCTGATGCGGGGACCTGGTCCGTGGTTTGCCCCTTGACATCCAGCCTCTGCTCCCCGGCATGGCCTGCTGCCATGCCCCCTGGGATCGGTGTGCCGCCACCACCCCAATTTGTCATATCCCAGATCTGGGGCAATATCGGGGTGCAGGCATTGAAATGCTGGTGGGAAGGTGGCTGAGGGAGAGCAGTCCAGGCACAGGGGAGCGTGTCTGGGCTTTCCGCTAAAGGCTCCCTATTAAGTGGGGTTCAGCACAGCCCAGACTGGGGCCGGGACCAGTCTCCAGAGAGGTATGGACGCCTCTCCTATGGTGTGTTTGCAGCCAGCCCTGGTGGCATCCCCAGCCCCTGCACCGAGGTGGCCGTGCAGGGAGCATTGCCTTTGTGGGGCGGTTGGGGCTGTAGGGAGGCACAGACCCCCCATTGCACCCCACGTCCTGCTCCACAGTCCCTGGGGAGAAATAGGCACCACCAGACACCGGTGGGTGCAGGTGGTGTGGATGTCCCAGTGGGTCCTGGAGTGTGGGATGCTGTGATGGCACCAGGCAGGGCAGGAGGGGACCGTCCCCTATCATCTGAGACACAGGGGGTCCAGGACAGACAGCATCCCTCTGCCCACACTCCTGGGGGCCTCTCACCTTACCTGGGTGTCTCAAAATGGGCAGGTTTGTCTTCTGAGAACTTGCAGCCCTGGTTCTGTCTGGGTGAGGCACAGCACAGACCTCTGCTTCCCACCCTGTCCTGCCCTAACCCTGCCCTGCACCCTGTCCTCGCAGCTCCCTGGAGATGACCTGCTACGACAGCGATGAAGCCAATCCCCGGAGCGTCTCCAGCCTGTCCAACCGCTCCTCCCCGCTGTCCTGGCGCTATGGCCAGTCCAGCCCGCGCCTGCAGGCAGGGGACGCGCCTTCGGTTGGGGGGACCTGCCGCTCCGAGGGTACCCCCAGCTGGTACATGCACGGCGAGCGGGCACACTACTCGCACACCATGCCCATGCGCAGCCCCAGCAAGCTGAGCCACATCTCCCGCCTGGAGCTGGTGGAGGCACTGGACACTGATGACGTGGAGCTGAAGTCAGGCTACATGAGCGACAGCGATCTGATGGGGAAAACGCTGACAGAGGATGACGACATCACCACGGGGTAAGTGCCCGCGCCGGGGCTTGTGCCCAAACCAGGGGCCTCCTGGAGGTTTCACCACCTCCTTTTTGGCTCGGAGCAGAGGGGCACTGGGCGCAGCAGGGGTGGATGGAGGAGCACATAGATGACAGCCAGTCTGGCTGGGTGGATTGTGTCCCTGCATCCCAGGAGATGTTTTCCCTGTGGTGAGGCAGTGTAGCCCTTGCGGTGCTGGTGACACTGGGCCAGTGGGTGTTGCTTGGGGCCAGTGAGCCCCTGAGCTGGGGTGTGCTGCTCTCCTGGCATGTGGGAAGTGTCCGGCTTGATGTGGGTGTTCCCAGAGCAAGGGGCTGAGAGGCGCGTGGTGTGTGGCTGCAGGAGCCCTGGGCCAGAGCCCTGCTGGGGTGAATACTGCTGCTTTCAGAAGCACTCTCCCAGTCTATACCAGTGGGTCTGAGCTGCTGTCTCTGACCCTGACGCTGCGGGGTGTCCTGTGTCCTGCCAGGACTGCTGGTGGCCCGTGGTGGGACAGGCTGGGTCAGATCTCAGCCCCCCAGCAAGAACGGGGCTCCGAGGTGTCATTGCTGATGGGTGGCACTGTGATGGAGAAGGGTGCACTGCTGAGTGGGGTCCCCTCCTGTCGGCCTCTGTTCTCCACCTGCAGGGCCAGGGGCATCTCCTGCCGAGTGGGCACAGCGCAGCACGCCCAGGGCTCGCATTTTCTTTCCAGATGTGTCCAGCTCCTGCTGTGCTGTTGAGGTGCCCCTGGCTCTGGCGAGGGTCCAGGATTTCAGCATGTTGGAGGTTTCCTGTTTCAGCACAGGAGAAAATAAATAACTCCGGCATTTGAGTTGTCCCAGAGCAGGAGGAGGTATTTGGCCTCCTGACAGTGCTGCTTGGGCCCTCCTGGGGCGGCCATAGTCACGTCAGCTCATTGCAGAGCAGAACACAGCCTGTGGCTTCACACCCATCCTGGGGGCCAGCGCTCCTCAGATGTGTCCTGGAAGTGCCTTTGACAGCTAGAGGGACACACACTGAGGGGTGCCTGTGCTGGCCTCTGCCCCTGTGATGCTCCAGCGTGCTCCCCGCAGGCAGGCGGGATGGCCATGGGGGGCTGCCCAGTGCTTGGAAACAGGGTGCCTTGTGCTGGCTCAGCGTGGACCTGTCCTGGGGACTGTAACCCATCACTTGTTAGCCAGAGGTGGCATGTCATCACCTTCTGCCACCAGTGACCAGACTGTGGAGCCTCATGGTTGACAGGGTGGCTTTGGGGTGCCCTGGATGGCTGGGGCCACAGTGGGTCTGGCTATAGGGGGTGAAGGGCTCCACTGCTCCCTCTCTTCTTCCTCGTCTTGTCTCAGAGCTGCTAGTGCAAATGGATAACCTTGGGGAGCACTTGGCTGTGGAGGCAGTGCTGGGAGGGGTGAGCCGGAGCATCGCTTCGTCTCCATCAGCCACTGAGTGGGGCAGAGTCCGGGCAGGGGGAGCCCTGGGGGGGGGGACCTTCCCCGGGCTCAGCCTGCTGCCCTGGCAGCGTCCGCTTCTCCCCCTGGGAAGGGCCAAGCCTTGGGGATGGAGCCCGGCATGGCTGAGCCTCCCGCGAGGCCCTCACAGCCCTGCAGTCCCCTGGTGTGGGTGAAGCTTTCAGTACCATGGCACTGCCACAGCCGGTTGCTGCAGTCCCTGTTCCTGCGCAGGGTTCCCAGCGTGATACCCTGGATGTGCCCCGAGAGAAGTGCCCCGTGTCCTGCCAGTGGGTGCAGAGAGGGGCTGGTGCCCTGTGCGGGGTACCCCTCCCCAGGGATGGGGGACGCTGGGGTGCCCTGCCCAGGAGCCTGAGCCAGGGCAGGGGAGCAGGGGCATCCCCTCCTTCCCCGAGCTGGCCAGGGCGAGGAGCCACCTTGCTGTCCAGGAGCACTCATCCCACACAGCCCCTCAACCAGCACAGCCCCTCATCCACGCAGCCCCTCATCCCGCACACAGCCCCTCATCCACGCAGCCCCTCGTCCACGCAGCCCCTCATCCCGCACGCAGTCCCTCATCCACGCAGCCCCTCATCCCACACGCAGCCCCTCATCCACGCAGCCCCTCATCCCGCACGCAGCCCCTCATCCCGCACACAGCCCCTCATCCACGCACCCCCTCATCCCGCACACAGCCCCTCATCCACGCAGCCCCTCATCCCGCACGCAGCCCCTTAACCAGCACAGCCCCTCCTCCACGCAGCCCCTCATCTACGCAGCCCCTCATCCAGCCTCCTCGGTTGGCTCTGACCTAGAAAGCAAATACCGCCCCAGGCCCCATCTCCCCGTGCTGCTAATGCACCGGGCAGGAGCCGAGTGCTGCAGATGGGGCCATCAGCCCCCGAGCCCGGGCCACCGGGCCAGCGCCTCCCTGCACCGCACCGGCGCACAGCCAGGCTTGTAGGGCAGTAGGTCATAGCCAGCTCGGAGGATGCAGCGGCACTTCCCCCTCGCAGACGTGCGGGGCCGTGGGATAGGACCCGGCATCCCCGTGGCTTACTGAGGAAGCAGCCTAGAAGGAGAGAGGGCCAAGGTAGGTGAGGCACGGCCAGGGCGTGGTGACTGTCCGTGGGGGTCTCGGGGTGAATCCGGGGGGGTGGTGGTTGGGGTTGAGCCTAGCCGAGAGGGCAGTGGGGGTCCTGGGGCCCAGCTCAGAGTGGGGTTGGTATGATGAGGTCTGATGGTGAGAGCAGGGATCGGCTGGGGACACCTCAGCCCCCAGAAGTGTTTCTGTATCAGCCAAACGTGCCGGCATCCTGGCTCCTTGCCCGGCTGTGCCCACCTGCTTGCGGCCACTGGGCCGGCACTTGCGGCTCCCATCCACCAGTATGACCTGCTGCCGGTATTGGGGGGTGGAAAATGCCCTCCCTGTTTGGCAGCGAGGCCTTTCTTTTGTTCCCGGTGTCACTGTATCCTCCCGTGCTCCACAGCAGGGCAGCCCTCGGCTGGTGCGGACCCGGCACAACCAGGGCAGCCCCACCGAGATGTCCCCCTGCTGCTGCCGGCACCGTGGTGTTTGAAGCGCCTGGGGCAGGTTAACACAGCAGCATTCACTGGGATGGTGCTGCTCTCCTGCCCTGTCCTGCCTGTCCTTGGGGTCTGGGCAGGGCGCAGGCAGGGGCAGCACGAACCCCTCGGCTGTTTCCACTGGGAAATCTTCGCTGCCTTCCTTGGCTGCTGTCGAGTCGAGACCACTGGCACCGCTCAGCATGCTACTCGCTGTTCCCTGCCCCTGATGCCAGTCGCCAGAGGGGTGAGGTGCTGCCGGTGATATTTTCCCACCCTGGCCAGGCTGGGGATGTTTCCCAGACCCTGGAGGTCACCCCAATGAGGTCACCCCACTGGAAGGTCTACCAATATGCGGCCACCCACTGCCGAGGGACCTCCACGCCTGTACGGCCACAGCACGGCGCTGGGGCCATGATGCAGCAGTGCGGGCGTCTTCGTGTGCAGACCTGCGCGTGAATCAGGCGGCAGTGGAGGAGGCAGAGAGCGGGGATGTTCAAGCCAGGTTTTGCCCAGTTTTGTCTCAGCCACGTCCTGCATGTCCAAGCGGTGCCATCTCCTCCACGTGGAGCTGCCGTTCCCTGGCAGCGCAGTGCGGCTGCGTGTTGGTGCTTCCCCCCGTGCGGTGTGTGCTCGGGGACCTGATGTGAGCGGCTCTGGCGGGCGCTGGGTGCTGGCGCAGGAGCGGGTGAGTGTGCATTACCCCCGGGTGTTCCCTGGGGCCATCCGGGACGTGGTGAGGAGCGAGTGGGGTGCTGAGAGGCTTGGTGAGGAGCGAGTGGGGTGCTGAGAGGCTTCGCTGTGGTCAGGAGCTGGTGGGGTGCCCTGGCTCCCACAGCCCAGCCCTGCCTGCCTGGGGCCATGGGGCTTCACCCCTCCCACACAGGACAGGATCCTGGGCTGAGGGCATGACAAGAGTGTCAGCTCGTCCCTGCTTTGCACCACTCTGCCCCGTCTCCTGGGCTCGGAGAGCGCCCTGCATGGTGTCCTTTCTGCCACTGTTCTTTTGTCAGGCCCTTTGTCAGCTGGTCCGTTCCCCAGTCGCTTCCTCGCAAACAGTGATGCTGCCATGAGGACACTGGGGTGCTCTGGGTGTCCCTGGAGGGGTCCATCGGGCCACCGCACCCATTGCTGAGGGCTCAGCAGGGTCTGAGCATCCTCCCGTGGTGCTCCTCATGCTGCGGGGCAGCGCAGGGCACTGGGTGGGGGTTGAAGGGACATTGCTGTGTAGCCTTGGCTGTGCCTCAGTTTCCCTCAGTCCATCCTGCTGGCTGCGAGTGGGTCAGGGCAGGGTGTACCTGGGTTGTGGCAGGGGACAGCTGCTCTCGGTGGGGTTTGCGGGGTGCGGGGGAGGAGGAGCACCTCTCCCTGGCTCTGGTATGTGAGGTGACGTATGGGGACACACAACCTCAGCTCAGCTGTGTGCCCCAGGGTGGTGCTTGTGGGATGGGCCGCTCCTCAGATAAGGTCCCCAAGGACAAATTGGGACAACCTGGCTCCATCCTTGGAGCTGCCTAAATACCCTGAGGTGGCGGAGCCCCGCCGCTGGATTTGACCTTGGCAGAGTACACAGGGGGATGCTCAGGCTGGACTCATCCTGCCCCTCTGGCAGAGCATGGGTGCTGCTGGGCCCGATCCTGCCATCCCCATGCACCGGGCTGGGAGAGTGGGGAGGGGGCGAGCGGGGCTGGCTGCAGACTCGGCACCTTCTCACTGCGGTGGCTGCAGGAGCGCCGGGGGTCTGGGTGCGGCGTGGAGCCCAGGGCGTGCGGGCATCGCTTCGGAGCCGATTCCTGAGGCTGTGCTTGTGCCATGGGGCTTTCAATGTCCCAGGGAGGTGCTCGTGTGACTTCAGGACCGCTGTGATTTGGCGGTGTCGTTTTGGGCCTCGTTTTTTATTGGAGGTGGAAAGGGAGGTGGCGTTGCATCCCACTGCAGTGGTGGCAGCATCCGCACCCCCGACAGCCAGGTACTGCCCTGGCTCCATCGAGGCCATGAAATGGAGCCGTGGCAACAGCCTTTGGCATCGGGGCCATGAGGCAGCATGCGCCTTGGGCATCGGCACATGTGTCCGGCTCAGGGATTGACATGTGTGTCCAGCTCACGGCACAGCCCGGGCACCGTCCCGTACCACCACGATGGTGCTGCTGGCGGCCGGGCGCTGCAGAGCCTGTGGTCCCCTCCGACAGGGCTGGGGGCTGCCAGCAGCATCTCCCCCAGGACGGATGTTCTTGAGCTCGCACCCGCCACACTCCGGCTGACCTGGCTCTGGCTTCCTCGCAGCTTCTTGAGCTTGCCGAAGCCCGGAGGCGGGAGCAGATGTTTGGCTCGGCTCCCCGAGAGCGACGGGGGAGCGGCCGCCCTCCTCTCATGCTCCGAGCAGGATTGGTGCTGGCTCTCCGATCCCTTCCCTCGAACGCCCCTCACTTGGTGTTGGCTGGTCTGGCCTGACCCCTCGCCGCCGTCCCGGCGAGCCCATGAAGTCATTTCTCGGTGGGGATGTCCCACAGGGCATGGCCGTGGCCCCGCACGTGGCCCGGCGTGTGTGCGGGGCCCCAGCCCAGCCGGCCGGGGGGAGCAGCTGGGGAAATGGTGTTGGATAAATATTTGCTGCGCTGTGCCACGTGCCAGGGCTCGGCGGGGTTCCTCCCTCCAGCTGGGGACGGGGGACGGTCCCAGAAAGGGGCCCCAGAGCCCCTCTGGGCACCGCCACCATGGAAGTGCCCTTCCCCTGCACCGTGTTCCAACTGGCTCCGTATTCTGGGGTTTGACTCGAGGCACCCGGTGCTGACCCCCGGCCCCTGGGGGTGCTTGGACCAGGCGGCTGCGGCAGTGGGGAAGAGGATCCGGGGTTGTGGGGCTCAAGGGGTGCAGGGCATTGGGGGGCCAGCACACGCCCAGGATTTGGGAAGCTGCTGGCCTCTGTGGCTCGTTGGTGGGGCTGGATGCGGACACAGAGCAGAGCTGAGCCCAGGGCTGGACCTCACACACCCACGCACCCCGGTGAGAGCTGCTCGGGGGGATCTGCCCCCCAGACCCGGCCGCCCATCCACTTGCCACCTGGGAAGCTCAAGACCTGGCTCTGCTGCTTGCCACGTGCCACCTTGCTGCCTGCGAAGGGGCTCAGTCGCTGCGGGTGGAGGTGTCTGAGGCCACAGGCTTGTCCGGGACATGGGGAAAATAGGAATTTCGCAAGCAGGCTGAGTCACGCCACTCCCCCACCCCGGCACTGCCCTGGGACTCTCTGACCTCCGCGCGCAGCCGCTGCAGCCTGCCGTGCCACCGCGGTGGCCCCGAGCAAGGCTTCATGTGGCACCGTTCCCAAAACAGCTGGAGATCCCCGCACAGGGACACGTTTCCTCCGGGGTTTCCACTGCTCAGGGGTGTCAGAGGGGTGACTGTGTTGTCCCTCCGCACGGTGGGGCCGGCTGAGCTCAGCGGCCCTGCTGGCATGGTGGCCAGGCGTGTGGTTGGGGTCGGTGGCTGATCTCACTGCTGCGGGCGGGCGAGTGCTGGCTGACACCCCCACGGCATCGGCCTCGCTGCCTCGGGGAAATCAGACCCTGCTATTACTGCAGTCGGCAGCGCAGAGCTGGAGCGGAGGCGCAACCTGGCCACGGGTCCCCCCTCGCAGGGGCCACGCGCGCTCTGGGTTCCTGTGAGGGAAGTCCCCTGCCCCCCCCTTCAGGGACCTGGGGGGCCGGGGACCAGGGGCAGTGCTGCCTGGAGAACAGGGGACTAGACCAACTGCTGGGATGTGATGCTGATCCTCTTCTCCTGCTGGGTGAGCTCGGGCAAGTCAGACCCCCTTCCCTGCCTCAGTTTCCCCATCTGCAAGGTCTCTGCAGGCCCCTGTTCCTCTGAGCGTGGCATTGGTGGAGGGTGTCAGATCCTGGTCCCCAAAATGTGAGTGGGAAGCACCTGGGGTCAGGGCGGCCTGGGGGCTGGGGGTTCGGGGGTGTACCTGGGGTTTTGGGGGGGGTCATGGAGGGTATACAGGGGTTTAGGGGGGGTCTGTGGAGAATTTAGAGGAATCTGGGGGGTCCTAAGTGAGTCTGTGGGGTTCTCAAGGAGTATTGGGAGGCCAGGGGCTCTGGGGATCCTAAGGGAGTCTGGGAGAGGGTTATGGGTGTCGTGATGCCCTGAGGTGGTTCCTGAGGCGGATGTGAGGGGGAAGCAGAGCCAACCCTGCCCATGCCCGCGGGGAGTCCCCAACCCCCCCATTGTGATTTTTGAAGCTAATTGGTTTTTCTGCCCCATTAAGTGGAGGAGAAAGGGAGGGAGGGAAGAGCCCTGGCTGTGCCCGTGCTTTCCTCACTGGTCCTGCCAGAGCAGCACGAGGCTGTGATGGGCGATGCCAGTGGCACATCCCCAGAGCCCCCTCAGTGCCAGTGACCCACTGATGTGGGGCATGGAGACCCCCTGGTACAAGCTCCGTATTTCCTCCCCTGCAGCCACCACGGCAGAGCAGGAGGAAAGAGCCAGGGCAGACTGAGAGGGGCTCGCTTCAATCCAGGGTGGACTTCAGGCAGGTCGTGGGGATTCGGCAGCACCAGCTTGGCAGGGACACGAGTGCCGGGAGCCCCGGCTCGTGCCAGTGGGTCCGTCTGGCACACGGGTGTGAGTGCCGGGAGCCCCGGCTCATGCCAGTGGGTCCGTCTGGCACACGGGTGTCTGTGCTGGGGCGAGATGGGTGAAGCAGGGAGACTTCGAACCCTCCGGCTCCAACAGGAACCGCTGCTGGGAACCAGGCTGGAGGTGCTCCTCTGCGGAGGGGTCTGTGCCAGTGCTGGTGCTGGTGGCTGCTGTGGCCGACAGCGATTCTCTGCCCGTCATCTCACGCCAATTCTGGTGAGGTTGAAGCTGCTTTTGCCGGGGGCCGCGGTGCTGGGCTGGCTTCCCCCACCACCCTGGGTGCCCTGAGTCCCCAGATTTGGCGCCCAGCGAAAGCCAGAGCTGCTCCTCCGATCACTGCCCCGGCCGGCCATGGTGGGGATGAGGCAGCCGGCCAGGAGAAGGGGAGGGAGGGGACGGCGTCCGGCATTGTGCCAGGTCTGAGGGACCGCAGGGATGCGATGCTGGACAGGCTGTGCCGCCGCACCCATTGGCACGCACCGACGTGGGGCCATCACCCCACAGCAGGGCTGGCTGCCTGCGGGAGGTACCGGGGCGGTGTCACCGCCGCCCTCCTGGCCATGGGCTCCGGTCAAGAGCTGAGAGCTGCTGCGGGGATGGTGGGTGCAGGCAGGGTCTGATGTGTGGGGACGGGGACACCGGCACTGAAGTCATGCGTCCCTGGCCTTCCCTGCTGTGCCACACCGTGCCGCAGCACCTCGCCTTGCCGGGGCAAGCACCATGCAGCCGAGTGATGGGGCTGCGCATGGAGGAGGGAGCCAAGAGGCGTTGCCGTTGCCGTTGCCGACAAGGAAGGCTTGAGGAAGGAATTACTTATTTCCCAGCCCGAAGGGACTGGATCTCTTTTGCCAAGGCTGCAGTTAACCCTCTCTGCCCGTCGCGGCCGAACTGGCAAAGGTGTTCCCCGTGTCACCAGCAGCCTGGGGTGCAGCTCCTGCTCTGGTACAAGAGAGAGAAAAAAAAAGACAGAAATAGGCTTTTTGGTTGATAAAGTGCAGGGTGGTGTGGGTGCGGGTGCCCTTGCAGGAGCTGGGGCCCCTGGAAGCAGCCGCCCTGGCACCCCGTGGGGCTGGGCAGGGGCAGAGCCCCCCATGGGACGCACAGCGGGAGGTGGTGCCTTCGGGGGAGCTTGGGGGGCGCTGGAGCCATTTTGCAGTCTGGAGCAGGGGGCATTGGTGCTGTCTGTGGGGACATGAATCGGGGTTTGGGGACCCTGGGGGGGGCCTTGAGCTGAGACTGGGGCGATGCTGGGCTGAGGGACACCAGGGACAGGGGTGGGGGTTCATGGGCTGGACTGGGGGGCACTGGAGCTGGATGTGGGGACGTGGCCGCGGGGCTCTGGGCTGGCGGGGGGGGAGCACTGGGCACTGGCTGAGGCTGGGGGAATGGAGCTGAGGCTGGGTGACCCCGGGGACGGAGGTGGCGCATCATGGGCTGGGCTGGGCTGGGGGGCACCGGAGCTGCCTGTGGGGACATGGCTGGGGGGGGCACTGGGACCGGCGGGGCTGGCAACCGGGACCCCAGGCCCATCCCGGCGGGGGTCGGGGGCAGCGGCGGGGGGTGTCCGGGCCTTGCGGGGCCGCTGCCGCTTTAAGGCGCGGGCAGCGCGGGGCGGTCCCGCCGCCGCCGCCCCTCCCGCCCGCGCCCGGCGGGGCCGCGCTGCCGCGGGCAGCACCATGCTGCGGGCGGGGAGGCCGCGCCGCGCCCCGCGCCTGGCCAGCAGGTACCGAGCGGGGCGGCATCGGGCACGGGCACCGAACCGGTACCGGCACCGGGCGGGGCGGGGCGGGGCGGGCGGCCGGAGCCCGGCCCCGGCAGACAAAGCCCCGCGCCCCGGGGCCGCACCGCGGGCGATGCTTTGTCTCGGCCGCGTCGCGGGGGGGAAGGGGGGACCCGGGCAGCGCGGCCCCGCCCGGCACCGCAGCATCGGGGCGGCTCCTCCGGGCCCGGCAGCGGGACGAGCCCCCTCCGCCCCGGCCCCCGCCCCGCACCTGCAGCGCGGGCGGGCCGAGCCTCCGCGGGGCTCTCGGGGCTCCGGTGCCCCCCGTCGGCGGAGCTGACCCCGCCGGGACGGGCTGTGGGGCGGCCGGGCGGCGTGCGCGAACGGGAGGGTCCGGAGCGGGGCGCGGCTGGGCCGGGAGCGGAGCATCCCCGCGCCGCCGCCATGGGTCGGGTCCATCCCCCGCTCCCCGCAGGCTGCAGCCGCCTCATCGAGTCGGGGTCGGGCTGTGCATCACCGGGACCTTTCCGGCTGGTGGTGGGGGGGGGGGCGGTCCGCACGCCCGGCCCGTGCCGGGGAGGACGGTCACGCTGCCGCAGCCCCCGCCTCGCCGCCGTCCTTGAGCATCCCTTCGCCGGGAGGCGTCGGGGACGGAGAGGCGAGGGGCTTGCGGGTGTCCCGGCGCATCGCTGCCTTCAGGGTGGGTTTGGTGCGGTGCCGGCTGAAGGGAGGTGGGGAATCGCTCTGTGTAAGATGGAGGGGCTGGAGCACAAAGCAGGGATTGAGTTTTGCCCCCAGCGTGACGCTGCAGCATGGCTGCCCCCCGTCTGGGGTCTGTGGGGGGCACTCAGGTGACTTTGGCCGGCCTAGACGGGGGTGCTTGCGTTCGGCTGTGCGCCAGGGGTCATTGCTGCCACGGTGCAGCCCGAGTTGAGGCTTTCCTTGATGTGCTCGGTACAGCATACCCATGCTGGCTTTGGGGACCCTTCTCGGGTGCGTGTGCCAGCCATGAGTTCCACAGGAGAGCCGGAGCCACCCCACAGTGGCCGTCTGGCTCCCAGGGCTTCAGTGCTTTTGGGACGTTACCTGCGACCTCTGTGCTGCCCTTCCTTGGCGTGGGGCTGCTAAGGAGGATCTGGGGTCAGCCCCTGGCCCTGTGCCTGTTTACTGGGGCTCTCCATACGCCTGGGGCTGGGGCAGTGGAGATTCCAGCGTGGGACTGGGAGAGTGTTGAGAGTCCACGCTGCCAGGCCACTAAAGCCAAGCTGGAGGGAGCCAGTGTCACGTTTGGTCATGGCCATGTGCCCATGGGACACAGCTCCCCAAAGCCCTGCCTGGCTCCCGGTGATGCCAATGTGGGAGGAGAGCTTTGCTTCGTCCTCTGGGGTGGGGATTTCTGTCCTAGTGAGCAGGGGGTGGTGGTGGGAGATGCTTGGAGCTGGGCAGCCCAGCGGCACATCCCAGGTATGTGGTTGTAATTAATCCCTTCCTGGGCAGCAGTGCCTGCAGGGCTCTGTTCCAAAAATTGTCATGGGGATAAAAGGGACTGTGTCCGTCCTGGCGCTGTCCTGGCCCTGGGCAGACCCCGATGTCTGGGAAGAGCGGAGTACACAGGGCTGATTGGAGGGTGCTGGAGCTGCCTGCATTGCTCTGTCCCAGGGTTTGGGCATCCCAGAGGGGATCATGGTGGCTGTTACTTATGCCCTGGCACCCCGGTTAGTGGAGGTGCCCAGTGGGTTTCCTCTCCAATGCCAGGCCCACCCAGTCCTGTCCCCAGCTCAGCTAGGGTCCCAGTGCCACTTGGGTGACAGTAAGCAGCTTTACCAGCTGCTCAGGCTCCAGTGCTCGCTGAACTCCTCCTGCACCTCTGTGGCCCCAGTGTCAGGGAATGGACATCTCCAGGAAGGACCAGGTCTGGCCACAGCCCCTCAGCTCTGCTTCCCTCTCCTACGCCACTGCTTGTCCCCCCAGTTCCTTCCAGCCCCTTTGCAGCCTGTGGGGCCTCAATGACCTACTCAGCTGCTGACCTGAAAGGGGCCGTGCTCATCCTGCTGGAAAATGCTCCGTGCCCGTCTGTGCCGGATCACCGCGGGCAAAGCCCCGTGCTGCAGAGCCGGCCAGGCTCGTGGGGTGCGTAGACAGCTGCTGCCCCGGCACAGCAGTGACTGACGGCCCTGGAGATGGGCTTGTGCACGGTCTGCTGAGCCCCCGGCATGGAGCAGCGGCCCTGGCACAGCGGCGGTGCCCAGACCTGCTGCCTGTGCCCACCGCGGGTGCTGGAGAGGGTGGAGCAGGGTGCAGCTGGGCAGTGGGTAGGAGCCGCCCGAGGAAGGGTGGATGCCGTGGGGTGGCTGTTTTGTTTGCTCCAGCCGGTCCTTGCCCTTTCCGGCAATCCTCCTGACCCTCTCAGCGGGGCAGGTTGCAGGGGGCTCAGTGCCAACCGCGGTGCTGCCAGCCCTGCCGGCGTGGGTGCTGGCCTCCCCGTGCTGCACAGGTACCCTCCATCCTCAAAAAACCCCTGCGGGGGCCTTAACAGGGAGATGTATCACTGGGGCTCATGTGCCAGTGGGGCACCGAGCCTCTGCTGGGCTGGGCTACAGCCAGCCGTGGCCACCGAGTGCTCGCTCCCTGCCACAGCCCCACAGTGGGTGCTACAGGGAGCTGAGGTTTGTGCCCCAGCAGCCCCTGGAGCAGGGAAATCCCACGGGTGGCAGGACACACTGGGCTGAGCAGGGGGGTCTGACGCTGGCTCTGCCTTTGCAGCTGGGATGAGAGCAGCTCCATCAGCAGCGGCCTCAGCGATGCCTCTGACAACCTCAGCTCGGAGGAGTTCAACGCCAGCTCCTCGCTCAACTCTCTGCCCTCCACCCCCAATGCTTCGCGCAGGAACTCTGCCATAGCGGTAGGTGCCCGTGGTGCCCGGACCCTTCCTGACACCCATCCCGGCTCGGTGCCGCAGCCCCTGCAGGAGGGAGGGGTTGGAGGGTGCTGGCATGGGAAAACTGAAGCGTGGCCCAGGGTGTCTGGTGCATCCCTTTCCCCGCTGGCTGGTGCTCCCTGGGGATGGGTTTGGTGGGGTGTCAGGAGCACCCCTGACCCTGCTTTGCCTGCAGCTACGCACAGACTCGGAGAAGCGCTCGCTGGCAGAGAGTGGGCTGAGCTGGTACGGTGAGGGTGAGGACAAGGCGCCCAAGAAGCTGGACTACGACAGCAGCAGCCTCAAGATGGAGCACGGCTCCTCCAAGTGGCGGCGGGAGCCCTCGGAGGGCGGCGAGGAGGGGCCCAAGGGTGGCGAGCTGAAGAAGCCCGTCAGCCTGGGCACCCCGGGCTCCCTCAAGAAGGGCAAGACCCCTCCAGTGGCTGTGACCTCCCCCATCACCCACACGGCCCAGAGCACCCTCAAAGTGGCAGGTGAGACGACTTGGGCAGGGTCCGGCTTCTCTGATGGGGAAAGGGTTGGGTGCATCTTCGTGGGCCTTCCCGAGCACATTGGCCATGGGACACCCTGTGGCTGCGCTTGGACCTGGCAGCTGGACATGGGCTGGAAGGGGTGGCAGGGCCGTGCATCCCTGCAGGCAGGTTGTGGGTCTGGCCCCACACTAAGCCCTGCTTGGCCAGGGCCGTGGCTGCCCCATGGCCTTGTGGCCACGCACTAGACTCAGGGCTGGCTGTGGCGGTGGCATGTCACCTTTGTCTCCATCGCATCCCTCCATCTCCGACACCATGTCTGATCTGGGCTATTTTGCACCCAAATGTCCCCAAAGCCTCCCAGGACACTAACCTGTCCTTCCCTGCCCACTAGGCAAGCCCGAGACCAAAGCCACTGACAAGAGCAAGCTGTCTGTGAAGGGCACAGGCCTGCAGCGCTCCTCCTCCGATGCCGGTCGGGACCGCATCGCCGATGCCAAGAAGCCACCCTCGGGTCTCACGCGCCCCTCGGGCTCCAGCTCCTTCGGCTATAAGAAACCGGCTCCCGCCACTGGCACAGCCACTGTCATGCAGGCTGGGGGCTCGGCCACGCTCGGCAAGATCCAGAAGAGCTCTGGCATCCCTGTCAAGCCCGTCAGTGGGAGGAAAACGAGCTTGGACGTCTCCAATGCAGCCGAGCCAGGCTTCCTGGCCCCGGGGGCTCGTTCCAACATCCAGTACCGCAGCCTGCCCCGGCCAGCCAAGTCCAGCTCCATGAGCGTGACCGGCGGCCGCGGCACAAACCGGCCGGTCAGCAGCAGCATCGATCCCAGCCTGCTGAGCACCAAGCAGGGCAGCATCTCAGTGTCGCGTCTCAAGGAGCCGTCCAAGATTGGCGCTGGCCGCGGCACGCCGGCCCCTGTGAACCAGACGGACCGCGAGAAGGAGAAGGCCAAGGCCAAGGCTGTGGCTCTTGACTCTGAGTGTGGGACACTGAAGAGTGTCAGCTCGCCTGAGAGCACCCCAAAAGCCCAGGCCAACCTCCCGCCAGCAGCCAAGGTGGCTGAGCTGCCCCCCACGCCTCTCAGGTATGATCCTTCCACCTCCGAGGGCAGCAGGTGCCCAGCATGGCTGTGCTCAGCACCCAGCCATGCCCAGCACTCGAGTCTCACCTGCTTCCTTACCTGTTTTCCCCCCTTCCAGAGCCGCTGCCAAGACCTACGTGAAGCCTCCCTCGCTGGCCAACTTGGACAAGGTCAACTCCAACAGCCTGGACCTGCCCTCCTCCAGCGAGCTGCAGCCCCCACACACTGCCAAGCTCCAGGACCTGCACCCGACCGGCGGGCACCTCGCGCCCTGCTTCAGCCCCAGTCCTGCCCCCATCCTCAACATCAACTCGGCCAGCTTCTCCCAGGGCCTGGAGCTCATGGGTGGCTTCAGTGTCCCCAAGGAGGGCAGGATGTACCCCAAGCTCTCAGGCCTGCACCGCAGCATGGAGTCCCTGCAGATGCCCATGAGCCTGCCCAGTGCCTTTTCCGGGGGCAGCACCACCACCCCCGCCCCTGCTCCCGCACCCCCGGCCAGCACAGAGGAGGAGGAAGAGGCAGGGGAGCTGGGCTGGAGCGGGAGCCCTCGGCTCTCACATCTGGACAGGTATGGCTGGAGGGAGGGCTTGGGGCTGCCGGGGCACCTCTGCAGGCTCAGGTCCCTTCCTGCCATCCTGCCATGACCTTTGCCTGTTTCAGAGGCTCTTCCTGCTACGTTTCTGGGGAAAAGCTCCCCATCCCCACAGCTCAGCCCCCATGGCCTCTTCCCTTGTCTGTGCAGGGATGTCACTGATCTTTCCTTCCTTTCCAGTGCCAACCGCGACAGGAACACGCTGCCCAAGAAAGGGCTGAGGTAAAAGAGCCTGCATCACTTTTGGATGGCGCTGGGGAGGGAGGATGGGCATGTGGAGCTTTTGTGGGGCACTGGGGGGGACTCTCCATGGTGAGAGGCTGGGCTGCGGTGCAGTGGGCAGGAGCTGGGTTGGTGCCAGTCCACCTCACCGTCCTGGTCTCTGCTCCACTGCTCAGGTACCAGCTCCACTCCCAGGAGGAGGCCAAGGAGCGGCGCCATTCACACGCCATCAGCAGTGGGCTACCCGAGTCGGACGACCAGCAGGACCTGCCCTCGCCTCCTGCTCTCCCTATGGCGCTGGTCGGGAAGGGTCCACTCACCAGCATCGGTCAGTGCCCTCCACCACCAGCCCCTTTCCGCTTGCGGCAAGCCCTGTCCCTCCTGCCCCCCGTGCTCCCCCTGCGACTCGCTGATGCTGCCCTGGGTGCTGCTTTTCTCCTCGATGCCACCAGCAGCCCTAACACCCAGCGCCTGGTGCCACTGAGGTGTTGGGTTGTGCCCGGGGCCAGGGATGTCCATCACCTTGGTTTCAGGGTGTCTCATCCACCCTCAGGGCTCTCTGCCTGCGGCTCCCTGCCCCTCTGGGGGTGCCCAGCAGGGCAAGGGGTGAGCCCTGCCCTGCTCTTGCCAGGACCTACATGTTCCTGGAGGGTTTGGGGTGTCCAGGCGGATGGGTTGGGTCTGCCGGTGGAGGGCAGAGTGTGATAAGGTGCTCCCCTCCTGCACCCACAGGTGATGGGCTCTGGCATCGTGGTCCCCCCCTTGGTTCTGGAGTGATTAATTTGTTTCTCAGCCCTTGGTTACCTTGGCGCTGATGTCCAGGGCTTCCCAGTGTAAATCTGTAGTTTAGCTTTCCCCTCGTCTCCCCCTGCTTTGGGACCGTGATCCCTGCTTTCACTCCGCATCCCAGCTCTCGTGGATTGCTCCCAGCCCTGCTTCCCCGTCCTGATCCCAGGTCCCTGGCGTGACTCTGACCCTGCCTCTCCCCTGCCTTCTCCTTGCAGTGAGCCCCACTACTGCCGCAACCCCGCGGATCACCCGCTCCAACAGCATCCCCACCCACGACTCCACCTTCGAGCTGTACAGCACATCCCAGATGGGCAGCACCCTCTCCCTGGCCGACAAGCCCAAGGGCATGATCCGCTCGGGCTCCTTCCGGGACCCTGTGGACGATGGTGAGAGTGTGCTGCGCTCCTGCCCAGGCGAAGGAGGCTCCCTGGGGGGGACAGTGGGGCTCCCCGCACAGTTGTCCCTTCCTCCTGGCGCTGCTGTGGTGCTGTTGAATGGGTTGGTGCATCAGCATCAGAGCAGGGCACAGCAGCCCCCAGGGCCTGGTGGAGCCTTCTGCGCTGGCATCTGCTCTGGGCCACAGCCCGCCCTGACCCTGGTGGGTGCCCAGTTATCCCTGTGTTGGCCCCAGCAGATTGTGGCACTGGGGAGGGGGGAAACCAAGCAGCCAGAGAGGGTGGCAGAGCCCCCGGGCTCAGCCAGAGAGGAGGGTGCAGGTGGAGGGTGCTCCCCGCGCCTTGCTGCACTCCATGTGCCTGGGGAGGTCACCAGCCACATGCTGAGAACTGAGCAGTGCTGAGCAGCCACCGTCCCACCCTGTGACTCCCCTGGCTCCCCACAGAGCTCCCCCCACTGGGACCTCCGTCCCCTGCACCCTGCTATGCCCTGCACCTGCAGCCCCTGGGGATGCCGCTGGCTGGGGGCGCGCTGACACGCTGGGTTTTATTCTGTTGCAGTTCATGGATCGGTGCTGTCCCTGGCCTCCAGCGCGTCCTCCACCTACTCCTCCGTAAGAGCCGCCTTCGTGCTGTGCTGCTTTGTGCATGGCTGGGGGGGCCTGGGTGGGAACTGGGGGGGGGGGCTCTGTGCATGCCTCTGCCTTGCGCTGAGCCTGTCCGTGCCTCGCTGCCTTCCTGACTGCCCGCCTCTGTCTGTCTGTCTCTCTCTGCTCTCGCGCCGCCAGGCTGAGGAGAAGATGCAGTCTGAGGTGAGCCCGCACCTTCTGCTCATCGCCCACCCCTGCCACCATGGCAAGGTGAGCACCTGGCCCCTCTCACTTCCTCTGCTCTCTCCCCACAGCAAATCCGCAAGCTGCGCCGCGAGCTGGAGTCCTCACAGGAGAAGGTGGCCACCCTGACGTCCCAGCTGTCTGCTAATGTGAGTCCCTGCAGGAGCCACTGCTTGCTGCAGGACACGCTGCTCTGTGTCCCCGCTGTGCGTTGGGCTGGCCTGTGCCCACGAGAGCCTTGATTTTTTTCCCCTCTCCAGCCTCTCGCACCCCACACCTGGCAGTGGGTGCTCACCCAGCCATGGGTGCTTGTCCAGGCGTGGGTGCTCACCTGTTTCTCCACCTCTCCCAGGCCAACCTGGTGGCAGCTTTTGAGCAGAGCCTCGTGAGCATGACGTCCCGCCTGCGGCACTTGGCTGAGACTGCTGAGGAGAAGGTGGGTGCTGTTGGGGTGCCGAGCAGATACTGGGGGCACTGGTGGTGCAGGAGGGTGCTCGTGGGACTGGGGGATGCTGGACTTGGGTGAACCTGCTGTGGCACTGCCTGCCCCAGGGGTGCTCTTGGGGTGGGCTCTGCACCGTCAGAACGCGCTCTGTGGATCCCCCAGGACACGGAGCTGCTGGACCTGCGAGAGACCATTGACTTCCTGAAGAAGAAGAACTCAGAGGCCCAAGCTGTGATCCAGGGTGCCCTGAACGGTACGGATGTCACCCCCAAAGGTAAGGAAGGCATGGTGCTGCACCCCCCCCCAACCACAGGGATGCAACCCTTCCTGAGCTACTCGCCCAAACCCAGCTGGTCTGCTCCTGCCCGGGACTGGCACAGGGCCCCAGGGCACACCTCACTCACATCAGGTGCTCACCCGGGCAGCAGGGTCCCCCAGGCAGCAGCTCTTCCCCACCTGGGACCCCTGAGCATCTGAAGCCAGGGTCAGACAGCCAGAGCTGTCACTGCAGGAGGTCTTGGCACTGGTGCCTCGGGGTGATGGGATGGTTGTCCTCCCGGGGACACCTCCTCACCGGGCCCTTTGCTGACAGCCGAGTTTTGGCTGCTGAGCTTGGCTTTGTTCCCATGAGTGCTGTTTCTAGCCCCCAAACCCCAATGTGAGTGCAAGGTGCTGGCAGGGAGGTGGCCTGGGACAGAAGCAGAACAGTGTGTGCTCTGGGCATCTCCCTGGGGTTTGAGGTCGCTGTCCCAAATAGCAGCACCTGTGCGGTCTCTGAGCCCCACGTCATCTTAACGGGGTGGCTCTGAGAGCTCAGAAGGTGTTTGGGTGGGAGAAGGGAAGGGGCGCAGGGAGGAGAGTGTGGGTGGCTCTGGCATTGAGGCAGATGCAGTTTGCTGATACCTCCTTTCCCAATCTCTCCCGCTTCTCTCGCTGGTCCCAGAGCTGCGCATCAAGCGGCAGAACTCCTCTGACAGCATCTCCAGCCTCAACAGCATCACCAGCCACTCCAGCATCGGCAGCAGCAAGGACGCTGATGCCAAGAAGAAGAAGAAGAAGAGCTGGGTGTGTTGGATGGGGTGCTGACAGGAGGAGTGGGGCTTGGGGAGCCACTGGCAGGGTCCGGCTGGGGTCAGCCTCATGAGCCAGCGGTTTTTGGCGTACCTTGGCATTGTGGTGCTGGTCCCCTCTGTCCCTGGGGGACAGCACTGTTGAGGAGCATGTGGCCACCATGGATTTATGTCGTGACATGTTGGCTGGGACTTCTCCAGCCCCTCTGAGAGTTTTCCAGCCCTGATCCTGCACGCCTGCTCCCTTTGTTTTTTACCCACACGTCTCCCTTCTGCCCACTCAGGTTCTGGCAGCGTGGGGGGCCAGACAGCTTGGCCAGGCAGCCCCTTCCCTGTGCCAGGCAGCTCTGAGCTGGACGCGTGATTAAGTCTTGCTTTGTTTTGTTTCTCTCCCCCTATGCTGACCTCAACTTTTTTTTTCCAGGTGTACGAGGTAAGTCCTACGCCGTCCCCTCCACCCCATGCTGTGCCCGGCCAGGGCCCTCGCTCCATTTTGTGGGACAGTGCTCATAACACTACCCATCCCATCCATCCCACCGGCACTAACTCCCAGCACGGGCCATCCCGGGGCCCCCAGCCGGGCTGCACGCACCGTGGCTACTTCTTTGATGTTATGGCCAAAATACGCACCCACGTGGAGGGGCTGAAGTGCCCCTGGTGGCCCTGAGGCAGCAGGAAGGGCTTGGATGGGGACCTGTCCCACAGATGGGGACAATCCCCTTCTTGCCTGGGGAAGGCAGGCATTCTCCTGACTCCCGGTAGCCAGACCTTTTGGGATGGGGACCTCACTGCAGCCATGCCTGTGGCATCAGGGCGTGGTGCTGCCATCTCTGCATGGCCAGCGCTGGCCTGATATGGCCTCAAGTGGCTCTGTCCCTGTTGGGACCCATGTGGGTCCCAGTGCTCCTCTGTTCTCCTGCCATCAGCAGAGCCTGACACCTACCTGTTTGGTTTTTCTATGCTGAAATGCAATGGTTTTGGTTTTGTGGACACCCTAGCCCAGCCTGCCTGGCGTCTGTGGGAGTTGGGCTGGATCCTGCCCATTCTCCATCCCCTCTTCCCCCCACCTCCCCTTGGAGCAGGCTCTGGCCCTCCAGGGGACACGGTGTGAGCCCGGGGTGCCCGTCCTGCTGCTCTCCCGCAGGCTGGTGGTGCATAAGTGGGACCCAGGCCCGGTTTGGCCCCTGCAGTGTCCATCTGTCTTCCCTGGCCTTGGCACGCCGCTCACCTGCCCGCTGCTCTCTGTGTGCTGTGTGCATGCTGCATGCCCGGCTGGGACCCCGGTGACACCTCGCGGGGGGCTGGCTGGCCCTCTGCGCCTCCAGGAGGAACCCCACAGGGCAGAGGAGGGTTTGGGGCTGAAATTGTCCCCTTGCACCAGGACCCCAGCTCTGTGGTGGCTGGAGGGAGGGGATGTCCCCCTAAATGCCACTTGCTGGGGTGGCTGTGGTGGGGTGAGTGTGCAGATGGAGTCGGCCCTTCCCGATGCACCAGGGACCTGGTGCGGTGCCTGAACACCCCAGGGTGGGTGCTGGGGAAGGAGGACTGGGGGGATCCTGACTGGTATGAGGACTCTTTGGCCTCATCCAGGCTGGGGCTGGAGCGTTGCACAAAGGGCCGTGCACCCCCATCCGCCAGCTGTGCCAGCAGAGCTGGGTCAAACCGGAGCCTTCCCCGGGGCAGTGGTGGGGCACAGTCCTGCCTCGGTGATGGAGATGGTGTTACTGGTCCCAACTCAGACTGCGGATCCTGGGCAGCTGGTGGCCCTGGGGCAGGACTGGGTCTGGTCTCTGCTTGCAAGGCTGCACTGTTGGGCTGTCCCTAACAAGAGCATTTCTGTCTTCTGTAGCTACGCAGCTCCTTCAACAAGGCCTTCAGCATCAAGAAGGGACCCAAATCAGCCTCCTCCTACTCGGATATTGAGGAGATCGCCACGCCGGACTCTTCGGCCCCCTCCTCCCCCAAGCTGCAGCATGGCTCCACGGAGACTGCCTCTCCTTCCATCAAATCCTCCACATCCTCCTCCGTCGGCATCGACACAGCTGAGTACGTGGGGCCTGGGTGGGTGGCATGGGGTGGGGAGGGCTGGTCATGGGGGCTGCAGGCTTCTGCCCTGGACGTGTGCGAGACTTGATCTGTCCTTTGGCCCAGGCTCTTCCAGGCCCACAGCGAGGGCGAGCCGGAGAAGAAGGAGGTGTCAGAGCTGCGGTCAGAGCTGTGGGAGAAGGAGATGAAGCTGACGGATATCCGCCTGGAGGCCCTCAACTCAGCCCACCAGCTGGAGCAGCTGCGGGAGACCATGCACAATATGCAGGTGAGGACCACTGCCAGAAGCCCATCCGGCTCTGAACACCAGGGTGGCCACAGTCCCTGTGCCCCCACAGCCGTGCTGGTGCCCCGGGATGCTGCCGGCATCCAGCTCCTCACCCCGTTCTCCCCCAGCTGGAGGTGGATCTCCTGAAGGCCGAGAACGACCGGCTCAAAGTGGCTCCAGGGCCCTCGGCAGTGCCAGGTTCCGTTCCCGGCCACATCACAAGCACATCGGCCTCCTCTTCACCGCGGCGTTCCCTGGGTCTCACCCTTGGCCATGCCTTCAGCCCCAGCCTGGGGGACACAGGTAGGGGTGATGGAGCTGCTGGCAGATGGGGAAGGGTTGGGACAGAGACGTGTGTGTGGTGGGAACGTGCTGCTGCTCACCTGGGGGCAGCTGTGCACGGGGATCTGTTGTGCTGGAGCCGTGATCTGCCACAGCAGGATTTGGCTCAGGCTGGGCATGGTCAGGCCTGGTGGCTCGGCTCTCCCAGCTGACACAGCCTCACTGCTCTGTCCCTAGATGTGTCCCCCATGGACGCCGTCAGCGCTGGCACCCAGAAGGATGAGCTAATGCTGCGGATTGTGGTGCGCATGCCACCCCAGCACATCATCAAGGGGGTAAGTGTGGACTGTATGGGGAGCCTGACCTGCCCCAGTGCCATGGCCCTGGATGAGGGGCAGAGGATGCCTGTCCAGGGCTGGGTATGGTGCTCCAACCTGCACGCCTTTGCCTTGGCTCCTAGGACCTCAAGCAGCAGGAGTTTTTCCTGGGCTGGACCAAGGTGAGCGGGAAGGTGGACTGGAAGATGCTGGATGAGGCTGTCTGCCAGGTCTTCAAGGTAGGAACAGGAGGATCTCGCTTTTGAGAGCCATCCTTTTACAGTGCTCCACCACGCCTGATGCGCTTTGGCCCACGTCCTTACCGGGGTCTCCTGGAGCTGCTGAGCACCACTTGCTCCTTGCTAGCCCTCAAGGGGACTGACAGCCCTGTCCTCGTCCTCGTAGGATTACATCACCAAGATGGATCCTGCTTCCACGCTGGGGCTCAGCACCGAGTCTGTCTATGGCTACAGCATCAGCCACATCAAGCGGATCCTGGACACAGAGCCACCAGAGCTGCCACTGTGCCGCCGGGGCCTGACCAGCATCGTTGTGACACTCAAAGGTCAGTGTGGCAGAGAGGCTCCGTCGCTGTCCCATCTTCCCTCTGTTGTGGGGCATGAGCGGGACCCTTAGCCCTCCTCTGCGTGCAGGCTTGAAGGAGAAATGCGTGGACAGCCTGGTGTTCGAGACGCTCATCCCCAAGCCCATGATGCAGCATTACATCAGCCTCCTGCTGAAGCACCGGCGGCTCATCCTCTCGGGACCCAGCGGCACGGGCAAAACCTACCTGACCAACCGCCTGGCCGAGTACCTGGTGGAGCGCTCAGGTCGGGATGTCACCGAGGGCATCGTCAGCACCTTCAACATGCACCAGCAGTCCTGCAAGGTGAGGGCACGCAGCAGCCCAGGACACTGTCCCTGTGGGCACTGGTGCTGCAGTCCCTGTTGGCAGCCATGCCACAGCCCCACACATAACACCCGGCCTGTTTGTTGCAGGACCTGCAGCTGTATCTCTCCAACCTGGCCAACCAGATCGACCGGGAGACGGGCACAGCGGACGTGCCGCTGGTGATCCTCCTGGATGACCTCAGCGAGGCGGGTTCCATCAGTGAGCTCGTCAACGGTGCACTCACCTGCAAGTACCACAAATGGTGAGAGCCCCACTGCACCCTCCTCCGGCGCAGTCTCCTGGGCACACGCGTGCTCTCCGCTGCTCTCACCAAGACCCCTGGGCTCGTGGAGATGAGCCTGCACGGCTGTGCATGTCTGCTGTGCTCAGATCGGCTCTGCCGTGGGCAGGGGTGATACAGCGTGCTTTTTCTCATGGATATTGTCTCTCTCTGTCGCTCACTCAGCCCCTACATCATTGGGACCACCAACCAGCCTGTGAAGATGACCCCAAACCATGGCCTCCATCTCAGCTTCAGGTGGGAATCATACATCCCTGGGGACCATCCCGTGGGCTTTGGCGGGGGTAGAGGCCATCACTCCTGCCCCTGGGCAATTCTGTGGACACATCCTGTGATAGGGGACCCTGATGAGGACCAAGCCCCAGGCCTGTCCCTGCCATCCCAGAAGGACCTGATACCCCAGCCTTGGGCACATGCAGTGGAGGGGTGCTAGGAGGCTCCGCTGAGGGTGCTGGGGAACAAGGCAGCTTGTGTGGAGACCCAGCCCTGAACACCTGAGTCTTTCCCCCAGGATGCTGACCTTCTCGAACAACGTGGAGCCGGCCAACGGCTTCCTGGTGCGCTACCTGCGGCGGAAGCTGCTGGAGTCGGACACGGACATCAACGCCAACAAGGAGGAGCTGCTGCGTGTGCTGGACTGGGTGCCCAAGCTTTGGTACCATTTGCACACCTTCCTGGAGAAACACAGCACCTCCGACTTCCTCATAGGTACGGCCTTGCCTTGCCCTCCTCTACCTCGCACTGCCAGGAGCTGCGGGAGCCCCTGGGGACCTACGCAACCCTGTCACCCAGCCCTACACAACCAAAACGCACAGGCGATGCACACAAGTATTGCCCTTCCCTGGGTGGCACTTGTTCCTGTGCCGGGTGGGAGCTGTCACCATGGCGTCAGGCAAGGCTGCCCGTCTTACTGGCACCCTTCCTTGGGCACGGAGGAGCCGTGTTTTCCCAGGCAGGTCTCAGTTTGCCTCACCGTGCTTTTGGGGGATAGATCGAACATAGCAGCCTTGTTCCTTGCCCGGGAGCTTGCTTGTCAGGCAGGTGCTGCCCGGGCACTGCTCCCAGAAGGTGGTCGAGCCCAGGGCACCCTGCACAGCCAGGCTTGGTGGCCGTGGTGCTGGTGCTGCCACAGGGCTAGTGACTGGAGTAAGGGGACCCAGCTCCCATTTTTGCTCTCTGCCTTTCCCCTGCAGGTCCCTGCTTCTTCCTGTCCTGCCCCGTTGGAATTGAGGATTTCCGAACCTGGTTCATCGACCTGTGGAACAACTCCATCATCCCTTACCTGCAGGAGGGGGCAAAAGATGGGCTCAAGGTACACAGAGCTGCCTGGCACATGGGGACGCAAGCCAGCGGTGCTTGGGGACATGCTGATGCAGCAGTCTAACGGGGCAGGGAAAGGGCAGGCGCTGGGATTTTGGGCACAGGTGGCATCTCTGTCAGTCCCTGCCCTGCATCTGCAGTGGGTCATAGCACTGTCCTGGGGGGTTCGGGATGCCATGTCACCGCCTCTGGCATGTGCTGAGGAGGCGGCTGCCACTCGCTCCCTGCCTGCAGGTCCACGGGCAGAAGGCAGCCTGGGAGGACCCCGTGGAGTGGGTGCGGGACACCCTGCCCTGGCCATCAGCGCAGCAGGACCAGTCCAAGCTGTACCACCTGCCTCCACCCACCATTGGGCCCCACAGCACCGTTTCCCCTCCCGAGGAACGCACCGTCAAAGACACGACGCCCAGCTCCCTGGACTCGGACCCTCTGGTACGGCCTTGCTGTGCCGGGCACTGGGAGGTGGGCTGGATGGCGCTGGTGGAGCGGGGAGGGCACGGTGGAGCTGTGCTTTGCTTTCCCAGTCACTTTCCAGCGTAAAAATAACCCTGACTTGGGGATGCAGAAACATTTTGCGCTCCTGGGAGGAGCGTTGGATGCAGGACGGTGGCACCGGCAGGCGGGCCAGTGGCATCTTGTGATGTGCCAGCGAATGAGCATGGTGTGGTGCTCCACGAGGCGTCATGTCCACATTCACAGCCGCAGGCAGGCACACGCAGACGGAAGCTTGCACATACACGTCCCAGTGTGTCACCCGGAGTGGCTGCTAGCAGACAGCAGGCTGCTACAGATGATGCCAGCTGATGCGCCAGGGCCTGTCCCCCTGCACTGCTTTGGCATGCTCAGCCTTGAGCCTCCCCGCTGTGCCCAAGGCCAGGTCCTGGTGACAGGGAGGGATTTTGCAGGATCTCTGGGCTGAGGAGCTTCTTAGGGTGGCTTGTTGGTACGGGAGGGCAAGGAGGGCCAAGTGCCCTTGGCTTCCCCAGGGCGTCTGTGGACTCTCGTCCCCCTCGGGCTTGATGCCTCACTCCTCTCCCTGTAGATGGCCATGCTGCTGAAGCTCCAGGAAGCTGCCAACTACATCGAGTCTCCGGACCGCGAGACCATGGTGGATCCCGACCTGCAGTCGACTCTGTGAGGCCTGGACATGCCGGCCCAGGTGGAGGGGAGCCGCCGCCAGCCACCGCTCCTGCCGGGCTGCTCTCCCTTTCCTTTGGTATCCCGGAGTGCGGGGCTGGCGAGCGAGCGGAGAGGAGCGGGGCTCCGGCGCGTCCCAGCGGAGCGTGGGGAAGCTCGGCTCATCTGTGGGAGAGCGCGAGGTGTCGTCTCCCCTCCTGACCTTGGGGGTAGGAGAATCCTGGTTTCTTTCTTCGTTTTTTCTGTCTCTATTGCAAACTCTCGGGCTCTGGGGCCAGGGCAACTGATGCGGCTGAGCCCCCGCTCCCGGGAGCTGCAGGAAGGCCCCTGCGCGGGGCAGGGACCCCGCGGGAGCCACCTGTGCCGAAGCTGGGGGTCACGGGAGGAGCATGTGGCCGCAGGACGAGAGCGCGGGCGCGAGGGTCTGCAGCTCTCTCTCCACCCAGCCAGGCAGCGCTGAGGGCAGGTGACGAGGGACCTGCTGCTGCGGGACGTGCCTGCCTTGCGCTGGCCCAGGGGAGTGCGGCTCTCGCCGCTGTCTTTGTACGTTCCCCGTTTCACCTGCATGGCAGCCACTGCGACCAGGACAGCCCAATAAACACTCCTTCGGTTATTTTATGTTGTTTTCCCCCTCCCATTTTCCTTTGGCTGAGTCCAGACTTTGCTTTGGTCCCTTTCTTGTTCAGGTTCTTTGCTCGCCTGGCCTGGAGCCTGTGGCCCGGTGCCCATGGCTTCCCTGTAAGCAGCTCCCTTTCCCTTTGGTTTCTTTTGCAGCTGTTGGTTCCACCACTCAGACCACCTCTGTCACAAAACTGGTGCTCACTGGACAATCTCCAGTCCCTGAACCCACCTCCCAGGGCCTCACAGCTTGGCTGAGAGGGGACTTGGCAGCCAGGGGCAGCGGGGTGCTCCCAGAGCAGCCCCTTGCCTGGTGGCACCCCCTCCCCAAAACCCCAAGGCAGAATCTGGCCCTGGGGCTGGGGTCTCCCACCAGGCCAGGCTGCCATGGCTCGTCTCCCCAGGGTACCCGGCACTGGCTGAGGCCGGGGCAGGTCGCTGGTGCCCCAGGCAGCCGGACGCCTGCCCTGTCCCCTTAGTGCTGGGGGGCCTGCCCTAGCCCCTGCCCCCTCACTGCTGTGGGGTGGTGAGTGGTGCCTGGGGCTACCCCCCCTGCCGCTGGCTCCCCAAGGCCCTGTGCCTTCCTGCGCCCCTGGGGCCTGGCAGGGTCTGGCTGTGCCCCATGTCGGTGTTCTGGGGACACCTGGGGCGGCTGTGTGTCCTCTTGGCCCTACTGTGCAGTGTCACAGGCAATGCTCCTGGCATGGAGGGCATCAGCCCTGGTGCTGCCACGGTGCCTTAGTCCCTGCCGTGTGGGAAGGGGGCACGCGGGGCTTGGGCTGGCACTGTCGCAGCCTGCTGTAGCTGCAGCGTCCCACGACTGTCCCCAAAATGGGCTCGGCTGGGAGGGGAGGGGGGTGCTGGCACTGGCCTGAGCATGGCCGGGCTGGGGCAGCTGCCTGCACCACCTCTCGCTTGCCTGTCCCCTGGCACAATGGTGGGGGGGCTCGGCCGGGCCAGCACCTCCCTCCCCGTGCCCAGCTCGGCTCTGAGCCCCGCTGCTGCCTTCTGCCATGGTCCAGCTCAGCTCCCGCCCTCGGCCGGGGCCCTGGAGAGCCTTGCGGGGAGAGGTGACCCCAGAGCCGGCTCTGCCGAGCCTGTCCTTTCCCCAGCCCCACCAGGCTGGGGCCTGGGCAGCCTCAGCGCCCTGTGCTGTGGCTGGTGGGGCCTTCAGGGACACCTCGCAACCCCCCAAAACGGGCATCTCCTCCAAGGCCCGGCCTTGCCGCCGGTGCCCCTCGGAGGCGACCGCCACCTCTGCCCTTGGTGCTCTCTCGGCCGGCGCGTCGCGTCTCGCCTCGCCGGCCGGCGCGTCCCAGTGCACATGGTGCTCACTTCGTCTGTCCGACAGCTTCCCTGCCGTCTCCCTGCTGCCACCTGGGGCCGGCCAGCCCGGCCCCTTTGCACAGGGATGTCCCTCCCCACACTGGCTTGGACGCTAGGGCTTTCTGTTCACCTTCTCTTGTGTTGCCGCCGTCGGCCAAGAGCTCGCTGTAAATAGATCTGTAGTCGACTGCCCTGCGTGAGTTGGTGGGGCCCAGCCCTCCGCCCCCTTCCCTTTTTTTTTTTTTTTTTTTTTTTTTTTTTTGTACTCTGTGATAACTGTGCCGTGCTGACTTCTTTTCTGATTGTACGAGACACCGGCTCAGCAGCTGCTCGAGGCTGGCGGTGGGGGACCCAACTGTCCCCTCCAGCCCCTCTCGCCCCCCCTCGGGGTTCCGGCGCCCAGGGCAAGAGGGGGCACGATGCACCTTTGGGGGCTGCCCCGTGCCCGGGTGCTCTGAGCAGTCCCGTGGGTGGGGAGGGCTTGCGCCCCCCTCTCGCTTCACGTGGCCTGCAGGCAGCCTGGCCTGGGCCTGGCTTTCTTTTCTGACACCCCTCCCCAAGAGCCACCACAATGCCGACCAAATTGTCCCTGTCACGGGCTTGCTTAGGACTGGGTGTCCCCCAGCCTGTTTCCCGGGGGTTTGCCCCATCTTTTCCCGGGGATTTGTCCCATCCTTTCCCGGTGTGGGGCTGCCCCTTGCCTATAACCTCAGCCGAGACGTGCTGGCAGCAAGCGGCACGCTGTGGTGTAAATCAGGAGGAATCCCCGAGGGGAAGGGTGAGAGCGATGGCCTTGAGATGACACGTGGTGGTGGTGGCTTTCCCACCTGGAGGGGACAGGCCCTGATGGGTTCCTCCTGGCTTACACCAAGCACCCCGTGTCCCCAGGAGGGGCAGCTGGGTGGCCTGGGGACCGGGCGTCCCCCCTGTGCCAGTGTCTGTGGGCTCAGCCCCTCTGTCCCCAGCGGGACGGGTCCAAGGGTTGCACTAACTCATCCTCCTGCCACCCCCACCAAGGGTGCCAGTGACCCCCAAAGGCTCCTGTCACCCCCCCAGGGTGCCTGTCACCCCCAAAGGTGCCTGTTGCCCCTACGGGTACCCGTCACCCCCAAAGGTGCCTGTTACTCCGTAGGAGCTGGTTGCCCCCAAAGGTGCCTGTGACTCCCAAAGGAACCTGTCACCCCCCAAGGGTGCCTGTCACCTCCAAAGGTATCTGCTGCCCCCCGGGGTGCCTGTCACCCCCCAAGGGTGTCTGTGACCCCCAAAGGAGTCTGTCACCCCCCAAGGGTGCCTGTCACCTCCAAAGGTGCTGGTTGCCCCCAAAGGTGCCCGTGGCCCCCGGGAGCCCTCCCGAGGGGCTGGAGCTGGGCCATGCCAGCGCCTCACCCTCCTGCCCCTCGAGCTGCTGCCACCCGGTGGCCTGAACCTTACAATTTTAGCTTTTTTCTATTAAAAACAAACAACCTTTTTTTAATTAAATAAAAGACGAAATGGACAAATTCCTGTTTTAGATGATCTGTGTAATTGACTGGGTTTTGTGTTTCTTAACTGCATGGTATTCCTGCCGAGGGGTTTTATAGCACTTTTTAAATTTCTCTTTAAGATTTTGGTCCAGATTTCTACTGCTCTCGCCTGTCTGTCTTTGCTTTTTCCTTGCCTCCTCCAACTTTGTAAACTCGCTCCATTTTATACCTGATGTTGAGACCCAACCCCACGTTGTACATAGCTGCGGGAACAATCATAGGGAACAAACACCATCTGGACTCTTTCCACGATTCGTTGTTTTTACTTAAAAGAAATTTTAAAAGAAGTATAAAAGGAAGCCAGGAAAAGGCTTGAGGATATTACAAAAGACAGAAACAAATCCAGCCCTGCGCCAAGTCAGCTCCTGCTGCCCGCACCAACCGGCATGTCTCTTCTCGGTCGTCTGTCTAACACCATTGGATTCAATAAAGTTATCTCCTGTACCGCCTGGCTGCTGGTCCTGTGTCCGGGCGACCGCGGGCCCGTCCCTGCGCGGGCAGGGGTGGGACAGTTGAGCTGTGACAGCCGCGCATCTGCCCCTGTCCTCAGGGGTCTCCCTCCTGCACAACCTGGGGAGGGGGGCTTTGGGGGAACGCTCCCGGTTTGAAATCTTGGCTGTTCCGCAAGATGCTGGGAATGGTTTTATCGGCTGGGGACGCCTCTCCCAAGATCATGCTCCTGTTAAGTCTGGAGCGAGCAGAAACGCTGCTGCGTTGGAATCCTGGCAGTTCTGCAAGACGCTGGGAGCGGGAGCTGCCTCCCCGGGGGCAGGAGGGCCGGATCCGAGCTGGAGCGCGCAGGGAGCAGTGGGGGGGCTTGGGGCCGGTGGGCCCCTTTCGCCTCGCCAGGGCTGGTCCCCGTCCCCCCTTTGAAGGGGCCACAATGGTGACAAATGCCACCCCACATCTTTAGGACGGGGGGACAGATGTGGGACAGTGTCCTTCAAGCAGTGGTGGGGTCGGCAGGGCGCGGGGGTGAGGACGGGGCTGCAGATACCAGCTGAGGGGAAGGGAGATCCCGGTCCTCCCCAGGGCGTCTCGGAAGCTATTTTCCACTCCAGAGAGCGATGCTGGAGCAGGGATGGATGCTCCAGGAGCCATTAATTAATCACAGGATGGTGACGAGTTGTAACAGGCTGCAGTGGCAAAGGCAAGGCCAGGAGAGGGCACTTCCCGTCTCCTATCCAGAGAGTGAGTTCAAGTAAGTTCATTATCGGGTGGGTGCAATCCTGAACCTGGAGATGGGACTGGTTTTGGGGAGCCACAGCCCTTCATCTGCAGAGATGTGACAAGTGGATGCTCCGGAGCCTCTGCTCGCTCTGTGACCCCGTGTGGGCAGGACGAGCAGGCAGGAGGGCAGGAGAGCAGGCAGCAGAAGGGTCCCATCCTGGCCCCGACGGATGGTGGCCCCACGGGGTTTTCCAGCCTGAGAGCCACGGCGCAGAGCCAGCGGGGCCGCAGGAACCTGTCCCCAGGCACAGGGGGACGCAGAAGGACCCCACCGTGCAGCAGAGACGATGCTGACGTTTCCATTTCAGCCAGACACCTGCGTTTGGGAAAACTCATCTGCGTGTTTCAGGGGTGACAGGCAGGGGAGGCTCCCCTCGGTTCGGGCTCGGCGCCGTGGTGGGGACGTGGCCCCTGTGCAGGGTCCCTTCCCCTGCCCTCAGCAGCTGCTGGGAGCTCGTGGGTGTCTCTGAGGTGCGGGGTGGCTGGCGGAGGGCTGGAGCAGGGGTGAGTAGCTCCTGGGTTCTCTGGGGGCCCGTCTGTCCTGGCTGCTGCCCCCATGTGCCCCAAGTGCCGGGGGACACGGGGATCCCCCAGCAGAGAAAGGGAACTGCAGAGCACCCTGCCCTCACGCAGGGCACAGGGACCCCAGTAGCACCCAGACACGTCGGGTACAGCCACCGTGTGCGTAACCCCGTGTGTAACCCCAGCCGTCGGGCACAGCACCCCTCGGGCACCGCGCCTGCCCGCGGCAGCAGCACCCAGTCGTGGGGCAGCAGCACCCAGCGGCTCCTCCCAGGGTGACCCCCAGCCTTTGTGCCAGCAGCACCTCCCTCCCCGGGGAAACGCAGCCCTTCCTCAGAGACCTACAGAATGGCCTGGGTTGGAAGGGACCTTCAAAGACCACCCAGTCCACTCCCTGCCCCCCACCATCAGCAAGGACATCTGCCAGGCCAGGCTGGCCAAAGCCCCGTCCAACCTGGCCTTGAACCCTCCAGGGATGGGGCAGCCACAGCTTCTCTGGGCAACCTGTTCAGCACCTCACCGCCCTCAGCGTACATTTCTTCCTTATGCACAATCTCCCCCTACCCTCCTCCAGTTTAAAACCGTTGCCCCTTGTCCTGTCACTGCAGGCCTTGGTGAAAAGTCTCTCTCTTGTCTTTCTTACAAGCCCCCTTTAGATATGGAAAGGCCACAGTGAGGTCTCCCTGGAGTCTTCTCTTCTCCAGGCTGAACCCCCCAGCTCTCTCAGCCTGTCCCCACAGCAGAGGGGCTCCAGCCCTCCCAGCATCTCCGGGGCCTCCTCCGGCCCCGCTCCAACAGCTCCGTGTCCTTCTGCTGTTGGTGCCCCAGCGCTGGAGGCAGCACTGCAGGGGGGCCTCACAGAGCGGAGCAGAGGGGCAGAATCCCCCCCTCGCCCTGCTGCCCACGCTGCTGGGGATGCAACCCAGGCTGTAGGGGGTTTCTGGGCTGCCAGTGCACATTGCCGGGGCGTGTGGAGCTTCTCACTCACCAACAGCCCCAAGTCCTTTTCCTCAGGGCTGCTCTCCATCCATCCATCCATGCATCCATGCATCCATGCATCCATCCATCCATCCATCCATCCCTCCCTCCCTCCCCCCCCCAGTCTGTTCTGATACTGGGGTTGTCCCAACTCACGTGCAGGACCTTGCACTTGGCCTTGATGAACTTCATGAGCTTTGCATGATCCCACTCCTCCAGTCTGTCCAGGTCCCTCTGGATGGCATCCTGTCCCTCAAGTGTATCAACTGCACCCCTCAGCTTGGTGTCATCTCAGACTTGCTCAGGGTGCCCTCAGTCCCACTGTCTTTGTCACTGATGAAGATATTAAACACTACTGATCCCTGTAGGACCCCTGACGGACACCACTCAGTCCTGGTTTCCATTTGGACATTGTGACATATTGACTGTAACTCTCTGGACGCAGCCGTCCAGCCAGATCCTTATCCATTGAATGGTCCATCCATCAAACCCACGTCTCCAGTTTGGAGGAAATCCAGTCTCTGGGAGTGTTGAGGGAGCTGCCAATAGCCACGTCGCAGCCAGGGGTGCACCCAGAGGGTGCATGGGGGGTCTGGGGGGTGTGGTGGCTTTGGGTGACGCCGCTCCCAGCCAGGTGGGGACCCCGGGCACCCCCTCCCTGCTTCAGGCACCATCTGTCCTGGCAGTGGCACGTGTGCCCCCCCCGGGCCCAACCTTCCCTTCCCTCTGTTGTGACGGGGCTGGCCCCTGCCCACCACCCTTGGGCTGGAACAGCCACTGCGTCTGCTGCCGAGCACAAATGCTGACGAACCTCTGTTTCAATTTAACTAATGGGCAGTGCCTGCTCATTAAAGCCAGTCTGCTGTGGCTCTGGGCCACTGCGGGGGACGGGGACACCGGTCCCATCCGACGGTGGCTCTGTCTGGAGCAGCCTGTCACGTCCTGGGGTGGCTCGGGTATCCCGTCTGCGACACCGGGGCTGGGCACTACTGGGGTGGAGGTGGGGGACCCCTCCTGGCGTAGGTTTGGGTGGTCACAGGGGTCCCTGTCCCCTGCTCAGCTGCAGGGAGCAACGGGTGCCCCAGGGTCCCCAGCTAATGGGGACAGGGACCCCACAGCAAGGGCAAACCAGCCGCCGCCTCTGCGCCCCACCAGGGCTCCTCTCTTGACTCCCATTGGCTTTTTCTTGCTGTTTTGGCCCAAAATTGAAGGCCGGGTTCCCAGGAGCCCTCTGGATCTGGGGATGGCATGGTGGGGGTGGCACGGTGGGGGTGGCACTGCTCACCCACCACCACCCCACTCTCCTGTGGCAGTGGTGGGGACACGGTCATGGCTCCGGGTCTCCATGGCGGGTGTGGGGTGACAGGTGCGAGGTGACCTGTGCAAGGTCACTGGAGAGAGGTGAGTGGTGTGACCAGCACAGGGTGAGGTGACCAACAAGAGATGACCAGTGGGAGGTGACAGGAGTGACACTACTGATGGGGGCTGACCGGCGTTGAGGTGACTGGTGCGAGGTGACAGGTGTGAGGTGACCGAGGGGTGACCAGTGCGAGGTGATGGGTGGGAGGGGACCGATGGGAGGTGACCGGTTGAAGGTGACTGCTGAGGGGTGAGCAGTGTGAGGTGACCAGCGGGAGGTGACGAGTGCGAGATGATCGATGAGGGGCAACCAGTGTGAGGTGACCAGTGTGAAGCGATGGGTGGGAGGTCACTGGCGCAGGGTGACCGATAAGGTGTGACCTGTGTGAGGTGACTGGTCTGAGGTAACCCCCGTGAGGGGTGACCGGTGCGAGGTGACCAGGGCGAGGTGACTGCGGGGGGACGACGGGTGCGAGGTGACGAATGGCAGCTTTGAGGGGTGACCAGTGCGCGGTGAGGGGTGGTGAGGAGCCTGGTGTGAGGCGCGGGACGAGGTGCGGTCGGTGGCGCGGGGGCCCCGCCGAGGTGCGGGGTGATGCTGCGGGGGGACCCCCGTGGAGTCCCCGCGGGGGGCGGGGCCGGGGGCGGGGCCGTGGGGGGGGGCGGGGTGGAGCTGCGCGGAGCCGCCGCACGCGAGCCCGGAGGGGCCGGGGCTGCCGCAGCGCCCGCCCCGCACCGACCGCACCGACCGCCCCGGCGGCACCGCACCGACCGCTCCGCTCCGGCAGCACCGCCCGCACCGCCCCGGCCGCCGCCCCGCACCCACCGCTCTGCTCCCACCGCCGGTCCCGCACCGCCCGCCGGTCCCGCCGCCCCGCCCCGCGCCCGCCGGTCCCGCCGCCCCGCCCGGTAAGTGCCCGCCCGCACTCCCGCCGAAGTTTCTCCGCGCTGCCGCAGCGGTGCGGGCTCTGCGGGACGCGGTCGCCCTCCCGTCCCGGAGCCCTTGCCGGCGCCGCCGCTGCCCCGAGGTGCGTTCGTCCCCGGGTGCGGAGGGGGGTGGGAGCGGCGGGGCGCTGCTGGCTCGGCCGGGGGCGACCTCCCCGCCGTGTCCCGGTGCCGGGAGCGGGGCGGGGGCCGGCGCTGTCCGCGGAGGCCACCGCCGGGGCGCGGTGCCCGGGGCTGCCCGTGGGGGGCTGCGCCCCGGAGGCAGCTGGGGACAGAGCCTGGGGGGCCGCAGGTGGGTGCAGCCGCGGGTGCGGGGGGCTGCGGAGCTGGCAGGGACCCCCCCCGGGGGCGTGGGACTCTCCCCCCGCCCCCCGCGGCGCAGAGCCGAGCCGCCGGGTCAAAGGTGCCCTCTGGGCGCCGAGGGATGCTCCAGCTCCGCATCCCTGCCTGCGCCCGCCCGCGGGTGCCCTTGGGGTTTTGGCCCTGGGGGGTGGCCGGGGGCGCGGGGCTGTCCCCGGTGCAGTGCGGGGAACGCGCCCCGGTGCTGGAAACCGGTGGAAGCGGCATGGCTCCAGCCGTGGGCGGCCGCAGGCCCCGCTGCACCGGCGGCTTCTCCGTAGCGGCCTGGCTGGGAGCCAGCTCCAGCCAGTCCCTTCCCCAGACTGAATTTCCCCACCGTGGCTGCAGCAAGCCCCGGGATCCTCCTTCACTTCTGGCGCTTGCTGCGTGCTGTCGGGGTGCAGGGGCGAGGAGGGGCTCACTCCGGAGCCGGGGGCATCGGTGTTGGGGTGCCGCAGCCTCTGCACCCGCCGCTGTGTCGGAGCCGTGCCCAGCACCTCGCTGCTCCCCTGCAGCCTACTTTTAAAGAAGGGCGGGAGTGATCCCGACAGAGCTCTGCAAATTGGGCAGGGGACAGGCAATATTGCAAGGTGACTGTGGCACGGGGGGGGGGGGAACACATGAGTCTGTGTCATGCATCACTTCGTGGTCCCCAACTATGGTGGTACCTCTGTGTGTCCCTCTGCACCGGGCGTTCCTCGGCGCAGCGCTCGCCTGTCCCCCAGGTGAGGGTGGCCAGGGCAGTGGGTGTTGCGGGGTGACATCCGCTGCAGGGTGTCACCAGCTGCGGGACGTCGCCCGCTGCAGGGTGTCTGGCAGCAGAGTCCCCCTGCGCCGTGGCGGCTGCAGGGCGCTGAAGGACTCCCCGCCTGCTCCTCTGCAGCAGCGAAAACTTCAGTCCTGGAGCGAAGGCTCTCATTTATTGTGCGCCGAGGTGCTGCTGCAGCGATGTCACTCCTGTGCACGCTGTACGGGAGCGCAGCCACCGGCAGGAGTCGTCTCCTGCCTGCTGCATTATTCCTCACTAGCGCAGCGCCTTGGCTGCAAGCTGCCAGGGGCTGCTGGAGCCCCGGGGCAACCTTGGGGTGCTCTGCGCCTTCGCTGCACTTGGGTGCTTTTGGACAGAGTATCGTGGTGGGAAGAAGCGTGGCTTGTGGTGGTCTGTGTGCTGGGGGAGCGCGGGGCACGGGGGAGGTGATGCACCCAAGGTCATTGAGGCCGCCAGTGGCAGTGGGATGTCACCTGTGCCGCTTGGGAAAAGCACCATCCAGTCAAACACCCCCCGCCCCCGAACCTCAAAGCCCTCTCGGAGCGATGCCCTGTCCCCCTTCGTGCAGCTGGGGAAGCGCCGACGTGGGTCTGACCTTGCCTGATCACCCGTCACTGAGCCCGGCTCTCCCAACCCCCTGTGGCGAGTGCTAGTGCCCCGTTTGCCGGGAGCTGGCCCGAAGCCCCAGTGCCCTCAATTCTGCAGGGCAAGGACGTGTCCCTCGCCGCCCGTGAGCCCGACGGTAGCAGCAGCAGTGAGCCAGCATCGGCTGCACTGCATCGCCGCCGGCACCCCTCTGCCGCGCAGCACCCGGCACCGCAGAGCCACGGCAGGAGGGAGGACATGTGAATATATGTGTGTCTATCCTTATATATACGTGTCTATCCTTATATATACGTGTATCTCCTTCTCTCTGTGGTTGGGGAGGGGGGGTTGTGGATCAGCTGCTTTTCTGCCGGCGAGTTGCCCGCGTGGAGCCATGCCTGGTGGGATGGTGCAGCGGTAACATTTGCTGCCGGCTGCTCCCGGGGGAGCCGCCTCCTGTTCCCTGAGCCCTGGGGACAGTCACTGGGTTTGAGCTAAAGGCCACCGAAGCGTGCCGGGACTCCTGCTACCCGCCGACGGGTGGGAACAGGGCCCTTCCTCCGGCTCACGCTGGTTTTGGCCAAGGCCCAGCTCCGGGAGCCGGGTGACTGCGGCTCCTAATTATGACTTGAGTTTCTCCTGCCCGGGGCTGCGCAGGAGAGCTGCGAGCCGGCGGCCGTGATGTCCTCCAGCAGGATCGATGCCCAAAGCAAATAGACGGGACCCAGCGCCCGCTGGTTTTCAACCCTTCTATTTTTTTTTTCCCCTTTCCCTCTTCCCTGCCCCTGGCAGCGGAGCTCGGCGCTGTGCCTGCCTGTGCTCCTCTCAGCCCGGCGGCCGCCGACGCTCTGCCTGTGCCAATATCTGGAGCCGCCGGTAAGTGCAGTCTGGCAAAGTGCTTTTGCCCTTGGCTGCAGTCGGCCTTTTCCTCCCGCGTGAAAGCCCGGCTCTTCCCCAGCTCGTCCCTGCGCCCGCTGCAGCTGCCCTCAGCTCAGCTCCCGCCGGAGCCCACCTTTTCCCCAAAGTGCTCTTTGATTATTAGCCCTAATAATTGTGTTATCGCATCGACTGAAGCGTTTCAGATGCCAAAGCTAATTTTGCTCTTCATGCCTTCCTTCGTCAGTAATGGGATTTTGATAACATCATGTGTCCAAAAAGTATTGGATAAACTCGGCATAATTCCCCATTTATTAATTAAACCATAAATTAGGCAGCGTGTGGCTGGAATCCGAGATGCCCTGTACCTGTGTGATCTTACAGCTGGGGATGGTGCTGGCCCCTCCCTGCCAGCCCTGGGTGCGGGGTGCCAGCCCCCCCCGAGCTCAGGGGCTGCCACGTCCTGGTCCCACGTGCTGGAAGTCGAGCGGTGCTTCACTTGCTCCAGTGCCTGGAGGAGGGATCACGGTGCCCCTGGATACGATGCCAGTCTGACGGCGGGGTCGGAGGCTGGCAGAGCTCCGGTGGCTCTGCCGGTGCTGCAGCCTCCGTGCTTTGGGAGGGGGGAACCGCGGCTCCGGCAGTGCATGCAGCCATGCCGGGCTCTGCCAAATCGCTGCTGCCTGGCAGCACCCTGCTCTCCTGGCGCAGGCAATTGTCCAACTGCACCAGATCCATCCCCGCTGAGCGCCGGCAGTTGGGCATCTGCGGCCCCACCTGCCTGGAAGGGGCTCCTGGTGCCGTCGGGGGGGTCCTTCACCTCGTGCATCTTAAGAAAAGCTGGTGTGTTTTAATTAATTTGGGGTGTTTCTTGCTCCCTGGCTCTTCCCAACCCTGCAAAGGTGCAGCAGATGTGGGCTCTGGGCCGCTGCATCCCCAAGGGATACAGGGAAGCCGGGAGCAAAGCGGATGCTTGTGGCACGAGGTGGAGGTGGGGGCTGGGGGCAGACGTGGTGCTGCGCTTGGGCACGTCCAGCCCCTGAGCTGGGGGTGGCCTGGGGGATCATCCCGCTGCTGGGGGGCCCGGCGAGCTGCTCTGGGGCCGGACTGAAGCCACGGGGATGGGTGAGTGTCTGCGGGCAGCGGGGATGCCCGAGATGCTGGTTTGGGGTCGGCAGAGCTGATCCGGCAGCCGGTGCTCCGGCAGCGCTGGCGTGGGTCGAGGCGTCCCTCACTGCCCGTGACCCCGCTGTGATGCCTCACGCTGAACCCCTTCTGCCAAAGCCTCCCGGGAGCTGGGACCAGCCTCCCAACTGCTTGGCAGCGTCACCGTGTGCCGGAGGAGACGGTTCCCACCTCCTCCTGCGGGACACGGGATGTCCCCGGGGATGTGACTGGGACCGGAGATCCCTAAGGCAGCACTGCTGCTCCCATCGGCCTGGAGCAGAGGATTCAAGGTGGAAAACGCCCCCAGATTTCCATGCCGTGTGGGGATTTACAAGCACGTGGATGCCCTGTGGGGCTCTGACGCTGTCTCGCTCTGCTCCCAGGGGAGTTACGGGGTCGGGGAGAGCGGGGTGGGTGCGGGGCGAAGGCGCCGGCGTGTGCCCGCTGCCGCCCACGCGCGAGCCCGGCGTCGCTGCCAGCAGCCTGGCGCAGCCACTGCCTCGTGCCGCAATGAACCGCGGTGCCAGGCTCAGCGCGGGTTTGTGCTGCCTGAGGGCACCATGGACGCCCTCTGGTCTGGGGGCCCCGGCCATGGGGGACCCTTGGCGGGGGGGCAACAGCTGCCAGTGCCGGTGCGGCAGTGGGTGCTGGACAGGGTGTTTTGTAGCTCCCCAGGCAGGGGGGCTCTGCGGGTTATTCCGGGTGGAATAGCCGGGATGCACTGGCAGAGCAGCTCCTCTGTGCAGTCCCAAAAGCATGCGCCGTTGTGCTTGTGCCCCCGAAACGCCTGGAGCAATGCAGGGAGCGAGCTGGGAGGGGCCGGGGAGGAGCAGACCCCGCTGTGGTGCCCGGGGGGCTGTGCCCATCGCCGGGGCTGGGCTCCCCCCTCTCGCGGTGGCTTTTCTCCGGCTGCACAAGGTTTATCCGTGGGAGTCAGTTCCTGGTGTCCTGGCCTTGGTGGTGCTTCCTGCCATGATTAAACCCCCCTGGACTGGTGCGGTGCTGCATCCCCACTGATGGCATCATCATCGTGCCTCCACCGTCCCCTTTCTCACCCCAAATGCCACCAGGGGCCCTGGGGACGCAGAGCTGTACTCTGCCTCTGGGGCTCTCTGCGCCTTGGAGCTGGGCAAGCAGCCGCCAACATCGCTCCCGGAGGCAGCCGGTCCCTGGGGACTGAGCCCCAGCTGGTGGGGGAGAGGGAGACGCTGAAGGTCGGGCATCACTGGAGCCAGTTTTCTGGATTTCTGACACTGGCCCGTCACCGCCTTGGGCTTGGCTGGGTGCCCTGGGGATCTCGGGGGGGGCTGTAGCCCGACATGGAGCCTCACCCCTGGAAATGGCACCTCGTGGCTCACGTTTGCTCGTTTAGCCCGCGTTCGTTTAGCTCGGGAGTAGCGCAGGGGCATGCGCTCCCCTGTCTCCTGTCTCAAATCGATCCTCCTCATCTCAGCTCTCTCCTGGAGCAGCTTCTGGCTCTGCCCCAGGAGCTTGTCTGGCTTCTTTTTTCTCCCCCCCATATTGATCAGGAACCATCGCCGTTGCACGGGGCCATCGCCGGGGAGTGCCGGCAGCAGGGCAGCGTTGCCGGCAGAGCGGTGCCAACCCGGCCGAGCAGGATGCGGACGCTCTCAGCCATGTGGTGCCTTCGAAGTGCCAGGATAACTCAGCCCATCACTGTCTGTTGCCCTATTTAGCTGCGCTGGTCTCCCTGGCGGAGCGAGGCACGGCCACCATGGCATCGTCGGCGCTGGGGAGCAGGCTGGGCACCGGCCGGCGCCTGTCCCCTTTTTTTTTGGGAGGCTTTTTGGCCATTTGCAGCTCTGCGTGCCAAGGGTGGGCTGCCGGCGCTGGCTGTGCTTGGGGTGAGCCCGGCGCTTCGCCGTGACTCGGCTGCGGCGGCCGGCACCATACGGGATGCTCTGGTGTCCTCGGGGACGGCTGCGTCCCCACGGCTCAGGGGACCGTGCTCTCCAGCGTCTCCAGATGCCTTGGCCATGGGTGCTGTGGCAGCACGTGGCACGTGCCGAAAGCCCTTGGATGAAGTGCCGATGGCGAGCGGTGCCTGCAGCCCCGTCCCCGGCGGAGCTGCTGCAGCCTCCCCACGGGTAGGAAGGACATGGGTGGCCTGTCCCCTCCTCGGCTCTGCGCTCGTGCCACCACACCACGGGCTGGAGAGGCCACAGGCTGCTCCCCGCGCGCCCAAGGCGAGGGGGACCTTGGCCTCCGCTGGTGCCAAGCTCTGTGGCTGTATAAGCAGATACCTTGGCGCGATCTCTCGTTTGCTTCCCAGCTAATTAGCAGGGCGGCTGCCTTCTGTGGGGTCTCGCCAGCATTGCAGCAGCACCAGACGAAAGCGGGAAGCCGAGAGCCGTACTGGGGAGGGAAGAGAAGGTGCTCGCTGTCCCCTTCGCTGCTGGCACCGAAACGCCGGTTGGGTGGTCGGGGAGCGGCTGCCACAGCGCCTGCCCCGGCTCCCGCGGGACCCCTGGCACCAGCCCCACTTCCAGCCTCCTCGTGTCCTTCCTTCGCTGCTGGGGCAGCAGCGACGCCGGCGGCGAGGGACAGTCGGGGCCTGACCCCCTGGGGAAGGCGGGGAGCAGCACCCGTGGGTGCCAGGCAAGGCTCGGAGCGCCCGGCCGCGGGCCCCCCCCTCCCCGCTGGAGCAGGCGCGGGCATCGCGTGCCGTCACTTGCCTCTTCCCCTGTCTCGCCTGGGTGCTGTCCTGGTTTTACAGAGGCACAGAAAACCCCGAGCTGTCTGGCCCAGCACCCTGACGCCGGTGGGTGCCAGCAGCGGTCCCCGTGCGGGGAGGCGTCCCTGGGGAGGGGTAAACCCGGTGGCTCCGCCAGCAGCCCCAGGTGGGCACGACGCTTTGGGGGGGGCACCCACCAGCGCCGAGGGGGGACCCCGGAACATGGCGGGGTGCCTGGCTGCCGGGCAGGCGCCGCGCTGGGGTGATGCTGCTGCGGGGGGAGATGCTGGGAGCCAGGTGGGGGGGCGGGGTGGGATCGCCCCCTCCCCAGCTCATTGCACGCCCAGCCCCGGGGGTCCATTGGCCTTTAGCCGTCCAGCCGGCGCAGCCGGGCCGGTGGGAGCCGCGGCAGTGCTCGGCACAGCCTTCCGGCAGCGGGAGCCAGGGGTTTTGAGTTGGGAGCACCAGAAACCATTAATCTGGTACCGGAATGATGGATGAAGGCTACCTTTAAGACTGCGTTTAACTGTTAGATGTCTCTTGGTTTTGCTGTAAATAACGCAGCTGCTGTGACACAAGAGCAAGTCCTCTGTCAAAGGCAAGCACCAGCCTCTAAAACAGCCGGTCCTTGCATTTATTATTTGAGTTTTCATTTTACAAGCCAGCCCCCCTGAGCTTGGAGCTGGGTCCCCTTCCTTGAGGCCGGGGACAGGAGCTCATCATGGGGTCCCTGGCCCTGCCCGTTTGCAGGGAGCCCAGTGCCTCCAGCCCGGGGCGACGGTGGGGACCCGGAGGTGGCCCCGTGGCAGAGCGGGGCTGCGGGGGGGTGCAGGAGATGTGCTCTCCATCGGCCGGGCAGCTCATCAAATTTTTACAGGATTCAAGTAATTCTCCGGTGTGGTGCTCTCCCCCCCGGCCCCGAATGGCTCATCTCCCGGGGAAGGGCCTACGGTCGGGGCTGCCGAGCCCCAGCACATCATTATTTTTAATTAGACGAGCTGGGTGCTGGCTGGTGCTGAGAGGCAGCGGGCAGAGCTCGCGGGTGTGTGTCGGCCGGAAGGGAGGGTGCAGGCCGGCTCTGATCCCCACCCGGAGATGCCGTCGGAGCCCGACGGGCAGGACGGTGAGCAGCACTGTGGGTGCCGGTGGCGCTGGCAGCTGTGTCATCAGCCCAGGCAGCGGCAGAGTGGCAGGGTCCCAGCACAGCTCTGGGGTGGGAGGGACGGTGCGGTTCACCCCGTGCCTCAGTTTCCCTCGGCAGGCCAGCAGCGATGCATCGTTCGGGCTGCGAGGGCTGGGGGGGGGGATGTCTGGCCAACGGCGCCTGCTCGTATTCGGGTGGGGGGAGAGGGGAGCGTGGGTCTGTGTGGGCCGTGTCTCAGCAGCTCCCGTCTCGTGATCCCACTTGCCGCTACTGGAGCATCCTCACTCCATCACATGCCCTCCCCGTGCTGCTGCCGGCCCCCCTTTCCCAGCCCGGTGCCAATATCCTTCCCGGAAAAGTGCGAGGCTGGAGGAGCAGAAACTCCCCTCGCCCTCAGCAGCGTAAATCAGGAGGGGGGCGTCAGCAGCGGGGGGCTCCGGGGGGAAAGCGCTGCAGGTGCTGCTGCTGGAGGATCTGATCCGTCGCCGCCAACGCGGTGATTGCGGGTTTGTGCCGGGCGGAGGAAGGGGAACGGGCTGGGGTTCGCTGGGCTGGGTGGTGTCAGAGTCCCTTGGCACTGGGGTCCTGCAGCGTCCCCCTCCCCGGCTCCCCTCCTCTCCCTCCGCCCGATCCCTCCGTCTCCCTGAGCCTCCCCACATCCCTGCCCAGAAACTCTCTGGTAATTAAATGACCTTTAGAAGCCAAGTCATATTTTTGCCGTAATTAGTCTCCTATCTCATTGCTGTGAGCTGAAACCCATGTCCCCTCCGTGTCTGACGCCGGACATGCCGGTCCCAAAAGCAGGGGGGTGTCAGGGGGGTCTTGAGTTGTGCAAAAGGACGCGCAGGCATCGGGTCCGGCAGAGATGGCATCTCCCTCCTCAGCCCTCGTGTCGCCGTTCCTGGGCACCAAAAGAGCTGCCGGCATCGAGATCTGGCTGGGGCACTGCCAAACATCGCAGCTGTACCCCGAAATCCCCGCTTGCCCCCGGGATGTATTACGGGAGCGTGCCGGCTCCGTAGTGCCCAGGCTTTCTGCCGACACTGGGGTGGGAAGGGGCTTCCCTTTGGGACCAGTTTGGGATTTTCATTACTGGTTATCCGAGCCCGAGCACTGGCGGGGGGACGGGGGGTGCGGGTTTTGGCATCAGCTCCCAAAGCTGACATTCGCGGGGGGCTGGGGGTCCCCACGTCTCCGTCCCGGTAGGATGACTCACAGCACAGCCCCGGCTTTGCCATCCCATAAAGGACTGATAACTCGTTGCTCCGGGCCCACGATGGCAGCACCCCTTCGTTAACTAACGAGCTTCCCCCCCAGATCGGGATCTCCCCTGGACAAGCCAGCACGCAGCGCCCTGGGCTGGGAGAGCCGGGGGTCGGGCCCCCCCGGGTCGGGCCCCCCCTTACCCGCCTGCCCACGGCCCTGCCTGGTGCTCTGCCAGCGGCTGCTGCCGCTAATTGCTGCCTCAGCCTCATTAATCTTGATTTGTTGCCGCTTTCTGCCCTCCGTCATCACAGCGGGCTTCGCCTCCCCGACGGGGAGAGCTTTCGGCTGCCAAAGCCGCCCCCGCGGAGGAGGGGGGGGGCGGGGGGGGGCTTTCCAGCAGCTGGTTCCCCGAAATCCCGCACTGGGGAGCGCTGGGCTAGCCCGGGCGCTGCGATGGCCAGGGACATCCCAGTCCTGCCCTGCGTCCCCAGAGTCCCCTCCTGGGTCTGATCCTTCACCAAACATCCTAGCCGATGAAGGCAGGAGCGCAAGGGGGGGCTGGGGGAGTGGGGTCCCGAGGACTCCGGGGGGAAATCCGGGTGCTCGAATGCTTTTATATTTCTTTTTAAGACAGTGCAAACCTTGGTGTTTTCCCCATTTGATCCGGCTGGTTTGCGTACTCCAGCAGGGGTGATTTGCTGGTGGTGGGGGTGGGGGGAGAGACCCACCCCCATGGCTCCTCTGCACACCCTGCTTCTCCCTGCCTGGTGCCCCGAAACGCCCCCTGATGACAACAAATAAACCCTAAAAACCCTCTGAGCTCCCGCCGTCTCCCGGCCTGTCCCGTCGGTGGGCGCCGAGGCGGAGGAACCCGGTACCCGCCATGCTCAGCCAAACGGGGAAAACCCAAAGTTTTTTGGCTTACGGGACGTGCCGGGTGCCGCGGCAGCCTGGGGTGGGGGTGGTCTCTGGGACAGAGCCTTTTGCAGGAGGAGGAGGAGGAGGAGGGATGAAGGGCTCGTGAAAGGGATTTTTACGGGGTCAAAACCGCTTTTCCCGATACGGGGATGGATGGAGATGGGATCGCCGGCTCCAGCCTGGGATCGCCATCCCGCCAGACCTTGGGGTGCTGCCGGCAAACGAACCCCAGCCCGGCTGTTCATTATGTGTAACCAGGGGAGTGGGTTCATCCCTTTGGAGCACGGTTGAGTGGGAGCCAGCTCCCCCCCCGCCCACCCCCCCCCCCCCGCCCAGGTGTAAATCAGCAGAACCCCTGCAAGGGCGATGGAGCCAGAGGGGTTTACACCAGCAAGGGCCAAAGCGATGGGGCTCGTTTTGAGCTCAGTGCAGCTCATAAGGGCTCTAATAGCAAGGGGGGGGTCAGGGTAGGATTTCGGTGGTGATGGGGGGGTGAGCCTGGGTGGGGGGGGTGGGGCTGGCTCCTTCTAGGCCAGATGTTCACAGCTGGGGGGGCCACCAGCTGGGGGGCAATGCATCGCGGGGTGCAGGGGGGATGTATCAGGGGGCCTGGGGGGCGATGGCTCATGCAGGAGTGTGTGCTGGGGGGGGGGTCTGGGTGGTGTGTTAGGGGGTCTGGGAAGCTGCGGATGGGGCAGGATAGTGTCCTGTGGGATGTGGGGGGGGGGGCTGCAGCGGTGGATTTGGGGTACTGCACTGCAGGGTGCAGGGTGAGGCGGGGGGTGCAGGGGGAGATGCGTTAGGGGCTCTGGGGGGAAATGCACCGGGGGGGGGTGATGGGTTGGGGGGGGGGTGCAGGGGTCACGAGCAAGGCGGTGCGGGGTGCAGGATAATGCCCAGGGGTCTGCGGGTGGCACCCGGGGGGCTGTGGGGACACCACATAGCAGGGGCAGTGTAATTTGGGTGCATGGGTGATGCTCTGCCGGGGTGGGGGTGGGGGGGGTCCTCCCCCCCCGCTGGGGTCTCGGCAGCGGCTGCACGGGTGAAGCCCACCCTGTGCTGCTCCGTGGGGAGCTCCCGGCTGTTTTGGAGGGTGCGGGGTGGGTCCTGCCGTGCGCTGATGGGTGCTGCTGCCCGGGGAGGAGCTGGGGGGTCCCCGGGGGTCGGCAGGGCAGGAGAGGGTGGTGAGACCCCCCTCCCCAGCCAGCACACTCCCCTTCCCAGCCGGTGTTTATTGCTGATGCCTTTACTCACGCTTGTTCTTGGGCCAAGGCCTGATAGAAATGGTTATTTATATCAGTCTTTATTTCTTTCTGTCCTTAAAACACTGGGGTCTTGGTGGAGGGATGTCGGGGGGGTGGTGGGGGCAGCTCCAAACCAGTGGAGGGATAAAGGGGAAACTTCAAGCACCGGAGGAAACGCAGTGAATGGCCTCGGCGGGGGCGGCCGAGCAGGGTTTGGGGGGTCGATGGGGACAACGGGGAGCCCAGCTCCCGTCCCGCCTCCAGCCAGGCTCCGGCAGCCGCCCCAGCCCCGCCAGCGGCTGCCACGGCTTCCAAAAAGGAGGGGAGGAAAAAAAAAAAAAAAAAAAGAAAAAAAAAAAAAAAGAAAAATTGCAGAAGAAGGAAAAAAAAAAAAAAAAAAAAAAAAAAGGCAAGTGGAGCCCGAGCAGGACTGCATTGCAGTGCCGCCGGCCCAGGGCCCCGCAGCGCTCGGCCACCCCGACGCCCTCCCGGCTCCACCGGGGTGACCTGGCTGGGTGTCGGGCAGGGTCAGGGCGCCCAGACGGGGACAGGGTGCTGGGACGCCTGGGAATCTGCTCCGTGGGGCTGGAAGTGGCTTTGCACCCACAGCCGAGGGCCTGGGCTTCCCCTCCCCTTGTATCTGCAGTGTGTGGCGGGGGACGGGGGATGTGACCAAGGACACCCAGTGGGGCGGTGACACAGTGGGCATGGGGGACTGGGGGGTGAGGGGGCCCAAGGACCCACTGCCTGCCCCCCTGTCCCATGTGCTGCACCCTGGCTGCTCCCCAGGGCCCTGCCCCACGGCACCCCCCACCCTGCCCCACACTGCACAGCCCTGGGCCCTCATGTGGGCAGCAGGATCGGACCCCCCCCGCCCCATCCCCATGGTGGGGGCTGCAGCATCCCATGGGGCTCCAGGGGACCCAGGCAGGGGGGCAGCAACAAGATCCCCATGAGCCTGTGCCCCGCCCCCCCCCATCCCCTCCTGTGCCTCAGTTTCCCCCCCCCCCAGTCCCCAGCTCCACCAGCACCTGGTGAGCACGCGGGCTGCTGGGGCAGGTGACAGAACAATTAATGCTGCTAATTAGCTTGCCTTGTTCAAAAATAGCCACCGTATCAAGATCTGACACTGCTGAGCCCCCCCCACTTCCCCCCACCCGCCCTGGGCAGCACCCTAAAGCCCCCCAGATACCCCCCAAATCCCCGTTTCCCCCTGCCGAGTGCCTGCACCGCCGCCATCCCCTCCACAGCTTGTCCCCTCCACGGCTCGTCCCCCCCGCATCCCCCCTGCCGCCCGGGGCTCCCGCGCCTGCTGGGAGGGTTTTTCCTTATTGTGCTATAAATTATTTCAAGAAATCAATCAGCAGCTGCTCGCGGCGGCACTGAGAGCGGGGACACGCTGTCTCGGTGCCCACCCCCCCCCGGCCCCAGCCTGCAGGGGTTTGCGTGGCAAACGTGCACGTGCAGGCGCACGAATGCGCGGGGTGCTCCATGGAAACCTCACGTGGGACAAAGGCTCCGAGACGTGGCACCAGCGCCCACGTCTCTGCGTCGGGTTTGTCCTGCCCGAGCTCCTGAGCAGGGCAAACACAGGGCTCAAGGCCAGGGCGGGAGATGGGCCCGAGCCCCACGGCGGTTCAGACCTTAATCATTCAACGTCTAAGGTTAGACGAGCAGGACAGGTTGGGGGTGACCTGCTGGAGAGCAGCGCTGTGGAAAGAGTCCTGGGAGTCCTGGGGGACAACAGGGTGCCCATGAGCCAGCGATGTGCCCTGGTGGCCAAGAAGGCCAATGGCATCCTGGGTGCATCAAGAAGATCGTGGCCAGCAGGTGGAGGGAGGTTCATCCTCCCCCTCTGCTCTGCTCTGCCCTGGGGAGGCCACAGCTGGAGCACTGGGGCCAGTTCTGGGCTCCCCGGTTCCAGAAGGCCAGGGAACTGCTGGAGAGGGGACAGCAAAGGGCCACCAAGATGCTGAGGGGACTGGAACATCTCTCTGATGAAGAAAGGCTGAGGGATTTGGGTCTCTTTGGTCTGGAAAAAAGACAACTGAGGGGGGATCTTATCAACGCTGATAAATACTGAAAGGGGGGGTGTCAGGAGGATGGGGCCAGGCTCTTCTCAGTGGTGCCCGGGGACAGGACAAGGGGTAACGGGCACAAACTTGACCATGGGAAGTTCCACCTCAACATGAGGAGGGACTTCTTCACCCTGAGGGTGGCAGAGCCCTGGCACAGGCTGCCCAGAGAGGTGGGGGAGTCTCCGTCTCTGGAGACATCCCAAACCCGCCTGGACGCATTCCTGTGCCACCTGCTCTGGGTGACCCTGCTCTGGCAGGGGGTGGGACTGGGTGATCCCCGGAGGTCCCTTCCCACCCTGGCCAGTCTGGGATTCTGTGTGATTCTGTGATTTGCAGACACACACCCCCCCCCGCCCCAAGGCGGGTGTTGAGGTGGGGGGGCCTGGCCTGGCCGGGTGCCCTGTGCTTGGCGCTGCCCACCCTGTACCGCACGTTTGGGTGCAAAGTGGGTGCCATGGGCTGCGCCGCGGCAGGGTGCTCCCCTGGGGTCCCCGCTAGCGTCTTTGCTTTGCAGCCCTGCTCCTTGGTGCCCACCCAGGGGAGCTGCAGGGTGTCAGTGGCCTGGACCCCCCCCCCCCACCCTGTGTCTGTGGGTGCAGGGCAGATCCAGGACTCAACCTGCCCCCGATATGGGGTGCAGGATCTCGCACCTGGGGGGCTGGAGGGGGCATTGCCCTGTGCCCGGGGGCCCTGCAAAACCGCTGCCCTGCAGCTCTTGGGTGCAGGTGCGTGGGGCTGGGGGCTTGGGACAGGCGGCATCACCCCCCTCCCCGAGGGTGCTCAGCCCTGCCTGGCCGCCTTCTTCCCAAGCCCAGCCGCCTGCGGAGCTCGCCGCCGTCCCGCTTTGGCAGAGCTTGCCTTTTGCACAGAAATACAGGTCAGGTCAGGGAGCGAGCGTTGCAAAAACGCTGCTTCGCCTGCAGCGAGCTGGAAAGTGTCCAGGCTGCCCCAGGCAGCATCTGCCGCCTGCCTGCGGCTCCTCCCGGCAGCTTTGCCTTCCTCCTAGCAAACCTCAGCGCCCGGACGGGGAAAAACCCCCCTCGCGTTGCTCTTCTCGTAGCAAGGCCCCAGCTTGGAAATGCTCTGGCTGCCCCACGAGGGGAAAAACCCCGTCCAAGGGGTGGTTTTATGGGTCGAAGGCGGCTGTGGGGAGCTGCTGTCCACGTGGCAAGCAAGGGACAGCATCCCGTCCCTGTCCCTGTCCCTGTCCCCCCATAAAAAGGGGCCCCATGCCAACCCCGTCTTCCCAACAGGCCATCTTGGAAGGATGCCTGCAGCTCCCAGTACCTCCCAGTACCGGTTGGCCCTTAGGCGTCGACAGTGGCTCCAGGAGACAGGTGAAAAATGAAAGAAGGTTGGGTGTCCTTGGCTGCTGGGAAGCTTTGGGGAGCCCTTGTAGCCCTCTGGATTAAATAACTCTCCATGGGGCAAGGGGTTAAATCCAGCAGCTCCTGATTCACCCAGAGCAGGACGTGGTGGCTGTGGGGCACCTCCAGCATCTTGCTCCAGCTCCCCAGTGCCATCCACCACTGAGTTATGGGGAGCTGACTGCTGCATCGTGTGATGCTGATTCTGGTGTTTGCAGTGGCTGCAGCCGCTCCATGGGGCGTGAAGGTGGCCACATCCGAGGTCCAAGGGCAGGAGAAGGAGTTGATGGAGCGTGGAGAGCCTCTTAGACGCTCAGCGTGTTTGGGAGTGCTCCATGGGAAGCAGGTCCAAGCAGGTTGACTTGCACAGATGTCCAAGATGGATAAATCCACAGGGGGGACTGGTGACTGTGGTCTGTGCTGGTCTCAGAGCTGTAGGCTGGGGAAGAGGGATGCTCCTGAGGTCCAGGACCTCAGCATGTGCATCCTCTGAATTACCGTGTCCTGCACGTGAGGCCTGAGGTCAGGCAGGGATCTGGCATTGCCTTGGGTGGAGGAACCCTGCAGTGGCCTCTGGGGACCCAGCCCATACCACAGCGAAAGCCCTGGGCATCCTCTTTGGCTGGGCTACAGGAGGTACCCAGTCGAGATGAGTCACTCCTGAATGAATCCCTTCTGCTGCCATCAAAGTCCTTCATCCACCATGGGCCCAGAGCAGGACCAGACCCCACCGCCCGCCCGAAACCTTTGTGGCTGTGACATGGAGGTGACTGCCAGAAAAACCTGGTAGGCTTGAAAGAACCTCCAGGAAGATACTGAGATGGTCTCCTCCAACCATCTTCACGTCCTGTGTGACAAGGTCACGTCTCCGTCCCCTCCCTGCTGCGCTGTATGAGTGCGAGCACTGATCCTCTGCCACCCTCCTGCCCCGACGCGGGGGGATGGGGCTGTGGGACTCACCCGGGGATGGCATTTTCTGGACCGTTCTCTCTTCTGTGCCCCAGCCAAGCTGCCAGTTGATAACCTCAGGCAACCAAAATTCCTGGCCCAGGTCCCCTAAAGCATGACAGCTTGACCAAAATCACGTCTTTGGGGTTTGCTTGTTTTGCCTCCTGCCTTGCACAAAGCTTTTGTGGCATCAGGAAGGTGCCAGGCTCGTTAAAGACATGGGGAAAGGGAGTAATCGGTGCATCCCGTAGCTGCTTGATGCCAGGGTCTGGCTCCTGGGGAGGCTCGGGGGTGGTGTGGGCTCGCGGGGCAGTGTCTTCAGAACCTCCGTTGATGGGCATCGGGAATGTTTTCCAGCTGAGTGTTGCCTTTGCTGTTGCAATTTGGGCTCCGATTTACAGGAATTGGTGCATTTACAACAAATAGGTGTTTTGTGCCCGTTGCAGACAAAACGCACGACCCGGCGTCACTCCTCGCGCTTTTAAAGTGAGTTTCTCATCCGCATGGCCGTGGAAAACACACGCAGGGTTTCAAAACCCAGGAAGGACCCCCCAAAAAGGCCCCCAAATCAGATAAAGACTAGTCCCAAGCTACCCCCCGCTGAAGGGTTATTTACTGCGTCTCTTCCCTCTGCCTGGCCGGGATGGATCCCAGCAGCTCTGCCTCCAGGACGTTAATCCTAAAGGAGATCACGCCAGGTTTTACTCCCAGTTTGGGATGTCTCCCAGCTTGATGAACCCCTCCACGAGCCAGCAAAGGGGGTTCTCCAGCCACCCTGGCCCCTGCTCGGCTGTTGGGGGGTCCTGCTGCTCCCAGCCGCGCCGGGGACGGATGCTTCTCTGTTTGCTGTAACTTTGTGTATTCCCAGTGCAAACGCTGCGGGTGGAAGGGGTGGAGGATGAAAGGAGGGGTGATGCTCCCGGCTAGCCCGTGGTGCTGGGATGCTGTGGGTCACGCCACAGCCCAGATCAGCTCCTGGGGCCGGGGTGCTGGGGGTCTGGTGTGGGGCCGGGGACCTTTCCCCCAGGGAGCAGGATCTGCCACCAGCCTGGTTTTTAAGTCAACCAGATGCCACCAGCAGCTGGAAACTTTGCCGTGACATTGTTGTCTGCAGCTCTTTGTAAGCGGAGATGTTGGGGTGGTGAAGCCTGCGCTGGTGGCAAGGACCTTGGTGGGGTGGGAGTCACGTAATTAGCCCGTTCTGGAGTGAGAAGGGCGGCCTCTGCCTCGCATGGGGTCCCCCCAGCCCCCCACTGCTCTCCTCCCCCCTCACGTCCCCCCCGCCAGCAGCAGCACAGGAGGAAGGTGTGTGGGCGCGGAGCTGAGCACTGGGTAACTCAGTGCACGATTCACCCCGGAGGCAGCTGGAGACGGCACAGCAGAGACACTTCGGGGCAGGAAACCCCCAGGTCTCTCTGGCCGACTTTTTGAGGCGAGAACACTCCTTTTCCGCTGCTGTGGGAAGGTTGGAGGAGCAGCCGGTGCCGGGGAACGATGCTCCAGGGGAGGAGGCTTCACCGAGAGGGGAGAAGAGCTGCAGGAAAGGGGGTTCCTCCCGTGCTGGAGCTCACGTGTCCCCAGAAACTCCTTCCTTGGTTACCTGCACTCCTGCTCAGCTGTTTGCTTCTCCCTCTGGGTAGCCTTTTATCTTCTTTAATCCCACCAACACCATTAATTACCTTGGCTTCTTGCCTACTCTGATCTTCCCTTTGCAATCTTGCCTTCTGCTGGGTTAGAGATGCACTTTGAGAGGTCCAGAGCTGGGTCGTGGAAGTACTTTGGGTCCAGAGCTCAGTCGAGGTAGCACTTTCGTGTTGGAACTGGGTTGTGGAGGCATTTTGGGGCTGGAGCAGGGTCATCGAGGCACTCTGGGGCTGGAGCTGGGTTGTGGAGGCACTTTGCATCAGTTTTGTTTGCAGGAGCAAACACCACATCTGCTGGACTGTGGGGTGGGTGTCCCTGTCCTTGAGGGGGGTGCTTCAGACCCTGCTGACCCTTCAGACCCTGTAATGCTGGCCCTTCCCTGCTTTCATCCATCCTCAAAATGTGCCCTGCAAGAGCTCCCTGGGGCTGGAGGAAGAGCAGTGTGCTGCTCCTCTCCCGTTCCCATCCTTGGAAGCTCTCCCAGGTCTGGGAGCAAGTCCTGAGGGTCCCACCCTGGCGCTGGGTCCCTGCATAGAGCAAGGTCTGGCTGCTGCCATGTGTTGGGTCTTCTGGTGTCTGATGGGTCCCTGCTTGAGAAAAGGGGGAGGCGAGGGGGTGGGGTGGGTTGGTGCTGGCTTTGTCCAAACAAACCTTGCTCATCTCTCCTGGGGATGCAAACACCCCTTCCCTCATCCCATGGGCCCTCGCCAGGCAAACCTGCCCCTACGAACGTGCTCAATGTCCACAGGAGGCTCTGAGCTGGCACCAGTGTTGACATGATGCTGGGTGATGCTCCCAGTGCCTTTGGAGGTCTCAAGGGTCAGGCAACGTGGGGCTCAACTGCACTCCCCATCACCCGTGAGGGAATCTAGGTGTCTGATCCCTCACGTCCTTCATGACCACTGGGCTCTACGCCCCTCTAGCAGACCAAGCGCCCTGCTGTAGCCCTGCTTGCGGGGCAGATGTTGCCCTCGGTGCAGACATCCCCGCTCAGGGATGCAGCCTGGGCATGGGGAGAGGTGGGGGCAGCAGGGACCTGGGTAACCGCCAAGGCGTCGTTGTGTTTCAGGGAGCCCCTGACCCATCATGACGTTCAAGCAAGCGTCCATGATGGCCCCGGAGGCCACGGCCACCACGATGCCCGTGGCCACGATGGAGAACTCCACCGAGGCTGCGGGGCCAGGCGAGAGCAAGGAGGACATGTTCACCAAGCTGAGGGACAAGTTCATGAATGAGCTCAACAAGATCCCCCGTGAGTAGCTGCCTCCTTGTCCAGGTATTACTCTCCTCATGACCCCACCACTGCTCCAGTCCCAGTGCAGCTTGTGGGACAAGGCGGTGGGGTGGCTGGGGCTGGGAGGGAGCTGTGGGGCTAATGATGATACCGGCTTTTGCCCGCAGTGCCACCCTGGGCCCTCATCGCTATCGCGGTGGTAGCTGGACTCCTCATCCTCACCTGCTGCTTCTGCATCTGCAAGAAGTGCTGCTGCAAGAAGAAGAAGAACAAGAAAGAGAAGGGCAAAGGCATGAAGAATGCCATGAACATGAAGGACATGAAGTCAGGCAATCAGGTGACGTCCTTCTGGACTGCTTGGCCTTGTGGTGTAGGACGATCCCTCCGGTTGAGTTACAAACCATGTCAGGGCACTCGTAGCTCAGGCAGCAGAGGGGGATGGAGCCACCAGGATCCTGCGATGGGGCAGTGCAGACGGGAGCCTGGAGCTGAGAGAGCAGCACTGTCCTCTCCCAGCGCCTGGTGGTCTGGGTGGGACCCGGCTCAGGCTGCCCTGGATCGACTGATGCTTCACCTGGGTGTTGTGTCTCCTTGCCTTCCTCTGAGTTCCCCTCTCATTTCTCTGTGCCTTCAGCAGAGAGGGGAGGACCCCCAGGCCAAAACCCCCACCGGTTTGGGGGGAGGTCCCCAAAAAGCCAGTGCTCAAGTGTCAGGTTCTAGTGCATGGAGCGTCCTGGGGGGCCAGGAGGGGACAGCGGGAAGGAGGCCCCAGCGAGTTTGGGGTGATCCCGGCCATTTCAGTTCATCAGCCCAACCCAGGGCCGTTTGGAGGGGGCAGGAGATTTTGGGTGTCCGTTCCTGCTCTTCAGAGCAGCGTGGGCACCACGGGCATGCAGGCAGGGCTGGAGCGGTGGGGGCTGAGTGGCAATGCTCCGTCCTACCTGCCCGTCTGCACGCCCCCGTGGTGGTGGGAGATGTGGGGTGGGATTCCCTGTGGAGGGCGAGGGCTGCCATCCCCTGGGGCTCGACGGGGCCGTACAAACCCCGATTCCCCACCTCACCATGGGTCCTTGTCAGTGCTCTCTGTAACGTGACTCTCTTCCCTCCCGCTGCTCCCGCCGTCTTCCCTCCCTGCTGCCTTGTCTGCATGTTCCCTCCCCGCCCCGGGACGCCCTCCACGGTAGGTGCCACCATGAACCTACTTCTCCATCAACTGCTTCCAGGGTGGGACAGGGGACCTGGGGACACGTCAGAGAGGTGATGAGGAGATGGGGCTCCCATGCCATGGACCATGGCTTGGAGAGGCATGGAGAGGGGTGGATTTGCCTTCGGCATAGGAGAATTAGGTTGGATCTCTATTACAGTGTTAATAAAATGGCCCTGCTAAGACCTTAGCACCGGCTGCAGCACTCCCCCAAGCGCGGACTGGGGTGGGTAGCGTATCTCTGCACCCTTTGCAGTAGGTTGCTTCCATGCAGCCCCCCCATAGAAACACTAAACCTCTCCCCACTGGGGCTGACCCTGCGTCCCAGCGCCCCGAGGCAGCTTCCACGCCATCTCGGCCAGACCAGCACGGAGCAGCCGGGGGCAACCCGGCTTCCCAGCAGCTGCGTGGTTGTGGGCAGAGCCGGGGCCACCCCAGGGCTGCTCCTACTGGTGCTTTGTGTCCCCAGTGCGGGTTGTCTCCTTGCCCCTCATGGGGAGAACCCAGGGCTTGAAATACCAGTAGGGTTGGGGTGCCAGAGGTCCCCATCAGTGCGGGGACGCAGACGCTGGGCTGTCACCCTGCTGCTGATCTGGGCACCTCTGCTGCTGTTGCAGGATCAACAGGATGACGATGATGCGGAGACGGGTCTGACGGAGGGGGAAGGTGAGGAGGAGGAGAAGGAGCCGGAGAACCTGGGCAAGCTGCAGTTCTCACTGGACTATGATTTCCAGGCGAACCAGGTGATGGAGGCGCTGGGGCTCGGCTGAGGAGACGGGGGAGTGGGGTTTGCCCACGGAGGGTATTTGAGAAGAGGAGTCTCCCTGTAGGACCTGGGTAGCGTGGGAGGGAGGGGGGAGCTGGGTGCTGCGCCATGGGGAGTCCTGCTCCATGTTGGGCTGGAGACAAGCCCTTGGCAACTACAGCACATAGCTGGGCCATCTCACTGAAGACACCCCTCTCCCCCCTCCAGCTGACAGTGGGGATCCTCCAAGCTGCTGAACTGCCAGCTTTGGACATGGGTGGCACCTCAGACCCATACGTCAAGGTGTTCCTGCTTCCTGACAAGAAGAAAAAGTATGAGACCAAAGTGCAGAAGAAGACACTCAACCCTGCCTTCAACGAGACCTTCACCTTCAAGGTGAGCCCCCTACCAACAACGTGGGACCTTGTCTCCCACTCCCATCTTTCCCCTTGACTGTGTCCTGGTCCCGTACTTTGACCCTTGCTGCTGGGAGTGGGTGGTCGTGGCTTGGGCTCCTCTGAGCCCGTTGCCAGCCCAGTGTCCCTTTTTGTGCAGGTCCCCTACCAGGAACTGGGTGGGAAGACGCTGGTGATGGCCATCTACGACTTCGATCGCTTCTCCAAGCACGACATCATCGGCGAGGTGAAGGTGCCCATGAACACGGTGGACCTGGGCCAGCCCATTGAGGAGTGGCGGGACCTGCAGAGTGGTGAGAAGGAGGAGGTGAGAGCGGGACCTACAGAGTGGTGAGAAGGAGGAGGTGAGAGCGGGGCTGGTGCGGGGCCCTTGGCCAGCTGAAACCCTTGGCTATGGGGGTTGAGATGTGGGGTGACCATGGAGTGGCCATCCCCCAGTGCATGCCTATTGCTGTGGGGTCCCACCTGAATCCCACGCGTGTCCTGAGCCTGACCGCGGGGCAGGATCTGCCCCTGTTGTTCCCCCGTGCAAAAGCCTTTCAGTAACAAAACCAAAGAGTATAAAAGCCTGGGTGCTGCGCTGGGACTGGCCCGCCCCAGCCCCAGGTGATCAGATCAGCTGGTGCACAGGGTGCCAGCTCGTGCCTGCATCGAAGGATGAGCAGGGTTTGGGGGGACCTGCCTGTGGGATCATGTACCGACGCTGTGGTATGAGGCATTGGCAAGGCTCTGATATCTGCTCCCTGCTCTGCCTGGCAGCCAGAGAAGCTAGGAGATATCTGCATCTCCCTCCGCTACGTGCCCACGGCCGGGAAACTCACTGTCTGCATCCTGGAGGCCAAGAACCTGAAGAAGATGGATGTTGGGGGTCTCTCAGGTGGGTGTTGGCTCGTGGACATTCTCCTCCTGCCCCAGTTTGTGTCTCTCAGCATGCTTTGTTGGGGAAGGACACTGGGGCCATCAGTCTGGCAGAGCTCGAGGAATTCCCCTCCAGTGTCTGGGACCTCCCGCACTGGAGGCAGCCCAAGGTCTGGCTGGGGGTGAGGGGAGATGGGGATGGGATGAGCCCCCTGACCTTTAGGAGGGACATATTTAATTTTGTCTGCCACTGTGTCCGGGGCCAGAATGCTGCAGGACCTGGGTGGTGAAAATGCTCCTCTGCCATTTGCTCCTGGTCTTGCTCCTTCTCAACATGGGGCCAAGGACCGTGGTCGATGGTGTGTTTTATTCCAAAAGTGTCTTCCCAACTCCATCCCAGGGATGAAGTCTCTGCCCAAGGACCCTCAACTCTCTCCAGACCTGCCTTAACCAGGAGAAGAGTAGCACCTGCATGGCTGGAAGGGTTCAGCTTTATTGCTGGGGTGTCCTGCTCCAGAAAAGGGGGTGACAGGCCAGCACTCACCAGTATCACTCCACTGTCCCTCTTACAAGGGGACCCAGCGGATGCAGAGGAGCTCCATCCCTTGGCCAGTTGCTCCCACAAATCCTCTGCAGCCCAAATATTTTTGCTTTGGCCTCCATCCACAAAACTTGGAGCACCTTTACACTTTACAACATGGTGCACCTCATCCTAGGCTAAGACTTCTCCTGGGACCAGGCTGATGGTGTCCCCTGGGCATGTCAGCCCTGGCTGATGCACTTCCTGTCCCCCCTAGATCCCTACGTGAAGATCCACCTGCTGCAGAACGGCAAGAGGTTGAAGAAGAAGAAGACCACAGTCAAGAAGAAGACCCTGAACCCCTACTTCAATGAGTCCTTCAGCTTTGAGATCCCCTTTGAGCAGATACAGGTTTGTCCGATGACTCCCCTGGGAGGCAGGCAGGGTGGGGGCGATGGGAGAAGTCCCACAGACGCCTGAGCCTATGTCCCAGCCTTCCCAGCAGCCTGAGTGTCTCCTGCCAAGCTCCTGGTCTGGTCACCCGTGATATATGTCCAGCCCTAACCTGGGCCTGGGCTGATGCTGAGGGTGGCTGGTGCAGGGGCAGGGGTGGGAGGCTGGGCAGCACCCATGGGAGATACAACCCCAACCAGGATCACAGCTGGAATAGGGCTTTCCTCTGCTCCTGGTCCTACAGTGTTCACCCAAGTCAGAGCAGGGAGCCCTCGTAGTCCTTGGGGCATTTTGGACCATTGGTAGGTGCCTTCTGCCCCTCCATGTCCTCTCCTATCCCTAGCATCTGCCCCTTGCCCCAGCCCAGCCCCATCAAGTCCTGCAGCTCACAGCTCTTGCCCAGCTCCACACCACCCCGTGGTGACCATTCCCAGGTGGCCACGTCAGGATGAGCTGGGCCCTCACCGTAGCTCTGCAGGCCTGGGGGTCCTTGGGGAAGGAAGTGGAGGAAGTTATGGGCATGGAGGGGACCCTGCCCCAAAATTGGCCATGGTAGGGCTCAGCCTTGGGGGATCCCTGGGGTGCCCTGCTGAGCCACCCCACAGCTGGGGACAGCATGGAGGCTGTGGAGCAGTCCTGGCCTCTGCACCTTTTCACCCCTCTAAAGAAGGTTTCCTCCTTTAGAAAGTGCAAGTGGTCATCACAGTGCTGGACTATGACAAGCTGGGGAAGAACGAAGCCATCGGCAAGATCTTCACAGGCTGCAACTCCACTGGCACGGAGCTGCGGCACTGGTCCGACATGCTGGCCAACCCCCGGCGGCCCATTGCCCAGTGGCACTCACTGAAGCCAGAGGAAGAAGTAGACGCAGCTCTCGGGAAAAACAAATAGGAAGAGTTGCCGGCCAACGCGGCACGGCACTGCGGACAGTCGAAGTGACCCAGAGCTACTGATACCTCAGTTACGCAACCTTTGGTTTTGTTTTTTATGTTCTGTTTTAAGCTGAAATACCCTTTGATGGCTGTGGAAGGGTTTCCAGACAGTCCCAATAGCTTCTGGGGAAGAGGTTAAAGACACAGATGGTTCTTTTCGTTCTTCAGCATCGCTCCCTTCTGCTGCATGTCCCATCGCCTCCGCCCACCATCCCTTCCAGGTGGACCCTTCCATCCTGGACCCTTCCAGGTCCCACCTGGGACCTTTCCCAGTGGCTGCGTCACCAGCCCGCAGCATCGCTGCCACTGTCCTTCCCTTGGGTTCATGTGGGGAACCGTCAAATGTTGCATGGAGATGATACCGGAGCCTGATAGTGCAAGATGACCAGACCCACTGTGCTTGCCTGGGGCGTGAACAGCTGCGTGGACATCAAACTGGTGGAGAAGACCCTCTGTGGGAGACCCAGGTGCCTCCCGCTCCTGCTCTGCCTCCCTCTGTCCGGGAAAGGTGAGAGCCATGGTTTTGGACTGAGGATGGCCAAGTGTCCTTGGCCAGCTCCAGGTTTGACTTCTTCTGGGGAGAGGTTTGCAGGGACCTCGGGGTGGTGGGCTGCCGAGCCCTTGGCGTTGCAACCAGGGCCACGGGGCCTGTCGGAGTGCAGGGAGCTCCAGGGGGGTTCTGGTCTGGGGAGACACATGGTGGGATGTGTATGCCACGGCAGCGCAGTGTGGGCCACCGCCACCTCTGCCAAGTGGCCATCATGTCCCCAAAAACTGGGCGAGGACAGCTCTGGGTGATTTGCCTGGGTGTCCCACCACACTTGGTTGAAACCTGTAGCTCCAGCTGCTTCCACAAAGCAGGTTTCTGCTGAGAGGTCTCCAAATGGGAGGGGGGCAGCCCCCCATGGCAGTGCCAGGTGCCTCCCCGAAGACCATCATGTGTCCCCAGGGATCAGCCCTGCTGTGGACACCCCAGCACAGCCCTGGGGCAGCCAGGGATCTATGGGGACCTCCAGCCCCACCGCTGTGATGCAGGTGGGAAGGGTGAGAGAGAGCCCATGGCCAACGAGGGACCAAAGCCCCTGACCCCCACAAGCTGCTGCTTCCCACCGGGCTGTTGGCTGCTGGACCCACCTCGTCCCACTCCCCGTGGGGGTATAAGCCATATCTGTGTCCCTGACAGCGGGCAAGAGCTTCTCGGGGCCACCTCTGCCACTGCGGGACCAAGCACCTGAGCTGGAAAGCGAGCATCGGGAGAGGGTCCAGCAGCCCTGCCCAGTTCGGCCCAGTCTGTACTGGAGCACTGACAGCCAGAGCTGGTGTCACTGTCCCAGCCTTGTGCCCCCCGGCAGCCTTGTGCTCCCGGCTCCGCTTTGCTTTCCTGGACTCGGTTGCAGGAGGTTTCAGCAGAGTTAAGCAGCGAAGGGCGATGCACCTTCAGCGAGGGCGCCTTGCAGCGGAGCAGCAGAGCTCTGGGGGCAGCTGGGGATGCCCTGTGCATCGGGGACACCGCTCTGGGGACCCAACGCCCGGGCTGGGACTTCAGTGAAGGGTATCCCGAGCCCGGGGATAAAGGGCCGAAACTGAGCTCACCCCGGCAGCCCCGTAGCCCCCAAAGGGCATCTCATCCCCGGCTGGAGGTGGGGAGATGATGGGAAACAGCTCAAGGGGTTCAGGTTGGACACGGGGACGAGCCCCTTCCCCTGGAGGGACGTGCAGCTCTGGGACAGGTCCCCAGGGAGGGACGTCTCTGTCCTTGGGGGAGGTCTGGGGTTCGTTTTGCTAAGCCGTGGTCTGGTGGTGGGGGTGGTTGGACCAGAGACCTCCAAAGACCACGTCCACCACCACCTGGGTGGCATTTAGCTTATGCCCCAGGGCCCGGCCCGGCTGCTGGAGCTGCAGGATTGAAGGTGGCACCGGGGCCACGCTGGGCCACAGGGCCTTCGTGGGTCATCAAACGAGTGGCCCTGCAGGGCCTTCTCCAACTTTAATTAGTCCCTTTTCCTACTGGATGCATCAGTGTCAGCAAACGAGGTCCTGCCCTCATCGTTTAGCTGAAGGGGAAGAAGTCTTGGGGTGCTTTTAATTAACGGGGAACTGGGGCAGGCTGATGGCCCTCGTCCAGGGGACGCTGGCAGGATTCGGGGTCTCGAATCAGTCCCATTTCGGTGTCTGTCCGGGCACCTGGGGGGGCGTTGGCCTCATGTGGGAATGGGTTAAAACCAAAGGGATCGGAAAGAGCACTGAAATCCTCCTGCTGGCTCTCATGGAGCGTGCGCGGCCCCGCGGCTCTCCCAGGGCAGCAGGCAGAGGTGGGCACCACAACTGTCCACGTGCACACGCACCCCCATGCACTCCTCATGCACCCCCCCATGCACCCCCCATGCACCCCCCCATGCACTCCCTACGCACCCCCCCATGCACCCCCCATGCACCCCACCATGCACCCCACCATGCACGCACCGTGTAACCCTCCATGCACCTCCCCATGCACCTCCCCATGCACCTCCCCATGCATGCCCCCCTGCACCCCCCCTGCACCCCCCCATGTACCCCCCCATGTACCTCCCCCATGCACTTCCCCATGCACCTCCCCTGCATGCCCCATGCACGCCCCATGTACCCCCCCAATGCACCCCCCATGCACCCCCCCATGTACCTCCCCTATGCACCCCCCCCCCCCCCCATGCACCCCCATACCCCCACACCCGCCGCACCGCCCGGGGTCTCACCAGGAGCGAGGGTCCCACCCGGCTGGTTCCATTTGGACTCTTTAAGCCTCGGGGGTGGAGAAACTGTGACTTTAGCACATAATTAATTTTTTCCTTTTTTTTTTTTTTTTTTTTTAAATAAAAAAGGGAAAAATAACCAACATACTAAAGCCATCTGCGCTGCCTCTGACCCCCCTCCCCCCCCCCGCCGCTCCGTCCCGCCCTTAGTTGTGTGTAGTGAACAATAGACGGAGACGTAGCTGTACGCGCCATGAGCAGTGCATGAGCCGCAGCCCCGTAGCAGTAGCAGCATGGCTCCAGCCCAGCGCGGCCCCGCTCGCTCAGCCCCTCCGTCCCGGCCGCGTTTCTCCAGCGAGGCAGAGACGGCGACGAACAAAACTCATCGCCCGTGTGCTCTCCGCTGCCCTGAGTATTTTCCCCAAAATAAGTAAAAAAAAAAAATTAAAAAAATAAAATAAAAAAATAAAGTCCTGTAAAAGAAAATAACGCCAAGAAGCAAAGCATGCCAAGCCAGTCCCACCAGCGGAGGGTGAGCTGCCACCGACGCAGCCGTGACTTCCATGTGTGTCTTGTTCCTGTATCTTGTTGCGTTTATACCATGGCCGGGTAGCGGCAACATCGTGGCTTCGGCGTCCTGTGTCGCGTTGGTGCATTTCACCGTCAGAGCAACTTTAGAAGCCATATTAGACCACGGTGTGCCGGGACCCCACGGGGACGGGCCCACAGGTGAGCCGTGACCCCCTTCCCCCGTGTGTCCGTCCCCTGGTTTCGTGGGGCTCAGCGGCGGAGCCCAGCTGCCAGGACAGGCCACAGCGGCCACTGCCTCGGTGGCCACTGTTGCCGCCGTCCCGCCGGGCGAGGGGACGGGGCAGAGCTGGGCACAGATGCTGGGGGCCGACCTGCTGGTGACATTTCTGTAATGGAAAGGCTGGGAGGCGGCGAAAATCTGGTGGTGAAAAGGCTTTTCGGAGCGATTTGGGTGATTTCTGCCGTGTCCAGTCTGGTGGATTCCGTTTCGGGGAGAAGAAAATTCCCCTCTTGGGCATTCCCCTCTCCCGGCTGCACCGAGGTGCAAACCCAGCCATGCCCCGGGGACGCTCGGCTTCGGTCTCCTGGGTTAAAAGGAAGCGAATCCACCGGGCTTGGCAACAAGCTCGGCTTTCTTTTCCTTTTTCCCCCCAAACCTGGGCGGGAGGAGCAGCTCCCGGGGGAGTCCCAGGCCCAGGACCCCCATCCCGGCCCCGCTCTGCCCGTCCCGGCCCCGCAGCGCTCGGCTCCGGCGGGAAGCTGCTTTTAAAGCCCCTTCCTCTCGTGTGGACTGTTGTTTCCGTCTCTTATCGTTAAATGGTTATTTTGTAATGATATCTGTCTCCTTATTAAAGAAACGAGCTGAAAGGAGCCCCGGTTCCCTCCTGGTCTTGCTGCTGGGGCTCGGGGGGGGGCGGTGGGGGCGGTGTCTGTGGCGGGGGGCAGGTCCCAGGGACGACGGAGGGACGGGGGTGCAGGGGGGAACCCCGTGACGGCCCAGGTCCCCCCGAGACACGAGTGTGCTCACACGCGTGGTGGGGACGTCTCTGGGCAGCCCTGGTGGCCCGGCTGAGCGTGGCGGGCCCAGATGTGGGGTGCAGGTGGGACAACATCAATGGTCCCCACCAATTCTTCACCCCCCCACTTCCACAGCTGGGTCCGTGTATTCACGCTGGGGTCCTGCCCTGCTTTGCAGAGGCGCTGGACGCCCCTAAGCCCTAAGGGGGAGAGCTCAAGCTGCAGTAACCGCCCCCAAAGACGGAAATACACGGAGGACTCTGGAAACCCCACGTGGGACAAAGGCTCCGAGACGTGGCACCAGCGCCCACGTCTCTGCGTCGGGTTTGTCCTGCCCGAGCTCCTGAGCAGGGCAAACACAGGGCTCAAGGCCAGGGCGGGAGATGGGCCCGAGCCCCACGGCGGTTCAGACCTTAAGCATTCAACGTCTAAGGTTAGACGAGCAGGACAGGTTGGGGGTGACCCGCTGGAGAGCAGCGCTGTGGAAAGAGTCCTGGGAGTCCTGGGGGACAACAGGGTGCCCATGAGCCAGCGATGTGCCCTGGTGGCCAAGAAGGCCAATGGCATCCTGGGTGCATCAAGAAGATCGTGGCCAGCAGGTGGAGGGAGGTTCATCCTCCCCCTCTGCTCTGCCCTGGGGAGGCCACAGCTGGAGCACTGGGGCCAGTTCTGGGCTCCCCGGTTCCAGAAGGCCAGGGAACTGCTGGAGAGGGGACAGCAAAGGGCCACCAAGATGCTGAGGGGACTGGAACATCTCTCTGATGAAGAAAGGCTGAGGGATTTGGATCTCTTCAGTCTGGAAAAAAGACGGCTGAGGGGGGATCTTATCAACGCTGATAAATACTGAAAGGGGGGGTGTCAGGAGGATGGGGCCAGGCTCTTCTCAGTGGTGCCCGGGGACAGGACAAGGGGCAACGGGCACAAACTTGCCCATGGGAAGTTCCATCTCAACAGCGACCACCTGCCGAGCATTTCTGCTTGTAGAGACGATTGGTACTGTTGTGCTACGGCAGTTTTGGGAGAAACAGGGCATTTTAGGCTAAAGAACTTAGAGCAGCCTCCCAAGCTCCAGAACAACGGAAGCAAAGTCAAAGCTTCTATTTTATCAACTCTTATTTTATTCATTTATAAATACTGTTGTGTTTACAAGCATCATAGATGTGAATATTATTCCCAAACTTTCAAACACATAATACTTATAATACTATATAACAACAACCAGTAAAACAAATCATTCATCTCAGGGTTTGAAAGGCCACTCAAAAGTTGCATAAAAATACATTCTCTCCTCATCTCGTAAGCTAGTCCTGCTTCTCCAAGGAGTTTATTTACAAAGAGCCATCATCAAACTCGCAGCCACGATAGGCGGGTTCACCCCAAGCAATAAAAATGAATTCACCCCAAGCAATCGCTCAGAAAAAAAGCTTGTGCTCTCCAAGGGAGACCACGTCTGGCAAATGCTCTGGTTCAAATAGGGATCCGTTGTAAAAACTGCTCGCTTGGCTCTCCGTCCCAAGCGCCGAGCGCAAGGTGTCCTACTCGTCACCTCCTCCGTGCACTGGTTACGTCAGGCGTTAAGTGAGACCAAAAAAAAAAAAAAAAAAAAAAAATTCCTTCTCAAGAATTTGGTTTGCAATTGCATCGTCGTCACGGAATCCTCACAGCTTTGGCTAGTCGTCGGCGAAGACTAAACGTGGTGGGTCCTCTACCCCCGCCAGAGGTCAGGGGACAATCCAGTGCTAAGCAGACACTTCATCTAAAGTGGTTTGGCTTCGCAAGGTGCCGTGCGGAGGAATTAAACCTTCCGCACCCTTTGCGTACTGTTCCTTAGGCTAAAACGCAATGAGTGTCCCGGTAGGAAGGGGCAAAACGTCAGTGCAGGGTGGATTCGTCAGATTGGGCTGAACCCTCTGCCTAAACCAGATCCAGGCGTCTTCCCGCTGCCCGGAACCTGCCCCGAGAGAACAACAGGAGCTTTCGGTCTGAAATCTCCCCCCTCATCCCGCCGGGCCCGGGCGCAGGCGTTGGGACGGCAGCAGCCCTAACGGGGCGGGGGGGGACGTGCTTCTCCTCCGCGCGGCGCAGGAGGGACCGGGCTCCTGCCTGGGGCTGAGAGCCCAAGTCTGAAGCGAGGAGCGGGTCACCAAGAGAAAAAACATCAAGAACCGCAGAAGTACTCACATAAAGAGTGCACCAAGTGGGACCGGCGTGCAGAGAAAGCATGGACTGGATCTCAAGACTTAAAGCTGTTAAATAGAGCAGGGTTAAAATAAAGTAATATAAAAAGGATGCCTGGCTCAGGCAGTGCGCTGCAGAAACCCTGCTGCTGTTACCAGCTTTGGTCTCTTCCTCCCCAAAGCACAGCAGCAGAGGAAGGGCCTCAGCGTACCAGGAGAAAGAGCGTCTCGTGCCGAGCAGGAGCAACTCCGCCGGCCGGAGAGCGGTGGAAGAGGAACCTCTGTCTAGAGCTGCCCGGGGACAAACCGGCAGCTCTAAGAAGAGCTAGAGAGGTGGGAAGAGGCAGGATGGGGAGGGGAAGGGGGAAAAAAATGGAGAATTAGGGGGAAAAAAAAACCCAACAAAGAAAAAAATCCAAGGGAGAGGAAAATAAACACACTTTCTGAAGCACTAACCAGTAAAAGGTTCCAAAAAGCCCCAGGATTGGCTGATAAGAGATAAATTTTACCCTGTTGAGCAAGCCCAAGAATTCCGCTCACGTTCAAGTATCTCATTATCCCTCTCATAGCGGAAAGAGTCCGACCAGCCCGGCAGGAGCCGCCAGCCCACGGTCAACGGAGGTGCCGGGAATGAAGGTAGAACTTCATGGCAACCACCACGTCCAGCGCCTGAGACTGCAACGCTCGGCCGGCCGGAACAGGGAAGCCAAAGGACAAGGGAAACGAAAGGCCAGACGTGGAAGGATGTAGATGGGAAAGGGGTCTGGACACAGCAAGAAGTCTCCGAGGGAAGGTATCGTTCGAGAGGAGCCTGTTAAGGGGGAGCTCAGCGGATCTGACGACAGGTTGCTGCTGCTGTCATCAAAACCACGCAGCACGTAGAGGAGCCCCTGTCTAAATGCCCACAGAGAGAACAATTTCAAACTGTTCTGAGTACGTATAACATTTAAGAAGGGTTTTTTTTTTTTTGAGGTTTCCTTCAAGGTCAAGGCTTATTGCAAGCTTTTGACAGATGAAAGGACTTTCATCCCAGCGACACAGGTACCAGCGTGCCCAGGGGTAGCTCCTCGTGTCCCTGGTGGACCCACACCTTTCCAAGGCATGTGGGAGGACAAGCCATCACCGCTTCACGCTCCGCTGCCCTGGAACCGGCTGCGGGGAGCTTCTTCCCCAGCAGCCGGCTGGGTGGGACCGGACTCGGGCATTCCCTCTCTCCATAAACAAACCCGTGCTGCCTTTCACTTGGGCATCCTCCTGCTGCAAATCAAAGCCCGGTACCTAAAATACCTGACCAGACACCTCTGCAAGGCTCTGCCTTCGTGAAGCGAGCAGGAAGGCGTCCCAGAGGGCTGTCAGGATGGGGAGGCTGGTTCCTGGTGTGGGCACAGCTCCCCGCGAGGTGATTCAGGCTCATCTGCAGCGAAAGCAGCAGAGCGTCTCCGGGGGTTCGAGCTTGTCCTTCAGAAAGCCTGGCAAGTACCTGTGATACAGCCTGTCCCGAGGAGCAAGAGTCCAGATGCAATTAGCAGGTGCTACTAACGGAGACAGGAGCCCTGGAAGGACACGAGGTGACACTGAATCCCCCAGGCTGCGGAGGAAAAGGCAGGGTGAGGGACACGGGGTCTGACGCCGAGAGTCAGCGCTGATGTTACCGAACAGGTTCGAAATCTTGTATTAAATAAAAGACTCGGTCTACGGGGGCGAAAGGAGAAGGAGGTCTCTGTGCAAAGCAGCTGTCGTCAGCCTGTTACAGAAATCAGCCCTGGTGGCTCTCAGCGTCACATTGGAACCCGGGCCCCACGTCGCGGGTGGGTTGATGTGCATCCTCAGAGTCCCTGCCCATCCTCACATTCCTGCCTGTTGAAGGGCTTGGATGTGCTGGACGAATTCCTTAAGCGTCACTTTTTAAAGTAGGCGCTACCTACTCCAGGTGGGAGTCCAACTCCAAACACTGGGCTTCTGGAAGAAGTAGTTTTGGCAGCTCAAACCCAGTCCTCACGTTTCTCTTCTCCCTTGAACAAAACGTCCGAGACACCACGCGTGCTTAAATTAAAAATAATAAAATGGCAGGGGGGTGTGTTGTGGGGGAAATAGGGGCAGAAAGGGAATGTACAGCAAAGGGCAGGGCAAGGCAGGTGTGACGTTGATCCCATGGCTGAAACGCTTGCTGTACGTGACGGGAGGAAAAGCGGGGGTAGGGCTTGGTGGCGGGGTCGGCAGCTTGTGGAGGGCACCCCTCTCCGTCCTGCCTTTGCTCCGGCTTCCTATTTGGAGAGCTTGCTGATGACACGAATGAGGGCTCCGTTCTCGTCCTTCAGCCTTTGGTTGTCCGACTTCAGCTCTGTCAAAATCTGCGGAGAGACAAAGACAAGGTGGGATCACGGCTCAGCGCTGCCGGCTGGACGAGCCCTGCGGCTCGGAGGGAGCAGCAGGGACGCCGCATCCCCTCCGCCCAGCGCATTCTCAATGTCAGTAATTTCTCTGTCATTGTCTCCAGGATTTTTACAAACCGGGCATCAGGGGCGGAGGGGCCGAGAGGCGACACGAGCACTGCAAAGAGCCAGGGAGCCCCCGGAGCTGGGAAAGGCCGTGGTGAGAAGCGAGGCCACGGCCCCAGCACCAGGTCAGGACCAGGCTGGGAGGGCAAGACCCTTTTCTGAGCTCTTTCATCCCAAGCCTGTTCCCAGCGGCTAATTAGGGCTCTGCAGAAAAGCGTAAAGCTGTTTTGTCTCATTTGTTTTTTTCCATTTTGCCAGGACTAGAGGGGAAAACAAAGGTCTGGAATTCTCGCTCAGGACTGGACCAAGCCTGGCTTGCAAAATCTTGTTAGAACAAACCCAAATCTCTTTGGGACCTGACAGATGTTTAACGCACACGCGCATGCCACGGCCAGGGGACTGGCAGAACATCCTGAGCTACCTCCTTGGTGCCCAGTAGTTAATGCTAGAGCTCAACCAGGGACTGCAGCACAGACAAAAGCCTTTTTAATTAGAAATAGAGGAAGAAACAGCTTCAACAAGACCTCTCCAGCATTTCTCATCGGCACAAAAACCCTCCCGACTCCCCTTGCTTCCCACCGTGCAGGCGGGTGACCTTCAGGGGAGCGTTCCCCGCCGTTCGGGGATGGGAAGGAGACCCCGTGCTCCCGTCCCGGGTGTCAGAGGCTGTAACTCACCCCACGGGTGCCAGCACCCCCGAGGGCGACCAGCCCCGGAGCCCGCTGAACACGCCAGGGTGGAGCGGGGACACGCAGGCACGAACGGCACCGGTATGAGCTCAGCGATGACATCTCTCCGCCAAGGCAGATCTCAGAGGAATTCCCCCCCAAAATTCAAAATCCCCACGAAACCTTCTCCCTCCTCCTAAGCTGGAGTTTCGGCTCTGACCACCACCTCCTGCCCGGTCCTCGCATCTGCAGCCCCTCCACAGCCGCCGCTGCCGAGCGTGGGCTGGTCCCGGGGCGGACACCAGCTCCCACCGCTCCGTGGGAGCAATTCCCTCCTCCCAACACGCCCATCCCCGCTGGCGCTGGTGGGGGATGCTCCATGGGAGGTTTTGCAAGACAGAGGAGGAGAAGGAGAAGTGCAGCATGGCGAGATATTGGGGAAAGAGTAAAACTGTGTGATGGGCTGGCCAGAGCTTCGGCTGATGACGCTTACAAGTGTCTCACTGGACCCCGTGGTGGCGCGACAGCGACACCTCCACGACAGGGCTGTCACCAGAAGAGCAGTCATGCCTCTTTATGCAATTTCTCACAGCCAAACGAGAGGCATCGCCCACCACCAAAGTGCTCAGGAGCCCAGAGAAACGGGGCGAGCACTCGCCATCTCACTCCGCGCTCCTCCGCTCCGTCCTGAGCTTCATCTGACACCCACAACACGCACGGTGCCTCCCGGTCCGGCACACTGCGGCAGGTCGACCACCTACTGGGGTCTGCGACGGACAGTCCCCGTCCTCTCTACGTCACCGCTTGGGGTGGCCTTGCCGTCTGGAGCATGTCCATCCCTGCAATGAGGTGCTGGTAGGAAGTTCTGCCACTTGCTTTGGTAGAGACAATCTGTCACAGGTTCCCAGAGGCCACAGCAGGGAGCAACCAGCCCGGTTCTACAGCTCACTGGGAGCTCTGACGGTGGCAACGCCTTGCACGCGTGCAACTTTGGGGATTTATTCAAAAAGGAAGAAATATGTGTAAAGCAAGCGCTTCTCAAAAAGTTTCCCGGCTGTGACCCTACTCCATCCATTCCCAGTGAAGCTTCCTGAAAACTAAAAATCCATCTGACAACATTCCATTCCTCCCAGGCCAAGGGCATTCCCCACTTCGGAGCAAAGAAGCCTTGAGTCGGGTAAAACGAACTGCAGGTGAAGCGGGCTGGTCACGCGGGGCCTGAACCCTGAAGGTTCGTCAGTGCCTAATTGGGAAGGGTAAGGAGGGATGTGGCACGGCCACGGGGGACGGTGACACCGACCATGACGCAGCGTTGGCGTAAAGTGAGTTTTGGGCTAGAGGCTGGCCCGAGCAGCGGCGCTGGGTGTTACCTGTGACACCGGAGAAGGGGAGACTTCAGAAATTACGTGGATTTTGGAAAATGAGATTCTTTGAAAAGCACCACTGCTGCAAGAGCACGGTAAATCTGTCCACCAACAGTGACATTACTGTATCGCTGTGATATCTACAGACACCGGTGAGACAAGGTTTGCAGGTACCAGCAACATCCTCCGTTAGACCTACTAAAGGAGCTGAAAAACCCTCAGCAGAGCTCGCGGAGCCGCGGCTCCTCCAGCCCGGCCACCAGCAGCCAACCGCAGACCTACAGGCGAGCCGGGAAGCGGCAGAGCAGAGCGGGGCCAGCGGGCGGAAAGCGATAACGTGGGTATTTCCTAGGAGCAGAAGAAACACCGGTGACTTACAGTTTGTGAAACATTATTTCCCCGAGTCTGGAAATAGTTTTACTCAATTTTCCCTCTCAGATGTCAAAGCACGTCGGGAAGGAGAATGACTTCAACTCACCGCTTGTGAGAAGGAATGAGTCAGTGACAGGGCCGAGAATACTTTTCGCAGATTTAAACCAGAAAGACGGTGAGATCATTTAATCAGACCATCTGCACAATTCCGGCCAGATAACACCAACCATCCCCCTGCGATCCGCGCGTGGGCTTGAACTGAGACTCCCGGAAAGGGGAAGCCACAATTCCCCTGGTTAGTTTGTTACTACGGTTAATCAGCCTTGGTATAATTTGTGTGCTAAGAATAGATTTTTTTATGCCTTAGTGCCACTTCCAGCCCACGAGAGCATACTGCTTCTTCCTTTTTTTAAAAAAAAAATAGCTATGTCTGAAGGGACCCGAATATTCCTACTAACCTGCAAAAGACAAGTAGGGCCCTAAGAAAGAAGCATTTACAGCTTTATTTTAGCGCTGAACCAATGAATTAGCAAGGAATGATGTAATTTAACTGTGTGATGTGTGAGGGCACAGCCTTTGGAAGGCTTGTCCTTGGATTTCAAACACTAATTGCGCTGCACTGAATTTAAAACAGAAGACGAAAAAAGGATGCGCGTGTGGTGGGTCCCCGCGGGCTGCGCTGGAGCTGAGGGCAGGAGGCAGAGGGGGTGCTGCAGCCCGCGAACTCAGGCTCCAAAACTGAACTCAGGCGCTTTAAAATGCGGGAAGGAGCTTGTTCTCTTTCCTCAAGCGACCAAGAAAACCTGCTGAGGGCTGCCCAGTTGTAGGTTTTCTAAAAATCACCTTCCTGTCCAAAATGTGCGCTTTTCATAACACCCCTAGAAATGCATCACATTGTTCATTCTGCCTTCGGATGATCTTCTTTGCTGGGTGCCGGCTTCTTACTGAACCAAGCCCAATTAAAAAAGAATTACATTATGAACTGACACATCGCACAAACCCCCTGTTTCGAGGTAAAGCGACGGGGAGGGGGCTGCTGGCTGACCCCCGGCACTGACGAGCCACCCTCCAAGCCATTGGCCAGCGTTAAGCCACGGGGAAGCAGCTGGTCCATCAGTAGCCACCCTGGTGCCATCCACCCAACTCTACGCCTTCCCGGCACGGCAGGGAGCCCATCCTCTTAGTTCCCTCCTGGCTGACTCCTAGTTCTCTCCAGGATGACGGGAGACACGGACCCCATCCGCAAGGAGAAGGCAAGCCCCCGATGCGGTCGTTAGAACGGTGAGGGCAGCGTCGCCTGCCAAGCACAGCGAAAGTCAGCAGGACCGAACAGAGCCTCCAGCCGGGCAGTAACACCATGCTTTTTGGCTTTTCCTTTGCCACATGCTGCTTTTGAGCCACAAGCTGCATCAGTCGCCCTTGGGAGCAAGGAGGCGAGGTAGGGGGGGGACAGCCCAGCCAAGGGAGCGGAGACCTGCCTGGAAGAGTGGAAGAGGGAGGCGAGATGAGCCGGAGGGAAAGCAGCTACAGCTCCTCTGATTCGGAGGGCTTGGCAGGCAGAGAAAGTCTGGCTACGACCCGGGTCAGAGCCCTGTTTTCAGCCAGCAGTTGCTCATTCATCTGCCTCAGAGTGTGAATCTGTTTGAGCTGGTGGAGATTCTGCAGAGAGTGAGAGGAGCGGACAAAAGAAAAAAAACATAAAAAAAAATACAGAGAGAACACACCACGAAGACAAAAAGGGCACAGAAACGTGAATTTAGTCCCCAAGCAGTAAAAGGAAAAAAGAGAATAAAAGAAAAATTAGTAGCAGTGAGCGCTGGATGGGCAGCAGCTCAGACGCATATGGAGAAAGCCTTAAACACGCTGAGGATGTTTTGGGAACCATCCCTTTCTCTAGGCAGCCCCGAAGCCTTTTGAAGATCAAATTTCCCACCACAAAGCAGGACAGCCTCTCGCAGGTTATATTCTAGCTTACCGAGACGGTGAGCTGCCCAAGCACACAGCCCCTGGACTTCGGAACTACCGTGAGAACCACCACCATTGACTTACCGCCCGCACGGGCTTTGAAAACACTGCTGGCGACTCAGAATTTCTTTAAAACTCCTTTTCTTCACGTATCTCTAACAGCTCCCATGGTCCTGTGTAGCAAACAGTGACCGGAGCTTCACGGCGGATTTTAAAGGCAAAGGCTGAAGCACCTGCAAAGCGTCACTGTCCCACAGCAGCCCACGGAGACGCGCACCGTGTCTGCTGGCATCCCTCCTCCCTGCGGCGCCTCGGCGGTGGCCCTTGGCGCTGCTCAGGCTTCAGTCCTGCCAAAAAGTCTGGGGCGTGTGGGGCTTTTTCATCCCTGCCCAGATTTCTCTCTTCTCCGTCACGGGGCTCAATTTCTCTCTGATCTCCAGAGGCGGAGAAGTCAGAACCTTAAACCGCTCCCTTTAACGAAAGGAGTTTGAGTGACAGCGTCTTACGCGGGAGGCGCGTGAGAACACACGGCATTCTTGGTTACAACAGAAACAAGCGGGCAAAGGACGGTGCAGACATTGAGCCCCAAAGTGGGGCGAGCACAGGTACAGCAGCAACCGGGAGGTACGGAACATAAAAGCAACGAGGACGGCAAAATAGGAAAATGGTAAAAGCCATGAGGACATCACCATTCCTTGTATAAGGATGACATTTTTCCGGGTGATGCCAAAGCAAAACCGTATATGCCGGGCGTTTATGCCAAGCGTGGGGGCCCGGAGATGCCGAGGGCTGCGGAGCTGCTTTCCGAGCCGCGTCCTGTCCTCCTGCCTCCCGACAGCTCCTCGGGCAGCGGGGAGATGGGAACGGGAAACCCCGCTCCGGGGTGGAGGGAGCACAGACACCAGGCAGGGGAAGGCAGGAAGGGAAACAGCTGCAAGAAGAGCAGTTTTAAGTTCAAGTGAAAAAATCCCAGCCCAGAACCAAAGCAACTCCCGTCCTGTCCGCAAACCAACCAAAGCTCTTCCCTGTGTCCTCCTACTCGTGAGGGCAGGGAGGAGACGGAGGGAAGGGTCTACCGGGGAGGGGATTCCTTCTGCCATTTAATCAGCAGAAAGTGCTCAAAGGGATGTCACCGTCTGTCCTTAACCAGAAGCTGCACGGGCAAATCTACCGTGATACAAGGAACTTGCGTGAACTTCCACCCAGCTTGCATGACACGGAGCTGGCTCCAGTTGGCAAGGAACCTGCTGCGTCCCAGGACATTTTGTCCAAGGGCTCATTCCTGTATAAAAAGAAGTATTTTGTGTAGCCCCCCGTCCATCAGCTTGACTCTAATTACCCAAAAGCTCCACCTCTGCTCCCTGTTAAGGAATCAAGATACCAACAGTCCAAAAGCTTTGCAAAACCAGTGGAATCCAGGCAGGTGAGTGCAGGGAGCCAGCAAAGGACAGGGTTTGGACCCCCCCCCAGCACCAAACTGACAAAGCAGCTCCAGCTACTTGGACTACACCAATTCTGACACCAGGTAAGTCAACAGGTCCTGAGACAGAGCCCGCAGGAGAGCTCCAGGGACATCTCGGCAGCGAGGTCCCCTCTCACCAAATCTCACCCATCACCTAACCCCCCCGAGCTGTGCCGGCTCGTCCTCGGTGAGGCCACAGAGGGACATCACACGTCTGTCCTGTGACAAATCACAGCCGGGAGCCGCCAGAGGATGGATCATACCGTAATTTCTTTTGGTGGTACCACGGATAATAAACGTCCTCTGTTTCATCACAGGGAACACAGCTGGGCACCTGCCCGGCAGAAAATGTCAAACCGACGCGGCAGGGGGTGCCGTGCTACGCGAGATGGAAACGTTTGTGATCGTTTTAGAGACCACCTTTATGTTTCCACACCAATATAGCACGAAACCTCAGCTTGGCACGGTAAGACGCAGCTCAGCCTCAGGACGCTGCCACAGCCGATAAAAAGGATCACTCGGGTGAAAAACGTGCGTGTGCTGCAGGTAGGACAGCCTTCCATTTACCCACGAAACCTAGCAAAGGCCGGGAAGCTGGGACTGAAGCCAAGGGCGAAGACCAGAATCTGGACGATCCCGCTGCGATTGCTTATCACTCTGCTTGATACTTGGCTGACCGACAGCAGGTCTCTCAGTTCAGCTCTACCTGCCTTCAATTAAAGGATTTTGTGCCTGCAACGCTAGGGGAAATAAAAATGCCCACAGCATGCACAAGGTACAAAGCCAGGAGGTGCAGTGCTGCTACAGAAGAAAGAAGCTTCTGTGACCTTCAAGAAAAATTGCTGTGTTAAGTTGGGACCTCAGGCACTTGGCATCGAATCCAGTTCAGCACAAATGCTAATTTTCTTTCTCCTTCATCGGCTAAGTTGCTGTATCTCCAGTCAGATTCCGCAGGCACTCAGGAAAACACTGCTCCGCTCTGTCACCTTCGCGAGAGCAGCTCTGCAGGAGCAGCTGGGGCACCACGGCGTTCTTGAGATTACCGACTTTGTCCCGCTCCTCTCCATTGAAAGGGTGACCACTGAAAGACCACTCCTGACCACTGAAAGAGTGGCCAGGCACTGGAACGGCCTGCCCAGGGAGGGGGCTGAGTCACCATCCCTAGAGGTGTTTAAGAAACGTCTAGATGTGGCACTTCAGGGCATGGTCTAGTGGCAGAGACTGTAGGTTGTTTGGTTGGACTTGATGATCTCAAAGGTCCTTTCCAACCATGAAGATTCTATGATCCTATGATTTCTTGATTGCTTCGTTAGCAGGGGTTAAACTCATGAAAGAACAAAGCTCGTTCCCTCAAGCACAGCCTCACAGAAACCCGGGACCGTCCTGCGACCGCTGCGGTGTCTCCTCTTCCTAAGAATTCAGCTGGACGAAGAGGAGAGCCCTGGCCGGGATGTCTGATGTGCAGAACTGGACACAGACACCCCAGGATCAAAAAGCTGGAGGTGAGCCACGCTGGACCGGTTCAGCTCAAATCCCAGTGGGAAGAATCCCAAACCAGCAGTGTTACCCGAGACCCAGTAACCCGGCACCTCTGGTTGTTTCCCCTTGCTGCTCTCCATGTTAAAGGAAACCGGTGGATTCGCTGAAGTCGCTTATTCCTTCTGATTCTGCTTGACAACTAGCGCAAGCAGCAGGAACGAAAGTCTAACCAGAATGACTGGATTGCTTTTCCTGGCTCGACTTCCACGCTTCGGGATTAACTCAGCCGCTCCGTGGAGGTTATCGCATTTAGGCAAACACCGCCGGGCTGACTCTCCCGCTTTAAGGCACCACGAGAGTGGCCACGGGAAGTGCTCCTCCAGTTCAACCGTTTTATCTTCAGAGGTTTTATACTCCTTTTTATCGAGTGGCTGTCAAAAAAGCCATGTCACTGCACTCCGGTACTCACCGCATGATTGAGTTTTTGCAAAAACTAGTGGAAACGGAATAGCACCTTAGAAGAGATACTTTCAAATTTCATGTCTATTTATTCTACCCACAAAAGGCCACTTTGGTTGATCAGTGCAGCCAGACGGCAGCAGAGAGCAAAGAGTAAGTACCGTCTCGAGGACCCAACAGCTCATCCTCGGTTAGACCACAGGCTCCTTTAGCTCCCGTCTCTCGGGGCAATGTAAGAACATGTCAAACTTCCAGCGGCGCTTCTCCGTTTGCACCACCTTGGCCTCTGCAGCTCCGGACCACCCCAACCAGAGGCGCTCTGGGGGTGTCCAACAGTTCCTACAGGCACTTTCTTTCATTAATTGTTTTCCGAACCAATACACAAGTTTTGAAACCGACAGGCCACTAGAGGCCACCAATTTGTCTTTTCACTCCAGGGACTGAGCTGGTTTGCAGAGTGAGCTGCAGAGGCGGAAGAAACGACACAAACCGCTCCTGTCTGCATCTTCTCGAGGGCCATATTTCTGTCATAACAGGAAGGTGTCTCTGGAGTTAAAGGCTGCTCCCCGTTCAGTGAATAAAGACTTTGGAATTTAGGCATATGCACTCCTTTCTCCTTCCCCTTCTGGCTAGCGCATCCACACTTATTTTCTCCTCTGCGCGAGAACAAGAGAGCCTTTTCAGCATGACTCCACCAAATTGTTCTGCTACTTATTGCAGTAGAAGACGCAGCACGAACCAACGGGTCCCTTCAAAGATGCGCGCCCGGTAAATACATGAAGCTTCAAATAGAAACATAAAGTTGGAACCTCCTCCAGGGTGGGAGAAAATCGTTTCCATCAGTGCAGAGCACCAGGAGAGCTCACGGCTCTCAGATCGGCTCCTTCCTTCTTAAAGCAGCTTGGTCCCACCTGGGTCATGCTCAAAGGGAGTGAAAGCGCGGGGCACAGAGCAAAGGGGGGCATTCTGTGAATACGAGCATTAAAATAGAGCGTAAAATGATGCACCGCCGCAAAAGGAGTGTGAAGTTTTAGGTGTACTTCTTGCTCTGCGGTGCTCCCCGCCAGCCCCGTGCTCGCAGGGCGTCCAAGCCACGGCAGGAGGAGAACCATCCTTCGAAGCCGCGCCACGAGAGAGAGAAGGCGAAGGAGCGGTCGGTGGCGGAGGTCGGGTGACAGTAAGCCATGCTGCACATTTCATCGGGAAGCAAATTCCACTTGGCTGAAATCTATTCCGGGCTGCCCCAGCCTTCCAGTAACATGCTTTAGGAAGGGAGTACAGAAACACAATCACTCTGTGGTTTTTTTTCCTGGGCCAGTGTGCGTGATCTCAAAAAGCCAGCTTTGTCTTCTTACCCATCCGGAGAGAACCGCCGCGGCTTAGCTCGGGCTGCAGACTATTCAGAGCACAGAGGATCAGCACACTGAAACTCACGGATGCCACAAAAGGTTAGTTTGGGAAAGCATTTAAGGAGAACAGCTTTCACCGTTCTCGGATCGAACAGCATAACAAATTACGCATACGGTGCAGTCAGGTGAATGATAATTGGGCAGTTTTTATTAGTATTTCATGTTTGGAGAACGTGGCCGTTAAAGTTCTGACTGCTTAAAGGAACACGCTCAGAGGTAGCACGAGTCCCTTCCCGTGCACACCTTTAATATCCTACTCCTGGGTGGCAGTCCCCAAAAAGACGTTAATACAAAGCATGAAAACCGGGATAGACAGAGTGAACGGATTATTTCCTACCTTCATCTCCTCTTCCATTTCCGAGAGTTTCCGCTCCAGGGCTCGCTTCTCCTGTTTGCAAGGATTCATAACAAAGATGGTCACAAGGATTTAAAAGAAAAACTTACAGTACGCTTTCTTTGAAAGAAAAATAAGAGTCTTGTATTTCTGCAGGAGCATTCACTGAAAATAATCCCAAAGCAACGCACAGGTTACAACCGGGAGTGGATCAGAGGGGACAGGGCAGCCGGGAAACCAGCAGGCGCTTTGTGCTGGGCCCGTTGTGGCAGATCCTGAGCCTTCTCACACCCCTTCAGTGAAACCATCAACCATCCCCCCACCTTCAGCGGTCCCAGTTTTCAGGAATTCCTGACGCGACGTGACCTTGAGCTCTGCAGGCGAAGCCATGGATTTAACCACACTCCGCTAAAGGAGGCAACGAGAAGATTCACCGAGCCCGCCAAACACGAAACAGTGAACAGGGAAAGGTGCCTGGAAATTCTGCTTCTGAACATCACCTTCTCCAGACTACAGCTGGCAAATCCCGGGAAGTGTTTACACATAAATAATTAAGGTCTTTCATAGTAGGAATTGAATTGAAACACTTGGTTTGACCACCCAGCAAAGCTCCTGAAAATTCAGGAGATGAAACATTTTCAGAGGAACCTCCACTTTAGGTGACCCTCCAACATGTAAGTAGACGTTACTGAGAAACTGGAGCCAGGTTCCAGCTTTAATTAACCACTGGTGGTTACTGGGGGCAGAATGGGTGGTAACGGCCATCAGCTGAAGGAGGGGAGGTTCTGAGCAGATGTAAGGAAAAAAAAAAATCACGATGAGGATAGTTAAGAACTGGAAGAAGGGGCTGCAGCTGTGGAAACCCAACGCTCAAGAGTTCTTCATGAAACCATGGGATGAAGCCCTGACTAACCCGGTTGACTCTCCTGGGATGCGCTACTCATCTCCTCGGGTCCCTTCCGATCTGACCGAAGCTATGGTCACTTACGGCAGAGATTTAGCCAGCCACTGCCCGGGCAGCTTAGCTTACTGCATGAATCCGACTCTTCCGTTAAGAGGAAGGAGCACTCAAACAGTCAGATTTCAAGGATAATCCCAACCCAATTAGTGTTTTTCCTCGTTTCCCCCCACCATCCTCAAACAGTCTTTATTTATAAGGATGGAGATTATTTTAAAGCATGAAGTCTCTTAGCACGATGCAATACAATTTGTTGGTCTGCAGCTTCCCGTAACAAAGAAATCAGAACTAAGATGATTTGCAGAGAGAGCAGAGTGAAAAGGTCAAAACACAATTATCACTGCGCACTGCTCCACGAGGCAAAAATATAACTTATCTTTTAATTAACACTTTCCGTCAAGAAATTACTATGCCCTGCGGAGCAACACGAGGCAAAGACCGCGACTCAGAAGAGAGCAGAGACACGTACCCTTTTCTCCATCTCCAGCATGCTGGACCGGTCAGAAGTTTTCTCCTGTTTCTGCTATGGAAATTAAAAATAGAAAGCTATTAAAACCGAGAGGCATTCACAGGGGGCTGCACAAAGGCCTGGACAGCCTACAGATCACAGCGCGGAGAAGCAGCAGTCTTTACAGAATCACCCACTTATTCCTGTGAAAAATAACCGTCTCCTCTGTAGCACCCTCCCTCCCAAGAGCTAAATCCTTCCCCGTGCTGGAACACGCACCGGTTTGTCATGCGTCGGGGCTCACTTTCTCCCGTTTGCGCCTTACCTGGGCGGCTTTTTCCAACTTCGATTTGATGTCGGCCAACTCAAGCTGCGCTTCCTGCAGTTTTGACTTCAGCTTTTGATTTTCAGACAGGGCGCTTTCATATAACTGAAATAGGAACCCAAAGATGGCAATTCACCAGGCGGCTCTTCGTTCTGACCCCGTCCTGCCGCAGCCGCGCGTCCTCGGCACCGGGCGGAGGCAGCCGCGGGGTTTGCTTCGCTCCCCGGTCTCAGGATATTAAAGAAGGGCGAACAGAAGTAGTTTGGACGCTTTACTTGCCTTTTCATAATTCACATGGAGTAAGAAAACAGCTGTTTAATTTTGTAGGGTGTTTAAACACAGCCAAGAGGCAGAGCAAAGGGATGTTTTTAATTTAGGTAAACCACCAAGCGTAATAAAGCACCGCGTTGTGCGCGCTGTATCTGCGATTCTGCCGAGCTCCCCCCACCCCAGCTGCTCTTGTGTGCGCTGAGTTTGAAGAGGAGGAGACAAAAGGACAATTTCAGGCCGCTCCAAAAGGGGCTTTTTGCCTTCACTTCCTTCAAACCAGCAGAATTTCCACCCCTCTAGGAGGACGCAGCGGGCACGCTGCCTGCCTCTTCGGGGTGCTGCTGGCCGCGCCAGGCCTTCCAGCAGCACGGGCGCGTCGGAACTAAGGGCATCTCACCCCGTTGAACTTTTCATACGGTCTTCGCGCTGACCGTAGCCGTGTGCGGCAGGCCGCCTTACTGCCTTTCAAGGATTACATCGAAAGCTTCAGAGATGATAGAAAAAATAATTCTGGAATGTTATAGCAGCAAAATTGATCCCGTGGGACTATGCATGCCGGAGCCATGGCGGCACGCTCAGCAGTATCTTCTCTCGCTCCTTTCAAGACTCACCCAGCGCTTCTCCAGCCTGACTCCTCTGCCCCCTGCCCCCGATACCTGATTTTGCACGGTCTCCTTTCACCCCTGGTCCTTTTCCGACCCTCTGAAGGGTGGATGCATTGGAAAAAGGGCTGTTGTGACTTCCAAAACCAATGGCAACAGAGAAAATGAAACTAAACCTTTTCTCTTGCTTTCCAAAGACCCCCCATGCAGGTTTCTGCACCAACAGGCAACTCGTGAGGTGCACGCGGTGGCAATAATACATGGAAAAAATCCTACTTTTTTATAGTCCCTGTTAGTCTCCTCTTCTGCCCTGCTGCTGAGGGCGGCTAACCGGTTCTCCCTGCGGGTGTAGGCACTGGAGCGGCTGGAGGCACGGTCGCTGTAGGAGGAGTCGCTGGTGGTGGGGTTCGTAGCGGCTTCCAACCTAAACGGCAGTGAAGACCCAGCACGGTGGAGCCGCTGGTGCTTTGGGACAGCCAGCATCAGCCCGACCCGTCGGGACGCGAGGCCGTGGTTTGGGATGGCTGAGACCACCCCCGGCTCCCACCCCGCAGCGGGGCATCGCCGCGACGGCCAGGCAGCCCCCACCGCTTTTAAACTGGGAAAGACCCAGTTGGTATCAGCCCAACCCCCAACCGGGGAGTTACATCCCATGGAGCTCTCGTGGGCTCCAGTTCTCACAGGGCACAGAGGGGTTGTCCTCTCGGCAGAGCGGCTGTTAGACAATTTGGGGAGCGAGGTCTGAAAGCGGAGGGGCCCAGCAGCCCGGCCAAGGTGAGAAGCAAAGGGCCAGCGCCAGCTTCAGCTGACGCTGTTGGGTTGAAGCACGGGGAATCCCCAAAGCCATAGAAAAATACGCTGTCAATACATATTAAACAGAAAAAAACCTCTAAAAAACCAGAATTCTTACCTGGAAAGTCTTTCATGCTGAAGGGGGGAAAAAAAAAAAAAAAGAAAGAAAAAAGGAATTAATAATGAGGCAATTAAAGGCTCAATCCAAGAACTGCAGAGCTACCACACAGCAGCCGCTTCCTACCTCCGACACCAGCACCGAGCTCACAAGCAGCTCACCACCACGACTCCCCACGCCCAAACTGGGAATCACCAACCCTCGTCTGAATCTCTTCAACTACTTCAGCTTCTCTGAAGCATTTCAGATTTCCTTTCTTTTGCTAACCTAAAAACGGCTGAACCTTGTTCTTCAAATCCTGGTTTCCAGAACTGAAATCCATTCCTTTGAATCGAACCTCATCTATTGTTTCCCTTTTCAAATCGAATCATTCTTCCTGACTTCGTTCACTGTCCTATGCATGATGTGGGCGAGAGGGATTAACGGGCCATGATACGCAGGGCTCGCTGCGCATTTGTGTTGGACTTCGGGAAATCCCAGACGGTACCTTTTCTCCACGGGCAAGTACCTCCCCCACGAAGAAAAGCTCCACCGCGGCAAGATGATACACAGCGGGAGCCGCACGAGGAAGGGAGAAGGGCCTTACACCACCCAGACGGGTGGACGTGTTGGTTGCAGCCCGTGTTAGGTTCTTCTTTCCCCATCAATAACCAAACCCCCCTGTACCCCCCCAGCGCTGCCTCTGCTGCAGCCCACAAGGGCCGAATCGACGGTAAGGGCAGAGGCGTCCCGCAGGACACACCGCGCCGACTGCCACCGCCTCCTCCCGTGAGGTTTCTCTCTGTCTGGCCGACACTCACCCAAATTCCAGGTGTGGTGGAACTCTTTTTCAAGACCTGGAAGTTGACCCCGATATTCCCCTGCTAGGTTTATTAGCGGCGGCGTTTCTCCGAGTGAGCACAAACCACCTGCGGGCGCTACCAGCTATTTCCCGAGGCCCTTTCTAATAAGTGCGAGAGCGAACACAAGGAGGAGGACACCACAGAGAAGACGAGGGGTCAGGCTTTTAGTGCCCAGCCATGGCCGTGTTGGAGTTTGCTCCGCAGAGATCCACCACTAAAGCTAGAGCAGGACGTCTGGCTGGCTGCAGATCTGCTGCCTGGTGGGAGGGGAGACTTCACCCCCCTGCTCCCGCCCGGCACCCAGGCGATGCCCGCCATTACCGGGCCGGTGTCTGGGAGCACATGCACCATGGACGGTGGAATTAAGTCGCCCCGTTCCGTGGAGAAGGAGGGCAGAGGAGCGACCCTGCAGTCTCTGCTCAAAGCCGGAGCACCCCAGGGGTCAGTCCCCAGCCGGCATCACCGCCCTCCGCTCGGCAGGACGCAGGGACTCGGCCACGTATTGTGTATTATTACGTTTTTAATTCAGCCGGCCCTAATGTAACCCTCATCCCCAGTCCTGATCCAAGACAGGAGCCTCCCCGAGGAAGCGGCAATCCCCGCTCTGCAGCGCAGCCCTCCGGTGTGGGACACAGGGATTTGGGCAGTACAAAAGAAACAAACTGAAGGATCCTGGCACATTTGAAGCCTCGCAGATGGACAACACGCTCAGCCGGAGCTGCTACATGCCAAGCTCAAAAGAACGAGCAAACCCTGCTATTAATTAGGACGTTCTTCCTAGAGCTGCGCCCGGAGGGCCACCCCCGGCTCCCGGGACAGCTCTGGGTGCCAGCCCCCTGCTGCAGGGACGGTCACCAACGCTCCAGGAGCCCGTCCCGGTGCTGGCATGGGTCCTGGGCCACTTGCTCTTACCCGCTCTCCATGCACCAAAAGCCTTCTTTGCATCCCATGGGTGGGGAACCACCCGAGGGAGGCAGCGGACGATTCCCACCATGGCTGCACCTCCGCGAGCGATGCTGGACGCTGTCGGTGAAGTTTCTCCCGGGGCAAACACCCGGCACCTGCCGGCCGCTGTGGCAACAGGGACATCAGGGACACCTGCAAACAGCCGGGGCTCGGGCCGCTCTCCGTGGGAAGCTCAAAGGCAGTAAGTCGGGAAGCAGTTTCCATATGGCACGGGGCTGTCATTAGAGAGATTTCCCCTTTCAGCCGCAAACACGCTGGCTGATGTCTCCACGCTCCTTTGTTCACCGAGCTTCCGACATTTACCCCTTAAAGCCCTCAGCTGCCTGACGGCTCCCTTTTAATTTTGGCCCAATGGCCCACCCTCCCCCGTCGAGCGGGAGCGGGGAATTAGGAAGTGATTAACAAGCCTCTCGGTGGAAGTTATTCGTGCACTTTATGCTAATCCCCTTCGGTGACCACTTTTCTTAGGATGACAAACGGCGGGGCCAGTAATCCACTTAATGTCACGCTTGCGTTTATTTCAACAATGGCACCTGCTAAAGTGTTTGAAGAGCGCTGAGGAAGCCCGCGGGCGGCCGGGCACGGCAATGTGGAAACCGAGCCATAAAAGCCGAGCGGGTCCCCACGCCAGCCGGCGGGCTTGCAGCAGCAGGGGAAAATCATTTTTGTCTTTTTTTCTCCTCCGAAGAAACGAATAATTTCCCCAGGCAGGGAGAGCAGGGGGCGGGCCTCTGCAAAGGAAGGGATGCCATAAGAAAGGAACCACAAAGGGGGAAAAAACCCAACAGGTTTATTGTATTTAAAACCTTCCCGTGACGGATAGCGAGAGGAATTGTTTCAGGCTGACGTTGTCGCTGGGTCTCTGAAGAGGAAGGGAGATACCCGAAGAGACGGGAGGACCCGGGAGCATCACTCCTGCCGCCGCTGCCGGCGTTAGAGCCGAGACGGCGCAGCGGCCCATCCCCACGCCCGCACCCCGCGGCCGCTCCAGCCAGGGGCTGCTGCTCCATCATTTCTCCTCCTGCCGCTTTATCTCCCTTTGGGCTCATTCAAAGCACATCCCTGCCACAAAAACGACCCCAGTGTCCTGCAGAAAAAGCACAGAGCTATGGGAACTCCGTTGGCGCTGTCGGGAAAGCCGGCGTCTTTCCCTCACCCTTCAATTTTCGGGTGCCTCTCTCCATGCTGTTTCAGTTAAAAGTGGTATTTTTGAGACAAAGATGATTAAGCTGGAGAGGAACTGGATAAAGGCTGAGGTCTGGAAAGCAGAGCCCGAATGAGATGTTACAGCAGCTGTTGAAGTGTCCCCGCCGCAATGGAAGCTGCAGAACAGTTTTCACCAGCGGATCAGTCTTCTACTCCCTGCCACCTTCCCAGAAGGGGGGAAGATTTATTTATTTTGCTTTAAATCAATTTCTGGCTCAATATTTTCCTGGGTTTTGCACAAAGGCCAGTGTTCACGCTGATATCTGAAGGAGCAGCTTGTTCAGGTGTTGGTTTCCTTTGTTTTTTAAATAAAGATGGAGGAGTGGAGAAAAATCCTGGGGGAAAAAAGCCGTTCCACTTTGCACCTTCAAAAAAAGGCTCCAACTAAAAGAGGCGGCACGGAAAGCCGTTCTTAGCACAAGGAGAGGCTTTGATGCCCGAGGAAGTGAGTTAAATGAAACGAGGACTAAAATCCCCTACTCCTGGGAGGCGGCTGTGCCATGCCGGAGGGACCGGAGCGGGGAAGCGTGCGGCCTCCGTGCGAACATCGGACCAGGCGCTTAACGGAGGCCGCCCCGCTATTTGCTCACGGACAGACAATCGTTGCCAGAGGCCACTGGGACATCCACTTGGAGACATATTTTGAATAGAAAACAGCATCTTTCCGGCTGGGTTCTGCCCTGCGTTTGGCCAGAGCCCCCTTGGAAACCTTTGCCAGGTGCCTCCAGCCGCACCTGCACCCTCCGCCCAGCACCCGCCTCCCCTCGCCCGCCGCCCCGTCGTTTAACACCACCACAAAAATACTCATGGGAACTCCTGCAGCATTAGCTGGCTCACCGCGCTGCGTACGTAAGCGGCGAAGAAGGTTGCACCTGCCCGGAGATGGAAACTCCGAGGTCAGAGTCAGAAAGTGAAGGAGAAAACTCACCCCTCCTTCATTTCTGGAAAGAGAAATTGGGGGTACACAGAAGGAAAGAAGAGCCGAGGCACCAAACGTGCGCTTATCGATTAAGCTGGGGCAAGAAAGGGCTTTCCCCTCCTGATTTTTCCTTGAATGAACACTCCGCAATGTGTTCAGGTTACGAAGGGGATGCTGAGAAACCGCTCCATCAACTCTACGCGTGCAGCGGGGTGGTTTTTTTTTCTTCCCCTGGCAAATTTGGAACAGCGCTGTCGGTTTTGCCCAGACTCCTTCATTTCCCCTGGGATGAAAAGTTTGCCTGGAAACATTAAGAGCCAGGGAAGCGTGGGGTTGTGAAATTATCCTTCCTGCGATCTAAACAGGGTCACGTCGCTGCAGGGCCCGGGGCTGGGGGAGGAGGCCCCCGGGGAGAAGCCAGGCGCTGGTGGCGGCTGCCCTGATTCGAAAAGCGGCACCGAACCCCGGCACCGCTGACGGAGAGCAGCGAGACACCGAGGGGACGGCTCGGAAAGGAAAACTTTAAAGCCCAGAGCACTTGCAGGCGTGCTTGGGAGTTCTGGTAACCCCCAGCTCTTGGACCTGAGAGAGCTGCCTCCAGCGCTGGGGCACCAACAGCAGGAGGACACGGAGCTGTTGGAGCGGGGCCGGAGGAGGCCCCGGAGATGCTGGGAGGGCTGGAGCCCCTCTGCTGTGGGGACAGGCTGAGAGAGCTGGGGGGGTTCAGCCTGGAGAAGAGAAGGCTCCGGGGAGACCTTCCAGCCCCTTCCAGTCCCTAAAGGGGCTCCAGGAAAGCTGGGGAGGGACTCTGGAGCTGGGAGGGGAGCCATGGGACGGGGGGGAATGGCTTCAAACGGAAAGAGGGGAGATTTAGATGAGATATCGGGAAGAAACTCTTTGCTGTGAGGGTGGTGAGCCCCTGGCCCAGGTTGCCCAGAGAAGCTGTGGCTGCCCCATCCCTGGAGGGGTTCAAGGCCAGGTTGGACGGGGCTTGGAGCAACCTGGGCTGGCGGGAGGTGTCCCTGCCCAGGGCAGGGGAGTGGAACGAGATGGTCTCTAAGGTGTCTCCCAACTCTAACCATTCTATGATTCTACGATCTTTCCTCCCGCCCATCTCTCGGTGGGCAGCACACCCAGGTAGCGCTGGGGCTGGTGGAGCACAGCAAAGGGGATCAGTCGTCTCTGACCCCATCCGGGAGGGCTGGCAAAACACAGGACACCCGAGATGGGAACTGTGAAAAACTGCAAAGGGCATCGTACCAGACTGGTCTTCCAGGCCCCGCGGTTCTCAGTGTGCTGACGTTGGTCAGTCCCAGAGCTGGGTCCCGGCCGTGGCTCTCCTCGCCCGCGACGCTGCACAGCACCGGGAATGCCGTACGGTTTTGATTTTACAAACGTGTTTGGACTGTGGAAGGCAGGAGCCTTCTCTTAAAAACTCAGAAACTTTTACAGCTGCTGGGAGTTTAGCAAAGTATAATTAAAACCAAATTTCTCGTGGAAGGTTTAGATAAAACACAGCCCCGAAATGCGGTGCCAAAAGTGGGATCGGCCGCTCGCTGCTCTTGCCAAGTCAGAAATTGGCCTAATTGCTTCCAATTGCATTCTTCTGCGGCTGGGATCTGACCCAGCAAAAGCAGAAAAAGTCTACTATTTACATTGTTTCCCCCCCCCCAAAAAAAAAAAAGTAGAAAAAAAAATAGATGCTTTGGGAACATTTTATGCTTCTTTATCTCCAACTGGCCAAACTCAGGAAAACGTGCACTATTTTAAGATAGTTCTCAAGGAATTTATTTCAGTGTGTTTTGTTTCAGCCATCCTGATGAACGCTGACGATTAAATAACCACCTTCTAATAAGATCCTGGAGCACGGCTCTGGCCCTGCTGCCCTCCCTTTTCTCCATCAAAAGGGGAAGTTTTAAGAATGTCTCGAATTTTATTCTTGTGCTGGCAAATATCCTCCTGGTGAGTCCTGTTTGTTTTAGAAATTAAATGTAAAATAAAGCCAGCTGCTTTTGGGGCCAGTTCTTTCCCTCTTATACGCAAAATCCTGCAGTTACGTAGCTCTGCCACTCCTACACCTCGGTTTACGTGCCCGGCTGGGCTGACGCAGGGCAGCTGTGACAAGGACAACCTCTCCGGTGTGGGGTGTTGCTGCAAGTACAACCCTTCCCGGAGCCGGCAGAGCAAGAGCTGAGCTGGAAGGAGGAAAAGCAATGCGGAAGGCCGCCTCCTACTCCTCAGCCCCATCAGATCGGCATTCCCCTCAACCCACGTTTGCCTTTCATGGTCTCCCAGACTGGCCAGGGTGGGAAGGGACCTCTGGGGATCACCCAGTCCCACCCCCTGCCAGAGCAGGGTCACCCAGAGCAGGTGGCACAGGAACGCATCCAGGCGGGGTTGGGATGTCTCCAGAGATGGAGACTCCCCCACCTCTCTGGGCAGCCTGTGCCAGGGCTCTGCCACCCTCAGGGTAAAGAAGTTCCTCCTCATGTTGAGATGGAACTTCCCATGGTCAAGTTTGTGCCTGTTGCCCCTTGTCCTGTCCCTGGGCACCACTGAGAAGAGCCTGGCCCCATCCTCTTGCCCCCCGGCCCGTTGGCTATTGCTCTCGGTCTGCTCTTCTCCAGTGAACAGCCCCAGGGCTCTCAGCCGTTCAAGTCCGGTATGGTGGGGGTCAAGTTTGGTTTTCCAGTGGGTGCAGAATAATTAGAAGCTCCGGTTGAACTCTGCTTTTGATACCATTTTTTGAGGTCGTTGCCTCCCTCGAGAAGCTGCTCTGCTGACCCCAGCGCCGCGGATTGCTCCGGTTCCCTGTTCGCGGCAGCCGAGGTGATGGATGGTGCCGCCCCAACTCCAGTCTGCATTCGTGCAAATGCAAGGATTACGAAAATCCCATTGATATGATTAATAATCCAGCGCAGCCAAACCACCTCCATCTAACCTCCAACTCCCCAAAGCTTGATGCAAAATATGTTTTCGCAAACTATAAATCAATAAACTTTGCTTAATAAAAATTGCTGTTACCGAAGCATAATATTAAAAGGTCCTCCAAGATGGAATAGTGGCTTTGGCAGCTGGCTGCAGCCGAGCACATCATTTTCAGTACGGCTAGCACGTATTCAATGAGAAATGAATACATACGGCTTTAATGGACCCGCAACCGCGTCTCCTGCCACCCCAACACGTGGGCGCGTTGGGCAGTTGTGCACCGGGTCGTGCCACCGCCAGGCTGTGCCATCGCCGGGCTGTGCCCCCGCTCCCCCCGTCTCCCGCGCGGCCCCTCTGCTTTGCAGCAGCTGGAGTTTATTACCCCCGTCTCGCGGGGATAGAACTCGCCGTGTAAAACGTCAAGCCGGATTGTATTTTAATTTTAGTAAAGGCCACAATTCAGAAACCCCCGGTTTGTTGCTCTTATATTTTTGCTTCTTTTCTAAGGGATCAAGTTTCATTGGTGAAAAATTTCATTTTGCAAAGAGACATGATCTTAGACAAAGCTCTCCAGACATGAAGAAATAAGAGCCGAACGGCCAAGTGACACGAGAAGAGAAGATTTCTGCTACTAAATTTCTTCAGTATGAGAACACCACAGCTCTGCAGGCAACGATGTCTTCCTTGCCCCTGCGAACGTTCTAGCGGGATGATTTCAGGTGTTGTCCTCAGGTATTTAAATATCTATTTGCCCACTAGCCAGGATTCAAGCTGCGTAAAGCCAACCTGCCAACTCTTTGGCGCAAAGGATGCTCCAAAGTCTGGGGAACACCTCCTCCAGCCTGCGGGCACAGAGCATCCCCCGGGATGGCCGCTACGGCCACCGTCAGTGCTCGCATGGAGATGTGGTGAACGCTAAAATAGCTCCACACCAGCTGGCAGGCAGTGACCTGAACCTGGAGCTCCTCTCATCTACTTGAAGACCCCTGCTCCAAAGGTCTTCTACTGAACTGCAGTAGTAACCTCACCAATTTGGGATTGTTAAAAAGAATTTACAATTCACCGCAAAAAAAAAAAACCCAAAAAGCAAAAAAAACCCCCAAGCCAACAACCACCTATTCAGTTGCCCAAGGTCCATATGTTTTTCTTTGACCTCCAGTTGCAGCCCCAGTGCCAGAGGCACAATCTCCGCTGGTGGAAGTCTGCAAGCGCGAGCCACACCTGTCAGGAATCATAGAATCATGGAATCATAGAATCACAGGGTTGGAAGGGACCTCTGGAGATCACCCAGTCCCACCCCCTGCCAGAGCAGGGTCACCCAGAGCAGGTGGCACAGGAACGCGTCCAGGCGGGTTTGGGATGTCTCCGGAGACGGAGACTCCCCCACCTCTCTGGGCAGCCTGTGCCAGGGCTCTGCCACCCTCAGGGTAAAGAAGTTCCTCCTCATGTTGAGGTGGAACTTCCCATGGTCAAGTTTGTGCCCGTTGCCCCTTGTCCTGTCCCGGGGCACCGCTGAGAAGAGCCTGGCCCCATCCTCCTGACACCCACCATTTAAGGAATGGCCGAGGTCGAGCTGCCGGTGGCCTGGGGAAACGGATGGACCGGGCTCTGTGTCTCTTCCAGCCCTGGTTTCTAGGGGTTTGTATTCATTTTATGAAAAACAAAACTATAACAGGCAATGGAAGTAAACACTGGTTTCCAGTTCAGCGGTTTGAAGTGGTTTGCTGCCTACAGAGTTTCTCCCTGCTCTTCCCCATCACTTCCCGCGGCCGCTCGTTCCCATCCCACGGCACCTCCCTGTCTGCTGTGCCAACGCGCTGGGTTTTGTGGCTGTGCCATGAGCTGACCCAAATTAAAGGTGTCCTCTTTCTCCTTCTCCCTTCACCCCGTTTACAGTCCAGGCTGATGCCCTGCTCTGGTGCAACCTCAAGCTGTCCTCTGACCTTCTGGCCCCCCTGCCCCGCGCCAGGCAGTGGTTTCCGAAGCTGAGCCATCCCAAGGGATTGCTCCCTGGCTGCTTCACCAGCTCCTGCAAAGGCACCATCACCGACCAGGCGGCGGAGGGTCGAAATGGGAGTTTTAAATGAGGCTGTAGCGTGACATCATGTGCTCCTTTCTGCATCGTCCACGACCATTCAGACCCTTCAGCAGTTAACAGACTCCCTGCTACGGTTTCGGCTCGGATCAATTCGCTCTGTCCCTGGGAAGGGAGGAGAGCTGAAGAAGAAAAGTTTAGCCACGGGGACACAAGCCACTTACCCCACGGTCACAGCATGTGCCTGACCCACATATTTACACACCCAGATGTAGCCAGCGGCAGGAGCATCGTCTGGCTACTGAGGCACAGCAGGGAACATCTAACCTCTGCCGCCCTAAGAATGCCTAGAAGTTCCCGATGTGCTTCCAGATACGGACATTTACAGGGGAAAACTCAAAAAGCAGAGAACAAACAGAACTCCGGCAGATTTCTTGCCAAATCCCCATCTAAGGAACATGACGCTTGAGAAACAACCGGTGATAAACAAGCCAGGGTGCTGCGGAACACACGCTGAGGTCAATTGCCTTAAAGTTCACGTTTCAGTATCCCGTGTTTTTTGTTGGCTACCGGGAGAGGAGGTAATCGTTTCCGCAAATACTGCGGAACTAGTCAGCAATCCAGAAATTAGATAGAAAATGTCCTGAGACGAGTTATTTGACCCCATTTCAATTTATGCAGCATCATTTTGATCACAACTAGAACGAGTCCAAGGCACTCAATGGAAACCCGGGAAGATAAAGTTTCCTGGAGAAACGTTTTCATGGCGCTCGTCATTCTCGAACGCGTTTGCAGCGGCAGCGCAGCGAGGCACATCATTCACACAGGCCTCCCTAACCCGGGAATAAACCCGCTACCCTGAATACCTGAAACAGGATTAAACCTGTTCCAAAAGCGCTCGCGGAGGGAAAACTGACAGTCAGGCCCATTTAGATTCAAAACCCCACAAGGCTGTGATCCGAGCGGGCGTTTCTACCAACCTCTCAGCACTGCTGGACATCTCTCACCAATTAAAAGAAGTCTGCTTTGGTCTTATTACCAGACCTCTACGATTTTATACCATTATTTATGCATTAATGTCCAAACTGCGCTGGTTGTATCTGCATGCCAAGCACCTGCAGCTCAGGCGGCTAACATTTTTGTGCGTTAGCTTTTTTTTTTTCCCTTTAAGATTTGCTTTGGATTCCAGACGTACATGTCCATGTCAAGAGTCGCACCCAGATGAGCTGCGCTGGCTGCGGTGGCAATCGCTGCTCGAGCGGCCGCGGGCTCCATGTGGATGCTCGCTACCAGAGACGGCAATTTGGAAACCGTTGTTTTTTACGCTCGAGTATCACTACGGAGTGACTCGGTGAAAACATATGGCCCATAAAAGGTGATGCTCCTGCCTCCCGTGTTCCGCTTAGCGTGGCTCCTTCGGACACTCCAACAAAAGGCAGAATAAAATCAATCAGTGCGGACCACTGTGTACCCTTAAAACTTTATTGCTGAGCCCTTACTGACAAAAATTCCGCTGGAAAGCTCAAGTAGTAAGCGCTGAAGGTGGCTTAACGAGGGAAAAAGCCTTGTAGTGAAACCGTGAACGTGGCCAGAACAAGAATTATGTAGAGTCCCTGGAGGAGCGAGTTACAACCTCCAAGTGATGGCAGCCAGAGGGACGCAGACGCTGCTGAAGGAACAGCACGCACGCTCGCTGGCGAGGGCTTTCAGTTGCGATGGTCTGTTTACATCGGATGGCAAGACAAGAAGGAGCAGTCCGTAAAAGAAAGGAAGGTCGACTGACAAAGAGGTGGGAAACAACCGAAAAGCTGCAACCACAACGCGAGCAGGAGGCCGGGAGCGCGCATCCTCCTCGGCCTTCCTTCTCCTGCCTAACCCACACCCCATGGAGGAACACCAGGGTTACGAAGTACCATCACCACCAGACGGATGAGCCTAAACACAGACTACGGGGTATTTCATATGAAAAAAAACACCAAACAACTGGCCCAGCGTAAATAGAATTTAAAAAAAAAAGAAAAAAAAAAAAGAAAAAAGAAAATTCGGTCCTTGCTTTCAGCCTCATCCTTCCAATCCTGCCCTTTCTTTGCTGACCCAGGCACACCAGGTCCCACCCCACGGGCTGCCTGCTACACCCTTGGAACTGACTACAAATAGCGTTTTTGTGAGGAAGAGAAACCGTAAGCTAAAACAGTACGGTGCAAAACTTGTGATAAAAAGGTAGCCACAAAACCAGAAGCTTTTGCCAGTTAACAGGATGATCTGAATTGATTTCCAAGGGAATTTCAGTTTCCACTTTCCAGCAACCCCCTCCTCAAAGCAACTGAAACAGTGGAGCTAGAAACCCTTACCCTGCGTGATTTAACAGGACTTACTTGGCTATTTCTGTGCTGGTGACTGTAATTCTGGGCTCCTCTGTTGTGACACAAGAAATTACGATCACAATGTTGTGACCCAGAGCTGCGTCCAGCTCCGGAGTCCTCAGGGCAGGAGAGACACGGAGCTGTTGGAGCGGGGCCAGAGGAGGCCCCGGAGATGCCGGGAGGGCTAGAGCCCCTCTGCTGCGGGGACAGGCTGAGAGAGCTGGGGGGGTTCAGCCTGGAGAAGAGAAGGCTCCGGGGAGACCTTCCAGCCCCTTCCAGTCCCTAAAGGGGCTCCAGGAAAGCTGGGGAGGGACTCTGGAGCTGGGAGGGGAGCCATGGGACGAGGGGGAAGGGTTTTACACTCAAAAAGGGGAGCTTTAGATGAGATATTGGGAAGAAATTCTTTGCTGTGAGGGTGGTGAGGCCCTGGCCCAGGTTGCCCAGAGAAGCTGTGGCTGCCCCATCCCTGGAGGGGTTCAAGGCCAGGTTGGACGGGGCTTGGAGCAACCTGGGCTGGTGGGAGGTGTCCCTGCCCAGGGCAGGGGGTGGCGCTGAGTGGGCTTTAAGGTCCCTTCCAACCCAAACCATTCTGTGATTCTATGAAATTAAGTATTTTAGCTTGTGGAGGCTGAGGGGCAATAGGACAGTGCCGGCCTTGCCCACGGAGGTGGGGACACCCCAACGCCCCGCTCCCACCAGAAGCTCCTCTCCTGCCTCCTGCTCCCGCGCCCTCTTCGAGAGTATCGCCTTCCTTCTGATGGGTATGAGCTCACTTCTCGGCTGTGCGTTTGGGGACATCCCATCGATTAAAGGTGGAAAAATCCCCATGCGACACCACTGCAACACCCAAGGAGGGATGGCAGCAGCAGCAGGACGAGCGCAGCAGGGAATGCCATAGGAAACCGCTTTGCAACCGGCATCTGAATGCAGCTGTTTGGCACCGGTACCTTAATAAGTAAAACCTTCTTTGCTTTGTCTGGTTCTCTAAGAGGTTTTTTTCCAGCTCCTGCCTGCTCATGTGTTTTCGCACCCCTGCTCAGCTGGGAACATTTAGAGTCCCCAGGTCTGCTGGTCTCAATCCCGACTGGATGGGCAGATGAAAGACTCCAGGATATCGCATTCCGACCTGGTTTATGAAGGCTGGTGGCACCCTGCGGCCAGGGCTGCTCTTACTGCGGGCACGGGGGGGAATCCACGCATGGGACAAATCCACAGAAAACCGCACTGCATTATTGCTCTTGCTCATGGCAGAATGACTTTGTTTTGGAGAAAGAGTTAACCCAGATACTTTGGTTTAGCCTGAAGTAAATCCTTCCCTAATTAGCCTTTTAGGGCACGGGCTATTTCCATAACCCAGGCAGCACAGGACGGTTTCCCACACTGACTCCCGAGTCGCTGCTGCTGCACTCCCGGCCTGGCTTCTCCCACTCCCATGCTCGAGAGCCACGGCTGGTACCACCGCCACTACTGCAAGAACCACCAAGATTTCCGTGCTCCCATTTGTTTGCTTTCACCAAAATCCCATTGCCACCAGCGGCTCTCCTCCAGGTCCTCCTGTTCCCACCTGGCACCTTTCTGTACCCACCCCAGAGCTCCCACCACCCCCTCCAACGCCCACGGGGACACCCAAGTGCCCACAGTCCCATCTCCGCTACCGACAGAGAAAACCAGCATCTCCCGGGAGCATGCACCAGCGCAGACGGGCACACACCATGCAAGCGAAGGCAGCAGCCACAGCCCCGGCGAGATGTTTGTCACCGGTTTATACGCCTAGATGCGTTAGTGGGGGAAAATGAGTCAGTCTGTGTACACTGAACATGACTGATTGTAAAAAACTTGGATTTTGAAAGAAATGGAAACCTTTTCAGCTTTCCTCTATGACCAGGAACACTTTGGAAAGGTTCCCCACCTGCTGTCGAGCCGGCTGTCAATACTGTGGCCGTGCACCGAGGAGCCGTAAGCCCAGCTGCACGACCTGATGAAGAAAGTCCATGGAAGCACACAGGGGGTGGTTTCAGATTATCTAAACCCTCCCCAGAGACACCCCGATTGCAGGTGGGAAGAAAGAAGACTCGTGCTCCTGGGTTACATGGCCCAGGGGCAACCAGCAGCCACAAAAGCCATCGAGGCTGACATTCCCGAGGCCAGGGACTGCTTCCATTAATCCACGGCAGCGGGTTAAAACCCTTTTTCCATATTCCGGGCAATGCTTTTTCCAGTCCAAGATCTGACACTTCAAAAGGAGCAGACAATGCATATCTGATTTGAGCAAACACCAGCGCTCAGATTAATTTAATGCTTACATCTAAAATTAGCCTGCCTTTTTAAAACTAATTCCTCCAGGCTTTGACTCCGGCATGATAATATTTCCTGATGGCGAAGAGACTGCCCGTCCAACGACACGGACTGGGGAGTTCGGCGATAGCCTTCCACACGCCTGCGGAGCTGGGGGCAATACTGTTAGGAAATGTTCCCAGCTTCCAAACCCCTCGGGAGCTGGGGACACCAGCTCCGGCGTGGGGAGGAGGAACTACGCTTGCCTCCTGCTACAGGTGGTTTTCTTCGTTTTTTTCTTCTTGTTGACATTATTACGCCATACCACAGGTCAGCACAGGGTGAAAGCTGGCTACAGCAAACCTCCAGTGTCAAAGCGCTCATGGAAAGAGTGCAGTTTAACAAGCTGGTCAGGTTTTGCTTCATTTTCACTGGGGAGGTTTTCTTCCAGCAAGAGCCCACCGGGAGAGTGACGTTTCCGTGAAACAGGGGGGAAACTGCCCTCCCAGCATCTCCCCGCCGCCATCACTGCAAAGAACCCCACCGCAGGGCTCCCGCGGCTCGCTTAAGAACCTGTTGCCGCAGAGGCACCTTCCCGAGTTTCATTTAAACCATCCTCCTTCCCAAAGCGAACCACAGACACGGGCTGCGCGGGGCAGACGACAACCCACCACCACCACCGGCCCCTGCCGGCGGCACGTGCCTGGCAGGTCTCCGTGCGATACAGAAAGGAAAAGGCTGCTTACTCTGAGTGTCTTTGCGAGCGGGGAAGGAGAGGACGGGGGAGAATCTGACTGAGCCTTCCTGCTGCGAGTGTATTCTTTACTCCTGCTGTACAAGGACGACATGGCCTCGCGGGCTGGGCGGCTTTGAGAAGCAACACAAGTCTTGCTCTCCCGTCGCTGGGCAGGTCCTTCTTCCAAGGTCAGAACAAACTAATTAAACTATTCACAGCTCTGGTAATTAAACCCTGCTGTTTAGGGTGTATAATTTTAGGCATTAATCTGCTGCAGGGAGAGCTGAGGTTCCACAACGCTTCTTGTCCGAGGAGAAGAGGAGAAAGCGCGAAGGGCTGGCCGTGCTCCGGCGCCGGGCGCTGCTCCGTGCCAGCCTCACCGCCCCGGCCCCGGCCCCGCTCCTCCCAAAAAGGACATTTCCAGAGCGATCTGCCCCCAAAACTGCAGCAGGCAAAAACTGCCAGCTCAAGAGAGCAAGCTGGAAAACCGGCTGGGTTTATCTAGAGATGGAGCTTTTGCCAAAAAAAAAAAGAAAAAAAAGAAAAAAAAGAAAAAAAAAAAAGAAAACCAAAACCTGTTTTACTCCGGAGCGCTGCCGCGAGCTCTCTGCCGTCACTGCGCGGAGCTGCACGCTTTAAGTGAAACGCGAAAGCATAAATCAGGAACAAGCGCTGGTTTGGAAAGGGGCAGTCCAGATGAAGTTGTGTTTTGTTCGTCCTCCTCCTCCTCCTCCTCCTCCTCCCGTTACCCCAGCGCAGCTTCTCCCCGCCGCTGCCTTCTGACATTCCAGATCCTGACTCGCTCCGCCAGGAATGCTGGAGGGCGGCCAGCAGCAGCGATTCACTTTCAGCTTGGGATTTGGGCTGCCACTTGTAGGGAAAAAAAGGGGGGAAAAAGGGAAAAAAAAAAAGAAGAAAAGGGGCGGGGGGAAGAAAAGAAAATAACTCCCAAGGTCCCAAGGCCCGTCGGGCTGCGAGCGGGAGGTCAGAGGCGAATCGACGGCACTTTGCGAAGCTTAAATTCCAGCACGCGCTTTGCGGCTGCGACAAAAGGGGATATTTTAAAGGACACGGAGCGGTTTGTACCATGAATGGGAGGCCACACTCGTGCAGCACAACAGGATTTTTGTTGTTTGCTCAGAAGCCTGTTTGGAGCCGCGAGAAGGCGACGCGGAGCTTGTGTAATGCACACTCATTCAAACGAGGGTTTGGGCGCGAGGAGGAGGAGGGGAGAGGAGCCGGGAGGGAAGGAGGAAGGGTGGGGAGAGCGTGTGCCTCTCACCAAACCTCCAGCCAGCTCTCTGCCGGGCTGTGCTGCTGCCGCGCAGCTGAGCTCCCGGGAAAGTCGCTCCGCAGGGTCTCGGAGACGGCAACGTTGTCCACTGCAAAGGCAAGTGGGTGCCCCTCACGCCCCGTCTAAGCGAGCCCACGGGATGGTCGTTTGAAAAACGCCCTCAAACACCCAGCGGCTGCTCTGATCTCATACACTACATACAACCGTAAGGTTGCAAGTCCACGTTATTCTTTGCCGGAAAGGCAGCAGCCCGGGTACCTGCGCTGGACCCGTTCCAGCGAGGCAGCGTTAAGAGAGCAGCACCACCCCGAAGGCCGTGTCCTCGGTCAGAGTCACCCACACCCGCCCCAACCCGCGGCTGACCGACTCGCTGGGTGCCTGGAGTTAAGCTACCTGCTCCACTCCACAGGCTGCCTTACCACAAAACATTGTCTACAAGAAAATCTATACAAAAACATTTTAAAAGTATTACTACCCTTGGATATAGAATCACAGAATCATAGGGTTGGAAGGGACCTCTGGAGATCATCTAGTCCAACCCCCATAGACTGATATGGGTGGGAAGGGACCTTAAAGATCATCTTACTCCACCCCCTGCCCTGGGCAGGGACACCTCCCACCAGCCCAGGTTGCTCCAAGCCCCGTCCAACCTGGCCTTGAACCCCTCCAGGGATGGGGCAGCCACAGCTGCTCTGGGCGACCTGGGCCAGTCCCTCACCACCCTCACAGCAAAGAATTTCTTCCTCAGATCTCATCTCAATCTCCCCTCTTTCGGTTTGAAGCCATTCCCCCTTGTCCTATTCACTACACCCCCCTCTCCAGCTTTCTTGTAGGCACCATTCCCATACTGGGAAGCTGCTCCAAGCCTTCTCTTCTCCAGGCTGAACACCCCCAGCCCCCTCGGCCTGAGAGATCTCTCTCTGTTGGGCTGAAATGTTGCCCCTTTTGTGCACATCGTTTGGCAGCCATGTAATTTTACTGACACACCTAGCTGGGGAAGGGTGCTCGGCACAGCGGCTGCATTGGTATCTCCTGCCATCCAGCATCTCCCTGGTCCAGGGGCGATGCGACATCGCTGTGTGCCCACGGCAGGAGGGAAACGGGGCGGCCGGATTGTCCTTCTCTAGGAAAGTCACTTCGAGATTAGGTTTCTGCTTGATGCCTCATCACGAGGCAGGAGGGGGTTCATTATTCACTGAGTGCAGGAGCCAGGGGGGGGGTGGGACGAAGTTTGGCGAGGTCTAATTCTGCCTGGCGGTATTTCTGCATTCCCTTTTAAAGGTATGGAGACGAAGTGCAGACACGCGCGGCAGGGACAGGCACCCCGCTGCGCAAGGCGGCTGTGGCAGGACCCGGATCTTTCAAGCCTCCATCTGTTGCGCTCATCACCCCGCTCCTCACCCCTCGGGCCGCAGCCCGACCCCGCCGTGCAGCGACGAGGAGGCAATTCAGGCATTTTAAAGGCATATTTATAGAACTCGCGCGCACGGCTCACCCTTTCGCACTAGGCTCAGTTTCTGGGGTTTCAAAACAGTAAGTGAAACCGGATTAACCCGTGTGGCCACCGGCTGCAGTGTCTCAATCGCAATTCCAAGGCGGACAAAGCCCGGCTTAGTCACCAAGGTGGAGTTAAACAGCTCGAAATTGCAGGGTTTTTGCTTCCCCTCCCATCCAGTCCCCAACGAACCATTGCCGCATCCCTCCACCGTCACGTGTCTGCCGAGGAGGGGCAGGAACGCTCCAAAATCAACATCTCGGTACAGAACTCGCAGCCCGAGCCTCGAACCAAAACAAAACCTGAGCTTTCTATTCCCGACTAATTAAAAGTTAATTAGTCATCCAGTGCAGATGCCTCACAGATTGACAAAACGCATCTTGGTGGACAATAACTCATTTTAAAGAGAAGGGGTGGCACGAGAACTAGTATCCTTATTAGCCAGGAGACAGACAGCAGAATGAGACGCAATATGGCAAAACACGCTGGGATTCGTCATTAGTTCAACAAAGGTGCCTAATTTACGGTTCCTTTCTGCCGTTTTGTATGGTTTACTTCCAAGTATTCCCCCGTGTAAGCATGAAACCCGACTCTTTGCAGCGCTTTTGTGCCCCCATCCCGATGTTCCTAACACTGGAGGTCGTGGGTTGGATCTGACCGTTCGTGTCCGTGAGGGATGCTCCCTCAGGAAGGACCCGCACCGGCCGGTGCTGGAGCTGTGGTGCCGGGCGCTTTGCTGAGGAATATTTATTTATAGGGCTGCCAGGGAAGACACACAAAAACCCCCCGTCTTCCACGAGCATTTGCACAACCCCTGGGCACAAACCCCTGCAACTGCCCAGACTGGAAACCTCACGCTGCAGCGTATTTCCAGGCAAAATCACCCAAAAGCTTCTTCTCATCTTTGAGCACAGCAGCCCAATGGTACTGTAGTACCGTGTATTTCTTTATATTTATAAGAAATAGTACATTTTCTGTACTTAGAGCTATGGTCTTGACTATGATCACTCTTTTCGGACACCTTTCCTTTTCCTTTCAGATGACTGTCTTCTCCATCCCTTTGGTAATGACTCCTGCGTTTGTACCCAGTTTTTTTAATTAGAGGGGAGGATCCGTACCCAAGAAAATGATGAAGCCCTGAGCTAAATACCTGCGGGGAAAAATACAAACACTCCTTTTATCTGCGTTGAAAATCTTCACCTACAGAATGTGACATGGAAGCATGTAAATGGAAGCAGCGCCGTAACTTTCCAACCTGCAGTAGCCAAAAACGGGAAGCAAAGCTGGGAGCAAAAGCCAGGGGTGCAGAGTGACGCTCACGGGTGATGCGAGCCCACGGCACGTTCTCTGGGAGTGCAGAGGAGAAGGAAGGGAGAAGCCCTCTCGGGAGACCAGAATTCTAATAAAACTTGAAGGATGAGGGAGAGGAGTTGGTATTTTTGGAACAAATTATCCCCAAACTATCTCCTCAAAGTCATAGCTGTCGTTTCCCACATCAGGTTTACCACATGCCCTTCTACACCACCGCATTCCTTCCCATCCAGCTGACTCCTGCTATTCCCAGCCAAACCTCCCTATCTCCAGGCGCAGGCACACACTGAAGAGCCCGTTGGCATCTCCAGCTCCACAAGGCTCAGCTGATAGAGGGGCTGAGCTGAGGACACGAACTGGGGCCACACCGTACTGGGATGCTCTCCACACCGCAGACCTTCTCGCAGGGCCTCCTTGGCTACAACTGTGAAACTACACACAGCCAGGGACCACCCCTGCCCACCAGCACCCAACCCCACACACCACCCGGCTGCTGGAAGGTCTCTGGCATTGTCTCGTCCTTGGCCAACCAACGGTCTTCCACACACAACGTGGGTGCTCTCGGGGACCGTTCCCAACAGGCGCCTTGGGCACTGCCACAGCGACGCGGAGGGTGAGAGGGCTCGGTAACACGGAGGAGCCTCCCCTGCCAGCCAGCCCCGGTGCCAGAGACCAGTGAGGGAGGGACGCTGGGACCACCATGGTTGGGATGCCTTTGAGGATGGGGTCTCACTGGGGACACAGCCCTTACTGCGACCAAGTCGTGCCAGAACAGCGGGGCTGTACTGAGGGGACACACCATGCGAATTATAACCCAACAGGAGGAGCAGGAGGAGTGAGAGGCAGGGGCTCGGAGAAGCCTGGTCTGGTGGGAGGTGTCCCTGCCCAGGGCAGGGGGGTGGAACGAGATGACCTTTAAGGTCCCTTCCGACCAAACCATTCGATGATCCTATGTTTTCCTTTGAACCTATCGCTGAGACCATTTTGCTCACTTGTCTTTGAGAAGCATTTCTTTGGGAACCTCCCCCAATCGCCTAACGCAACCCCAGACACCGCTGGTGCCTCCTTCCACGCAGCTCAGCTGTTCGCAATTCAATTCAAACACAAGCGCACAGCCCTCGCTGGGGATTCCCCACCCGCAGGAGGAGAGCGTGCTGTTTGTGTGTCCTGGAGAGGGGACAGCAAAGGGCCACCAAGACGCTGAGAGGACTGGAACATCTCTCTGATGAAGACAGGCTGAGGGATTTGGATCTCTTCAGTCTGGAAAAAAGACGGCTGAGGGGGGATCTTATCAACGCTGATAAATACTGAAAGGGGGGGTGTCAGGAGGATGGGGCCAGGCTCTTCTCAGTGGTGCCCAGGGACAGGACAAGGGGCAACGGGCACAAACTTGACCATGGGAAGTTCCACCTCAACATGAGGAGGAACTTCTTTACCCTGAGGGTGGCAGAGCCCTGGCACAAGCTGCCCAGAGAGGTGGGGGAGTCTCCGTCTCTGGAGACATCCCAAACCCGCCTGGACGCGTTCCTGTGCCACCTGCTCTGGGTGACCCTGCTCTGGCAGGGGGTTGGATGGGATGATCTCCAGAGGTCCCTTCCAACCCCTGCCAGTCTGGGATTCTGTGTGATTCTGTGAGTCATGGTCCAGTGCAGGGAAACACCGAAATATGTAATTCATACTTTATGCCATACTTAAATCAAATCTAAAGCCACATTCGTTCGCATGACACTCCTCTGGAGAAACAGAGCGAAATAAACTACCCTGGTAGTTGTTTCCAAGAGCCAGGCTACAAAGCCATTGTATGCCCACAAAACAATTGTTCTGGGCCTAGAGTAGTTCTGTGTCAAATCCAGAGAAACTTAATTTAAACACCAAAAATCCATTAACTATTGAACTATTGATGTGGGCTATAGAGAGCAGAGGCAGGATTAGATTTCCTATGGCTTTTATGTTACTGGATTGGCATACAAAACTGAAACCCACAGTGTAAGAGCACTGTACCTCCCCTTTGTAATGACATTTATACCGGGGGCAAAGTTTACTAAACCCTGTGGTTCCCTTCACCGCAGAATGTCCTATATTTGTGATTATTTAAGCCCTAAATAACGCGCAGTCTTTGCGCACACTATATGATACCACTGCGTTGTACCTGGAAGAGTTTCTTACTTGCCTTGCCCTTGTCTTCCGATACGTCCGAGTCAGACACGGGTGTCGTTATTTGCAAAGAAAAAGCCCTTGATGAGTCTGAGGTTGGGTCTGACAAGCCAGAAATCCTGTTTCGTCTGAGCCCGCAGGGCTGCACGGCCGCAGGAAAGGCTGCGGTACCGGGATCCCCGCACCTCCGGTACCCGCGCACCTTCCTCTGGGTGGGATCCCGCAGTAAAAAGTCTGCAGAGTATTACCAAACAATTTGGAAAGGAATTCACCCGTGAAGACAAGGCTGAGTCTTGTTAACCCTCCCGCTCTCACGCCTTGACTCGCTGCGCCCATTGCTTTTTGGGCAAAGAAATTCCGCCGGTTCTGCAGAGCCCTGTTGAGTCCCGCGCACGGGGAGCTGCTCTGGGGTTAGCGGCACTGCCACTTAACCCAGCAGGCGTGAGGAAAAGCCGGTCTTTAACAGCTGTAATAACAAATCTGCTTTTTTTTGGGTACAGGTGATTCTCCGTTACCGGTGAGGTGTGATCCCATGCGCAGGCGCACGGTGAGAAGGCAGAGGGCTGAGGCGCCGCTGCCGCCGCTACGTGGGACGGCTCAGGGCCAAACCTGCAGCAGCTGCACTCGCCGTCACGCTCAGCCCGCTGTTATTTCGGATAATGAAAAGTCGACTGAAAATACACGCCGTACAAAACCCGCTTTAAAACGCTAAATAAATCACCTTAAAATTATATGCAAGCTTTAACAGGTTCAATTATAGCTTCGCAGGGTTTATTTAGAAGTGGCAAAGGCAGTAACGGTTACGTTCGGCACCAGAAGGCTCGAAGGGCTGTAGAAAAGAAATTATTGGTCAGGCAATAAGCCGTGTTGTAAACGTGATGGGCAGGCACTGCAGCAGTTTGCCATAAATGGAATACAAACCGTAGAAGTGAAGAGGTTTTTCATCCGCAGCGCCCTGCCAAGGATTCCCAGGAGCAGACCCGGCGCTGTGTCTCGCGGATGGGAAGCCGAAGGAAGGGATCTTCCCCCCTCCGAACACACAGGCAGCAGCCGACAGTCTGCACCTGCGCCCACAGCATCACACCCCCACCGCGTTTTACTCCCAGCGCTATCATCCCTCCACCGCCTTTTATTCCCATCACTAAATTTATCAGAAAAAGGCCGGGAGCTCCCCCCGCCAGGCAGACCCGGGTTAGTGTTACGCAGCAGAAGCAGATAATTGTAGTGTGGGCTGAGAACAGCACATTTTAAACGTAAAACCTCAGAATTCTTTTCTTTTCGCTTTCTTATAAACATAGGAAATAAAAAGCAGGAGTGCAGAGAGTTTACAAAGCGCCAATCTCGGCACAGAAACACCATTTTAGCACCTGTCGGTGTCAAATCATGCAGGCGGGAGAAAAGTCTTCCAGCAGTTCTGTGGAGCAGAACTGAGTTTTTGGGAGAACAGGTAAGGCACCTCCAACGCTCAAATGCAGCGTTTATAACCGGAGGAGAAGTGGGGTGTTCACTGACTCCTTTGGGGACCCCACTGACTGCAGGGGCTGAGAACTCAATTTAAAGAGGGGACTGGAGCAGAGGGGCACGGATTTCGTTACCTCGAGCGCATCATCTCCAGAAGGGACGGGAGCGAGAGGGTGCGGAGATGGATGGCAGTGGCAGCAATAACCAGCAACGATAAACCGATGCTGCAGCGGCAGACTCCCGTTGGAGGGAGACAGATGTGGCCGTGACGGCTTTGCCAAAAATAAACCTCTCCGGGACCACAGATTTGATTCCATTCAAGGCTGTAACTGCAGCCACGGTTACAAACGCGGAGGCCTGGGGCGACGCCGGCGCGGCGCGTTTTCAAGCCATAATCCTCCTGATGTCCGCACACCAGCGGGAAGACGCACGTCTACAGACGGTTTGCTTCACGTCCCCCCAAAGCCTGGCTCTGTCCTTTCCCACTCAGGCTTTTTGCCAAACTCACCACTGTGTCCCCTTCAAAAAAAGCAGCTTCAAAACAATCCGGAGAGATGCACTGCACTGTCCTCTCGGTCGAGTTCAGAGCATTGCTCACGCCAGAAATCAAGTGATTTCATCCAGTTACTACCATTAAGGATACAGTCGTGTTGGAACACAATATTTTCCAGCAGTTGCACTCTGCGAGCGCTCACCCACAGGCTCCCTCTCCCCCGACCCAGCTTCCTTAGCAAGGACGAAGAAGCCCAAACACGCGGAGTTACAAAGGAGGAATGCAGCAAAAATTTGCAAAGATATTAACGGGCCGATGTCAGGGAAACTGAGAAAGCAAACACTAATATAAGAACCAGATGTAAACACAGCGATGTCGAGCCAAGGGACTTTCCAAAATACGACACAGAGAAAGAGAAAGCTCGGGGCACTCGCAACAGAGTCATGATCCGTTTTGCTCTTGATCTAAATTCATCAGACTCTGCGTGGTCCCACCCGCCCCAGCCGCTCCACGGCCACCAAACCCTTTCCATCAGCTCGTCTGTGGAAGCAACTGGCTTGCCACAAACCAATATTCTGGTGCCACTGGCCAAACAGACGTGTAACTGCAGCCCATTGCCCTCTAACTACGTTTCAAGCCTATTTCTGGTCTTCCTTCGGCGGCAGCAGATTGTGGGGCAGAAGGTTACGTTCACTCCCAAGGATGAAATCTAGGAGCAAGGAAAAAAGGCCTATGTGTATATATATATATATTAAAAAATCCCAAACAACAACCACAACAGCGCCCAGCATTAGCTACGTGCTTGATACCTGCTATAATGAGAAACCAAAACGCGCCGAGGTGTGAATTAAACCAAAGCTGGTGGGAAATTTCTGCCAGGAAGGAGTTTTACAACTTCAAAGATTCTCCATCTTGAGCCACCGAATAATGAAGTGGCTTCTGCCAGATAACATTACTTCTAGCAGGGAAACTCCATGTCCAACAGCACAAAACTAATGACGACTTTCCAAATGTGAGGCTTTTTCTGAAGAAAAGCATGTGGGAGGATAAAAACCCAGAACAAAAAGTGACCTTTTAAAGACAAGGGGGACAGACACCGTCACCGCACTTGAATCACTGGAGCGCAGTTTTTCCTACAGTGGTAGTTTCCAAAGGATATTTTATCGCCAGGGAATTTGACTTCAGTTTTCCAAACAACTTTAGATTACTCTTCAATTCCTTTTTAGCCGTCTGGCAATACAGCTTCTGCTTTTCACTCCTTCTGGCCGAATCTGGGAGATAAATCGTTTACTACCTAAACACGGGACTGCACCGTTCTGCGCGGTACGTCCGGGCGCCAGGGACTGCGGGTGTCGCGGGGGCTGCGCATCTGCTGAAGCCATCTCCTACCGCCCGTGCACCATCCTCCCGGTCCCGAATGCTGACAGCCGCGTCAAGACGCCGCGGCCATCAGGGGCTCTCCCCAGATACCTCCTGCTGGATGCAGGAATTTCAATCCAGCAGATCAGGTTTTTTTTGGAGGATGTCTTCAGCCACACCAGGAGAGCCAGCCTGCCCGCAGCCCGCTGGATGACTGACAACGACGTCCCATCGCCAGCTCCCAGAGGGGCAGAGAACCTGCTATAAGGAGTTCAGCAGTTGGAGATATTTTCCCTTTTCGTAATTTTGAGCGTGTCACGATGAGATAGAGTTTGACAGTTTCAAACAAAAATTGACACGATGCTCCCTTACATGGATGCACAAAGATATGCTGTTAACCTTTTAGAAGTCAAGAATTATAAACACAATTAGACAGAAAACAATAGTTAAGAGTTGTTCTGTCTTCGGGATGTGATCCAGGGAGTGACGCTGCTCCTCAGGCTCGCAGCCCCGCTGACCGCGACCAGTCCCGTCCCTGTCCCCTGGAGCGGCTGCGCTGGAGGTGGAGAGATGCACACGCACGGCACCCATCCTGCTGCCACCCTGTCCATCACCCTGCTCCCAGTTCCTTCTGGGAAGAAAGCATGTAGGCAAAGGGACAGGACCCTGGGATGAAATGGGATAACTCGAACCCTCCCAGCAATGCCAGCAGAAGCCAAGGTATCTGCTGGGTATGGGACGCATTGCGAAGCTCAGCTCCAGCACCGCAGCAGAGATTACTCCTGACAACTGAGAAAGATCAGTCACCTCGGACCAGACCGAAATTCCGAGAGCAATTTCCTGAACAAGAAGTTAAAGCATAAAGTTACCTTAAATAGTTACGAGTCTATGACCTTGTAAATCTTTCCTGGAGGACTCGCCATTTCGCTTCATCTTCTGGGGACTCGCAGATGGGATTTTAGCTGGTTTTGTGTTACTCATCTCCATCGTGGACGCTGCTTCACATTACACCTTCCCAATTCAGCAGCTCGCTGAATTAGAGGAATTAACCTGAACGCATGTAACCCTGTAGCCCTCGGAGCCAACGTGCATTGCTTGGCTTTAAGCACAAACAATGTGTTTTCCCAGAGCTGTAAATAGGAACCGGGCAGCCAGGCCGATGGCTTAAATGCTGGATCAACAGGGATGGCAGACAGCAAGTCTGCTGCCCTTCTCAAAACACTACGGTTAAGAAAAGCCAGCGGGAGCGTCTAAGGCCAGAGAACTCACGAGACAAATCATCTGTGCAGATGCGAAAATTTTTCGGAGAAATATTTGCAGAACGAATTTACATTTCTATAGTGTCTTCCCCCTCCACCTCCCGAAGAAGCCAGGGCACTACGCACACAATAAAACCGTTCTTCGCAATATTTAAAGTTCTCTGGCAAAGCCTTAGCTCATGCTCTTGCAGCAATTTTCTGCTATTTTAGACTCAATTTTATATTGCTTGTTGTACACATATTAAAGATCTCCCTTCCTCGCAGCAGACACAGCCCATTATAGCATTTTGTTTATAAACAGGACTAAATGGAGCCAATCTCTCACAGGCCCACTTTACATATAATTAAACGCTCTATAATTTAACTCCAGTCACGCAAGTGACGCACAGAACCACCTACGTTACCCTGGCCATGGGCCAGGCGGCTTCCCTCCCGCGTCAGGCTGCATCCCTGCTAAAGTCAATATTCCAGGGTAAAACCAGGGAAAAATACTTGCATCCTCGGTCCCCCAAAGGGACCCCGGGCTCGAAGCAATACGGCACAGGAGGAACAGCACCACACAGCGCTATTTCCGTGAAAAGATTTTACTTTCTTATCAGCCAGCAAGAAGTTCACCTATTTCGTTCCCTTTTATAAGTCAACTTTCCCTTGTATCTCAGCAAACAGCGCTGCCCAGGAAGACATACCTTACCATATTAGGCAATCTGCGTCCCGAAAGTGGAGGGCTCGGAGACTTCCTCAGCTGGAATGGAGAGGCCACGGCACGGCTGCAGCCTGCGCAGCACCGCGCTCCACCGGGACACGGGGCCATAAACCAGTGGGATCGAGGGGGTTGCTAGGACTCCTGTGGCTCCCAGTGGAATCACAGAATGGTTTGGGTGGGAAGGGACCTTAAAGATCATCCAGTGGCACCCCCTGCCCTGGGCAGGGACACCTCCCGCCAGCCCAGGTTGCTCCAAGCCCCGTCCAACCTGGCCTTGAACCCCTCCAGGGATGGGGCAGCCACAGCTTCTCTGGGCAACCTGGGCCAGGGGCTCACCACCCTCACAGCAAAGAGTTTCTTCCCGATATCTCATCTAAATCTCCCCTCTTTCCGTTTGAAGCCATTCCCCCCCGTCCCATGGCTCCCCTCCCAGCTCCAGAGTCCCTCCCCAGCTTTCCTGGAGCCCCTTTAGGGACTGGAAGGGGCTGGAAGGTCTCCCCGGAGCCTTCTCTTCTCCAGGCTGAACCCCCCCAGCTCTCTCAGCCTGTCCCCACAGCAGAGGGGCTCCAGCCCTCCCAGCATCTCCGGGGCCTCCTCTGGCCCCGCTCCAACAGCTCCGTCTCCTTCTGCTGTTGGTGCCCCAGCGCTGGAGGCAGCGCTGCAGGGGGGTCTCACGGAGCGGAGCAGGGGGCAGAATCCCCCCCTCGCCCTGCTGCCCACGCTGCTGGGGATGCAGCCCAGGCTGCGGGGGGTTTCTGGGCTGCCAGCGCACATTGCCGCGGTGTGTGGAGCTTCTCCTCCACCAGCACTCCCAAGTTCTTCTCCTCAGGGCTGCTCTCCAGCCATTTTCTGCCCAGCCTGGATTTGTGTCCGGGACTGCCATGAGCCAGGTGCAGGACTTTGCACTTGGCCAATACGCACGGTCTGGCTACGAAAGGCAAGTCACAAAACACTAATTAAAAATACTTTGGATCTTTTAGCTGTTTATCAAATCCATCTTTTAAAAAAAGGCAAACCGCATGATTACAAAAGCTAAACTGGCAGTCTCTGGGGAAGATAAAATGCCACTAAAAGCAACAGTAGAGGTGAGCAATAGAACATACCAAAATCAGGACTCCTAAGTTATAACTCTACAACAGCTATAACATTAAGACATTTAGTTTGCATAAGGAATTTTCCAGTTCACTGGTCTTCCCTTAGAATTCATGGAATCAAGCTTAAAAATTCAGCCCTTCTAAGGCAGAGATTTAGTTTTTATTAGTATCCAGTTGCATCTGGTGATTTCATGGGAACAGTACAATTAGGCAGAACATGTAATATTTACAGAACAGAGCGGGCTTGAACGGTGTTTTGCAGAATTTAAAATACTATTTAAATTTAAAATACTTGGGTTTCGTAAATGAAAGCACAGGGAGACAAGAATGGAGCCTACTTAATACAGTTACTGTGACTGCAATCCATAATCACACGTTTCGGTGTTATTCCTGCACAGGAGTTAATTCCATTAAAGTGTCTGGGTTTTATACTGTGCTATACAGACTGTCCTAGAGGAAGTTCACGAGAACAGATGTTTTCTTTGACACTTTTACTGCCCAGAAATTGTGACTTTACCCAGACGACACTCAGAGTGTTCCCCTGTATTTCAAGCTTTCCCTTGATGAACCATCTAACACTCAGGTGAGGCGCATTTGTAATGCCACTAAAGAGAAATGCAAGGAGATAAAATTCTTTAAATGATTACAAACATTTTTCTACTTCTGTTACTATGATATGTCATTTAAAATACTCTTCCAAATATGTTCCCAGTTTCTCCTGCTGTGTAATAGCAACGGCAGAAGTCAGGTGTAAGTCAATGGCAGAAGAGCCAGGGATGAGGGAAACCCTCTCCAAAACGTAACATCATAGACCCACAGAATGGTTTGGGTGAGAAGGGACCTTAAAGCCCAGCCAGTGCCACCCCCTGCCCTGGGCAGGGACACCTCCCACCAGCCCAGGTTGCTCCAAGCCCCGTCCAACCTGGCCTTGAACCCCTCCAGGGATGGGGCAGCCACAGCTTCTCTGGGCAACCTGGGCCAGGGGCTCACTCCCCTCACAGCCAAGAATTTCTGCCTCACATCTCATCTAAATCTCCCCTCTTTCCGTTTAAAACCCTTCCCCCTTGTCCCGTGGCTCCCCTCCCTGCTCCAGAGTCCCTCCCCAGCTTTCCTGGAGCCCCTTTAGGGACTGGAAGGGGCTGGAAGGTCTCCCTGGAGCCTTCTCTTCTCCGGGCTGAACCCCCCCAGCTCTCTCAGCCTGTCCCCACAGCAGAGGGGCTCCAGCCCTCCCAGCATCTCCGGGGCCTCCTCCGGCCCCGCTCCAACAGCTCCGTGTCCTTCTGCTGTTGGTGCCCCAGGGCTGGAGGCAGCACTGCAGGGGGGGTCTCGGACCATTATAACACCGGATTATTCTCTTCAGTCTTCAGCGTTATCTTTCAATCGCCGCATCCCAAACCAGACCCACTGACTGGCGTCTGCACTGGCTGCGCTGTACCCACACTGCATGGCCCCACCACGGCTCAATTCCTGCTGATGTTTCATGGTCCGTGGCTTGCAGGGGCTCCCAATGGCAGCCTACCCACCCTGCTCAGCCTGGGCCTGACACGGTCCTTCGGACTCTTGCTATTTTTACTTTCTGAGAAACAGAGACTAGACTGTGGCCAAGCTTTTTTCCCCAGCTCTGGTTTGAGCTCAGGACTCCCCAGACCGAACAAATCCTTCCCAGCGGAACCAGGCAACGCGCTCTCCTAAAGCTGCTTCCCCGGAGGCTTTTTCCAGCTGAAGTCCTTGTGCCCTTAAACATTTATTCCACAATAAAACTTTGTCTGCTCTTCCAACTTTCCACAACGCATCCAAGCAGGCTGCATCCCAAGGAGAGCGGGGGGGTCGGTAGCAGAGCACATGAAGGTTCCTGACACATCCCATTACGAGACTGCTCGCAGTTGCCCAAAACTCCGCCAAAGCCTCTGGGCTGGTTTCCCACGCTGGTGCTCATAAGCTTCAGCCAGAAGAATTCATCCACTTCTGAGGCTTAGAACAACATGTATTCGCTCCTTTTTTTTTTTTTTTCCAAAAACTGCATTTACCTTTCCTTCGCTAAACTCCAGTGTTGCGGAGTTTGGAGGGAATTGGAGTAGGGCTTGGAAATGAAAATCTGCCTAATATCAGCCAAGATATAAACACTGCAGGCAAAAAAGAACCGCTCGCCTAAAATCCGGAAAGTCTTTGGGGATCTGCAACTAAAACGGGACGCTTCAGAGCGTTCAAATTCACATGTCTGATGGTGGCACCTGCCATGCTAGAATTATTATTGATGAATTAATGATTATTAATTGTACCAGGAGCTGCTCCGTGATTCTTGCCAAACTGACGGTCAGTCCGCAGGGCAGAAACCTCTCTGATTTGGATGTAAAATAAACCAGGGAAAACTGATCAAAGCGACATGATGCTGGAGGCACGCAGTAAAGAAAACGAACTGGAAACTGGATGAAAACAAGAGGACTGGGAGAATGGGAAAAACAGCGCCAGAGTGGAAGGAGAGTCCAAAGCAGGGTCTAACGTACATCAGGTGCGTAAGAAAAACGGGGGACTGTTCCCACAAAGCACGTGCACAAAGGGACCAAGGGGACTGAAGGGAAGGTGCTCTGCTGTTAGATGGGAACCCTCAAGGAAGTTACGGGAAGTATAAGACAAAAGAATTGCTTGCCAATTATTTGTGGAAAACCAGAATCGCTAATTGTAAGAGACTGGGTGACCCCGAATTTTTGGTCAGGAACGTCTGGTGGGTTCTTATGCAGTGCAGCTCGCCCTTAGCGAGAGCGGTGAGGACTGCGCTCAACAGTTTTCAGCAGTTTCAGGACTGGACTCCAGGAGGCCTCCAAACCTGCAGCCTCAGATACTCTTTTGTCTTAATTTAGCTAATGTGGGACAGCTTCCCAGAACAAGACATTCCCAGCAAGTCCAAAACACGACTGCTGGAAACAAGGTGTCCCTATTATTATTGTTATTAGAAAAGTCGTGGCAGTCTGGTGAAGTTCCCGCTGACTGGAAAAGGGGAAACAGAACCCCCATTTTCAAAAAGGGAAACAAGGAAGACCCGGGGAACTACAGGCCGGTCCGTCTCACCTCTGTGCCCGGCAAGATCATGGAGCAGATCCTCGTGGAAACTCTGCTAAGGCACATGGAAAAGAAGGAGGTGACTGGTGACAGCCAACATGGCTTCATTAATGGCAAATCGTGCCTGGCAAATTTAGTAACCTTCTATGAGTGCGTTACAGCATCGGTGGATAAGGGGAGAGCAACCGACGTTGCTACCTGGACTTGTGCAAAGCGTTTGACACTGTCCTGCACAACATCCTGGTCTCTAAATTGGAAAGGCGTGGATTTGATGGATGGACCACTCGGTGGATAAGGAACTGGCTGGATGGCCGCACGCAAAGGGTTGCGGTCAATGGCTCAATGTCCAAGTGGAAACCGGTGATGAGTGGTGTTCTTCAGGGGTCAGTACTGGGACCAGTGCTGTTTAACATCTTTGTCGGTGACATGGACAGCAGGGCTGAGTGGACACTAGGCAAGTTTGCTGACGCCACCAAGCTGTATAGCGCAGTCGACACACTGGAGGGAGGGGATGCCATCCAGAGGGACCTGGACAGGCTGGAGAGGTGGGCTCATGCCAATCTCATGAAGTTCAAGCAGGCCAAGTGCAAGGACCTGCATGTGGGTTGGGGCAATCCCAAGCCCAAATCCAGGCTGGGAGATGAAGGGATGGAGAGCAGCCCTGAGGAGAAGAACTTGGAAGTGCTGGTGGAGGAGAAGCTCCACACACCCCGGCAATGTGCGCTGGCAGCCCAGAAACCCCCCGCAGCCTGGGCTGCATCCCCAGCAGCGTGGGCAGCAGGGCGAGGGGGGGATTCTGCCCCTCTGCTCCGCTCTGTGAGACCCCCCTGCAGTGCTGCCTCCAGCGCTGGGGCACCAACAGCAGAAGGACATGAAGCTGTTGGAGCGGGGCCAGAAGAGGCCACAGAGATGATCAAAGGGCTGGAGCCCCTCTACCGGGAGGACAGGCTGAGAGAGCTGGGGGGGTTCAGCCCGGAGAAGAGAAGGCTCCGGGGAGACCTTCCAGCCCCTTCCAGTCCCTAAAGGGGCCCTACAAGAGAGCTCGAGAGGGACTTTTTACAAGTGCATGTAGTGATAGGACAAGGGGTAACAGTTTTAAACTGGAAAAGTGTAGATTTAGATTGGATATCAGGAAGAAATATTTCACTATAAGGGTGGTGAGGGACTGGCCCAGGTTGCCCAGAGAAGCTGTGGCTGCCCCATCCCTGGAGGGGTTCAAGGCCAGGTTGGACGGGGCTTGGAGCAACCTGGGCTGGTGGGAGGTGTCCCTGCCCAGGGCAGGGGGTGCCACTGGATGATCCTTAAGGTCTCTTCCCACCCAAACCATTCTGTGATTCTGTGATTCCACTGGGAGCCACAGGAGTCCTAGCAACCCCCTCGATCCCACTGGTTTATGGCCCCGTGTCCCGGTGGAGCGCGGTGCTGCGCAGGCTGCAGCCGTGCCGTGGCCTCTCCATTCCAGCTGAGGAAGGCTCCGAGCCCTCCACTTTCGGGACATTACTTTTTACACATTACAAAATATCCCTCCTTCACTCTTACTGTGAGATGGCAGACATGTCAAATCGATTTTGAGGACAATAATGGCTGAATCCTTCCTGCAGGGTTAAGTGGAAGATTTAACAAAGCTGCGTACCGCTATGAACAGAAACTGCTGTGGGAAGAGCTGGGCTACTCGAAGCAGGTGGTGCTTCCCCGGGAAGGAATATCCTGCTTTTCACGTTCCAAAGTAAGCACTGGGAAAGCAAAACCTGGCACCGACAGATAAGCACATGCTAAAAGCCATCCCAGCACCGCATGAGTCTCTGCTCCTCACAAGGCTCACCATGACTTTGCCCCATTTTGACCATGTATGGCAGAAAGAAAAACAAAATATACTCTGAAGAGTGTTACTGAAGATTTTCATGAAAAAACCAGTCAACTTTTCAATAAAATGATGCTTCAATCGCTCTGTTGAATTGCAAAGTATGTGGAAAGCCTACCGTAAGTTCAACGTTTGCTGGCAAAGATTAAACGTCACATGAGCCGGCTGACCCCTATGCAACTTTAAATTTGCTATTTTTCCCGGCTCTTGCACATCATGCTTTAATAGTTTGGAAATGTATCTGGCTTTTGCATTGTCTGAGTAAGTCACGGCGTCAGGCTCAAATGTGTTTTAGCCAAAGACAGACAAAACCAAAAGAAACCAAGGCAATTTGGAAGGACTCAATAATTATTACAAAGGAAAGAAAGGGCCTCGAAGGATAATGAGACTATTGCAAGAACAGGGCAACAACGAACAATCTCTGATGTGGTGCTTGCCAAGACCATTTCCCGCACGAAAACAAATCCAGGAGGCGACAAAAGCGCAGATTTTAGACATACAAAACATACTGTCCACAACAACAGCGTCAGGACGATTCTGAGACAGAAGGTCACGCACCTTCCTGGAGACACCTGACAGCCGCGGTCCCCCGCCAGCGCAGCTCCTGACAGCGCTCTCGGCAAGGCCCTCACCCCTGCTCCCGCTCCCGTCCCTCCAGGTTTGAGAACTACCCAGGCAGCTCCCAAAGAGCCAGCTTGTGAACTCAGGCCACTCTGTGGCTATTCTTTCTCTTTCAGACGAGAAATCAGTAAGCAATTTGCCACTCACAACCACCGCCCAGCTCGTATCAGCTCCGGAACACAGCCTGAACCTCTTGTATCAACAAAAGCAAAGGCATAGAAGACTTCTTGCCAGCATCGCTCAAGAGTGAAGCACCAACTATTCAGACTGATGTTTTCACTTACCCGAGTTTCCTTCACCTCCTCATTTCCATCAACTTCATCATCATCCTAGGATGAAAAGCAAACAATATAATCAGGCAGTCTTGGAGACAACAGAATTTTATCACAGGAAGACAATGTATCGCTTAGGATTTGATGCTAAAGCTAAGACCAAGCCTTTCCAAAGAAATGCCAGTCTGGGTGCTTTGGGCTGAGAATCAGGTAAGGTTTGGTAACCTAATGGCCATTTAGAAGATCTTGGTACTGGGGACAGAATTACTCTCCTGAGATGGCCACTGCAATTTGGATGCTCCTGAAGAGTCAAGTAGGAGGAGCAACACTCCTTCATAGACTTAGGGAACAAACACGACATGTGGGAAGGCTGCATACCTGAAATGTTGACATCATATTGACTTTCAAAGAATATTACACAGAATCCCAGAATGGTGGGGGTGGGAAGGGACCTCTGGAGATCACCCAGTCCCACCCCCTGCCAGAGCAGGGTCACCCAGAGCAGGTGGCACAGGAACGCGTCCAGGCGGGTTTGGGATGTCTCCAGAGACGGAGACTCCCCCACCTCTCTGGGCAGCCTGTGCCAGGGCTCTGCCACCCTCACAGCAAAGAAGTTCCTCCTCATGTTGAGATGGAACTTCCCATGGTCAAGTTTGTGCCCGTTACCCCTTGTCCTGTCCCCGGGCACCACTGAGAAGAGCCTGGCCCCATCCTCCTGACACCCCCCCTTTCAGTATTTATCAGCGTTGATAAGATCCCCCCTCAGCCGTCTTTTTTCCAGACTGAAGAGACCCAAATCCCTCAGCCTTTCTTCATCAGAGAGATGTTCCAGTCCCCTCAGCATCTTGGTGGCCCTTTGTTGTCACCTCTCCAGCAGTTCCCTGGCCTTCTGCAACCGGGGAGCCCAGAACTGGGCTCCACTTCAACTAGAAGCCGGGAGGAAAGACTCGTCATCCTGGACAGCTTGCACTTTCGCAGCCTCTCTGTAACCCACTGCCTCTCTGCGACAGCCCCGGGGTTTTGACGGAGCAGTGGTAAACCCTTGGCATCACATCTGCCTCCGTACTGAACCCGAGGTGTTTCAGAAGGTGTGGCTGCACTTTTGTATCGAGACAACGGGGAAATGAACCATAACTCTGAGAAGTGCTTTGCTTTCTGTTCCGAAGCTGGTAATATTGCTACAACGATCCAGCAGGCGACTGGGAAAGCTGTAAAGCATTTAACTAAAAAAACAATAAGGGAAAAAAAAAATCGGATTTGGCATGCAAGTGAAAAAAAATGTAAGAATCATTTGAAAATAATAAAAAGGGGGTGTTTGTGGCAAGTTTTTCAATAGAAATTCTGAGGTTTCCAGCAGGGCCATTCAACTAGTCTGTAATGCCAAATATTCAACGTATCTACTGTCACCGCAGGAAGGACCGCTGGGGTCTTCTTGCACTGTGGTGTGCAGGAGGTCTGTACCCCCGAGGTGTGTGAGGAAGGCTTCTATGTCCGTAGCTGGGCTACAATTGTTGCAGGCTTCTTAACCGTGATTTCATAACGCCGCCTCCTGAAAAAGGTGATCTATTTTCCTGCCTGAGTCTCCACCCAAGGTCCGGGGGGCTGGGTTGCCTCCCTCAGGCTGAAGAAACCCTTTTGAAACGAGGACTAAGTGAAACGACACAGACAGCTCTCCTGCGCTTATGCTGTGTGTGTTCTCGGGCGCTGGGCAGGGGATCCAGACACAGGTTTTACTCCTCATTGTCTTCCTTTTAGGGGGCCTAAAGCACAGCCAAATTTGGGCTCCGAGGAATTTGAAAACAATTCCAGTGGCTCGTGACCTCCTTCTTCCAAAGAAACTAAACTTCTAATCTCTCTTCTCCCCTGTGAGCTCTTTCACAATTCTGCAAGGATCACACTGATTTATGGCTTCCCAGAGCTGCTGCCCGGGTTTTACATGGCCCAGACAGGGATGCGATCCCTTTGGAAGTGCCAGTCTGAAATTGGAGAGGGAAGGACTAACGGGAAATCAGCTGACGTGGAAAAAAAATCTGAAGCTTGGAACTGGAAGAAAATTCACCCTGAATATGACATAATGAGTTTCTCTGCTCTAAAGAACTCAAACTTACATCTTTTGTCGAGAAAATGATGCCGGTGCCTCTTCGTCTCTCTTTTGGCCGCCGCCTCTCTCGGATTGACTGTTTGTTCAGAGATCTGTCGTCTAAATCCTGATCTTCACACTCTGGCCAAGTAAAGAAAGACTGCTTTGGTTTCAGTGATTTCCATCTGTGCTCTTGCTAAGATACTGGGGTTCTTTTTGAGCCAATCAAGGTGATCTTGGCTTGTGTTGTATTACAAAGGAGTTATTAAACCAAAAGAAATGGCATCTCAGTGCCCTACTACATCTGGTTACTCCCACTCCTTCCTTTATCAGAGCCCACAGAGGTTACCCTGGCTGTCAGCTCTCCCCAAATCATCCCAACTTACTCCTAGTCTGAGGACAAACCGTGCCAGCGGAATCGCTCCCCCCCAGCTCTAAGATCTAAAGGCTCCATGGATTACTATCTCATTTACTTATCCAAAATGGAAAACATCCTTTTGTCCCTTTCTGTTGGAAGCAATAGGCTGTATCCTACATTAGGATTTCCATTTAAACAACGAACATTTGGTTGGTGAGATGGCAGCTCCCCATACCGCTCCCCTCAGAATAACAAGTAAAACTTATTGTCTGTCTGGACACGCTGAAAGCTCTAAAAGCCACGAAAACCCCCGAGCTTCGACTGCTCTCCACTCTCCCAGGTACACACCATTTTTCTCCATCTCTGTGGCTGCACCTCTGAAGTCAGATGGATTCACCGAGTCAAGACCTAGATACTTATTTGTTCGAGACAGGTATGAACTTGTATAAAGGAGAGGTGTTGACGTCGAAGGAGATACAGGTGTCGTAGGTTTGTCTGGTTGTACTGGGCACCTTAATCGCCGATAGACAGTCTATAAACAAAGAACCATAACAAAAAGTTATCAGAATGGAAAGGAACTAGCAGCTTTGGGATTTCAGGGAACTGGGTAATCTTTTAGAGCGTAATGTTTCCTTCACTGCCGCTGGAAGCGATCACCTCTACCTGCCAGATCAGCTCCATTCCATCAGACTGGGATGAAGAGCTAAAGGCACTGCACAGCTACAACGTGAGAGCACTTCCCGTTGCTGGGAAGTCGGGGATCAATCTCTTTGTCCCTACTGCCAATGGCAGGACAAACCAGTTATCTGATAGAAACCAATCAGTTAGAGTAAAAAGCCAGAAGCGATGGCAGGGGGAGGAGAGCGGTCTCTCTAGCTTTCCATTACACTTGGAACATCTCTGGAAAAAACGTGAACACAAAGCCTTAGTCCAGCCTGCACTGCGGGGATGGATCCAGGCCACACTTCTATCATTAGCCTTCTCATTCCACTTTCTGTCATTTACACGGTTTCATTTTCTGCCAAGAGACAGAAAAGTGAAGCTCCCAGCGGAGAGCAAAGGAACAGGTAACCTCTAAGACGTACACATGGCGTCCCTCGTGCCGACCGCTGAGGTGAGGCACCGCTCCTCAACACTACTGCTCTCCAGCAAGTCTGCCCCCCGCAAAATGAAGAGATCCCCCAAGGAATTTCTCCCGATAACTCAGCTATCCTAAATGGTTTCATTAGCTCTGAAACAATGAGAAGCGAGGCCAGGAGGATCACCTCCTCGTCTGTATTTCTGCTCCACCGGGACCGGGTCTCCTGCCTCTCGCTGCTGTCCCCGGCAGGCTCCGTGCTCTCAGCCTTCTCGCTCTGCTGCTCCTGGGCTTGTCGTTCTGCCCGAGACCGGCTGAAGGTCCGCTCGGCCTCCTGAAGGTCTGTCAGCGTCACACCCTGAGAGAAAACGAGAGAGAGAATTTTTAAACGTACGCAATTCGATTTCAAGTCTTCCGGGTGAGTTTGAAATGCCCAGCAGACTTAGAATCGCAGAACCATAGAATTTCCTGGGTTGGAAGGGACCCTTCAGATCATCTAGTCCAACCGTCAACTGAACTCTGACAAAACCCATCACTAAACCATATCTCTCAGCATTATGTCTGCCTTATACCTGGCCAGGCCAACATTTTACCTTCACGCTGACAGAAAGAAGAGAGTTCTGTTGCCTTTAACGCATTTCTCAGCGTACCTCCCTGATCACTGACTCAAAGCAACCCAAATACGCGTGATCAAACTACAAACTAAAAGGCAGAAATGAGAACTTGGAAATCTAACTAACTCGCGTGTGCTCGGGGGAGTATTTTGTAATAACTGTTTGCAGGAACTCTTGCCAGAACCTCCCCACCACAGCGAGGGTAGACATCCCCAAGTCATACGAGGAGAGGCCGAGGGAGCTGGGCATGTTCAGCTTGGAGAAGAGGAGGCTGAGGGGAGACCTCATTGCCCTCTACAGCTCCCTGAAAGGAGGGTGCAGAGAGGTGGGTGTTGGCCTCTTCTCCCAGGTGAATAATGACAGGACCAGAGGAAATGGGCTGAAGCTGCGTCAGGGGAGGTTTAGATTAGATATCAGGAAGAATTACTTTACTGAAAGAGTGGCCAGGCACTGGAACAGCTGCCCAGGGAGGCGGTTGAGTCACCATCCCTAGAGGTGTTTAAGAAACGTCTAGATTTGGCACTTCAGGGCATGCTCTAGTGGCAGAGATTGTAGGTTGTTGGGATTTTTTTGGTTGGTTGGTTTGGGTTTTTTTTGTGTGTGTGTGTGTGTGTATGGTTGGACTCGATGATCTCAAAGGTCCTTTCCAACCATGAAGATTCTATGATCCCCTTGTCCTAAGTCGTAATGGAAGAGCAGAAGTAAATCTTGCCTCTTTATACATCGCTTCTCTTCATCCTACAGATGAACGTGAGTATTTCCATTTTTTACCTGTGTAGACCTGCGAGTCTGCCGGGCCTGCCTGGATCGCGCCTTCCTCAGTGATTCTGCTTCCTCATCCCGCACCGGAGTCAGATATGACCTGAAAACAAAAGGGGCAGAAGAGGTTAAAATAAAAAGAGATGCTCTCTGCGAGCTCCAGAGCTGAGATATTATTCTCTTTCATATGGACAAGGATCATTTTAGTTCCATCTACCAAGACTACTGTCATCTTCTGCTTTGGGACAACTTTTCTGTGAGCAGACGATACACAAATGCTCGCATTACGTTCTCCGTAGTCTCTATATAAACTCTTTAGTGTCGGACATACTCTGTTAAAAAAAGGTGCAACTATTCAGTCTATTATTTGCCCTGTTCCATGTCTTATTGCATCATTAGGAAAAGAAAAACAAACCACCTCTCACTCAGATAAAGATCTCCAGAGCAGAAATCCTGCACTGGCACATTCCTCAGACCCTCCTTCCTGTCATTATAGTCATGATCATATTCCTGCAATCTGCTGTCTTCATCAATATGAAATCCATCATGCCAGAAACCGGCTGAACTGCAGGCGTCTCATAAAGACAAAACACCTTGGAGAAAAGCCACAAAATTAAAGAAACGACCTTCACACAGCGGAGCAGACGCAGTGCCGCAATACTGAAAAGCACGTTGTTAAAATACAGAGCTGGCCACCACTAGATTTCATTAAACCGAGGGGATTTCTAAAGAATTATTCACATGAAAATGCATAAACGCAATTCTCTCTGCAGCGGCATTCACTGCGGATGCGCTGGAGAGGAACCGGGCAGTGCTCCCGCAGTCGGGGAGGGCACCGCAGTAGCGCTGATTTCCATACTGGTGGAGTGGCTCCCGTCTCAGAAACGATCCATTAGATTGGACGCTTCAGCCTGGTTAATGGGGAATGATTATTAACCCTGTCTCGCCGTACAGGCATGAGGGTGCCTGAAGCGCAGCACTCTTTTGTAGGGCTATCACTGCCACAGGTTAACAGGGTATCAAAGACACAGTCAAGGAATAATTAGCCAAGCGAGGGATGAAGATCTATCAAGGAATACGCTTACTTTGTCCTTGGACTCTTTTCCTGGGTCTCCACTACAGATCACTTTCACGGAAAAGGCAACGGGCTGAACAGATTTTGCGTCTGATCCAGGAAGCAAAGACCGTTTTTAGGAAGATTAGTAACTTCGCTGCGCTATGGCAAAACCTCAAAGAATCACAAAAACTGGATCGTTCTAAGATGGCTTTTATCCCCCTTCCCGCTCCCGTTTCAGTGCCGATTCAGCTGTGCCCGAGGCAGCCCGACCCCCAGCGCCCCCCTTACGGGGGCTCCTCCGACAACCCCAGGTACGCCCACAGGAGCCGGCCACCTCACGCCGCAAGTGTTGGTGGGGCACACGTGGGAGCCTCTCACCTAAAACTGGTGTATTTAACCCGATAAATCATGCCCCGAACTCCCCTCATGTCCAAAGAGGACAAGGAGAGCGGGAAAGATGGATCGTCGGTGCGGGAGCTGCCGGCGCCGCAGGAGCTGAATCCTGCCCTGGGAGCCGGCTGCGATGGAGACGTCTCCATCTGAGCTGGCCGGACTCACCAAACCGCACTTCCAGGGCGCCATTTATCACCTTCAGAAAGAGCCTCCGGCACAGATGATGTGAATGCGCTGCAGAGGAGCTCGGCGCTTCCCATCGATTATGCAGACAGACGCGGGAGCTGTGATGGATACACCAAGGCGGGACGTGCCTCACGTTCAGAGGGATGATTGCCTCCCAAGAATTCGCCGTTTCACGAACAGAAAAAGCTGCTATTTGATGAGCGAAAGCTGTGCAACTCCTAATTTTGCAGCCAAGTAGTTCTCTTCTGCTCTCCTTTACGCCGCGCATATATGTGCTACCCAGGTAATGGCACATTAAGGAAACAATAAGCATTTTCTGCAGCTTTTGACACAAGCAGAATGGCCGCTATTTGCACCGCATCCAGAAGTAATAAGCCACCTACAGGAAGAATACATTTGCAAAATATACTGCAAATTAAGTTCAGAGCAGTAGTGAAAAAAATAAAAATAGTTCCTGAAACAGATAAACCAAATAAATTTCTAGCTAAGTAAGGCAGAGAGTTTACTGCAACGGCTTTGAATCAGTGGAATTTACATCTCATACTCTGCAAGGAGGACAGAGGCGTGTGGGAGCTCCGGACATCCGATGGGAAGTGGAGGAGGGAAGGTGAGACCTGCCTTTGCCCGAGGAGGGACTCGGCCCGTACAAGCCGCACGGAGAGACGCGGTACGCGAGAGCAACGCGCGACCACACAGCTGGAACGCTTTTACCCACAGAAGAACGGAACACTGCACTCCCCGCCGCTGGATGTGGGAGAGGACAAAACAGATTTTCAAAATAGTTTCAAAAACAGGCGAGGGAAATCCAGGCAGAGGTGAGCAGCAGCCGCCGAGCAGAGGCCGGGCGCGCCGGTGCCGAGCCGCGGCCGCTTTCGGCAGGGCTTTGCCGGAGCAGCGCTGCCACATGTCCCTCCTCTTGTTACGGCCAGGGACTGAGTCTGGCAAACAGGTAAATGTGACTCCTTGTGAAGAGAAACAGCGACGAACACCACATCCTCGAAGGGACTGGAGGGACCGATAACAAACTCGCAAAATAAATGGGGGAGTTGCAAAAGCTGCTGCATTTATCTTCCCCGACCCACGCAAAGAGATTCCTCTACTCTCAGCTCAAACCAGCCGCCGAACACCACTAGGAACCACCCAAAGCCTGCCATGAAGCCCCTAACGCACTAAATGGGCATGTGCCAAGGTGATGTGAATATGGAAATGAGTTCTGGAAACGCAATGAATACGGAAACGAGTTCTGGAAATACGTAATGACCGCGGGTGTTCTGTAGGGATAGAAGTCCCTGTGAATCTCACATTCGGTGGACGCATCAGGTGGAGAGACCCTCCATTGAAGCGCTGGAGCGTGTCCAGAGGAGAGCGACCAGGCTGGTGAGGGCTCTGGAGACCAGGTCGTATGAGGAGAGGCTGAGGGAGCTGGGCATGTTCAGCTTGGAGAAGAGGAGGCTGAGGGGAGACCTCATTGCCCTCTACAGCTACCTGAAAGGAGGGTGTAGAGAGGTGGGTGTTGGCCTCTTCTCCCAGAGGAAATGGGCTGAAGCTGCGGCAGGGGAGGTTTAGATTAGATATCAGGAAGAATTACTTTACTGAAAGATGGTCAGGCACTGGAAAGGGGTTGAGTGACCATCCCTAGAGGTGTTTAAGAAACATGTAGATGTGGCACTTCAGGGCATGCTCTAGTGGCAGAGATTGTAGGGGTTTGGGGTTTTTTTGTGTGTGTTTGGTTGGACTCGACGATCTCAAAGGTCCTTTCCAACCATGAAGATTCTACGATTCCGTGATTCTATGTCCCCAGCGCCGAAGAAAAGAATGCCTGCTTTTTAAGACTACACTGGCGCTAAGAAGTTCGTTCCCGATTTCGGCGACGCTCTCGGTGCTCAGCCACCGCTCTCCGGACAGGAGTGCAGGGACACGGCCCGCTGGGACACAGCAGGAGAAAAACCATCGCCTGGCTCTTACCCCGTCGTCCTCCTGGACTTTTTTTTCCTCTGCTCTCCCAGAATTTGTATGAAAATAGCAATACGTTGAAACATCGTTAGCAATTTTGGCTGTCCAACCTGTAGCAGTGACTTCACCTTCAGACAAAGCGCATTTTGCAAGTCAGGGCGGCTCAGTTTGGGCTGCAGCCCTTATTGATTGCTAACTTTGGGTTTCTTTCCATTTACACAATTCCCCGCTGCTTGGAGCGCACCCAAAGCCATTTTACAAACAGGAGATAACTGAATTTCCTGAAACAAGCGACATAGCTGCTTTCTGCAAGTCAGCAGCCACGGCCTTTTCCCGGGGCTGGAAGAAGGTGGCCGTGCTGTAAATATTCCAAAGGCGAAGTGCAGACACTGCACCTGCTGGCAATTCAATCATGGTTTTGCTCTGCTTGTTTTTTTTTTTTTTTATTGTGTGTTTTGTTTTTTTCTTGGGGGGAGGAGGGAGGATAAAGACAGATTTTACAATTTTAGCCGCTGCTTCGTATTGCTTACAAGCCGCATTTTAAGGGACTCGAGTGTGCTCAGCGGGGTGGAAGAAAGGAAGAAAGGGAAAACAAATTCCCGGCGAGGAGATGGCGAGTCCGCTGCAGCCAGCGCGTGGCTGGGCCGGGCGGCAGAGGGAGAGCCACCCACTGCTCTCCCGCGCAGAGAAACTGCCGATCGCAGCGAGCTGCAGGGGACAGCCAGCAAATGGGGTAGGAGGCGGCCTGTAAACAACCCACAGAGGTTTTAATTACGTTTTCAAGAAAGACGTTGCTTGCTAAAATGCAGCGGCTGTGCCACCCCGTTAATTCAAGCCAATATCACGTGATCCAAGCAGAGCTTCAAAGGAACGGTCCTGTGCATTCTGTTTTCTTGCAATAAGCTTTCTCCGAGGAATAAGTGAAACAAAAGCAGCCATCACGGCAACTTCAAGGCACGCATAAAGCGGAACAGATTTTTCCCAGAGTTTTGGTTGCAAGTAAAAGCAGCAGAATATAAGTTGTTAGATGCGTACGTGAGAGTCAGCAAAAACACTGCAGAAGTTTATAGTTCCCAGAGACAGAGACAAGGGTCCTGCTGCCACGAGAGCCACAAGCTTCTGATTTGTGTATTAGCTAGAACAAGGCTGGGAACTGAATGATGAACCTGGCTCCCGTTTAATTCTTCCTATTTTCAAGAAAACACCTATTTTCTCTGTTAACTCTTTTAATCGGGACAGAAAGGTGGATTCTGACTGCTCATCACCATCTCAAGGCAAAAGTAGCTGCAATAAAGTATTAATAGAAGGAGAGATTCAAAACAGGGCAATAGTATGCCTGGATATACAAGCTGGTAAACCAAGAATCCGAGAGCAAATCTGTGTGTTAGAGAACCTGTGCCAGAGTCAAAGAAAAGAACATACTGTGGAACGAAATCCCTCCCAAGTAAAGGGTAAACGATGCAGAAAAAGAATTTTAAATCCCCTGTTAATTGGTGCACAGATAGCAAAAACAGATGATGAATCCAAGAAACACAGAAGCTTCTGATAATCTTTTCACAACGCTGGTCTCCTTCCTTTCCTCCTGAGCTCCTTCTAGCACTTACAGATTGAAGAGTTTGTGGCCACCGCCGTCTACCACCACGCCGAGCCCTGTGGCACAAGGACATCACCCGGCCCCAGAGGGAACACCGACAAGCTCGAAAACTTCCTCAAGTTTCACGTTCTCACACTTCGGCGACCCAGCACCGGGAAAACACTTCCCCAAAAGACACTCACCTACGTGCGTCAAAACTCGGCACCAAGTCAGGAAGCAAAACGCTCATTAATTGCTAGAGCTGCCCTTTTGCCAACGCGGATTCAAGGCGTTTCATCTTGCTGTCAGCACACCAAAAACCGGGATGCACTCCCCCCCCCCGGAGCCATGATGGGCTCCCCTCGGCTCCGTCGGGTCCTTCTCCAAATGGAGCCATGTTCCCGCAGCAGGAACAGGAGCTGGCAGCCAGGAACCACAGGGCGCGTGGTCTCTGGTGGTCGCAGACTGGGACGATGGATGCTCAATGGCGGCTCTGCCAGAGGAACTGCGCCGTGGGCAGGAGCCGCTCCGTTGGCCTCTCCGACTGCTCTCATCTCAGCCCACACACTCTCCCTAGGTCAGGAGTGACTCTGAACTGCACCCACTCCACTAGAAACTCCAGAGACTGTTTTCTTGGAAGCCAGGACAGACTTTTGGTTCTCCCAGCTCTGGGGAATGTGGGCAGAGGGAGCCAGGCAGAGGTTTGGCCTCCTGCACACGAAAAGGCTCGTTCGGCACATGGGCCGCCATACAGGCGTTCAGGCCCTAAAATGTCTGGAACAGCTTTTCTTAAGAGTACGATAGCGCTATTCCAAACACCGCAGTAATTTCAAAAATCCTTATTGTACATACATGTGTCTCTATCCCTCGTACATACATATATACACACATAAATATATATACACACACTCTGAAAAAAGGAAGACAGGAAAAAAAACCCAGCAAAAGCCTCAGGTACTGATGCCGCTCCCCTGGAAACAATTGGAAAAGTACAGCATCCCAGCGATGCCTTCCCACAAAGCGGGAATGCGCCATTGGCTAAGAAACTATCTATCAGCCGGGGGAGGGAAGAGAAGCAAGCGCAAGTTTTGCAGGCAACAATGTTGACGGCAGTTCCCGAAATACAATTCCTTAAGCTGGATAACAAAGTGTGTGCCCAGCAGCAAGTCAATCACTGACAATTACGTGGAAACAGCCAGAAAAAGAAACTTCCCTGCTCTCTCGTCCAAGCAAGCAGCAGCTTTCAGTTCTTCACTGTGTTTATCCCCGCGCTAACACGTTCTACGCTCAGCCCACCCCAACTGAAAGCGCTCATTAGAGGAGCTGCCAGGAGAAGTTGGCCAGCTATAACTTGAGGAGACCATTCAACAGGCAGGAGAAGGACAACGTGTCAGACTCCGCCAGTGTTGGAGCTGGGAACGAGGGGAGAGACAGCCAGACAATGCGGAGTTACTGAATACGCGGAGGACAGAGGGATGACAAGATTTCAGGATCACGCTCTTGAAGCATTTCACAGCTGGCTCGAAAAGGCTTGGCTGAGTATTCACCACTTTCAGGCCTTTGCTTTTCTCTCGCGAGTTAGTCCTGGCTGGTGCGAGCTGTCATTGTGTTTCAATCTGGACTGCGAATTCTCAACTCATGAAAGTTTAAATGTCTGAATTTCAATCATCTATTTACAGCACGATTAGCAGGTTAACAAGCACCAGATGAAGTTCTCTATTTGCAACAGCTCTGCTTTGCTCAACGCGTTCAGGTGCTGATCTGAGAGATCAAGAGACTTGTGATCTTTGTCCCTTGTTAATCAAAACAACAGGGACCCTTTATCCCTTCTCAAAACTCAGGCTTTGATGTGATGTTTACAATGGGTTGAGGTTACACGTGTGGCAGCTGATGCTCTACGAATACTTCCCACCACGCAGTTCTTGATGATTTGGCGTGTTCTTTCCCATCTGTGTGTGCGCCCTTCAGAAAGCAGAGCTGCTGCTCGCGTGCCGCGTTCCTACGGCAGCCGGCTCACCGCACGGCCCCTGCAGGCTGGACCGCCGCGATGCGAAGGAGCGATGCTCTAATTGCAGGGCCGGGGGGGGCCGCAGCCCTGCTCGCCCTCGGCCCCGGGGGGCTCTGCATTTCCCTGCCAGGAGAGGCAAACACAGCATTGGTACCTACCCAGAACTCAAAGTTTGGGGTTGGGGGAGACAGCGCACAGATTGGAAGCTTTTAAATGATCACCGATATCCCTTCGCAATAATTAATGCCGCTCAACATCACGGTAAAAAGTGAAAAGGCAACAAACATCACAGCGATCACATTCCTTAAACTGGCTACCCCATCTGGAGAAGGCTGTTCCTGGGAACCCAGATCAGAAAAAGGGAAAATGTACTTGCTTAAAAACAAACAAACAAAAACAACAATCCAGGAAATTTTTCCGCAAGAGAAAAGCAAGGAGTGCTGCAAACATAATAAAAAGCAAGCCAGCAACACCTTTTCCCTGCCGAGCTTCCCCTCAGCTCCTGAATGCATGAGTTGCGACCGTCACAACGCAAAGCTTTCCAGGCTGGAATATTCTGAAACCGGTTTGTGTTCAGCATAGGACACCAAGTGTCAATAGACAACAGCGAGCAGTTTGTCACTGCGGCACGGCACAAGGCGCGCTGCTGTCTGCAGTCCCCAGGGGCTCAATCTTTGCATTTAAAAAAATTGCTGCATGAAACGCAGCGGGATGAAGCTCCATCCCCTGCCAGCTGATGAATGAAATGAAGGCAAAGATGAGAGCGTCCTGCCTCTATCGGTGTTCCTCATTTTCAAGTGAGCCAACGCGGTTTGTCATTTTAAACAACCTCAAGGAGACCTATCGCAGCTTTCCCAAAAGCTGGTTTACACTGTCTGAAACAGGGCGGGAAATTCCCGGGGGGAAAAAAAATAAAAATTTAAAAAAAAAAAAAATCACTTGGTAAAAATCTGCATATTTGGGAAACTGCCTTTTTCAAGGAAGGAATAAAATGAAGGCAGGAGCTGACGGTGATAACGAAGGTTCAGCTACTGACTAGGGAGAGCTGAGGTCCCTCCGGGTGCTGGCCTGGGGAGAGCCCGGCGCAGGCTCCCACCGCCCCCTCGTGGAAGTGGCCACCGAGCGGCTGGGGCAGAGGGCCCAGGGAGACGCCGGAGAACCAGCCCGAGCCCAGTTACGGAAAACAGCACCGAGTAGTAATAACCTGTAAAAGACTGCCATTCCCTGCTGAGCTAAGACTGCAGTTTCTTGGCATGCGGACACTTGGTTCGGTTCTGTGATCCTGTCATTTCAAGTGCCCACAGTTCTCAGGGACAGAGGGTTTATGAAGTTTGCTCAAAAACTTTTCCTACGCAAGTCGCAGGGTGGCCACCTGGCTTCCTGGGCTTCTCCACCTGCAACATCCACGGGTCGGTGCTGTGGAGCAAAGAATTTAACGGAATAACTGACTTTATGCTAAATTAGCTCCCAGCTGTGCCGTCACACTGTATACCTCCACAAATATTTCAGGCCCATTCTTTAGTTTAATGGCCATTTTTGGACACAGAAGAATTATTTCAACTGTCAAAGTTAGTAAATGCCCATACCCTGAACATCCAGGTGACGGGACCCAGATGGAACCGGAGCCCTGGCTGTAGAACTTGCCATCAGAGGAATGTGCTGTTAAAACACCAGGATTAAATACGTGAAACACGTCAGTGGTTACAATTAGTAAATAACGAGGAATCGCACACAAATTTTGCATCTAGACAGGGACGGGGAGAGGCGGTTTTACCTTCTGCTTGCTCCATGCTGTCAAGCTGCCGTTCTTTTACATTGGTCAGCTCAAGTGGTCCCTGCTCCGTTCCCTTGACCATTCCTGGAGGATCCCGCATATATTCCTGCTTGGAGTTAGCAGGCCAACCTACAGCCCGGGCTCCTCCGCCCAAAGCAAATGCCAAAATATGCCCCCCCCTCCTTCCCCTGGATAAAGGCAGCGGGCAGCTGAGCACGCAGCAGCCCACCTGCTCGTCTTCTTTACAGGGGACACGGCTCGGCAGCGCTGACCCCCATCCCACACCTCGACCTTTTTTCCAAATAAAAATGCAGCCTGATTTCTGATACAGCGGGAGGCAACCTCGCCTCTTCCCAACATGGACAATCCGATGGGCAGCAGAATTCCTGCCCTCCCACGTCATCCGCACCAGCAGCCTTTTAAAAAAAGGCCAACTTTATCTGAAAGAGATTAGCCGCAGAAGCGTGGCAGAGAAATGCTTTCAGCAGCAGGTGCCAGATGATTGTTCGGTTCCTCTTGACGTCCTGCTGTCCGCTGCGTGGTGTGGACGGGAATCCATCCCTCGCCACGCAGCGCCTTGCCGGAGTATCCCACCGCTCCGCTTCCCAGGGACCTTTCCCAGGAGAACCACAGACCACTCAGCTTTACAAGGACTAAAGAGTCAAATACTACTAAAAAACCCCACGGTGGTAGCAGAGAAAGCTGTGAGCGCTGTCTTAGCAGTTCCTCTCAAGCGACATTTAAATACCCCTTGGATGCAAATTCCATACGTTTAGCTCTTACAGAGATCAGGGTTTCTTGTTCTTTTTGTCAGACAATAAGGGTTAACAGGCAGATCGGGCACCCAGGCCCACCCTAGAGGAGTCATGTTCTGGATTTGGACAGGACAAGAATCACGAGGTAAAAGGACTTGCCAAAAATTGTTCATCGAATGGGACTGGTGGAGGAGGATTCAGTTATTTAATATATTATTAATATATGCTACTATAATTAGCAGCTGGATCCTTAGAACGAAGGAATGAAGAACGAAAAATAAATTCCTCTTGGGAACGAAGCAGCAAAGAGAAATGTTTGCTAGACACATTTTACCTTGTACATCAGTGAACTTGCTTCATCCGAAAACATTTTCTAGGGGACGCTTAGGGGCCAAGAAGCCAGGCTGACACAGGCGGCGGCCCCACAGCTGCTGGCAAAACCAGCCCACCTCACTCCTGTTCTTGATCTGTCTGAAAAACTGCTCAGAATGCATTAAAAAATCCGGAAGAGAGAGACGTGTTTCCTGTCTCTAACAGCTTGTCCGATGGCAAGTGCTCCCACCTTGCCGGAACCTTCCCGAGGGACAGGAAGAACAAATACAATTGCAGAATGCGACTGTATAAACAAAGCGGCTGGGGGAGGAAAAAAAAAAAGAGGAAGGACAAATTAAAATCATAATTTTTACAAAACCGGGCCAGATTTCAAATCCAGGAGTGTCCTTTTAAACTGGCTGCACAACTGGGAACATGGACTTAGGATCTGCCTTGCAGAACTTCTGGGGCGAAGCTGGTCTTACCCCACCTGAGAGCCAGCCACCAGCTGGGGGCTGCATGGGGGTCCCGTCTCTCCCGGGACCAAGCCTTCATACGCTACGAATGGCTTCAGAGAGACCCACGTCCTCCAGACCCGCCTTTTGGCAGCAGATGGCTCATGGCCCGAGCCCCGTTCCAGCCTGGCCAGATCTCCTGCAGCCCCCAGCAGCCCGAGACCCGGAGAACCTGCCGAGAAGGGCTGCAGGACATCTTGTGAGAGGAGGAGGAGACGTGGCCACAGAGCCCTGCACCCGAACTACACCCACAAGGTCGCAGATGAGCTTTGCAAAGGAGCTTTGGGTGGCACTAGAGGCCGCTGTCATCCCGGAGGAAGGTGGATAATCCAGCAGTGGGCTGTAACCAAAGGGACCCCCTGCACGTCCCCACCACCTGCCTGCACCAAGTGGAGACCAAAAGGATGTTGGTTTTGCACCGGGAAGAAGAGGGTCTATGTGAGATACCGTAGGCACAGCACCCATCGCTTGTAATTCACCCTTAGCAGGGCCAGGGCTGTTCTGAGTTTGACTGGACAAACGCACTTGGAACGGGAGACAATTTGACACCGGCAGGAGATCATCAGAATGGCCAAAACAGCAACGTTCAGCAGGGGCTCCGAAATTCCCATGAAAAAGAAAAAGAAACGGGCTGGCAAAAATACTGCCTGTGGAGGATGGCACGTTTCCAGCCTCTCGGCCCCAGCGCGGCGCTGCGGCGGAGCACGGGGGGGCGGATGAGCCACCGGGTACACGGAAACACGCGCGGCAGCAGCTTGGCTGCACATCCCAGACATACGGCTCCAGCACCAGGCAGCCGTTGGCTCTGCTCCGTCCAGGTGGACGGATCCCACTGCATTCCTCCAAACCGCCTTTCTCCTCTCTTTTTTCTTTCCTCCCCTTTGGAAGGACGCAGGATCCGTGCATGATCCGCACTGTTTTCCAGCTCCTGGCGCGTTTGCTGACCGATTTAAGCCAGCAAACAAGCAGCAGGTACGACAGCAGGGATGAAAGGCGGCGGTGGGCCAGGGTAAGGCTCCTTGGCCACCGAAGGATGCCAAGAGCCCTCCAGAGCACTGCGCCAGCGGTTCCTCCCCAGGGCCAGCAGCCTCTTCTGCTTTAACCTTTTGGCTTCACGCAGATAATTTAAGGCCACAAGTTAGGAGACATCCCTGTGATCTAATATTAGATGATAAGCTTGTTTTTGTTTTTGTTGCTAAGAGAAAGCTTTGGAAACACTGAAGCAGACCAAATGCTTCTGCAACAGCTGCCGGAGGGAACTGAAATCCATCTAGTGCTTCCCTGACAACTGCTTGCCATTTTCCTTTTTTATTTTATTTTACTGGAATTGGTCGCCTTCCAAAGGAAGCTTTTCCCATTTAGGTGACCTCTCCTGTTTCTCTAGGTCCATGTTTCCCAGTTCAAAAGGTGCCGGCAGTTCCCCGGTCAGTATATCCCGCTGCTGGAACCCACGTTCCTACAGCAGGTTTCCTCCACCCACAGGCACAATGCATCATTGCTGTGCTTTTTTTTCCCCCTCTCAGTAGTTTCAAAACATCAATTAAAGGTGGGAGGAATTTTCTGGTGTTTCTCTTTGCATTAGCATAATTCATAGGAGATGGTTCTCTAATAAAAATGCAGAGGGCTTAAACAGATCTTCTGTATTATTTATAGAAACTGATTCGGCAATAAATGCCAATGCAGTAATATTAATAGATGCTCTTTTGGGCGTTTGCAGTCACATCACAAGCAAGTTCCCCGTCTGCAGGCAGTGCCAAAAGTCTGGTGGGTTCTACAGGAGCCCACTGCTCCGGGGAAAAATCTAAAGCTTCTGCAACTTGACTCTGAGCTTGCCCAAATGGAGACAGTGTTGTGAGACCGACCCAGGCGCGAGCTGAAAGCGCGGCGCTCGCTCTGTCCCCTTTTTGCACAATCCCACTTTGCAGCGGGAGTATCTTTTGGCAGCTCAGCTCAATTCAATCGCAAATGACACCGAGCCGAGTGACCCCTAGCAAAACGACAAGGAGCATGCAGAGGCACTCCCGAGATTAAACCTAAGTGTTTTTACAGACAAAGATGCTCTGCAGCAGCTATTTCGAATTCTGTCCCTGCACACAGAGTTGATGGATGTGGCTCACCCAGAACCCTCGCAATACCTTCAAAACTTGGGGGGGAAAAAAAAAAAAAGCAAAAAAGCCCAAACGGCATGAAAAGTTCGACTATTTTCCCAACAGCCCAGCCCACCTTCTTTCTCAGACCAGTGGCAGCTGAAGCAGCGCAGCCCACGCAGGACAGGCCTGGGGCTGGCTGCAGACACAGGGCTCTGCTGGGCTCCACCACCGCCTTTACCTCGGCAAGCTGGTAATTTCAGAGAATCGCAGAATCACAGGATTGCTGAGGTTGGAAGGGACCTTTAAGATCATCAAGTCCAACCATTAACCTACCCTGACAAAAACCACTTCTAAACCATGTCCCTGAGTACCACATCTACCCTTTTTTTAAACACCTCCAGGGATGGTGAATCCACCACCTCCCTGGGCAGCCTATTCCAATGTTTAATAACCCTTTCAGTGAAAAAATGTTTCCTAATATCCAATCTAAACCTCCCCTGACATAACTTGAACCCGTTTCCTCTTGTCCTAAATCCAATAATTTCCATTTTTGCTTGTCACATCCTTTGGCTTCAAGCCATTTAAAATATGTCAAAGTACTATCTCAGGAAGGTCTGTATTTTAAGAAGTTGTTTTAGTTTGGAAGAATCTAATTACTGAAAACACTCCGTGAACTGGTTGCTAGTTAGAAATATGCAGTTCATCGCTGCGCTTTATTTATTACCGTTTACTTTCATTGATGTCCTCAGAAGAGACAGATTTTACAAAAGTTAACCTGTTTGCAGGAATAAATACGGACCGTTTGATATTCTGTACTTAAACGCACGTGGTAAATTTCCTTTGAAAAGAGCACCAGCTACCCCAGGTTTGTATTTCCCCAGCCTTAAAATAACATCACGCGTTAAGGGAGGGAGACCGCCAGCTCCATTCAGAGTCATTCCAAACGCTGCCGCAGCTGGGACAGCCTCAGCTGCAAATGGCAGCCTCCTGCCTCTGGGCTACGCCTCCTGACAGTCCATCGAAAGAAATGCACGCTGCTGGGGCGCAGCCCGTCTCCTCCGTACCGCCCATCCGCGCTCCAGCAATGTTTGGTTTCCCCCGTTAGCTGCAGAGGGAACCCAGGGGAGCTGTGCAGCAGGGATGTCTCCATCGGGGCGTACGCAAACCCAGCTGAGCAGAACCAGAGGATGGACTGGATCTGAACGTGTCTCAGCCCAACCCTCTTCTTAGGATGGGATTCACGTTACAGAACTACTGCAGGTGGCTATGGGGCTGTCCGTCCCTCTGCACATAGAGGCCTTCGGGACTGAGATCAGTGCCTGAGATGGCTACTGAAAAAACAGGCTGAGATGCTGAAAAGACAAGTAGAAAATTATGAAACTAAATTTAACCTACAAGCCAGCCACGACTCAATTCAAAACCTTGAGCTGGAGCAGGGGCGGCAGCCCGTAACTCCACGCAGCATCTCAGAAACAGTTCTTACACCCCCACCATCACCACCACGGGAGACCTGGGCACGGCGGAGGGACCGACACACCCCGGCACTCTGCTCACTAACCTTCTGCGCTCCCTGGCTTCCTCAGCTGAGAAGTCCTTTCCTGTAGTTGAGGCGGCACCGGCATTCGCAATACCATTAGCAGAGCCGAGTATAGCACGATTTGTGATTACACCTAGGGGGGTGCTAGCAGAGATGCCCTCTGTATTTTTCTCTACAGCAGAATCAGTTTGTTGCCTGAAAGGGGCTCTGAAATAGAGAAGACATAATGGAAAGCAAAGCAAGTGAACTCAACTGCTGACCGAGACCAGCCACCTCGAGGGAGCACTGACACTTCGTCCTCCTCCTTCTCGACCCGTGTTTTTGTAGAGAACAGCACACATTAAAATGAGCTTTAAAAACTTGTAGAAGAATGAGCAGGAGGAATTCATAGTCTTCACACCCCTGTTTGTAGCAAAAATGATTAGCAAATGCACCTGGTGAATAAGCAGAAGGAATGAACTCCAAGAGCCGCCCGAGCACCACTCTGTGTCTCTAACGGGGCAGCGGGGGCATAACTGACCCCTCCAGGGAGGGAAGACGCCGAGGTCACAGAGGGGCCGTTAACTGCCTGCCGGTGCCCTTGCGCTACCGAGACTGTCCCACGTAACCATGCTGGGATGGTTTATCAGCGCTTCCCACGTGGAAGCACGCTTCCAATCCGCAATCCACTCCAGAATTCAGAACTTTCAACCCAAATGCTGATTTTCTGCAGTGTTATCTCAGCTGTGAGCCATTACCTGGTATACTGGCGGGCTGATGCAGTAGTGTTCGCACCGAGGGATGTGGGACAGGCAGAGGCAGGGTGCCACGGGGTGCCCAGGGAGGTAGATGAACCCATGGTAGTGGGTGAGGTAGCTAGAGATGTATTGCGACTGGCTGAAATGTAGGGACTGCTGAGGTCACTACTTCTACCAAATGAAGCACTGTAAAACATCACAAAATCACGTCCTTCAGAGCACAGTAAACATTCAACAGAATATCAGCACAGCCGGGCCCTCAGCTGGAAAGGGAGCGAGTTATTACCCCTTAGCAAAACGTATGGAAGGAGATTAGAGCCCACCGGAGCCGTGGCTCGCGCGAGCAGCACCCCTCGGAGCTGAGCCCAGCTGAGTTTCAGCGAGAGAATAACGGCGTGGAGGTGAATCGGTGAAGATCAGAGAAGGGAAAAAACCCTACCGCAGTGAAAGCGGCGCACGCAGAGCACCCCTGTGTACCGGGGAGAGGCGGAAACAACAAGCAAGGATGAGGTTGCTTAAAGCAGGGAAGGAGAGAGTGACATAAGCAGGTCTGGCTGCTTCCCCTCCTAAGGATCATAGAATTGTTCGGGTTGGACGGGACCTTAAAGATCACCTCGTTCCAAACCCCCCTGCCCTGGGCAGGGACACCTCCCACCAGCCCAGGTTGCTCCAAGCCCCGTCCAACCTGGCCTTGAACCCCTCCAGGGATGGGGCAGCCACAGCTTCTCTGGGCAACCTGTAACTTCCAGTTTTAAGAACTTGTTTGCAGTGGCTTAAAGCTTTGGCAAAGATCATCAGTTCAGGCTTTAATTTTCTTTAAGGCGTGTTTGGTACAAATTCTGTATTTCTGGAAAACAGCTAGCAAAGCTGTCCAAAAAAATATTCAAGAATGAGCAAGGGAAATGCACATTTTGCCAGGTTAAAACAAAACCCTTAAAACCATTATTACTGAAAACCTGTGATTGTTCAAGTGCTCCCACTTTGGAGAAGAGAGAGGAGAAAAGGACACGGGCTCTCACAGGCGGATGCCCCCTTTCGCTTCTTCAGAGGAAAACCCACCCTACGGGGGAGACGCTGCACACCTCTAAATCCAGACTTGATGAAATCTGGCAAAACCTCCTGCTGCGTGCGCCAGAGCCCCACGAACAGGCTGCTCGTTGTCTGCGCAAACGAGCCCACGTGCGGGACCTAGGACCCTGCCACGCCTCTCCCAGCAACTGGTATTCCCGGTTGGTACTGGTCAGACTGGGCTGTCTGCGGGATGAAAGGCGAGGAAGGCTGGAGGGCTGCTCTCGCCTCCTGCATCCCGGTGACTCCCACGCCAGGGCACACGGAGCGCGGAGGAAAGCGGTTGCACCAGGAATAAAAGCTGACCTAGAGGAAAAGCAGACTGGGAGAAGGAACTGCAGGTTAATGGGAAAGCCAGGGACAACGGGCTGGAACTGGAAGTCAACACCAGAGCAAGAGTCAGAGAGAGCACCCCCAGGCTGAAATAAAACTTCAAAAGGGGCAGGACAAGAGCCAAGGCCAGGAGGTCAGAGGAAGGATCCAGTCCAATTCACTCAGGCACCCAATTTACAAACCAGTTTGACGTGCCAAGGCTCCCAGCCAGCCCAGAACAAGCAGCTGGTCCCCAGAGGGCCGAAGGAGAGAACGGGGCATCCTGGAAGGCCTCCACGGGGAGGAACCTTACATTTGGGCTCTTCAGCTGATGGCTGCCTGCCATACCCAGGTCACAAAGGAACAAGCAAGTTATTGTCACCAGGTAGCAACCTCCACTGGACCCTAAACAAAGCTTCCTCTGGAAAGCCGGGCCCTGCCCGCAGCACTGGGGAGCGGGAAGTCCTGCGGGAAGCCAGTGCCTCCCTCTTGGCGCTCTGCGGCAGAGGGAAAGGCCAAGACGGGCTGCCGGGGGGCGAGGGCGGGAGGCGCGCCTGGCTGGCGTGGGCCTGCGGAGCCAGCGGCCAGGGGGCTGCAGAAATGAGTGCGCTGAGAAGACGATGGCAGCGGGGCGTGCGCCAGGGGAAGGAGCACGAGGAGCAGCAGGGGGAAAGGCGGTGGCAGCCCTTGCAGGGAGCAGGGTTGATGTGGCACCATCCTCGGAGACCCCGAGGCAGAGAGGCTGGGGCACCAGGGGTGGCTGTGGAAAGAGAAGGAAGTGGTCAGGAAGGGAGGACACGGAGGATTATTAAGTAAGACCTGACAAGGATGGTCTTCAGAAGGGAAAAAGGGAGACAAGAGGGTGGAAGCAGCACCAGGTGCTGGGAGAGCATGGATGGGATAAGGAGGAGGAACGGAGGAGAAGTGCTCGGGGATGGTGTCGTCACCCCCCCGGGTTGGAGAAATGTGGTGCTGGGGCATCACGCGCAGACGCCACCGGCACCGCCAGCTCTGCAGGAGTTCACTTCCCTGCCCTGTCACCTCGCGGTGGCACTGCCCAGGCCGAGGGGGACTCTAAGGCATTTGTTCAATTGTTCACATTTGATCTGAACTGGACCAGAAAACTGCAAGAAAACGGCTAGCTGGGGAATCTTGTTAATTAACAGCCGTGTTTATACGAATCTGTAAAAGGGAGGATTATGAATTTATGCTAAAACATTCAACATTAGAAATAAAAAAAGGCACTGACACACTGCTACTCGCTCTCTAACATAATCTCCATGACATAACCATCAGGGAAGAGCAATGAAATGAAAAGCAACATTTCAAATCGATAAAAAGAAATACTTCTGAAAACAGCTAAGGCAAGTGGAATCCAAAACCTTAAAAACCTTCAAACCCTTAATAAAGCTTCCACATACGCTAATAAAAAAGGTTTGCACAAAACACCTAACCCATTTTTTTGTGAGACACTGCCATGGGGTATTGCAGAGCTCAAAATAGGATTTGCTTACGGAAGTTGGCCACAGCGGTGGCTGTGAAGAGCAACGGTTAAGTATAACCCCTGGCTCCTGAATTCAGGATTGCTGGAAGCACGGAGAGCGGGGGAGGTGGAAGACCGCTCTTACGTTATCCAAGCTTTTGCAACTTGTCCTTTAAAACCAGCTGCCGTCAGAAGCAGGGTCTGGACTGCACGGACTGTTGGCCTGACTCGCTGTGATGGGTTTTAGAACCAGTAAGAAGGCGCATCTGCAAATACGTAAAATGAACAGAAACTACCTGCGTGAAAAAGCGCTTTCATTCTGGTGCGTGCGATCCCTTCCTGTGAGACAGCGCTTACGGCTGATGTCAAAGGACGGACGCTGAATGAATTCCATCTGCTATGCCAGTTGTCCTCCAAACCCCTTACCGTACGGGTGCTGTGAACTGGCTGTTTGAAGGCCAATATGCTCTAAAACGGGCTGTCAGAACAGGGTTCTGTGGTTTTGGGCTTGGGGTACCCTCATAGAGAAAGAAGGATGAAGGGCGGTCACTACCATTACAGAGAGCTTTTAACATTTGCTTCAACTAAAGCTGAAGAACGTTTGCGACATTGCTGCAAGTTATTTTGTCCCTTTTTAGAAGAAAAGCCACTTTCAACATCTTAAGATGATTTGTTGCTGTTGTTTACTCTTTGCTTGGGGGTCATTTAAAGCACTTATAGAACATAACTAGGTATCTTTACGGAGATGAGTTAAACGCTAAGATAAAGGGGCAATGCGGATGTAGAGGAGTCGCCCCCTCAGTAACATCCAAGTCCGTCATGGTCACTTTACACTTTTTCTCTCTCAGAACAAGCTTTTATCTTTTGGAGCTGTATTCGGAATTTCCTTAGTACCTGGAAATGACAAAGAGCTCATCCTTAACAGGCACCCAAGTTCCCTTCCTCATCTCAGAGGCTGATGCACAAGGCTGGAGAAATCAGAGGCTCGATGTGATTGTATTTAGTGTCTCTGTGCTCTTTTATAGAAAAGCATATGGGATAGACGTCAAATTGATCACAATTTTATGTTTGTACATAAAAGGCAAAACCACTGATCTCTTTAAAGAAAGTAAACTTTATTCCTACCTGTCAAAGCTATTGTCTGTAATTGCTTTTAAATCAACACTCTCCTGCGAAAGGCCAGAATTCAGCCTTTGTGACAAGAAATCGGTATTAGTGGAATACCACTGCCAGCCAAAACCTTCGCTAGTCTCTGTACAGTTTAACCACGGAAATACAGTACAACTACGTGAATGTAAGACTAAATCTGGCCCTGGATTAGCTGAGACAAACAGGCAACGCTTGTAAAATTTCAAGGGACAGCCACGTGAGTGACGGGACTGTCTCTCGGACTAGGGAACAGCCAGGCATGCCAGCAGCAAGAGGCAAAAGTTTTCCAAGGTAATCAGCTGCGGCTGGTCGGGCCGCCTTTGGAGAGCGAGAGGCTGTGGAGGTTGGCCTGTCATCATGTCCCAGGATAGATGTGAAGTCACTGGCATGGATCAGACGAGGAGAAGTCTACTGCTCGACATGGCGCTCTCTCACCTTTTGTGGACATGGGTCTGCGTGTGCTCAGCAATTGGGCAGACAAAACTTACCTCTACCAACATAAGCACTGGAACACAAAAAATCCCTCTCTTCCCAAACACCTTGAGCAATTGTTCCACCTTCAGGACAGATATTTAGTTCAAGGTCTAGAATTTGGTGAAACACAATCTAAAACTCTGAAATATTTCTGCCCTTTTCCTTAAGCACAGATCAAACGACTTTGCAGCGTGACGTGTTTACACACGCTGTTTTGATGGTTCCCAGTATTAGCCAAAATAAAGGTGAGGTGATGGCGCTGTACTCGTACAAAGGGCTGATCCTGCTCCTCACAACTGAGATGAAAACTCGGTGACGTATTATTTGCCTTAACAGAGCGAGCAGGGCATTCATTCACCTCCTTCGGAGACAGCCATAATCTGGGATTTGAAGGAAACTGAGCCTCTGCCTTCCAAAGGGGACACTGCCAATTAAAGAGGTTACGCACAGGCTTGCTCCCCCAATTCTGCTTGGCCAGTTTACCAGCAATCAGGCTCTACAATTCCACATACGCTGTGCAGAAACTGCTTCCTTCTGCCACAAGAACATGGCTGGAGACGTCAGTCTCACGCCGTAGTGAGCGCTGTAAGTCACGCACAAGAGCACTGCCACTTTTCTGATAACGATGCCATAAACATGGACTAATGGAAACCAAAATTAGAGATAAGCTACAACTTACCTGTCAATAGCTATGTGAATAATGCTTTCAGACTGTAATTACTTTATTCTCTTTTTTATGATCAATTTTGGTTTTATTATCTAACCAAAATACTGGCATAAAACTGAGGAAACATTTTGCATTTGAATTATGTGAAGGAGAGTATTTAAATTCAGTTCAACAATTTACAAATCAACAAAAGTGATGGCCCTTAAAAAGACTATTTAGCATGACAAATGTCGGTAAATCCTAATTTTTCTTTCCCGCTCTCAGCAGAAGAGGGTCCCAAGGCCAGTGACACTGATGCAGTAAGCGGCAAGCAGAAGGCTGAAGACTGGGAGGCGCGTTAAGAACAGAACTGACAGCCTGGGAGCCCACGGAAGACAGAACTGGACGTACCTTTTCAAGTAGGTAGATACGTAGGTAGTAGGTGCACCAGAATGGGGAGCTTCGTTTCCCTTTGATTCATCCCTCCAGGGCTGGCGGGTGTACGAGCCGCTCCGCACGAGGTTAACCGCCGATTCTCTAACGCAGGAGAGAGCACAAGGTTTGTTTAGAAAAACTCCTGGAGTCTGCTTTTGGCTCCTCCACAGTTCCACAACACAAATCCTTCCCTCGCCCCTGCACAGGTGACAGCTCCCCGAAACCCCTCTTCTGGCCCTACCATCCGTTCCGGCTGTCGCCAGCGGTACTGCTGAAGAATCGCCAGATGATGTAATGTTTTGCATAAAGAGGAACAAGATCCTTTTTAGTCAGAAACCTTGCAACTGAATTTTAGATTGTCCGTAAAAGTAATTTAACATATTAAATAACGCCATTTGATATTCTCTCTGTCATCTTGTACCAAACGCCATTGCATAAATGGACAGATACGGCAACTGCAGGGGAGGCTTTTATTCTCTGAGGTAGCCAGGCAGCGACAGAAAAGCAATTCAGCACGGCAAATCCTTTGCTATACTTGGCAGCAGAAAACGACAAACAAAATATGTGGCAATATCAAAACCTACTATCAATAAATTACTAGTAGTCCTGTTTATCACAGTTATCTGAAATCAGGGCTCCTTTTCCCAATCCACACTTTGGCAGTGTATCCTGCTCTTTTCTGGTCTTGGACAGGACCTCGAGCTTGTAATGTAACACAAACCCATTCACTCGTTAGCCTGCAATTATTTTTCATTTTTCAATTGCCATGTCCATGCCGATGCCCTTTCAGACACCTGTGGGTTCCGTGAAGTGAAACTCAGCTGTTCTGAAAGGAAAGAATATAGGGAAAAATCTGTACTACACAGTACATCTGGGCACCATCTGTTCATGCAGGCCACTTCTCCTCGTTCCCTACTTCACCGAGCGAAGGACACTTCTCAGCAGTCAGCTGGATATGCCACTCAACAGCAGCCACTGCCAAAACCGCTCAAGCTTATCATTTAGACACAAATTGTCTGCTAAACTCCAAATCACAGCAACTGGCTGAGATTAAGCAAGAACGCAGCAGGGAGGAGGTTCCAGCAAAAGATCAGCAAAGAATTTCAAACTGTGCTGAAATTCTCTCCGGGTGGTCACCTGCCAGGACTTCTTCACAACAATTACTCCACAATGACTTCTCTGTACTTGCCTTTCCGTCGCTACCGTGGAAGTGGCTGGAAATGAGGCCAAGCTCAAATTTGACTCCTTCTAGCATAAAGTGTGAAGAACCTGTTTGTAGAGATTAGCTTCTCAAACCTATCTTGAGACACTAGATATTTATCCCATTGATACTCTGGTTCTGTTCAGGGGCAACCGCACGCACTGACTATAAAAACAAGCCCTGCAACGGACGCAGTTCCGTACAGGAGAGATTCGCAATCTCAAGTGAATCAAAAAAGGAAAGATGTGTGACCAAAGGGACGGAAGGTGGCCACTGAGCAAGTGACAGAAGTACAAGCGTAGGTGCCAGCTATAAAACGAGGCACTTGCATATAAAAGGAAAAAATATGCATAAATCTAGTTTCCTGCCTGGAGCCCACATACGTACGGATACAGGGGTGGGGAAACAGCCTGCTGCCTGCTCACCTAAATGAAAAGCAACGTACCAGAACTTTGATCTATCAGAGATAGCTCTGGATACTGTGAATTCCCGTGTGCTTGGGAGTGCTGAGAAAATATATGAAGCACGAATATAGAAAGGAGGGATTCTGGAGAAGCTATCGAGAGGTCAGAAGCTGAGCATTAAGTTCAGTCAGTCTCACCTGTTTTCTTTTTCTTCTATATCGCTCGTACTGCTCAGTCTTCTGGGGGCTATTGTGGCAAGATAGCTCTTGTTGTCTTTATCCTGGTGAAGCAAAAGAAGTACATCAACTGCACAGCTGTTACACTTCCAGCACGTTCAGTGCCAACTAAATTCATGTTCAAATTTCTTCAACTAAGAAAGCATGCTCTTGTCTAAGGACAACTGGTCTAAGGCATTTTCTTGGGCAACACATACCACCGCATAAAAATATTTGTTCTGAAAACGATTTCCTGAACAGTGCGCTAGTGAATACAAGCAGCTTCTAACTAGAACTACTTATAAATCACAGAATGATAGACTAGTTTGGGTGGGAAGGGACCTTTAAAGGCCATCTAGCCCAACCCCCCCTGCCAAGAGGGACATCTTCAACTAGACGAGGTTGCTCAGAGCCCCGTCCAACCTGGCCTGGAATGTTTCCAGGGATGGGGCATCTACCCACGGGCAGCGAAGTTAGAGCCACTGAATACATGGGATGGGATTCACAGATACAGCTGGTGGATACAGGAGGAATCCACACAGATGACAGTGAAGGAGAATTTCCACTGCAGGTATGTGCTACTGTCTGGATTAGATATTTTCCGGTAAGGAATGGGCCGTGCCAGACCAGCAGCAGTTCACTGGCAGCCCACTCCAAACCGAGAAGGAATTACGTCAAAGGGGCACCAAACTCCAGTTCTGCCAGAACAACTGATAGGATAGGAGTAATTTTCAAAAGAAAAAAAAAGAAAGAATGGAAGAGACCTAAGTTTGTTACGGATACAAAACCCAGCAATAACTCAAAACGAAAAGGAAAGGGTCTTAAACCTGTGAGGTGAAGTCTGCTCAACTGGGATGCACTCAAACATCTTTGCCGAAAGCCAAACCTTTTCTTTGTTGTCTAATAGTGCAGATATCCGAGGACTTGACGAAGAACGATAGATAGAAGTCGTCTTATCTCTCTGCGCCTCACGAGTAGCAGCGACTTCACTCAACATGTTGTGGCTGCCAGTCTTCCGGAGTCCCAGCCGCCAGGATGAAGGTGACTCATCCTTCTGCTCGTCTGACTTGCTGAGCCAACTGAACTGTAGAGAAAAAGGGACATTTGGAAGAAGTAAGAGCACTGCAAGGCACAATCTAAGTTCTGAAAGTGTTTCAACAAGCCCCAGTTTTTGCTGGGCTACACTCGCAAACATAAGATGGTGTGACTTTGATGTCCTGCTTAGCTTTAATTACAGGACACAGCTCAAGGTGAACTCTCGGGGATGCAAACTGCTGTAGTGCCCTCATCCCCAAGGACAGACGATGAAAGAAATCTTGTGTCGTTGCGCAGCTCCCTTTGCCTACACAACGCCTCCTCCAGATTTGCAGAAAGAATATAAGGAACAATGAAGCTTTTATTAGCACCCATTTAGGAAGGGGGAATTATTCAGTAAAGGCAGAAAACTTTTTTAAGTAATCAACTGTTTTGGGACTAGCTGCAAATAAAACCCTTACACAGATCAAACTGGAGAGAGTCCAGGAGAAGCCATCAAGATCATCAGGGAGCTGGAGCCCACAACACGTAATGGGAGAGACTGAGGAAACCTGGCTTGTTTATCACAGAAAAGAGAAGGCAAAGAAAGGATTAAACTGCTCTGCTACTTGGAGGGTGGGGTCTACAGAGGATATGGAACCAGACTTCTTCTCAACAGTCTACAGCAAAAGGAGAAGGATGAACAGACAAAAGTTCCAACACGGGAAGAAAGGCTCCTGGTAGGAGCAATGCTGCGCTGGGACAGGGAGCAAGAATGGGGCGTCTCCGTCCTCAGAGACTTTTCAATACTCAGCTGAGCTCGGGTAGCTCAAAGCAACATGACACAGGCTTGAAGTTGGCCCTTCTTGGAGCGAGAGGTTGGACTAGAGGCTTGCAGAGGCCTGTTTTAGCCTAATCCTTTCTACAGTCGGGTCACTGTCTGTTCTGTACACACTACAGAATGGGCCTTCCTGCTTTTTGTGACATGAGGTGCTTCTGCCAAGCATATGTTATTCCTCAAATGTACAACTGCTTTGATGTATAACTGTAGTTATAGCACCAAGTCTTAGAAAAAGATGCCTGCTGCCACTCAAGAACGGAGCCTGGGCACCGCAAGAGATACTTCTGCATAGGCAGGGGCTGAACACCGAGTTGCATTGGAAATAAAGCAAACAAGACATTGGGAACTACTGGAAAAGAACAGGATATGAAAGACAACACCATTATGCCTCTGTGTGACTGCAGGGCACAATCACACCTGTGGTATCACACACAGCTCTGCTCCACAGCGCAAACGCAGTGCAGAAGAAGGGCAAGAGATTCAAAGAAAGGCAACAAGAATGAGCAGAGCAAGAGAGCTTTTGTACGAGGAGTTACTGAGAGCACCAGGAGCCTCCAGGCTGAGAGATGACCACGGCACACAAACCCCTCAGTGGCACGCAGAAGGGTGAGTAAGGATCAATTATTCCTTGTTCCTCCCCATAAAGGGAGTAGGGGCGGCAAAAAACCAGCATGCGGCAGGCTTAGAGAACCAGCTGCAGGAAGCTCTGTGTTCTGTGTAACTACGCTGAAGAACCCTTTGCCACTGGACATTAGAGGAACCCAAATGTCATGGGCACTCAAAAAGCGACTGCAGAAATTCATAGAGGAAATGTCTAATGCGGGGTACTGAATCCAAAAATTGCCACAGGTCCAGCAAGTCCCGGAAATGTAAAGTGCAGGTGGGAGAGACGCCCAGCTAGATTCTGTCTTCTCCACTATCTTTTCATGGTCACTGTCAAGGACAGGGGTGTGGGGTAGACCAGACTTTCGGTCAAAGCTGATACAACCATTATTATACCATATTCTACGTAACACAAAACATCTGACATTATCCAGAATAAACGAAGCTACTGGGGAGCTCTGCCCTCAAACCCATTGACTCAAGACTGCAAGGATAAAATTATCACTGCAGTATTTCAGCAGCGTTTCTTATCTAATGTTATTTTAATGCAGATGCACAGAGTTAATCTCCTGTACTCCACTAATTCTAGCGCTTCCAGTCTACTGAGCTACGCAGCTCTGATGCTTTAATGTCGCTTTGACACTTTCCTCAGAGAAAGCTCAAATGCCGTCCGTAATTTCTGAACAACACAGGAACAGCAAATGGTAACTCCACAAACGGGAGGGCAACACAAGCACTCATATTTGCCCATATAGAACCCGATCTGACAGAGAGAGTTACAGAAGAATCAAACATGTAAGAGAAGGTAAAGTAGCTCATCTTAAGTGATTGAGGTCAAATTAATAACTGCTTCTATACCCTAACAGCCTTATTCTGGGTTAGACAGCGCCAATGAGTGAGAACAATCCTCTGCAGCTGCAAAAAGGTGATCTGAAGTGCTCACACTTCCCAGTGTCCTACCTTTAACACCTCCCCTGCTAAGTCAGCCTGAGCTGAGCAACGCCCAGAGGGGCTCTACTTCCTTTCATCTGGACGAGAAGGTAGGCTTAACAGCATGTCAAAAAGAAAAAACTGTGACTAAGCAAGAAACGTTTTCCCTCTAACATGTACCTAGTGCTTCAGACGTTGGCAAGGTGCCTGCACTGTATAGCTGTCCTCCATATTCTGGTGCAAAAAGAAACCAGAAGCGTAAGATACCGGTCCTCAGCAGAACACAGAGTCTCCTGGTGCCATCTAGCTGAGTGACGTGAGAGCTGGAGAATTCAGATAAGATTTCAGTAATGCTGCTTCACCTTTAAAAAGCTTTCATAGCCCAGCTATCTAGTCAGATGCAAACTTTATCCTCTCTGCTTACTGGGCCGTAACATCACGCCACTGAATCAACTGCGTTTGGCAAGTCAGAGGCACTTCGGATGACGATGCCAAATTCACGGCTGATGCATCAGCAGGAACCAGCTTTGGTGAAAGATCTCCTGCTGGTCAGAGATTGGCACTGGCTACCTCAGAACTGACAGCGACACAAAGCACTCGCAGTAAGCAGGGTTTCTCTTGTGAACAGCAGAATTTGCTTCAGAGGGTAAGAGCTTCAAGAGGAACGTTATCGTACAAACATCCTCCCTTGTGCCAGTCCTCTACTCTTAACACAGCATCTTTACCAAAACTGCATACTATCATGCTTCACATCTTACAATTCCTCTGAAAATCGGTTTCAGAGTGTCCATTTCCCAGCAAAACCTACTGCTTCCAAGCTCTGTTGGAGTCCCCAGTGATTCCAAATTCACTTACTCTTCTGGCAGATGCAGTGAAGGAGTTGGGCTCGGGTGGCGGTATTTGCTCAGTGATGCTAGGCCTGGGTTCATGGCTGGAGTGGTTGGCAAAGGGCTCTTCCTTCCTTTCTACAATTTTAAACAAGAAGAGAAACCAAATGTTTCAGTATTGCGCTTCCAAGGCCCTCCCTCACAAGCACAGTGCGCACTTCGCTCAAGCTCCGCGTGGCCGTGACCTCGGTGCGCCCTAGGTCGTGGAGACGGTGTCGGCGCCCGGGCGAACCAGGGCTTTCTGCAAGGAGGCTTTCTGCGTACTAAAAAATACGACGGATACATTTGCCAGGCAAAGCTTTTGAACTTCATCCCCACAGACAAGGTAAGCCTCTGCAGAAAGCACCTTAAGGAGGACAAACAGATTTTTGGTTTATTCACAATTTTGTTTCCTCTCAGGGATTGTTCTTCCCTTGATTGACTGGGGAAGACGAGCAGAACACGCCATCCCCATGGCGGTACGTGCGGGCCGTCATGCGTGCCCCATCACCGCACGGTTCTGCTGCAGTTGCTTATGCTGGTGGGCACAATTTCTAGTCTTCTACAGCAAAATCCATTTTTCTACTAGAAGCTAGGACTGATTCTCAACAAAACTCTTTACCAGGGCTCAAAGCTACGCAGACACTGTCAAAGCTCCCAGCTGGCTCCCTGCTCGGTAGACAAGTGCAATCATCCAGTGTTCATTATTTTATTTTTTTTTTGTATCTATGTACCATGCTTGACATAAGAACATCCACCAGAAGTTACCAGGGAGGGGGACAGTGAGCAGAAGCTATGTCTCAGGCAATAGGTTCCATTGCCAGGAGCGCACGGGGCTGTCAGACAGAGTATTTGTCCATCCATTTGTGGCTGCCCCATCCCTGGAGGGGTTCAAGGCCAGGTTGGACGGGGCTTGGAGCAACCTGGGCTGGTGGGAGGTGTCCCTGCCCAGGGCAGGGGGTGGAATAAGATGATCTTTAAGGTCCCTTCCAACCCAAACCATTCTATGATTCTATGATTTACCCCCAACAGCCACATGCAAAGTGCCTGAGAAAGGATGCACCTGCACCAACAGAGCAGCGGTTTCCTCTCGCAGCTGTGAGTGCCTCGCACAGGCATAGTTTTGAAAAAACAAAGTCGTTTTAAGTGTAAGCACTCAAACAGTCCTAGCAAACAAGGTGTGTGCACTGAATAAATATCCTCTACTACATATAAAAAGCAGTTTGGTATGGAGCATCTGTGAGGATGGCACCTTGGAGCATGAAGATCAATCTTTCTGAAACAAACATTCTCACCCCTAGAATACAGGATTCAAAGGACAGGGAAAACAGAAACGAGCAAGCCAAGAGAAACATTTTAAAATAACAGGCAGTTAGCAGGACTGACAGACCTAGAATTAAAGGCACAAAGATGCATCTCCCCTAGGGAGGTCTGCATGATACTGAAGTCTCTGCCCCCTTTCCCTCTCTGTGTTATCTCAGAACTTCCATCAAAGCCATCCAGACAGGGTATTTCACTTCTTGAGCCCAACACGCAGACACCCTGCACTTTCCAACAGCGCTTTCAGGAAGGGGCAGGAGATGATCCATTTCTCCGTGCAGGCCCCGGCACTCGGCACACAGACAAACAACGACATGGGTGGCATTTGCCGATCTCTCGAGAGCGAAGAGGAGAATCCTCGATGTTGCAGGGAGGGGAGAACAGACCTGACCCAAGAGCCTCCACAGGCCTCTCTCATGGTGACTGGTAGCCCGTCCTGGAAGTTTATGGTACACAGGTCAACTTTTAAGGTCAAGCCTAATTACACGGGCACAGATTAAGTGGTAATGACAAGCTGGAGAGAACTCCAACCGTGAGCAATGTGACCCGACGGAGCCAACTGCAGAAGGACAGGCAAAAGTACCTCGTACCGGCAGCGTGAGAGACCGCACGACCATCCGCATCGGTGTCTCTAAGGGAGGAGCCCACAGCTTATTTTACTAAAATTTGAGCCATAAACGCTGTGAATTCTAATCAAGGGAAACGGGCGAGGGTTATAGCTCAATCTCCCCCCCCAAAATTTGGTGAGATTGAAAATTTAGTTCTCTAATTTGGCATAAATATATTTTTTCTTAAGGGTTTTTCGGGGGCGCCCTTTTTTATTTTTACTTTTTTTTTTTTGAAACATTGAAAGCTTCCCTGGCCTGCTTTAATTCACAAAAATACAAGCACAGATAATGACCATAGATTTTCATACTGATCTTTCTCTTGTTTCTATACAAGCCAACGCCAAATTCTTAATTGTACTCCAGATGAATTAAATGGCATTAATGCACTTAGTTTCCTTTGTTTGAAGAACACAAATTTCTTACAGACTGTAAGAAACGTGGTACTCTCTGAAGCACTCCAGCAATGTCCCTGCTCATCTCTGCAAGTTTCTTCTCCTCCCACGGTCCCTGCAAATTCCACAAGTTTATTGCAACCTGAGACCCCTCAAACCATACCTCAAAACAACCTCCTGTATTGTACTGCCAGCGTCTGCTTTCTCCTGCCTTATGCTCACTTACCAAAGGAGTTCAATTTTTTTGATTTAAAATGATCACTCATACCAATATTTTGGCTTTCCCCCCCCCACTTCATCTGGACTTTGAACACTTCAGGAAAACAGTTGTCTTCTATCTGTCCACCACTGCTTAGAGTTACAAAGGTACGTGAATATTACATCTCAGAAGAAAACGAAGAGGAATAAGGAAATAATTTCCACGTTTTCAAAAACATGCCTCCTGTATCCCTCCAAGCCTTTAAAATATCTAGCAGATAATAAAGCACAATTGTTCTTAAGATTGTGTTTGAAACTAATAATGCTGTGACATTTATTATTTTCTGTGAAAAGCTATTTTCATCCCTGCTTCTCTTTGGAGTCCGCCTATAACACGTGGCTGATGTCGGTATCTCATGAACCTTGTTTTAAAGAAAGTACCGAGAATGTGCACCCCGTTCACATACGCGACATCTGACAACGACGTCTGCATCCAGCTGGGCAAGTTCACATTCATTTCATGAGAGATTTGAGAGGTTTACAAGGCAGGATTTCAATTCTAATTGAAACTTCTCAAAGGAGCCCACAATCTCTCCAGGAAAGCAGAGCGCAGGTACAAAGCCTGAAGTCTGATGCTTAATCACTGAATGCTTTGTGTCTTTCATTTGTTTTAGCGTCAGTGGTTTGAAATAGATTGGGTGTAATGCGCTTTGCTCAGTGAATTAACTCAATAAAAAGACCTGCTCTGGTTTTACACAGGGTTTAATGCCGAGTGCTGTAGCACTTCCCTGCTGGCGGGTCTGAGGCTGCTCCTGAACCAGTCCAACACCACGCGACCCCAGTTCTTCGACCGGCACGGTCACAGGGACTGGCACACAGCTCTACAGGGCTGCTGGCTGGTAAACCCCTGATTTACGGAGCAAATAAATGTGACTTCTATTGCCTGCCTGTTTTCTGCCACTGACTTCTCCCGCCGCATTTCCTTGATTTAAAAGCCAAAAGATTATTTCACCCTGTTACTGTCATACCCAAGCAGCTTTTGTAGCTACCGGCTCCGCAAAGAGCAGCCAGGAGTCTCCAACACCTCCCATACTGCGATAAACACCGTAATAGATACAACTGGAACACAGGTGACAATTTTACTGGCACAAGAAGCAGGACAAAACTTTAAACTGCACTTCTCTGCAAGGACCGTATTTATTGGTACGCTGGGATATAGGCCAGTACGCTGGTGTTAAAAGTAACTATTAAACCCATCGTAGTCCAAGGTCCATCCCTGTTTGCAGAAATGTGAAGTACCAGTAAGTCTTGGCTTACCGTAAAATTAAGTATCTTTGTTTAAACTTTCTGTGCTGCACATATACGCTGTTTAAAGTCCTTAAGGAAGCCCTAGAAATGATTGGAAAAATAATGGGAGCAGGATGCCAGCAATATGCTATAAAGGCTAACATGACTCGACGTACTTAATCCTGATTTTCCACTATGTTTCGCAATTACTATACATCACAGTCAGAAAAAACGTTCCTCGTCTCTAAGATTACACAGAACAGCTTCAGCGCTTCATTTCGTTTCTGTGGTGCAAATACGACAGGCTGTCACCTCCCTACGCGTTCAATTGCTTTTCTACCGTCCTGCAGTAACCGAAGTATTCGTCCTGAAACTGGCCAACAAGAAAAAAACCCAATGTTTAAGAACAACCTATGAACAATGTGTTATCTTAAATTCCAGTGAGCTGGAAGGAGAAATTAAAATACTACCCATGGCTTTTTTGAGCCGGGAGTCAGCATTTAGATCAGCTTTTTTAGGACACTAACTACAGAGTTCTCCAAATTCTCCACACGCACACTGAAAGGAAGACTTTTAGGATGTTTTTAACGACTAGGCAAGAAAAAAAAGAAAAAAGGCCATTCTCAATTTTTTCCCTAATATTGTTAGACTAATAATTAAATCCAAGACCATACTAAGTCTTACCTGACTCCTTTTCAGCATCTGATTCTGAAACTTCATCTTCTTCAGCTTCTTCCTCTTCTTCAGAACTAGAACTGCTGGAGTCCTTGTTCTCCTCCTCCATTTCCATGGACTTCAGTGTGTCTTCCTCATAAAGAATCTTCTCTTTGCTGCAAGATACAGACATTTTAAGGACTACCAAACGAGCAAGTTATTTCCGAGTTCTACTTCTCAAGAACATATAAACATGATTTGCTACACACAGAACAAGCAAAAGGCCAAAAACCATCTTCAGACTCAACATCCCAGCACCTCGAGCACCGCCCATTTTCCACGGCTTCCAATGCCAGTCTCACATTTCCTAAATCTGCAAGGATTTCTTGGTCCAGAAAAATTGTGGTCTCTTTTCCTCATGCAACAGAACCCATCAGCTGGGCTGGCGGCTCCGTGCAACCGCAAAGGTGCCGTTCTCAGCCCAAACTCATCCTCAGCGAGAGCAGAAGCCAGGGGACCGAGCCCCAGCCCAACTCCTTGTTCTACCATTCAGTGGGTATGTTACGAAAGAGCTGAAATTGTATTTAAGAGAGCTCAAATTTAAAAGAAACCGTGACATGAACATGAATAGCAGTAATTTTTTTTAACCCAGCTGAGGCCAGCTGACCGCTACCAGAGGGAGCTGGTTCTCTCTCGCATTACACTCTCTGCGGCTTCTTGTCAACGAAGGGGAAATAACTTACTTGGTGAAGAGTCTGCTCTGAGGCTTGCCGTTCATGTCGGCTTCAATTAGCTTATTCCTTGTCTCCTTCTCACTTCGCAACTGTCAAAAAGCCCAAGTAGATTGGAGAAAGAATGAAAACAGACGTCTTAACAAGCCACCTCAGCACAACCTGATAATCACTGCAGCATAAGGTCATCCCAGCCTCGTCAGATGAAAAATCACAGGATCGTAGAATGGTTTGTGTTGGGAGGGACCTTAAGGATCATCTCGTTCCACCCCCTGCCCTGGGCAGGGACACCTCCCACCAGCCCAGGTGGCTCCAAGCCCCGTCCAACCTGGCCTTGAACCCCTCCAGGGATGGGGCAGCCACAGCTTCTCTGGGCAACCTGTTCCAAACGCTGCGGATTTGTTTAACGAGGCAATTCAGCAGCTGCACACCTGCAAGAGCACTGGATGTCTCGGACTAGAGCTCCATAAGGGCCCAGCTACACCCCCAGCAGTCCTTAGGCTCCAGCTGCAATTTAATAAAACCTTCAGCGAAGGTTTGACCCAGAGTCAAATCCTGACATCCCGAGCACTGCCCCGCATCTGCCCCTGCAGCCAGCGCTGGAGGTCTGTCCACAGGAGTTTGTACGCCCAGGAAATTAGGGTGGATTCACTTTAAAATCTGCGGCCTCTGTAGCTACTATTTACTTGCTCTCAGAGGAAAACATTCAAAGATGCCCTGCAGAGGCAGCCGATGGATCTCCCACGAGGACGGTCACCTCGTACATCTCTCACACGCTAGCGTAAGTCATCACATGAGGATACCTGCGATCACCGCAGCAATGGAAATATTTTGCCCAGAGAGCAGCAACATGAATTTTGTCACCACTGATGGACAAAACAGTAACGAAAAAACCTGTTTTGTACCTTCTAAAAGCACAGAGAGAGTTGAGGTAGCAAAAGGGATGGCAATTAGAGGCTCACATTTAAGGCTGTCTCTTTGTGTCACCTCCAGCCCAGTTATTCCTTCGGTAGGAGCTGACACCAGGCACAAGAAGCAAAAGCTCTGCAAATTCCGAATGTGGGAAAAGCTACATGGAGTCCAGCGAAGAGCCAAAATCTGGGGTACAGCGTGTGGTTAAATAGAAGAAAGTATTGGAGCACAGCAAAAGGAAGTGCAGGAAACAGCTCGCTCCGCTCAAAGGTAATCCAGAGATTGGGGAAAAAAAATCCAAACCCAAATCAAATGAATTGATTCCAGCAAACAGAATGCCCTCTTCGTGCCAGTAACAGCAGCAAATCTTGTTAGCATTGTTCCGCTACAAGCTTTACATTAAAAAAAAATTTGATTTGAGAGCCATTTGGAAAGTGAAATAACGTACTTAGAGGAATGTCACGGAACTGCCTATTTCACCCTTAACAAATCTAAGTTTTCTCTTTTAAGTGATAAAAATGGCATATGATAAACACATAGCATAAAATGGCATTTCTACTAAAAACACCATAACCACTAAAAAAGAAAAAGTGTGATAGAAATCTGGATTCTTCTCCTCTTCCCCGTTCCACTATAGCTTGCTACACTCTTCAATAAACGGAGGCGGCCTTTATATAGCGCCGCTGGGGAGAGAACAAGGGGGGGGCTGGTCCCCACGCAGCCTAAAAATGGGCTGCACCCATCCAAAAGAGAGTCCTGTCGATGCCCTGCTTTCCCTTTTCTGCTGAGGCGCGCGGTTATCTGCAGCATCCCGGGGTAGTGAGGTAGGAGGAAATCCAAAATACAACCCTGGTAGTATTTATCAACACCTCGTTTAGGAAGAAGCTGATCAATTTTTCAGAAGTTTCTGTGACTGTTAAGGCTGCTATTTAAGGATGACGGCAGCTGTGTTATGATCAGAGCTTGAGTTCTACCACCCACATTGTCAGTTCCTCAAAATACTTCCCTGGGTTTTATCAGCAGCGCTCTCATTATGTCTGTTTCCGAATCCAACATTTTAAATGATACTTTCTGATTTTTCTTTTTCTTTTTCTTTTTTTTTTAAAGAAGGTTGCTTTGGTTTTTGGAAGCACCCAAATGAGATAATGGAGTAGACCAAACGAAAAAGGACAAAATGCGATCAGAAAAACAAATTTCTGGCTTGACGACTGGCTTTACTTTGATCAAGATATATTTTTGCTTTCCTTTTTTAGGCCAGCTTTCTGCTTACAACCCCTTCCAATGTCTCCACTGCATTATGAAATGGCAATTTAATACGGTTTTGAAATCACCAATTTTTTTAGTCCAGAATTCCCCAAAGTTTATAATTTCTTCTCACTCAATCAGAATCTCCCTATTGTAAGGAGGCAGACATGGTAACATCTCTTTCTCAACCGTGACAGCGTATTTCCTTAGATGCAAAGACAAAGCTGACTTGGGTAATCGCTCGTTAAGAAAAGAGCAGTTTGGTGCTGGAGAGCCTGCCAGCTAACGCAGCAGCTACGGAATAATAATTCCAAAGATGACCTAGACATTCCTGACCGGTTTACACAATCCTGCGTGTCAGCACGCTACTGAACCTTCTTCATGCAGTCATCCAGTTCTCTAGATTTCTAGCTATTAAAAATCTTGGTGTAATTAAAGATTCCAACTGACTAACAAAAAAATAGCTGGGCCTCAGCTCTGTGCGTCTGTTGACGCCATATGTCTTGGAGAACACCCGTGCATGAAAAGGTAATTGGAGAGGTGGAAAATGATCTGCCAGGCACTCACCACAGTCTGTTTCTTCTGCAGCATTTCTAAATGCTCGACCAGCCCCTCGTCAGCCACGTCGAACGGCGTCTGGCCCTGACGCGGTAAGAGAAGACAAGAGGAGATACGATATGGCTGGGTGTTAATATTCAAAAAAGCGCTATTTAACAGTGAAGGACAAAAGGGAATACGCTCCACATCCTCCTCCCGACACGCTGAGTAACGTACCCTGTTTCACTCCCGAGCAGGGAAAGCCACGCGACAGCGATGGCAGCTCCATGGCTCAATCCATGATCAGAGCACTGCCGTCACGGAAGCGCAGTTCCCCGGTTGCTGCTGCTCAAACCCAACAGCCAGCACTAATCTATTTGCGTCTCCAGGTTTCTAAAAAGGACACTCTTGTACTGAGAAGGAACGCGATCAACCTGGTCGACTGTATCACCGTGTACTTGAACCTCCTGAAATCGGCAATCAGCAGCAGGCCAAAAAATTGGGGAGCCATTTCCAAACCACAGGCATTTACAAAATCAAGCAAATGAGGAAAGTTACTTTGGGGCACAAAACAAGAAATCAGTTACGTTTTCACCATAACTAAAGCTATAATAACTGTTTTATTAACAACACATAATGAAACCTGATGGCCAGGGACCAAACAGGTACAGGTTGCCTTGGCCATCTGCCCTAGCAAGGTACCAGTCCTTGACTGGAAGGAGCAGGTAATGCAGCACGTACACCTCTGCCCGCTCCTTTTCAGGTCTAGAGAAAACCCATGCGCGTTCCGAACACTTTGGAAAAGCACCTGATGGCACTTAAACCAAAAAAAGATTCCCTGTATTTTGGATGCCAAAGAGCTCACCACGCGAAAATGGCTCCTTCTTGCAGAACATCAGTTTCCAGTACACAGATGTGCTCAGACCATCCAGGGCTTCAATTCGCTTATCAAATTCTCCTCCCTGCTTTCGCTCCCCGCTGCTGTTCCAAGCACAAACCTCGTTTCCTCCTCCAGAAGCAGCCGCGGAGCAGCTGAATCTGCTCCAGCAGGAAGCGGCTCACAGACACCGCCTGGGTGTTGCGGCAGGGAGGGGAGCACAAAGAACAACCCCGCACACGCACATGTCGGCTCTCGAAAATCCAGGGGCTCTTCAAGGAAAAAATTCTAACTATCAGGATGGAAGAGGAATTTTTTTTCTCCTTTTTTTTCCCTTCCATCCTATTTCTCTTTACTCATTTCTCACAAACCTGAATCAATTTTTCAGTTTCCCTTGGAATGACCAAGACAGTAGAACCGGAAGGATTTGGAGCTGCCAGTTTCTCAATGTTCACTAGTTTTCAGTGCCTTATACCTTCATATTGGCATATTGTTTTGCATTTCCAATTTTTTGTTGTTTAATTTATCAGGATTACACTAAAAGAGGAAGATGCAGATTACTCCGCATCCTTTCTTACAGTCTTGGTCCTAAAGTTTAATCACTGATTTTTTTTCCAGTAATGCTTGAAATCTTTTCTGCCTTTCGACAGTCAAGATTCTTTATTTCCTAACGCTTTTACACGCCCCGGTGGACACGCTGGAACTGCTCCCCGTGTAACTCTGTCATGGTGTTGGATCAAGCAGTAGGCAATGGAGTTGATACTCATCCGGCTATAAAATGCATCGTAGAAGTTGTGCCAACCTCTGTGGGTACTGACCAGCTTGTTCCTGATGTCCATATCGCACAGGGCCTCTGCCAGGATGGAGCAGGCCTCCTTCACCCCCCAGTGCGCGGCAGCGTGCAGCGGCGTCCAGCCGTCGTTGTCCTGGACGTTCAAATTAAACCCAGCCTGGATCAAGAGTCTGGGGAAAGAAGCAACATTGATTTCTGCCCGCCCGAGAATGACTTCTCGACACAGAAGGGTTCACACCTTGAGCCACAGAGTAGGTAACATGGTTCCAAACGCATCCTGGGCTGCATCAAAAGAAGCGTGGGCAGCAGACCGAGGGAGGTGATTCTGCCCCTCTGCTCTGCTCTGGTGAGACCCCACCTGGAGCGCTGTGTCCAGCTCTGGAGCTCTCAGCACAAGGACATGGAGCTGTTGGAGCAGGGCCAGAGGAGGCCACGAGGATGATCCGAGGGCTGGAGCCCCTCTGCTGTGAGGACAGGCTGGGAAAGTTGGGGGGGTTCAGCCTGGAGAAGAGAAGGCTCCGGGGAGACCTTCCAGCCCCTTCCAGTCCCTGAGGGGGGCCTACAAGAAAGCCGGGGAGGGGCTGTTTGCAAGGCCATGTAGCGATAGGACGAGGGGCAATGGTTTAAACTAGAGCTGGGCAGGTTTAGATGAGACATTAGGAAGAAGTTCTTTACACTGAGGGTGGTGAGACACTGGCCCAGGTTGCCCAGAGAGGGGGTGGAGGCCCCAGCCCTGGAGACATTCAAGGCCAGGCTGGATGAGGCTCTGAGCAACCTGATCTAGTTGAAGATGTCCCTGCTACTGCAGGGGGGTTGGACTAGATGGCCTTTAGAGGTCCCTTCCAACCCAACACATTCTATGATTCTACGAGTAGTTTAACTTCTTTGTTTACCTACGCAACATCCCACTCGATGTGCTCACAACTCGAACAGAAAAGGGCAGTAAGCGAAAAGTGACATTGCTGTAAAACCTGCCAGAATCTGACTAATCGATAAGGTTCCCTTTCAGCATGTCCTAAACTGGGAGAACATCTTAATTTCTAACCCGGCATCGGTGACCCAGTCAGAACCCCAGCTCCAGTCGGCAAGAGACACCAGACTCGCCCGGGCACTACCACCAGCATCTCTACAGACCAAGGGGCCACACACAGCACCTGGTGTGAAGAGGACATTTGGTGACTGGGGATCAGACTTGGTTCTACCAGCGATACGGCCACACCGTAGGGACGCTCCATAAGGAGAGGATACCAGCAGGACTGCCAGGTCAGAAGCAGTGACATTACTGGGATTGACAGATGAGAAATTTCTAACTTAAATAACCCACGTGGGGGTTAAACAACCCAAAATGCTTGCAGCTAGTCCTTGCACAATTAAAGCAAGTCTTACCCAAGTAGCCTGCCTGGGAACACCCTGGCATCACATTTACTGCTTCTTCAGTAAGGAAGGTGAGTGCACCTTCCATGCGCTCTCATCTCGACCAGAGCACCAGTGGTGCACAGCAGCCGGAGCTCCAATATTGAAAACCAGAGCAAACAGAGGAGAGCCAGGCGTAGTCTGGAGCTTCAGAGACACACGCACGCCGGTACGCCAGTTGTCAGATGAAAGTACTGAGCAGCTCAGGTATCAAAAATTACTACTATCCAAGCTGCGCTAAATAATGAAGAACATCCCAAGGGAATTCTGCAAGTCCAGTAAAACTGCTCCTGAAAATTCCCATCGTGGGAACTGCCGCCATCCAGAGCCACCTTTCTGCGGCACAAGGGAAATCCAGCACGACCCCAGAATGGCACCAACAGTTTTGAAACTCCTGCAGCTTTACACCGACGCGTTACTGTGCTAAATAAAACACAGTCACCCTATAGCAGCAGTGCGCTCCTCTGTGAAAGAAATTTTAAATTAGGTGCTGACTTTATGTTGATTTTCCAGCTGGCAAAAGGGAGGAACATAGCTGCTAAGAGACTCAAGGTCACAGACAAATTCCATGTCTCATTTGAGAGTTAGTGAGCTCCTGGCTTTCAGCCCCTTTGCTTTAAGTCACTGAAGCTTTGTATTTGAACTTACGGGGTGGCCATAAAATACACAAGAGAGAAACAGTGTTAGCTCTCCATGAGATCTCTTTATCATGATAACAGTTAAAGCCAAGGAGTAGCCGTCGCCATCCAGAACTGCTCACCCTGCAAACGCTGCGTGCAGCCTGCAGTGACGAGTACTGGACATACAACCCTCCACTGAAAGTCCACAGGACCAACACCTCCAATTCGGCAGATATTACATTTCTATTCCACATGAGCTTGTTAGATTTGTGTTCTTGGGCACGGTACAGGCACAGACAGCTTATAACTCTATTATAAGCTCTAATGAATGAATACAAATAGGAAACATGGAGAACAACAAAATTAATAGAGCTTGATAAGAAACAGCTCATACACGTCAAGTTACGCCATTTAAAACTAGGAAATTCAGGATCAAGAGAGAGGAACGCTTCCCGAAAGGATTTTAATATGGGCAATAGAGACCCTGACCTTGGTGATGTCTATGGGCAGCTCCACTTGTACGTAAAGAGTAGAGAAGAAAGCTTTATTGTTGGAAGCCTTAATTTGACCTTACCTGTAAAAATATTAATGCTTTATTGCCAGGGAACACTACGTTGGGCAAATTTATATTCATAAGCTTGTTAGAGCCAGAGCAGTAGAAGCAGAACTGTTCGGTGTTGGAATCCCTCGGTCACTGCCGACGGCTGGAGGAGCAGGGGACAGTGAGAGAGGGGTGGCCACTGCGTTTCTCCGCTAGACCAGTCACGTAAACTGCTGGGGCGTTTGCGATCGTCACGCAGCATGTATTGACGCCTTGTAGGCTGAAATTATACTTTTATCCCCTAATACTGTTTAACTTGCCAGGCCTAAAACTATTACTCTAATAGCGAAAATTAAACCTTCTAATTTATGTTTCACTCTCTGAAACGTTTTCATCACTTTAAAGGCCCAAAGGTATGAAAAGGAATCTTCTGTCCCTGTGTATTTCTAGGGGAACCACTACGGTTGGGCACATAAATCTACAGAGCCTTTTCAGAAACAGCAGCCTGAAAATCTCAGCATGAAACAAGTTTCTCTCAACTATAAAGCTAGACGTGTTCCTTAGGAAAACCGGCCTTTATTCAACGGATCAGCCCTGGGAAGGAGCTCCTACCTCATGACTTCAGAATAGCCCTTCGCCGCAGCAACGTGGAGAGCCGTGGCACCTGTCCGAGGTTGCTTTACATCTTCGATTCTCCCGCTGTTCAGCCACTGCCGGGCATCCTGCAGCATTTGCTGCTCCTCTTCCTTTCTTGCCATGTCCAGGTCTACACCTACGAGGGCGAAGGAGAGAGAAAGAGATTTATCAAGTGAAAGCTCCCACGTACCTGTTAAACTTACCCTATGTTTCATTTGCTATGCAATATTAGTAATCTATTTTTAGTCTTCCACAAAAAAATCCGCAAAGGCATATTCTAGGAGTTGGGAGAACTCCTGCATCACTGACAGAGACTTCACAGCTGTCTCACTGAAAAAACGGGAAAGTTGAGGCAGCAGTTGCAAACCAGCCCCACCAACTACCAGCTCATCTGTGAGCTATGGGTGGAAGGACTGTGCTCTAAATACGCCGTGTCCCAGATGGCAATAACCATGTCACAAACAACAGCTTAACAAAAGGAAGCAAACTATAGTGAAGATCTGAAGAGATGGTCCTAAGACGTCTCCTGCAACAGCAGCACGACCCCAGCTGTGTGCTCAGTCCAAATTCAGTGCAATCTCCAAGCCGCACACAGAGATCTGTACTCGCCAGGGTCACTCACGCCAGGCACGGCCAAAGAAATATTTAGTTAATTCCACTGAGCAGCAAACCACCAGATTCTGACAAAACAGGATGCTAAATCATTTTGGGGATAGAAGGTAAAAAAAATCTACTCTGATGGCTTAAGAGATCTGCTTTAAATGAAGTTGGATCAAGTAAGTTCGTCAATACAGACATCTGGTGTAATGGAGACATGGACTACGGGGCTTGCCGATAACAAGAGGGACAAGATTCCCACCCCAGGAAACAACTGCCACGACGCGGGTTTGGCTGATGGGCTGCGTTCGTTGTTGCTAAACCAACAACAGCCAAAACTCTCTTAGACTTGGTTTTGTAAGAGGAGCTTTCGTGATAATGAGGTCAGGGAAGGATGATGTATCCGTCAGAAGTACAACACAGCTCCGTACAAGATTCACCAGACTAGAGCTCGCTGACTCAGGACAAAATACGAAAGAGGACAAACCTCAAAAATCAAGAAGGGTGTTAAAGAGCAAAGTCCCTGTGGATTAGTTCTTTCTGTATAAGAATGACAAGATTCCTAATTCAATTATGGAGCATTAGGTTTAAAACAGAACAGAAGAAAACACTTATCAACGCAGAGTCTGAACTGTGAAACCCGCTACTGCAGGACGTTGCAGAGATTAGAAATACAACCGCTTCAGAACAAGGATCAGACAAATTTGTAGTTATTAAACATAATGCTATACATGCCAGGAGTTCCCAAGAACATGCACAAGTTCATGAAACAGAAAGCCACGGGGATTCACGAGTACACAGAAAGCCCATCTGGCTCGGGAATTCCTGGAGGCACAGCGGCCGGAGGCTGGGAAAGCGTTTGGGAGGGGGCTCATACACACTTGGCCTGTCGTTACGGTTTGCAGCGGGCATCTGCTCATCGCCGCCGCTGAAGACAGGCTACGGAGCTGGATGGACGCTTATTTAAAGTTTATACCGCATTCACTCCAGCAGTTACGATCCTTTTAAACTGTGTCGATGGGGAGCTTCTCGGTGGAGACAGATGGTTGTTTCAGGGCATCTTAGCAGGATGCCGCTAATGTGGTGAAGCAATGAAAAAGCCAAGCAGAATCCCAAGAAGCGTCAGGCAAAATATCTGCAGCTGAGGCAGAATTACTGCCTTAATGTCCTGTGAGGTTTCAACTATGTTATTACCGCGTGCAGTTCTTGATACCCACTTTAAAGAGAGACAAGTTACACTGCTGGAAAGAAAGGATCTCTGTCTTTCTGGGCATCCAAGGAAGTCTGACTGCAGAGAGGGGACAGGCACGGTTCGGACAGCTTAGTAAAACAAATGCTGACTGTAGACACAGGCCGCCTTTTTAAATCCGTGAGCAGCCTAAGTATAAGGGAGAAGGGCTATTTAAGCTTATTTCAAAGTGGAGGGCAAAGGGGAAGAAAATAAGAACAACCTTGTCACAAATACCACCAGACTAGAAAGTGAAAAGTTTCTATTTACCAGAAGGAACATAATCCTGCATCCATTTTCCAAGAGGAATGCTTGCACCAACAACAACTAGCGCTCAGATGGACAGCTACAAACTCACCAGTGGACCAGCAACACGGTTGGCAAAGTAGCAAGGGACTGATCCCTTCCTAACTATACCTGAAAAGAGCTTCAAAAATAAAATAAGCGCCATGTGCCAAGCAGAATACATCTGTTAGAGAGGATGGGATTCGATCCAGCATGCAAATAACCCCAACGCCAACCTGCACCCGTAAATAATCTACACTGGAAAGAATCTTCGGGGGTCTCTAGCCCAAATCCCTGCTCAAAGGAGGGGAACTTCAAACCCAGATCAGATTGCTCAGAGCTGAATGCAGCTGGGTTTTGACTACCGCCAATGACAGAGATTCCACAGATTTCCTGGGTCCCTGTTCCGACACTATACCACTTCCCTAGGAAACATTTTTTTATATATATATCTATCTGTATCTAAATGCAGTTATGCAGTCAGAACGTCCCTTGTTCAAACCCATGACTTCTTCCTCTCATCCTGTCCCTTTGCAGCTCCGAGTCTGGCTCCATCGTCTCTGTCGCCTCCCTCAAGGCAGTGGAGGACAGCGATTAGATCCCACCGGCCACCTCCTCTTCTCACGGCTGAATACGCAGCCCGTGGATCTCCAGTGTGGACAGTCTGCTCTGTACCAGCTCAGTTTGCCTCAGTTCACCACTTCCCACACAGCTGACATAAATGCATCCTTCAAAAACATTCCTGATGAACTTCGTAACTAGGATTTAAACATCTCACGCATATATACAGGCACCTAACCGCTCACAGATGGATATCATGAGTATGAAGAAAACTTCACGCTTATGAAGCATGTCTTAATTTTAACGCAAGTTACGCTGTCCAGGACGTTTCTTCTACCAGCGCTGTTTCTGCAGGGCCAGGACAGAGAGCACCCCTCGGACGGGCACACCTGAAAGGGGAAACGGCACAGCAGATGTGCTGCAGAAGTCTAGGGAAGGATGAGGATAACACAGGTCACTCCAGGCCAGGAATACTCATTTCCTGGTCCCTACTCTTGGCGGGGCCATAAATCTCACCTCTGCATCACCAAATCTTAGTGAAACAGGACCTTTCATTGATGCCAGAGGTCAGAATTAAATCTCGCTTTAAAGGCAAACAGATCTAATGAATCAAATGTCGGTACTTTGGGCTCTTGCTTGGAAGGATCCCAAGGACAGAGGCTGCACACCACAAACCTTCTGCATCTGTTCCACTTTTCTGCTACCAAAGCACAATTTGTCTGCTGCCTTGTGTGCCACGTTTCAGATCTCTTCACCCATAGACGGTAAGGCAACAGAATTTTCTTACAGAAACTCTTAGAGGTCTAACTCTCACGTGTCCAATCCCCATTACCTTGTTTCTTCACTTGCTCCAGAAGCAGGTCCTTCATGGCTGCTTCCTCTGCGATGTCAGACGGGACTTCACCTTCGCTGTTCACAGCAGCCACGTTGGCTCCATGACTAATTAAGTACCTACGTGAATGAGAGCCCCAGGAAGGTATTAGACCTTGTGTGCAGGCTTCAGTGCAACCCACACAGTAAGTCAAGCAGCAGAACAAAATATTTGTCTTTCTCGTTCAAGTTCAGCTACCAAAAGAGTGCTTTATTCTTATCAAATTTCTAGACTAAAAAAGTTCATTGTTCATTGCCCTGGTGAGCGGCTGACAGTTTTTGTTTCTCCACAGTTATTCCAGTACCCCTAGTTCTTCCACTAATCTGATCTATTATTTTTTTTAAAAAAAGGAATAATACTACCAACAACTATAATAATAAACAACCCAGCCATCATCAATTTTTTCATTTGTCTTTTTATAACTATACCAAAAGTTCAGTCAAGACCAACTAATGACTTCTTTGGCTTGACACCCCGAAAGCAGCAAAATTCCGGGAAGTAAAAGAAGTATCTGTTTAAACGCACAAATCCAGGAGGGCGAGGTTGCTCGGTTTTCAAATTTACTTTCAATGCCTTTGAGAAATAGCTATCAGTATTCAAATTTTGGTAACTTTTCGGGAGTTGTGGTGGACCAAATATATAAGCATGGTATGACTAGTAAAGAATAATGTTTTTCATTTGAAGAACTAGTATTTGGAAGCAGAAAAAATAAACTGATAAGCGATCATCCAAAGAGCTGAGAATTGTTCTGGGAGGAGTACAACACACACAAATAAATGAGCCACAGAAGATTTTTTTTTTGTTGGAATATATTGTAAAGGACTACTGTCTTGAGAAATACTATTGTTTTCCCTTATTCTTCTAACCTATAATGAAGCCTTCAGCTCAGAAAAAATATTTCAGTTGGGAAACTACTATTTATGTTTGCCTATTCTTTGGTCACAGCTATTCCAGCACTCTCAAACTCTCAGAGCAACTTGTTGGTGCACAAGTAGCCTGGTATCAGTATCTTCCCTGGGAAAAACAGACTATTAATCCTTTGTGAGCATAATGAATGCTCAGATCAGATGCAGAATGGTATTTCAAACCCTGGAATCAGAAACTGCACCGAGAAGAGTCAAATCTTTGTTGCGACTCACTTACAGCAGGTTACTTCTTTGCTTTAAACATCTACTGGACAAAATTCTGTTATATTTACTGTCTCTTCTTTCATATGTATTTTACGTTTGTACTCACTAGACTATCTAATCTCTCTAGGGCAGGTCACAGAATTTCACCTGGTTATGTCCAAACTGAGCCCAGTATCTTGTGTCGGAAACAGAACAAAAACACAAAAGAAGATAATGCTCCAATTGTAAGTGGGTTAAGTAACAAGCAGTTACTTTTATTCGCTTCTCCACCTTTTGTTAGACAGCACGCAACAATCAGAAACATAAGATCTAAATTTGAAATGAAAAAGTTTGAAAAAAATGGAAAATATTTGCAGCCCAGAAGGCCAACCGTACCCTGGGCTGCATCCCCAGCAGTGTGGGCAGCAGGACGAGGGGGGGATTCTGCCCCTCTGCTCCGCTCTGGGAGACCCCCCTGCAGTGCTGCCTCCAGCGCTGGGGCACCAACAGCAGAAGGACACGGAGCTGTTGGAGCGGGGCCAGAGGAGGCCCCGGAGATGCTGGGAGGGCTGGAGCCCCTCTGCTGTGGGGACAGGCTGAGAGAGCTGGGGGGGTTCAGCCTGGAGAAGAGAAGGCTCCGGGGAGACCTTCCAGCCCCTTCCAGTCCCTAAAGGGGCTCCAGGAAAGCTGGGGAGGGACTCTGGAGCTGGGAGGGGAGCCACGGGACGAGGGGGAAGGGTTTTACACCAAAAGAGGGGAGCTTTAGATGAGATATTGGGAAAAAATTCTTTGCTGTGAGGGCGGTGAGCCCCTGGCCCAGGTTGCCCAGAGCAGCTGTGGCTGCCCCATCCCTGGAGGGGTTCAAGGCCAGGTTGGACGGGGCTTGGAGCAACCTGGGCTGGTGGGAGGTGTCCCTGCCCAGGGCAGGGGCTGGAATAAGATGATCTTTAAGGTCCCTCCCAACCCAAACCATTCTATGATTCTATGAAAACGCAGTCGCTTTGCAAAGCCTCCGAACGAGGGTGAGCACTGGCGCAGTGCCCCTTCGAACTGTTTTATAACACATCAGGTATCTACTACATGGGGTTTACACCAGAATAGCTACAGGCATGTAATTGCACCAACATACATTTTGTACAGAGACAGAATTGTTTTCAGTTAGACGAATAAAATCCCAAATCACTCTTAGCTAACACTTAAAATTCCATGTGGGCTCCCCGCTGACGGAAGCGCACAGCAAAGACGGGCAGCAGCAGCAGAGCTGGGCTTCATTACACGTCTCCGCGTCAGCGTGCCTGCCTCTCAGCCATCCTGCTTCCGTTTTGCTCGGCATTTTTGCTCAAGTACCTAATGAATCATAAGTCACTGTAATGGGATCAGTAAAAGGCAACCAGTTGCAGACTCCACCTTAATCCTCACAAATTAAGAATTCAGTAACAGGAGAAATGCGTCTATTTTCAGCATGGCTTCCCAAGACGTTGTGTAAGTCTTGGAGCACCAATCGCCCGTGTACCTGCTCTGAAGTGGAAGATAAAGTGTGATAAATACCCAGAATAGCCTGAAACTCACTCACTCTGCTATGTTCAGGTAGCCACACGATGCCACGGCGTGGAGAGGGGTCCAGCCCTCGTTGTCTTGCTGGTTCACGTTGGCTCCATTGTCTACAAGGAACTTCACCATGTCCAGGTTCTCATCTATACAGGCCTGAGGGAGAAGAGGAGGGGGGACATACGGGGGAGGGAAGGATTGAAGAGGAAGAGAAGAAAAAAAATAAATAAGGTATTAGTGTTAAATCAAGTGTACAACCTTCATTTGCAGTTTAGTGGCCGCAGGTAATTCCCGGGCTGAATTTCCCACGCTGAGAGCTAGCACACCTTAAAACTTAAGGTAGCGTGAATTTGGGAACCAAAAGAAATTAATTTCAGAACTTTCGAAAATTAATTGTAACTCAGAGAGTCCCCAGGTGGGCAACCTCTAAATCTGCCCAAGCTTTGCTTCTCACCAATTGATCCGTTTCCTTCCTCTCTCCCACACTGTTATCTCCCCGGAGCGGGGACGTGCTGTCGAGTTATGTATCCGTAATTAGTTTTAGTTATGGCACCAAATTCCTCTAAGCAAGGCAAGCTATGTATTTATTTCGATTACATTGTTCCCTCAAAATGTCAATGAAATAACGTCATTACAATGGATGAAATGAGGTATCGCTAGTGGCGGGGATGAGCTGCAGAAGCCTGACTGAAGCAGACCGTCTGTATACTGGATGTTGCCCTTGACAGATGTAACCACAGCGAAAGCAGAATTTTAGAGAAGTTAATAACTTCTTTATTCAGCGGTATCTATTCATTTTCCCGAGTATAACAAAGCCCTACTTCCCCTGTTAGCTCTACGGACCCTGTGAGCTACTGAAGGGAACGACAACCCTTCATTAGCCGCTGCGTTCATTCCAGAGCCTGCACGTACGGAGCCTGCTGGCTTTGAAGTTGCCAGAAGAAAACCTAGCTAGGTTTTCAAGTCTCAGCGCTTCTGTTGGGCAGAATTCCTCCTTCCTCAAATTCCCGGCTACAGCACGTTCTGCGTTGCATTTACAGTTCACTGGAGGCTGCTATTTAAGGATGAGCTGGCAATTTAATACATACATCCAAACGCATGTGCCTCAGCTGAGAAGCACCAAGCATGAGCAGGAGGACAAGGACGGGCTTTTACTGCGTGTCCAGCTACGGAAACCCAGTTCCTCGTTACTACAGAGAGAATCAGCTTGGTCAAAATTTCTCCAAAATCACAGTACTCGATTCTTTTATATAGCTTGATGTGGGCACATCTATCAGTTACAGCAGTCAGATGACTTCCACATGATCGCTCTTCTAAAACGAGCAGCACTGACTATCCATTCCTACCCTAGCAAGTAATGGAAATGAGGAAATTGTCTCTAATCAACTCTGCCCCCCCAAGAGACAATCCTGTGTTATCTAACACAATCATCTGTGCTTCGTTGCTTATCTCAAAGGAGAGACATGCCCTACGCCAGGACACCCAACCCTTGCTATTGCTACTCCAAGTGCAAATCCCAAAGTAGCCCGTTACCCGCAAACGCGAGCTACTCCTGTATTTGTTTGGCTCACACGTATAGAATAGAATGGCTTGGGTGGGAAGGGACCTTAAAGATAAACCAGTGCCACCCCATGCCCTGGGCAGGGACACCTCCCACCAGCCCAGGTTGCTCCAAGCCCCTCCAACCTGGCCTTGAACCCCTCCAGGGATGGGGCAGCCACAGCTTCTCTGGGCAACCTGGGCCAGGGGCTCACCGCCCTCACAGCCAAGAATTTCTTCCTGATATCTCATCTAAATCTCCCCTCTTTCAGTTTGAAAGCATTACCCCATGTCCTGTCATGACATTCCCTCCTCGTCCTTCCTGTAGGTCCCCTTTAGGGACTGGAAGGGGCTCTAAGGTCTCCCCGGAGCCAGGCTGAACAGCCCCAAGCTCTCTCAGCCTGTCCTCACAGCAGAGGGGCTCCAGCCCTATTTAAAAGTAGCTGCACAAAAGGCTACTTGTGAATGGTAAAAGCAGAAACTTTGACACCTCTTGCCTCTAAGGAAGCATGCTCCACAAACCAAACTCCTAGTGCAGTTCCTTGGCCGGGCACATCTCCGGTGCCAGGAAAGGATGCCCTGGGAGCAGCCTCACGCACCCACGGCCAGACTGCGCCAGTGCTGCAGTGCGAGCATCTTTCCTTGCTTTGTTTTAGACTGGTCTAATCTTACTCTTTGCCAGAAAAAGCACAAGCATAACTCTAGAAATAGTCCATCGATGCTCTCCCACCCTCAGGAACGAAACAGCTTCATCCTGTAAACCCAGCTCTATGGGACTTCGCTGAGATTATTTCAGGCACTAGAACTGGAAAAAAAAACCAACAACCCCAACCAAAAATACTGAGGACTGAAGAGCATCACACCGAGGTTGGAGGAGTCCCAGGTCCACGCATGATGGGGCAAGACACGGTCAGCTCTGAGCAAAGTGGACGCAAACCAGGTTCTACCACCAGCCTCAGGAGCGAGGTTTGTTCCTTGGTCCTCTTTTATTTAGATCATCCGGTCCAACCTCCTCCACAAAGCTGGGCTAAATCTGATCTTAGATGAGGTTGCTCAGGGCCTGCTCCAGCCAGTTTTTACTGACTGCAGGGACAGAGTCTCCGTGGCCGGTCCCGGCCGCTCTCCCAGTGCTTCACCAGCCTCTCCATGGGTAATTTTTTTTACTATCTAATCAGGATTTTTCTTGCTGCAACTCCCGCCCCCTGCTACAGCAGTGCAGATGTTCCCTCGAAGTCTCAGCAGGTGAAGAGAGTAGGAAACACCAGCCAAATATTCCAGCTACACAGGGAGCTAACGTGTGCCCAATGTGCACGCGATTCATTTTAAGACATATTCTAGAAGGGACACACTTCTGACTTCCAGAGTCCTGCAAAACTACCTAACAAATTCGTTAGTGGCTTACGTCCACCACGATGCATTCAAATGCGGCCGGAAGGTAAAACGCGCAATGCACGGAGGAACATAATAATCCCTTTTCAGTTCAAGGAGCAAATTTTTGGGAATTTGAGTCTGAGCCTGCAAAGCTCAGAGCTAATCTGTATTTTACTGCCACCCATATTTATTGTGATATACTTCAAGTTTTCCCCCACCACATCTCAAATAAATTACTTACAATCTTATTGATGAGCTATTTACATTTTGACGTGGGAACACAACTGCTATCGATCACTTTTTCAATAAAACTGACTTCATCTAGGAGCATGTTGCTCCAAGAATAGCCAAGCAAAGTTCGCCCACGCAGTGGTTTCTCTGGAGCACAACCACTTCTGGCTGACTACAGAATTATAGTCACAAAGAAGAATTTTATCAGCCTGGCTCCGAGAAAGCAGCGAGGTAGACCTTTCATGCCTGTGCACACTTAACTGCTCTGCTGTATTTGTTGAAGCGTTACCTGCAGTTTGCGTGTAAATCTAAATTTAGACTGAAGAATGTCCCTATATTGAGCCTTGTGCATATTTGATAGAGAATTATATTCACATTGTTTATCATTTAAACTGTGCAAATACACGCACTGCATCCGCGCATGCTGGGAATGGGCCAGGAGAGAAGACCAGTTCTTGCTCAAGCCACTGGATATAGTGGACTCTAAAATTAAATGTGTGTTTAGATGCATAAAAGGGGTGTGTGTGTCCCCCCCCCTCCCCGGCCCTTCTTCTAAATTTCTGCCTGTTATTGGCCTCGTCGTTCTGCTGGCCCCGTCTCGCGTGGTTCCTGTGGAATGCACGCTGGAAAGAGAAGGGATAATGGGATCAAACCCCACCTGTTCCTACACCGAAATCTGCAGTAATTTGACTCGCCTGGCTTCTGAAGAGATAAAACGATGACAAAGTGACAAAGCTACATGGGTGCTGACAACAGCAGGCGCTCGCTCGCTTCCCCAGGGAGCCACAGCGCATTTCGTGCTCGCAGTTTGCGGTCGCCACAACAATAAAGTCAAGCGCAAAAGTGTCTTAAGTCCTTAATGGAGCAGCAATGTATTCTTTAATAGCTGAGAAAAATAACCCCCACTCCACCCTTCTGCACCTCTGTATCATGAAAAAAACTGCTGTTCAAGTTACGTGATCGAGCAATGTGACGCTGCTGGGCAAATATTTATTTTAGTGTTAGTTAGTGACACATAAGAACAGAAACGAGCACGGAGTTGAGTAACACGAGCAGTTTTTTCAATGACTTGAGGCTGCGTTAACATTAGCAGGTATGACTTCTCGCCTGCCTCAAATATCCGAATGCAAGAATTTTTTTTTTTGCATTCTTGTAATATCGCGTAATACTAACTCTACTGGCCAAGATTTGAACAAGCGAGGTGGGAAAAAGAGTTTCGGAAAACAGCATTCGACACCCAGAGGTAGTGAATAGCCCCTGTTCGGTTCTGAAAACCTCATCGTTGTCGCATGTAAGGAACTATCAGGCATGGGATTCTTGGCATCACGGTTTAGTCAGACGCCCTGGAAGAACACACTGCTCGCATCTGAACATGCTCTGACATACTTCGCACTTCTTAGAGCGATAATTGTGAGGCCGACAATTGGGACAACGAGAAGAACTGGTAATTTCTAAAGATCTTCTAAACTTTGAGAACTTTAGAAAACACGTATAAAAGTTACGACTTTCTACGGCAGCTTTTAGGGCTTGCAGTGTATTTCTGCATATACTTTTTCACTATCAACCGATAGTTCTGTTATCACAGAATTCGTACTCGCACACATAGTAATGGCATTAAGTTTCACAGATGACATTTTACCAAGGTATAAATTAAGGAACAGAAATTCGCACTGTTTAGAAGTACTCAGGGCACGCACCTGCCCACCTGAAACTTTTGAGAGCCCTGACTGCTGATACCCCTCCCGAAAATCCCCGCTTTATTGTGCATATCTGCCAAAATGAAGCCCCGCGAAACAGCACTGAAGAAAAATGCGTTCACTGAGATCCAGAGGGTAAAGTTCATCTTATGGCTGAAGCAAACTGGGTTACCTGAGGTTACTGGAGGAAGGAGAAGAGGACAAAGAGGAAGTAAAAGGGGTAGATGTGTCCTCCTTTAAGTACTATTAATCCTCCAACCTTAAATTTAGGAGAGAGGATAAGTTTAGTAACTCGAGAGGATCTATCGCTATGCAAAGTTCTCCTCTTTTATTTGATACAGCGTTCCTTGGGAACACTGCAAGAATAACTACAGCGGCCAGCAACATTACAAAGCAGACACCTGCCCTCCGAGGAAAGAAAGTCAAAACAAGTTGGTTGAGAAGTAACATTGTTTTTTGGGTGGATAGTTATTTAACGCGAAGAAACACTCCCCTAAAATACCCTTGAAATTTGCTTTGCATAAAGAAAATACGCATGTGGATAGACTCAATTCTTTCCAATTTAAGGCACTGCTGACCCTCACCTGCTTGGTTACACGCGTAGAAGAGGCTAAAAGCAAGGTTAACTACAGAGCACAGCACTTTTGCCTCTAAATTTTTAATTCCTTCTTTATCATCTTTCTTTGTGGAAGATATAATACACCCTCAGGGGGAGGAGACAGGGTGGGAGTCTGCGGTGAGTATCTTTCCCTCTAATCGGAGATCTTCAGCAGGCTAATCTCTTGCCATCCTCGTATTTTTCTTGGCAGTCGGTGAGCTCCGAGTGCTTCTGGAATGGCACTAATGCATTACAGTTTTAGCAGTCTTCGATGCAAACTGCATCCAGCGCCCAGAATTACCCACTAACCGCTCAAAGAAAGTTGGCTCATCCGATTTAAATCCCGGGCATCGCTGGGCAAGACTCCATCCACAGCTCACGGTGTTCCTTCAGCTCCTGGCAGGGGACCAGCATTTAGCAGTTTTTCCATAGGGAGGAAGTGCTCAGTTTCTAAAATTTGCAGATATGGCATATTAGCTTCCCCCTCTTGGATAACAGGTGTAGCCCTTTGCAGCCAGGGACATTCACTGCAGCATTTATTATTTTTTTTTGCCAGTAGCTATTGCCAAGGCATTCTTCTTTCAAGCATGAAGCTTACATTACAATAACAAAACGGGGGACACCAGGAAACGTTACAGAACAACTCTGCAAAACTCTGCTCGTCTGGCAAGGCTTGTTCAACAACCAGACAAAATCCGATCTTTATCTTGAATGAAACCTCATTATTATAATGGCATTGTTAGTGTTTGCTCCTTCCTCGGAGCATACCGAAACACACAAGCGCCGTCGAACTTCTGACGAGCATCGGCAACGCAACAGCTCTGACTGCCTGCCAAGGTCTCTGGTTTGCATATCTCCTGGGCATCCCCCCGGGACACAGAGAGGAAGACCTGAGAGTAACAGGAGCCAGACGGGATGAGACTGAAGGGTTCGCAGGACCAAGAATCGAGCTCCAGCGAGGTGTAAACAGCATAATGCTGCTCACTTTCTACGGGGCGCGTCACATTTAGCAAACCCCAGCCTACGACTGGCGTTACATTCCCACTATATACAGCATGGCAGGGAGGGGAGCAACTGAACCATCTGACAAATTCCTAAGAAGTTGCCTGGGATCAGCTGAGTGAAGAAAACCCCACCTTTTCGCCTCTCCATGGAGAAAAGGGGGCTGGTCACAAACCCAGGAGCCGTGGCAATAATCGCACACCAGCAGCGCTGTCACAGGCACCCCCGTTAAAGCAACTGTTTTCTCCACAACTTACCCAGTCTTGCGGTGGTTTAACATAAATACACAAACAACATTCAGCGCAACTGCTTTCGGGCAGAACGGTTCTCGTCGGCATTTCGGCCTTACATCCCGCATTACAGCTGCCGTCTGCCCGCGCAAGGTGGTAGCACCGCGTACAGTAGCACATGCAACAGGGGTGAACTTGGCCGAGAGCACGCTGCATTTCTAAATGCAGCCCCATTGAGTAAATATTTAGTTTACAAACAGTATGTCACACCACCCAGTGTCATATGAGCACGTAATGAAATAGCAGCAGTGCGGGTGCAAGAGCCTGGAATCAAAGTCAGCCAGGAAACCTGTAATAACTGCTGTGGTTTTAATTTTGGCTATATTTAATTCCCTGGTGCTCCCTCCTTGGTTGGTCAGGATTTTAGAGAGAACCTATGCATTTTCTCAATGTGGAGGAAAGATGCAAGAAGGGAAAAGAAGAAAGGGCTACACGCTTGGCATCTGGGTGACGTGTTTCTCCTATGAATACATCAGCCTTGTGACAGCACCCTGTCTCGGTGACTGCTCTGCGCAGAAGAGCGAAAATCTCGTAATCCTCCTGTGTCGGATTCCCGGGTAGCCGTCCTCATGGGTCACACAGAAGTCAGACTTGGCAGCTCCCCTCGTGACGGGAAATACAACACACAAACTAGCTAGTCAGACACATGCCAGCTTTTTTAATCAAGTATTAGAGACCCTAGACCAGTACAGGCCACGCTTCATCTCCTCTTAATTACTCCAGTATTCATCTCTTGAGCCTCCCAGGAGCGTGTTACCTCTTGGCCTGTGCAAATGCTGCTGTTAAATCAGACTGCTCATGAAACGCCCATTATTAAGTCTTTGTACCAAATTCCTTTCCAACCCAGAAATCAAGCGTTGATATACCTTCTTCAAAGCTCTTTATACATCCAGCCCTCCCCTGACGTGGTTTGTCTCCCTCTGTTCCATCACCGATCCCAATTTCTGTAACTCTTAAGTCAAAATATTAACAGACACCTCTAAGGTTGTTCCATACAACCCTACATCCACGCTATGGCATTCTTGCACTGATCCTCAGGACCCCTCTCCATACGTCAGTTTGCCCAGACAGTCACTCCATTCTTCCATACGGTGAAACAGTTTCTATTTCAGACGACGAGATCCTCAGAGCAGGGACCGTCTGACATTGTGTAAAGAGCACCCAGCTCTCAACACACCCCGGTGCCAGCCGGGCAAAGATCAGCAACATACACACCACCGAACCACTGCAGTCGGAAGGCACCTCAGGAGACTTCTAGTCCCCAGGCAGGGTTCGCCGTGGCTTCTCACCAGCCTTCCAGGTGGTGGATGTGTGGAGGTATGCACGTGCATATTTCCACACACAAACACAGACGCCCATATTTATTCTCTGTAAATCCAGGGAACTTTACGATGCTGGGGAAGGACTAGTACACACAGACTTGTGTCATGTGTGCGCAGCCATTCTGACCCAGACCTGACTCACCTCCATTGCTTAGATGCTTTATTTGCCCAAGCCTCTAGTCTTCTCCTCCCAAATGATGTTCTCATTCTGGAAACCTGACCGAGACTCATTTGGGTGGCAGAGGCTGCACCACCCATGAGCTACAAAAGATTCTGCATTAGATATGGGGCAACAAAAGTGGGTTTTGTTCATACAAACCAAGCACACCCTTTCCTAACACCACCAGTGGGACTGTTTTTGACAGGATCAGACAGATCCACATCACACTCAAACTGATTAAAAGGTTTTCTTTGGGCTAAATGAAGAGCTAGAGAGTTACTGCAGTGAAAACAGGCCATAAAAAGTAATAAAAGCAGAACACTCTCGGTGTGCATGCAAATGCAGCCTTGAATTCAACCTGAGAACCCCACAACAGCTTACGCGGGTTTAAGTCCAGGTTGCCAGGGTCCCTCCGGCCCCAGCCGCACGCTCCCCTGCCTCGCACAAGATTTATTTCATCCACATCTTCAAAGTGTGGAGAAACAGATGGACCCCGAGGGCGTTACCTGTCTAAGCAGGTGGATGTATCACCCTCAGGGTACCTGTCCTTTCCCACTGCCTGCAGACCAGCATCCACCCATTCACAGCAGGATGAGATGAATCCCACCCTCAACGACCTACCAGCGGTCACAGGAGACACCTCCCAGAGCCAAGATTTACCAGGTCGCTCCTTAACTTAAGATGGCTTAAGATGGTTTTTTCTTTACCACAACCTTATGCTATATGATGAGTGCAACTAGAGCTTTTTGAGGAGTTTTAGAAACGGTTAAAGACTTACTGCAAACTGGAGGATGACACCGATACCAGCAGCAACATTAACTGTTAACACACTGGGCTGGAAGAATTAGCAGGCCAGTTAAGTCATGCTGTCACAACACATAGGTCACAGTCAAAGGGATTAAATGACAAGACTTACTTCTCTACTGTTCTCCCGTCCTAAGTCTAAAATATATGGAACAAGGTTAGCCGGGAGATGAAGGGAGTCAATCTTCCACAGAATGCAAAGTAAGAGCAAATATATGATGTCAACATATACTGCAAACCAGCCAGCGCTCCAGCAACGAAGGCAAGCCCGATGACAGCTGAACAGCATCAGGGTTAAATCTGGGAACACAGAGAGAGGAGTTCACAGAAAACAAAGAGAAAAGCACTCCCAAAATAGCCTTGCAACTGTCACCGCTAGCGACTGTCAGCACTGGAAGGTATGACCTTGCCATTGTGTCTCATGATCACAGCTCTGCTCTTAAGGGGGAGTTTGTCAGAACCGGCACTACCAAAAATTCCACTTCCAAGTGATCCTGTATCTCCAGCAGCACCGATTACACTCACCAGTGATCTGGGGAACAACAAGCAGCTCTTACTGGTGCTCCTGTACCTTCCTCTTCTCTCTCCTCAGCCTCGGCTTTAGGGTGGCCTTACAGCTACGATATCCTGCATGGGCACTTCTGTGCCACACACCCAGCCGTAAAATCTTTATGCAAAACTTATTGTGCCACAATTGTATGAGAACCAGCAGAAAGAGGTAAATTCTGCTTCGAGAGAGCAGGGGGAAAGGGAGGGAAATGAGATAAAGAGGGTATTATTCATTTTCTCGTCTGATTACTTAGCTATGTTGCTTCATTTTTTTTAACAGCGGTTGAGTCATACTTCTCATGTAAGCAGGAAAAGAGATATGGATTATGTCAGATTTTTCCATTGGAATCAAACCCACAACAACTGGAAGTACTCAGCAGTATCCATGCCAGTCATCAAAAGGAACCAACAACAAATCTCTTAGAATGATTAGCACAACAAAAAAGCCAGTAGAGCACAAGGGGAGAGAGGAATACGTGCAAAGGCATAATTATTTCATGAACGTAGCATTTTCAAGATGAAATAGCAGCACGGAATGTCAGGTGGAGAACTGCTTTGAATAGAAGCCACATTTGGAAACTCTACACACCTTTATACGTGCACTGGGGACATCACCTGATTTAAAAGGAGGTAGATGTAAATATCTCCTGCACCAGCCTATAGATGGCTTAGCTAAATGTCTGTGAAATTCTTTATAATTATCGGGACTTCTCCTGTAGCTCTGCAGCCATGGTATTGGCAGTGAATGCCGAAGCCCACGCTTCACTCCCCCCTGGCCGGTACATCATCTGCTCTGGGCGAGGGGGGCTCAGCGCGCCAGAGCCGCCAGCTCGGCTTCTCTAGGACAAGGAGGAACCACCGCTGGAGAGAGAGAGAAGGTCAGCTGGACACTCACACGCTCCCTGTTACCGAAATGGGAAGAAAATGGGAAGAAAGTTAAATCGCCCTGCTTTTACGTCTGGTAGGACAACGGGCATAGGCATGCAGGATTGCCATCTATTTGCCCCTCATTTAGCATTTCTAATCAAATAGCATTTTGGCAAACGAATGAAGATAATTCACTGAGTGATCTGCAAAGACCAAAGACACAAGTATTTCACTATGCAAAGCGTCACGGGGATCAATCCCTTACGCCAGCCCCTCCAGTCTCTTATTACTTGTGCTTCCATGTGTCCAGAATCATAGAAACCTACACTTAATTCACCTCTCATTCAAACAGGATCCAATACAGGGATTTTCCATCTCCATCGAGCTTTTCCTCTGCAGCCGGCGGCCTGGTTTGCCATTTGCATTCACAGACCAGAACACGCAGCTCTAAACCAGAGACAGGCCATGCGCGACTGACTTTAAAATCCAATCTAGATAAGCATTTTACTCTCTTCCTTTTCGTCATCTTCATCCTCCAACGTGATTTTTAATACCCATTATTTCAACAGCAGTTAGAGGCTAATACTTTGTACCATCTGAGAAGAGCTTGAAATGAGGCCAGTACTTGATCAACTGCCAACGCTAAAAATAAAGTCTGTCACTAAAAAGCAGGGACTGCCAGTTTTCTAATGGTGTAGAGCAGCATTAGCCTTTCAAGTCTCACCAGTTTAGTCATTCTGACCACTAAGTATGTCATTTCTCTCCCACTCAGCCAGTGCTCTCTGGCACTGGATCAAGACAGTATATATAAAAATCCCGCCCTTAAATTACTGAAATTTTAGTTCCTGCCTGAAATAACTCTACATTTCATAATTAGAAAGCTCGCAAGCATTTCACTCCTGTGTGGAAAATGGAAATTTAGCTACTGCAGGTTTGTTTAGCAAAGAAACGCTCTGCAACCAACCCCCTTGTGCTTCAGCCCTACAGGTGCTACTCCAGTGGCAATACTGTACCTATTTAATGCAGCTCCTAAAGGCACTTCTTACAAAGCAAAATATATATATGCAGTTTCTGCCACCAGCTATGTTACATAAACATGTTCTGTATTTCCAAGGTGCAACCTTAGATCAGCTTCAGCCAAACCAAGGTGATCTCCTGCAGCCCAGGGCTGATACTCGCCCTGTTGCCTTGAACGGCCACCGGAGGTTGCAGAGCAGCGTGGCAAGGCCAACGCCAAATGAAGGCTAACATTGTCAATAATAGGGAAAAAATACAAATATCACTTTTCAGCCCACTTGGCATGGTTACTCCACTCGCACCACACCTGCGAGCAGGGGTGGGAAGGCACGGCAGGGCCACTCCATGCTCCAGCAAACAGTCCTCTATGGGAAGAGGCTCTCTAGGTCTTCCCATAACTGGTCAGAGACATGGAAAAACAGCTGCAAATGATTTTAGCTCCAACTTGGCAAACTACAGATGAGATCTGAGTTACCTAACTATAGGCCTCAAAGACAGACAGAGAAATCTCCGCTGGTCACTTCAGGCTGTCTTTAGCCTCTCCCATGGCAGATTCTTGCAGCAGGCTCTGCTGGCTGAAGCCAGGGCTGCCTTCGTCCTGCCCTGTCGTGCCCCCGGCCAGCAGGCCCCCTCCCTGCAACCCCCATTGATACTCATTTGACACCCCACTAAACAGATCCAGGAGCTAAACTGGCTCACGGTGGGACCAGACAAGCACTTACGCTGGTATGAAAAGCACATGACAAGAGCAGCAGAAGGGCAGGACTGAGACAGCCCTAAGGTGCGGCGTAACAGAAGATGTCCATTCACTCCGACATCTTGCTTCTGTCAAGTCAGACAGCTCACGCCGCATATGGCCCAGGGGAAAACTGTTTTTTTTTTCAACAAAGAAAGCAACAAAGTCACTCCAGGGCTGGTATCGCTTCCAAGGAAACCAGCTCTTCCTCACAGACGCCAAAGCTCCTGTAGGGGAAGTACCACGAGCTCCTGCAGGGGAAGTACCATGAGCTCCTGCAAACACCAAGAAGTGCCCAATTAGCACCGAGTAAGGGGAAAGATGATGAAAAGAGCAGCTACACGCAGAAACACCTCAACTCAACTGCAAATGAAAAGAAAGAGGAGATTCCTTCGGTGGATTCAAAGACAGTTTATTCAGAAGCAGAATATTAGCCCCAGATTTTCATGCTCATCATTGTCTTGCAGCCACATTAGGTTTTGCTTCAAGGTCTGAACGTCACTTTTGTGGCCAGAAAAAAAAAAAAAGTTGGCTTATAAAAAGAAAAACATACACTCCATAATTCTACTTATTCATTCTCATTGCCAACCCTGCAGTGGCAGTGCCTGGGAAAACTGAATTTTTCTTCTTCGCAGTTATGGATTCAGGTGGCTGAATGCTCTCCAAGCACCGGTGCGTGCTGAGGGGCTCAGCAAAAATCATCACTAGACAGACACACAGCAGCTTGCTCAGGCGTTTTCCGGTCCTGTGCAACGCAGAGCCTTCAGTTCTAGTAAACAAGTGTTTTTTCTGGGTTTTGCCATTCTTCCCGCTCTGTACCTGAACAGGAGACTGGGATCCATCATGGCTCAACTGCCCTGAAGCGTCGGCATTCCCAGCAGAGAAAGGCACCACGTCCACCACAGGACACCGGATTTTCTTTGGCGCGTAACAAACGATGGAGCAGACAAAGAGGCTGCTGGATAAAGCAAACTTTCGCAAAAGAAAGTGATTCCAGTATTTCTCCCTGACAGGACCACAGCTAAGGTTTTGCCAGCGTTTCTGTTCCCAGCGCAATGACGTGGATTTGCAACATCACTTCACATGGTGCAGCTTTAAGGAAACGTTTTCTTTTAAATGCTAGTGAAACCTTGACATAATTTGCTATTACAGTAGAAGTTAAGCTATATATTTTCTTAAATCATAGTGAAAAAAACCTAACTAAACACAGCAATTAAGGTCTGGACTATGGCTGGCGTTTTTAGAGTGGCAGGTGAAGGAGAATACAGGAGTTCCCAGTCCTACGGCAGAGTCTGCACATCTCTTCCGTAACACGCTGTCCAAGAACTCTCAATACTGGAAAAAGACAAGTGCTCGATACATATTTGAGAATCCGACTGGCATGAGTTTTCATACATTAACTACACTTCCAGGCAGAGCGCATTTGAGCTTGCCTTTATTCACAGAAAAAAAAAACCAGAAGAAACAAAATAAAAATCAATCGACACTGTTAGGGCTGCTCAATCCATAGGAAAGTGTCTTTGTTGGTTTGTTTCATTGTGGTTGTGTTTGTTTGTTTTTTTGTTTTTTTTTTTTTTTTTGTTTTTTTTTTTTTTTTTTAATCCTGTGGGAAACAAACTAAAGCAAATCTCAGCATGGCCCCCAGTAACAAAATCATTCGCTGCTGGTTTCTGGGCCCGCCAGCCCCATGCTGCCAGCAGCAGCCCGCCCTGAGGCCAGGGACTCTGTCCTGGTGATGCCCATGGAAAAAGAGAGGTGGTGGCCAATAAGGTCCTGGGAAGAAGCGATCTATTAAAGAAAACAACCTGTGGGATAAGGTCACCAAGAGGGACAAGTGCGGCGTGAATGACAGTTCTTTGCTAGAAGCCTCGCACAGACGCTGCCACAGAGAAACCGAGCACTGGAAGCTTATTAAGGACGCTGCCGCGCGCTGAACTCTTGTCAAAGCACGACACCAGATATCTCGCTGGTTTGAAAGATGGACACAACCAAGGTGTCAGCTTTCCCTAGTGACATTAATGATGTTTTGAGTCTAATTAAGACCTGTGATCTCCATGATCAAAGAAATACAGATCTGATACAAACTTTTATGTTTTCACAAGAGTACCGTAAACCCGGTTAACTCGCTGCGACGCCATGCGCATGCCCTGCGTGGTTTAGATACCGTCAGCCCAGTGTGAACTCCTGATCGAGGGCTCTGTCAGGACTTTTCAAGTGTCACACAGCCCTGGCTAGCAGATGCCGAAAAAAGGACGTAGCCAGAAATGGACAGAGCAACGAACGCAGCCGGCAAAGGCAGGAGTGGCGGAGCAGAGCAAGCTCTCCACCTCTGCCTGCCACGGACACAAGCAGCAGCCAGACACCGACCAGGCTCACGGCTGAACTGCAGCCATCGCTCATCCTAAAGCAAAACAAAACCTGGTGGAAGCCCAGCTAGAAGATGGTGGTTTCCATGTTTCTTGCACTGTCTCACCTGTCTATTAGTCTGTCTTGTGGGTGGGTGGCACAGGCAACCCTCAGAAACAAAGTGCCATCACCTGGACGGTGAACAGGAGAAATTTAGGAGAGGGCAAGGTTTGTTGACAAAGCCCAGCTGCCAGCAGCATGAAACAGTCTCACTTCTGCGTGCATCACCCCATCTCTGCTGAAGAGGGAAAAGACGCAAGGAGCATCATGCAGGAGGACTTTCAGAGGTATGACAATGCAACCCCACCTCTGTGCCAGCTGCGAAGGAAGAGGAAGAGCTCACAGGAGGAAGCAGTGAGCTGATGGTTGGGAGAAAAATCCCACAGAACATAGAATCACAGAGTCACAGAATGGTTTGGGTTGGGAGGGACCTTAAAGCCCACCCAGCGCCACCCCCTGCCCTGGGCAGGGACACCTCCCACCAGCCCAGGTTGCTCCAAGCCCCGTCCAACCTGGCCTTGAACCCCTCCAGGGATGGGGCAGCCACAGCTTCTCTGGGCAACCTGGGCCAGGGGCTCACCACTCACCACCCTCACAGCAAAGAATTTCTTCTTAATCTCTAATCTAAACCTCCATTCTTCCAGTTTAAAATGATTCCTCCTTGTCCTACGGCTCCCCTCCCTGATCCAGAGTCCCTCCCCAGCTTTCCTGGAGCCCCTTTAGGGACTGGAAGGGGCTGGAAGGTCTCCCCGGAGCCTTCTCTTCTCCAGGCTGAACCCCCCCAGCTCTCTCAGCCTGTCCCCACAGCAGAGGGGCTCCAGCCCTCCCAGCATCTCCAGGGCCTCCTCCGGCCCCGCTCCAACAGCTCCGTGTCCTTCTGCTGTTGGTGCCCCAGCGCTGGAGGCAGCACTGCAGGGGGGTCTCACAGAGCGGAGCAGAGGGGCAGAATCTCCCCCCTTCACCCTGCTGCCCACGCTGCTGGGGATGCAGCCCAGGCTGCGGGGGGTTTCTGGGCTGCCAGCGCACGTTGCTGCCCTGTGTGGAGCCTCTCATCCAACAACACCCCCAAAGTCCTTCTCAGCAGGGCTGCTCTCAGTCCATGGGTTTGTCTCGCTGCGAACATGACCACATGTCCCCAAGACCATGGACACGGCCCTGGTTGCAGGCTGGATTCCCAGCATGAAGCAAGAGCCAGGCCATGAGCAAGCGACTTGTGATCAGGCCCAGAGACAGACGGGCGGTGATAGCCATGGACGGTGTGGTGACTTGCCTGCTGGAGGCATGACAGACACACAACCAGGAGAGGCTCTAGAAACAAAACGGCTTGTGTTAGAAAGTTCAATAGTAGTATTTCTTGGGTATCACTCTTGGAAATCTTGCCACAGCTACGTCTTGGACCAGAGAAATGGACAAGCGGCAAGTGCCTCACTGTGTGGCTGAGAAGATCGAAAGGAGTCGTCAATGGGAAGTGAGGAAATTCCTGGAATAGGGAGAGATCTTATCTAACACAAACAGAACCACTACATTAGTGGATGGTATAATACAGAAGAGCAGTTACATGGGAAACTGTGATATTTTGGAAAAGAGCCACCAAGGCTTTTACAGAGGGCAGGTATGTGGCAGAAAGTCCTCTGAAGGGTAAATAAGCACAAAGGCAAGGGAGATCCAGGTGGATCCAATCCACAGAGACCTCCTAACGGCTTCTCCCCAGGCCGCTCACCAAGACTGGAGATCTCTGCAGAAATCTTTCCTGAGGTCTGTGTGGCCAAACATATTAATAAAGGATCTAGACGAGGAGGTGATCAGCGAGGTGATGAAAGTTTGCTGATGAAGCTATTCAAGAGGGTACAGAAAAGGATGAACTCGAAGAAGAATCTTAGAATACCGAGCAACTGGCGATAAAACGGCAGATGAAACTCAATGCAGATAACTGTAGAGTGAATCACAGGCAAAAAATACACCTAATGTCATATAACAAAATGAAAGGCTCTGAGCTTATTACTGCCATTCAGGAAAGAGCTCTCAGGATTATAACAAATAGCTGGAGGAAAACATCATCTCCAAGCTCAGAAATCAAAGCAAATTCTAGAAATTATTTGTAATGGAACAAAACAAACCAGAAAATATCATTAGGACCCTACGTAATGGTGCACTAGATTTTCAGTATCATAAGAAATTCTATTCTCAACAACTAAAAGAGACGTAGACATGAACGGGACTTGAATTAGAAAAAGCTTAACTTCTAAAAATGGCAAAAATCCAATAGCCCTCGAACAACTTTTCCCGTTTTCCAAAAGCATTTCTTCTGTGGCATCACAAATATGGTTTCTACTATTTGTAGGGCACCACAGAAATAAACAATTCTTTGGGGGGAAAAAAAAAAAAAGCTGGCTAAAGAAGAATTCAGAAAGATAAGAGAACAAGCTGTAAAAGGTTTGGGGAAAACAGGACGCTGGCTCTACATCCGCCCCACGCTCTGCTGTAACCTCGACCCACCACAGCTGTAGCGGCAGGGACACGGTGTCGGAGGAGAGCGCAGGATTCGGCACAGCCCGCAGAACCTTGAGCCTGCGTAAACACGGCAGAGTAAAAACTCTGCAAGTCTCATCGGCACACACTAACAAGGCCCAGCTCTGTTCCTCCCGCTCAAGAAAAATGTAAAAACACAGATCCCGTTGTACCAGGGTGAGATGAAACCAAAGCGGAGAAGGCGGAGAGCTCCAGGGAACAGAACCCAGGCTCCAAGTGCTCCTGACAAATGTTCTTACAACAAAACGAAACAAGAAAATTCCTACACATAGGTGGGAGACATCTGAAGGCAAAACAAGGACAAAAAGGACCGTGCATCAGAGTGGGTCACTGCCCAGATACCCCCTCGAGACCACCGCGACAGGTCTCACTCCTGGGAGGGCAACTCTGCTCCTGCCGGGTCTCGGCCACCATGGCCAATGCACCGCGCCGACCCCGGCAGCTCCCACGCTGCAGGGCGCACGCTGCTTGCTTAGGGTCTCCATCTTTCAAAGCAACATTTACTAAATGTATTGTTACAGCATTAATGATTGATACCATTACTTCTAATTTTGCTTTACCATCCCCTCATCTCCATCCCCGCTGGGTAATTAAGGCTTGGCTGAATGACTCAGTGGGGTGCTGCTGAAGAAGAAAGCAAATCTCATTCTGGAATACATTACAGACAACGGCTGGTAGTAAGGCCCCAAAGAAAATTAGTCCTGGGCTGGAGGGATCTCCACTTAAGTACCACATTCAATTTGAAAGCAACATACTCCTAAGAAGCCCAGAGGAGAACAACAAGGCTCACTGCAAGTTTAGAAGAACATCAACTAGTTGGAAAGGTTAAATAAAACCAGCTTTACGGTATCTAGGTAAAAGAAAAAAAAAGTTTGAGGAGAACAGAGTCTTCCAGTAGTGAGAAGGCTGTTATGAAAGGGAAGCAATTGCAACCAGAGGAAAACAAAGAATTCAGTTTCATTTGGAAGAAAGTGGAATTGGGTCAAACACTGAGAAATGCTTCCTAACTGCTCAGCTTGCCAGCGCTGGAGCAGGCCACCAGGGGAGGCGTGGACGAGTTCTTCGGGAAAATGTTTAGGAAGGGATTAGTTAACTGCCTTTTGCAAAAATTCTGATAAACCTGGCCGTGCCTTAGCGCAGAGGGCTGGACCAGAAGGTCTTCTGTGGTTTCGTCCAGCCACAGAATCACAGAATGGTTCGGGTTGGAAGGGACCTTAAAGACCATCTAGTTCCAACCCCTCTGCCCTGGGCAGGGACACCTCCCACTGGACCAGGCTGCTCCAAGCCCCGTCCAACCTGGCCTTGAACCCCTCCAGGGATGGGGCATTGCAACCTCCCTGGGCAACCTGTTCCAGTGCCTCACCACCCTCACAGTAAAGAATTTCTTCCTGATATCCAATCTAAATCTACCCTCTTTCAGTTCGAGGCTGTTACCCCTCATCCCATGGCTCCCCTCCCTGCTCCAGAGTCCCTCCCCAGCTTTCCTGGAGCCCCTTTAGGGACTGGAAGGGGCTGGAAGGTCTCCTCGGAGCCTTCTCTTCTCCAGGCTGAACCCCCCCAACTCTCCCAGCCTGTCCTCACAGCAGAGGGGCTCCAGCCCTCGGATCATCCTCATGGCCTCCTCTGGCCCCACTCCAACAGGTCCATGTCCTTCTTGTGCTGAGGACTCCAGAGCTGGACACAGCGCTCCAGGTGGGGTCTCACCAGAGCAGAGCAGAGGGGTAGAATCACCTCCCTCATCCTGCTGGCCACGCTTCTTTTGATGCGGCCCAGGATGTGGTTGGCTTTCTGGTCTGCAAGCACGCATTGCCAGCTCATGTTGAGCTTCTCGTCCACCAGCACCCCCGAGTCCTTCTCAGGGCTGCTCTCCAGCCGTTCTCCGCCCAGCCTGGATTTGTGCCTGGGATTGCCAGGACCCTGGGATTGCCATGACCCACACATCTGTAACTCTACCAGTGCAGCAGCCTGCCCTCACCGCCGAGACAGGCAGACGGGGCTTCTCACACTGGTCTAAGAATGAGCAAATGACAAAAAGCCAAACAAACGTAGAAGAAGAGATGCAGCTTTCAGCGTCATACAACAGGAGAACTATCAAAGCACTGCTCAGAGAGCCAAAGGACTGGGAAAGCAGCTGAGACAGACTGGAGAAGGGGTGAGCGGTTGGCATAACTGAGACCAGGCCATAGCAACAAAAAAAAATAAAAATAATAAAGACCTGGTAGCTTTCTCAACAACAGGTATCCCCAAATCTCCAAGGCTCTGAGGAGACCCTTAACATCACCATAACGCTGTATTTTAAAAGATAAACCTGGAATCAGATTACATTAAAATGTCTTATTTTCCCTAATGCAGCAGTTCTTGTTTTGGACAGGGCTTGAATTTTTAAGTCACCAGCAAAATTTGCAGGAAGCTGGGCATAATGTCAGCACATGGATTCCCTCCCAATGACTACAATCAATTCTTTGTTCCTTGCTCACTTTCTGCAACGGTGAACAATTTTCTTAAAGATTAACAGCACCTAAACTAAATGGAAAAGAAGGCATTTTGTGGACCGACCGAGTTGTAGACTGAAGACGAGCCAATACTGGAAATAGCTATAAGACAATATTTGGCCATAAGCATTGGGCTCCTTCTATAGCAGCTATTAATAAAGGATCAAAAATAACTCATGCAATATGCTCTGAAGTTTAAACCTTGGCTCTGCAGGCACACAGGTTGGCACCGTCCTGAAGTCCCTCATCAAGAGACAGACAAATTTACCACTTATCTTTTTCAGCGTGAGGGAATGCTTGTTCAGAATAACTCCAGCGATATCAATTCAAAAGACAAGCCATTTAGGGCTGCGAAGGTCAAATTCTGTTTGTCAGTCACCCAAAAAAGAAAATAAAAGCTAGAGCAAACCGCAAAGTGAAGATGAAATCCATCCTTTGCAAGAATACCTCGATACGGCCTTCAGTCAGGTATCAGTTCAGGCTACTGCAAGCCAGGAATAGAAAAAGCGTCAAAAACGTGTGGACTGGCAAGGTGATATCCCACACATATACACATTCTTTCTTCTAGTTCAGAGAACACTATGAAATACAATCTTCATGCCACCGCAGCAAGTCACCCAAAAATTCAATAAAATTGCCTATTAAATATAAAGGGCAATTGCCCACCATTTATGCAATATAGTGTTACTTAGCCTTCTAAAAATCACTGGATTTTCATTTTAAAACTATTGCTCCAATACTTGAGAAGATATTTGGCCTCAATAATTCTCCCCTATCTTATTTCTCGACTCTAATCTGTAATAAATAATACCTGTTTAATTATTCTTTATATCACAGAGGGAGTCTTCCTGGCACACCATCCTAGAGCCTGGCAATCTGTAGCTGAACTTACAGAGTGAGAATTCATTCCCATCAAGCAGTTTCTCCACATATCTAAGCTTTTGGCATGAACTAGGTCCTAAAGCAATTAGTTCCACAGCTGAATTTTACACTGGATGAAAAAAAAAAAAAAAAAAATTTCTTTTAAATTCTGATGTCCTTTAATTCTTCCTTGTGGGAAAAAGCAAACATTCCTAATCACGTCTTACATATAATTTTGGACACCTCTATCTGTGCTTGTGGCTTTCCACCGGTCAGAAAGAATCGTAGACAGTTTTGATCTTTCCTTGTACAGAAACCACTCCATGACTTTGATGCCTTTGCTGTTATTTCCTGTACCTTTCTAATGTCTACTTTTTTTTTTTTTGAGATGGTAGAAAGAGGACTGCACATACTAATCTACAGATGGGCACAACATGAACTTATCCTGGCTTTATGATTTGTACTTTATTTATTCCTTTCTTGACAATTCCTCCTGGTCGATTTGCTTTTTTTCCCCACTGCAGTAGTTCCGTGCTATTAAATTAAATCCCCAGAAAACTCTTCCAGCCTGGAACAGCTGGATTGGAATCCACTATTTCCCCATAAACATTACTTCCCATTCACTGACCAAATTTTGCCAGCCATTTTATCAGCAAATTAACCAGTATTGTGAAACCCTTCACTGCCAGCTTGCGTTTTTATTATCCTGAATATGCAGCACCATCGACAAACTGTCACCTCACTCTTTATTCCATCCCTTGCCCATCTCACACATGGGTGTGCAGAGCAGCACGGACTCCAGGGGGGATGCACAGGAGAACTCCCCTTCCGCCTGTAAACTCATCTTTTATTCCTAGCCTTTGTTCTATCTCTTTCAGACAGTAATTAATCAATTCTAAGATCTCTTTTCATGTCACAACAGCTTTGTTTCACAGGGCTTCCACAGAGGGCCTTGTCAAAAGTGTTTTGGAAATGCAAACGTACCACCTCAACCCGATTTCACCTCTCCTCGTGCTCGTGGACTCCTTTGAGCTTATCATTTCCCAGGTTCTTCTTGGAGTCCTTTTTGGAAACCAGCAGCACACAGGGAACTGTCACTTCCCATCGACGCAGTCCTGCCGCAAGGATGCTCCTCTGGTACTTGGTTTAAGTGATATGTTACACACAAACGATAATAGCTTAGTGACTTCATAGGCCAGTTCCTCCTGAACAAACACCAGCTGGTGCTGAAGACCCGACACTTTTCATTTGTCTGAGCAGTTCTGGAACCTCTTCTGTCAATACCACAGCTTGGTAAAGCTCAGAAACCTCCATTTTTAAGAGATCTTTGTACAGGAAAGACTGAAGGCATGCAGACACAGTACTGCTGAGAAGCAACAGAAAACTGTTCAGCGCACAATGGCAAAACTGGGACAGATTTGTCATTTGAAACTACTTGGCTGAGCTGTATCCAAGACTCAGACTCTCCCAAAACTCCCCAGAAAAAACCAACACTGTGTGCTCCCTGAATACAGCAGGGAGGATACATACAGGAGAGGAGAAAGTACACAGGTTACCCCATGTCACAGATGACATGTCACAAGGAACAATTTATCACTCTTTCGATTTTGAAATAATTAGCATTTAAATTCCACTAAATGATCACTTTTCAATTTTCTTCATTATAAGTCCCTCTGTTCCACAGATACAACATGCAGAAGTTTGCGTAAGTTCTATTTGTCTGCAGCAAATACACCAGGCCCTCATGCACCCACCTCCCTAAATATATTCCACCTTCCAGTTCCACGTATAAAAGCAGAGACTGAGGAACGTGTGTGACCAGGGAAGGGATGCAAACTCCAGGAGCAGAGGTGTGGACAATCTTACCGGAAAGGAGGAAGGCTCATGTATCGCACCTTTGCATGGAGGGCTAACACACCCTCAGATGCTGCTCACCTCACACTGGGGATGGTACTGGGACGAGAAGTAAAGACTCTGAGGAGCTCTGGGGACTCACTGCCTTTCAGCTTTCCCCCCAAATTAATTAGACTGAGAGAAGCTCACAGGGTCTGGGAAACAAAAGGCAATGGGTAGGCAAGTGGGGAATGTGGGGACTGGGGACATGCGCAATAGCTCCTGGACAGTCCAAACCCCTGGAGTGGCACTTTGGTCCACAAACCGTTGGCACTGCCCTGGGGCAGCACACATACCTCAGGGATGCAGGAGCAGCCAACAAACAAGACTCAGATCCGACCCAGGACTACCGAAAGGAATACAGAGCAACAAGTTGTAAAACAGTGCTATTTTGCTCACCGGCTCTTTCTCCTCCTAGCCAAAGCTTGGCCCAAGGGAGGGACTTGTAGTGATAGGATGAGGGGCAATGGTTTAAACTAGAGCTGGGCAGGTTTAGATGAGACATTAGGAAGAAGTTCTTTACACTGAGGGTGGTGAGACACTGGCCCAGGTTGCCCAGAGAGGGGGTGGAGGCCCCAGCCCTGGAGACATTCAAGGCCAGGCTGGATGAGGCTCGGAGCAACCTGATCTAGTTAAAGGTGTCCTGCTCACTGCAGCGGGGTTGGACTAGATGGCCTTTAGAGGTGCCTTCCAACCCAACACTATGACTTAAGCTGCCAAAACTGCCTCTCCCTTCGCTGCCCTGCTTGCGGAAGGCCTGGTCTACAAATCCCGGGAGCTGCTGAGTCCTACCTACCAGCCAGGTTTCCTCATCCGCTGGCAGGAACAGTGCTTTGCCTGCATGAAAGCTTGGCACTCAAAGCTACTTCTTAAACCCAGCTCCCCCAGGGTAACAAATCCATCTGCTGGGCACACGGGGCCAAACAGCCCTGGCCGACTCTTCACAAGCTCGTGCGGGTGGTGAGGTTAAGCAAAGCTGGACCCTAAGACATGCTTTCTGCAAGGACACAAGCTAAGCCCCACTGGCCTACGGCTGCTCACTCTCGCAGGTGATCCGCAGGGACTGGGAGGCCACCACGTACGCGCTGGCTACAACGGCTGCAGCTGCTCATCCCCTCCACAGAGCCCGATCCTACCCTACTGCCTCCCGCACCCCTTCCCGTGCTCCGAAGGCGCTGATTAACAGTTAATATTTAAGTGCAACAGTGATTAAACTGGTAGCTGGACTGAAAGTAAAAAGGGCTCAACTAAAGTGGACTCTCAAGAGAAAAATAACAGTTCAGCTTGCTTTACGGCATTTCCTACAGTGTCAGCCTTCTGCACACGGCTGCAAAGAGACGTGTTCTTCATCAACTAGAAGACGATTGCTAAGCCCATTAATAAAATTAAGGCAGCCAAGAAAGATAAGAGAATACCCCCAGCCTTAACCGCCACCGATGTCTGTACTACACGATGGTTAAGAAGCATTTAGCAAAGTGTTAGTAAGAAACAAAAATCCACAATCATCATCTCCCTTGGGAGATATTACCTGGCATCACTTCTTATTGCATGTCTACTCCTGAAGAAAAGAGGTCATGACATGCCTTCAAACTGAACTGGTGCTGACAGATAAGCAGTTTTGAATCATTGGTTAAGTCATTGTGCAAGTTTGCACCAAAAACTAGGAAAGGCATCGCAGGTATGAGACGACAGCAGTTGCTCACTAGCCGTGTTCCTGCAAGACTGAACTCTGAAGAAGTTAAGAGACAAGTCAACTAGAAAGAACCCCTCCTATTTCCCTCCCGGCAGGGACCTCACCTTAAAACTTAAATTTTTTTAGAAGGAAAAAAAAAAAAAAAGTCAGGGAGATAAGGAAATCAGGAAAACGCCCTAGAAATGTTTAGTTTGCTGTGCACAGGAGCATTTGACAGTCACTGCAAAGAGCTACAGGCGAGTAAGGGTGAAGTTTCATGCAGCGCACACAACCACGGAAGCGTTGAGGCTGGTACGACAAGATGGGCAGACACACCAGAAGGAATGGACTAAGGAGAGTTCCCAGGAAAAGCAGACTGGTCCTACTAGCTACATTGTGCGGCACCAGAGACCCGATCCAGGAGAAAGGGGAAGCAATGGCCACAGATCACTTTTGGGACCAGGCGGGATGCAGACACGGCTGAGGAGGGAGCTGGCTGATGTCACTGCAAAGTCACTGTCAGCTTCAAAGGTCGTGATGACAAAGGGAGGCTCCTGATGACAGGCAAACACCACCCATCACACAAGAAGGATCCAGGGCCTGTCAGTCCCACCTTAGTCCCTGGAAAGGTGATGTACTAAACCTTCCCAAAAGCTATTTCCAGCTGCATGCAGGAGGTGGCGGTGACTGGGACCAGCCAGCATGGATTTACCAGTGGCAAATCTTGCCTAACTTGATTGCCCTCCATGGTGACAAGCTGGCTGGGTGGATGACGGGAGAGCAAGTGTGGTACACCTTTGACTGACAGTGTTCATAACAGCCAGATAGGCGAGAGCTGGACTACAGAAGCAGAAGTTAAAGCGATGGAAAATTGTCAGAATATCAGGCTCAAAAGGTGATCAGCCGTACAAAGTCCAGCTGGCAGCTGATTACCAGTGGCATCCCTCAGGGTATCAACCTGGGGGCCAATACAATTCAATGTCTTTATTAACAAACTTGATTAACACCAATTATGGGACAGAGGGCACTCTTGACAAGTTTGTAGATGATATCAAACTGGTTGGTGTGGCTGGGGCAGGAGATCCTTCTTGGAGGGACCTACACAGGCGGGTGACGTGGCCTGGTGGAGAGCTTGTGAAGGTCAACCAAGGCAAATGCAAAGTCCTGCCCCTGGGACAGAGTTACTCCTTGCAACAACACAGACCGGGGCAACTGGCTGGAAAGCAACTCTGCAGAAAAAGGCCTGCCAAGTTCTCAGGGAGGCAGAGCGGACAGGCGAGAGGCAGTCAAGATAACTGCTTTTATGGGCTATCAATATAACAGTCTGGAAGAGACTCTGATACACAACATTGACTTTCTGCGTCTCAAAAGTCTTTGAAACAGTAATTTTGAACACAACTTCTACCTCTTGAAGCTGTGCACAGCACACAGAATCCCCTAAAAGCCAACCAGACTGATGGGAATACCAGCACGTAGTGAGCTGAGCTGGCTGGAGCCCGGTGTAGTTCAGTCAGCTTCCTAAGAACACAGTGAAGCAGCACCAAGCAAGACAAGCACTGAAAGCCGGCATCAAGTGATGAAACCAGCTTTGAAGGCTTAACCTAGACACTACCTCTTTCGGAAGCAAGCCAGCAGCACTTTCTAACCTTCTCTAGGGACAGCTATGTCAGCTCCATACTCTTAATTCTGCTTAAAATACTTGCTGTAGACTGCTTAAAAACCATCCAAAAAGGAAGATGTTGTGGTAATAGGCTGGAACGTAGCATTTTGCATGTGCCATCAGCTTGCTTTGAAAGCATCTTTGCCAGTGTAATCATTTCTGCTAACTGAAGTTGTTACATTAATGCAACGTGTAGATCATACCAAGAGTAACAACATCACTCGAGATGTTCATTAAAAGACTCAAGCAAGGGCACGCGGTTTGCTAACACAGGAACTTCTGTTGGCATGATCACGCCACTTAAAAAAATTAAATCAGACACTTGGCAAATCTGTAGCGTTTGTACGATTGTCCCAGGTGCAGTTAAACTCCCACCGGGCGCAGGATACGCACCTCTTCCCAGAGAGGTGTCGGCTGTGCTAACGCGACCAGTTAGCTCAGATTTGGTTGTTACCCACAAAAACACCAAACCTGCCTACGCTGGAGAGCATGCCATCCTGCTTACAGAAACCAGCGAGCAAACGGGGTAGAAAAATGGCTTGTTAGATAAAGATTTAGAACACTTCATCCTCCAAAACCACAATGGTATTCAAGGCAAATATCCTGATGATTTCTGCTGGCAGAGGCAAGGTCTCTGTCAACGGTGTAACTCAGCGCAGGTCCCGGCTACACCAGCACAAGTAACGCAAGCCCCATTACTTACAGCCTGCCCCAACCACCTGCCAAGGGAGAAACACCAATTGACATCTCTCACACCAAACATCGCGCTGTCACTCGGGATCAATCATAATTAATAATCGTTTTGGGTAAGGCTGACAGTTCATATGAATTCAAATCCTGGAAGAGGAAGAGAAACCCTGCTTCACTTCGACTCAGAAGGCGACCATTGCCGCAGTACTTCGGGATGCACCAATTCAGGCACAAAACCAGTACGGGTAATTCGGCACAGCTCCATGTGCGGGCCCTACCAGCTTCAAGCTGGTTTACGTGCATTTGGGTTACAGTATTATATTTACACGTCCAAACTAAACAGACGTAAGCCAGGTTGGGGCAGCAGAGCCCCCACACAAAGCTCCATCAGTTCCCTAAATCACCGTTGGAATCGCCCCGTGCTAAACCAGCAGTTGCAGTTGTGTTTAGACGAGGCCTGGTACTATGAGTATGATTTCAGATGGGAAAAAAAAAAAAAGCATAAAGCTTTGTAACGAAATCGCATTAACTGTCTAAGACAGCGGGGAATGACAAATTATAAATAGGAGGTGGCTTCAGACAGATTCCAGAAATGGATGGTGAGCAATCGCTGTGGCAAATCAATGCTCCGGCTCAGAGTACCAGAGAGGGGCCAGGTTTAGTTTTACCCTGAAAAGGCAGTGACACATAAAAGGCTAATGGCAGGTGGTCATTCTGCATTCTGTACATTTCACAAAGATTTATGAGCAAGGCTGAATGCTGGAAAAGCAATGCTGAAACTGCTTGTGTCCCTCTGCAAGGTCAGCTTATTGTATGATGGAAACATTTCTAGTGACGCTCTTACAAGTCAAGACTGTTCTATTTTTTTTTCAGCTACAGGAAACAAGCCACTAAGAAGAAAACAGCATTAAAAAATTTCACACCATTTACTCTCTTTAAAGAGTGAATTTTCTGTTATTTTCAGCTGTTTTCAGATAAGCAAAGACTATATTTAAGCTGAGAGCTTAAAGCTGGAGGGAGACTGATCTTTCAAAAATTGGTTCAACACAAAAATATTTAACAAGAGTGCACATAGATGTCTCTTCTAAAATACCAGTAATTTGTAAGTACTGCACGTTGTAATTATTACGAATGAATGCTGTCATGAGAAATTGCGTAGGTGTCTGAACCAAGAATTTTGATGTTCGTGATTGTCAACAGCTTGATGAGCAAAAAGAGGCCTGACTCGGGATTCAGCCGTCAGCAACGCGGAACATCATCCTCACTAGCCTGGGAACCTAGAAAAGCACATTTCTTCTGAAAACCATGTTTTAAGAATTAAGTATTTAAGAATGGTCCTGTTCCACCACAGCTAGAGATGAATCTCTGGAGTGCAGAGAGGAAATACAATTTGACACCTCTTAGTTGTGTAGGTTGGAGCTCCGGATGCAGTCGTGCTCCGAAGGGCTCCGGCAGCACAGGCACATCTCAGCCCCCTCCATTTTCAAGCAGTTGACAGCAGCCTGCAACGTTTCTCTGCACAGGCCTGTGTGGACTCTGCTCACCATGAAGCTGTTTGTAATTCCATTCATGCTGAAGTGAGCCCCGTAAAAAATAGGTGCTTAAATCCCCACCAAATTCCCTCAAAATTCTTATAAACTGACATTTTCCTGCCCAGGCGTATCGAACACCTCCTGCGGGCTGCACCTTTCAGCCCCGTGCAGATCAGTTTGCTGCAGCCCAATAAAGGAGATTGCAGGGACAGCTGTTGCACCTCCCTTCAGTAGGACAGCTGAAAATAAACTGCAGACTCAGATCCCAGGATTTATACTGGGTACCTTCATCGTGCTGGGGCCATACCATTATCAGCAGGTCAAACAGTTCACTCCTTTGGAGAGCCTGCAACTGCAGGGTGGGGGCTGCTACTCTTCTGCAGGGGTCTGGGTTTCTCTTCTGTTCATTTTTTTTTCCCAGCCCTGTGCACAAACACAGGTTTGTTGTTTGTTTTTTTTTTATTTTTACAAAGCAGAGCAAACGTTTCAGAGTGTTTAATGCTCCCCCTGCCCTCATTTGTATTCAAAAGTTAGAAAGAAAAAAATCTCAATTTATACAACGACTTACATAATATTCAATATTCCCCCCTCCCAACCTTCTTAAAAAGATTGCTCTAATATGCACAGTCTGACAGGCCTTTTTGACTTATGGTATATAATAATCGTCAATTGAGAGCTAGCATACCAACTCAAAAGTCTTATATTTTAATATTAGCCAGTTATTATCTCAGTATATTACAACACCCAGCACTTAAGATGTCTCACAAGCCCCACAGTACCTAATCTGAATTCTAAATCTCTAAACCTGTTCGTAATAGAACCAGCACCCAGCCCCTAACACTCGCAGTTAAAACAAACAGGAGACATTATAAATTGCAAAAAAATACCAGGGTGAGGGAAGTTTAATCTAGGTTACAGCTGAGAGAGTTCTGCACGTAAACGTTGCCTTTAAGGTTTCAGCAGGTTTCAGCCATGCCACCAGGAGCTGGGAGACACCGCTCTGGAACAGCCACCGCATTCATTGCTCATTCCTGCATTTTTTGCTGAGCTGGCTTCCAATCTTATCAAACATTGTTGATTCAGACAAATATGCAGCATTAAAGACTTGTCTCCATCTCTAATGCAGGCTGAAGAATTCTATTTGCAGAAGTCAGAAAGCTTTCAGCTGATACTAAGTAAAACAAGCTTTCCCTAAAATACCTTCGCTTTCCAAAGGAGATTTCCATGTGGGGCCAGAGCCCTGGACTGCGTGGCAGCACTGCTGTAGATGAGAACTCCTCCACAGGCAGCACTAAGGGACCAGGGTCATCGCTTCTAGCTGCTGCCATAAAGGAAGTTGTAGCTGAAAATCCTATCGGTTCCCTTACTCCCTGTTTATGGGGAGCGACAGAGCTTGACTCCTCTCCAGCCTAGACAGGATAAACAGAGGCTGAGGAAGGAAACAATGAAGATGCGCATTTCCCATCACAAATATCCATCTAGTTGCTAAACCAGCGTTAAGTTTCCTCCCAGCAACCAGTAGCTGAGCGATGCTGTGGTTGGCTTCAGCTTCCAGAAGCCTCACTAACTAGTTGAGAAACTGCCCCTAACCAAAACAAAGGAAGGCTTCCTCCAACTGCTGCAAGGAGCAGCAATTCTCCAAAGCACTCACTCATTTCAGTTCAAGGTTAGTTTGTTTAGTCTAAGAGTTAATTCTGCCCACTTAGGAGCTTGTTTTGAAATAGAGATGCAAGGGACAGACAATTGAACTAACCCACAGGGACAAAACAGCAAGCCAAAAAAGGGACTGAGTAAGCCAAAAGCAAGGAAATAAAAGCATTAGGTTGGTAAAACAGCACTTCAGATTTTAATTAGCTTTGTCTAATAAATTCCTGGTGCACTGTAGGTAGCTTCCAAGCTTTCTCCCTTTATTCAGGGCACATACGATTGGATTCCCATTTATAAGTGAAACCCAAAATAAAGCATTTCACTTACCCTAGTGATAAACCCTATTTTTGACAGTGTCATATTTCAGTTTGATGAGCAGCGTTAAGTAGAGTACAAACAGCTTGCAACTTCTATTTTCATTGGCAGAAGCATACCTTTGGAAAGAAACTTTGCAGAGTGCAGTGGAAAAGGTATGACTCTCCCTAGATAACCTCGTCTTACTAGGACTGATGTATTTTTAGGCAATACAGACACACAATCTTAAAAAACACAGCCTGATGTACGACACTATCAGCATGATTAAAAGATCAGAAGCTAAACTAACTTAAGTACAGCTGTGATGCCCCAACCATATGTGTATGGAGTACCTGGATACTTCATTCAAGAGTTTCCACGCCCCTGCATGTCGTGTTCTACCTTCACATTTCAAGGCCAAAGCTAGCTTTCACTTTTTGGCAATTAAGAAACTTCTAGAAGCTGCTGCCGTATGAGCACTCTGCGCAGGTAATGACTGTTGGATCTACCTCAGTTATCACGGAATCATAAAATGGTTTGGGTTGGGAGGGACCTTAAGGATCATCTCGTTCCACCCCCTGCCCTGGGCAGGGACACCTCCCACCAGCCCAGGTTGCTCCAAGCCCCGTCCAACCCGGCCTTGAACCCCTCCAGGGATGGGGCAGCCACAGCTTCTCTGGGCAACCTGGGCCAGGGGCTCACCACCCTCACAGCAAAGAATTTCTTCCTCAGATCTCATCTCAATCTCCCCTCTTCCAGTTTAAACCCGTTCCCCCTCATCCCATGGCTCCCCTCCCTGATCCAGAGTCCCTCCCCAGCTTTCCTGGAGCCCCTTTAGGGACTGGAAGGGGCTGGAAGGTCTCCCCGGAGCCTTCTCTTCTCCAGGCTGAACCCCCCCAGCTCTCTCAGCCTGTCCCCACAGCAGAGGGGCTCCAGCCCTGCCAGCATCTCCGGGGCCTCCTCCGGCCCCGCTCCAACAGCTCCATGTCCTTCTGCCGTTGGTGCCCCAGCGCTGGAGGCAGCACTGCAGGGGGGTCTCCCCCGAGCGGAGCAGAGGGGCAAAATCCCCCCACGTCACACTGCTATCCTGTAAAACCCAGGGTCCTTCAGCCACTGTTGCAGTTCCAACCCTTCGCTCCATGCTCCCTAACAGTGGTGTCCTAGCTAGAAAAAACACCAATCCACATAGGAATCCTCTCTTCATTCCTCTCTGTCTCCCGGATTTCGATCCGGTGCTAGCGCCTTGATGGTTCTTCCAACAGTTCCCAGATGGCTGTGAGTAGGGAGAGTGGTCTGTAATGCGTTACCCCTGGCTGTGTTTTCCGACCGTCCAAAAATTCTGCTGCCTTCTGCTTTGCTAGGACTGCACACACCGTCTGGAAGCAAGTAAAGGGCCAAATTCTCTGAGCAGCAACCAAAAATTGGCCAGCCTTAGTTTGACATGGCTGCCACTTTGTAAAGCTCTGAAGAGCAACTGGACATGCCTGCGATTTTACAGCCCTGGCTCCGCAGCAGGAACAACTTAAACTGGGACTGACAGAGAGGTTCCAGCCCCCGCTATACAACCCCGAATCACTGCCCAAAGTACTTGACTTTTCAGGAAGCAGCTTCTGAATTACCACCTGAAAATAAGTCAAAAGCAAGTGTCAAGCTACTGTAAGAGCATTGTGAATGACAAACTCAGGAATTATTTCATGAGCAACTCGCTTCCCCGAGGAACAGGCAAAAGGGAAACATCAGGTTTGATCAGAAAACCAAAAGGTAAATCACCAAAGGGCAGATAAAGGGTAAACAATCTTTTCTGTTGTCATCGTTTGTGAACCAGTCCTTAAAGACAAACAAGCATTGCCTATTACATTTGGAGATGCCTTCACAACTAGAAGCATCAGAATTTTTTTCCCTTAAGACTCAGTTTTCATAGAAGTTGACTCCTCGGTTCCATCTGTCACTCGGGAGTTTCATCTCCACTCCTCACCATCCTCAAACACTAAAGAAGTTCAACGGCAACCAACCGTTTGTTTCCCCTACTGGTAGTGGTTTTCGTGATGATTTCTAAATGTTCACTCGCATTCAGCTACTGTCTCCCTTTCCATTCTGCATTAGACATAAACCCATTGCCAAATATACACTATATTCAATGAATTAAGTTAATCACTGAAAACATGAGATTGATGTTCATCCAGATGCATTTTGCAGGCACTGAGGTAAAGACACGTATAACTGAAGCCACAACAGAGATAACAGACGCTGGCCTGTGGCGTAGGTTTATGCTGTACCTGGTGCCTCCAAAGAGGATGACGATGCAAGCTGGAGGCTCAGAAACACCACTTGCAATTTAAAAGGTTATTTTCAAAATACAGCTTCATAGCTATAAATAGCGAAGACAGCTTCTCACCCAGCAAGTACACAAAGGTTCTTAGTCACAGTGGCCCAGATACTAGAGAAAGTGTAATTTTACCCCTGTTGAATGCCACGCAACGTTTAGGGCCACTGTGCACTTCAAACAAACTAACCCAAATTGTAAGATTGGGCTTAGGTTTTGTAGAAGCAGATGCCGACTCTGGCAAACTAAGTCGATTGACTTGCTTAACCCTTCCATTACCTAAAAAGACATTCGCTTGTACAGAGCAAGTCTCACTTCATATGAAGTTAACCAAAGAAAAAAATTTTTACCCAATCTTTCCTTCAACAAAGCAAACTCTTCTCAGTGTGTAGGATTTCCTTCCTCACTGCATGGACGTTTGGTTTTAAAAGTATTAAACAAGAGCAGACGGTCACTACCATCTGCCCTATACCTCATAATGTTATGTTTCTAATACTAAGAGAAGTTATTAAAAAAACCCCTCACGTGTACTACATGCACTCTGGAGACCCTCAGCCTAACTGGATCTCAGCTGACACTGTATCACAGACAGTATCATTCCCCCAGTGATGTGAAAACAAACGTATTTTTGACACTTTCAGTGGTAAGGAATTCATAAAAGCCTCTTCAACCACGATAATAAACATTTTCATCTGATACAGAGTTACAGACTCAAGATACACACACACAGCAAAACCTCTAACAAATCAGTGTTTGTTCCATTTGGGTGTGCAGCAACATCTCAGCACTCTCCGATGTTGTCTGAGATATGCAGACGAGAAAATGTTAATACATCAACGGGACACGGGAACAAAATTTCTACTAAATTCAAAGTAAGGTCAACCTCCCTTCCTGTAAAGTTTCTGAAGAAATGCTTCACGTAAGAGACTTGCTTGTTCAGCTAGCATCTGCTTGACTACTCACTCATCGAAAAGCTCTTCCAAGCATCGAGCCCTAGGTGTTACTGTTCAATGTTACCCGACACTTAGCTCCTAAGACACAATTCTTTACGTATACAGAATTATATTTGCAGCCTGCCTGTCAATATATGGCTGGTCATACATTCAAGAAGTTTGACCTTGTAGAGATCATCGCCCATTGTCTGATGAGTCTAATGCACTTCACCATACACTTTTGGCCAAGCGTCACATTACGTCCATCAGCAGGATACCCGGACACTTCTGAAGAGATCATAATCCTGGCTGGAAAGCCCTCATGAAGTCACCCCAATTCTGCCTTACTTCTGTCCACCTTCGATTCAGCCTTCTTGCTTGTCAAAACGCTTTCAATAACCAGCTCTTCACTAACTGGTTCTTACTAGTGTCTATATGATTACTTGCTTATCTTACAACTACTATATACGTGCTGTATCGGCGATTACTTTAGCAGCATAGCTGACTTGCTATTGCTATACCATAAAAAAAACCCAAAAAAGCCGAGCCATTACGAAGTTCACTGCTTTGCCAGCTGAAGTCTTATTCAACCTGACGGTCCGTAAGCTCCTCTGCTCTTTGCTTCATAACTTATTTTTGGAACTCCAGAACAAAATGAATAAATATCCCTGCTCCTCGTTCACTGACAGCCACAAGCAAGCGAGTTTGTGAACCGAGCTTTTAAATGCCCCAAATGCTTCAGTCCAATAATACCAGCCCAGCAAAGAAGAAAGCCTAATCAACTCAATTACTGTCCTGCTATTTGTGCTATTAAAGCATTATTCTTTACAAACACATTATTTCCAGATGTTATTCCTGGACTGTGCTTCTTTTCCTGGTCCCGTCGTTACACTACATGCTTAATCTACGAGATCTTGAGCTAAGAAAATTTTCTTCCCGAGGCTGGCCCGGGTTCAAATCAGATTCATTTCACTGACCAGATGCGGCAATCTGGGACGCTGATTTCACAGGCCCTGATAAATTCTGAATCAGTCTTAGATGGCAACAGGTTTCCCAACATTAAAGGGTAGCAATTTCACATGCTCCCTTACATTCCTGTTCATTTACACAACGACAGCAAAAGCTACAGATGAAACACAGCACATGTTTCCAGACAGGCGAGGCTTTACCGCTCTGAGGCTACTCCCGCGACCACTTCTGTATGATCTTCAGTACATTTGGATGAATATTAATAGAATCTACATCGCTTATCTGAGACGTGGGCACTCTCTGGTCCCTGCAAAGGCTGCCAAAGAGCAGTTTGGGGAGTTTCAAGGCAACTCTGATATAACACAAGCACAGAAGGCAATGAGACACTTCTGACCTTGCAAAAACCACCACTCCACCCCCGGGAAATTTTCCTCATAGTGCTGCTATTTCAGCAGACCCCAAGCACAAAGTCAGAAGCTTTCCAAAAATTAATAAATCGGCCACCTAGCCAGGCTGGCAGCTCTGCCAGCCCCACGCTTTATGTTGCTAATTAAGCTACTTAATATCCCTGGGAGAACTCGGTCCATGAAGCCGCTGGAGGGGAATCTGCTGCCGCGCTGCCCCCGGCCGCGGTCCCTGCTCCAGAGCCGGCCGAACGCGCAGGATGAGGCCGGGATCGGAGCTTCCCTGCCCCCGCCGTGTTTATAAACACCCGCTCCCGCAGGTACGGCTCTGCCCTCTCCCTCCGCCAGCACCGGGGCAGCGGCCCAAACCCTCGTCCCCCCCGGCCCCGGGGCCGAGGGCGGCGCGACCCAGGGCCGCGGCCCCGCTCCCGGGTGCGGAGGGGAAGGGAATGGGCGGCCGGGCCGCCGCGGGCCCGGATGCCGGTACCTGGTGCAGGGCTGTCAGCCCGTCCACGTTGGTGGTGTCGATGCGGGCGCCGCGGCCCAGCAGCCGCTTCACCTCCTCGGTGTCGCCGCTGGAGCAGGCGGCCAGGAAGACGGCCCCCTCCTCGAAGCGGACGCGGGACCCCCCGCCGCCTCGGTGCCGGCCCCGGCCGCCCCCCGCCGCCACCGGCTCCTGCTCGGTCAGGGAGCCTTTCCAGCGCCGCAGCTGCTCGGCCCGCCGCAGCCGCGCCGACTCGGCCCGCTTCCCGCCCAGGTGCTCCGGCTCCGACATCGCCGCCGCCCGCACTGAGGCGCAGGGAGCGCGCGGCGCCTCAGCCGGGAGCGGGGCGCAGCGCCCCCGCCGCCATCTTCGCTACGCCCCCGCCGCCGCGCCCGCACCGCCCCGCGCCCCGCGGCACCCCGGGACATGTAGTTCCCGCCGGGCGGACGCCGCACCTGCCCGCCGGGGAGGACGCCGCTCCCGGCGGCCCCCGCGCCCCGCCGCACCTGGGCGCCAACACGGACTACAACTCCCAGCGGCCCCCGCGCCGCCGCCATGGCCCCGGCCCGCCGCGGTCACTGCCGGCCCATGGGGGCGGCTGTGTGGGGCGGGTGCGTAGAATCATAGTATCATAGAATGCGTTGGGTTGGAAGGGACCTCTAAAGGCCATCTAGTCCAACCCCCCTGCAGTAGCAAGGACATCTTCAACTAGATCAGGTTGCTCAGAGCCTCATCCAGCCTGGCCTTGAATGTCTCCAGGGATGGGGCCTCCACCCCCTCTCTGGGCAGCCTGGGCCAGTGTCTCACCACCCTCAGTGTAAAGAACTTCTTCCTAATGTCTCATCTAAACCTGCCCAGCTCTAGTTTAAACCATTGCCCCTTGTCCTATCACTACATGGCCTTGCAAACAGCCCCTCCCCGGCTTTCTTGTAGGCCCCCCTCAGGGACTGGAAGGGGCTGGGAGGTCTCCCCGGAGCCTTCTCTTCTCCAGGCTGAAACCCCCCAGCTCTCTCAGCCTGTCCTCATGGCAGAGGGGCTCCAGCCCTCGGATCATCCTCGTGGCCTCCTCTGGCCCTGCTCCAACAGGTCCATGTCCTTGTGCTGAGAGCTCCAGAGCTGGACACAGCGCTCCAGGTGGGGTCTCACCAGAGCAGAGCAGAGGGGCAGAATGACCCTTTTCATCCACCAGAACTCCCAGGTCCTTTCCCGCAGGGCTGCTCTCCATCACATCATCCCCCAGCCTGTATTGATAACAAGGATTGTCCCAACCCAAGCGTAGGCCGGAGGTGGCCTGCGGGGACGGTGGAGGGTGAGGAGAAGTCACTGGTGCGGAGGAGGGCCCCGTCTGTCAGGGACAGCGGGCCAAACCTGAGGCGGCTGGGGAAGGCTGAGCTTCCAGAGAGGCCTTTTCTAAGTTTTTCCCATAGTTAAACCCAGAGCCCAGCTGTTGTAGAAAAATTAACTAGAAAAATGAAATGTAACATGTAATCGAAACAACCTAGGGAACCTGCCGCTGCTGCTAAAAGACCTCTATATGGCCCCAACCCTATTTGATCATTTGTAGAGAAATAGTAACTAGACATGATTTATCTAAGATTAAATTAAGGCACTAACTACTAGACAATGTAGCTTTGTTAATAAGGAGGATATTCCTGTCAAGAGGGTGATGAACTGTAGGCCTGGCCAGCAAACCGAGAAAAGCACCTGAAAGTGCCAAGGGTAGAGGAGAAGGAGGTAAAAGGGAATTTCGGCAGAGGGAGATCGTGACCACCGACTCATTGACCACCCACCCAAGTGATACCACCTACCCAACGGAGAGCAATGGAGGAAGAAAACAGAGTCTGCACGCTAATTTACATAGGAAGCGAAGAAATCATGACCAGTCATTAAAGAGAATAACAATGAATATGAATTAGAATATGTAATAATCATTGTACTAAAAGGGAAATTTTTGAAACTAAGGTGTGCTCCCATTTTGGGACGAGCACCCCATTCCTGCGCATTAATGGAGTGAACTTGGAAATACCTCTGCTCTGTGTGCTGTTGGCTTGCACAGCGGGTGAAGAACCCAGATTTGGGACAACACGGCCGTCCCCAGGCGAGTGGCGTTCGGGTGGCACCAGCCCGGGGAGCTGCGAGGCGAGGAGCTGGGGAACGGAGGAGCAGAGGAACAGAGGAACAGAGGAATGGAGGAACGGAGGTCTACCAAGGAGCAGTGATACCATGGTTGCAGCCACCAGGCCCAGTGGGTCTCCATGTCCCTATGTACTGTCCCGTGACAGAGCGCGATGTCTGTAGGCCCACAGGCTGCTCCCTTCCAGCTCTACCTGCTGTAGCCAAACCAAACGGAGAGCATTTTGGGCTGAGATGTTTGGGTTGGTTTCGTTGTGCCTTCTCTGAGCCCCCTCTCGTGGCTGGAGTGTCCCGCTCGCAGCACCCTGCGGTGCCTGCCTGGCTCTGCCTGGGGAAGGTGCCGAGGATCCGTCTCTCCTGGCAGAGCATGGCATTCACCCAGAGTGGAGGGGCTGCTCCTCTTCTTCAGGTTCTTTCGCGATATCAAGCCGCCAAACAGGATTTGCCTCAAATTGTTCGTTAGAGGAATCGCAGAACGAGCATGCTGCTAAATGATCGGTGACAAATCCCCCAGACCAGATGGCATTTGCTCATTAGTCTTAAAAAAAACCCCAGCAGTTTTCAACAGAGTTCCAAGGAAAACCCCGGGAACTGCAGCGCAGTGTACCGATATCCCCAGCATGCAAATTATTAGGAACCACTCTAATGAACAGAGTTAGGGGCCACATTAAGGGCTATTAAATATTCATGGAAATGCCAGATCACAGTTCATTAGCGGTCTAAAGTCACAAAACTGACGTGAGGAATTGCAAGTATAGAAATGGTTCAGAGAAGAGCTATAAGGGAAAGGGCTTCACGCAACGTGCGGTGTAGTGTGGACTCCTGACAGCAGGGCAGTAAGGACACGAGCTGTTGAAATGGGCTTAAAAGCAAATGGACAAACTAATGGCAGTAAATCAATCAAGGGCCATGAACACAAAGTCGCCATCCTCGGTCAGAAAGGCTTTTGGCTGCGAGTTGCTGGAGGCCGGGATGACAGAATCATAGAATCAGAGAATGTGTTGGGTTGGAAGGGACCACACGCTCCCGGCGCCTGCAGGAGACGGGGTGCAGGCTGGGTCACGTTCAGTGTGACCAGCTATCGCCCTCCCGTGCTTTATATCACATTCTTCCCAGGCGGATCGGTTATTCATGATGACAAGCGTGCTGAGTCCATGCGGGACCAGGCCTGGAGCTCCTTAACTTTGCATCTACTGCTTGAAGAATTTAATGACGCCTGGCTGCGTGCCAGGCTGACGTGAGCCTTAGCTCCTGCACAGAGCGATGGGCGCAGCCGTGCTAGCGCTTCAGCTTACAGTTTTGTTGAGGACCTTCCCCATCTGCGACGGGGTGGGAGGCCATCCCGTTGCCGCCTGCCGCTGGCAGGACCACTCCATGCTCCTATGGAAACTGCCTGATTGAGGCTATCAGCCATTTAGGTTTTTAAAACATACCTTTTATTTTCCGTACAATAATTTTACTGAGGCATATTTGGAGAGTTTTCTGCACTTGTCTAGGGTTCCTGCACATCTGACTAAGCTTCTGGATTCCGAGAAGTCCTGCACAACCGCATCTCATGAGAACTGGCTGTAAATCACACAAGCAGTGATCCCAAAACTCCTGGCATAGGTACCGTTCCTTCTGGGATGCAGAGCTGCTCTGCACGTGCAGAGGTTCCCATGCGTCCCCAGCCTGCGGCATTCCCTCTGCGCGCCGGTGGGTCAGTGCTGTCCCTTCCTAGAAACATCGGCTGGCGTGTGCTTTCTGCAAGCTGCCTCCGCTCTGGAGCGACCACAGGCAGAAGGGTGGCAGCCCTATTCCAGATCTGACTTCTCTTGAACATGGAATATATCCCCAGACAAAAAAACGCTTGGCTGGAAGAGGAGACTGTTGTCTGTGACTACGAGCCTCTTGCCATCCTTCCATCATCTCAGGCGCCCCGGATCCCTGACACGTGTGACTACAGCCCCACCTCTGCTTCCCTATGATCTAGTCCTTCGATTCAGCCCAGCTCTGGCCTTCCTCCTATTTCAGCAGTGAGTTTCTGAACAAAAATTCATTATTCCAGGTCTGCACCTGGGATGATCAACATGAGAACGCATGGCTCAGCAATGCATCTCCCAGATCCTGAGCAAAAACCATGTCTGTGCTCCGAGGGGCTGATATAGTCAAGTACCAGCTTCCTTCTTTTCAGTGTCTCTCTGATTTTCCTTTAACTGCTCTATTACAAACAACTGCTTTATTTATAAAATAAAATAACTTTCTGGAATGGTCTAGATTTGTTCGTGCTCACCTCTGCCAGCAGCCTGTTTGTCTGGAATTTAAAAAAAAAAAATTCCTTGGTCCCTTTATGTTCACTGAAAAATAATTTCACACCACCAGCCGTGAGAGTCGTGGTCAATCCATGCAGGAATCGGAGAGCTTGTGAACTCCGCTCTCTTTGAACTTTTTCATTGCCCTGACACTATCCTGTGAATACTACTGCTTTGGTTTGAAGCTCTTAACAGCGGTTTTGATGCCTTGATTGCTTTTGGTCGCTCCTTTAGGCACCTCTGCTCCCATTCCCCTGGCCCAGGACGCTGTCTTGGTCCCCTGGTGTGACTGTTCCCAAGTGCGCAGCCGTGCGAGGCCCTGGCACGTTTGAATGGCGCCCTTGTGTGCAGATCACGTTGCGTGAAGCCGAGCTTGAGTCTTTTTTTTGAAAATCAAACCGGAGGGGGTAAAATTCCCGGTCAGAGATTGCAGACTGGGCTGGCTTGGCAGTCTCAGCCTTTCCCACTCCACGTCCCACTACAACACTAGATGGCGTGGGGACCCACGGCACCGCCCGGCTCCGGCACAGCGGGGCTGCGGGCAGAGCAGGACCTGGAGTGACAGCTTCTGGTCTCCTGCGTCCCCTGGGTCTGCTGGGCACCCGCTGGGTCGGTGGGGAGGCTGCAGCAAGCAAAAGGGAAAGGAGAGCCAAAGCCAGCCCCGTGGTGTGCAGTCTGAAAGACACGTCTGGTGGGTTGGGAAGACATTGGGAGGTGAGATGTGACCAACTCCGGACTCTCTGCCCCCCCAGAAAGGCTAGGAGTGTCCCTCTGTCAGACAGCAAGGTATCCCGCCGTCCGTGCTGGGGAGGGGACAGGCCTGGACCACTCTCACTCTGCAGATGGGCTTCTGGACTTCACCAGCCTGGTCTCCTCCTCCAGCCCCCTCTGGGGCAAACAGCCTCAAAGGAAAGACCAGAGCCGGGGTTTGCAGCAGTGGACCCTGAATTTTGGGATGCGGGGGCCCTTTCTGAAGCTGACAGCCAGCTTTTAATACATCCACTGCAACTCCTCTGGAGGAAAGAAATAGGGGTACATGAGCCTTGGAAACCTGGTGGCCCCTGCTGTCACTGGTGGGAAGCAGCTGGAGGGGACAGGTCTGTCCAAGTCTGCTGGAGGCTGGCATCTGCAGCACCATCTCAAGCACCGTGTGTTAGGCACATCCTCTGAGTCACCTGGCAGAGGTTTCCCAACCTCCAGGGGAAAGGATGCTCATCCCCATGTGCTATGGCGACATCAGCTCTGGGGTATGTCTCTCACTCTCTGCAAGGCCTCGGGGAACCCTGTGGAAGGTCTGTGGCCATCACGACCAGGTTGCAGTGAGTGATGGCAAGGTGCTCATGTCACCGTCCTCAGAGTGTGCCAATGTGCACTGTGGCAACTGGTAATGCCCCAATCAGTAATATGGCCGCTTAACTAAGACCCACACACTCCCTTCAGTGGGGCCCTGAACACACAGTTAATACGTTCCTAATGCTACCTGTTCCTCATGTCCCCAGCTGATCATAGAATCATAGAATCATAGGGTGGGAAGGGACCTCTGGAGATCATCTAGTCCAACCCCCCTGCCAGAGCAGGGTCACCCAGAGCAGGTGGCACAGGAACGCGTCCAGGCGGGTTTGGGATGTCTCCAGAGACGGAGACTCCCCCACCTCTCTGGGCAGCCTGTGCCAGGACTCTGCCACCCTCACAGCAAAGACGTTCCTCCTCAGGTTTAGGTGGAACTTCCCATGGTCAAGTTTGTGCCCATTACCTCTTGTCCTGTCCCCGGGCACCACTGAGAAGAGCCTGGCCCCATCCTCCTGACACCCCCCCTTTCAGTATTTATAAGCGTTGATAAGATCCCCCCCTCAGCCGTCTTTTTTCCAGACTGAAGAGACCCAAATCCCTCAGCCTTTCTTCATCAGAGAGATGTTCCAGTCCCCTCAGCATCTTGGTGGCCCTTTGCTGTCCCCTCTCCAGCAGTTCCCTGTCCCTCTTGAACCGGGGAGCCCAGAACTGGCCCCAGTGCTCCAGGTGCAGCCTCCCCAGGGCAGAGCAGAGGGGGAGGATGAACCTCCCTCCACCTGCTGGCCACACTCTTCTTAATGGACCCCAGGATGCCATTGGCCTTCTTGGCCACCAGGGCATATTGCTGGCTCATGGGCACCCTGTTGTCCACCAGGACTCCCAGGTCTCTCTCCACCGAGCTGCTTTCCAGCAGGTCTCCCCCAACCTGTCCTGGTGCAGGGGGTTATTCCTCCCCAGGTGCAGTACCCTACACTTGCCCTTGTTGAATTTCATAAGGTTCCTCTTTGCCCAACTCTCCAGCCTGGCCAGGTCTCTCTGGATGGCGGCACAACCTTACGATGCATCAGCCACCCCCCCCAGCTTTGTGTCATCAGTGAACTTGCGGAGGGTGCCCTCTGTCCCCTCATCCAGGTCATTGATGAATGTATTGAAGAGGACTGGACCCAGTACTGGCCCCTGGGGAACACCACTCCTCACTGACCTCCAACTAGACTCTGTGCCCCTAATCACTACCCTCTGAGCTCTGTCTTTCAACCAGTTACCTATCCACCTTGCTGTCCATTCATCAAGCCCACTCTTCCTAAGCTTCCCTATGAGGATGCTGTGGGAGACTGTGTCGAACGCCTTGCTTAAGTCAAGGTAAACCACATCTACCGCCCTCCCCTCGTCTATCCATCCAGTCACGCCATCATAGAAGGCTATCAGATTAGTCAGACATGATTTCCCCTTGGTGAATCCATGTTGAGTACTTCTGATAGCTTTCTTTTCCTCCATACGCCTTGAGATGACACCCAGAACAAGCTGTTCCATCATCTTTCCAGGGATGGAGGTGAGGTTGACCGGCCTGTAGTTCCCCGGCTCCTCCTTCTTGCCCTTTTTGAAGACTGGAGTGACACTGGCTTTCCTCCAGTCCTCAGGCACCTCGCCTGTTCTCCAGGACCTTTCAAAGATGATGGAACGCGGCCCAGCAATGACTTCCGCCAGCTCCCTCAGCACTCTCGGGTGCATCCCATCGGGGTCCATGGACTTGTGAATATCTAATTGATCTAATTGATCCCTCACTCGATCCTCCTCAACCCAAGGGAAGTCTTCTTCTTTCCCCGTTACTTCCCCCAATGCCTGGGACTCCTGAGGGCTGGGCCGAGCAGTAAAGACCGAAGTAAAGAAAGATGATGAAGTGACCTTGCTGTGCTCTGAGCTGTTGGATGGGCCACGCCCAGCAAGACTGGGTCCTCCAGGTCACCTCCGCTCTGCCTGTCCGTGCTTGGTCAGGGGCTGGGTGGGCGATGCCCGCCTGGCACGGCAGCGCGGCTCCTCTCCCACTTGCAAGAAAAAGGCAACCTGGTCCTCGGTGACAAAAGCCTTCCCTGCACACAGGACGCGAGCAGCACATTCTCCTCGTGATCCTCATCCCCTTTCTGTGTTCCAGGCCTTGGTTCAGGACCAGGAATTTTTTACCCAGAGTTCAGGGCAAAATTACTGTTGAATCTAATGCCAAAGTTTTCCAGGTCCAAAGGAAGCACCTCCCTGCTGCTGCCCTCCCAGCCCTCCTCCCTTCCTCCCAATTCCAGTAATGTGCTCGAGCAGCCAGGGCAGCCTGGGCTCCTCAGCCGTCGTGCAGATGGGCTGCCTGCCCTCGGCCAGCGCTGGGGCTCCGGAGAGGAGAACAAGTGGGAAGGGTCCCATGAGCCCCAGAGAGCAGCAGACAGCCTCGTCGTGCCAGCGGCCTTTTTCCTTTAATGCTGACTTAGATTTTTCGAGTAGAAAAAGGCCAGCCCAGGCAAGAGAAATTAAATAGGAGCTTTTGCTCACTGCCTGGCTTGACAATCCTGTCCACGGCCACAGCAGTTAGGAGGAGCTGAGCAGCCTGGTCTAGTGGGAGGTGTCTCTGACCATGGCAGGGGCTTGGGACTAGATGATCTTTAAGGTCCCTTCCAACCCAAACCATTCTGTGACTCTATGATTCTGTGAATTTGGAGCACTGGAACATCCAGCTTCTCTCCATCCTCACCTACTACAGGGGCTGGAAGATCCTCATGGAGCACAGAGGCTCAGGGTGGGAAGCAGCTACAGACACCAGCAGAGCTGTTCCCTTTTCCTGGCTCCCCCTCCTGGAGCTTCCTGTGGAGCTGCTCCTGGAAGGGGCTGCCTTTTGCTGGCCTCCAAGTCCAGGTGATGGAGCGCTGATGAACTGAATCTTCTTTCAATCTTCCAGGACACCAAAAATGCCTAAGAAAGGGAAAATCCTTTCTCTGCCTAGTGCCACCTGGTTCCCGTCCCTGTGTGGGGTTCGCTGGGGACTGGGGACGATGTCCCGCTCCCCTCCCTGCCCTCTTGTTGCAGCCAGCTTCCATGGTCCGAACGGGGGTGTTGGTGGGGGCCAGATCCAGGGGGACGATTGCCAGGGGGATGGAGAGTGGGAGTTTGTACCCCACCACGCTGAGAACCCGGCAGGGATGAACGCACAAGGGAACACCCAAAGGCAAACTGGGATTGCGGGGTCCTGCCGGGGGGGCCTGAGCACACAGTGGCAACCCGTGTCTGACAGGCAGCTTGGTGCTGGGTCACGCTGCGGGGCTTGCACGTGGCCTGCCCTCAGCTTCTCACGGTGGAAACAGCGTTACCTGGAGCCATAGTGTGTTTTTCACAAGGTCCTGAGCCTTCCTGGGCTCCCGGGTTGCCCTGGCGTAGAAACACATGGGAAAAAATGGAAATAGCAGCTTTGTAGCCCAGCAGCCACACTTTCTGTAGGCTGCTCCCAGGATGTTTTGGCACGGAGGGCACTAACGCGTTGTGTGAGGTACGGCAGGGTCTGCGGGACATCAGGGAGGTGGAGGCAGCATCTGCTCCTGCAGGCACCGAGGTTGCCCACAGTGCACTGCTCCGAGCCCTCTCTTCGCAGCTCCGTGCCCTGCCATCCCGCTGTGCTGGAACTGTTTTCCCAATGCCCCTGTGGCAGCAGCCTTTCCCTTGCAGTTTCGTGCTGTGCTTATCTCTTACCCCGCGTCCCCATGCCCCTGCACCCACTGTAGGGTTGTTGTTGTGGGTTCTGTTGCCATTCCGGGTGGGAGGCTCTTGCCAAAGGGACTCGCTGTTATTCCCCTGCTCTCTACACCTTCTCTTGCAATTTTTATTTTAGAGGAAAACTTTGAGCATAACAAAATACTGACCAAAATATCTGATGGGTGTTATCGGTGGCACATACACTTGGCAACCCGCCTGCGGGTTTCAGGGAGCCGCCGCAGCTGGCCCCAAATGGTTCACACACACACCCCAACCCCCCCCGCCCCGTAGGAGTGAGATGTGATGGGGTGGGATCCCCAGGGAGTAGGATGGGGTGGGATGGGGTGGGATCCCCAGGGAGTGGGATGCTGTGGGATCCTCAGCAGTGGTGGGGCGCTGCTGGGGCCCGGGGGTGGGGGGCTCCCCGGTGGCGTGGGGTGGGTGGGGGTGGCAGTGGGACAGTGCCAGGCCCCAGGGCTCCCCAGTGGTGGCGTAGGTGAGGGGGGGTGGTGGGGCAGTGCTGGGGGCTCCCCGCTGTCGGTAGGGCAGTGCCGGGTCCCGGGGCTCCGCGGTGGCAGTGGGGCAGTGGCAGTGGGGCAGTGCCAGGGCCCGCCGGTCCCCGGTGCCCTGGGGTGGCTGGGGGTGGCGGTGGGGCTGTGCCGGGGCTCCCCGGCGGCGGGCGAGCGGCGGGACCCGCCCGGTGCCCTCCTCCGCCGGGAGCCCGGGGCGGCGGCCGCCGTGACATCAGTCCGGGCTCGCGCCTCTCGCCGCCGCCCCGCGACCCGCCTTCTCCCGCCGCCAACAAAAGCCCCCGGCGCCGCCGCCGGCCCCAGCCCCGCTCCCGGCACCGACCCGGCCCAGCCCAGCCCAGCCCAGCCGCAGGTAGGTGCGGGGCGGCGGGGAGCCCCCCCGCCCCGGCTTCCCCCGCCGGCCGCCCCGGGCCCCGCTGCGGAGCCGCCGCCGCTCCCGAGCCGGGGCGGGCAGGTCTCCAGCCCCCCGCGCTGCCGCATCCCCTCTGGCCCGCCATGCCCATCCCTCCCCCGCAAAGCCCAGCCCCTCCGTCGCCCCCCCGCCCCCGCCCCAGGCACCTCACCTGGGGTGGGATGCGGGGCTGGGGGCCGGAGCGGGGGCACAGACCCCGCCGTGCGCCCGTGGGGTGGGTGCGAGCGCGGTGGGGCCCACCGAGGCAGGGAACGGCGGGAGCATCCGTGCACATGTCGGCAGATGCGGAAGCCGAAGCTCTTGCATCAGATCGGGTGATCTTCCCTGGCCCGGCGGAGAGCGGGCATCGGCGCAGCGTGGTCACTTCCCACCGCGACGCCAAACTTTCTGCTGGCGTTAAGGCTCCGCTCAGCCTTCCTCTTCCCTTTTCCAAAGGGAAACCTCGGGGTTGTGGTCTCGGGCTGGGCTGTGAGTGGAGTCCTTGCGTCCTGTCCCCTCCCCAAAACGCGGGCTCTGCTGTCGCTTCGCTTTGCAGCCTGAACAAAGCTTACACCCGGGGAGACTGAGCCAGCTCCATCCTCTCCGCTGGCGTGGACTGATGTCGCTTTACAGAGGGGATTTACATGGAAGCTGGCCGGGCACAGGCTCGAGCACAGCTTCAGGTGCCGCTTTCCAAACCTCAGAGCCGGCAGCTGGGCCGCCACGTAGGAGGGGGTGTTAATTAGCACTTGGCAAAAATACCGGATGCTGCCAAGTCGCAGTATTAGATATAGGGAGGGATGGATGGGGGGAGAAGGTGCAAGTGCTAAAACAGTATTAGGTGCAAGATTGGTTTTGGATGCTGCATGTCCTGGCTCTTTTTAGCCCTGGGGAGGACTCGCTGCTTAACAAGTAGCTCAGTGGTTGCTGCTGCGGCTGCTGGCCTGTGCGGTGCCTTCCCTGCTCCCACGGGTTGGTGGGCACCCTCTGCCCAGCCTCGGGCTCGCAGCCGGCTGCTCCTCTCTCCTGGATCAGGGCCCCTCCGGCCAGGATGGCAGTGCCTGAACCCAGCCCCTGGAGCGGCTGAGCTCGGCACTTGGCTCCTGGGAGGCAGCACAGAACGAGAAGGACGCGACCGATTTGGCTTTGCCAAAGCTAAATAAAATGAGCTTGGTCAGGTCATGGATTTTCATTCTGCAGGAGCCAGTAGCTTTTCTGAGCGTACCTGAAAATGCTTTTGGCTTTTGTTCTGGATAAGATTGGGATTTTCTTTGAGGAACCCAGTGGTGATAGGAAGCTTTCCAGTCGCCTTTGTAGCCAAAGCCTGGAGCAGTGTGGCCAGTGGGCAATGGTGTGTTGGTCCGTGGGCACGTGGTGGCCAGTGGGCACTTGCCGATAGCCGTGTCTGGCAGGCGGCTCAGTGCGGTGCTGGCCTCGCGCGGGCCCCTTCCCTGGCACGGCGAACCCAAAGGCTGCCGTAGCGGAGGCAGCAGAAGTGATGCCTGGCGGTGTGGCTTTGGGAACTGTTAAGTAGATGAGCCGTGGGTGAGGATCACTCTGGACCTTGGACCCTCCTGACTTCCTCCCCTCCTCTCATGGCGAAGCCCTCAGAGATGTCTGATCTGGTACAGCTGCGTCTCCTGGGTCATTCTGTGATTTCTCCGAGGTGATGCCCGGTGTTTTGCCGTTCCCCAGTGCTCACCAGCTTCTGGACCCCATTCTCCTCTTGCTCACCAGCTTCTGGACCCCATTCTCCTCTTGCTCACCTGTTTGACATCCCGGTATCTCGAATGACCTTCATTTATCCTCTTTTACACTGTTGGCAGCCCAGAGTCTCCTCACGCCACTGCTCCACCCTGCTGACTACATGGCGGCAGGACAGGGGGGACAGTTCTAACTTGCCTCTTGTAGGGTAATTTCCACTTGTGCCCAGGTGACCTGAAAGCTGCTCCATGACAGATGCCGTTCCTCTGGGGCAGAGTCCCATGGCCCCGGTTGCGGTTATGGGTGCTGAACCCCTGATGCTCCATCCTGGCGATTCCCCACGGGGTGTTAGGTGTATCCCCATGAGCCGGTTCCTTTCTGCTCTGCCCACACACCTCTTCTGTCTAGGTGTCTCCTCCTCCAGATTTCTGCTCATCTCATGGCGGTGCCAGCTGCTCTAAACCGAGAGGCAATAATCAGACCCCAGGGCTTGGGGCTCCTACTGTGGTTTCCTCCCCTTTGCCTTGTCCCTTTGCCAGGCCATGTAATAATCCTGCGTGCCCAGCTGTGAACATCGTTCAGAGTGAGTTTTGTGCAGCCCTGACAGTACTTTACTGCCGTCCGTTGGCATTGCATTAATGCTCTCATTGCAAAGAAAAAAAAAAGAACCTTTTCCATGGGCCAGCGTGAGTCCTGCTCCTCAGCGATCTCCTCCAAGCACAGAGGGATTGCTCTGCCATTAATCACCGTAGGATTTTAGTAGAACGTCTGGCCGCATACGTGGGAAGGGTTTTCCAGCTGTTGCAGAAGCTCGAGCGGTTGAGCTGACGCCCTGGTGGCTGCAGGTAAAGTCCATCAGAGGGTGCAGCGGGGAACCTGCGCTGCTCTGGGTGCCCCCGGAGGGGCGAAGCTGCGGTCGCTGGGCGGCGGGGGCTGCTTTGGCTCCGTCGGCCTCAAACCAGCTGCTCTCGGGCAGGTAAGAGGGTGGTTGTCAGCTTTGGCGTGAGGGCTCCAAGCACACGGATCTCTCAATCCACACTAAGGAGAGGGTGACCGTGTGTTCCTACTGCCCGACGGCTTGGCTTCACCTGCTCCCCGCTTCCCCTCACAGCCCAGGTTTAGGTGACATCCCAAAGCACCATGACATCTGGTTCCATACTGGTTTGTGCCTGGTTTAGCGTAGCTTAGACTGCCCCCCAGACTGGTGCAACGCGAGCCCATCTGAAACGTGGGTGAGTCCGTGGCTTGCACTTGACCAGGTGAACTGTACGGCTGCGGAGTCAGACATCGGACACTGCGATGAGAGTTAATCTCCAAAAAGTGTCAGACTTGTGTGGTTCTGCACAAGCCTCACTGGTGCCTGTGTCGCCCAGCAACACGGCTGCTGCTCAAAGGGTGGCGTCTTGCGTTTTGAGGCCCCTTGCCTTCTCCAGAGCGGCTGATGGACCGGCTGCGGGGCTGAGCCACGCTTGGCACGCAGGGTGCTGGCTGTCGGGCCCTGGTTACCTTTGCTGCTCCACACGGGATGCGGAGCTGCAGGAGGGAGGAAAATAATCTTGGTTTTTGGCAGCCCTGGGTGCCTTTCTTGCCGGTGCTCAGTGAGGCCTTTGGCTGCACGACACTCCCCTCCTGTTCCTCATTCTGCATGGGTCTAATAGGGATTTGGAGAAGTGCAACTGCGGTCAGTAAATGTTGCAATTGGACAGAATATGGTGCTCATGGTGCAAAGTACTCTGAAAAAAATGTTGAAAGTGTTGCAAGCTCTCTGACAATGTCTTTAAGTAGGCATTAACTGGGGAAGTGGGACGATGGGTCCGGTTATTGTAAAGATTTTGCTTCTGAGGCGGCTGGTGCGTGTCCCAGGCTCCGTGAGCAGAGTGCCCCTGGTCTTTTTGTTCTTGCCGATGGTGACCTGTAGCATAAGCTGATTTTTGGTCTCTTGCGTGGCCTGCCCGGCTCTCAGCATCTGCCTGTGGATGTTGTGGACTAAGAGGGAATTCCCAGCAACTTAAACCTTACCTCAGGTTTTCTCTGTGCCCGGCTGTGAGCTATCACAAGCCCGTGTATCCCCAGGACAAACTCATTTTCATGGTCTCTGCCCACAGAAGATCCGTCCTGGCAGGTGCCAGGAGGCCTTGCTGGGATGTGGCTTTGCTGGGTCTGCATCTGTGCTGCTGGGTGCTTCACGGTGCGAGTCCCCTGCCAAAATCACGGTGACATTGTTTAAACTGCATGGAGGAGGCACCTGCAACTTTCCCATGGAGGATGGAGGAAAATAAGCAGCAAAAGGGGCTCAAACTCCTCTTGTGGCAAACACCAGAGGATCTTCACCCAGAAGCAGCTTATCTCCTCCCGTAGACTTACAGGCGGCTCGGAGGACGGTGTCCCCACTGCTGGTGTCTCGGTTTGGGCAGATGAACCCTGCTGTTCGGGACAAGCAGAGCCTCTTCCTTCGCTGCTGCTGCTGTAAAGGGGAAGAAAATGTGCCGTGGAGCAAACAGGGAGCAGCTGGCTCCAACCCATGCCGGGCAGTTCGTCCCTGAGCCTGCTCGCAGACGCCCTGGCTGTGGAGCAGGGAGCAATGGCAGGGGGCCTGTGTGAGGCTCCCCCCCAAAACCAGGGCTGGGGAGTCCCAGAGATGGGCTCTGCCGGGTGTTGTGTTTGGAAAGGGAGGGGGGACCCAGAGAAACTGTAGCCAGCGTCGTGTTGCTCCTGGCCAGGGGTCACTGGTGGGCACGGGGGCAAAAGGGGCCAGTGGGCTCCCACGCTGTGGGGGATCTCCGCTGGCTGGGCTGGCAGGAGGATGCCGCTGGATGTTTCTGCCCTCCAAGGAAACTCCTGACCCAGGTCGGGCCCTCCTCCCGGTGCAGGGGGGGAAAAACAGGCTCTGGAGAGAAACAGTTTGTGTCCTTTTAAGGCAATGCAAAGGCTGGGACTGGAAGGATGGGGCTGGAAGGGAGGGATTTGGCAGGGGCTGCGCGGCAGTGGGAAGCCCAGCCTGCAGGGCCTTCGGAAAAGAGACTTCCCGGCTGTTGTGATCACACCCCGACCACAGCTCCTTGGGTCCCTGCAGCCCTCGCTCCTGGCACCCTCGCAGCTCCGTCCGTCTGTCCCGCGCTGAGACCCCCCGTGCAGCCGGGAGCCAGTGCCTCTGCGCAGCCCCGCGGCCGTGACCCGCAGCGATAACCAGGCTGAGATCAATTTCCCTTTCCTGTTGCCTGACAAAACACTTTTATACAGGGAAGAGCTCGGCTTTCCCATACGCTGGAAGGTACGGAGACCTCCCCGTGGCTGTTAGCAGAGGGATTGCAGCGCTTCATCCGCCCTCACCTCTCCATTTGGCATTTATACAGCCCCCATCCTCTTGTGTTTAGCAGCCCCCCAACGGGAGCCAGGGCTCAAGCCAGTACTTGTCCAAGGCACAAGCTACTGATGCTATGGGGGAAACGGTGCCAGAGTTTGGTGGTATCAGGCTCCTGCTCTTTGGGCAGTCCTGACTATACCCCTGCCCAGTGGTGGCAGAAACGGAAGAGGAGTTCAGGGAGGAGAAGCTGGAACTGTTTCCAGTGGTGGCTCAGCCATTGGGTGGGCGACTGGAGACCCAGAGATGGGGCTCCAGCTGTCTGAGGTGACCCAGGGATCTGGAGCTGTGGCAGGGAGCGGGCTCAAAGGCTTTGCCCCCGTTGTGCCCGGGCAGACCCAACTCCCCCTCCTCACAGCCCCGCGGCCGAGCCCAGGGAGGGGATGAGGTCCTCGCGTGCTGTGGGGTGGCACACAGTGCAGTGGGGACCTCATCCCTCTGCTTTTGCTGTTTGGGAGTCGGGGAGCACACGGCTGTGCCTGCAATGGGGAGGGTGACTTCTGCTGCTTGTCCCCACATGGGAGCCGGATGGAGAATTACAGAATTGACGGAGAGAGGCCATGGAGACCCTCCAAGCTGCAGCTTGTGCCCATTGACCTTTCTTATGTCATTGGCGCCACCAAAAAGTGTTTTGTTTTGTTGTCCTTGTAGCAAGCCTAGGTTGCTGTTAGATCCTCCTTAGCCTCCGCTTGGCCACGCTCAACCAGCCTGCCTCCCTCAGAATCCCCTGGTAGGACTTTGTTGCTTGAACGTCTTGAGGTTTACGTTGGCCTGGTCTTCAAAAGTATCAAGGCCCCTCTGGGTTGGAGCTCTGCTACTTACGTTAGCCGCTCACAGTATTACGGGGATATCTGCAAATTTGCAGATCAAGGGACCTCTTGATCATGTCTCATTAGATACGTTTCAGGAAAAAGGAGAGAGAAAGAGAAGCATTCATATCCTGCCCAGGAGCTGCATGGTAGCTTAGCTTGGTGCTCAGGTGGTTGCCCTGCACATGAGCCTGTGTCCCCGGAGCTCCTGATTTCCCAGCCTCTGTGATGGTTCCTGCAGTCCTGGAGGAGACTGAGATGTCCGGGCACAGGGGGAACCTGTGAGCAGTTGTCCGGGCAAGGCACAAGCTACTGATGCTATGGGGGAAACGGTGCCAGAGTTTGGTGGTATCAGGCTCCTGCTCTTTGGGCAGTCCTGACTATACCCCTGCCCAGTGGTGGCAGAAACGGAAGAGGAGTTCAGGGAGGAGAAGCTGGAACTGTTTCCAGTGGGGTGACACAGCACCAAGGATCAGTCACCCTGGCCGTTGTGGCCTTGCCCTGCTGAGGGGTAATAGCAGGGCTGTGATCTAACGAGGTGTTGTGGCTGTGGGTACCTCTGTAAGCACTGTCTCCCATCATTGTCCTGCTTCCTCCCTTTTCCTGGAGTTGTGAGGTCCCATGGCTCTGAGGTCAGGGGCGTTTCTGCTGCTCCTGGCTGGCAGGACCCGTGGTCCCTGGGGGGCAGCTGATACGGTTGGGTGCTGTAACGACGGATCGCGTGGGCATCTGCTAATTCTGCTACTTGCCAGCCCTGCAAATCTGTGCTCACAGCAAACGGCCATGAGTGGTCTCTCCTTGTGCAGATGTGGGACGGCTGCTGGAGCACCGCTGGCACTGCTGGCACTGCCCCGTCCCTGCCTCCTGCCCGACCCCCCTCCCTGACGCTCTTCCTGCCTGTGCCTTTTCTGCAGGATGCCCAACTGGGGAGGAGGAAAGAAGTGTGGCGTCTGCCAGAAGGCGGTATACTTCGCCGAGGAGGTGCAGTGTGAAGGCAACAGCTTCCACAAGTCCTGCTTCTTGTGCAGTGAGTACCAGCCCTTCCCTCGCCCCTCCCGCCCCGCTTCCCGGCTCTCCGACGGCTGGGTGCCCCGTCACGTCCTGTTTATGACCCCTGTAAACTCTCGTTAGGATTCCTCTACACACAGCCCTGCTGTGGGCGCCGTGTCGCAGGCTTTCTGCTTTTCTCCAGACTTGGAAGTTAGTTCTGCTGAAGGAACACAGATCATCCCAGGACACCAGGGACCATCCAAGCTGTCAGGGCTGACCTCAGCAGCACCCACGCAAAGACTTAGCCTGACCCTACAGCAGGGAAAGGCTGGGATGAGTCCTCTAGACTCTCTCCAGATGTTTGAGATTGGAGCATGAGACAGGGACTCTCCAAACAGTGGTGGCAGAAAGTGGCACATCCCATGCAGTGCTCTGAGGTGATGCTAGCTTTAGTCTTCTAAGTGGCTTTGCCACACTAAAAAGGTGGTTGGGCCTTGGGAACTGGCATGGGATCTGCCCCTGTGTCCCAGGAGATGATGGGAAGAAGACGTGGTCCTGTCCTGGCCCTTCTGCTGACGGAAGGCCTGCTGTGAAGTGCTAAAGCACCGCCTCCAGCCTGCCTACAAATCTGCTACTGCGGAGGGTCTCTGGTGTGTGTTTAGACCCAAGTGTCACCTTCAGGGCAGGGCAGTGGAACAGGATCTGTCTGTGGGGTCACTCAGTGCAGAGATCCCTCCCTCTGCCCGCTCTGCAGGATCCTACAAGTACTCCTGGGCTCATCCCGCGGGTCCGCAGACACCCTTCCCCTCCCTCGGGGGACACCGGGGCAGCAGGGACAGGCGAGTAGCGTTACGGTGCTGAGAGCAGCTCCTTAAACCCGCAGCATCCACATCCAGGGGGGCTGCGGGACCTTGGAATAGAAAGACGACCACTCTCCTCAGCCTCTGATTTACCAGATTTCCGTCCCCTGCCCCCGAAGACTCCCACGTAACAGAATAGCGATTGTCACGTGCTGACAGGAGCGTGCACATCGCCAGTGTCCGCTGATGGCTGTTCGAGACGTTGCACCCACCGCAGAGCAGCAGAAGCAGAAGTGCATCTTCAGAGCTGCCCTTGCAGCAGGGCCCCGCTGAGGTTTAGCGTTTTCTCAGCTGGTCCCTGTGCCCTGTTCCCAGTCTCGCCAGCCCCTTGCAGCAGGGAGCACAGACGTCATCTTTTCCATGCGGGCAGCAAGCAGAGCTGGGGTCTATAAAGAGGCACACAGCTAGAACTAATCTCTGCAGACCCATTCCAGCCGGGAAATACCAGTGTCCTCATGGGGCCGATCCCTGCCGTGCTGCTGTGGCCGCCTGGCACCGATACTGGATCCTTCTTGGCCAGCCTGCCTGGGCTGCACAGATGGATGCAGATGCGAGCGAGAGAGGCTGTTGTGCGTCTCTGCTCCCTGCGCAGGGTGAAGAGTGGCCAGTGTGGCCAGTAGGTCTCGTATGTGGGAATTTCCAGGCTGGAAACCTTGCTTTGGCTCTAGAGGACTGCGAAGGGGAGTTGTGGAGAGGCTTTTCCCGGCCAGGCAGGGGATGGCAGGCCGTGTCCTTACTGCGGCCACTCTCCGCAGCAGGAAATCATGTTTCTTCTGCAGCCTCAGATAAGGAGGGTGGGGAACGTTACCCTCATCTGCCCTCGAATGGCTTTTACCATCTGAGTCCATATCAATGGAGGACCTCAGTATGGGGACTAAGATCCCATTGCGCTGCCTCTGCCTGTCCGTGTGGCACCCGTGCACACAGCTGGATCGCTAGGGAAAGCTTCTGCCGAGCGATGCTGGCACCCGGAGCGTGGGGGCAGGCCTCCAGGAGCCACGAAATCAGGCAAAAGGCATTGCTTCCAGAAGGGAATACACGGCCTAAGTGGGGAAGAAGGTCATCCCACGTCTGCTCGTGGATGCAGGTCACCAGGGAGTGGTCCGGACCCGACTACAGCCAGGGCTCTTGTCCCTGTGCTTTGCAGGTGTACGTAATCACACTCCACGTGTACCCCAGCAGTTCTGCCCGTCCGGTTGTGGGCTCCCCAGCTGGGGCCGTGGCTCGCATGCCAGCCCGCAGGGCTGCCTGTATTCCCAGTCCCGTGGCACAGGCTGCGGGTGATGCTGAGCTGCACCGACCTCCTGCGTTCCCAGCCTGTTCCCCGCTGCTGCGTTTGGGCCTCATCAGGGAACTTGAAGCCATTATCTTTAAGGAAGAAAAACAAATACTTTGACCTGACCTGCCAAAAAAATAATCAAAAAGGAGCCAAACCTACCACAGTGCATTAGAACTGGAGATCGGCTCAGGGAGTGACTTGGTGATTGACTCAGTGGCGTCCATCCAAGTGAGTCAATAGTACATGGCAGAAATGTACTGTAATGAGCCCGTTTGGCCTCTGAAAGTAGCAGCAGCTCTTGTCTAATTGTTTTGTGGAGCAACTCCACCGCTCTTAGAAAAACAAAGGGTCCTTAACTCGATGAGTGCGGCGCGCTGGAATTTCTGCAATGCAGAAACCCGGGAGCTGGGGGCTGATTTCTAGGAAGCAGACCGGGAAGGAATTTTTCTGCTGCCTCTCAAAGTGTCTGTGGCTTGTACAGATGAGGGACCGTGAAAGCTTAGGTTAGAGCTCTACATCTACATCCTCTACATCCAGCTCTGCATCCCCCCAGCACGGTGGGAGAGAGGGACAGATGCCCTTGAGCTCATTCACTCCCACCCCCAGGACAAAGCTCTTTAAATGTGCCAGTAAAAGTGCCCAAATTCCCCTCCTGGAGGGTCTGTGTGAATGCAGCGTTTCTCCTGATGAGCTCCAGGGTAATGCAGCGACAACCCCAACACCAGCCCATTAACTTGGCACCTATGGGACCAGTTAACCAGAGCTGGTCCTTCTCAACAGGGATGTGTGCTCCATCCCTGGCTCCTGCCGTGGTGGGACGCAGGAGCCCGTAGCCAGGAGAGGACCCTGCCAGATCCTCCTTAGATGGCAGGAGACGTTTCCCTTTCCACCTCCTTCTCCCAGCAGCAGCACACGGGGTTCTCCACGGCCCTGGAGGAGAAGGACCATATTTAGTAATTGGGCCGAGGCAGGCGGCCTCTCGCCCCCGCGTTTAGTGCTGTGGTTCACGCTGCTCCGAGAGGAGTGTGCTGCTGTGTTTGCATTCCTGCGATATTGGTAAAGACCAAGAAACTTTTCCGCTGGCGAAGAGGCCAGCGGGCTGCTGCGAGCCTCGACATTTAAGGCATGTGAGCGGGATGGGGGAAGGCTGTGTCGCAGCTGTAACAGGATCTGTTTTGGGGCCGGCTGCCAGCGCTGTGGACTCTGCCCCAGGCGACTGGATCCTGCTCGGGGCAGGTAAACACCGGAGATGATTGTGAGCCCGTTTGGGTGCTGCTTGCCTCCCGCTCCGGCTTGCTGGGCGGCGTGTTCCAAGGAGGGTTTGGAAGCCGACGTGGAGGCTGAGATCAGAGCTGGGACAGGAGTCAGGAAAACCTAAAAATCAGGCGAAGTCTATGTGGCCTGAGCCCAGCACCAAGCTGAAGCTCTGGATGGGCTCAGGTGGGACCCCGAGCTTGGCTGCCGTCTCCTCCTGTCCCATGGTCCATCCCCTGTTGATCCCCAAGGCTGGAACACCCAGCTGAGCTAGTGTTCCTCACCTGGGACCACCCTATGTGCACACACCTGGACCGGGGGGGACACATCAGCATGAACTCTTCCATGGTGGTCTCAGGGTCTGGAGAGGCAACTGTCCACAACAGCGTAATGTGCCAAAAACCTTACAGAGCATCAGCGGTGGTAACGGCTGCAGATGTGCTTTGAGTCCGTCTAAACACAGGGGAAAATATATTTGCTCACATTGCTTTCCCCCGAGTGCCTGTTGCTGCGGATCTGCAGGGGAGCGGGAGCGTGGCAGAGCTGGAGCGGGGCAGGGACGTCCGTCCCAATGCTTGTGACGGGAATTTCAACCCCCCCCCCCCCAGTTTAGGTGCACCTTTGGGATACCAGCACCAGGAGGGTTAACAGAGCTATTCCTTAGTATCAACCTTGTAGCTTTGGCGGTTGCTTCCTTTTAAAGCCTGACAATGTTCTTGTTGTGATCCTTATCTCTGGCTGTTTTGCATGCGCTCCCTTTAACCAGGATCTCGTCTAGGGTTTCCTCGCTCCTTGAAAGCTGAGCTGTTCTATCCCTTGTGAGGACTTGTTTTCTCCAGCTAATTATCGAGCTCTGGATGAGCGGGCTAATGGCAGGGCCCTCCCCTCTTTTCTAGTGGTCTGTAAGAAGAACTTGGACAGCACCACTGTTGCTGTGCATGGAGAGGAGATCTACTGCAAGTCCTGCTACGGCAAGAAGTACGGCCCCAAGGGCTACGGCTACGGGCAGGGAGCAGGCACCCTGAGCACTGACAAGGGCGAGTCCCTGGGAATCAAATATGAAGAGTGAGTTGAAATCTTGTTTTCGAAACTGGGGTGGTTGCGGGCACCTTCTCCCCCACATCTTGTGATGTAGTTGGCTGTGTAGCCCGTGCTGAACTCCCAGCAGTATCTCATCTGGAGGGTGCCGCGGACTGCCCTGCCTTTCTGCTCCTCGGGGGAAACCCGCTCAACCCTGGGTGGGATGGGGCTTGACAGGACATGTCCCCATAGCCTGGGCGTGCTGCCCGTCCCCTCCGAGCACACAGCCGTGAGGCTGAAGTTTCCATGGGGCTCAACACGTTGTGCCTACAGCTCCGGGCCCTTCAACACTGGGTTGGGATTTATGATCCCATAGGCCTTCCCTCCCCCATCTTGCTTGTGCAGCCCTGATCACGAACTCCCTCCTGTCCACAGGGGCCAGCCCCACCGACCCACCAACCCTAACGCAGCCAGAATGGCCCAGAAGGTCGGGGGTTCCGATGGGTGCCCTCGCTGCGGGCAAGCGGTGTACGCAGCCGAGAAGGTGATTGGAGCTGGAAAGGTAAGAAGGGGGATGGAGTTGCTGTGTGGCAGGGACACCTTCAGAGAAGGTCTTGACCTGAGCCCCAGGCTGCTGCAGGCTGGGCTGCTACGCCTCCAGCCAGGGCTGGGCTTAGGGTCCAGTGGCCATGCTCACCTAGAAGCCTGGCACCAAATGGAGATCTTGGCATGTTTAGAAACCAGGTTCTCCAGGCTGCCTCGCACTTACAGACTTGTAGATGGGAGGGAAATGCATTTTATACTAAATATTTGGAGCACTGCTCAGCATACGTCACGGTGGATGTCCCTGCTGCTAGATGTGTTGGGAGGACAAGCAGTGATGTGGGCCATGGCCCCTGCCACCACTAACTCAGCAAGTGCAACGTCCAGTGAGCCTTCTGCACCCTCTGCCGCAGGCTGGGATACCGCAGCCCGAATTCGAGGCAGGGAGTGAATTCCAGTGGTCAGCGCTGCCCGTAGGCAGGGCAAGCGGTTGGAGGTGTGGGCATGGGCTCGGTGCCTCTCTTGGGCTGGTGGCCTGGGTCTGCTCAGGGCCAGGTGTAAAGGACACTCTGCAACAGCCCTGGTGCTTCCTATGTCAAGTTCATCACTTCACCAGGGTCCTTTGTGTCCCGAGCTGTGGCCTTGTCCTGCCCAGCTCTGGGAAGCCCTCTGTAGGGCATGGGGACACCTTCTGCTCTGTCAGCTTGGGGACCCGGCGTGAGGTCCCTGCCCTGAAGCAACCTTCCCCCTGGGGTCAGGCACACGTGCAGAGCTCGCTGAGGCAGCGGGTCAGGCTGCTTGTGCCGCAGGGGACGGGATGGCCATGCTGGGAAAGCCTCACCCCCTCCCTGGTGACGTCGGGTCACTCACTGGCCCCTGCCGGGCTCTGTCCTCCCTGGGGTTCCTCTGTTTGCCCTCTGTCCCCAAAGCAAGGAAAGGAGGCATCTAGTCAACGGAAAGGGCCTCCCAGCATCATGGTACCCTGGCTGGCAGTGAGGGATTTGTGATGGACACCTTGAGGGTCAGCCCAGGGTCAGAAGCCAAACTTACCCTTAAAATCATGATCTGGGCTTCCTGGTTTCTGGCCTCAGTGTTTATGGGGAACCAAAGCTGGCAAAACGATTACACTCAAGCAAACCCGGAGAGGATTCCAGAGCATGTATTTCATGTGCTAATGTTTGCTGGATGACTCCATCTGCTACCTCCTCCTCCAGCCCCCTAATTTCACATTTTCTTCCAAAAAAGGTTCCGTGTTTTCCAAAGTGTTTATTTAAATTCCTCCGTGAGCAGCTCTGGCTACTCTAGGTCTGCTCAAAGGCTGTGAGCTCATTTATCCCAGAGGACTGATGAAGCCGCGGGGGGGGTGGTATTTTTAAACACTGGCTGATTTCTGCATTCTTAGTGTCTGTTTGTTGCCTTCCTTGGAGCTGCCGTTGTGTAGGGGCAGGTGTCCCAACCCCGCTGCCACCCCAGCGAACGTACGGATAGGTAACGCGGGGGATTTATCCTGCTGCTCAGGAGAGGATGTTCTCCAAAGTTCGGGGTTGATTGCTCCGTACAAATTATTGTACAAATGACTTCTGCGAGTGGGGGTGAAAGCTCTGTGGAACCAGACCACCATGGGGGCAGTGACCACACCTGATGGTTCCTCTCTGTATCTGCCCCCCGGGCTGGGAGCACGGCTCCTTCCAGAGTAAAGCTTCCATCCCGCTCACACCTCTTTGCCAACCGCTGTGGGTCAGAGCCTGTTTGTCAGCCAAAGCGTTGCTGCCCTGTCTGACCGGGCTCTGCTCCTGTCCCGCAGTCCTGGCACAAGTCCTGCTTCCGCTGCGCCAAGTGTGGCAAAAGCCTGGAGTCCACCACCCTGGCAGACAAAGACGGGGAGATCTACTGCAAAGGTGAGTGTCACCATCCCCGCTGGCTTGTCCTGGGCCCCGGAGGGTGGAGGCAGGGGGTGAAAACCCCAGTGCAGGGAACCAGGGTGGGACTGAGGTTTGGGGAGATGGTGGCCCCAGTGTGGGGACTGGCTGGCCATGGAACCGGGGGATTTCCCGCTGTGCCTGGGGCCTCTCTGTTTGCCCAGGAAATATGGCAAACCCTGTCCTGTTTAGGCAGTGCCTGCTTCGAGAGGAGGACCTGCTGCTGGCCTTACCCATCTCTCCCTTCCCGTCCTCTGCAGGTTGCTACGCCAAGAACTTCGGTCCCAAGGGCTTTGGCTTTGGGCAAGGCGCCGGGGCGCTCATCCACTCGCAGTGAGGCACCAGGAGCCGGGCTCTCCTGTCGCTCAGGGCTTGTCCATACCAGCCTCTTCTGCCCAACCCTTCCCGCACCCGCAGTGAGCATCCTCGCCATCATCAATAACCACCCGCTGCTTCCCAGCACGAGCCCCTTCCTCCCCGCCCTGACCAGCGCACCCCGAAGCTGTGGGAGTCCCAGCATGGTCCCCATCGGGTCCTGCTGGTGCGGGTGCCGGCAGGGAGACAGCTCACACCCACCCGCGGTGAGGCCCCTGTGCCCCAAACGTGCTGCTGCTCCGCGTTCGTTGCCCGTCCCGCCGGGATGCGTGCTCAGCCGCGCCGCACCGTGCCACCGAGCAAGAAATAAACATCAAAGCTGACCGACGCCTGGCCTAGATGGAGAGTTTATTCCCCGTCTGGGGCTGAGGAGGTGCGGTGGGTGACCAGAGCTGGAGGTCTGGAGGTAGAGGGAGGACAGGAATTGTCTACCCTGTTGTCTACCTTGACTTCAGCAAGGCATTTGACACCATCTCCCACAGCATCCTCATAGGGAAGCTTAGGAAGTGTGGGTTAGATGAATGGACAGTGGGGTGGGTGGAAAACTGGTTGAAAGACAGAGCTCAGAGGGTGGTGATTGGGGGTGTCAGGAGGACGAGGCCAGGCTCTTCTCAGTGGTGCCCGGGGACAGGACAAGGGGCAACGGGCACAAACTTGACCGTGGGAAGTTCCATCTCAACATGAGGAGGAACTTCTTTCCTGTGAGGGTGGCAGAGCCCTGGCACAGGCTGCCCAGAGAGGTGGGGGAGTCTCCGTCTCTGGAGACATCCCAACCCTGCCTGGACACGTTCCTGTGCCACCTGCTCTGGGTGACCCTGCTCTGGCAGGGGGTGGGACTGGGTGATCCCCAGAGGTCCCTTCCAACCCCAGCCAATCCGTGGTTCTGTGATTCTGTAATCGTTCGCAATCATGGCTTGCAATTAAAGTGGCCCAGCTGCGGCCAGCGGAGGTGTGTGGGCTGGGCTCTGCCCCTGCTCCTGCGCTCCATAACCAGTTCAAAAGCAGCGGTTGATGCAGGGAGGCCAGGACGGACCTTCCCGGGTGCGTCGGCAGCACACCACACCTGCACGCCCCACCGAAACCCCTATCAGTGCTTTTAGGTGGCGCCTCTCCAAACAGGCGTGCCCAGCAGCGCTGAATAATTAACAGCTTTTCACCTACTCCCTGGATTTTTAGCAGCACTCTGGATCATTAAGCCGTCAGTTTGGCAGCTTCCCAGATATAATTCATTTTCATCTAAACTCTTTACTTTCCTCCTGCGATTCTCTCGTTTGACCGGCGTGACGTACCCACAGGATCAGCCTCGCTGCAGCTTAAGAGTTATGAACTCCACAGGGAATTTAGTTTTGGTTGTGCTTTTTTTTTTTTTGTTTTATTTTTTTAAAGTTATAAACATTGTGGTTGAGTAAATGAGATGGGTAGTGTTTTGAGAAGCAGAAATCCTTTTGTGGGGCAGGACTCGGGCTCCTTTATTAACTTAAGCACTTTCTCCCATTCGTCACATCCTTGGTTTTTACACGATGTTTTTGAAGCTGAGATGGGGAGTAAGCTCTTTAAACATCTCCAAAAATCCCGTCCCCTCCCCCTAGTTTTCCCAGTCTGGGATCCAAATTCTGTCTGGTCCCGTTGCTCTGGGCTGCGTGGCTGGGGTTTGGCGAGGCGCTGGCGGATGGCACGTGGCGTGCGGAGCAGCCAGCCCCGGTGCGGGGACGCGGTGGTGGGTCGGGAGCTGTAGCACAGCGGGCTCACACCGCCCTCGGTGCCGAGACCGAAACCCGGCTGCCTCGTCTGGCAGAGGCCCTGCTCCCCGGGGAGGCGTCGGGGGTTAGGGAGCTGCCTGCTTTCTCCGGGAGCCTGCAGTGGATGCTGCGCTGCTGTGGCACTTCAACCGGACGTGCCACAGGTGGGGATGGCGCCTAGGCTAGAACAAGTCTGTCTTTAGTCTCTTCTTGCTGTAGTTGTAGAGGTTGTGTCAGAGAGACAGGAGGTACTGACATAGCGCAAGTGGGATGGACCCCATGGAGGCCATTTGCTCCTGGAGACCTGGCCAAAGCCAGGAGGAAACGCTGGGTTTGGGTTTCTTGGGGTCACAGAAAGACATGGGGTGGAAGGGCCCTGTAGAGGTCTTTAGTCCAACCTCCTGCTTCAAGCAGGCCTAGCTCCAAAAGTCAGGTTGATCAGAGCCTCTGGTGGCCAGTCAGGTTTGGAAACCCTCCAAGGATGGAGGTCCCACCACTATGGGTCTTATCACAGCATTGCACTGTACACCCAGAGAAGGTTATTTTCCTTATGTGCACCAGAGTTTCCCTTGTGGCCCCCGTGCCTTGCCACGCACTGCTGTGTCTCATGTCTCCACAACCCTTCTCTAGGTAGTTGAAAACAAGTTCGGTCTCCCTGAGCCCTCTCTTCTCCAGGCTGGTGGGTCTCTGCTGACCTTTCGCCCCCAAAGGTCCCAGGTGACCTCACGGGCAGTATCTTGGGACAGGGACCTTGCCCCAAGGGTTTGCGGTTGGTGCTGCACGCCTGCTGAAGTTGCACTGTTCGTCTGAGAATAGCGTAGGGCGTGACAGAGACCAACATCCTCAGCATGGGGAGACCAGGATGGGCATCGCTGGGGCTGCACATCCAGAGAGGACATGAGGTGGGCTGGAGGAGGTGGTGGGGCAAGGCCCAGGAGGAGCGGCGTGGGTTTAGAGGTGCTTTTTGGGCATCCCCTGCCCAACCTGCAGTGGCACCACTGTGACCATCTGCTACCCTCTGCTGGTTACTGCTCCCCGTGCATGGGCATGGCCCACACCAGTCAGCTGGACGTGTCCGGACATCTGCGCCCAAGTGTTGCCCAACTCCCAGTAGAGGCAGCGGAGCCGCGTTTCACCCAGCAGCACCCATCCCTCCCTGCTGCTGGCATGGGGGGCTGCCAGCCCTTGGGAAAGGGGCTGTGGGACCCAAACCTGCCTCCGAAGAGACGAGCCAGAGGGTCGGCTCGTGGCCGAGCACCCTGTGCCCTAGAGGTGGGTGGTACCTGGTGGTGATGGTACCACTCCAAGGGGTCAGACGGGAGCCCTTCGAGCCCCACGGCTGGTGGTGCCGGGGCATCCTGCGGCAGGGGATGCCACGTGCCACCGCCCCATCCCGGCTGCGAGGGCTTTGTGGGAATGTCACCCTGCCCAGCCAAGCCCCGCACCCCCGTTACCGGCCTGTAAGGGCTCTGTGCGGACGGGCCGTGCACGGGGAGCGCGGGATCTCTGCTGGCCGGCAGCCTGCGAGTCCTGCTGGGTTTGCTGCAGGGCAGGAGCGGCGGCGGCGGCCTCCCAGGCAGCCCAGCAGGACGAGCCGCCTGCCCTGCGGGTCTGGGAACGGACAGCCGGGGAGAGAGGAGCGGAGAAGGGCTCGGTCAAAGCTCCTTCACATCCACGGCTGTGGGAAAATGTGGGAAAATGACCATCCCTTGGTGGCGGGAGCCCGGAGAAGCAGTGAGCAGTGGAATGGGGCCTGGTGTGCTGGGGGGGTTGGCAGCCCTTGGCTCTGCCCAGGGTGGTAATGAAGGAGCTGGGGCTGGCTGGCGAACCAAAAGTGCCCGCGGACATTCCAGCTCGCCAGAGCAGAGCCGGGAGCGACAGTGCCCAAATTACTCACCCCCAAGTTTCCAGGGCTCAGCAACCCTGGAGCTGAGCGTTACCTGTGTGTGGGAAAACAGCCTGGGATGCTCCTTCGGGGAGGGAACCCACACATCTGCTCTGCTCCTCCCCAGAGTGCTGGGGTGCTCGGGGTGACCTCCGGGGCTGCGCTGGCCCCCCCCGGCCTTTGGCTGTGGGAGTGTGGAGGGCCCCAGGGCTGCCAAGGCCGCCTGACGTCACCAAACCGGGTCTCCTGGGACAGCCGGGATCTCCGCCAGCGTGGCAAGGTTGGCCCCGGGGAGCACGAACCAGTTCCTGGCTCCGGCAGCCGTTGCCCTGCCCTCTTAATGAGGGATAATTAGGTGCATCTCATCAGTGCTGCAGACTTGCCCCCCGGCCACGCCGGCTGCAGGCAATGTCCCCAGCAGGGACAGGGGACATGGAGGGGCTGGGGCGAGGGAGGCTGCAGGCAGGGGACGCCGCGGAGGTGTTGGGGTCTGCGGGGACACACACAGGTGAGTGCTGGGACAGCGGCTGCAAGCCAACGAGCCACGGGCCAACCTATGGGCTGCCAGCCCCAGACAGTGACCCCGGCACATCCCCGGGGGGATTTTCTCCCCTTCCAGACCTCACCTGGGCAAAGGGACCAGCACCCTCAGCATCTCCGGGGGCACATCCAGCAGGCTGTGACCATCACTGCCTTTGGCAGTCCACGGCCAGCACAAAGGTCCCAGATGTCCCCGCCGGCACGGCACGGCACGGTGAACCCCGCTGTGCCAGGCGCTGGCAGAGGAACAGACGAAGCTGCGGTGGCCGGGAACGAGACGGGCTGGAAAGGAGACGGGTGTTTTGCTGCAGGGGAGGGTGGGCTCCGGCGGGACCGGGCTGTGCCGGGCTGCCCTGGCCCCGCTCTGGGGGTGCGTCCCCCCCTGCACGAGTCACACCAGGCTGGGGGACGCTTGTCCTCGCTGTGGGACAGGCTGGGGGCTTCCAATCCCTGTGTCCCAGGGGATTTGGGAGATGGGAGCTGCGTGTGCTGAGGGCTGGGCCAGCACCCTTGGGTGCAGGGTCGGGTGAGTGGTGGGCGTCAGGGGCAGTCCCCATTGCAGGGGACATCTCGGAGAGGTGGCACCAAACACCTCCTGTCTACATGTGTCCCCCCAGCCCCGGGCCCCCACCCAGGGGTTCCCCACAGCCCCTGCCTGGCTGGTGCTGCACCCACAGCCCCCTGCCCCTGGTGGCACCGCACCCCGAAACCCTCTGCCCTGGCTGCAGCTGCACCCGTCTGCCCTCCTGGCTGGCGCTGCACCCCACGGCCCCCCCGCCCCAGCCAGCACTGCACCCTACAGCCCCTGCCTGGCTGGCATTGCACCCAGAGCCCCCCACCCCCGCCAACACTGCACCCCACAGCCCCAGCTGCAAGTGAGACTGTGCCCCATAACCCTCTGCCTGGCTGGCGCTGCACTCCACAGCCCCCTGTCCCCCCCCGGCACTGCACCCTATGGCCCTGTGCCAGCTGGCACTGCACCCCCCCCCAAACAGCTGGCACTGCACCCTCAGCAGCTGCCACTACACCCCCCCAACAGCTGCCACTGTACCCCCCCCCACAGCTGCCACTGCACCCCCAACAGCTGGCACTGCACCCCCAGCAGCTGGCACTGCACCCCACGCCCGGGCTGCCATGCAGAAGGCTCCAAGCCCTGCCCCGGCACCGCCGCCGTGCAGACCTGTGCCCCCACCCTGCCTCTTCCCGGGGGCAGCGCCTGCCCGCGGGCACCCCGAAAACGCCTCCTGGGCGAAGCGGGGCTGCACCGGGCCTGGCCGGGCTTCGCCTGGGCGTGAAGGGTGCCTGCACGGCAGGAGGGGCCAGGCGAGGCGGGGAGGAATGCGAGTGGGAGAGCGGCCGGGCATGTAGCGACAGCTCCTGGGGCGCGCGGCGTCGGGGATCCCACACGCTGCACGGGGCAGGGAGCAGAGCCCCGGCAACAGGGCTGGCGGCCGGCATGGGGCACCCCCTCGCTCACCCCCTCTGAGAGCCAGCCAGCCGAGGGCGGCGAGTCCCCCCGGGGGCAGCACGGCTGCCGTGGGGGTCCTGGCCCCGGGGAGCTCGGCTCCGACGTGGAGGGGCTGGAAATCCCCCGGCGGGTGATGCCCGGCGGCACCGACACGAGGTGCTGAGGGTCCCGGGGGGCCGAGGAGCCGCTATGACCCCCGAGAAGGTGCTGAGAGAGGGGGTGCTGGAGAAGCGGAGCGGGGGGCTGCTGCAGCTGTGGAAGAAGAAGCGGTGCCTGTTGACGGAGAAGGGGCTGCAGCTCTTTGAGCCCAAGGGCTCGCGGCGCAAGGAGCTGAGCTTCGCCCGTATGAAGGCGGTGGAGTGTGTGGAGTGGAAGGAGCGGCACATCTACTTCACGGTGGTGATGGACGACAGCCACGAGATCGACTTCCGCTGCGCCCAGGAGGACCCGGGCTGGAACGCCGAGATCACCATGGGCCTCGTCCGCTTCAAGAACCAGCAGGCGATCCAGGTCGTCCGCGCCCGGCACAGCTGCCGAGCAGGTACCGACCCCCCGCCGTGCCGTGGGTCGGGGGCAGGACCCCGCGGGGGATGAGCCACTGGGCCCCATCTCCAAGTGGTTCGGCTTCTCCATGGGAATCACAGAGGGGGTCCCGTGGGTGGGGGTGGGTCTGCAGGGCGGTGGTCCCATGTCCCCCCGCACTGGCTGGGCTCTGCCTTTCGCGTGCCCCGCTGGGTTTCGCTCCCCGCATCCCTGCAGAGGGACTTTGTAACACCCTCCCTCCGTCTGGGCTGGCCCCAAGAGATATGGGGCTCTTTGCCCTCTTGCACGTGGGATGTCGGTGAGGGCCGGGGCTGGCTCTGTTCCCCAGCTCCCCTCGGGGCTGGATCCTGCCCCACGTCCCAGTGCTGGCCGGGGGGGTAACAAGCACCTTCTCTCCGCAGTGGTGCAGTTTGACGCAGCCCCGGTGGGACAGCCCGCGGACGCGCAGCATCTGAAGAGCAGGATGGAGATGGCCCTCGGCTCGGGGGGCGGTGGGGAGGATGGGATCCCAGCGGGCAAGTGAGGCCACTGCTGTCTGCGGCTCGGGGATGGGGACGGTGGCCCCGGGGAGGCCAGTGCGGGCGCTGACTCCCCCCATCCTGGGGCAGAACAGAGGCACTGCAGGAGCCGGGCTGGCACGGCTGCAGTGGGCAAGCCACACCCCCTTGACACCATGGGGCAAAAGACACAGTCAGGGCCACCACCTGGGGCTCTGGACATGGCAGGAGGTGACATCCCTGCCTGGGGACCCACCGTCCTTCAGCTGACATGGCCAGGACATTGGTGGACTGGTGGGGACCCCCGGGCCTCTCCTGCGGGACAGGGGATGGGATGGATGAGGTTGAGCCCGAAGGAAGCCATGTGACAGTGAGCTCTGCCCGAATGCCAGTGACACTGGGACGGATGGATATGGCCGGGGACGCGTCTCCCCCTGAGCCCCCACCTTGGGAAGGGGCTGGCGAGCTGCTGCTACAGCAGGGACCCCTCTGGGCACCATACCCACATGGTGCAGTGACACGAACGTGCTGCGGGACACTGTCCTGCCCTTGGCTCTCCTTGGGCTAATGGGGGATGCTGGGGAAGGCAATGGGGACCCTGACTCCCTGTACCAAAAGTGTCCCCAAACAGGACCTTCTGCTGCTTACCCTGGTGTTGCTTTGATTTGTGGGGCCCCGCAGGGTATGGGAGAGCACAGATCCTGCACAGAGCTTCGCTGCTCGATGTCATCCCCCTAAATCTGCCCCTAAATCCCATAGTCGGGCTCGAAAGCCCCCCACTGCCACCCCAGGCCTCTCCGGTCACCCATGTCCCCAGGGATTCCCACGGTGGTTTGTGGGCCGGCGACCCGGGATGAGCGCTGCCCGGCTTCGCAGGCGGGGACGGCGGGGAAGCGATGGCTCTGCCCCGACAGGCAGCGCCGACGCCAGCGCCCGGAGCCACCCTGCTCCGCAAGCCGGAGCCTGAGCCCCAGCCCCGCGGCCGCAGGCGCTGCAGATCCTCCCGGAGATTGCCCGGCTGCGTGGGAATCGGGGAGCACGGCGCCCCGGCCCCCCAGGCTGTGGCAGCCGGTCCCAGCCTGGGGCCCACGGAGTCCCGTCCCTGTGCCAGGGCGGCTCCGGGTGGCTTTGGGGAGGGATAATGGCATGGCCGGAGCCCGCTCACCATGCAGGACTAGGCTCGTGCTGGCTCGTTCCGAGCAGCCTGGGAGTAAGCATTTTTGGTGTTTTTCCACCTGAGGAAGCCTGCTTGGCCATCCCTGCTCCTCAGAGCTTCATTTGCCAAGAATGAGTAGAGGCAAGTGGGGGGTCCAAGCTGGGGGGGGGCGCAGATGAAGCCAGATCCAAACCCTGCACAGACAGCGCTCGGCAACGTCCCTGTGCTTCGGCAGGGACAGAGGGACTGAAACGTGGTGGGGCTCCAGGGATGGTGGAACCTGGTCCCCTGCCAGCAGGGAGATGCTCTAGGCATGGAGCCCTGCGTGGACCAGCCCCCCCAAAGCGGGTTCCTGCACACATTTTGGGAGGGAATGGGGTTGTCAGCAGTTGGAGGAAGGTGCTGGTGCTCACACAGCGCTTCCGTGGCAAGGATCTCTGTCCTGGGGTTTTTCATAAATCCCCAGCTCCCCGAGTCGGAGGATTCGGTGAGTCTCATTCAAAGCCCTGCATCATCCCGAGCCTGTGCCATGGCGGGGCAGCCCTCAGGGGTGGGGAGCACCCAGCGTGAGGGGTTTTCCAAAGTATTCTGAATTTTGAGCCAGTTTTGGGTGATCTGACTCCTCGTTTTCCATTTTTCTGCTCTCTCACTCGCTGCAAATAGGCATTTTCTGTTTTCCAAGTCCCGGCAAGGAACTGGGGAAGGAAACGGTCAGGATGGGTGTGTGTAAGTGCCAGCCCTGGACGTGTCCACGGTGCACTGCCAGATGAGGCAGCAGAGAGGCCGTGGTACCCGTGAGCTGGGGAGAAATTTAGGCAGTGAATAGAGGGAGAGGGACAGAAAGAGCAAGGACAATCACTATGTCGGTGTTTCAGGTCTGGGCATGGGGAAAGCCAAGGTTTTCTGTCCCCGTTCTGAGCTCCTCGTCACTCTGCAGACCAACGTGCGGCTGGAGCCCCTGCCTGTACCGCGTGTCCCCCCAGGTTTGGGAGTTTCTCCTGCCGCAGACACCCGAATCTGACAGATCCGGCCTCGGCGGGTGGATTCACAGCCCGACCCTGGGAGCAGGCGGGAGCCGAGGCAGCGGCGTGCGGGTGGGAGGTAGGATGGCTGCACTCCACCGCCCGCGAGGGCTGAATTGTTCATGCAGAGGAAAAGGTCACCCAGAGACTGAAAAGCAAATAAACAGCCAGGAGACTCGGCCAGACAGCGGAGCGGGGACGGGGCCGGCGGCTGGCGCATCCCCCGTCACCAGTAACGTGGGGCCAGCACATTGGTGGCCCCGACGGGGCTCGGCGGTGGAGGATGAAGTTGGGGTGAAGATGGGGTGATTTTACCCGAGGGAGAGCAGGGGAGTTTGCGGGGGGAGAAGGGCCGCAGGGTCTCTGTGGGAGGCCGAGCAGTGGGAAAGTATTTTCAGTCGAGTATTTGCTCGGCGTTAGAATGGCAAGGGAGCTCGCAGGGCACTGCCAGCCAGCCCGAAACGCAGGGAGAGGACACGGGGGAAGCATTTCTAACATCCCTGGAGGTGAGGAAACTGAGGCACGATGGGGGGTTGGTAGGCGTATGGCCTCACATCCCCCCCCAGCACCCCGGCTCCAGCTGCGGGAAGGGACTGGCTGCTGGGGACCCCCACGCCGGGGACAGCAGGTGGAGCCGGGGCTGAGCGCTGAGCCCCAACACGGAGCGAGGAGCCCCAGAGCCGCCCCAGTTCAAAAGGCAGGAGCCTGAAAATCCGGCTCTGCTGCTCCCAGCCCCGAGGTGTCCCCGCTCCATCGACCCTCCCCGCGCCGCTCGGGGGATGCTGGGGCTCCTCTGGGCGGGCTGGGGGCTGCCCAGTGCCTGCACCCCACAGCCAGGGGCTCTGCCAGCACCCCTGGGCGCCGGGGCTGGCACCCTGCGGTGGGGTGCAGGGGAGGTGACAGGGGGAGCTCCAGGCCCCTTTTTTCCACCTAACAAAATCCCAGCCCTGACTTTGGGCTCCGTTTGGGGCCAGCTGGACCCGGCGAAGGCGGTGGGGGGGTCATGCTGGCGAGACGGGGGTCTGCAGCATGATGGTGCCAATGGTTTTTGGCAGGTGAGACGATTTGTACCTCCTCCACCGCCCTGTGCCCTGCAGGGAGGCTGGCAGTGCCTCGCATCTCCTGCGAATGCCGGCATAGTTTGTGGGTGGTTTTTCCTCAGATAAAAATGAAAAGAAAAAGTAATAAATCCCAGTTGCAGCAAGCGGTATTGGTTTTTTTTGTAGCTTTGGGTCAAGTGTCGGGCTTCCTTCAGATGCTCCTGTAGCCCATCCTGAATTATAATTCCTAAATCACTGGAACTGGAATCCAGGACTTGCCCCGAGCAGCTCCAGGCTGGAGAGCTGCCCCGTGCCCTGCTGCTTCCGTGTGCCCACGCTCCGGGGGAGCCAGCGGCCAGGACATCCACGCCAGCTCTGCGGTGGGTTTGGACTTCTCCAAGAAAGTCCTGTTGCCTTTGAGTGTAGGAAGAAATGCTGGCAGCTGTAACATGGAACTTGGGTGTGCTGGGGGGGGGGGCAGGCAGGCATGGATTGCAGGGATTGTACATGTGTTAATTCCCCATCCCCGGTGTCCTGATGTTGTGTCTTGGCGAGGGTGTCCCGGGGAGGTGGAGGCGGCGGCGGCGGGTGATGGATGCGGTTGTGAGCATCACCCACCAGTAGAGCTGCTGGAGGTAAGGGGCTCACCACCCCACGAAGAAACAAAAATAGTGGCCAGGCATTGCGGGAGCTGCAGAGGGCAGCAACGGAGCTGAGTACACGCCAGCGCCCGCCCGTCACCCCCTGTCCCCCAGCAGCAACCACCAGGCTGCCCCGGTGGCGGGGAGGCTCAGCCCAGCCTTGCAGCAGAAGGGGACACTGAGATGCGTCGGGTCTCTCAAAGACAGACGGGAGGGCTTGGAAATACCCCAAAAACTCCTAAAAAATGTGTCAGGGTCCCCACCTGGGACAGAAATTTAGCATTATTTGGAATAGTATTTTTTTTTCTCTGTGAAATATTTTGCCTTAGGCTGAAAATCAGGCTGTTTTCTAGGGTATTTATACTGACATTGCCGTTGAGCCGTGTCAGCCCGTTAACAGGGACAGAACAGCGAACATCCTCCTCTTGTATATAAGAGTCGACAAGATCGATAGTGGGAAGGTTTCATGTGTCACTTGGCAAAACCACAGAAAGCTTTAAGTCTTCAGTGGGTGGCTCAGCTCCATTTTAATAATGTCTTTCCACTATCCCAAAGTAGATAATTCCTCCTCCTTTAATAAAGACTGGCAGGAGGCAGGGAGCATGTGCCGTTCCTGAAGAACCCAGTGGCTTTGAGAGACCCCTCCTCAGCTTTGGCACCTTCTGCAAACCTTTCAAGTCTCCCCAGAGCATTCAAGCTGAGAACAACAACTTGCCCCACAATATTTCTAGAAGTTGGGGGTATTTCTGCCATTCTGTGGGTATTTCTCCCATGCCGTGTCCAGCTCTGGAGCTCTCAGCACAAGAAGGACATGGACCTGTTGGAGCAGGGCCAGAGGAGGCCACGAAGATGCTGGGAGGGCTGGAGCCCCTCTGCTGTGGGGACAGGCTGAGAGAGCTGGGGGGTTTCAGCCTGGAGAAGAGAAGGCTCCGGGGAGACCTTCCAGTCCCTTCCAGTCCCTAAAGGGGCTCCAGGAAAGCTGGGGAGGGGCTGTTTGCAAGGGCATGTAGCGATAGGACGAGGGGCAATGGTTTAAACTAGAGCTGGGCAGGTTTAGATGAGACATTAGGAAGAAGTTCTTTACACTGAGGGTGGTGAGACACTGGCCCAGGCTGCCCAGAGAGGGGGTGGAGGCCCCATCCCTGGAGACATTCAAGGCCAGGCTGGACGAGGCTCTGAGCAACCTGATCTAGTTGAAGATGTCCCTGCTACTGCAGGGGGGTTGGACTAGATGGCCTTTAGAGGTCCCTTCCAACCCAACGCATTCTATGATCGTATGATTCTGTGAAAATTGTCCTGACTTCGGATCCAGCCCCACAGCTGCTTCCACACAGATTTACTGCCTGCAGCCGTGCAAAGTGGGAAGAGCAAGTATCAAGCCCATGGATGAAGAGACTGAACACAGGCACCGTCCCCAGATGTTGTCCAGCCAGGTAGGTGGCTGGAGAAGACAGGGCTCTCCAGCTGCAGCAGCTGTGCTTGCCCTGGGAGACCAGGACATGGAGCAGCAGATCCCAAATGGATGAATACCCTCGGCCCCACTGGGCGGTGGGAGACAAGGGGGTCCTGGTGGGGTTGATGCAACGGGGTGAAGATTGCGGAGCAGAGATCTGAGCTGGGAGAGGTCTCCCAGCCCCATAGCAGATGTCTGGGGTCTGGCCTGGAGCCTCGCTGGTTCCCAGGTCGGGCTGTGATGACCATCCAAATTCTGGTCCACTTTCCATCTCTGCGGCTGTCTCCACTGCCAGCTCTGCTTCGATGCCTCAGGGCATCAGCGAGGTTTGGTGAGACTCACAGAAGCAGAGGCTGAGGAAATCCTTTACAAGGCTAAAAAAAGCCTTGGTTGTTGGTGACCCTCCCCGGGAGGCTGTTACCCTCTGCTGTCACAAATCGAAGGAGCAGTTGGGAGTAGCTGGATCCCTTCGGGCAGTTCATGAGGAGTGAGAGCTGCTGGACAATCTGCAGGAGAAACACCCAGACGGGGACTGTTTCATCAGGACGTGTCACACGGACCCTCACGACTTCATTGCAACTTGGCACTGCAGTCCTGCGACCTTGCTGTCACCTTGCTCGTAGGAGGTGACCTCAATGTCCCTGTATCTCTGAGCCGTTCCACAGAGGGAAAAACCTTGTCCCACCCCGTGGAGAGTCTGTGGGACATCCTCTGTCCCAGCCCAGTGAGAAACCTGAGGCAGCTGGTGGGGTCCTGCCATCAATCCTGGCCTTTGGGGCTGGATCCAAGCACGGCAGCTAAGGGCTGGGACGGACGTGTTTGGACGTGAGGTCCCAAAGGACAACAGAGGCTCAGCTGTTGTTTCTAAGTCTGTCCTGGATGCCCTGGGAAGCCCGTTGTCTTTGTGAATGCCATCAGGGTTGACGAAACGAGGACGGTGCTTGGAAGAGAGCAAGGGCAGGATGGGTGGGATGGCTCCAGGGCCTCGAGGAGGGAAAGGGATCCCTGCAGCACTGCTGCCAGTCTGCTTCTGCAGGGACATGGGCTTCGTGTGGGGCAACCAAACTGCTCACAGGGGTCAGATACCTTTGAATTTGGAGGCCCAAAATCTCAAGGAGCCAGGGACCATTATGGCCCCAGTGCAGTTCTCCGGAAGCCAAATGGCAGCCAGATGGCAGCCCTGCCACGCTTGTGGGGCAGATGCCCAAAGATGTGGAAGCACCGACACCCTCCAGGGCCTCAACATGTCCAGAAGGAGAGAGAAACTGCCCACTCATAAAAGACCGAACACAAGTGACCTGTAGGACCACCAGGACGTGTAGGGACAAGCGGGCTGTCCCTGGGTGGGACTGGCCCCCCCATAAAGCTCTCTGGGAATTTTCTGTTGGCATCCATGCCCTCAGTGGCAGCCCACGGGGGGAACCTTCACTTGAATCAGTGGCTCCCAGGAGTGGGGGGATATTATTTTGCTTTGAATTTGGCCTCAGCACTGTTCTGCCCCATGGATTTCCAGTCTGTCCCCTTCCTACCCGCCCGCAGCTCAAAGGGGCGCCCACAGCCTCAGGTGGCACCTGATAGAACAACCCCCCCATCTTGAGGCAGCTCATTGGAGTTTGTGAGCCAGGGATGGAGACCCTACACGTCCTCATCAAGTCAGCTGGAGAGGAGGGATGGGGAGATCGTGGGCTCCAGCCAGCCCTTCTCCTGCTGGACCCCCACAGCAGCGCCGGGGCTTTGAAATAGATGCTGGAGCCCTGAATCAAGGGGTCCTGCTACCCCATCCCTCACTCGCCCCTTCCTCCTCCTCACTCCAGGTCCCAGCAGAGGACGAAACCTGAGACTGGAGCCAATGGCATCCGAAGCAGCCCCAGTGCCGGGCAGCGGGAGCTGGTCGGGTCCCCGGGGCATGGCTGCGGGGAATGCAGCGCCTTTGTCACGGGCTAATTTTGGCTCCTCTGTGCTCCGAAAACAATCCCAAGGCAGCCAGGAGGAAAGATGCTGGAGGCACGGCCCCGCGGGGGCTTTTGCCTTATAAAGGTCTATCGGGGCTGGTATAAAGTCTCCTCCCCGGCGGCTGGGAGCAGATCCGCTGGAGCTGGGGAAGGGGAAACGTCCTTGGAGAGGCCCTGGAGGAGGGTGGGCACAGGGCGGGGGTTGTCCTGCGCTCGTTGGGACTTGACTAGTGCAGGTCAAACAGGGATGGCCATCGCCACCGTCACCGTCACTGACCTCTCACCAGCCTGGGGGTGGTGCGTCACCCCCCCATGGCACTGTTGCCCCCTTGGTGTCCAGGCGGGGGGAAGGAGCCGGGGGAGGCAGCTGCACATCCCCTGCTCTGCAGGACCTGGGGGGGGCTGTCGCTGCTGCCCACCATGGGGGCTACCCTCTGCGTGCAGCTGCGTGTCCCTCCACGACCATAATAGCCTCAGGATTAAAATGCCGGGCATTGTCCCTGCTGGGCTGCACGCTGGGAATTGTTTGCTCCTAAACTTGCCCCTAAAAATATCCCAGGGAACAGGTGCCGCCTGCCCCTGCGGTCCCCTGCCTCCCTCCGCGGGACACTGGGCAAGGGGTTTTGTGGGGTGCAGGGGGGCGAGACTGCAGCTTTTTTGCTGCTTTTCAGGAATTTCAAGGGGAAAACACGAGGGCTTAGAGAGGCTGAAATATACTGGAGCATCCCGGAGCATCCCGACCCGCTGTGCTGTGAGTCCGGCTGGTCCTGCTCCCCAGAGAGGGACTGCCCCGTCCTTGGTCCCAACCGATCACCTGGCCCGATGGTGTAACCCCACCTTTGCTGTTTCACCGCATCACTCCTCGGCGATGTGCCCTGTCCTGGCCCAGGGTGGCTTTGCCCTCCTGGAGCTCTGACAGCTCCCGGGAGGCCCATCGGGAGGGGATCGTTCCCGTGGGAGCATCACACTCTGCTTGTGGCATTGCAAGGTGTGTGTGCACCGTCGTGTGTGCACCGTCGTGTGTGCACCATCGTGTGTGCACCATCGTGCATGGGGCTCGGCATCACATCAGCTCTCCAGACTGCTCATGTCCCCCACCTCCCCTTCAGAGACTTTCTAGAAAAAAATGAGAAAAGAAACACAAGAAAAAAAAAAAAAGAAAAAAAAAAGGAAAGAAAAAAAAAGAAAAAAAAAAGAAAGAAAAAAAGGAAAGAAAAAAAAGAAAGAAAATATTTTCTGGATATATATATTCATATATATATATATATATATATTCCAGGATTTTTTCTGGAAAGAAAAAGCACTGCATTGTTTCGGCTCATGGGCTTTTCCAGCATCTCTGGGGCTGGTTTATGTTGGAGAGGAGCGAGGCAGACGTGCCATGAGGAATACACCCCGGCCGCACCGGCATCGCCATCGCACCACGGCCAGCCTGGCCCGGCCCGTCTGCGTGCTCACACACAACACGCGTGTGCACGCGGCGTCGGGCAGCGAGCGCTGGCCGATGCCGGGGTGATTCACACGCAAACAGCGTGGGAATTCACCCCGTGACGTGGGGGTCAGGGGGGCACTACACCAGGGGTGCGTTACGCCGGGGGTGCACTGCGGCGCCCCGGCGATGCGCGTGTGTCACCCCGCGTTGGAGACGGCGCCCCAGGTGTGTGCGGCACGTCACGGGGCTCGCGGCAAACGTGCGCTCACGAGAGGGGATTTGTGCTATTTTTACTGACCACTTGCGGGCAGGCTGCGATTTAATACTCCCCCTCCGCTGCCGGCCCCCGTCAGTGCGCGGCTCTCCGGAGGCCAGGCATCACCTCCCTCCTGCACGGCCCCGAGGTAAGGCGCCCACGGGGGTCCCCCCACCCCTGTCCCCCCACCCGGGACTCCTTGGGTGGTGACACGGGAGCGAGTGTGACGCCGCTGGTCCCTGCACGGGGCGGCGTGGCAGAGAAGAGCCCCCAGCATGTGAATTTGTCCAAATTTCTCCCCCCGTCTGAGGGTGCTCAGACATTTTCTCTGCTCTTGGAGAGGGGATTGGTGAGACCGCGATGGGGAGAAATACCACCCAAGTACCCAGCCAGGCTTTGGAGCTGAGATTTGCTTGGTTTTCCAGAAAACTGGCAAATGGGACAGTTTTGGGGAGCATTTGCCCCTGTGTCCCAGCCTGGCTGCTCTTGGACACTTGTGTGACAGGGAGGGGAGGTTCAGCGTGTGTGGGGCACGGCCTTGGCTCGGCGCGTGTTGGTGGTATGTGTCCGGTCCCCTGGGATGGAGGAGGATGTCAGGATTGACTGGGAGTTATTTCTTTTAAGGATTTCCATGATTTAATGGTTTAATAAGCTTTTTAAGCTTTTCACGGCTGGGGGCACGCATACGGTGCAGAATGAGCTTGTCCAGATCCTCTCATCCCCACCAGAGAGCAAAGTCTCTTGTGGATGCTCCAGATCAGGCTGGAGCCCAAAAGTGCCTGCGTGAGGTGGCTGGGGACACCTTCCCGGCACAGCTGAGTCCCCGCTCTCCTCTGGGGAGCAAATTTAGAAATATCTGACCCTAAAAATTGATTGACCTTGGTAGAGGTCGCCAGCCCGAGGTGTGGTGCGGGTCCCACCTTCTAGGGCTTTGCTCCGCCGGGGAAAGCTGGAGACGCCGAGAGGCTTCGCCCAGCCCTTTCTTACCCCCTGAAAGACAAGGGCTTTTCTGCCTCCCCTGAAATAAACTGGGGGGCAGCAGCTGGGACCCGACCCGCTCAATCCACCAGTGTCAGGCAAGACAAGCCGCCTTCCCTGCATGTCCTCTGGGACGTTTGTTGTACCCCAAAAACCTCCCAAAAGGCATGAAACCAGCATCTCTGGCTGCATCTGACTGATGTGGCTTTTGGGAGGAAAAAAAATTCTGTCCTTGGGATTTTTCCTGGTAAATCCAGGGATCTGGCAGGTTCTGGGGGCGGGTAAATCCTGCTGGGATTTTATGGCATTTCCCCCACAAACTCCTTTCCTTCAGGCCACGGCTCTGGCCAGGCAGTGGGGGGCACGGGGAGGGGACAGGGACAAGCGGACGGAGCCGGGAGGTGCACTGAGACTTGCTCGGCGCGGGCTCCACGTACGCCTGGGAGCAGCTGTTTGAGACTAGAATCGTTCCTTTTTCCTTCCCTCAGCAGGAATCTCTGGGGTTGATAACAGTTTCCAAATTTAGGGGGATGCAAAGGCAAAGAAATCCCAGCTTTGCCATTTCAGTTCAAAGGGAAAGGGCAAAAACCGCCGCTGGAAAAGGCTGTTTCTTTCTGAAATATGGCATCAGTTTTGTAACTCCCAGTTGGAAAGAGAAAAAAAAAATAAATCGATTGGCATTTTGCCACGCATTTTTCTATCGCTCAGGCTTAGGCAGTGCCTTGGCTTCTTGGCAAGAGCGGGAAGCGAGGCAGCGCGTTGCGAGGCAGCTGCCAGGGCAGGGGGTTACCAGGCGAATTTAGAATATAAAACCACGAGTATTTCACCGGGGACACGGATGCTAAACGAATCTGCTCGGCCGCTTGGCCACCACTGGTTGCCCCTCACTCCGTCACTCCTGAGGTGGATTTTGGCTCCACCAAAATCCTTGAGGAGGAAAAAAACCTCCCGTTGGACTGGACTCCCCAAGTCAACGCCGTGGGGCACCCCAAGGCACCCCATTTCTGGTGTTATTTGGAGCCACGCTCCACTCCGTCCCCTCGCCCCGCGCTGGGGTGGGGGATGCAGCCGGCGGGGGAGCAGCTTGGTGCCTGGGAAAACCCCGCGGAGCCAGAGGCCGCGTCCTGCGGGGATGGCTGGAGACAGGTTGGAGCTCGCCCGAAGCGGGGTTCCCTCAGAGCAGGGCGGTTCGTCGCGGTGAAACACCGTGGGATGGCGAAGCTGCCGAGTCGCTTCCCTCCGCCGACAGCACGGGGCAGCACCGGACCTCGGGAGCATCCCGACGCCACTGCTTTCTGGGTTCGGGTGGATTTGGGATTTGCTCCGTTGTTTCACCTTCTTTCCCTTTTTCTTTTTCTTTTTTTTTTTTTGCAGGCAAACAGCACACCGCCACAATGCCAGAGCCGTAAGTAGCACGAGTTCCCCTCGGATTTCACTAAATCCTCGCCTGGCTGGCTGAGCTTGTCTGTTTTTGGGGGGGTTCATGCTCGAGACCTCTGTGCCATTCACCTTGCAAAAACTATCTTTCAATAAAGTTTGCTAGGGATTTCGATGTCCCGATTCCAACCTTGGAGCTTTCCTAGATCCCGAAGTAGCGATCCAAGGTGGGCAGCACCACTCGCTTTGCCACGAGGCTCTTCGTAGCACATCACACAAATATAACACGTTCCCCAGCGTGAACAGAAGGGAGAAACCTCCCCGCCAGGCTTTCATCAAGCGAAAATGCGGAGATGCCCCAGCCCTGCAAACCTGAACAGGCTCCAGCCATCCTGCGTGCCAGCCCCCGGCCCCGCGGGGAACGCGCGAACGAGAGTGTTGTGGCCCAAAATGCAGGGACCGAGCCAGGGCTGGCACTATGGGCAGCACGTACCGTGTTTGAGTGGCATTTTGGCTTTCTGAGCAGTGGCCCCAAGCGCCCACTGCGTTTCCAGAGAGCGCGGTCGTCTCAGACCCGGCTCACTCGCAGGTGGCAACTGTTAGATAGAGAAATAAGGAAACCAACTGTAATTGCATGAGATGCTTTTCTTGACTGCCACCTCTTTTTGACTGCTGTTCACTGACGCCCCGTTCTCTTCTCCTCTTCCTTATTGCTCCTTCCTGAATGCACGAACTGCAGGGAGGTAAGTGCCGTGCCTTTCGGGAGCGAACTCAACGCTACCCTGCATTTGCTGTGAGTTCGTTTTCAAAGGTGGTTTTTTTTTTTTTTCCCTTCTCTTTCCCCTAGAGAAAATCCAAGATCACAGCCTCACGCAAACTCTTGTTGAAGGTGAGTCCTGAGGGCTGGAAACTCCCTGGAGTTTGTCTCGCTGGGGGAAAGGAGCCGGGGTTGAAGTGCGTGGTCGGAGGGACAGCGATGAGGAACGGCAGAAGTATGGGTCTTGGGGAGCAGCTCCCGTTCCCACCTCTTGTCTTCTCAAAAATCCTCACTCATGTGGGCTTTGTGGTCCAGGCACCAAACAAACCTCCCCTCACCTCCACTTAATTAAGGTGGGGAGAGACTCCGACGCCTTCAGCTCTAAAGCCACAGACCTGGTGTTGGTGCACCAGCAGCCCTGCAGCCCAAGCTTGGGACATCCCCGGGCTGTGGCTTGGGAAAATCATTTACTGCCACAGCAGAGCGAACTGATGCAAAGAAATTGCTGGCATCAGCATCCATCAGGACCACTGTGACCACAGCCCTCTGGTTCCTCTGGCTGCGCTGTTCCTCCTGCCCTCAGGGTCACCACACAAAAGGTGTAGGGGTTTATTGATATGCAGCACGGTGATTTTGGGAGGACAGCCACAGCAGGGAGGGGGTTTGGGATGCCACCAGGACTGTCCCATCCTACAGACATTGCACGAGGAGGCTCAGGGGGAGCAGAGGAGCCTTTCTGTTCTCACTTCTGCCATTTACTTGTGCTCGTAGAGTTTGATGCTGGCAAAAGCAAAGGAGGAGTGGGATCAAGAGATCGTGGACAAGCAGGCAGAGAAGGAAAGATACCTATCCGAGCGGATCACACCACTGCACACCAGTGGGCTTTCCTTGAGCCAGCTCCAGGTATTTCTCAGGTCCGAGGGTGGAGTGAGCTCCTTGAGCATGGAGGGGCATCGCTCACCGCTCTCCTGCTGTGCTTGGCCCCCAGGACCTGTGCAGGGAGCTGCACGAGAAGGTTGAAATTGTGGATGAAGAGAGATATGACATCGAAGCAAAATGCAACCATAACACTCGGGAGGTAGGAAGCAGGACGGGCTGTTTGCTTCTGTGTAAGATGGTAGCTTGGGCCTCAATGGGGGTCTGTCATGGACTGGGCTGCGCTTGGATGTGGGACATGCACCAGGGTTACCTAAGGGTTGGTATTTGCTCTGCATGGCGTCTCTCAGCAAAAGGTTCATCCCTGCCTCAGGGAACTCAACCTGTCCACTGGGTCCACAGGGAACATCCTCGCTCTCCTGGCCACCCCTCATGAGTCTGAGAGCTCCTTCTCATGGTAATTCTGCCATCTGAGCACGCTGGGACAAGGCACTGACAACAGCTCGGTGCTCAGGTGGACAGTCCCTTGGTGAAGGTGGTCCTCATGGCCGCAGGAGAGATGCAGACCCCTCTAGGGCTCAGTTTTGGCAGAGATTCCTGCTTCACACAGGAACTTTTTGCGCAAGGCAGCCATGCGATGACCTCCCACTCCTCCTCCTTTCCTCAACCTGCAGATTAAAGATCTGAAAATCAAAGTGCTTGATCTCCGAGGAAAGTTCAAGCGACCCCCTCTGCGGCGAGTCCGTGTGTCCGCCGATGCCATGTTGAGGGCTCTGCTGGGCTCCAAGCACAAGGTGTCCATGGATCTGAGAGCCAACCTGAAGTCTGTCAAGAAGGAGGACACGGAGAAGGTGGGTGACTCTTCTAGAGGCCAGAGATGGAGACACCTCCTGGGGATGCCCTTGCCCTTCTCCAAGGTCCCCTGTGAGGCCTGTGTGGGTTGTGCTGATCCCTTGTAAGCCTCAGAAATAGCATGGGGCAGTCCTTGTGAGGCACTGCCCATTGTGGGATGTTGTAGGACCACGTGGGAGCAGTTTCACTGGCCCAGGTAACTGGTGGATGATAACAAGTGAGATTTAGGGCTGCATCCGCGAGGGTCTTCCCTCCCAGAGCACGTGGGTGTCTTTCCGCTGGGGCCCTCTTGGCATGTCTGTTGAGCTGCACATGCAAAGAGTTTGGTCTTTGGTCTTCTAGGGAACCAGGAGAGCTCCTATTCAGTATAATCATGCGCAGAAAACACCCAGGAAACTCCCAGACCCAGATTAGATAAGACAGAGCAAGCCCAGCAAGCATGCTTGGCCTGAGATAAATGGCCCAGCTCATGTCGGCTCTGCAGAGATGCGAGAGGAGAAAGTCTCAATACCAGAGACGGAGAGCGATGCCCAAACCTGCCTGGGGTGCGCAGACACCCCAACGGCAAGAGTTGTGCCGCTTTGCTGAGGCCTCTCCCCAAAGGGGGTTTAACCCTTTGGTCCCAGCTCAGCAGACTAGATGAGAATCTCAACTTTCAATTATTTTTCCTTTTTTTCCCCTCCCCTGTTGATAGTATAGCACATTTTCAGTCCTTTGGATAGAAAACTGTGTTTACAGTCCTCAACGCCAGGTGGTGAGCAGATCTGAGTTTATTTTAGATGTCGTGAGATGATTTTGGGGCACGGCTTGTAATCTATGAATGTTTGTGGGTTGGCAGAGCAGACACCTGGGCATGCTCCCAGAGCTGCCGTCATCTCCCTGCTCTTGTTCTGGAAGCGGCTGCCAGGCTCTCACTGTCACACCAGCGATCCCAGTCTCCTCCAAAAGCTCAGAGAAGGTGGAGATGGGTTTTATGCGGGCTGGGAGGTCTGCGCAGAAAGTGTTTTTCCTTACATTTGCCCCGGTGTGCTGGTGTAAATCCAGAGTAAGTCCCATACACTGGTTTCTTCCCCCTAAAGAAATTTTATGGGATTTTTGTGCCTTCCAGTGCATTCATGTAACTTAGCCGGGCTTTCAGGGGGTACCCACATGATTCCAGACCTCCCTGAGGAGACCAGACTGCTGTTTGCCATCTTCCCGGTCACCTCCACGTGCAGGGACACACGGCAGAGCTGGCTCTGAGGGGACAAGGTGTTTGCAGCGGGGCAGCTGCCTTCCCCGTGCTGCTTTCTCACGGGGCCGAGGGCTCTGTGCGACGGGGTGGGTGCCGGGGGCTGCTGGCCGCCCCGTCACAGGGCCATCGCAACCCCGCTCCTGTCCCTCCCGGCAGGAGCGCCCTGTGGAAGTGGGCGACTGGCGCAAGAACGTGGAGGCCATGTCAGGGATGGAGGGGAGAAAGAAGATGTTCGACGCCGCCAAGTCCCCCACCGGCCAGTGAGAGGTAGGGGACTGGTCCTCCTTCCCCGTGCTCCCTGCAGCATCCCTGATCCATGCTTGTGGCCAGGCAAATGCAGAAACTGTCCCCGCTCACTACAGAAAAAGGCATTACGTGCCCCATCTCCCACCCACGCTCGGGATGGGTGCCTGTCCTGCACGTCCCCACCATGGAGGCCCTGCCAGCAGCTGTCCTCCTCTCCCAGCTTCTCCTTCCCAGCTCTCCAGGGTCTGCTGCCTGCCCCACACCCATCCTGCACACCGTGGCACCACCAGCTGCCCGAAAACTCCTCTTCCACCCCACTGCTCTGCTCTGTTTATCTCCCACAGGAGCATCGGGAAGAAGACCCTCCCCAGCCCTGCTGCCTGCCTCCCTTTCCCTTGCTGCCCCTCCGTGCCCTTTGCACCCTCACCCTGAATTCACCACTGAGCTGAAACACGTGGACAACTGTGTGGGAAGGAGATATGAGCTTCTTTCTTTCAGCACTGCCATCAGCCCTGCTCCCGCATGGCCCCGGCACAGCGGCTCCCGGTATCACCAGCACAGGCCATGCTGTCTCCGAGGGGCCACTGGCCACCCCTCCCCTCCCACCGCTGCAGAGAGGCCCTGGAGATGGCTGCTGGTCCTCCCACTGCCCCATCCTCTGGCGGATGTAGCCTGAGATGTACCCGCGCGACTGCACCTGTATTAAAGGATGGTCTCCCGGGCACAGCGCCGCGTGGGCTTGTCACTGTGGGACCACTGGCCAGGGGCACATGCTGGTCCACAGCCACCCTGCAACGTCCCTGTGCCGGTGCTCAGGCCAGCAGCACGCCCTGGCGTCAGACTTGCTTTGGGCTCGTCTCCCCCAGGCTGCTCCCTGGTGCTCCACCACCTCTGCTGAGACCCCCGGCCCCTCACCGGGCTCCAGCCCCCCAGGCAGCAAGGCTTGGGTCTCAGTGTGGAGACGGTTGTCTGCCGGCTACCCCGACCCCTCCTTCTCTGGTTTTGGAAAAGCCTCTGGAGCTTGTTCGCCCAGGCACCAGCTCCCCACTGGCAGCCCCGTCACAGGCACCGGAGCTGGGGGAATTGGGGCAGCCCCATTTCAAGCCTAAATTGGAGCGATGTGTCAGGAGAGCATGAGATAAATCCATCTTTTGGGCAAACAGCTCACGCTTCCCCACTAGTCCTACCATTTTCTATTTCTCAGCCCCCCAGACTGCAGCTGATTGAGTGCCAGCAGCTGGGGACGTGCCAGCTCATCCCCAGAGCAGGGCTGGTGGGGAGAATCGGTGAGAATTCGCACCGAATCGGGTCTTCTGCCTGGTTGCCCTGCAGGAGATGCTGAGGCTCAGCCCCCACGGGGTGCTCTTGGTGGCTGTAGCAGTGCCTTGTCCATGTCCCCAAGGCATCCAGAGGCATCGCAGCACGCATGGTTTCTAACCTGTGCCAACATCCTGGGTGTTTTGCAGCACACCCCAGCCCCTGTGTGGTGAGCTTGTAAAGTACGGAAAATGCTGTAAACTCGGAGCAAAGTGCAGGTTGCCCAGCAGGCAGCAGGGCTGTAAGGAAACAGCATCAAAAAGTGCATGGTCTCCACCAGAGCTCGGTCTTCCCAGAAAAACATTTATTTCTTTAGGGACAGAAGAAGGTGGTCCCCCGCAATTGGCTCTTGCAGGACTTTCTGCAGCAGACTCGGGAGCTCAGTGGCCGGCAGGGCCAGCGCGGGAGAGACACCGCAGGGAGGTGGGTTTGGGTTTGGGCTCTGAACCGGGAGGACAGCTGGATTGCTCCAGGCGTCACATCCCCTCCTTTGGCCAATTCAGGGATACTGAGCCGAACCGCTGGCTTTTGTCCCTGGGCAAAGAGGGTTAGGGCAGATGGCGACTGATGGGAACGCTTGTTTCCAGCATGGGCGTTAGCACCTGGGCTGCCACAACACCCAGCTGCTCCTTTGCAGAGAATTTAAGACTCAATATGAAAGCTCTTCCCCAAATTAGGGTTAGATCAGAGGTGGCTGCCAGCTGCAAAACACACATCTGCTCCCTTAGCAAGCACAAATGCTCCGTCTTTGTCTTTCCACCTGACCCTCCATCCCCATTGGCATCCCACTAACTGGGGGCAGGACCACCCCCTGCATGACTGGAGCAGTTGCATGGCGCACAGAGCCTTTTCCACCCATTATTTTCCTTTCTGAGCTTAATTCGGCAAAGCAGCCGCAGCCCAGCACTGCGCCAGGACTCGCAGACCCCTTGTCCTCGCCCTGCGCACCTCGGGACGGGCTCCTGGCGGGCACAGCCCTGGGAAGCAAATCCCCGTCTTGGCCAACCCAAGCGACTCTGCTCTCGGAGGCAATCGGGGAGCGTGCGTGGGGACATCCCACTGCTGAAGGCAAAAGGTTTCGGCTACGATCTCGCCCCTCCGAGCTTGCTGCCCCAGCGGGAGCCCTGCCGAGGCAGCGTCCTGGGATCTTGCCGCGCACGCTATCCCCAGAGGGAACTCACACACTCGGCAGCGATCCTGGCAGAGGAAGAAAGGTGTGTAGGGAGAGGCAATAACTGCTACCTGACCAACTGGTATAGCTGGAAAATGCAAGAGAGGTTTCGCAGAAACAAAGCCTTCTTCAGACCTGGAACAGACGCAGAAAATGGCAAGCCAAGTCCGAGTCGAGAACAGTTGCTCTGAGCTTAGTGCAATTATGCTAATTTGGTAATTTAAAAAAAAAAAAAAAAGAAGGGGTGGTGTTTGTGGGGCAGAGAGGGATGGTAGTGAGATGAAAGGCAATATGGGTGATGGGTGCTGTGGGACCAGGGTCCGTCCGGTGCTTGGCAGCCAGCCTGCGCCTGTGCCTATCTCGCCGTCACATCCTGCGCGCCAAGGGACCCGAAACTGCTGCGGAGCAAAACCTCAGGGCTCGCCAGCACGTCTCTGCAGCCGCAGAGAACCAGCCAGGGTGTACACATACACTCATCGTAGGCTGTAGGTGACTTTGCATGGCTGCCTTGTGTTTGAGATGAGTGGGGGGAAGAAAAACCCAACCCCAAAAGTCTTTGCTCTGCCAGTTCCCCCGCTTTTTCAAAGTACAATGTTCCCCAGTAACCATGTCTTGCTTTCATCCTTCTCCAGTGGAAAGACACCTCAATTGGTGATGGGAAAACAAAGTTTTATGGATTCCAGCTTTATTAGAAACATGGAAACCCCCCATTTCTTTACGGGGACTGAATCCTGAGGGGAAATGCAGCTGTCTGCTCTGAGCATGAGGCTCTCCTGGTTGGGTCGGGGGACTGCGGTCCAAGTCTTCTCCTCCACCCCCACTGCATCCATGCCTCTGGGCCAGCTGGAAGCCCAGGTCTGCCCTTGGCCAAAGGGGCAGGTTGAGCCTTTCATTCCACCTTTGCTGGCTTCCCTTGCACCAGGCCAGCTCTGCAGTCCCACTGCTGCTTCCCTCCTAGGTGACAATAACCTCAATTTCTTCTCTCTGAATTAGAAGGGAACCATAAGATAGTCCCTTTTTACTGAAAAATCAGCCCAAATGGGAGACTTGTAAGGCTCCTCTTAGGGAGAGAAGCTGGCGCTGGACTAGCCACTAATGAAATTGTATTTATTTCTAGAAGAGTGAGTCCTGTCTCCTTGAACTGAGCAGAGCCCTGTCCCTGACGTCCTCCAGGTTGCTCCGTCGCAGCCAAGAGCCCCCAAAGCAAAGCAAAGCAAAGCAAAGCAAAGCAAAGTGCTGGAAGCTTGAAATTGCAGAAATTACCAATTAATAGGACAACAGAAAAAAATATGAATCAGCTCAATGATTTTCTACAGGAGAGGTTTTGCTGGCAAAACTGCAGTGAGGGAGATGCAAAGGGCTTGGCCTGACGTGGCCCTTCAAAAATATCCCTTCTAGCTGGTAGCAAGATGGTCCCTTCCTTTCTTAGGATGCTCTGCGACCTCCTTGCTATCGGTCATGCCTAGAGACATCTGAACAGTGCCCGAATATTTCCCCGAACGTATTTGCAGCTCAGCTGGTAGCTGGAGCTCCAAAGGGAGGAAGGGGAGGAGGACTAGCGGCGATGGGCAACCCTGGGGTGTGAAGGGGTAAAGTTTATCCCGTGGCCTCTGCAGACCCCTGCAGCACCCTGCCCGGTGTGGGGCTAACACCGGGCTGCAGTTCCTGGGGGTAAAGGTTAAATATTTACCCCCCCCACATCCCCCATGGTGCTGCCAGGGCAGGATCAAACCCGCGGCTGCAGCTGTGCAGGAGGCGACCCAGGGTTATAGTGTTACCACCCGTCAACCCGGGAGTCGTCACTGCGGGTGCTGTGTGCCTCCTGCAGCACAAAACAGGGAGCAATGAGCTTCTTTGCTCCCCATTTTCCCCTCCTGCAGCCCTCCAGGCTCAGGTCCTGCAGCCCCAGGGAGAAACTGGGCTACGTTGGGGTACGGGAGTTGGGGTGAGCGGGGTATGTCCATCTTCCCTTGCTGCGGCCTGTGCGGTCTCACTCACTGCTCATATTAGAGGGGATTTATCATTAATTGCAACTAATTTCATGTGCTATGAGGGATGCAATCTGTCATACAGCTGCTGGCAGTGAGTCACACTTATTCTAGCCATGACCTGAAAAGTTTCCACTGACACCACTCTTGGGCATGTTCTTCATCGTTAGACCTGGGGCATCACAGGAGATGGCATCTACTGAGGCCAACCTGCCAAGGAGAGTGGGAACCTGAAGGACTCTATAGCATCCATGGGGCACCTTGATGGCGCTTCTGAACCAAGATTTGTCTAAACTATTTGTTTTTTTTTAAAAAAGTTAAATTACAAATGAGAAAAAGCCCTCTGCTAGCAAGGTGCAAGGCAGCTTGGACAACGGCTATTCCTTTCTTACAGAAAACAGAAAAGTCTGTGATTGGGTTTTGTTTGGTTTCTGAGCAAACACACACCAGTCTCAGACACTTTCTGGCTTTCTTCACACAACACAGGTAACTCTGTACCAGCAGGTTCTGGTGCGTCGCTCACGTCTCCCCAAAAGCTGAAGGAACCGTAGCTGGAGAAGGACATCCCTGGACCATCCCAGCGCCTGCAGAGCACCAGCACAGGGGGGCAGGGAGACCTCCGTGCGTGGCGGGGAGTGGAGCTTTTCAAAGCATTTGCTGGTGGGGCCTCTGGGAGCTGTTGCACTGCTGCAGCGATGGGGTGGCAGCTGATCAAGGGTGAAAACCCCTTTTCCTGGCCATCGAGCCCCAGGCCCCAGCCCAGCGGGGAAGCCTGGCCAGAAGATGCTGCTGACTCTGCTCCACCACCGGCAGTGCAGCAGGGATGAGCCCATGGAGCCAAGGGAGGAGCTGAGCCGCGGCCGATGCTGGGGGACCGGCACGGGCAAAAAGGGTGGAGGTGGAGGGTTCACCGCTGGGCCCCGGGGTGAGGCTGAGGAATGTCCTAATTACAGCACAGTTGTGGAAACTGGAAGCTCTCCACTGCCCTGTAGCCAAAGAAACAGGCTCTGCGTAGGGATGAGACACAGGACACTGTTCCCAAGGGAAAAAAAAAAACCCTGCTGATACTCGTCTAGCTCCTTAGTGGGTATAAATGGGTGTCTTCTGCGGATCTGCATCAGATGAAGACCTGGCCTCCCTGAGCTCCTCGGGCAGATGCAGGTCTGCCGGCAGAGCCCTCCTGCGAAGCGGCTGGAAAAGCCACCCCGGGCAAAGCGGGTGCCAAGGGAGAAGTGCGGTTTTACCCCAGCGCCTTGCCTGCACGCGGCAGAGTCCTGTGGCACGACTCCCTCGGCCAAGAGCTTTCCTCTCCTGGTGTAGATGTGGGACAGCAGATAGGACGGCCTGGTGCGTAAAGCAGATCTGGATGAATGTCAGACTGGTTCCCCTGAGCATCCCTTCCACGCACGGACTCACGCCCCAGCCTAATTTCATCACCTTCAGCTTTGCGGACCTGCAGTGTGGTCTGGGCTTTGGTGATGACCTTGGCGTGGCCAAAATAGCTTTTGTAAAGGGAAGCCCAGTCTGGCAAAGTGACTGGCGTTCACTGAAGGCATCAACGAGCTTGTGCATAAGGGTACAACTTGGTAGATAAGAGTTTTCCTGGATTTCCAGAAGGAAGGACCTGTAGATCAGCCACAGTTAAGAGGGAAAGTCCAAGCAGAGGTAAATAATCCATTAGCAGATAGGAAATTATGGTGAGATAACAAACTCTGCTGATAATTCTTGCGCATTTGGCATAGCAGAGATGATGATGCAGACATTCAGGACGATCTTGCAGGACTTTGTAGTTTGGGGATAAAATGGCAGGGGATGTTTGGGGGAGTATAAAGTGACACATAGAGGGAAAAAGCCAACGTGACTTCATATATAAGATGATGGGCTCTGGGTTGGCTGCTCTCTACTTGGGATTATGGCGAACATGAAACAACATGAGGAACATCAGGGAAAACATGAGCTAAATGCTCCGTGGCAGCAAAAATCTCAAACCATGAGAGATCAATGCTTTGTGCTGCCAAAGAGCTTGGCGGGACCTCATCCAAATTCAGAGAGAGGAGGCGGCTTTTCCAGCAGTGGGGAACAGACCTGGGGAACTCCTTGCTGAAGGATGTTTTTTATACTAACAGCTTTCCTGGGTTTGAGGGAAACTGAGCAAATCCATGGTGGAGAAACCCACTGAGGGGTCTTGAATAAAGAGGAAACAACGTTCAGCTCGAAAGGTCTCTGAGCTGAAAATAAAGACTGGGGGAGTGCGAGGGGCGAGTGTCACCGAGGCTCGTCCTCTGCCTAATCCCCAGCCCTTAAATGCCTGTCTAGAATTTCTTCATCTCAATAATAAGAGGAATCACAAACTGTGAGGTTTTATATTCCTTTGCCGTGTGGATGCTAGCTGGGGGTGTTCTTTCACTATGTTCAGTCTAATCCTTTTAAAAATCCTGTTAAGTCCTATGCTTCAGTGATATCCTTTGGCAATGGGTTTTGCAAGTAAAGTGCTCGCTGTGCATTAGTCAGAAAGGTTTATTGCTTTATAGTAGCTTGCTGATGCTGAACTGCTATATTTAGTTTGTCAGCAATTAGCAGGACACTTGCAAGGTTATTTAAGTAAATTTTTTTTCCTGATGCCACAACTCGCTGAATTTTCTGTTTGTATGAAAACACTTGAAAGACAACCAATTACTGCAAGAAGAAAGAAAAACAGGGAACAAGCCCTGCTCGGAGCGGATGGCTCATTTGACAGGGCTATCTTTTAGAAATGGGATTTTAATCGGGAACCTTTGATTAAAATCGTTCCGTTGGTTGCTCAGGTCCCGGGCACACCCCTGTGGGCTGGAGGCATGTGTGGCAAGCCCAGCCTTAGAACCAGTCCCTCGGGCTGGTTGAGGGAAGGATCTTACGGATCTTACCAGGATCAAAGACAGAATTTGTACTCAAGGGGTCCTGGATGAGTTTTTCCACAGGCGTCTGCTGCGATGTCTGCCTGGCTGCCCCGGCGGTGGGAGCACTGGGTGAGTTCTCACCTGGCCTCAGGTGGGAACCAGGCTTGGACCCATCTCTGCTGTGTGGGGTGCCCCCGTCACCCCCATGGGAGACCCCCCTGTTGCCTTCACAGTGGCCCTTTGAGGGAGTGTTGCCCCGTGTGAGCGTGGGGGGACGGTGGTCTTGGGACCAGCCTGGGGGGAACAATAGGTTTGATGGACTGGGTCCAGGCATGGGATGAGCACACACAGCCCCTTCAGGGCTTCACTGAGCTTCAGCGTGCAAAAAATTGCCGCCCCACCCAGGCTTCAGCCACGTCCTCCAAGAGTTCGTGAGTGCTCTCTACCGCAGCAAAGCTTGTAATGATGGGGAGGCCATGACGGCTCAATCCAGGACGTCCAGAAAAGGCTGAAAGGAGCGGGGCACCCTCCCATGCTCTTTGGAGAGGGCTGGACTGCACCCAGATGGAGGTGTTTTAATGACTGTTTTGGATCCCTGGGAGCCAGCCTCCTCCCACTCAGCCCAAGTTAATTCGCCTCCTCCACGGGTGCTGGAGGAGTTGTTGACTGGTGGAGAGCGGCTGGTAAAACAGGTTCTCCGCAGGGAGTTGTCTCCGAAACCCTGGGAGACCTGGATGGCTGGAGCCTCAAGCGCGGGTCTCCGCTGGAGCCCTGGCGCAGCGGGCGGCGAGGAGTGATTTGCTTTTGCGTGGCACTCCTGGGCAGGGCGTCTTTTGCACGGCGCCGCTAGTAGACAAATTACAGCCTTGCCTCTGTCAAGGTAGATAAGAAACCATGTGATGCAGTGCGGTGGTAAACGGGTTGCGGGCAGGGTAAAGGTGCACAGGGAAATAACCTTGCAGGGAGTTCCTCCCTCCTCGGGAAGCCGAGACTCCGGGCAGCGCAGATCCCCGCGGGACCGGCAGCGCCTTGGCCTTGATGCCTGCGCGAGTTTTGGGGGCTCTCTGAAACTCCCGGAAAGCAGGAATGTCTTCAGGCAGAAGGAACTGGTCCGATCTCTCCAGGTAGGTGCTGTGGTTTAATGCTTAACCCTTTCCGCCGGCGGGAGGGAGGGGGTGAGGGAGTCCCGGCCGAGGGGCGCTGGGGAGGATGGGGAAGGGGCAGACACCGTGGGGGTTGCTGCTTGCAGAGATGGTGCCAACCCCGGTGAGTGCTCGGCGCTGCTGGAATTTCTCGTGGGTGGGCAAGATCAGAGGCAGGTTTGTTTCTGCTGCCTGGGGAAGCTGAGCGCTGCATAGGAAAACAGCTCTGGAAACCCATCCTTGCCCCACGTTGGGTATATTTTTGGTCTGGTTTGCCTTTCTGTGGAGTAGGGTCTGGCTGGCTTGTCCCAGAGCCAGCTGTGGGTTTTTTTCACTGGCCTCATGTCCGTACAGCCCCTGGGTGCCTGTCCCGGCCCCGCCGTGTGGAGGCTGCAGCCTCAGCCCATCGGGCGCTGAGCAAGCCCTGATTCATCAGCAGTTGCGGAACGATCCCTGCAGCCCCACGGCATTGGCTGCTCCACTCGGTCCTTCCTAAAAAGTGATTTTGTCTCCGATGGGAGCCGGGGCAGGTGAGGGTCCCGGGCTCCGCAGGCAAGTCAGGGGCTGACCCAAAGCCTGGGCGATGTGGGGATGGCTCCAACCTCCCGCAGAGCCTGGGGCAAGCGCCGCCGACATCGTCTGCGCGGGCTGGGGGACGGAGACTCAGACGCAGCCACACTATCCCACAAAACGGAGCAGAAATCCCAGTTTGAGTGGATGTGACGGCTCCTGGACTTAACCGCAAACCCCAGTGCTTAGGGCAAGACACCCACCACGGCCAGCCCAGGAACGGGAGCGAAGAGAGACCCCGCTGCTCAGAGGCTGTCGGCTCACACCCTGCCTCCGTCAGGGAGGGGACGGATCCAGAGGGCATCCCAGCCCCATCCAGATCCTCCTCCTCCGAGCCACGGACCTGCCCGAGCGCGAGCCCAGCAGGGTCCTGCACCCAGGCTGTTTCACAACCCGGGAAGGCAGTTTCTCCTCTCTCGTTAGATGAGACAGCATTCAGTGAAACAGCATAAACGTCAGATATCTCAGCAGTAATGATTAACAGGGCAGGAGAGGACAAGGCAGGGGGAGACTCGCCGATCTTTTCTTATTCATCTCTTTGAGGTTAGAAAAGGCAAGACGGTGAAAAATAAATCTCTCTGAAAAGAGGAGGGAAAGATTGGCAAAGCAAATCCATAGCCTAATGGGTGGATTGCTTAATTACAAACAATGAGAAGCTGCATGTTGATGATGCCAGGTTATGTGCCGCCTCTGCAGGAGCCGAGCAAATTCAAGGCAGGAAAATCTCATTTTCATTTGGAAGGAGCCTGTGCATGCAAAAACAAAGCAGTAACTGGCTCTCACGTGGCTTTAAACCAGGGTTAGTGCTCTGTGCTGTCACTGCTTGAGGGACAGGAGCCATCAGCAGAGGCACCTGCGTGGAACGTCCCCACGCACATGCTCACCTTGCCGGGTGGGAATGTGACTGCTGCGCCGGGAAATCACGCTGTGCCGTGCAAATAAAGCCGTGCTGCCTTCCCAGTGCGGCGGAGCTGTGTGCAAACACGTACAGGGTCAGGCCCGTGGGGGTGAGCATGGCTGCAAGGAGCTGAAAGGGGAGGTGTCCCCCAGTGGGGTGAGAGCCAGCTGGGGACACTCATGGGCTCCCTGTGACAGCTCCCAGCCTTCTCCATCCCCGTCTCACCTGATGCCACTGCATGGATGACCACCTGGACCCCCCAGCAGTGGGTCAGATTGCTGTTGAGTTTTCACTGTGAGGGCGGTGAGCCCCTGGCCCAGGCTGCCCAGAGAAGCTGTGGCTGCCCCATCCCTGGAGGGGTCCAAGGCCAGGTTGGACGGGGCTTGGAGCAACCTGGGCTGGTGGGAGGTGTCCCTGCCCAGGGCAGGGGGTGGCACTGGGTGGGCTTTAAGGTCGCTCCCAACCCAAACCATTCTATGACTCTGTGATTCTGTTGGGGCATGAAGGCCGCCTGGGGCCATGGGGATGGACGCAGCGGGAGGGAAGGGCAGCACTTCCCCTGTCATTGTCCCATCCCCAGGGCTCTTGGCTGGCACCCGTCCCCCCTTCATGCTCCGTTCTGCTCCGCTGACCCTTTCGCGATCCCCCGCCTCCCTCGACCAGGAAAAACAGAAGCCGCAAATACTTGCGGGGGGTAATGTGGTTTAATTTATGACCCAGCTTTCATTACACAGTAACTCGTAAACCACGCTGCGAGTCACCGTGTCCGCAACGAATTTAGCGATATCACAGGCCCGGACCTGCTCTGACTTTCACGTTCTTAAAAGTCAAATTCAAAGTAAACCCTGGGTCTGGAGGAGAGCGGAGTGCCAGCTGCGGAGCTGGGATGCTGCGATGGGACGGATCCCGGGCAGGGAGGGCTCAGCCCCGTTGGACTGTTGGGGGTGCTGGGAGCTCCGCTGGCACCCCAGCGTGTGTTTAGAGCTCATTGAGGACGAGTGCTGTAGGTAAATGAACACTGTTGTGAAAAGGTCAATCCAGCCAATAAAAATATTTTCCAACAGAGTTCATGCACCGCCAGAGAGGGTGGGCAGGTTTTGCACAGAGAAAGGAAGGGAAAACTGGTGTTTTCCAAACAACTTTCTATTCAGGGTGGCATTTTATCCAAAAAAAATTATACATTTGGCTTGCACAAAATAAAATCTTTAAAGATGGCTCTTTAAAGATGATTACAAACCTTGTCTTTTTGCTACAACCTGTGATTATACACAATTCCCAGTCCCAGAGACATGCAGGGAGTAAGAGGAGCCTCTGCCAGCCCTGTTTCCAGGCTGAGCTTGTCAGCAGTCACCTTCCGCCTCTGATGCTTTAGCATCTGAGGCTTTTTGCTCAATAAAAATTAAAATGCCATCACCACAGCTCGCGCTGGGGCTAAAATCTTCTGCTGCTAGTGGTTACCCTTCCAGTTTATGTGGTTGAGATCTATGTGGTGGCTCTAGGGTCTTGGTCTTGCTGAGTTACAGGTTAAATATCCTTGCCCAGAAAGGTTTGCTTAATGTAGGGATTCCTTTTAAATGAGTGCTCCCTCCAACAGAAGAAATTAGGAGTTGTAAAGTCAAGTGCCTGTGTTGGGAAATGCCTGCATCAGCTGGGTGGAGTGAGAGACTTTGCGACACCTGGCTTGCGTTGGTGTCCCTCTCCTCTGCCGTGCAGCAGCTGGGGAAGGCCACCTCCGCCAGCCCCTCAACCCTCGTCTGAGGGTGTCTCAGTCTCCTTTCTTGTCTGGCATCAGGGCTGCAAGCTCACCATGTCCTGATGTTTCATCCCAAACAGCCTGGCCAGGCAGAGGACCCTTGAGGATGAGGAAGAGCAGGAAAGAGAACGCCGGCGAAGGCACCGGAGCCTGCTATCCTCCACATCAACGGATGAAGAACCTCCTAGTCCTGTGAAAGACACCAGTCCAGCTTCCAGCAGGTGTGTGGGGTCCTGCTAGCATCAGTCCTAGTTACGGTGATGATGGCTCGCAGCTTGCTGCCTTGTTTTCTCAACCGTGAGCCAAAGCTGCTGCAGTTGGTGGGAGTCTCTTCTGGAAGAAGGTGGGAAGAGCAGGGGTCCAACAGGCCTTGGGGCAGAAGGATGGGCTTCGCAGGAGGAGGACAAGAAGAGGGGTATTTCTCTGGTGGGCTCAGCCATGGGCCTCAACATGTCCCATGGGACAGGGAGCTGGTGTGCCAGGGTGAGGGCTGGTGCTGAGGCTGAGCTCAGGTGGGTGCTGGTGGGATCTCGAGCAGCTAAGCCCAGACAGGCACCCATCTCTGCAGGGCAGGTGAGCTGAGCATGCAGAGCCTGGCTGGCTGTCCTCCTCCTTCTCCTCTGAACCTTGCAGTGACATTGTATGACCTTTGCTGAAGTGGGGAGGTCACCCAAGGGCTTTCCAGTGGTGCTCCCAAAGTCCCTTGCTGTAGGGAGCTGGGATTTGGATGTGCCCTGAGATCCGGCTGCTCTTACACAACCTGACCCACCTCTAAGTTGATCCTGGAAATGTCCAACGTTTAGGTGGTTTTTGTCCACAGCGAGACTCATGCTCTAGAGGTGTTTCTTGCCACTTCAGACAGGATGAAATTAGGACGCTTGGGTTGGGTATGGGTTGAACAGGGGCTGGACATGACTAATGTGAACAAGGTAGACAGGTCAAGTTCCCCCTTCCCGGGTCATGTGGTGACTATAATTCAGGAGGAGGGCAAATATTATCCCATCTCCTTCCCAAGCGCTGGAGACTGTGTAGATACAGTCTGCACAGCCCTGGACAAATGTCCTATCTGCCCCTTCCCAAATCTGGTGCCTCTGTTTGCCTGTGGGAAGGAGGGGAAATGATGGTTTCGCAGAATGTGTTGGGCCTGTGGTCGGACCCTGCCATAGCAGACTGATTTGCAACCAATACTTTAAACTTAAAGACAGTGGTAGTTTTTCCTAGTCCGGCGAAGAGTCACAGACAAACGCCTCATCCGGCAGCAGACCCATCACGCTGCTCTGAGCACTCAGCTCCTCGGCACAGGACTTGGTGGATGCTGATGTCCTGGGATGAGGCTGCAGAAAGGCTTAATCTCTGTCACAAAAAGGAAAAAAAGACTTTTAATCCAAATTTGTCCTCTGAGAGCCTATCTGGGGTGAAAGGGATGAGTGTGACTGCAAGACCCCATCTACATAGATGACTCCAGGATGTTGGTAGGATATTTATGCCCCACACAGAGCCTTTCACTTGGGTTAAACTCACCTGCAGCATAAAATCCAGCCCTCTGGCCTCGGGGTGCTGAGGTTTGCCCCCCATTTTGTCTCTGTCTCTAGACCTCAATCCCTGGTGAAGCTGATGTCTCCAGAGGACGGAGAAGAGCGTAAGCTCTCAGAGGTGTTGAAGACACAAGAAGGGAGACGGACAAGGTCCCCGATGGCCGTCTCTGCAAAGCTGAGACAGGAGAAGGAGCAGCAGGAGTCAGGGGTGGGAGCAATCCGCACGGAGGCAGGAATGCAGCCACGCACGGGGCAGGACCAGGCTGGAGATCGGGGTCAGGATGCAGCCAAGGGCAGAGGGGACCCATCAGGAGACCAGCGCCCAGAGCCGGCCTCAGAGAGGAAGGTGGTGGTGAGGGGACGGCTCCAGGACAAAGAGGGACAAGGTGTGGGGATGCCTCAGGAGGAGCAGAGGAAGGAGGCGGGGGGGTCGCAGCAGCGGGCATCACCTGAGCTGGGGGGCTGCCGCCTCCGCGAAGTGAGGATCCTGACCAGACAGGGAAGCTGCAGCACGGAGGAGAAGACAGCCTCGGTGGTGACCTTGTCTCTGGACCAGCAGGTGAGCAGGAATGGACAAGGCATCAACCCTTGCGGGGCGAGGTCCTGGGTGAGGGAGAGAGAGGGAGAGCTCAAAAGTACCAGGAGGAAAATGGGACCTGTGGGCTTTTGGGGAAGGTTTGTCTGAGAGCTGCAAACCATGAGGTTGCGGACAGGGTCCCACCACCTCCTTTCCCTCCCTTACATGTACTAGTCTGATCAACTTCTCTGGCAAGCCCCTACTGATTGCCATCACGGTTTCACTGAAGAAGTAGTTGGGGCTTTGCATATCCACATGAGACAGCCAAGGTTTGGAGGATTTGGATCTCAGACTCGGCCTCCAAACCGGTTCCCACACTGGCTGCTCTGCTCCCTGCGCCTCAACCTTCTCTGCAGACTCTGCAGGGATGCATCAGACGTCTGCTTTTTCCTCAGCAACCATCCAGGAATCCCTCAAAGGAGGTAATACAGCTGTCTGCCACCCAAGAGGAACCTGCAGAAAAGTCAGATACTTCTCCAACTCAGGTCACCTACAGCAGCTCCATCAGACGAGCCAGCCCAAGAACTGTCTCCTTTCGGGTAAGAGTTAAAGCAAGTGGCAGAAAGACCCCCATTTAGGCAGTGGAGGATGGGGGGAAGGAAGGGTTGCTCTGGTCTCCGGGTGATGTTGGCAGAGCCTGCTCACAAAAGTGTGTTCAAAATCCACCCTTGATCTGGGCATTGCAGTTCTGCTTCAGTCTTTCCTCCATTTTCCTTCACCATGTCTGACTGAAGGCCTGTGGTGATGAACATGCCCATGTTCATACGCTTTGTGCTCTCATGGAAACTTGTGGGAAGTGATGAGAAAACAGGGAGCTCGTTGTCCTCAGATTTTCCAAAGAGTCACAGGAATGGCCACCCATCCTCTGACGGAGCACTTCCTCTCCTCTCTGAGGGCACAGGATAAAAATAAAATCCATCCTCCTAGTCCCTTGTTACATCCCTGAGAATATCTTCAATTCTAGCCCCCCCAAAAAGATCTCTGGAATAAAGTGCTTGGAGAGACTGGAAAAACCAAGAGCTGTTGAGATCCTCCCTGCTGTGAACCAGGGCTGACTGGTCAGGCTTAATTAACTTTCATGGTGCTTTATTGGGAATAAAACTGTTAGCGCTACAAGCGTCTTTAGTCTGGAGAGCTTTGAGATATGAGGTATGAGATAAGCACTGGTGTGGGTGAAAATGGAGCTCGTTTGAAAATAGGGGAAGTAGTCTGAGACAGTTTCTCCCACGTTTATCCTTGATAACCAAAGAGGACTCCAGTATCTCTTCTCGTTGTGTCTTCCAGATGATCTCAAGAAAAGAGAAAGAAGAAAGCCAAAGCCCTCTCACAAGGAGGTCAGCACCTCTCTTCATGTTACTTTGGTCTTGCTGGGCAGGAATTGTCATCCTTTGTTTTCCAAGGGAGGAGGAGGAGGAGGTGATGGGACCTGGTACTGGTTAGAGAATGCCCTGGCACAGGTCTGCTGAACATTGGTCCCTGGGGGCCTGGCTGACCAGGCAGCGATGCTTAGCAGAGGACAGGACAATGTCCAACGTACAGCTTGCATCTGTACGAGATGCCCCCAGCTAGCCCCTGCTGTCTCTTCATTGCTGTAGTGTCTCATCGGTGCTTATGTCTGCACAGGAGAGGTGAAGTGTTGAGCGGTGCAGCACCACAACAGGGTCCCACCCTTGGAGATATCAAAACCCACTATACAGGTCCACAGGCAACCTGATCTGGCTTTTGTGGCCAGATCAAGTGATCCTTCACATCTGCATGGCAAGGTTTGGACAGGTGTCTTAAAAACTCTTGAGGAACCAAAGGCTCAGGTCTGAATGCAGGGAGTTGATAGGATGCCCTGTCCCACCTCCATGTGCAGGGCAGGGAAGGGGGCTTTACAGGCACCTGGGCTTGCACCTACAGATACTATAGGTGCATACTGATACCGGTGAAGATGCAGTTCAGACCTGGCAGTGGTGAAGACAGGGTGAAGCTCAGAGCTATTTTTCAATGTACTGTGTGGCCCTTGTAAGGTGGCGAGACCCAGAGATCTCGGTCACCAGCAGGGAATGAGCTGCCTTGGTTCACTTGGCAGACAGATGCAGGAGGAGTGCCTGGGTCAGACAGGGACTCCTCTTGCCAAGTGGAGTCCCCAGGATCCATGGGCTGAGTCCCAGGCGATCCTGAGGGGTCTGTGTTCAACTGTCTCCCTTCTTCTTAACCAGCGCGAGTCTGAGGATCCCAGGTAGCAGCACCACCATTGGGGAGAAGCTGGAAAAGTACAACTCGGCTGTGCAGGTACTGAAAACCTTTGGCATAGCTGGGCTGGTGTGGTGTGGGAGGGATGTGTGGGGAGAGGGGTGGCCCAGAGCTCAATGGGGAAGGGAGAGAAAGACTGAGCTGCACCGAACAACCAGCGCTAATGGGGTTGAAGAAGACGGTCCCAGGGATTGGCGTCAGGGTTTTAGGAGCAGGGAGGGGTTATCTGCTGGAGAGGGTCATGGGGATGCTGCACAGTCCTGCCAGGGGGAGCAGTGGGGCAAGCCCATGAGCTGGTAATGGACAGGGAGGGAGCAGATGCCAAAGGGCTCAGGACGTGAGCCAGAAGCAGGACTTTGCTTTTCACCGCTGTGGGTGTAGCACGGCCCCTGCTGACGCTCTTGTCTCCTCCCAGCGCTCGGAGGTGGTGAAATCATCCCTGACTATTCAGAAGAACCTCCTGCTGTCCTCGGAGGGGGTGGCCAGCAAGCGCAACTTCTTCGAGGCAAGCATTCCCAGCAAGGCTGAGCCGCTGGCTGTCAGGAAGGTAAGGGCAGGGCCTGGCCCAAGCGAGGACCTTCCAGAGGGGTCCTGTGCTGGGGCAGGTACCAGCTTTCTGGACATCCCCTTTGGATACCAACGCCCAGCCCGGCAGGCTGCTGCCTCAGTGCAGTTTGGTGGGATTTTGGTGTTTGTTGAGCGGTGCCAGGCAGGGCTGGGCTTGGGCACCGGCTGCCACCGAAACTGTGCTCTGGCGGCGTGTGGGTTCGTGCCGATGACTGGTATTTGAGGAGCTGGGATGGAGCCAAGGTGTGGGCTGGTCTCTGCCTGTTGCAGGTTTTCTCAGTCTCTCCGTGCCATGGGGACTGTCCTGGGTTATGTTTGTGCAGTGGGAGAGCTGGTGCTGTAACCCTGGTGTCCCTCTCTGTGCCACAGGACAACCTGAAGATCCCAGGATCAGTGACATCCCGCATTAATCTATGGATCAGCCGAACTCAGGAGCCCGCCAAGGAGGAAAAAAGCAAGGTACCGGCTTGTGCCGACACCCTGGGCTAGAGCCCTGAGACCAGGCAGACTGGTGGCACGTGTCCCTGCATCTGGGGTGGTGGGGCTTGAAGGGCTGATGAACCCTTGGCTGAACAAATCAAAGGGTTCAAGAGGAGCTTAGCCAGGGTTGGGGGTTTGGGTGCTGCAGGGCCACCACAACGAGATGTTGGGGCTGTGCCCTGATCCTGAGCCCAAAGTGCCCGAGGCAGCTGCTCCCAGCCCTTCGTGGGGTGAGGAGGGAGCAGGCACCAGCTGGGTGCGTGTCCCAGGGGACGAGCAGGGGGACCTGACCTTGCCACCAGTGAGAGAGATCACCCCAGCCTGATCCCAGCTCTACCGGTGTCTGGAGGACTAGCTCTGACCTGGGTGCTAGTGGGAGATGAGCTGTATGCTCGGTGCTTTGGCATCGGGCTCTGGAGAGCATGGAGAGCTGTGTGTGCGCTGAGAGGTCCTGCTGCATGTGGGGCCTGGAGTGATCTGCATCCCTCTGTGTATCCCAGCCCCCAAAAGCAGGGTGTCTTGTAGCTGTGGGGCAAAGTGCCCAGCTAGGGGGACTCGGAGGTCAGCGCTTTCCACCACCGCTGCTCCGGGGACATGGATGTGAGGGAGAGGGACAGGAAACCCCTTGGCCTCAGGGCAGTTGACTGTACTTGGAAAGGAGAGGTTCAGCAAGTCCTGGGGAGGTATCCCTGTTTGCAGCAATAAGGTGTTTTGCCACTGCCGGTAGCACCCGCCTGGGTACAGGACTGGGGGGGGCAGCTCCAGCCCAGCCCGGTCAGACAAGCCCAGGCACCCCCCGCGCTGAGCTGCAGAGATTAGCACTGCCCAAACGTGTCTGTGGGGAGGCTGTGCTGGCTCTGTGGCTCCCACGAAAGGGTTTGCTACTGGGGTCACTCTTGGGTAATGCTGGTGACTCCTTTATCTTTTTCCTTTAATAACGCCTGCTGCCCTCCATCTCTGTGGGCTGGAGCTGCACTTGGTTTTGAGGGTCTACCAGGTGCAGATTCTCAAAGCTGGCTGGTTTCACCTGGGCCATGTGTGCTTCAAGGTTTGGTTAAAGTCAGACCAAGGCAGTACTGCACACGATGCACAGGGAAAACCTTCTTGTGCCACTTAAGACTCTCTTGTTTGCAGGACATCAGGAAAATAAACAGCCTGCCAAACCGTGACACTTGGGTAAAGCAGCCTGGAGACACCCCTGGAGACACCAAGGTAGACATGGGGCTGCTCTGGAAACTGGAGCGTCCTCTGAGCCAGGGGCAGAGCCAGGACCTGCCTGCTGGTGCATCACCCACAGGGCAGGCAGGGGACAACCAGGCCATGGTGGGGAGAGGGGTTGGGTGGGACATCCAGGACCCCATGATTAGGGGGGTCAGCAGGAGGGGACAACTGGAGGCAGCTGTAAGGGTGAGAAGGGGTCTGGGAGAGGAAGGGAAGTGCCATGTGATGGGATTTAGGGGATGCCTGCCTGCCCTGTCCCCTGTTCGGTCCCGGTTAAAGTAACTGCCTTTTGCGGGGTTTGCAGCCTCAGGCCCCGCCTCACTGTTTCTCACTTTCTTTTCCAGTTGTAATAATATCAGTTGCACTAATATCAGATGATCTGGGAAAAACCATTTTGCTGTGAAGATCAAAGCCCAGCCCTTCCCAACCGTCCAGCAGCCCACTGCCACGAGAGTCCCCCGCGCTGTGTGTGGGTCCCAGGTCGCCTCTGCTTGTGGGACGGGAAGGAAGAAGGCTGGAAGACTATCCCTGCACCCCCAGTCCTCACTCACTGCCTCTCTAGGAGTGCCCAGGCCTGGAGGCTCCTTGCAAATGCTGAGGGCAGACTCTTGCTTTGTTTCTCCACAAGATTTTGGTGTTTTGCTCCCAATCTCTGCCTTGTGCCCCATAACTGCGCTTGCAAAGCGGATCAGCCTGTACGTCTCTCTTGCAGCTGGATGATGTTAGTGGGGCAAGAAGCTGACCGGCCAAGGGAGTTTCAGCTGCATGTCCATGGACCATGTCCATCCCTGCTGCCTGGCTGGTGTGGGGTGAGGTGGGGCAGGCAGATGTCACCCCCCTCCCAGGCTGTCACTGCTGGAGGGACCCAACCAAAGGCAAATGGTGTTTGCAAAGTCACACGTGCATCTGTGTAGCTTGCAGAAGTCTCATGGAAGAAGGGTGGCCCTGGTGCTTCCCTCCAGCACGCGGCTAAGACAGAGACAGAGACTTGGCCTTCTCCACCCTGCCCTTACCATTCCCGGCCACCTACAAGCAGTGACCCCTTTCACGTAGTGATACGGGAAGGGTGGGCTGGCCACGGCCCTGTTTTTGGGGTCGTATGGAGCTGAGCGCCCTGTGCTGGGCCCCTGCCGCAAACCCCATTTCCCTCTCGCCTTTCCTCCTGAGCCCTTTGCCCGTGGCTCTGCAGCCCCCCGGTCCTGCGCTCCCCAGGCTGCTGAGCCCACCCAGCAGGGAAATGGGGTGCTCTCTCGAGACCAGTTTTAGGGTTCCATGGGCAGCCCATAAAATGATGCTCAAATCCTTGTGCCGGGGGCCATTCAATGGGCTAGGGCTGTGCCTTGAGCAACCACTGCGGTGTCCAGATTCGGTGTGCGACTCTGCTGCTGCCCTGATCTGTTCTTGCTTGTTGGGCTTTGGAAAGGACTTGGTTTTCTCTGTGCCTTTTTTTTTTTTTTCTAATAAAAGTTGCTCTTTCTAAGACATTCCCGGTCACCTGCTCCTGGGCTGGGACTGGGAATGGTTCACTTCCCTTCTGCCGGCAGGGGGATAAAAGGCAAAAATGCAAGAGAAATGTGTCCGGGGTGGTGGGGACGGTAAACGCAGCCTAAGACTCTTCACAGAATCCCAGAATGGTGGGGGTTGGAAGGGACCTCTGGGGATCACCCAGTCCCACCCCCTGCCAGAGCAGGGTCACCCAGAGCAGGTGGCACAGGAACGCGTCCAGGCGGGTTTGGGATATCTCCAGAGACGGAGACTCCACCACCTTTCTGGACAGGAAAGAAGTTCCTCCTCATGTTGAGATGGAACTTCCCGTGTTCCAGTTTGTGCCCGTTGCCCCTTGTCCTGTCCCTGGGCACCACTGAGAAGAGCCTGGCCCCATCCTCTTGCCCCCGGCCCGTTGGCTATTGCTGAGATCCCCTCTCAGCCTGCTCTTCTCCAGTGAACAGCCCCAGGGCTCTCAGCTTCTCTCTCTCTCCCCTTCCATTACAGCATCCTGGGGTGGGTCCAGTGGCTGGGAGAGCCCGGCTCGGGGGCTGCGATGGAGGGTCCCATCCTCTGCTTGTGGCAGCGCTGCCTTATCAGCGTCCCCGGCCCTAGAAAGTGACAGCTGGCTGGCTTGTGTCAGCCCCTCGGGCACTCACGTATCTCAGTCCGGAGGGTTTAAAATAGCAAATCTCTGAGGCCACACAATAGCTTGGGCTTATATGGGCTCCTGGGGGGAAGGGGGAGCGGCGGAGGGGGCCAGGGCCGCGGCTGCCGAAATAGCAGCTCACAAGTGTTGCATTCCTCCCTGGGCGCCGGGCACATTCCTCCCGGCACTGCCCGCCCCGGGGTGGGCGCTGGAGCCCCCTTAAAGTCTCCTGCCCCCAAAGAGCATTTCCCAGACGCCCGCCGGCTTCCCCTCAGCTCCCTGGACCTCACCAGCGCCCCGTGGCAGAGGTAAGGCTGGGGCGGTGAGGTGCCCACTCGTGGCATAGGATGCTCAGTGGAAGGGCAGTTGTTAAGACACAAAAGGGATTTGGCTTGGGGTTTAATGGTCCTCCCCAGCTGCTTGCACTGGGATGTCTTTCTGCCAGTAAGGCATTCCCATGGATAAAGCACCAGGACCCTCTCCAGGGGGTTGTGTTTGTAAGTTGTCCAACGCCTTTTGAATGACCCCGATGGGTGCCACGGCGGCTGAGAAGGATTTTGGCTGTCCTCGTGCTGGGGGATCTCACAGATCCCTATTCCTTGTGTCTCTGGAGAGGACAGGAGGGATGCGATGCCCGTGGGGGAGCCAGGCCAGCCTGGCCCTGGCTTGCTGCAGCCCGTGGGGTGGGTTAGAGGTGGGATGCTCCTGTGTGTGGTCTGACCCAGCCAAGTGGGAAGGGAGCAGCGACCTGATCCACGCTGGAGCAAACGCCGGGAAATGAGAGTTCCATGTCTGGGTAGCCTGGAGGAAAGGAGAGACTGCGAACCATGGAGGATTAACTCAGCCCCCGAGGTGTGACCAGCCAGGCCTGAGCTGGGAGAAGGGGATTTTAAGGAGCGGGAGGGATATCTGGAGTATTTAATCCACAGCAAATGATGGGAGATTTTATTTCAGTCAATAATACGTGCAATGTTTCCTATTTAACTCTATAATGTGTCTGCTGGGTTCTCATAATTCTTTCAAACCAAGATTTCAAAGCTTTAATGGAAAGGTTTGTCTGTTTCCGTGCAGAGGATGGAAAAATATTTCCTAGAGCCACTTTCTGGTGTAATGTTAGTTTTTCTTGTGTACTCACTTAACAGTCCTGGTTTTGTTGCTGTTCCTCAGCAAATGCTCTGGGGGATCTTGTGATGTATGAGAGAGGAGGTGGAAGGAAACGTAGAAACAAGCTTTCACAAATGCATGTTTGCACTGCCATGGCCAGGAGGGAGACTCCGCTCTTGTGTCGTGAGAGGACCACACAAAGTCCTGGGTGCTCAGAGACCACGTAAATGATTTGGCCAAACTCTGGGGGTAGCAGGACCATGCCCAGACTGGGGGAAAAGTAGGGCCGGGAATTGATGTTCGATGGGGAGCGGAGACTGAGGGGATGATGCTGGAGGGGCGTGCTTAGGGCCAAGTCCCAGATGCATCAGAGGGAAGGGAACGATGATGGTGGAAGCAGGTGGTGAACCCGAGGCAGACGGGGCTGAGTTCTGACTTCACTTGTCTCCAAAAAGCACCTTCTGAGTCATTGCTCAGAAGTGAGATTTGACAACCCTCCGGGAGATGCGGGTATGCGGAGGCACCCCTCCTGTAATGCATCTTTCCCGTGCTTGCGGATTCCAGTCCCGGATTCAGCATCTTGAATAAGCAATCCTGAAGCCTGTCCTACCCATCCCGGGTAATAAATGCCCAACAGATGTAGCCAGGACCAGTTGTTCCCAGACGGCCGACAGGAGAAGTGAAGCGGCGCTGCTCTGGGAACAGGTGGTTTCGCACATGGAAGTTATTTCTAGAGCTGCCTTGAGTTCTCCTGCTGCATCTCAGCTTTGCTGGGGTCTGGCACGAATGCGAGTGGTGGACAGGCCTGTGCAGGGGCTTGGGCTGATGCTTGGGGCTGCCCCGGGATGCCCAGGGCCAGGACTGATCACGGGGCTGGTCTGTGCAGACCTGGCAGCGGAGCATTGGGTGGAAGCTAGACGAGGTGGGACGATGAGTAAAGTCCTCCGGGCCACGGCTGGGAGGGAGACGGGAGTGCCAAGAAGGTGAGCTGTTTCTGCAGAGTTATTAGCCCTGTTGCTAAGTCAGGCTGTGAATTATTCATTTTAGCTAACCTCAGACCCAAGGGCAGGACCAAGAGAGAAATGCTCCTGCTGAGCCCGGGTTGCCCCTCTCCTGGAGGGCTGGGGTGGGAGGTCTCACTGAGACGTCATGCCGTGGCTTATGCAGGGCTGTAAATTTGAGATAACAGGACATCCCTGCAAGTTTCTATATCCCAACCGAGCTAAGAATAGTCAGGAAACAGCACAAGCTGAACGCTGGGCTATTTTCCCGTGCCCTGAGCAAGCACAGCACCCCGAGACGGCTGCGGCGAGGAGAGCTGCGTGTCCTGGACATGGCTCCTGACAGCAGTTATCAGTGTTGCATGAGGCTCTGTCTAATCTCCTGTCTCCTATTTGGGACGAGCTGTGATCCTGGGATAGGAGGGGAGGGGGGAGCCTTATCTCTGCCCAGATAACGCTGTCACAGCCTGGCTGGGGACAGCTCGAAGCTCCAAGTGCTTTGGAGAGAGGCAGCATCTCTGTGCCTGCATCTCGGGCGCTGGAGGACAGGCTGTGCTTGTCCTTATCTCAGCTCCTAACCCGCGCTTTTTCCAATCTGCCTTGAATTCTGCTAGATAACCAGGCATGTCGGACTCTGAAGAGGTCGTTGAAGAATATGAGCAGTAAGTGGTGTGGTTTTAAATACCCTTACTTTCTCCTTATTTCTGCCTTCCCGCAGGGTCGCAGCATCGCTTAGGGGTGCTGTTTGGGGGGCACCGGCTCTCGTCCTTACCCCAACGCCAAGGGTTGAAAGGGCTTTGAGGTTCCCCCACCCTGTTCCCATCTGCACCGCCACCGTGGTTGTGCCGAGACCCCCAGCAGCGCCGAGTCCTGCGTTAGGAGCTGTATCAGCACATACATGGCAAGGGAGAGTCCTCCAGCCCGAATCAGTGAGATAAAGCTGGGAAAAGCTGGTGCCATCAGCCTCGTGCTGGGGGGTCCTACAGCCGTGTCCAGAGCATCACTCCCCAAGGCCCAGATTTGAGGGCAACTTTTGCCAGCGAGGGCTGCTGGACCACGAGGCGCACCCTGGAGAGAGGAGGCTCGATATCTGAGCTGCGTGGTTGTAGGGATCAGTCCAAACGCAGCCCCTACTTCTCCTGCACCAGCAGAAAATGTATATCTGAATCCTCCTCTTATGTTTAAATGCTACAACAGACTCGCGTGTCTTGGCAGTCAGTCTGACCCCTGTGCCCAGCACCCCCTGGGCACACCCAAGGAGAGACTGTGCATCTCCCCCAAGGTCAGGAAAGGACTTTGGGGCAAAGGTGGGAGGTGAGACGCCTGTTTCTAGGATTACAGGCCATGGTCACTTGATCGTCTCAAGCTGCAAAGGGGTGTTGTGCTCTGACCACTGTCGAAGTGTCAATCGCGCACTTCAGCTCCTGCCATCCCCAGCCTGCAGGGTGACCTGGGTCTTGTCCCGTCCCACTGCCACCTTACAGCATGCCACACAGCAACCTGCCCGGCAGTCACTGCTCATTCCTATGAAAAAGGGGAGACAGACTTGAGGAAATGTCAAATTCTCCTCTGGCCTCGCTGAGGGACATGCGTTGCAGCAGATCGTTGTAACTCCGCAAACGTGTGTTGTGCTTTGCAGGGAGCAGGAAGGTAAGAGGACGTGGAGCATCTGCAGCTGCCCCGAGACTGAATCTAAGAAATGACCAGACCAACTTCAATAACCTGCGTCTTCTTTCCCTTCCCTCTCTCCCATGTGCACCTGTGCTCTGTGAAGAGGAGTACGTGGAAGAAGGTAGGTGTTCCACCGGTCCTTGGTTCCTAGGACCAAGAGACAAGTGCTGTTGGTTCAGTGTTTTGCTTGGGTGGGTTGTGGTGGTAAGCTCCTTGACTGCAATGGGCAAATGATGACCAGAAAAGGCAGATGAGACCATGTTCCTGATCATCCCATTTGGGACATCAGTAGGATCAAGCCAGCCTGGATTTTCTTGGGATCTCTTTTGTCAGAGTGATCCCTTGACTCAAAATACAGGTGAAAATGCTGGATTTGGGCATTGACAGAGAAGTGAGCACAATAACACAATTGGAGCTGGAGCCTCAGCTGAATGCATGTTAATTATGTTGAAGCACAAACCTCCAGTTGCCTCAGTCCGATGAAGAAAGACACTGAGGTGCTGCAGCGTGTCCAGGGAAGGACAACTGGAGCATGAGTCTTGTGAGGAGCGGCTGAGGGAGCTGGGGGTGTTCAGCCTGGAGAAAAGAAGGCTGAGGGGAGACCTTCTCGCTCTCCACAGCTCCCTGAAAGGAGGGTGCAGCCACGGGGGGTCGGGCTCTTCTCCCAAGGAACAGGCAATAGGAGAAAAGGAATGGCCTCAAGTTGCGCCAGGGGAGGTTTAGATTGGATATTAGGATAAATTTCTCCACTGAAAGGGTTGTCAAGCATTGGAACAGGCTGCCCAGGGAAGTGGTGGCGTCACCATCCCTAGAAGTATTTAAAAGACGTGTAGACATGTTGCTGAGGGACATGATTTCGTGGTGGTTTGGGCAGTGTTAGGTTGATGGTTGGACTCGATGATCTGAAAGGTCTCTTCCAACCCAGGCAATTCTATGATTCTATGAAGAAGCAAACCCCACGATGCAGCTGCTCTGTGACACAGTTGGGCTGTGCATTTGGGGCTGGGTTTGGGAGCTGAGCTTTGCTGAGCCTCTTGCTGCTTCAGGGCACTGCCAGCCGGCCCCGGCTGCTGCACGGCAAAACGTCCTGAACGGTAAAAGCGGAGAGAGGCGCAAGGGGGAAATCACTGCAGTGCTAGAGTCCTCCTCTCATGCACGCCACAGCTACACTCCACAGCCTCATGGCATCCAACTAACCTCTGCGCTTATTCCTTTCCCTCCTCCCTGGCTCAGAAGAGGAAGAATGGATAGAGGAAGAAGACGGTAGTTATTGCACCTTTCTTTATTTCATCTCTCCACTGTGACTATGTCGTGGGTCGGTGTGTCTTTTGCCTCTCCCTGGCTGGGAAATGGTTTTCTTTCATTCTTCCACTTCTCTCTTTTGCCTCTTGCACTCCCCCCTTCCTGCCCTGCTGTGCTGTCCATATCTGCTCCTGTGTCTGTGCCTTCTCTCTTGTATCTATCAACCAAACGCACTCGTGGTTTACTCTCTTCTTTTTCTTTCCTTCTCTCTTGCTGTGGGACCACAAGTCTTCCCGCGACCTGTGGCCCCCAGCATCGCTGTGACTCCAGTGGAGGACACTTGTGGGGATACTGCTCCCTCCAGTGGAAAAATGCTCCAACAGAGTCATAAATAAGATTGTGGAGGTGCTGAGGGCACATTCTCTAATGCCAGCCAGTCTTGTTCTTCACTGGCTACAGGAGAGCAATAGAAATCACTCCCCCCCATCCTGGGGTATAAGAGCATGATAACATGAGAGGGAATGAGGGGCAAACCAGGAGGTGGCTATAAATCCTTTAATTTTATTCTTTTTGCCCTGCCCAAGCACAGAGAGCAGCCCTTGGGTAAAGGTTAGAGGGAAGCCTTTTACTTTCTGAACTGCTTCTTCTTTCTCCTACGGCTACGACTCCCCCGGCTCTCTCTCCCAGCCGGCTCCGTGCCGCAGTTCTCCTGATAGCGGGGTCCGTAGGGAGCCGATGGGAGTGGCAGCTGTCGGACTCACGCTGCCCGTTATTCCACAGGTCAGGAAGAACAAGTAGAGGAGGCGGAGGAGGAGACGGAAGAAACCAAGGTGGAAGGTGTGTGGGGGCTTCGTCAGTGAGTCCCCATGGCTTGGCTGGAGCCATGCTGTGGTTCAGTGGGGTGTCAAGCAGGGTCTGGGGTGTCCCAGCATGGTCTGTGACAGTGTGCTGGCAGCACAGAGGGGCAGATCTCTCCCGTAGCTGTGGTTTCCAGTAAGGAGATGTCAAAACTGAGCTGCCTTTTCCTGATCTATTGAGTGCCTTGGCCCTGCAAGCATGAGGATAATGGTGTTTTCTGCTGGTTGCAGATCAAACAGTTTGCGTCCAGCACTCTGAAATAATGCCAAAAATGAGTCAAGCCTGTTCCACCAAGAGGTCCCCGTAGCCTTAGGGGGGGGATTTCCAGAGCTGGGGTCATGCTCTGTTGTGTCTCACCATCCAAAGCGCACTGGACTTCAGGAGAACCCTTTGGAGGAGGCTGGGTTGCCTGATGTGTTTCCCCACGCTGTCACGGCTGGTGTTAGGGTGCTGGGACCCCACTGCGCTGGGGCATGTGACTGCCCTCACCCATGGATGCTCATATTCTCCCCGTTGCTTTTGAAACAGAACAAGAAGATGAAACGAAAGCACCAGGAGAAGGTAAAGCAGGAATGGAGGAGGGGCAATTTTGGCCATTTCAGTCCTGATCCCAGTCCCCCAAGACACTGGCCCCGCTGGGGCTTTTGGTGTTGAATTCACTTGCTGATGAAGAGAGAGAATCAGCAGTAAATGGGGCAGAGCTGCCCTGGCCCCGTCCTCCGCCAGGGCTGGGGCAGCAGGAGGCCTGCAGGAGGGATGGCTTTGTGCTGCCTAGGTAAGAAATTCACCCAAAATACAGAAGGAGAGGGTAGTACTGTTGCTTTCCCAGCCTGAGCTCTTGCAAACCTTGTCTGGGTTCCTCCTGGAGAGGACCTGGGGTTCTCCTGGTCTGTCTGTGGGTGAGGGATGTCCATGAGGGACCTGCTCTCTCCCTGTCCATCCTGGAGGGACGGAGCTGGGTTTTGCAGTGGGGATAAGCACAGGGCAGAGCGGAAGAGCCTGGCGGAACCACCCCGCTGTGTCCGCGGGCACGGTGCACAGCACGGCTGGCCTCCGGGAGACAAAGCTTCATGCTTTCCACAGGTGGAGAGGGGGAACGAGAGCAGGAGCCTGGAGAAGGTGAAGTATCCGTCCTCATTCCTCTCCGGGGAGGGGGGGACTGTCCCTTCGCCTGTGTAAGGAGGTGCCAAATGCCCTTCTGCCCAGCCAGGAGCTGTCTCGGGTTTTGGCACACAGAGGGACACCTCACTGCATGCCTCTGCCGGAGGGTGATCCACTGTGCAGCCTGGGGGCTCAGTGTTGGGGGGGTTGGGTCAAGGTGTGAAAGCAAATACCTCTCTGACACTAACGGTTTCTTTGTCTCCTGCTCCTGGGCACCTGCAGGTGAAGCGAAGCCAAAGCCCAAGTAAGTGTTGGTGCATTTTCTCTGGTGCAAGGTCTGAGCTAGGAGCTGTGCCAGGGCAGAGGCTCCATGTGACGGGCTTAGCACCATGATCCATAAAGGACAGGAGACACTGAGGCCTCAAAAGCAGAGTGAGGACTGGGACATGGAGAGAAAAAGGGAGAGAAACAGGCAGAGAAATGTGAAATGTGAAGGGAATCCCAAGGATGAGGTCTTTTGGCAGTTTTGAAGCATTTTGTGTCCTCCTTGGGGAAAGCCCAGCTGCCCTGTGTCCCTACAGCTGGTAAAAATCTGTGTGTACCCCAGCCTGGGGTACATGGTCGATGGCACAGCCAGGGTCTTGCTTCTCCAGTATGCTTGTGGTCATGGCTGGCATGAGGCAGGCCAACATCCCTGGGACGGGAGCTCCTACCTGAAGGAATGGGGCCGTAAACCATTGCCAGGAACCTGTGGGTCCTCATGGAGCACTGGGATGCTCCGGTCTGTGAGGCAGGTCTGTCCTCAGCCACGATCACCTCATCCTTTGTATCTTTATGTGCCCCTACTGGGCATCTCCTGCCCTTCCTCAAGCCCACGGAGGATGAGAGGATGGTTTCCAGCTCCCTGTGCCAGGTCACACTGGAGCACATAGTTCCTCTCTGCTCTTTTGGGTGAGCACAGGGGTGGCTGCCAGCTCCAGGGTGCCTGGCAACAGGTCAGGGCCAAGTTGCCTGCGGCTTGCAGAGTTATTCCAGCCATGTGGGCGCCTTGGAGTGCTTCCCGGGAATGCCAGAGGTCTTCCTCTGAGGCTCTCCAGCTGGCAACCTCCAGCAAGCAGCAAAATGTGCCCACTCTGCATCCCCAGGGACTGTGAGGCTTGGAGAGGATGGTTGGGTAGATCAGTGCATGGATGAAAGGCACCATCCTATCCCAGGTATCTGCTGCAGGCTCACCATCCTCCTGCTCATCTTCGATTGCAGGGTCTTCATGCCAAACCTGGTGCCTCCCAAAATCCCAGATGGCGAGAGACTGGATTTTGACGTGAGTAGTGCACCCAAAGTCAGCCCCTGCAAGGTGCTCCCCTGGCATCGCTCCTCCACGCTGTGCCCAGCAGCTCTGCAGCTCCTGGAGGGCTTCCCTCCTGGGAGCGTGGCCATCACCGCTGTTTCCATCCGGTGCAGGACATCCACCGCAAACGCATGGAGAAGGACCTGAATGAACTGCAGGCCCTCATCGAAGCCCACTTTGAGAGCAGGAAGAAGGAGGAAGAGGAACTCATCTCCCTCAAGGACAGGATTGTATGTCTGCAGCACCCCGCCTATCGCTGTTGCCACCCTCCCTCCTGTGGGCAAACAGCCGCCATCCTTTCCCCGCAGTCCCGACAGCAAGACCTGAGACATCCCATGTCCCTGCAAGACAGAGCCTGGGATCTGAGCCAGATTTTGTACCCCAGTGCCTGGGAAGCCCCTGGCCTGGCTGCTGCGATGCCGCGGTGCCTAATGGAGATGCACCTTCCCCCATCGTCACTGGTCCACACGCTCCCTCGGGAGACATGAGAGCAGCAGATCTGCCCTGGGGGCTCTCAGGGTTTCTGGGGTCAGGGATGTGTCCCTAGGGACAGGGAGGATGCAGATTACCTGGGCTGTCCAAGCCAATGTCCTCTCCTTCTGCAGGAGCAGCGGCGAGCGGAGAGGGCAGAGCAACAGAGGATTCGCAGCGAGAGGGAGAAGGAGCGCCAAGCCCGCATGGCCGTGAGTCGCCCTACAGGGACAGGGGTTGCGCTGGTCTTGGGGAGCACAAGCCCAGGACCACCTGGGAGCATGAGCTGTGTGTTGCATGCAAGCCAGTCCATGAGGTCTCCGTCCGTCCACTCCTGACCCACTTCTGACCCTGGCAGGAAGAAAGAGCTCGCAAAGAAGAAGAGGAGGCACGGAAGAAGGCTGAGGAGGAAGCGCGGAAGAAGAAAGCTTTCTCCAACATGCTGCATTTTGGAGGCTACATGCAGAAGGTGTGATCCTACCCCGGGCGGTTGAAATGAAGCTGCAGGTGCTCCTGGGAAGGGCTTGACCATGGGCTGGCCCCACAGGACCATGCACGTTCTCACTGCTGGTGGTAGACTGTGGTTTCTACAAGCAGAAGAAGACAGGCCACCGCAGTTGGGTCACACCAGTGGTCAGAGAGCCAAAGTGAGCTGAGAGCTCTGCTTTGTACGTGCTGGCCAGGAGGGTCCAGCCTTGCTTCAGGGACAGGGATGGGGGTGCGTGGGGTGTCTTTTCCACTATTGACAGAATTTCTTTGAGGACCTCATGTGCTTCTAGAGGGCCAAAAAGTAGAGAGTGTTGGGGCCTGAGCTGGTTACGGGTAGAGCAAAAACTGAGCAGATTTCCTTCCCTCCTGGGAAGGAAACCAATGGGCTGATGATTTCCGCAGTCAGAGAAAAAGGGTGGAAAGAAGCAAACAGAGCGGGAAAAGAAGAAGAAGATCCTCAGCGAACGGCGGAAGCCCCTGAACATCGACCACCTCAACGAAGACAAGCTGAGGTGAGCAGGGCCTGCAGGAAAGACCTCTGCTTTGGGTCCCACCTGCTGGGGCAGGATCGTGGGCCGGGGGGCTGCCTGGGGCTGTCAGCCCAGACAAGAGGGTGATGGCACAGCTGGGTGGTGGGCTGTGACATCCCACCTGGGACACATGCTCCGTGGCTCTGCCGGGCCACCACGACCAGGCTGCTGCTGGCAGCGCCGGCCATCAGAGGGAGCCACGCTCACACGCGTGGGACATGCATGTCCTCATCTGTCCCCACCTCACCCATGGCTCTGCTCCACGTGTGAGACTGGCATTGCTGCCTGGCCAACACATCCCCAGCTGGGCACGGAGCCTGCAGAGACCTGTCCCGGGGGAGCAGGACAGATGGTGGCACCACTGCCCTGTCCCCTGCAGTGAGCTCCTTGTGAGACACATCCCTTTTCTGCACTGACACCAGTGGCTCTTCCGGCAGGGAGAAGGCCAAGGAGCTATGGCAAACCATCCGCGATCTGGAGGCTGAGAAATTTGACCTGCAGGAAAAGTTCAAGCGGCAGAAATACGAGGTGAGCCGCGAGGCCCTTTGTGAGCTTGTTCTCCCTCCGTGCCCCGGGCTGCTCCTGCTGCTCCCCATCTGGGAGAGGAGGTGGGTTGTCTGACTGATGTACAGCTGGGTGCTTCAGGAAAGGACTGTGCTCCCCTTTGTACATGGGGTGACAAACACCCGAGAGGCATCACCGAAAGCAAAGCCACATCTGCCTCCCTTTTGGACATGAGCCAGGATCAAACCAGCCTTCCCAGCGGTTGTAGGCCACCCTGGCACGGCTGAGCACACAGCTATGAAATCCTGGGGTTGTGGCAGTTGGTGAAAGGGACTGTGTGGTGGCCCTGTGACCTCCCAGCTCCTGGGGACGTGTGCTTTGCACCGCAACAGGCTTTCCGCTGTGCTGCCCATCACAGCCCCGTGCTAAACCCCCCACCAGAACCCCTGGGGAAGAGCGAGCAGTGAGGCACTTTCGCCCCGACCCTCGTCCCCGGCCGGGTGTGGGGCATCTTGCCAGGCCTCACCATCCGCCTGCGTTTCTCTTGCAGATCAACGTCCTCCGAAACCGCGTCAGTGACCACCAGAAAGTGTAAGTCCCCGGCCAGGCCGAGCATCCTTCCTTGTTGCCTCCTGCCCCTCCAGTTCCTGGCTCCCTGTCCCCAGTTCCCTCCCTGCGTATCTCCTGGCTCTCTTGTACCCTGGCAGAGCCACCTCCTGTCCTCCCCACTGCTGCTCCTGGTCCCACTGGTACCCGGCATTCATGAGCCTGCAGGTCCCCACAGGGACCTCGGTCCATGCTGCTCTCCCCCTGTTGACAGAGCCCCATTGCCCCCCACCCCCACCAGCTTCCTCCTGCCCCGGAGACCCCGGCTGGGGATGGACCCCAGCAAGTCCCCACCTCTGCACCTGGATCCTTGTGTCCTGTGGGGTCCTGCCACTCCAGCCACCCCCATCCCTGCAGTGGATGCCCAGCATCTCAGGGAAGGTGCCGGAGATGCCAGCTGGTGTAGGAGGGGAGATCCCATGTGCTGTGGGAGCTGTGCAACCTCGTTAGGTCAGGGGAGCCTGTCCCTGCGCCCATGTTCCCTGCACAGGACTGGGGGACCCTTCGTAGGAGGGTGGAGGTGGGTGTTTAACCCCCACCCCTGGGAGCACCGTGCTGCTCGCGCATCCCCGTCCCGCCCCGCTGTCTCCCACGAGAGGTGCTCAGCCTGCCCCGCATGTCAGGTATCAGCATCTCCCCCCCACTCACACCAAATCTCTCTTCTCTTCTGCCCCGACATGGCCTGTTACTGCAGCAAAGGGTGAGTACGGGCGTTTCCTGAGTGCTGTGTGTCTCCCACTGCACGTGTGCTGCATGGACGCCGGGGCTTGCATCAGGCTAGCAGTAGGGCTGATGGAGGAGGCATTGACAAGGATTGACAACCAAAGCTGCACTGGTGACTCTCAGGATGACATGACAGAAGTGCCCTTCACTGTCCACCCCAGCCTCCGCCTCCTCCTTCTCCTCTCTGCTGACCCACGCCCGGAGCAGGGCCTGTCCCCTGGTGCTGTTAAGGGGAGTGATGTGGTGGGTCCTGGCTAACAGCTTCACAGCTTCTGGTTCTTGGGAGAAGGATCCTGCAGCCGTTGTTATCCCACTGCAACCGGAGATCCAATTCATCGATTCTTCTCTGAAGAATCCTTGGGAGGGAGAAACATGGGAAGGGAACTGCGGGTCCTTAGAAACACCTGGCAAAATGCATGAGCTTGTTTCCGTAGAGTCCCAAAGCACATAGATTGACTAAGGTCCCAAGGTTTTATCTGAGGCCACTGAAGTTCTTCCTCAGAGGGCAGTGGGCATCAACTGGAGATGGCTCAGTCCTCTTTGCAGGACCGCTGATGGCACCTACCTGGTCCCTCCTTTCATGGTCACTAATGCATTTTTGCATGCGCTTTTCTGCTTCTCTTCCAGGTCAAAGGCTGCCCGTGGGAAGACCATGGTGGGCGGCCGGTGGAAATAGATGACTCAGAAAGCAAAGGAGGCTCAGCCACGGAGAGGTGTACTGCCTTTTGGTCGACCAGCTGGCTTCCCCACGCTGTGGAGCCTGTGCCGCGCGGCCGCCCGCCCTCCCACCACACAGAGCTTGCAAAGACCTTGCTGCAGGCACAGTGCTGTCTGGGTGGGCAGATGCTGCGCGAGGTGGCACTTCTCATCTCCACGCCCCCAGTTGATGTTGTGTCTGTAAATAAAGAGAACCATGAGGGGGTGTGGGTGTTGTCTCCATCCTGCAGCTCTGAGCCAAGAGGAGACAGGCACAGGACAGTCCCCACAGAGCTCGACCGACCAAGCGCAGTTGCGCGCCCGCTCCCTGGGGTGCACAAGGATGCGGCAACCATCCAGGACCTCCTGAATAACATGTCCCCTTGCCTCACAGCATCTCACACCTGCAGTCTTTAGGAGGTTTTGTAACAGACCTCAGTGGTCTGACCTGCTTTTCCTGCTGCAGTTTGGGGCAATCCTAGTTACGGCCACTTTAGTTCCAGCTTTTGCTGTACCAGAGATCCTCCTCACTCCTGTCTGTGTCAGGGTTGGCCCTGTGGGACAGCATAGATAGGGACACTGCTTCCAAGATTCTTGGTTCATAGATTAGACACAAACCCCGCTTCCAGGCCATTTTCATTCCTATTTCTACCTCTTCCTAAAAGGCCCGCACCAGCAGTGTTTGCCTCTTCTGCGTGTTTCTGACAGCACGCAACGAAGACTTGAGACGAGTGAGTGTGAAGAGACCATTTATCTGTCCTTTCAGGGGTGTAGATCTCTTTCATCTAGCTGTAGGCAGCTCTAGGACGCTCCCACATGCAATGCCCACGGGGGCACATCAGCTGCATAATCCCAAGTGTTCCTGGTGCATGGATCTGGAATGTCAGCCAGCAGAGGACGTGACCATTTCCTGGAGCAAACTGTCCCTTGCTGTTGTTAAACAGCATCCCTGAGGCATTTCCCAGAGGAGTGGGGAAGGGATGGATGGGTAGGATGGTGGATCTTCAAAGGCTTCTTGTCCCTTGGCAGGACATTTTGCCTCCCCTCTTGCTGGGGCTGCCTGTCCTCTGCATCCCAGACCCAGTGATGTGGGGGCATCCTGCAGGTTTCTCCCTTGTGCTGCCTGTTGGATGACGACATGTTTTGCCTACTTCAACACATGCCATCAGGTCTGGGGGAACAAGGCTCCGGGAAGCCTCAGCAGTGAGGCAGCAAGTGGAGGGCAACGCCCCCTCCTCAAAAATGAGGTGTTGAGGGATGAACGTGATCCCTTATTGGGACAAAAGGGGACAGCTCGGGAGGGTGGCAGCGCTGGGACGTGGCATACCCAGAGGGTGGCTGAGTGAAGGTCTGGCAAGTGATATTTCCACCCTGCCTGATGCATGGCCCCAGGAGAGAGAAGCGCTCGGGGCAGAAAAGTACGTGTGGCTTGGAAAACAATATCCCCTTTTCCCAGGCTCTGAAGGTCCACCCTCAAAACCTTTCTGGCAGGCAAAGGCAGGGCCCTGCCGGTGCCGGTGCTGGTGCCCGGTGCCGCACAGAGGCACTGCAGCCGCTCTGCCCGTCCCCGCGGGGCTGGCAGCGCCCAGGGTGGGGGTACGGAGGCACTCCCTGCTTCCCACAGCGCTGCCTGTCTCGGCAGCGCGCTGGCCCCCCGCCAGCCCCCTTCCCTGCGCACCGGGGCCAAAACCCGCGCGCTCCCTCCCCACCCAGCGCCTCCCGCCCAGCGCACGCTGCTCGGTGGCACAGCCATGCCAGAAGAGCTGAGTCAGCACCCGGCCCTGACACCGACCCTCCCCTGCTCCCTCTCCCACCCGTGTCCATGGGTTTCCACGGTGAACGGGCTTCTGCAGGATGCAGAGATCCTCTGGGACATGGCAGAGCACTCTGGGGTCCTCTCCGGCATCTTACATGGTCCTGGCATCACCCCAAGTGTTGCATGGGTGGTGTGACAATTGCATTGGCGCGGTATGTTGTGCCAAGGTTTGCCGGAGCGTGGTGCAGGGCTGGTGAGCAGCTCTGATGTGCAGGCGTGCTGTTCCCATCCTGCCACGCACTGCATGTGTTTTGCGAGTGGAGGAGTCTCAGGTCACTGCAGTAGTCCAGGGACCGGCCGCACTGCTGTGCTCTGCAGAGTGAGGGACCCCTGGCAGCAGCTTTTGGAGGGTCGTGCAGGGTGCTAACAACCTTGCAGTGCCATGTCATTGTGGAGATTTGCAGCACTACTGTGTGGTCTCAATGTCCCCATGGGCAGCAGAACCTCTGGATGCCAGACCAAAGCATCGGTGTCCTCTGGAGCATGGTATGAGGGGTGGAGAGCTCTGCCCTTCCCTGCAGGGCATCCCTTCTCTTTTCCCAGGATCTAACAGGTTTAGCTTCCCCTAGCACGTGGCAGAGGAACAACACCTGCGACAGCATGCAAACATCCTCCATGCTGTGGTCTTTTGAGGAGCAGTCCCTTGTGCACCACCGCTCTGGAGCACAGCACGTGAAACCAGTGTCCGCTTAAGTGCAGTTCTGGTGTCACAGCCAAAGCACTGGGCAGGGATCAGGTTGTGTCCCACGCAGTCCGTGCAGCGCAGGGTGTCAGGGTCCTCTTGGCTGCTCGACAAGGACGTTGGCAGGTGCTGCAGTGAGGTGTGCATGCTGGTGGGTGCAATGTCCTACAGCATGATGTGGCACAGGAGGCCTCTGCCCTCCCCAATGTCCTGGGGTGTCCCCAGTCTCCTCCTCCGGTGTTCAGCACGAGTGTCCCAACACTACTGCATGAGCCCAAGTCTCACAAGCATGTGCACCTCGTGGTCTGTCGATGTAAACCCATGCCAAGGTGCTCCCCAGAGTATCAGTGTCACCACATGGTGGAATGGATGCAAAAGAAGATGCATTTGTTACCCAGAAGGTGCTCGTAAAATGTTGAGCTGATGTTTCGGGCTGTGGTTGTGGTAAACCAGAGATATGTGTAGGGCACCTTCGTGCTCTTCTCTGCCTACTCAAGACCCAGGACCATTCCCACTATCTGCTGAAATACAGATATCGTAGAGCCTGGACTTGCCACTACAGCTACAGATAGAAACAGCCTGCTCATGTCTTTGATCAGGTCATGTCAGCCAAGCATGCCCCAGGCAGCACAGGAGATTCTGGGATTGCTGGGGCCACCTGGCCAATGCATGTCCCAAGGAGTCAGGGTCATGCATGTGCCCACACTACCATCATTATGGTCCATGGTGTAGCTGCAGTGGTCCACAAGGACCTATGGAACAACGGACCTGTGCTTCCTCCAACAGGCACAGCACTAAGTCTGAGGTGGCCCCATGGTCTATGGAGTGCGAGCAAGAGCAGCCTGTGCAGGAGAGGCAGGCAGGGCCAGCAGAGGTGGTGGTGGGATGTGTGTCAGGAGGACAGAGCCGGACGAGCATGGTGAGTACGGGCTGCTCTGTACCTCCTGCTTTGCTCCCTGGGTGAGCCGGTGCCCAGTCCCCAGTACAGGACAGGGGACTTGGGTCTTCTGGGGCTGGAGGGGTGATGCCAGCACCAGCTGCATAACACACACACCAACTCCCGTGCCGATAGTGGATCCTGGCTGGCACACAGAGTCCCCACTGCCCAGGCATGGCCCAGCATGGGGTATATTTTTCCAGTGACGTCCTCGGTGTTCAAGAGTGGCACAGCTCTGTAGAGCATGGAGCAGATGGTATCGGATGCCATGGATGGGGGGAGTGGGCATTGCCTGTCCTTCGGAGCGTGGTGTGGGGTTCACCGCTTTCACCATCCGTGAACCTTAGACTCGGGTACGGGGTGTCCACGTCACACTGATCCATGGTGGCAGTGTCCCCAGAAGTAGCAGGGTGCTCAGCCTCGAGTTCAAGCCAAGGCCAAATGCCAACATAAAACTGCAGAAAACAAAGCAGTACCGAAGCAGTACAACCTCTGATTTTTTTGCAAGTCCAGTCTAACAACAGGTTATATGTTAAAAGAGAGAAAAAGGATGCAAGTGTTGAATTTCAAAACACTTTCCAGATCTGGAGCTCTCATCTGCAGAGTCCCAAGCCATATGTTGCAGTGAGATGGCTCTCCTCAGCTCGCTGCCCTGCAGGGCAGGTCCATTTGTTCGTGCAAGCAGCTGGCGTTTGCAGTTTTTTTATGATTATTTTTAAATGCCTTATAAAGCTTTACGTTTCATTTAATATCTTAGCCCTGTAAATCACTGCTTATAGTAGCTAATTCGTAGGTATCAATTAATTGTCTTTAACTGGTTAAAGTCACCCGTGGTTTATGCTGATTCCACAGATGTGTTAAATCACCAATGAAGTTTTTAATGCACTGCAAGCACAGTTTAGCATCTACACAATGACCCACGTCCATGAGACAAGTCCTGCTGACAAAGCAGGCAACAATGCTCTGGGATGGAAGGGAAGAGGCTTTGGCTGTTGTCGGGAAACAGCATTTTATTGGCACTTAGTGGAAGGAAAATAAGCTTCCTGGTGATGTCTGAATCATTGTTTTTGCATGTGCTCTCATGCCCAGGTTTCAGTTGAAGTCCTAGGTGTAAACTACTCTCTTCTTCCATGCAGGGCAGCAACCAGTGGCAGAAGCACTGGCATGCTGAGACCCCACAGGAGCTGGGACGAGCCCTTTGACCACCAGCAGTGGACCTGTAAGGTGAAGGTGGTGCTGCACTGTATGCCCTGACCTGGCATGGCGCTGAGCACCAAAGGTGCTGTGACGTTTGCAGGAGCAGCAGTCCCTGCTGAGGTGGCTCTGGCAGTCACCGGCAGTGCCCAGGTCAGGGGACGGCAGAGATCTCAGGCAGGAGGGGAGAACTGGAGGGAGCTGGTCCTGCTCCTGTGCCTCACCATGGGCCTCAGTGCAAGGGTCGTGACCCATCTCCCCTCCAAAAGAGCACACGGAGACCAAACTCATCCATGCTCAGCTGGTGCACGGAGCTCTGCAGCAAACAGTGAGCTGCGAGACAAAAGCCGAAGCTTTTAGCAGTGTCTCCCATGGTACCATCTCTGGGTGGGTGGGTGGGTCTCAGAGCCCCACGTTTGCATCTTTAAGGCCGAGTATCTTCAGAATATTCCTGTCTCTGCTACTCTCCTGCTGACACCGTCTTGCTCCCGCAGACGAAGGGGGCTGTGTGCTCCCTTGCATACCAACGTGCACACACACACGCACGTGCGGGGTCCCAGACACGTGTGCGCACGCAGACACCGTCACAGGGACTCACACATGCAGTCAGAGCCTGCTGCACCGGGTCCTGCAGAACATCTCCGGAGGGAGAGGAAAAAGAGGCGATGGGCAGAGGGGAACTGTGCCCGTGGCATCGCCGGGGTGGTCCTGGTGGAGGGGCTGAGCCAGGACACAGGCACCCAACAGCAGGGGATGCATTTTAGGGTATCATTCATTAATAGTCTGTAGCAGAGGGCTCGGCAGCTCTGCTGGACCAGAGGAGCCTGGGTGCACTGAATGAGCCTCATCAGAGAAGCAGGTGGGGTGGGCCAAAGGGGGTGTAGGTGCAATGCTAAATTTTAGTTTTATTGTCTCAGACAATAACACTCAGGTCCTAAGTCTGCTGATGGCCAAAGATTCACTCATGAGCATGTCTAATGCGGGATGTGATTTTGTCCACCAAACGCTGTCACCTTGGCCAAGAGCAAGGTCCTGCACCCTGTACTCTCACCGCATGAAGCCAGCACAGGGTGTGTGCCCTCATCCAGATAAGCTTCAACTGGGCCTTTTGGACATTGAAAGAAACGGAAATGCCTGCTGGATGTCAATTATAGACCCACAGAATGGTTTGGGTGAGAAGGGACCTTAATGCCCACCCAGTGCCACCCCCTGCCCTGGGCAGGGACACCTCCCACCAGACCAGGTTGCTCCAAGCCCCGTCCAACCTGGCCTTGAACCCCTCCAGGGATGGGGCAGCCACAGCTTCTCTGGGCAACCTGGGCCAGGGGCTCACCACCCTCACAGCAAAGAATTTCTTCCTCAGGTCTCATCTAAATCTCCCCTCTTTCAGTTTAAAACCCTTCTCCCTCGTCCCATGGCTCCCCTCCCTGCTCCAGAGTCCCTCCCCAGCTTTCCTGGAGCCCCTTTAGGGACTGGAAGGGGCTGGAAGGTCTCCCCAGAGCCTTCTCTTCTCCAGGCTGAACCCCCCCAGCTCTCTCAGCCTGCGTTCACAGGGTGGGTGCTCCAGCATCTCCTCTCCAGCATCTTCGTGGCCCACAAGCTCTGACTTCAGACCTGGGAAAATCCTCATTACACAGCAATTCTCTTTGTACGCCTTCCTGCATGAAATAAATACACAAGAAGCTGGTCTGCTGCAGATTATTCAAGCGCACCGCCAGGGCCAGGAGCGCCTGGGGGTGCCTGACCCCCACCCCGAGATGCCACCACTCCTGCCTAACCCCTGCCTGCCCTTTGCTGCCAGCCCGCGCGCGGTGGCTGCTGGGGTTCATGCCGATGGAGCCTGATGCTGCTGAGCCGCTCAGCACCCGCACGAAGAAGAGGGCTTTTTGCCCAGCTTGCCTCCGAGGCTGGGCCTTGAATAAAAGGCACAGGGGAAGAGAGAAGAGCAGCGGGGGAAGGCGAAACATCCCTTATCTAACAGCTCAGAGGATGCAGCACTCGCTGGTGAGGTGGAAGATTCAAGTTCCTGTCTCTCCTTCGTCTGGTGGGAGCGTGGCTTTGAGCTCTGGTTTTTAACCCCAGCTGAGCTGCAGCTTTGGGTGCTCTCTTTATGTGACACGCGTTTATAATTCCAGCGCTACACACGACAGCTGATGTGTTAGCGTGTGGCACAGTGCAATATTGAAATTACTCTGTTGACGGTGCTTTCCTGGTTTCGGAAGCGTTGTGAGCCGCTTGTACCTTTTATCTGCACCTGTAAACAAACACGGTTGTACCCTCACAGAGCAATAAATCTAATTTCGATATCACGACAAAGACAGAACACTTTGATCCAGGGAAACTCTTTGATCTTTCACTGTGTACCAGATGCTTTTGATTAGCTGTAAAAATAGAGCAATTATCGTAACTTTTCAGGTGGTGTTGCAGTGCTTTATTATTACCTGTCAGCGTGTTAGCTGTGTGCCACGCCACACCTTAAAACAAAACAGACAGAATATGAAATTCGGCTAACTTCTGCAATTCTCAATTTCTGCTGATTTTTTTGGGCCAACACATTTGGGAAAGGGAACATTTGTCTTTGAGAGGTTTTCCACCTCAGAGTTTTCGTATAGGCCGGAGTTTCAAACCCTTTGAAATAATGACAAGCAGAATCGTTCTGGAAAAGACTAAGAAGTATTTCTGGGTGCTGGAAGGGCCCCGTCAGGAGGACGGGTCTCCTCCCTTGGGCCGAGCATCTCCCCATCACCCTCCTCACTGCCCAGAGCACATCCTCCAAGGATGCCAATTTGGGTTGGCCGTACCAAGGGCTCCATGATGGAGCAGCTGCAGCATGGAGAAGACCCCATCATCACTGGGCTCCAGATCCCTCCATAGGATCCCTGAAGACCATCAGCCCCAGCCAGGGCTCAACTTGTTGCTCCTCCAGCCGCACAGAGTAAATGAGGCACCGTAGGTCCAGATTCACCCCAGTAATGCTTAGTGGATGTACTCATGGCCTGATTTCAGTTCCAGGTCTCTCCTGGCAGTGGGCAGAGATAAGTATCTCCAGAGGGTGATTCAATGTTATGTGACTGGCAGGGCAAAGCCAGGAGGATGGGGTCCTGGCTGGAAGGAACACACTGTGGCAGGCTGGGAACCAGCTCCTGGTTATTTGCTCAATGGGGCAATTAGTCCCATAAGTTCGTGAGCCCTGTGATTAACCGCAGCCATCCAAACATCGTCATTGTGAAGGAAGAGTAACTAAAGGATTCTGGAAATTGTTGGCGTTTCTTGGCAGCTGCAGAAAAATCCCAATTGCAGCTTGCAGGCCCTTGGGCTAAGGGCAGGACGACCTGCCGGCACGCACACTGATAAACAACTCAGAAGGAAGCACTTCTCTTTCAGGAAGAAGAAAAATGATGCAAAAGTCCCCAAACCTCTGCCCATGAACCAGGTGAGGAACCGAGAGGGAGCAATTGCTGTCTGCTACAGGTCCGTGGTGGCTCCGTGCAGATGGGGTACTGCACAAAGAGCAATCCTGGATGTTGCATGAAGACACAGGCTCTTGTGGGCACAAAACTCCCCGTTGGATTTTTTCCAGACCCTACTGTGCTGAGACAGAGATTTTGGAAATCTGTTCCCATGCTCTATGGAAAAACTTTTGGCCCACAACACCTGCCACACAGCTGTGAGGGTCACAGCTACTGGAAGGTCTCGTTGAGGCACCTGAATCACAGAATCACAGAATCCTGCGATTCACCTGGATCCTTTGGTGGAAGTTGCAGTTTTGAATCGGAATTTCCAATGCCGCAGACCAAACAGAGGGGCAGCAAGTGCTTCACCCCGGGGTCCCCGGCAGCCTGCATGCTGGGTGGGAGGGATGCCTAAGCTACAGCAACAGGGTTAGATGTTGAAATCCCAACGTCCCTGGGACCGAGGTGTTGTGAGATGGGGGCTGGCGTCCCTGAAGTGTGTCCTGGGATTTCGTGCTGTGTCTCCTAGGATTTGGCGTCTCCCTTTAGCAAGACTCACCGGGCATTTCCTCCCCAGGGTTCCCCACAACCTTTGGTCTGAAATTTGCTGAGAGTCTGGGGAAACTGGGCTTAATTTGTTCCATCATTTAGATGTTCTGCCTCAGAGGCAGGCCAGGGATGCTTCCTGGTGGAAATATATGCAGCTAGGTAGGAGTTTCCAAGACAAAATTCTTGGCCTGAAATGTCTAAATTCTTTTGTAGGGTTGGGTCTTTGAGTTCATTTACCCATAGAAAAAAATAAATGACGTTCTCATCTCTATTTTGCTCAAGTAAATGTGACCCACATTCCCCAAAAGCCAAGGACCTGCAAGAGAAGTCACATTCTTGCGGCAGCTCAATAATTTGCCCAAAGGAAAGAATAAGAGAGCTGGGACTTCAACGCAGCTCCTCAAGCTGGAGACGCAGCTCCGAGGCCAGGTCGATAGCGCCTAAGGTTACATTAAGGAAAAGTAATTCTCCACTAACAGACCCTGGTACGGCACGCTCTTTCTGAATGAATGGTCTTGGAAAACGGCTGTTTGCAAATAAACTCTTCCCAAGTGGAGCGGGATGCGCCCTCTTTTCGCGGAGGTTTGCAGAGGGACTGTTAGCTCAGCAGTTTCAACTCGCGGCGAGCGCGCGTACAAATTAAAAGGAGGAAGCCACACGGTTGGTTTTGGGGCATTCCTGTCGAGGTGCTGCTCTTTTGAAGTCGGTGGGGCTTCTCCCGGGCTGGGTCCGTCCGCGCCGCTCACACCCCTGGAATGCGGCCGGGGATTGGTGTGACCAGTCGGGCCAGTAAACAGACCTTCCTCCAAAATGAGTTTTTACTGAAATCTGCAAAGAGCTGTTGCAAGCGCATTGACTCACATGGTTTCTCAGCTCTTAGTCATGAGCTTCTTCTCTGGACAGTTAATTAGTTTGTTCTTGTGGAGCGCTTTGAAGATGCAAAGCAGGCTGGGAAAGTGAAGTGTTATTAGCTCATTATCTGCAACCTTTTTTTTTTTTGTGACAGAGCAATGAAGTCCAGGCTCAGCCTAAGATGCTTAACAGTGCTAAAAACTGAATTGTCCACACACCCAGTTCTCTCCCTATTTCAGCACAGCTCTTTGCCAAAGCTCAGTGTCTCTTTAGACTAAAGCTCCTTACCACCAGCCGGGCAGGACAGGGCGGCTTAGCATCACTGCGCAGGTAATTGGCAGTGACTCTGAGATTTAGCCTTACCCTGACAGAACGCCTGAAAATTTGGAAGTTGGACCATTCATTTCAATCATCTTCTTACTAATTTCCACTTGGATGTGAAAAGGGTGAATGGAGCCATGGATTTTTTTATAATTTACGCCCTGATATAGGTGTATTAAGGGTCACATGCAGCATCCGAGGACCTGAAATCTTTATAGAGAGCTGCAAAATTAAATAGCTCAGAAGGCTATGAATAAGATGACTTAGCATCTGCCTGCGCAAAGCAGCTCATGTGTGTCTGGTTACGTTCAAAGAGAAGTAATACTAGAAGTATTATTTTTGTGTCTGTGAAGGACATGCTGGCCAGACAGCTGCCGTGCCCTGTGGAGGATAGTGGATATAACAGCTCCGTCTACATAGCTGGTCACTAGTTGTGTATCTGGCAATTTGTGGATCTTGCCAGAGGCATTTCAGAAACTGGTGTGTGCAGTGATGTGGCTGGCTGCAAGGAAACGTGCCTTCGTAATTGGGTGCTTGAACTCTTTTGGCCCCGTGGCCCCATTGCAATGGCCTCACATGCAAAGCTGAGCTTCTTATTTAATTCAAGACCACCCCTGAGCATAAGTATCCATCTGTTTCTTAGGGAAAGACTGCACAGGGGCTGCCCTGATCGCCCTGCAGACCCCCAGCCCGCGTCTCCACCCGGACCTGAACATGCTCCAGTGATATCGCAAGCTCCAAGCCTGTGGGAAAAGGCCAGGCTGAGCCATGAGCCGCATCCCTCAGGCACGAGCGTGTGCCTGCACACACACACACACACACGCACACATGAGAGAAGATCTTTCATGACACAAATGTAAATTAAATACCTAACTGCTTTCACTGGGTGCTCACTTCCTAACTTCAGGTTTCACCTGATAGCATCTCCCCTTGCCGAGCAACCAGACTTCCAGCACTCGCCTTTGCAAAAGTCGTTGATACGAGTCTTGTTTCCTTGTGTTGCTGGACACAAGTGACGAATTCATGATATCCTTGTGTGGGGAATAAGATGTCTCATTTTCACGGCCTTTGCAGGCTGCTGGCACCAGCTATACAATTTCCAAACCTCGTGTCACTGTTAGGTCAGAGCACCGCCAGAATAGGCAAGGCTGGACAATCGGATGAAGCTTTCTTTGCAACCCAGCCCTTCTTTGCATTGCTTTATGTCCAACCAGATACAGTGAAAGCAGCCACAAAATGCCAAGGAAATCCAGTTAGAAGGGTTTCCATCCAAGGATGAGCAAAATGAACCAAGCTATGAACATGAGTCACAGGGTCTGGCTATTTACAGCGAAGTCCTCTTAATCCTGACCATAAAGATGCGTTACCCTCCAGCACAAGGGCGGTGCTGAGCATGTCAAGCTTTTCTCTGCAGACTTTTGCTTAGAAATAAGGGAAAGCGAACATCCTAGAGAGCTTAATGACTCCAGGAGGTGGCTTTTTCAGAGAAATGGTGGTGGCAAGACAAGAATTGGAAACACACTAATGGTGGGTGCCCCATGGGTAGGCCACGAGGTTGCAGGAGCTTTGCAAAGCTTCCGCCTGGTGTCACCCTCTGTTGATCTGACACCAGTTTCACGCTCATGTCGGAGAGACACAAGAAATGTGTTGTTTACCATCCTGTCCTGCCAGGGTAGAGCTAGTCCGACATCCTAGAAAGAAGATTGTCACTTTGCAGTATAGTATTAGAGTGGGTGTTTTTGCGTATGTGCACTCACAAAAGATAAAGGGTGAGGTTCAGGCCACCTATCCACGTCTAAGCCTTGCTTATCTTAATCTGGACTTCCTTAATCAGCAGTGGAAATAGAAAATTATTAATTTGCCCCTCCTTCCGCCTCTGTCTGATGATGGGGTGAACCACATGCTGGGCAGACTATTTCTCTCTACTAGCTCTGAAGGGAACCCAGGGCGACTAGCTCATACTTCAGTGTCTAATTTTAAGGTGCCCGGGTGAGGTTGGATTGATCCTAAGAGATTTCTCCTAACAGGGGATGAGCAATAAAGGCCAGAGTGGTAAGGAAAGCTTTTTAGATGTGGTTCTTTAGCTCAGTTTATGGAGAGCTGGTGTTTGGCAGCTTAAAAAAAAATAATAATGCAAGCAAGCTGTGCTGCAAGCCCTGCAAAGCCGTGTGTCTGAGAAGGCAGGGAGGCGTGGGGAAATGGCAGCTGCCCATAGCTGGAGGAGAGGGGAGGCGATGGCAGATCCTCTCCCTCCACGCTGCCGGCGGTCCAGCTCAGCGTTCCCCTCGCAGCACCACCACTGCCATCACCGCTGACAAATCTGTGCTGAACAAATTAGGCTTGGAGACCCCCAACTTGACTTTAAAAATATGCTGGGCCAAGAAGATGCTGAGGGGACTGGAACATCTCTCTGATGAAGAAAGGCTGAGGGATTTGGGTCTCTTCAGTCTGGAAAAAAGGCAACTGAGGGGGGATCTTATCAACGCTGATAAATACTGAAAGGGGGGGTGTCAGGAGGATGGGGCCAGGCTCTTCTCAGTGGTGCCCGGCGACAGGACAAGGGGCAACGGGCACAAACTTGACCATGGGAAGTTCCATCTCAACACGAGGAGGAACTTCTTTCCTGTGAGGGTGGCAGAGCCCTGGCACAGGCTGCCCAGAGAGGTGGGGGAGTCTCCGTCTCTGGAGACATCCCAACCCCGCCTGGACGCGTTCCTGTGCCACCTGCTCTGGGTGACCCTGCTCTGGCAGGGGATGGGACTAGGTGATCCCCGGAGGTCCCTTCCCACCCCTGCCATTCTGTGATTCTGGGATTCTGTAAGTGTCTGAATCCTCTGAATTCACTCATCGCTTCTGCAAATCCCAGGGTCCCGTTAAAGCACTTCAGGTTTGCACCTTGGAACAGAGGATGATGCTTTGGACAGCCCTTCTCTGGCGAGTGAAATTTAAAGCCCTGAATGTACAGTCTGGTTTTAGTTGGTGCCAAGGTCTGTCTGAAGCCAATAGCCTGGTTGCGCTGCAGTACGCCGAAAGCAAGAGTCTGGGTTCAGACATGAAGGCTGAGATTCTGGGCTCTCTCCCAGGGCCAGAGCACGAGCTCTGTGCTGGAGGCAGATTCCTGAGCAGTGATGTGCATCCTGGGTGCTGAGCCCTTCCAGCAGACCCAGGTATCCGGGGGTATCGCAAAGTACCTGGGGTTGTGTGAGGAGTTTTGTGCCAGGATTTCTGGGAATGAAGAGGCACAGCGAGCTCCCCAGGGCTCTTGATCTGCCACACCTGAAAGGTTTTGTGAAGGCAGCCCAGCACTGAAGAAGGCACCACGTGTCAATGGCCTTGGACTCTCTCAAAAAACACCCAAGGGCCAAAATACGCACCTGCAGGTGAGATAAACTCACTCCTAGCTGGGCCTAAGATGCTGAAGGAGAAAGCGAAGAGCTACACATCGCACCCAGGATGGAGCCTCGGAGAGAGACTGTCATGGTGCTAGCATTGGTGTCTCGGCTTGTACCGAGCTCCTTGGCTTTCCGTGGTCCCAAAGGAGGATGACAGGGTGGTGACAAGAGTCTGCGTAGGGGATCCTCATGTTCCTGGTCATTCTGGGAAGGAGGAGCAGCCCAGTGGCACGTCCGTAAGCGTGAACAGAAAGAGCCACAGTGCTCTCACATGGTGATGGTCCCTGCAGCATCTTGCCAAACTGAAACCTGAAGACGTCAACTATTTTTGGCCTGGCTCCTCCCCAGGGTCTGGCCTCAGGTGGTGCCACACTGGTGCTCCTGTGGTGACCAGTCCAGCTTTGCACTGGAGGGCATGGAGGTGCTGCCCTTGGACCGCTCCCAGGAAGGCTGCATTCCCCTTTGCATAGTTTAAGGAAGTTTGGAGAGTTTAAGGAAGGAGCTCTGCTGCTGCTGGATCATGCTCACAACCCTGTCCTTAGCACAACCATGGGGCTACAGGGCATTGCACGTGTCCCCCCCACCATGACTTACTCTTGTCCCCCCAGCTGGGGATGGAGGTGAAAAGGGTCCACCCCTCTGCCAAGCACCAGGAGATGCGTGGACCAAAGCCCAGCCTTGGTTTCTGGGGACTGCACAGCACGTTCGTGCTGGCACTGCCCCCTCAGGGATGTGGTCCATGGCAGGAGGGTGGTGGCAAAGACACAGCTCAGAGGAGAGTCATCGAGAAGACATTCCCACATCCCATGGTCTCGGCTCTTTCAGCACTGGGCTCGGTTTGACCCTTCCCCAGGCAAAGCCGAGCAGTTAGCTACCTGCCCATGAGTAATGGTGACTGCTCATCCCATTCCCTTCCTGCCTGCTGGAGACCTGCCAGTCCCTGTCAGTCTTTCCCTGGAATGCTTCGATCGCTGGAGGAGAAACTCCTCCAGCCATTCTTGCTATCCCACCGGCTGCTGCGCTGGCTAATTCGGCACATGGATCCGTCCCTGTGGTTGCAGCTTTGGGTTCCCGGGGGGGTCCCGTGGATACGAACCACCCTCTCGTGCTCTGCCTTTTTTGGGTGCCTCTCCGCAGGCTCTTCCTCCTCCTGTTCAAAGTGAGGTGGGGCTCTGACTCACCTGCATCTGGGTCTCGCCGCGCGGCAGGACTCGCCGTGGCTCCGCTGACTTTCCCACGGTGACTGAGCCCTGCAGTGATGTTGCTGCTTCGCCCAGGAGCTCACGGCGGGCAGGCTCCAGGGGCAGAAAGGCAATGGGTGTGGATTTTGCTCCATGTACCAAGGAGTCATCGCTTCGAATAGCATAAACACTCGCCCGAGCCATCTCCTCCTTCTCCCCTTTCTCCTGGCTCTTTAACCCTCCGCTTCTCCACATCCTGCAGGAAATCATTTCTACGTTGCTTCTGGATTACCCTTGAAATTAAAAAAAAAAAAAAAAAATATTTGGGATAGGCACAGCCACTTTCTCATTGCACAGACGAAAAAAGACAGGAGCCATTTAGGAGATGTGCTGCTGTGTGGGGAATCCGGAGTCGCACTGTGATCCTGCCAACGGCCCCACTGTGGTACTAAAGCGGTGCCTTTCCCCCTCCTGGCTATTTCTCCTCCCCTGAAAGGAAACAAGAATCGGTTTTCATCACGGATAAAACGTGCTAAAGAAAAGCTCAGGGTGGAACTCAAAGGCACTCAGACAATCTCCCATTTTTTCCTTTATATTTTTTGAGCGTTTCTTTCAGCCCCGCTGATGAGAGACTGATTTTCCTGTTCTGCCAGGAGAGATTCTTGTTGATTGAAGCAGGAGTTACCTGTACTGTGAGATAAAGAACCTTCCTGGGGAAAGAATAGAAAACATAAGGAAGAAAGCAATAAGATGCACAAAGCAAATCTCTGCTACGCTTCATTGTACAGCACCCAGTCTGGGTCATCTCTCAGACTGAAACTTGGCCTCGGGACCCAAAAGCAGTTACAGTTATTGCCTGAGCTCGAATCTGTTAGGTAAGATCCCGCAGAGCACTTGTAAGGCTTTTTACGGAGAGAAGCGCCAAGGAAAGGAGGGAGGAACTCCGGTTCTCTGGGAAAGTATTTGGGTTTTGTACTGCCAGGCACTTCCAATAGTGTTATCACTTTTGAAAGTTTCTACCTGCTGTTTTTTTCCCAGTGCGTTGCCTTGGGAAGCCTGGCACGCCCGTGTGATGGGGGTTACTCACTGTGGCACAGGCTGGGGGTATTTCAGGGGCGACTTGCCGCTGTGCAGGCTGGGGGTGTCTTAACTGCTTTGCTCCTCATTTGCAGAAATGCAGACGACTCCACAGGCAGAGGGTCGAGGGAGAACGCGGGCTGGGGAAGGTCTCCTGCAGGCTCTGTGCACAGGTATGACAGTGTCGAGCTCTGGGGCTGCTGTAGAAGCAGTGCCCGGATCTGGCCATCTCTTTGGGATATCGGAGATCTCATCTGAGACCTGGAATATTGGCCAAAGTGTTAATCGAGACCTCAAATTTACTGCCAGCAGTTCCACCTTCCCCATGCAATCCCTCCGTGCCCTGCAAAGATTCCTGCAGTGCTCTTCCTTCTGCTGGAACGCTCTCTTGCTGGGCTGAGCAGAGTGGGGACACGGGGGACACCAAGGGTCTCATTTCTGCCACCAAGAGCAGCGCATTCAGCAGGGAATGGATGTGCAGGGGGGCGGTAGCATGGAGGGAATTACCCTCTTGTTAGAGCCTTTCCTGCATGAGCTTATCAAGTTGCAGAGGGCTGTAATGGGAGCCGGAGCTGGAAAATTATCGGTCGGATGGAGGATGCTCAGTGTGAGCATCCAGGAGTGGCTGCCACATCCTAATAAACCCTACACAGAGTTTCCTAAATCGGGGAAAAGTTGCTCTGGATGTCACCGCTCCACCCATCCTGATGGTGAAGAAGATGCTGTACAGGCTCAGGCAGAGCAGGAAGGTTCTCCTGCATCCCAGCAGCTTGACGGAGAGACCTCCTGGTGTTAGATGAGCGAAAAGGAGGTGCCCCTGAATTTGGGATTCCTCATGGCAGTCCCTCAAAAGGCTGTCCCGAGACAAAGGCAAGCTTAGAAAACACCAAGAAAGGAGCCAAGTACAATCTTGGATAGGTAACTACTTCCTTGCAAGTACAATCTTGGATAGGTAACTACTTCCGTGCTCTGCAAGATTAAATCTGCAAGGACACATAACTGTGGGAAAGATACAAATGAGGGTTGTACGATAGAGGAGCGCAAAGTCGTGCACGTTATGGGGAAGGTAAGCAGAGAATGAGTCACTGCGCCTGACACGGGACTCGTGCTTTCTCCTGACCCGAGCCCCCAGCTCCTGCGGTGGAGACGCCCTGGGGTGTGGGTGCACGAGTGCTGTGGGGGCTCTGGGCTGCGGGTGCCGTGCATACGCTGAAGCTCTTCTGCATATGCCTGGCTTTTATGGGGCAGGGCTTTCTGGTATGGGCTGCCACGTGTCCTCCAGCGGTGTGCCGTGTGGGACTGTGGCACTCCCAAGGCATCCGGCCGTGGGGCCGGGATGTCACGGCAGTGCCTCTGGCTTGGGGTGATCTCACCCGGCGCGTGAGAAACCAAGATAGAGCAACTCTGTTGAGCCAGTACGTCCCAACAGGAGATGTCGGTCCTGTGGGGTCGCTGGTGCTGTCATGGTGTGTGGCTGGGGCTTGGTGTTTCCTAGGGATGCCCTGCACAGTGCAGTGTGGTCCCTGTGCCGGGACATTGGGAACTGCTCTTGGCTTGGGAAGTGAGGATCCTCTGGTGTGTGGCCTGGGGAAATCGGGTATTTCTAAGCACATTGGGGGTCTTTGGGAAAAGTACTTCATGGGCCTGAAAATGAAGAGTGGGGTCTGCTCTGAGAGCATCGGGGAGTGATAAAGGGGTCAAAAGTTGCAGTGTGGGATGGGAGACAGGGCTATACAGGGGGCTGCTTTGCTGGTGGGATAAGGCTTTTCTGGTGTCCCGTGTGTTATTTGAGTTTCCATGAGCTGTAGGATCTGTAAGGTTTCCAAGGACTTAGTGCTTGCTCTGTTTAGGAGAAGGAGTGCTCCGTGGGTACTCTGTACCCTGCAGCACCCATCTTCTTTCTCTTGAATCCTGCTCCAATAACAACGCATTGGAGATAAATCGGTGCATCCATCACTGTCCACCCCCAGGGAGTCTCTGGCCTCTGACCCAGCCTCTAGAGGGGACGCATGTTTCATTGCATTTAAACCATACAAGGAGCACCTCAGTTGTCTTTTTCTTGCAAACTGCCCTGTGGGTTTTGTGTGCCTACAGACTGCCTTGTCCAAAAATGGGCTTTTTTTATGGCTTCATACAAAGGATACAAGTCCCAGAATAAAAAGACGTACTTGTTTCTTGGTGTTCATTTTACATGCTGCAAATGAATAGAGAGAGATACACGGAAAAACTTCTTTACAGTGAGGGTGACAGAGCACTGGAACAGGCTGCCCAGGGAGGGTGTGGAGTCCCCTTCTCTGGAGATTTTCAAGACCCGCCTGGATGCAGCCCTGAGGGATGTGCTTTAGGCAATCCTGCTCTAGCAGGGGAGTTGGACTAGATGATCTCTAGAGGTCCCTTCCAACTCTGAAGATTCCGTGATTCCGTGATTCCGTGAGATCCAAGCACATAGTCGTGTATCGGCTCCGTTGCTGAGCAGCTATTCATTTCTAAATTGGAGAACTGTGCTGAGAGCTACGATGACATGTCCTGCCCTTCTTCAGTGTCCAGAGAGCCTGCTCAAGAATATAGAGGTAGGACTCATCTGCATTAATTTTAGACACTCTGTATCTGCGCTAGACTCGGTAGAAGACAACCTGCTCTTCTAGCCTGTAATTTGTACGACCTTTCTTAGATGTGCCTTCAGATGTGATTTGTGCCTTCAGAAGCTGCAGAATGGACACCACCATATCAATATTGGATATATCTCATATATTGGACACCATAACAATATCAGACATATATCAATATTGATATGCGATATCACTATTTACTCCTCCCGAGGACTTCTGGATACACTGCCCCTTAATGGACTTTTATAAGACAATTATGTAGGAACTGCATTCAAAACCAATTGCAAATATGCCTGGTGCACTGTGGGCTAAAAACAGTTTAAGCAAGAGATGATCTCGCAGCTGCCAATGCAATTTAGGTTTTGAAGTGCTGCTGTATATGGACCGCCCAAAACTGGTTAAGGTATTTGGGTTTGGGTGCTTTGCCTTTGTGCTTAATCCTTCTGTGCTTGCCCACCCTTCGAAAGTCTCGGCAGAGCGGCAGAGGCTGCTCCTGGAAAGGAGCTCTGAGCAGCGTGGCATGGGGCGGCACCTGTCCCTTTTCCCATGCAGGGATTCACAGGATGTGCCAAGCCTGTCTGATAGGCTGTGAATCCTCTTTTCATCAGATACTCGTCAGGGGTGAGGATTATTCCTCAGCCTTGCCTTGAGTAAACGAACTAAACACACCTTGTAGCTGAGATCACATTCCCCTTTGCCAGGTTTCTTCTTTGAAGAGCCATCTTCTGAAGGAGATCAAGAGGTTGCTGCTTCCTTATTTCTTTTGTAAGGCTGCCGAGGGTGTTTATACACTGTAGTGCTCCCCAGCACTGGAAGCACAAAGGCTCTTCTGCATCCTGCACTTCGGCTACCCCCGTGTAGACTGCGCTTAGGTTACTGTGACGCAGAGAACAAATTCTTAGATGCTGTTGGCAGCATTTCATGGACCAGGCTGGGAAGTCCCCAAAGCAGATGCAGCTTTAAACTTGGTCCTGATTAGCATGAAAGGTCTGGCCTCAAATCTTACATTTATGGAGCTGCCTCGTAACATCAACATCTGGCTCAGCAGAAAAATAAATATCCACCACCGTGTATTCATCATCCAAAAGGGGATCTTAAATGAATGATGCTTGTCAAGGGGAAGCGAAAAGGGAGAATTAAACTTTAGAGGCAGTGTGGGCTGTGCTTCTCCTATTGAAGCACAATCCCAGTGCATCCCACCAGTTAAGAAATCCTTGAGGAAGGGCAGAAGGGAGCTGGCCTGGTTAGGCAGCAGGAGAAGGAGGTTATCAGAAGGTGTCTTTCAAATAGCTGAAGACAAAAATAGGGAAGACTTAATAACCTCTGCCAGGTTAAACATAAACCATACTAAATACGCTGGAAAGGAGTTGCGGGAACAACTAGCTGAAGTTAGAAGAATAAGCCACAAATAGTAAGAGCATCTTCAAATATATGAAGGTCTGTCACGGAGACTAGAGAGCCGATAAATATCAGGGGTGGAAGGAGTACTCAGAAAGGAGAAGAACAGGAAAGATCACGTATTTGCTTTTTTTAATTTGTCATGCCTGTGAGAAATGGGGAAGATTTCTACATCCTACACCTGCTGTAGGGAAACCCCCACCATTGCACACCTGAGGACTGAAGGTCATGTCTATATGTAAAATTTTGGGGAACTATAGACCAATAAGGAAAGGGTGATAAATGGCAAACAAACGCCAGCACAGAGAAATGTTAAGCGATACACTTGGAGTGCAATAATCTTTTCTTCATACAGGCTTGGAGATGGCCACTTGGAGGGAACTCTATGATGGACAGCCCATCCCAGTGACAGCTCAACGCTCAACAGAGCTGCAGAAACCAAGGCGTATGTTAGGAATTGTTAGGGAAGGTGAAAAGAACAGAAAGGTGCCTGTGGTGTCCCTACATAAACCCTCGTCTTACTCACCCTCTACGCTCTTCTGGTCTCCTTGTTTCAGAAAGGAAATAGTTTAATTGGGAAATGTTCAAAGAAGGTCACCACACGTGACGAGCTGATGGCTCTGTCTGAGGAACTGGTCTGTGAGCTAGGACTTTCCAGCCTGGACCAAAGAGAAACAGTGGGAGGATTGACTCATCACACTTTTTAAATATAAGACCTAGGGAGCTTCAAACACAGTTCATAACAGCCAGGTTCAGAAGAAACTAAGGTGTGGGGTTTTTCCCCACAACAAGCTGTGGATCCATACAGCAGGGACACACGTGATGCTATTGATAATTAAATTTTTCATGGATTGAAGTGGTGACTGGAAAAGCTTATGGGAGAGAAAGCCACTGAGGCTTGCCAGGGGATGTAATGGTGGAGGAAACGTGATTTACAGCTTCATCCCTCGTCATGGCATAAGGCAGAGCAGTCCAGACCGATCGCTGCTGGAGGGCAACAGGATTTTACAAACCTTTCAAACAGACGCTTTATTCTTTCCTAACACCGTGGCAAAATAAAACCACCATAAAACAGGAAGCTTGAAGAAATTCCAGCAATTTTTATTGATTTCAGCTTTTCCAATGAAGCAAATACATACAGTACAGCCAAAACAAAACTCTGATACATTATTCTCACATACCTATATCTTACAGAATACACTGTATAGCTATGGACTGGTAGGCGAAGTTGGTCTCAAACTGGTGTATGTGGTCAGAGAGGAATAAAACTGCCTACTGCCTTCTCCTTGTCCATGAGGCTTCTGAAATGCTGGGGTGGGTTGGATTGTACATACACAAAACAAACAAAGCATTTACGAGAAAATAGACCAAAAAGCTCTGCTAAGCCCAGGACAGACAAGTATGGTATTTATTTACATGGTTGTGTGTCCCGCGCACAAATCAGGCCCCAGCTGCTCTTATTTCTGCTGCCAGCAGAGCTCATGATGCTTCTAGCTATGGCCCTTCCCTCCTCAGTAGTTCTCCATTGCTAGGACCCCAGGCGTCCGCTACTTGCTATTGACCTGCCCTTGTCCCTGTCATTGGGTGCACGCCCTACCTTGGCTCTTAAACAAGCAAGAAACAGGAAAACAGCTCATCGAAGAGGATGTCACCGTTAAAAACATGCCTTTAAGAAACAATGCCTCCTTAGAATGAAAAAAATTTGTATTGGAGGTGCAAACAGCATCCCTTTATGATGGGGGGAGCATCAACGAGCTGCCGAACCTGCTGGTTATGAGCAGCACCAGTTACTCTGGTAAGGCTGATTTTCCTTTCTCTTCTCACAGTTGGGCATCAGTGTCACTTCACCGACTCGGGTAGAGTCTGTAGTCCAGATTTTAAAAGGAGAGACTGAGGGGAAAACAGAGTTGAGTATCAGAGAATTCCCTGGGGAAGAAAGAGCTGCAGAACAGCCCTGGGATGGCAGAGCAGTGACAAGTCACACAGCCCACTGCTCTCTTGAGTTAGCTGTATTTTGAGGTATGAAAGCAGTAACATCCAGCGTCATAAAAAAAAAAAAATTAGATTGGAAGGAACCTCTCTGGTCTGCCCAGCTCGAACCAGGGATAACGTCAAAGCCAGATGAGATTGCTCAGGGCTGTGCCCAGTCATGTTTTGAAGATCTCCGAGGATGGAGACAGATTTTACTTTTATCATTTTATTAGCTTTGGAAAAACAACTTTGCTGTACTTAATAAAATTTATGTGAATGATGTATCTGTCTCTTTGAGTCTAATACTTACTAATGAAATCTCCAGTACTTGTAAATTTAATTGTGAGATGATGACCATCTAGCTACAGTTCTTTGTGCCTTGTATAGTGATTCAGTAAATTGCATTACCGGTGAATGCAGCAGCAGCATTTTAAAATAAAGCTTAAATAACAGCCAATTAGAATGAATTTCCTCAATATTCCATCATTACATTTTGTAGTTAGGTTTCTCCAATTAATTTTACACCGAAAAACATTAGCTCCAGGACTTCTGTCAAACATGTAATTAACAGGAACAAATCTGAATGCAAAATTGCACGCAACATACTTTTACACCAAAACTGTAACAATCCTGCCCGTGGATACTGCAGCCGTTTTGGACATCCACCGTCTCGGGTCCTGCCGACGTGCACCTGAGAATACACATCCAGCTCGGGAAGAGCTGGCAGGCATGGCAAGGGCATGCCCACGGGCTGGGGCTCCTTTGCTGCTGGTTAAATGCTCCTGAAACTGTCCTACCGGATTCTCCTGGTTCTAGCTCTCCACTTCAAAGGTGCTTTTTTTTTTCCTCTCTCATTTGGCTGGGAGCTCAGTGCAGAAAGCTCTCGACTGAACGTGGGTGAAGGCAAGCAAATAGCTGCTGCTCATTAAAGTGCACAAGATTAAGCCACCCTTTGTAGTCCAAGAGAACCAGCCTGAAAATGATCTCCCTCTGTGGACACATGCTCCCTCTCCATCTAAATGGGGGACGAACAAGTGCCACCATGTTTCTTAGCTCTAGAGCTGTGCCAGAGCGAATCTGAACTTCACGGATGGTTCTTTAGCAGGCACGAATCACCCCCTTTCTGCGAAGTGAATGGGGATATGGCGATTTCCATCAACTCAGGAGTCTGACACTTGCCAAAAATGAGACCGTTTTTTTCCCCTTTCTAGACTCAGCTCTTCGTCCTTCCCAAGCACCTCCTGCATCCCTGATATTTGCAAAACGGGGTCCTGCACGGTGTGAAGAAGCAATAACCGTGTGTGGGGGGCAGCCAGCGAGTGCATCCTCGGCTGGTCCTTTCCCTGCAGGTCTGAGTTGTATCCCCCGTGGGGACGAGTAGAGGATATTTTTCTTCTGGAGAGAGGAAGATCGGCCTCTTTCATCACACGGTTACTGTCATAAGGAGTGGGTTGCCCTAAAATGAGCTCAGCAGTCCCCTATCACAGCCTTAGCATCACAGGGTGATCGTGTAAGTAAAGATACTGAGAAATAAAATATTTCCAAACCTGACTTCACACAAGCGCTTACATTCCTTTGCATATTAATACTATTTCTTTACATTGATCAATAAAAACAAAGTGTGATTAAAAAGGCCACATCCCTCACTTTTTTCCAGTCCCGTGTGGCAGTCGGTGATCCCAGGGGAAAAAAACGCTTTGCCTGTCTCCAGCTCAGCTTCTCAAATGCCACCTTTGTCCAGGTACAGTCATGAGATTCAGTTGTTCTGGCGCTCAAAATGGTTCGAGACCTGGTAATATTCATGCTCTGCAGGTGTGTTGCAATTGTCCCCTCACGTGCGTCTTCAGAGAAGGGTTACTGAGACCCGGGAGAGAATTTGCAGACATCAATTTGCTTCTTGAGATAAAGAGTTCAGTTGACAGGAAAGAAAATACTAATAACTATAAGAGCTCATTGGAGGAAAAAAAAATCATAAGCAGAAAAGAAGCCTGTGTTTATAAACGTTAGGAATAACCAGCCTTTGTAAAGAAGAGTATGATTGTGTGTATCTGTTTATAACAGCCATATGCAGTGGCGGGACTTGACCTAAAATTGGCAATTTTTATACTTGTGGGTAAAAATACGTCGTGACAAGTTTTTAGAGCGGCAGTACTTGGTGCATGGATTGGGTGGAATTGGACAAAACTCTGCAAGGGGGTTAAACTGCACGACTCACACCGGCTTTCGGTGGACGACAGGGGACTAAGCCTGTAGGAAGATTCTACTCGCCATGTGTGCGCATGGATGTTGCCTGCACGCACACACACAGCAACACGTACATAGTTACACAGACACACTCTTTGCAAAAAAAAAAATAATTATTGACATTGAGAAAGTATAACCTCAATAAAAGTCCCTTCTCCCCCCTAAAAAGAAGAAAATGCTTAAAAATATCAGTATCATCCACGTGAAATCCATATGTTTAGTTTGCTTTACAGTCGAGTTAACCTCAGAAACACTCTACATCGTTAACATCCTAAGTAATTGTGAAAGGGTTGTCTTCCTGGACATGAACCAATTCCAAATTCTGAAATGGAGAAAAACAAAGAAAAACGAAAACCCCAGGTAATTAAAGCATTCAAGAAATCTTTTCATTACATTCAAAACCAACTTTTAATCTTTTTTCTTGGCCTGTACCCAGTCTATGTACTGCCCAGAGCTTTTTCCCCTAGACTTCCATGCTCCTCTGAATCTCCGTGGAAACATCCCAACAGAGCAAGAAGTGAAATCCGTGGCTGGGCAGAGGAAAGAAATGGGCTTTTGCACCATTTTCTTTTACGTCAGGACTGTGCTTGGTCCAATCGCAAAGAGCATGTTGGGGAAGGGAGAAAATAATTAATTCTGGATGAGCTCAGTCCCCATAGAGGGATATGATACTTGAAAGCGCAGAACTACTTAATGCTTTTCCCTGCAGTGGGAACTGTGAATCAAAAGTACCTTACAGAGTCGAGCTCCTTTCACACTGAGACCTGGGCCCGTGAGAACCTCATGAGGTTCGACCCCAGTATCAGCACAGGCTGGGGATGAAGGGATGGAGAGCAGCCCTGCTGAGAAGGACTTTGGGGTACTGGTGGGTGAAAAGCTGGAAACAAGCCGGCAACGTGCGCTGGCAGCCCAGAAACCCCCCGCAGCCTGGGCTGCATCCCCAGCAGCGTGGGCAGCAGGGCGAGGGGGGGATTCTGCCCCTCTGCTCCGCTCTGTGAGACCCCCCTGCAGTGCTGCCTCCAGCGCTGGGGCACCAACAGCAGAAGGACACGGAGCTGTTGGAGCGGGGCCGGAGGAGGCCCCGGAGATGCTGGGAGGGCTGGAGCCCCTCTGCTGTGGGGACAGGCTGAGAGAGCTGGGGGGGTTCAGCCTGGAGAAGAGAAGGCTCCGGGGAGACCTTCCAGCCCCTTCCAGTCCCTAAAGGGGCTCCAGGAAAGCTGGGGAGGGACTCGGGAGCAGGGAGGGGAGCCATGGGATGAGGGGGAAGGGTTTTACACTGAAAGAGGGGAGATTTAGACCAGACATAAGGAAGAATTTTTTTACACTGAGGGTGGTGACACACTGGCACAGGTTGTCCAGAGAGGTGGCAGATGCCCCATCCCTGGAAACATTCAAGGCCAGGTTGGACGGGGCTCTGAGCAACCTGGTCTGGTGGGAGGTGTCCCTGCCCAGGGCAGGGGGTTGGAATGAGATGGCCTTTAAAGGTCCCTTCCAACCCAAACTATTCTATGATTCTATGAAAAAAAAAAAACCCAAACATAACAATGCCCTGGAAATTCTGCCCATGATTTCTCTAGTCTGTTTTCTCTACTGGGACTATTCAGGTATCAGCATGTATTTCCGAATCTTGTCATGGGGCTTATAGGTAGATTATTAAGTGCTCAAAAAAAAATCCCTAAGGGTGATGGTTAATGCCATAGCACATGCTGGAATTAATTGCATGTTACTGACACTATCTGGATAACATTATTCAAAATTCAGGAATGAAAGGATGCTCAGAGAGATTCCTGTAAAAAGCCCCACCTGAGAGGATTTGGCAAAATGCAATTAATTAGTTATTACTTCTCAAAGTAAGACAGACAGACACACGAGCATAGTCAAGTTCAGCAGCTTTGTCCATCCTGTGGCATCAGCATTGGGCATGTCTAAAATGCACAGCTCTGTAGTGCGCGCAACATCCACACTAAGCCCAGGAATAGCACAACTTCTGACTTTTCACCAAAACAAATATTCCGCAGCTTGGGCTGAGAGGATTTGTGATGAAAAACTCACAAACCTACGTTAGTGGACATTAAAAATAGCACAAAAGCTCATGGGTTTCACACCCCTCCTTTGCTCCCCAAACCGCCCCTTCCCCACACACAGGGTTCTCACCTGCAGCCTGAACGTGCATGGAGAGGCTCCTAAAATCTGGAGGAGAGGGTCCTGAAGGTTGTTCCAGCTAAAGATCCCATCATGTTCTTATCAAATCCTTGCTGAAAAATGTATATGAAGGGCAGTGAGCACATACCGGTTTCAAAAGCGACAGCTATCTATTGCTATGAGAGGGAGCCTCCTGCTCCACTTCAACCGCCTTCCTCCCCTTAAAAAGTCTGCTTCATTTTCAAACGACCTCCTCTGTCCTTCCTCTGTGTGCCTTCGACACATGAACCATCACCCCGATTAATGGGCTTCGTCTCCCTTGCATTGCTTTCCATCCGCCAAGAGCTGGACTGCTCCGGCTTTGGCGGAGGGAACCTTTACTTAGTCCTTCACTGAATATTATTTTGTCTTATTCCTCATCCTGGAAAAAACAGCAAAGATACTTCCATGATGCATACGTATATCCTTGCAGGCTCCCATCCCTCTCGTCTGGTGTATAGCTACGCAAAGAACTTCTGTGCGAACACAGGAGTGACTCAGTCACATCAAAATGAGTTGGCGCAAGGCCCCTGAGCAGAGCCTGGCACACAGCTACGCTGGCTCCTAGGGAGAAAGTCCCTAACCGTTAATACGAGAACGATGTTTAGGTACTCTCTCCCTTCCTGCCCCCAGGGCACTCCCCTTTGTGGGTGTTACTCCTTCTCTGTAATTTGGCCCTTTACGCTCTGCAGGTGCTGCTGCTGTTGAGTTGGAAAAACCCAGCTCGTTCAAAGCAAGCCACCGGGAGCCGGGAGCTGGCTGAGAGCCCTGTCTGGCTCTGCACTTTCGCAGTTTCTGTTGCAGGGAGCAAAACAAATCCTAAATACTCCTCTTCTTGGTTTAAAAGATTACCCTGACTGTAGGGGTGATGTAACCACAGGGTAGGGTTATGGACACAGAAGAAAACGGGGAGGAAAGAGGGGAGGGACCTGTTGGGACACGCTGCTCCTACATGATGGTTGGACTTGATGATCTCAAAGGTCCCTTCCAACCTCAGCGGTTCTATGATTCTATAATGGACCGCAATGAAGGGAATCTCCCAAGGTAGCATGAAACGTCCTGGTCCGTTCCCAGCACAGAACAGTGCCGTGCACACATGGCAGCATCGACTCCAGGAGCATCATGGAGGAGTCCGCCCAAGCTAGCTTCATCCCCAGGGCGCTAGCTGCCCGACACAGGCACACCGACATCCACTTATTCCTTAAAGTCAGTCCCGGCAGCTGCGGTTGCGACTTGCTGCCTCTTGCTGGGGTCTTCGGCAGGTGCCCCTGTGCTGAGAGCACCCTGGTCCTCCCAGCGCCCCGGCTCCTCCCAGCCGCTGCCCGGACCCGCCGCTGAATCACGGCCCTTGCAAAAACTTCGGCGAGTGAGTCAAGACCAGGGTTGTACTTGTCAGCCAAAAAAGCAGAAGCGTTTTCCTTACCTGCTTCAGCACACTCTGGAGCTCCCTGTTCGACCAGAGGTCTGTCAGGAGGAGGCGAGCAGCTTCGGCCGCTTTCGGACAGGAGCTGGGAAGATGAAAGCAACCCCGGTGAACTGTGGCAGCCACAGAGCAGCAACCCACATGCATTACCGACAGCCTTTAAATAAGCCCACCTCCAGCTGGCTAGACTTGACGGAGGACTGACAATAAAGCCTTCCTTGCTGTCTCAGCAATGTCTCACGACAACAACCTCTGGGGCCGGAACAGGACAAATGGAAACGAGGGGAGGATTTGGGTGGAAAAATGGGCATTGAACTGAGCTGAAGGAGTTTTTCTGGAGCGTGAAATCTGGGAGAGAGAAGGGAAACGGTGCCAACCCTTCCCTAGAGTCTGCAGGAGGAGTGTGGGCGAATCACTCGGGAGGGCAGCAGAGGAACGGGCTCTGTGCTGCCTGTTGAGGACGGAGGAGATGGGAGCATTTGTAATAACAACATCTGCAACCATAAGTCCTTACTCAGCACAAGTTAATAGATACTTGCTCACGTAACAGCTCCGAAACCATGAGTCATAAGCAGTACCTTTTATAATTTTGGAACATTTCATGCGACAACCTAGATATAAAGCTCCTTGCTGGTTCTTATCACTGCTCCTGATCTGCTGGACCTCGTCCTGCCTGTGGGAGACTCCTGGTCTGGGTTCAGTGCGACAGCCCCAGCCTGTCTCAGCCAGGGTGGTGCAGAGGTACCAGACCAGACTCAGGACCCTCCCTGTGTGATACAGCTTCTCAAAACATTGTGTCCTCAAAACTGTCCTCATCAGAGAAATGAGGCTGACAGTGGACATGAGGGACAACCTGGGACCTGCAAGCACCCTGCTCTGAGCATGAAAGGACAGGAATGTAACCACTGTCAGTAAATTTTGGGGCAGTTTCTCTAACACTCACAGCGCTTGTAACCAAAGAAATTAGCAATTTTAACCTGGTCATAACCTCCAAAGGGATTGTGCAAATCGCTCATGTTGATATTGCACGGAGGAGCTGCAGACCATCAGAAATTCTTGAGCAATGTTTAGGGACAAGAGAAGTAGGTTTTATTGCAAAATCACTTCTCTGGTTATAACCTTTCGATGCTGTCATCAGAATGTGGTTGAAAAATTGCTTGTGGCTGAAAAGCCAGTAAAAACCAATCAACCCAGAGGTATCTATGATCAGATGGCCAGTGCATGTCCTGGGCATTGTCTTTCAAGGATGTCTTGTTGCGTGTTGTTTCTCTCTTTCTGAGATAGAGGCATTTTCTTTTTTTTTTTTTTTTTTCTATAATTTGCTTCTAATGATGCCAAATAAGTACTTCTTGCCATTGTGACTTCAGAGCGCACCTCAAAATAATTTTTCTTTTCAGCCAAAATTACCAGCATCTAGTATCTGAGCCATTGCCAAATTCAGACAATTTGTCCACTCTTAGTTTGAAGGATTTACACTGGTTCTGTATCATACAGCATCTACTGCTACTCTTTACGTATAAAAAGATTAAGCATGAACCGATGGAGCTGTGACGACAACGTCAGTATGTAAAGTAGCACATCCTAAACAAAAGTGCCGGGAATAGCGTGTGACTACAGCAGTGTAGAACATGGAGCAGAATATCAAGAACAGCTGACCTGGGGAAAAACTTTCTTAAAACCAGGTTACCTGAAAATCAAAGTTGATTTTAAGGATAGTCTGTTTTTTACAAACAGAATTATTGGCAAAAATGTGTGGAAAGACAACAGGGAAGATGTCCACTTGTGACAGTGGCTGCAGTCAAGCAAAAAACTATTGACTCAACAAAACACAACCAAGAACCCAATCAGATGGAGATGGTGAGGCCAGGGGGAAGCGTGAGGGCGGAACAAAAGATGAAGGTTTTGTATATGCATATCAAATAATGGGGGGAAATAACGTTGTCTGAAAGGAGAAAGATATCAAGAACCTTATGTATATCACAGGAGATGCCAAGGAATTCTTGGAAGGACTTCTTCAGGATGTCATGAGTTTGTAAAATTGATATCAAGGTGCGATCTTTGGAAGAAATGGGAAATTGGAAATGTGTGGATGAGTAGAACTATTCCACGGAAAAGAATCAAGGAAAGACCTGAGTTTCTTCAAAGATTAATTTTGGAAAATGCTATGGTTGAATTAAACCGCAAAATTGAATCGTATTAATAGAAAAGGTGGGAAAAGTGAATGAACAAAGGGAAACTGAAGCAAATCAGTGATAAAGGGATTGTGAGCAAAACTGCAAGTCTGATGCTCGAAAGTTGCAGAAAGAGATTTTGGAGAAAAGTTTTTAATTCAGCCAGTAGAATTATTGAGAAAAATGATAATTTTATCAGTGAAATAAAGTTTATTGAAAATGAACAGAGGAATATTTTTTAGACAGTTGGAGAAGAAATATGTAAAGGACATCAGACAACACAAAAAATCAGTAACTTGATGTAGTAGCTTGATTTTCAGAAACACCAAGAAAAGAAAAAGTAATAGTCCATATTTTGGCAATTTGGATTAAAAATAGCAAAGAGTGAATGAACACCACCATCACGATGAAGCCCGTGTCATAGACGAGCATATATGCAGGAGACGGAGACAATTATTTAATTGGGGTGCTCCAGGAAGGAGAAGAAACCACAGCTATCAGATAAACTGCTGAACCTTTGATGCCTTTCGCTCAGAATACAGCTACAGGAAACATCCAGGAAAAGAAACCTCAGCTTGGAGGAGTCCTGGTTGACATTTGAGAAGAACATGGGAAAGCAAAAGATCCATAACTTACTTGTCTGTAACCTGGAAGCTCTTTCTAAAATATGAATACAAAAATGTTTGACCGTATTAAACTAATGATTTACAGCTTCAAATGACAGACCAGTTCAAAATTACAGGTAAAGAGACATTTGTTGGGTGGCAGGAGAAACACCTGCCAGGGAGGCTCTGCACAGACACACCAACCAAACCAACACCAGTGCTGCAGGTGAGGGAAGCGTGTCCTCAGGGAAACTGAGGCAGATCAACAGAGAAAACTCCACAAAATACTAACAAGATGCAACAAGGCATGGTGTTCTCTATGCTAATTTGGTCACCATTGAGACCTCCTCGGCTTTCTCTTTCTGTTGGCTCTGGTGCTGGGAAGGAGCAGGTTCAGAGCATGGCACTCACTACACTCAGCATCGGTGTGGGGAGCATGGGGTGTGCATCCAACCTAGGCAACAGCCCCCAGTAGAGGTGTTGGATCTAGTGGATGAGGCTCCTTCTGATGTAGGACTGGACAAATCCAGGCTACACAGGGAAGTGGGAAGGTTGGCTAACTGGTGAACTAGCAGGTGTCCAAGTCACTAGAGTGGAGATCTCGTTCACATCTGCTTCATGGGAACAGTCTGAAATGATGCAGATTGAATAAGTAAGATTGGTCCTGGGTGTAAGTTATTGTCTTTTTTTTTTTTTCTCATAAGAATTGAACAGCATAAAAATCTTCAGGGACAGAAACGAATAATGGAGGAAAAGGAACAATTCAAGTTTTGGTCATTGTAAGAGTTGGGGAGTTTCTCCGAAGGAATTTATGATAAAGACATGAGGAACACAATGAAAACATCTCCAGAGTTTAGTAATCCTCTCAATTTAGTGGGTCATTGCAAACCAAGCTCATCACACAAAACAGTCAAGGCAATTAAGGTATGCACAGCCCCAGTTATGCAACACTTTGCCGAAGTAGTAAATTAGCTGACAACCGGTCTGAGGGATCCAAAGCGGGACTTTAGGCAGAAGTTAATACCATTCAAAACAACGAAGACTTAGAAGAAGGCCGGGTCTCATGTTAATTGGGCTTACAGAGTGGAAGCACAAAAAAGCAGCCAACTGACCGACGTTCGTTGGCTGAGGTCCAAACTAAACCCACTTCTGATGACTGAAAGTCTCTGCTGCCATGAAACACGTGAGAGATTGCGAGTGGTTTATCCAAGGACGATGGAGAAGGCATGTGAATGTCTTCTCACAACAGAAAACAATAGGTTACTTGTATAAGGTATTTTAAAACAAAGACAGATGGTAGGGGAGATGAAAGTCTAGGAAGGAGAATACATGATCAAAGACCGTGTAAGTTTAACACCAGTTGGGCCAAAAATGAGCATACAGTTTGGCAAGGGGTGACAAGCCTTCGCACAGGCCTGTGGGGAGTACGGATAACAAGCAGGACGGAATTGCTACCACCAAAATTCAAACCAAGTCCTAAAAGAAAAAGTGGTAAACCATGTTGGGATTGCTCAGTTGCTGTAAAATATATGTGAGTAGAGCAGGGGAGGTACTTATAAATAAATAAATGAATAAATAAATACACACACTTTATCAAAGCTGCGTCTTTGCCACTTGAGGTGGTTACGCCAACCACAGGATGAACAAACCTGAACATTAAAGCTGAGCACAATCCCATTGTATCAGCGGTGCTCGAATCTCAGACCTGACCTTCACGCTAAGGCTTGCAGGAAGCTGTGAGAGGGAAGCCCACCCACGAGGGAGTCAGGCTGCGTACTGACATCCCCTGTTTTGAGGGCTGGAATTTTTAGCAGGGTTTAAGATGTCGATCCTTCAGTTCTTTTTAGAATTCCCTAAAATTCAGCGAGCAAATTTCCTGATGCCCCTTTATAAATCCCACCATGGACGGCTCATGCCTGTTTCCAAGAAACCACTGCTGAGGATTTGTGTCTGCCAACATGCTTGAATTTTTTTGGTGCTCTCAATTTACAAGCACAGGAAAAGAATAATACTTTACTCCGGCTCTGAAGGGTGATGGGAAGGCTCTGGGGTTAATCTGGCTTTGCACAGAGTGCACAGGCTCAAAAAGCGTTTGTGCATGACCCTCTCCATGCCTTCTGCCCCCAACTCACCCATTTCGGCACAGGCTTACTACATTATTTAGCATGTTGCTGGTCAAGTAAGACTTTCCCAGGTGTGGGTTGGACATGATGAGGTTCCTCAGAGTGTAACAAGCTGATGTCATGATCTCGCCATAGCTGTTGGTATTTCCAGACTGGAATGACAGGAGACGTGATACATCTGGGAGCACCTGGTGAGCTAAAGAGGTGGAATGTTCCAATCAACATTTAAATAAAACCTGGCACGAGTGAATGATACTATTTATGTTAGTGCTATTCAATACAAGAATGCAGTGTTATCTCTGGAAGGAAGCACTGATAATGTTGGACATTAATGGCATAATAGTTATCACTTGATTTTCAGAGGCAAAATGAGTGCTGCAGGCCTCTGGAAGGGCAACGATATTGGTCATGGGTAGTCAAGTCCAACTCATCTCCCAAAACACTATCATCCTCACAATGCTGCAGGTTTGTCATTATCTATAAAGCCTACCACATGCTTGTAGAGACTTTGAGGTAGCACACATTTTGTTAATTAAGCCTGCAGATACAATCTGAAGTTGTCCTTTTTGGCCAGAAGAAATGACACTGCTTTGCCCAATTTTGGAGCTTGGTTAAATCCTGTTACGGGGTTTACAAAGTGATGTGGGCAGATATTAGAGAGTTAGAAACTAGACTTTTTTCTGGAATCCACTGTAGTGGAAATTACTTACCCATGGTTTTGTGGAGAACAGGATGCCGGGACATGTTGCTCAGCAAAGAAGCCCCAGACCGGACAACTTCAGAGCTGTTGGACTGGAGGAGCCGTGCTATGCGAGGCAAACCTTTTTCCTTCAAACCAATCATTTGACTCATTGCGTTGGACATCTAGGAGACAGAACAGAGATATCTCATGACTTCTAATGCCGGGAGAACACAAACGGAATGATGTACGGGGCCATACAAACATCACCAGGCTATAAAATTAGCATTTATATACCTCCTTCTGCTACCATGATCCCACTTACTTTGTCATTTACCCGTCTTCTCCACAGGCATTTGCAAAGTCAGGCTCTCATCCTTTGGGGTACAGTTGGGACTTCTGTCCTCTTTCTGGAGCCTGAGGGGGACAGTTGCTCACCCGACTGATATTCCCATAAGCTGGAGAAGTTTTACCTTCACGTCCCCGTTGCCCTTGCCCTTGCACAATGCCCTGGCAGCTCCCTGACATGCCACAAATAATAGGCTGCTTTGGAATAGGGACAGCTAATGATACCTTTAAAAAACAAGCTGAAGACCAAAAATACTCATCTTGGATCCTGATCTCGCGATTTCTTATGTAAAGCTGGAAGATGTCAGGACACAGCCAAGGCAGATGAGTGTTCATGGGTGTTGAAGCACATACCCTTAATAAATTGCCATCTTATTGGTAGACTCTAAACTGAACTTCTCAGCTACTGCCCCACCAGAAAGGCTGGTGGAGATTGTCGCACCACCAGTGATGTTTGTCCATCAACAGTGACATGGAGATGGAGGGAATGGACTGGAAGGCAGCCCTGTTCCAGTGGGCTGAGACCCAATTTCCCTCCCATGCTCCAGGAGGCACATGTGCCACGTTACATATCCACACCAGCAGGACTGGGTTGTCTAAAACTGAGTCTGAGAAGAGGTTCAGAGTTCTCCTCTATAAGCTAAAGGGTTCCAGTAAGCTTTGCAAGCTTGTCCTTGGTTTCCCTCTCCTTCAAGTGACAGCAAACCCAGCAACCCACCCCAACTCCAGCTCTGAGCTTGAATAAGACCCTTGAAAGGAGAAGTCACTTTTGCACATCCAAGCAAGTTCCAACCATTCCCTTCCAGAAGGTGGAAATAAGTTGCTTCAGCACTGTCAGAGCTGGTTTTTGTTTGTTTGTTATCTCCCCCCCCTGCCCAAAAGACATTCTTGTGTAATGGTCTTGATTGCTGAAAGCCTTTTTTTTTTTCCATGGAGAACATAGCTCCAGCCCCATTTCTCTGACCAGCTCTACCCATACTGCGACAGCCTCTCTCCACGTCGTTAGTGCCACTGTTTAATTAAACCAAAAAAAATAAAAGGTTCCCAAAGTATTTCACATTGAAAGACTTGTAACAAAAGCTCCCAGGAGATTAGAGCTGGCAGGTTAATGCTGTCCTAGCAGCGAAGGCTCCTTTCGTGAGTCACTCCGTGTTTCTGGGTGGAACGCTTTGCACACGTGACACGCCTCTCCTACGTATGAAATAATTATCTCTTTATCTCCCTAGCCATCTTATTTAAATTGGAATTGATGAAGTTCGACACAAACAGACAAGTCGAGGTTTGTCCACGTGAACGCAGCCTGCGAGGACATGCCCAGGGTAGCGACTTCGGGCACAGCAGAGCTGCTGTCGTGACGTGGCCCTGGCCGTGCCCTACCTCCTGCAATACCCACGGCGTCACGCAGCCGTGTCACCTCCACGCTGCCATACCCACGGGTTAGGACATCTATCGGAGCTATTTTACAAGCAGCTCTGATGTGAGGACAAGCCACAATCCACAGCACAACCCACCCTGTTATTAGAGCCACCGCCCACTTAAAAAACACACACAGGTGGTGGCACACGCACATCCTTCCTCTCTGCTTTGATGACACCTGTCCACATGTGCACATCTGCACCCATCCTCACTAGTGTCCTGGGGGTCAGGCGCCAATACCCGTAGGTGCTGGTGGCATGACCAACCTGGAGGAGCCCCTGGGAAGTGTATGGATCTGGGAAAGAGCCTTGGGATGCTATCTTGGGATATGCTGTATCTTGGGATAGCTCCCATGAGACCCCATTTTTGCCATTAATAAATACCTCAGCTGGAGCATCCACTGTGGAAAGGCTGGAATTAAGACTTTTTCCTTTCTGTAAGGTGTTGACATTTTGACCGCACATGTGTGGAGGGGAGAGGAGTGCTTACCAGTCCTCGGCTCGCAGTGAGGTTCTGCAGAGCTCCAGCACAAGCTTCCAAGGTGGCATCCTTCTTGCTCTGATCCATCAGGGACAGGTAGGTGCGGATGGCATCAGAGTGGTAGAGCCAGCTGGGTCCTTTGGGTTTAAAATCCTCCTCAGGAAGGGGGACACCGTACTCATCATTCTACAAAGAGACAAGAAACTGGAAGCTCAGATCCTGTTCTTTGCTTGCAGCCCTTGCCTGGGGCTGAATATCAGATTTCCAAGCCCTCTGCGGCACATCTTACCTCCATTTTACCACTCCTGCTGTTGAAACAGCCTGTGAGAGTTTTGTCCATATAAACGCTCCGGGCCATGTGGTTGAGCTGGGTGTATTTGTTGGGAACTTCAGCATCCAGGCGGTAGGAGAGGTTGTGCAGGATGCAGATGCAATTCTCCACAGACTGAAATCACCACCAGAATAAAAATGCAAGCATCACATTAGGCAGAAAAATATGAAGCAGCACCTGCTATAGCTACAGAGAGGACATATACCATGCAGTAATTAAGTTTTTTAGCAGTTACACTATATAAGCTCCTGACCCTGCTTAAGTTAGCAACATATGGGAAGGAAGAAAGAGGTAGAGTAGACATGAATGATGGCCACATAGCCCAAATGCTACATTAAGGATCTGTGAGATGACTGACTCAGTGGATCTTGTCAGGTCCCACTGCCACAAATACGTTGACAAACAGGAAAAGAGAATGGCAGAGGGTGGTTATATCAAACTGCCCAAGATGAGATGCCAAATCTTGAAACTCTTCCTCTTGCCATAGTCAACTTTCAATGACTTTATCCACATCACAGTTACAGATTAGGGGACACCTTTTACTAAGAACAGGCTTTTAAACCTCCTTTACCTGGATCTCAGAGTGCCCAATGTAAAGAGAAGGGAGAATTTTCACTAGATCCCAGTAACCAACGCGGTTACATTTCCAAAGAACTGTGTTCAGTATGTGCTGCTGAAACTGGTCGTCTTGCAAAAGCCCTCCCCAAAAGAGGGTTTGCTCAATCCTGAGCTCATTTGAAATAATTCTGGTACCTTGCTGGGCATTGAGGACCTGAGGGTGTCTGGCTAGTATCTCAGGTGTTGAACACCTGAACAAGTGGCTACAAACACTAATTTGTCCGAGGTAAGTGCCGTTTACACACAGCAGCCAGAGTCACAGTTAGGGGCCTGGCAGAGGGATGCCAGCTCCTGGCTTCTTGCTGAATGTGATGCCAGTCTGGGGCGTATATACTTGAGTCCTGCTGGATGAAGAGATGTGGCGGTGGGAAGAGCAAAAGGTGGAGGTTAAGATGCTGGCAGGATCCCAAGGTGAGAGAGGAAGGGAGGAAAGCATACTGGGAGCTCAGGAGCCAAATATTTTGCCCCATCTCTGTGTTTGGTAAAGGGAAATTGTAAAACCCACCTTTACTTCAGGCCCAGAGCACAGAGGACTTGCAGCCCTACAACAGGTTGCACTGGGATTTGGAAGGACAGGAGCAGCCACGGTCTGCTCTCCTCTGATGTTTGTTTGAAAGGGATTTTGAGATATTCCCAAAGTGGCAATTATTAGCTATGGGGCTGAAGTCTAGCAGAGAGCTCAGGGTGAGCGTCTGGTACCTTATCATCAGGTCGGTTAGAAGCCACGCAGTTCTGGGCGTAAGTCATGACTGAGTCGATCAAGCCAGGGTAATTCCTCATGGTCTGGCGCCCCATGTCTGCAGAACTCAAGTTTCTGAAGAAAGCCATGGCAGAGCATGTCAGGAGAGAAGGAGGAGAGAGGATTAGTTGGGTTCACTTACTAGTCTCTATAGGATCTGTTCTGGCTAGGCTGTAATTGAATTTAAGGATATTTTTGTAGATTCAGCGAGGCTGGTGTACTGCTCTCATTTGGAGGCCTTCTGTAGCACTGTACTGGAGCACAGATCTCTCGTTGCTCTTTAGGATTGATTTCATCTAGGAAAACATCCTGTTAAGGAGCTCTGCATAGAAGACATCCTCCTAGTGAGAGTAACTATCAGCAATATTTTGCCTTAGAGGCTACGCGTGTGACATTACACAGACTCATCGCCTCCTTGGAGGTGTTTCCAAAGAGAAGACTGAATAAAGGCCACCTAGGATTGCTGTGAAAATCAGCAAGGTGAAAATCAGGAAGGTGCATATAGTTGTAAGCATGGAGGTACACGGGTCAACTGCAATATTTGTGTGGGAAAGAGGGGGCAGAGATGCTAAAGAGAAGCAATCGCTCTGACCAGATGGATTGACCTGTAATGGTGTAAGGTGTTCCTGAGCACTGGTTACTGCCAGGACAGGGGAGTTTTTCCAGTAACAGGAAATGTTTTTTTGTTGTTTTGTTGGGTTTTTTCTTCCCTGTTTTATTGCCTCGTAGCTTGCAAATGAAAAACAAAGAGAGGTTGGCAGTCGTTGTGAGATATTCACTCCAGGCGTTCCAGAACTGGATTTGATGTTCACTGTGATTTGCAGCCTCCTCATTAACATGAATTCATCTGCAATCCAGAAATGCTTGAGCAGCAATGGCTCGAGCCCAGGGCAAACCCAAGGCTGTTCTCATCTCTGCGTTATGATGTGGCAGGGCAGTGAGTCAGAGCCATCCCAGCTCATCCCTCGGAGAAAGGGCTCCGGACCCAGCCGCCTGGCTTTCCTTACCTGCCTTGCTCCCCAGCCCTGCTGCCCCCAGCCCCCTGAGCTCCCTTGCCGACCTGCCTCTGGCAATCTTCACTGGCGGTGTTGGATATTAGTGCCACAGACCAGGAAAAGACTCGGGAGAAAGAGCCTGCCTGGAGTTACACTCCACGGAGAGCTCCACAACCTCTCTTCGTACTCTTTCCCTCATTTTCATGGGATATTTTACGGCATCAGTGGGTTGAGATGGTCTTAAAAGCGGAGCACCTCATACGCAACGAACACCTCACATCCCCATGTGCAACTGCATGGGGAAGGTGCCTTCCAAGAGAGGGAAAGGAGCAGCACTCGCTATCTTTCAGACATGGTTCCCAGCCACAGAAGACGATAGTATCACGTCTCAAAAGGCCCCTACCGTATTCACCCGTTTCGTTTCATAAGCAGGTACAGCTCCTACTAGCTGCATGTCTGGTAAGGGTGCGGTCGGAGCTGCGCTCCCTCGGGGAGAGCTTCAGTTGATGAAAGTACCTAATTATACAGGCTATTTTTTTTTCCCCCCCACTAGTTCCCAGTGAGACAAGGAGCTCGCATCCAAGTGGAGGAGGGCGGTAGGAGAAACAGCAAGTCAGGGCGAAGCTCCTCTACACAAGGGCTCTGGCTTTCCCGTGAAAAAAATAAACTACTCTGGGCTCAGTCTGCGCCTCCTGTTTTACAGCTGACCTGCCTGGTGAAATGAGCCAGGAAAAGTCCAGGGCAATGGGACTGCTCTGTACCAAACCGGTTATTAAACCTGTGGAAAAATGCTTGTTTCTCCCACATGGAGAATTCTGTCTTTTTGTCACCTAAATCCCAAAGCAGTTTGTTTTCTAGGAACCAAAATTTTCTCTGGAAGCCTCAAAAACGTAAGGGCAAAAAGCGCCAAGTTTCCTGGTCTGAGCTGAACCCTGTCAGGTTTCAGTATTGCAGCTCTCCCGCGACAAAGTAACTTATATTTTTTGAGCAGAAACTTCGCAAGAAGAAACTTTTAAAAAAAAAATAAAATAAAAACTACTAGGAAAAATACTTTACATGTAAATTTTTCTGTACCTTCTCTTAGTCAGGAAAACTTTCTCCAGGAGAATTTTTTATTAATACAATTGCAGTGAGCGTGTCTTTAGCTTATGGTAAGAGAATTTAGACAGCTTTAGCTTTTGTCAACAGACATAAGCTACGGTAAGTCCCTGCTTGATGACTCACCTCAAACAGCCTGTAGCATTGAAGAATACTTCTGGGTCAATAATTTCCCTTGTCCTGTTGCAGCTGCCATCAGACCAGCCAGAGAAAGGGATGATAACACAATCCGTCAAGACGGGGAGGGCCTCCTGTATCAACTCTTCTTTTAATTCATCGGTGGAGGAGAGGTTCCAGAGCAGTCCTAGGAAGGAGGTGGGAGACAAGCTCAAGCAAAAGCTCACCATGCATTAGAAACTTTCTGTAGGTCAGAGTGAATTCCAGCAAAAAAGTCCTCCTTCGCTCCATCCCTCTTTGAACTAAAGGTGCAGAGGCTACCCTAAACCCTGGTCTCTGTTCATCCCTATGGGAGACAGGCAGATGGGCACCAGGCGTCATGTGGAGGTGGGTATCTAAGCATCCTCCCTCCTTGCAGAACTGGTGTTTATTGCCACTAGGTTGCAGGAGGAATGCATCTCTCCAGGGATCTCGTAAAGGCTTGCACTCAAGACCTCAGTCACCTGAGGGTGACCTGCACCAACAAACTCATGTCAATCCTTCAAGAAAAGGTGGGACACCAATGAGATAACCTGCCCAACCGTATTGGGCTTGCCAGCACCCTTGGCCTTCCCTGGGAACAGCATGGGGCCCAGGCATGCAGGAAGGCATGGGAATGGCAAGGTGACCACAAGGGTCACCAGGGGCAGGTGCTTCCCCAGTGGGCGCTTATGATGTGAGGAACCCTTATGGGACATTGAAGGGCTAGGACCTCCTCTGCTTTCTGTTTTAGGTTGCCATTTAGTGCAACAGGAGGGTAAAACATCCTCTTTGTGGTATGGCAGCACCATGGCTACTGGTCCTTTGCGTGCTGGAGCAACATGGACCACAGGCAGGGAGGAGCATGGTCCTTGCTGAGGGCTGAGCAGTCAGCTGTGTACCTGTCAGTTGTTTCTGAATTTCAGTGTTCCCTGTCCTTCGTAGAAGGCTCACGCACTCCCTTATCCCATTCTGCCGCCGGGTTTCTATCTTGTTGGTTGGATTCTTGAAGACCAAATTTCGGAGGGCTCCAGCTGCTGCACGCTGTACGTTCTGGTTTGTGCTGCGGAGCAGCTCGACGAGCTTGGCGATTCCCCCCAGCCGATAGACCTGTACCAGGAAAGACATGCGGCCATCAGCATGGTGTGCAGAGCATCACTGGGACAGGGACAACTAGAACTGCGATGGCGATGCAAGGAGTCAACACAGCACGTACTCAGGGGAGCTGGGAAAGCAGATGTGTCAGTAAAGGCTGGCTAGAGCTTGAAGATGGCATGTCTGGCTCAGGCCATAGGTCACGAGCACAAAGGTGCTGGCCTTGAGGTTGGAGCTTAAACTCTGGAAGTGGATGTCTATGAGTAATGGCCATGGACCGAATCCTCTGCTTGATGTAAATGTGCTTGCTCCCACAAACTTTCACCTACCTCCATCAGTTTGCATCAGGTGAAAATGTTGCGCTGCCTATCTGTAGAGGCCATTTATAGTAATATAATGACACGATGTGGTAATTTATCTGCATCCTGAAATCACAGGCTGAGCTTAGAGGGATGGTCATGGTGCAGTGTAAACACCCCCAAGGTCAGCCAGAAGCAGTACTGGGCCGTACTCAACAGGGGCAGCATCGGAAAGGGGTGTGAACCCGACCTGCAGGACACCACACACACGCCGGGGAGGTTTGAACGCAAATTCCTCCAGCTGAGCTTTCCAAAATGATGGGGATGTCCTCTCCACCAGGTCTCCTGGGGACATGATCCCACATGGAGCCTCTCCTGGCACAAACCAACCCCTTGGCTGGAGATTTGCTGACAATAGAAAATGAATGAGCACCTTTCAGAAAGGAAAGAAAACAAGCGTGCGCTCGGATGACTCACGTACCTGCTCTGACATATCTTTCTGGGAAGTGATGGGACAGCCCAGTGCTCAGAGACTGTTTTCAACGGTAACGAAGGGCGTGGCCACCCCACAATTAGCGACGGTAACATGGGCTGGGGTACCTGCACTCGGTTCAGACACAGCAAAGTCACAGCGGTACGTCCCCACGCTGTGCCAGCATGTCCAGCTCCACTATTGTGCCAGGAAACGGGAAGCCACCTCTATAGGGATGGCACCTGGGTAACCCCATGCTTGCATGACTGCAAACGCGCCAGGGTGGGGATAAACTTTTGTGACAGTCTTGCTACAGCAGATCCACCCTTGGGGCTGCCTCCTTTGCTGCATGTTGGCACAAATTTAGTAATCGGAGAGTGACAGCATAAGAAAAATAAGCTTCTCCATAAGAAGGGCTTCTGTTTGATCAAATATCATGATTACATGATTACGAATTAACCCATTGGCCTAGAAGGCTGAAAATGGCTGAAATGTCAGTGAGCAATGCACAATGACGATCACAGTGGGATTTAGATGAATTTTGCGTGGCTCTGACACTGCAGCTCTGAGATCGCAAAAGTTGCATGTGGAATGGGGTGCAATTGCATCCAGAAGAGGACACTGCATCTGGATGGCTGCTTCCGTATCACCAAAACCCGTCAATCTGTGTCACAACAGCTTATGGTGGTAACGTGGACACAGTCTCCTCTGCTGCCTGGTAACTATTCCCCTGTGTTGAAATCCTGACTGACTGCTATTAAGAGAAAATGGTGGCTAGAAGTTGAAAAACCTACTTAATCAATCCCTGAGCGCGACTAACGAGGTATAAGGCTCCAGCCCGAAAATCAAGGGGACCTATGGACCCTTGGTACTGAGGAAAACCAATTTCATCCATCTCACATGCCATCACAGCCCACGTGATGGCAGAGCTCTGAAGGAGTTTGCTCACCTCTTGCTTGGCAGACTCATCCTGGAAGCAGGTGTGCTGGAGGTAGTAAGCACCCATGGCCTGGTATTTGTCATCAGAGGAGCACAGAAGTTGTATGGCTTTCTGGATGGTCATTGTACCGCCGTCTATCTCATCACCACAAATTCTGTGTTAAAGAGAAATACAGTATTGGTTGAGTGCTCAGCCAAAAAGGCTACGTCATTACTGGGAATTATTAGAAAGGAATCAATTACAAAATGTAAAATGTTATCACATTGCTGCATAAACCACACGGTGCACCCCTAGTGCATTTCTCTGTCTCAAAAAAAGGGAATATAAAAGTGGAAAATTCATCGTGGAGGACACTAAAGCTAATAAATTATGGATCCGGTCTATCCAGTAACAAAGGAGACAGAAACTAAAAGCTCAGTTGAGGTCCTAGATGTCTAATCATGTCTAAAGTGGAAGGTTTAATGAACAGAGAACCAGTATTCACTGTTCCTCAAATAAAAGAATTAGTGGACAAGGGTGAAACCATCCGTCAGGTTATTAGGACAATCTAAAGTAGACAGATGCTTTTCCCACAGCATGTGAGCCTTTGATGTGAGATGTGGTGGAAGCAAAAATGTGAGAGCAGTCGATGGTCTCAGGAGGCAAGAGCAGATCCCTTAGGAAAAGGCGACAGGCATGTCTGGAGTGCTGGGATGGACAAATATTGAGTTTATGAAATACTAATAATAGCACTGAGATGTCCTGCTCCCAGGGTATGTTTACACTGGTAGTTTCCAAGCTCTTCATAAAAGTTGGCCACTGTCATCAACCCCTGTTATAGGTAAAGAATGGAATGTGCCTACAGACTCCAGAGGAAGGATATGAATGCCTCTGGCTTGGAGCGGGGCTGAAACCCTGGGAAAAATACAAACACCTGAAGATTTGTCCCCTTCTTCAGAAAAATGAAGGTCCTGCTCTCATTGGCTTGTACTTATTTAGCATCATCTGTGATGTTTTAACCACGTAAAATTAGAAAAGGGTACAAACTTTCAGACTGGTGAAGGAGCTCTGAACTGCAAAGCTTGTCCGTGTTTCCAATTATATTAGTTAGTCTAATAAAAGTTACCGTCTCTTCTTAGCATCCTTGCGCCTGCTAGGATGGCTGCAGCAGGATCTCCACTCACAGCTGCGTTGTCGGCATTAATTTGCATCACAGTAAATGACCACACAAAGTTCAGGAACGAGAAGAGTCAAACCCTGAACTCCTCTTTGGTTATTACTATTTCAGCAGCGATGGGATACAAACGGGAAACGCTTTGTTAACTGGATGAAATCAAAAAGCGTGGGGGCTTTGCTAGGACAACTACGTCACCGTTGTGCCTGGCGGATGTTATTCCCTGTTCAGGATCCGGTCGCAACTGATGGGGAATTTTACCTGGAGGTTGGGGAGATTAGTTCCTGTTTGAACCACGTTGGTTTGTACACAAGATTTCACTCCATGCCATACTAGTGGCTACGTAGAGGGGCTGATCATCTTCAGACAATCCAATACACAAGAAAACAGTGTTTTTTAACAAGTTCTTTAAATGAACCTTTGAAGTATTAAATATTACTATGAGGGAGTGCCTTCTTCAGTGCATGGGATATGCAACTCATTTTGATCGTGCCAAATAAATGTTAAGAATGAAGGTCTAGATTAAACCATTAAAACAATAAGATTAAAAAAATATGTTGTCCTTAAGCATCCAAAGGTTCACCTCCACACAGCATGGTTCGGCTCTATTCTGCCTCAAACCAGGACATTAATATTCACAATTCCATAGCAAATTTCATACAGAATGTCAAAAGCCAACGGTTATGCTGTGGCACTGTAAGACAGCACGAAAGGCTTTTTTTGCCTCCCCTACCCTCACCGGTATAAAGTTGCATCCAGTTTAAATTACTCATTTAAGCACCTGTGTAGTCAATGGAGAGGAAATAGGTGCTTCCAGAGAACAACTTGCCTTTGTGTCTTGGACATTTTTCCTAAGACAGGAAGACTTGCCCTCTGGAGATGCCTCTGCCTCCGTTGGTATACAGGAATGACAGACAACAGTCTTGCATTGGACCTTAAGCACTCAATGTCTAAGGGTAGATGAACGCCATTCCACTTTTATTTCTACACTAACAGTAAAGCATCACTTCCTCACATAATTTTTTCATCAGTTTGAACCTCTACCAAAACTTGGTTCCAAGAAGCTTCGGTTATATCTGCAAGAAGGAAATGCAAAACTGGAAAGACAAAGTTTAAACTAAAAACTATAGAACCTCGGAAATCTTTGGTTTGGATCCAGGATGCTGTGATTTTCTCTTGTCTTTTTCATGCTCCCGAGACACACAAAAGAGCTGAGACACCGATGGATCCAGCATGAGCAGCACCAGAGAGATTTCTCCTTTGAGAATGCAGACCTGGGCTGGCCGTGTGGGGAGGGAAGGTATATTAATAAAAGCACCAGGTCACTGGCCATGCAGCATATGTGGTCATGGTGAATTCTTTTTTCTTTTTAATTTACCAAATTGAGAAAACCCCTAAATCAGGTACACTTTTTATGAGAAAGAAGGATGTCTACTTGGTCTGGCTACTCAAGGAAGGCAATTTTCGACACACCCACTCCTTAAGAGGGCCAAGCCCTCCTTCGGCAGGGGAGAACTAGGCATCCAGGTCCAGTTCTGCGTGGGAAAAGACAAGGAGGGTTCCATTTCCCCTGCTGGCTCGCCAACAGGAGAAGTTCACAGAAGGTGAGCAGCCGGGCTCAGTCATGCCGCCCAAGAAGCAGCAGTGATTTCTCCTACCTGAGAATATAATCACCCTGGCAAAGCCCATGCTAATGGGAGATTGTTCATCAGCCAGTCAGGGATGTTCCTAACCAGATCTACACTACGAGAACAACAGTCTGCTCCAACACAAATTCTTGGACTGTGGCCATCTCCAACCTGGGCCAATGTGCCTGGTAGGAAGAGCTCCAAAGGTTGTTCTTCTTCCACAAGAAAGAAGCAATCAGAACAGGGAGAGACCTCAATTAGAAATGATTCAACAGGAGACAAATTAGATGATCAGATTCAGGTGTGGAAGGGAAACAAATACTTAAGAGGCTCGGTATTACAGAAAGGCAAATTCCCTCATTTGGTACCAAAGCCGTCCTTCACTTTGTATTAGCAGATTGATTTGCGTTAATCAGATCTAAGTCTCCATCCTGGTTGTTAGGGCTACAAGTCCCAGGAGAGGAGGAAGTCAGAAAACTCTAATAAATTCCATTGTTCATTAGCAAAATCAGAGTGAAGACACTTTAGAGTGTCTAGCACATTCAAGCCTTCCAGAGTCAGGCCACACTGGAGCAAACCCTATAGCCATGTTCCACGCCAAGCAGCCATGTCCACCTCTGGGGCATGGCACCAAGGTTTTGATGGCACTGAAAGCTCAGCTGGAGCTTCCCCTCAGGCTTTGCTCGGTGGGTCGATACCAGGGAAGATGGGCACAGACCGACACTTAACCTAGAGAGGAGGGGTTCCTCACCACGTGCAATGAGATGAACCCTGCCAGGACAGCATCGCCCACAGCTCCACAGCAATTGCTTTGGGTGCAAGCGCTCAGTGCAGACAAGTTCACATCACCAGGAGCCAGTGCTGTGAAACAGTCATTTTTAGAGGCAGTTTATCCAAATTAAGAGCAAACCGAAACGAAGGTGCCTATCGTGGTACTTGGTTCTGCTTTCATTGCGTGGCATAACCCTGGAGAATTTGTGTTTTCATACTGATCACTTTTATCCCAAACAAGGGGAGATCTGTCAGAAAACACCTTTCTGTTTCAGTACCTTTTTGGACTCTTCCAATAACTTTTGTATGTTTTCACTGTTTATAGTATTTCCAGAGAGACCGAGCTCCTGCCCAGGAATGAATGGTGACAGGACACATGCTTACTGTCCCTGAACTTTAGCCACAGCTCACAGAGGCTGCTGAAGCTTGTCTGGGGCCAAGTCAGCGTCACTGTAGACAACTATGACCTTATGGAAAATCCAAAGGGTCGCCCCAGCTGTTACTGCATCCTCCGTAGCTGCCAGCCACGGTATTCAAGGCCTTTAACAGAGTAGGACCAAGATATTACATATTTCCAGGTGCCTTGAGAGACCCTTGCATTCACCGGATCTCTGATGAGGTGTTTTAGTCTCTTTCTCCCGTATACAGAGAACTCCAAAGGGAGACGTATCCTCGTCTTAAAATGAGGCCAAAGGTGCATGTGGTATTATGGAAGACAACTCATATTGTAGGTGTCCATTAACGGCTCCTGATCTATATCAGCAACCCTTAAGCTGGGGAATGTCTGCAGACACCCCAGCTCACCTCTCATCTTCACAAATGAGAATACCCTGAATCCTTCACAAGGGGTGAGATTAGTCTGGCCTCTCAGTCATGTCTCCAGCTCAGACACCTGGGTTTCCCCTGAAGTCAACCAAGAGGCACTGACTGTGTCAGGGGGTAACTCACTGACCTACCTCAGATTTCGGCTCCGTTGGCCACTGACTGCATCTCTGCCAAGGCAACAGGAGCACCCAGCACAGGTGCAGGCATCTCCTAAAGGAGTGATATGCACGTAACCCATTGACGACTGCACAGACTATCGCAGAGACAGAACCACCATGTGTCACTATCTAGACTGGCTCTGGGCTGTCAGTCCCATGTGCGTGTGGTATCCGAAGCACAACGTGCAACATGTCTGGAAGCAGAACTGATCCAGAGCCAGCCAGTGGCCACCACAGTTTTCTTGTACCTCAAGTTCCAGCTGGAGAAGGACAAAGAGTCAAAGTTTTCTAGGATGCATCAAACATCACATTCTTTATCACTTCTCGTTATCACTACCTGATGACCAAGGAGGATGTAGAAACTTTTTTCCTGACTGGGCTGAATCGCAACAAGTTATTTAGCTAAAAGCTGGCTAGCTCAAGAGGACACACTGCCACTTGGAGCATGTTGCAAGTACCACCCATGAGAGGAAATGGTTAAAAGCAGGCAGATATGCATAGTCTGCACCATCTGCCAAAACCACTGTTGCTACCAGTTTCCAGGATGAAAGGCTGCAGATCTATGGGATGTCATGAGATCCCAAAGAGGAGAAGGGTTCCAGGGAGAAGAGGGAGCCCTGGATACCAAGAAGACTCCCTCCAGCTCTATCAGGCAGAATGACTCACTCCAGAGAACAAATGGCAAAATGTGAGTGCTGCTCATCGAGAACTGCCTTTGGGCAGGAGCCACCAGAGTAACCCATGAGCTTCTGAGCCCACGACAGATATACTGAGCTTGGAAATGTTGTTCCAGATATGACATAATGTTTACAAAGGCTTAAGCCCTTGAGTGGTTACAGAGAAGAATGTCTGGAAGGGACATCAGAAGGTCCCTCTCTGCTCACTGAGGTAGAATTACAATGACAGGGGTGGTGGAAGAGGAGGTTTCTCAAAGCAAGTCAGTACTGTTTAACCTCCTGATCTGAACAAACAGTGCAAAAGTCCAATTTCATCACCAGACACAATGCTATGGGGTGAGTAAACCCCTACATCATGGTTTAGTTTATCATAGAATCATAGAATGGTTTTTCCCAAAAAACACTTAGGCGTTAATCTACTCATCAGCTAGCTGGAGGAAAGGTGCTTTCATCAACTAGAGTTGCTTCTGTAAGAGGAAGGACTCTTCTGAGAGATAGTTATCAAAGAGACAGCTCTTCCATGTCTTACACAGCCAAAGCCAGTTCAATAAATGGAAGCAATCACACAACCAAGAATAGTTCCAGAAATGAAGTAACTTTGTGGCCAAATGCAGAGGGACTGTTCAGTACAGGTAGTTTGACAGTTTTTGCACACTCAGTATTTTGATATCTACACACCACTCTCACTACCTGAGAACATCCAACAACCCCTTTTTTCATCTCACACCGTCCAAGGAGATCAGAGCCGTAGCACAGCATGCCTGAGAAGCACCACTCTTGAACCAGTACTGACACTGTCCACAGTCACTGCGTTACAGAGCAGTTTCGTGTCACAGACAGACCCAGCGGATGGCAGGCTCCACCGTAATCCCTCTCACAGCAATGGAAATCACCCCACTGGGTCACATCTGAAAGCATGGAAACTAGATAGCCCTTCCCTTGCTCATAGAGATGGTTTGCTAACCTGCAGACGAGATATCCACCTACGCGGGAGATTTGCAGCATGAAAACTGAACACAAAATTATACTTGTTATGAAGGCAAAAACTCTACCTGAAGAACTACTAGAATAGGAAGAACAGAGCCCCAGACAGGGAACCACAGCAGCTAAACCTTTGTCCTGCATGCGGGGGTTAATAATGGGATACTGACAAGCAAACCTCTCCCTACCCAAATGAAGATCGAGCTCTCCAAGTGAGGGATCCTCCAGCCAGAAACAGTCCTACAGAGCAAAGAGAGCCCAGATATGGTCCTAACCCACCTCTGAAGGCCCCTTCCCAACAAAAGCACGCTCCAGATCAAGGCTAACAGTGACCTGCCACTTTATAAAGGCTAATGGCTTTCCAACGAAGTGATTCTTCAAAGAGGACCACTCCATAGTATGTTTCCAAAACTTTAAGGACAACTGCTGCTAACTTCATCTCCCTCGAGTCAAGAGCAGAAACGCTTGTACAAGCTGCCCTCCAAATTAATCCAGCTCTGCAGTGAGTTTCACGCGAAGCAGGGAGGTGTGCCCCAGCCAAATCAGATTTACTCAAGGGACACAGCCCCAGCTGAGCCTACGACTTGAAGCCCAGCGTTTCCACATCAGAACCAGTTCTGCCAGATGAGCCATGCCCCAAGCCAGGAGAAGTGTATAAATGGAGCCACTCCCTAACCAAAGGGCATCCAGTGCTGGAGAGTATTCTTCTCACAACAGCAGTTCTCCTTCTCTTCAGAAAATGCCATTATTCTTCAAGTGACCTTTCCAAAGCAATGACCAAGTCTACAACCGTGAGCGCTGCGCAGCACAGAGCAGGGCTGGCTTTGGAGAGAGCCCGCCTGCCCTGGACTAACTTCTCAACAGCAATATTTTCCCTAGGCAGAAGGCAGCTGCAGTCCCATGTTTCAGCATTCTGCCATCCTTCCCACTACACTCTTATGCGCTTTAGTCAGAAATTCCCTAGAACAAGTTACTTCCAGTTTATGTAACGTCTCTGTTACAAAACTTCTGAAATCAGCAAGCCAACGCTCCCGGTGCTCTGGGTTGGCCAGGGCTAATTTTGCACGTGTTAAACATGAAGAAACTGGGCACATGGGAAGCTACGGTTTCATGACAACATGGTAACGGACAAGTGACATTTTTTGCCATACACAATCTTGGACATACTTCTCCTACTCAATACAAAACGAGGGAGGCAGAGCAGAGAATTAGCCAGAGAAATCCGGAAATCAACATTCAGATGTGAAAAAGGGCAGGATTTGGCTCACGCTAATGACTGTGAGGGGGGATTTTCTCAATATCCTCATCTCACCTGATGAGTCAATGGCTCAAGAAGCTCAGGCCTTTGGTGTGAGTTATGACAAAGGCTATGAGCCCTGTTAATTAATCTCACACTTATGCTGCAATGTGCAAATTCTCTTTTGGACCAGGGACCACCAGGAATGAGCTTGAGGGCTTCTAGGGTTTGTGTGAGAAGCTACCACATCTGTCTGGGAGTTGCAATAACTTCTGGGTTGGTGCAGAGCAGACCCCGTATGACAGCGATGCAGCAACAGTAGCCCCTGGGAACGCTTGTGGAAGATGCACACCCCCATTGCAACCTTGAACTGCAATCTTTTGTAGTTCAAAACATGCAAACCATAGTCTTCCAAGACTATGGCTTGTGCAGACCAAACCTCTTCCAAGGCTATGGCAGAATATGGTTGGTGCTCCAGAGCCAGAGGCAGTGCAGCCATCAGCATCAGGGCAGCTTTGAATCAACATCACTCCAATGCCATCAAAACCCCACAAGGGTTTTTTTCAGTGGGAGCTCTGCCGCATTGCACAGCTGTATCAGCTTGGGAGTGTCTGAGCTCACTGGTGTGTTTTACATGCCCTATTGTTGTAGGCAACATTTACAAGAAGGGACCTGATGCTAACTGAGGCATGAAGGACCATCCTCCACCCTTTCATAATTCCTAACCCCAAAGGGAGTGGATGCTCTGGACAGGAAGGAGGCTTCCATTCCCTCCTCTTTTCGATTTGGCTATTTATTTCAATTTCTGGTTCAATTTTTTCTGGAACGCAAATCAGACCTTTTGAGTGCATGAAGCAAGGGCTGGGTGGAAAGACAGCGGGGTAAATACAACCGCTTACCAGGTTCTCAGCTCTGCTCTGAGTCAGGCTCTCAGGAACCAACACCGTCAAAATTAGTTGATTTTTTTAGGTTTGTTTTCTGCCAAATCAGAGCAGTGTGACAGCCAGGAGAGGCACCCAGGCTACACACCAGGCTTTCCGCTCTTCACCTCCCCACCTTCATCTTGCAAAGGACCTGTTGGCTAATACCACCACAGAGACTGGGCGATCATCTTGCCCAACATCACACAGCTGGAGCAGAGATGTATACACTGAGCCAGTCATGTTGGTTTCCCTCCGTAGCCCATGAAAAGAAATAAGCCCTTTAAGTGTGACTCATCTGACCCACTTTAGACTCTACTGCAGGATGCGATTAAGCGCGGTGCGCGCTGGTGAGCAGCTCTCCAGTGGCTATAAAGCAGCTCAGGTGACTAGCTCTGGTGGACAGACCTCCACAGAAGATGTCTACATTTACTCAGGTTCAGCCCACTGCAGCAGACTTACTTGGAGCCGGACTGAGTCTGTCCATAAACCACGTCCTGCTTGCAGCTCATCATGGGCTGGGCATAGACCACATCGGGCTTGTTGCTTGAGGGGCAGGAGAGGGCCCGTGCTGGCATTTTTTTACTTGTCCTGGTAGTTCCTTGCTGGGTGCTGCAGCTGCTGTAGATGCTCTGGCGGTTCAAGGTTGCCTTGTGCTCTGCCCGGCCCCCCACCTGACTCTTCCTCAGCGTGCCCCGGGGTGGTTCGCAGTAGAGGTCGGGCTCACTCCGGCTGCTCTTGATGTTCTGCACAAAGCAGTAGTCGCTGCCAGCCCTGGCGGGGCTGCAGACAGCCTTGCTGTAGTGCTTGCTGCCCCAGCCCTCCATCTGGCTGTATGAGCTGTAGCGCCGGTTCTCCACGTCCCGCTTCAGGGTCCCGTTGTACAACTGGTCAACGAGAAAACAGGAGACAAAAATATTAGGAAAGGGTTGAGCTGCACATCGACATTGCCAAGCCCACTCCTGTGTGGGTGTCACGGCTACCAAATGCCTCCTAGGTATTTTTCTGGCCCAGAATTTACGGGAGGTTAGCCCATCTGCAGCCCTTACAAAGGTGCCAAACCCTCCCTTGAAATCCGGGGACACTTAGTGATCGGGATATGGCATCCAGGTGCTTGAAAGCAGAATTGAAAGCTCAAATATGACCCTGACGTTAGAGATAATTCCTTATTTCCAACACACGGGGTCTAACCCAACCTGTAATTAGAGGAGCTCACATCACATCTCTTGCCATCACAAAGAACGATGCCCCATCCTGACCTCCCAGCACTGCCTGCATTTATTTTTAACTTCCTTATGCCCCCTTCCATCTATAAGTTCCTTAGGAAGAGAGTAAAGGGAGTGAAAAATCAGTAAGAAGGGATTCTTGAATCTCATTGTGCCAAGAAACAAGTGGAGACAATGAATATCTGCTTATGGGTTATGAGGTGTGTAGTATCAGCTCATATAATGGGATGTTCTGAGAACAATGGGGGATATGCAATGAGAACTGAGATGACTAAGCAAGGAAGAAAGAAAAAAAAAAAAGGATAAAAGACAATAAGAAAACCAACTGCAATTAATCAAATTAAAAAATGGCTTTAGCTGGCCTGCTGTCAGTTCAAAATGTCCTCACCGCTTCACCAAAAGTCCTCCAGTTTTGCCCCGAGTACATCAGGACTGAAGCCAATAGTCTTTAGCAATATTAAAACTTCTGAATGTCAGTGCTGGCACCTGGAAGCCTGCAGGGTTGTATCCAAGTGAGAGACAAGTCACCAAGCTGTGTCCTCCAGAAGGGAAAATAAATGAAGCTATTTTAGTGCAGTTTGCCCCATCACACTGAGTTTCTCCACTGCATCCCCCTCAGCACGCTGGCAAGCAGATCTCCAAGACATACAGCAAAGAGGCATAAAAAGAATGAAAGAGTAAAACTGCCTGCTTCATCCACCTTTGGTTTATCTTGGGAAAGCTCATCCATGGTCTCTTGTTGGGCCAAGGATTTTTTTCTCACCTAACTTTAAGCCTCTTTGCTTTGGGTGGCTCTTTCTGCAAAAGCCACCCAAGGATCCCTTGGGCTGGGAGAGAAAAGCCAACACCAGCACTTTGTTATTTCCATGGAGGTTCAAGGCACAAGGTGTGAAAAGCCTGTGCCTGGTGCAATAGCTCATGTCACTGAAAAAAAATTCCATGTTTCCTAACGTAGAAACACCACATGACAGGGAAATTGGTATCCTCTGCAGGCTCACCCTGCGTCCCGCTGCTCTGCCCCGACTTCATCCCAGCCCTGAGCACACTCAGCATCATTCCCGTCTCCAACACTCTGCAGAATTGTCATTATGTTAATTAATTAAGCCAAATATTTCCATTAACAAACTGATCTTCAGGAATGCTGTGAATCCTCTCTGCTGAGAGTTGCATGGGTAACGGCTGAAAACCTTTAAAAGGGGTTACGCAGCAGGTGCGCCATCCGGGTAAGAAGAAACCCTTTAGTCCAGCCGCGCCGATACCCAGATCGCCCTGGAATTTGAGCACCACTCTGGAGTAGTTTTCATACTTTGATTCTGCAGGCTTGCATCTAAACAGGTGAATTGCTGGAAGGGGAGAAAAGGGGAGCAAATTCTCTTTGCGTTTGCTCCAGAGGACACAGAAAAAAACCTGCCAGTGCTGCAGCACAGCAGGCAGCAGGTTTGGTGCCCGCTGCAGAGCTCCCAGGGATTTGGCAGAAGAATTCGCATGTGATAAGAAGAGCGAGCACGAGGCACATGGGTAAGTCCGATGAGATTCGGGGGCTCCCCTGGCAGTGGGGCAAGCCCACCAAAGTTCCCAGGATGGCCGTGCACAGGGGTTCTCTCCGTCAGGGTTTTGCTTTGCACGCAGCAATGGCAAAGTGACCTTTCATAGAATCATAGAATTGCCTAGGCTGGAAGGGATTTTTTAAGATCATCAAGTCCAACCTTTAACTCAACACTGCGAAAAACACCACTAGCCCACGTCCCTCAGCACCACGTCCACACGTCTTTTAAATCCCTCCTGGGACGGCGACTCCACCGCTTCCCTGGGCAGCCTGCTCCAATGCTTGACAACCCTTTGGGAGAAGAAATTTTTCCTAATATCCATCCTAAACCTCCCCTGCCACAACTTAAGGCCGCTTCCTCTTGTCCTATCACCTGCTACTTGGGAAAAGAGACCAACCCCCACCTCGCTACACCCTCCTTTCAGGGAGCTGTAGAGAGCGAGAAGGTCTCCCCTTTCATGAAGTCATGATCTACCCCACTTCTATGTCCTTCTAAGGGTGACGTCATCCTCATTTTTCTTCATTTTCCTGGGTTCAGAAACCCTCAGGACAGTGAGGGACGGGACAGGGCTGCGGCAGGAAGGTGCAGGGTGGACTTTGCTGCTCGGTGGAGCGGGGAACCCACTCCCGGGGCTCGCCACCGGCAGCGGCTGCTGGAGGACAGAGCAGCAGCTTGTTAGATGTGAGCCCTGTCGTTTTTCTTTATGAGTCAGTATAAACCGGGATTATTTTGTAGGGCTGTCAGAAGCTTGGCAGAGCCGCAGAGCCCCTGGGCATTTGCTGAAACCAATTCAGCTAACCATGGAAGAGGTAACTTGTTATTTATCTAAAGCTATTGTTTGCTCTCCAGTGTACTCACACGGGCTCTCCGCCAGCCCAGCGGGTGAGGGAGGGTGTGAGTGTGTCTGCGTTTATAGATATGGAATTATCAATTCTGCATTTCCTGCTGTGTTTCATACAGTGGCATAGAGCATTGTCCTCTTTCTTGCCAGCCCGGAGATGGGTGAAGCAAAGCGACCGCCTGTTTGGAAAGACACCTCTCTGCAACACAGGGAGCCCTGGGCGGCAAGTCAGTGCAGGTCCCGGCAGGGCGGGGAAGCCTTTTGCAAACTCATGGGAAAATAGTTCCCGTGTGATGTGAAGCTCATTACCAAAGTCAGTGCATGACTTTTATTGCTGATTCTACCAGATGCTTGGCTGAGCCCATTTTAATCTCTTTCAAGTGGCACGGACCTAATTGGTATCTTAGAATTCCTCTCTGCAGCAGGAGCCTGATCCAAAGCCTCCAAATCAATGAGGAGCCTCCTGTCAGCTTCAGCGGATTTCAGACCTGCTTGCCAAACGGTCTCTATGAATCCTTGCACAGATGTAGCTGACCTCTTGATCCCGGCAAAGTGCCCTAAGAGCAGCTTTCTCAGACTAAAACCCACGTCCCCATTTCAGATGTTCACCAAGCCAAGGCAAGAGACCTCCACTTCTAACACTGCAGCAAACCCGGCCAAGGGAACGGGGTTCCCCACGCTGTTATCTCTTCACTGGGTGCAGCGATCAGTGAGATAGGATGGTAGAAGGGAGGCACTCTGCCGTCTGGAGAAGAGATGACATCTCTGAAGGTGAAGGTGATGCTATTACATTGTCTGTGGTTTAAAGAGCCACCTGACAACAATCTCATAACTTTTGCTGATGCCATTACGTGTGTAGAGTGAGCTCTCCCTCTGCAGAATAGCATTAGTGAAAGGAAATAATCAATCTCTCGCCTTCAAACCTCATAAACCGCCCAGATTTCCCAACACCCTGAATTGCATCTACCCACTGCTTGTGGGTGTTTGCATGGGGGAGGTGGGCCAAGTCCATACCTCCTCCCTTCAGGAGTGCGGAGAAATGCTGGAAAAGACAAGGAAGTCCCTCAAAGCCCGGTGGAGACAGAAAGCAGTGATTCCCTCGGCACTGCAAGACCTGGAAACCATTTTAGAAGAGCACAGGCAGTCACCAAGACTTCTCCCCATGGCGCCTGAGAAGTCGGGGCAGCTGGGTAGGTCTTTCCTTTCAGCCAGGCACCATCACGCACTGGTAGCCCCCTGCACTCGTAGGATGCAGGAGGATGCTCACGTGCAGCTGGGCAACGCCGAGATCCTGAATTTTAGCCTGAACTTCTCCTCCCTACTGCGAAACGAGCCCTTATGTTTGAGGCCAAGCCTTGGGAGCCGTTCATTCATATTAAAACAAGGAGGGGAGGCACGGGGAGGAAAGGCAGAAGATGAGCACTGATAGCGTGCGCGGATGCTCTTATCAGGCCCGAGGAGTAAGCGCTTTCCTTCAGTGGCAGCAGCAAAGACCTGCCTTTAACATAATAATCATTTGTGGATCACCAGTTCTCAGTCTGCGATGTGGGACCGTTTTAGGAACATCAACTGGAATATCCGGCAGTCGCACAAGGCAGGTAAATAAGTACCTTTAATCTCTTATTTCAACTGGAATAAAGCTGGTGCTCGAGAGAAAGTCACAATGGCAATATCCCACTCATTGATGATGCGTCCTTTTCTGTTTGTCTCGTCCATAAACCCTCTTGTGTAACAGGGAAAGTCCCTCTCCTCCCCGCGCTTTCCAGAGAAGCACGGAGCAAGGTGCGCCAGCCCCGGGAATCGCGCTCCCATCTCAGCGCTGCCTCTCCACGTCGGAGGCCCTCCCTGATAACTGGGTGTTTCTGACTTCTGCATCTAAGGACGCGATCAGTTCATTACCCAGCTCTCATTTTTTCCCTTGCAATTTGTTTGTTTCTAGAGCAGCAGACAGAGAGAAGTGAAGGACTCCGTATAAACACGTCAGGAGCAGGTTTCTCCCAGGCTGGAGGGCAAAGCACAGGCAATGCAACACGACAGCGTCCCACCCTGAGTGATGGGTGGGGAAAACTCTTGATGCCACTTGCGAAACGCTGTAGCTGCTGCCTGCTACACACTCCATTGCAGGGGGAAAAATTGCAAAACCAGCAAATGTATTGTTTATCTATTTCTGAAACGCTCTTTCCCACCTCTCCCGGGTGCTGCCTTTTTCATCTGGTTCCTTATGCAGCTGGGATTTAGCTGCTTCTGGCCAGGGAAGGAAATGTCCCACTTGCTACTCCAAAGCAAAAAGCCTCTTGCAAAACCTCACAGGCTCTGACCAAGCAACGATGTGCAACAGCTATAAATCTTGGTTTTCTTTGATAAGATTGCCCAGACCACACTGTTTTGGGGGTTCTTTTAAACTTGAATGTGTCATCACAGCAAATGACACATTTTTGTCCTGAAATCATTAGGGAACAAAGCTCCCGCTGACAACGAGAGATTTTTTTGTCCGCAGTGGCAAAGCCAGCCAGGGAGAGCAGGGAGCGTTCCCCTCTCACGGCAAACACCTCTCAAGCAGTGAATGCATTTGGGAGAGAAAGTTCTGCAACTTTCTGCCACAGAGAACATCTATTTTGGACTCTACGTACAGTCTCCAGTGTAGAGTGACCACCAAAGTGCATGTTTTTCATTAGAGCCATAACAGGCATAATTGCTACAGAAGCCAGGCTGGGTGGGCCAGCGCAGCACGGAGCCCGAGATCCCAGCGGTGGTGCCTGAGGAAAGCAGTGGTGAGCACTGGTGGCCCAGTAGCCGCTGGTCCCCAGCTGTTATGTGCCAGGACCCAACTCAGTTAACTGCTTTAACCGGAGCAGCATCAGACATGCCAAATATTCCTCGGTCTGGGAGCAGGGCTGCCCTCAGAAACGTTACTCACTGCGAGCCCCAAGCTGTCAGCCCTGTGGGGATGAGGATCTGCCCACCCCGCTGGAGGCAGGTGGAGGTGTTAGGAGACCCTAACATCTGAGATGTGCTTCCTGCCCTACCCAGCACACCAGGGGCCTGTTTGCCCCTCGTTCGGGGCAGTGCTGGGGCTGGGGGGTCCACGCTGCAGCTTACACCCACATCATGCCGCTGTATTTCCTTCTCGTGGGACCACCAGCACAGGGAGGTTGGGTGCCTTGTCCTGATACTGCATCGTCTTGACAGTTGATGCCAAAACAGACCTGGGACCTCCCCTGACTCTCTATCAGGGATGGAGCTGCCAACCCAGTAGACCCAGGCAAGAACAGTGTTGCTACAGGTGGGAATTAAGCCTCGGAGGGTCTTTGCTGACAGCATGGATCCTGGCTCCACGTAGTGCCTTCCCTTGGTGTTCAGCATTGGGCTGTGCATCTCCAAAGCTGCAACCCATGGGCCACTGGACTGTGACAGTTGTTTTGAGCCCAGTGCTGAACACATCCCGTTTTGGGGTGGTGTTGAGGTGTCAAAGGTGCAGCTCATGCTGAGACTTCTCCTGCCGTGACTGCGCTGCTCTAGGTGCCCGGTTTAGCTTACTCAAACCTCCCTCAGGTTTGCCTGTGTAAATTGTGGTCACCACTGTACCTTCTGTGGGACCTCAGGCACTGCTCAGGCCTTACATCAGGACACAGCACAGCCAGCTCCTATGGTTGGATGGCTTTGGGAGCTGGTGGCGACTCATAACGCACATGGTCAGTAGGGTGACAAACGTCTCTACGGTCTTCTGGGCTCGAGAGCACCTGGGTTGAACAGCCGCTAACACAGAGAGGTTTGCAGCCACTAATGTGCCCATTACTGCATCCCACTGCGGTCACTGTGCAAATGGGACTGGGGATTTCTTCCCTGGAGGCCCTGACAACCCCCGACACATGCGCCAAGGAAACACCGCAGCCAAGTGCAAACCCACGGCCCTCAGAGTGCCTGTTTGTGGAGGGTCCCACTGATTTCAGTGTCACCTACACTGATAACGGGTAGGTACTCATTGCAATGCTAGTTACAGTGATGCTACAAACAAGCCACTCCACAAGAGGAATAAACAGAAAATAGTATTTAATAATGGGAAAATCAAAGAGTTTAGCCAGAAGTGTTGACTGATCTCTTTCTCCAGATCTATCATTTCCTTTGCTCTAATATTTGAACACCAGTATCATAAGGTAAGGAAGAAAACTCAGCAGCAAAAAGCTTGAGATTTCCAGGGAGACACAAAAGAAGACAAGAGGAGGAAGTCAGGACTAATAGTTTTTAAGAGCAGTGGGTGAGGCAGGATACCTCCTGTCATTTAGAGTCACCTTCTAAGGCAATGTCTTGGATTAAGGCAATGTAAGAGCAATGTCTAAGTTGTAGGTGCTGTGGAGCAGCAACATAGACGTGGATTGCCCGTTACACCTTTTAACTCTAGGATTAAGAGTAGGTAATTTTCCTGAATACTACACCGGGTCATTTCCCTGAAATATCTGAATTTCCCTGTGCGTCTCAAAGGACTTTGCGACTTCTCAGAAACATTCCCAGCACCAGCTCCAGCTGGAAAGAAGTCCAGCAATTTTACCTTTACAAATAGATTTGCTTTATCATTGTTTTCATGCCTTACAACCCAGGCATGACAAATAGGAAACATTTTTTAGAATGCCTAGAACCTGTGCAGACTTCCAACAGCTCAAAAGACAAAAGTCAAAGTTAACGCAAGCTGGAAGCTGCAAGCTGGATGTGTGTGAACCTTTAATGCTTTTCTGGAAGAAGCAAAATGGAGGAGGTTCCTCAGTGTGGTCGGGGAGTGTGATGTCTGTTAAGCTTGTTAAGCAGATTTAGGCTTGAGGTTATATGTTCCAATGTGCCAATGGCACTTGGGACTCATCGCCCCTAACTGCAGTCATCTACCTGTTAGGTGACTGCTCCAGTCCAGCTCCCTGTGGAAGGAGATAGGCATCCAGAGGGGCTGATTCATCCTGACCTGACAGATCTCCAAGATAGAGGAGATGAATCACCTCCTCGTACCTCTCTCTCTGTTGGCTATGGGAGGAGCCTAGACAGCTTGTTAGGACTAAATGGCTGATTTTCAGATAGACACAGTTAGGTAAGACAAATTTTGCCGTGAATGCTTCACAACTCCCAGTCCCTTTTTCTAAAGGAGCCCAGGCCCTGAAGACCTTTATCAAAGATTTCTAGAATGAAAGGCTTGTAAGACACTTAGGTTTGGAAAAAGACCTTCCCTCATTGGTAAACGCAGAAAAAAAAGCCACGACTTCAGAGAAAGGCCATCACCTTCAGAAGTCCATGGTGAACCAGAAGTGACTGAACTGTTATGTCTACGGTACTCTATGGTATCCAACGGAGGCCCTGATCTTCATAATCATCTTGTAAGCTGTTCACCAGAACACCAAAGTCGCTGGACTGAAATCCCCAGCAGTCAGTGGCATTTCTAACTCCCTAGTAATTGTCCAGGTGTTGTGATGATTGGGAAGAAGATCAGGAATGAACAAAGTTAAACAATAATCCTCACACCAGCCACACTACCTGCAGTACCACCTTGCTAGCATGAGCACGAGCTGGAGGGGCAACTGCAGAACCAGGGCTTAGCTTCCTCTCTCTTTAACAAAAAGAAAACCAGCTAGAAACTACTAGAATGGCTGGAACAGAGCAGTTTTCATCAGACAAAGCACAAAAAACTCCCTTCAGGAATCACAATTGACAAACACCAATATATCATCGAACAAAACATCACAGTGACTTGGGTTATGAAGCTCAGGGACTCCACCTCTGGCTCAGGAGTCCCTCAGTTGCACATTTCTGATGGCCACAAAAACACTCTGGGATATATCACTGCCTGCTTACCATGCTTAGTCCCTTCTGCAGGGGCCCGTCACTGTCTTAGTGATGGAGAAAGGACACTTGGCTGGATGGGCCTCTGCTCTGACCCGTCATATCACCCTTTTGGACTTAGACCAGGCAGAAAAACCACCCTCTGGGATTTAACCAGGGCAGCAAAGGACATTGAAAGGAGTCAACAGACAGTCTGTAAATAAAAATTTCAAAGACATGCCAGTGCTCCCAGTCCTTCCTACTGAACATGCAGTAGGCAGCAAACCCAGTGACGCAAACCCAGCAAGTGACATTGCTGCCTTGAAGCAAGCATGCTACACCAAGGCCATTAAGAAAGACAGCAGATAAATCTTCTGAAGCTGAGGAATGCTGATGTTATGAACCAGCAAAGGATCTGGCAACTACCAGGAAAAGCTTCAAGCCTCTGTCTGTGTGCTTGAAGACAACAGAAGCACTTTTCCTGGTTCAAACCTTTGATGGTTGACAGGGAGCTGCTTTACAGTCGCAGAGCTGTTGAAAGGAGCCCTTTCTTTTTCCCGTATTCAAATCCCAGATCTGTGAATTGCTCCTTTCTGCTTTATAGCTGAAGAAAACCCAGGAAGAACAGAATACCGGTCTGAGGTGGAGGGGGCAACACGAGCACAAGTTGTCCCAGTAGACGATGGAGTGTTTTGGAGTGATTCCCAGTGTACCAAGAGTCTGTCACCAAGGACAAGACCAGGACCTCTGTGGGATGTGTAAACTCAGATTGCACAAAGACAAGGGCTATCTCACCTGTGCTGTTTCTGGCAATCTGTAGTATTTTCTATGGAAATCACTACGGGAGAAGTGGACCACCTCTTTTCCAAGCCCAGTGAATACCTGAAAATGGTCTGCACTAGTACTGAGATTGGGAATAGCTAACTGGTTATAATGCAAATCCCCTGACCATCACCACTCAACCACATACATTAATGTTCACAGAGAAGTTTTGGTCCATGTTCCAGGTGAGCAATGGATGTGCTCCAAACTTCAACTGAGTCGTAAGAGTCTGAACCCACGACTGACCCTTCAGACAGCTTCAAACCTCTTGTGCGTGTGGATATTAATCCACAAAACCAAACTGAATCTTGTCCACACTAAAACCCTGAAGTGCGTACGTCATAGACAGAGGGTCCTTGACCATCCTCTTCCGTTGCATTGAATTACTTCTAAGACAGCCATAGCCACGCATAATCTCTCAGGCAAGTTCCTGAAGGGCTATGACCTTGCAACATGAGCTCCTGCTAGAGGGTGCTTCTGCACAGGTTACCTCAAGAGTATGCCACAGTTCCCAGATAAAAGAGTATCTTACCGGATATCCCCAGCTGCTGTTTCCTGTTTGGGTTTTGGCATAATAGCTGCCCCGGGATGTCCCGTAGCCATAACCATCAGCTAAACCATCGTACATGGAACCTGTAAATGGAAAAGACACAGTCAGCAGGAGAAAGCAGTCCCAGCAGACACCCCTTCAGACCATAGCGCTCTTTTTGCAAGTGAATTTAATTACTGAAGAACAGCGGAGCTAGAAACATTAGCAGGAATGTTGGAAAGACAAGTAGCAAGTCGAGCCCTTGCCATTGCAGGCAACTCATAGAAGTTCATTTCAGAAGAGCTCTGGGAAACTCCAGCCCTCAGACCAATAAGCAACAGCCTGAGGTTTTCAGCACAAAAGACCAAGTGCCATAAGAGCTACCGTGGACGAGAGCAGACAGGGTCAGAGACTAGGCCAATGTCGTAGGTCTTTGCTACAGGAGAACTGGATGACATTTTGTGCTACTACATCCTGGAAGGTCTGAACCTGGAACATACTTCCCTTATTCTGACTTGGAGGTAAATAAAATTTGGCTTTTCTCTGAAATCAAAACTGACCCCCGACTCTTTTGCCAGTCTGGCTTTTCTGGTCTGAATACTAACAACTGCACCAGCACACGCAGCCTGAGCAGGCTTGCTAAATTCAATAAATAGTAAATAACCAACATGATGGGTAAATGATGACCAAGTCAATTTAACACCCGGGGGTCTGAAATAGTCAAACACTAAACACCTGATTGCACTGCCGTCAATTTCAATCTCCAGTCTCTAAAAGATCACTCTGTCTATTTGTACTTTCTTTCCCTGAAAACGTATTAAGCTCCATCATTATTTTTGGGGTGCTGGGGAGATATGTGAAACTAAATCACAGACACCTTTTGTATATCACGGATACCTTTTGCAAATATCTTGAATCAGGAGGAACGCGTCTGCCATTTCTACTATTTCTCAGTGCTTTATTCAGAGTGTTTGGAGTTACCTATCCCAGGCCTACTAAAAGCCCTTCCACCAGTGGTCCTTGGCAGTGCAATCTTAGGATCCCTCTTAGAAGCATTTTACTCAACGCTACATTCATCACTACAAGAAAAAATGAAGCAAGTCATCCTCTTTCCATGCTGGAATTCCCTTAACCCCCTTCAGATGGTCCAAAAGAGGGTAACGTCATTTAAGTTTTGTTTTCAAAAGTGCTCAATAATTGTGGCATCCCAAGTCCCGTTATGAGGAAGTGCAAACCCTACACTCCAATTAACTTCCAGGGGAAGTTCTGAATGTCTAACAAAGTACAAAATCAGGACTTACCTGTCCTAAGTTATGCACCTAAACTGGTGGGTAATGTCAGAAATATCCTAATCTCTCTGATTGTTTGATAAGACTCATCTCTTAGATAAACTGGATAAGCTCGACCACAAAGGCCCTGAAGTCACTCAGGTCTTCTACAGCCACCGATCCTTGGAGTAAGTCTAGCTTATTGCCTTGCCTGAGGCATCCAGAACCTGTTATGGTGATTTGGTTCGTGGCTAAAAATTCTTGCATTTTCTCAGGAAGATGATTCCTGTAGATGAGGTATAAATAATGAGATTCGCTTTCTATTGTCAACACGAGAGGAGCAAGACTGCATGGATGGCAGCATCTGAAGAACATCACTGAATGCAGAATAAGCAACTAGAGAGTAGTGTTACAGACATACACTTGTGCAGAAAACCACAGGATCTCATTTTCCATAAAGCCTATAGACTTGGTGGGCATTGCTCCCTATTAATATCTCTCCAGCCCTGATTGCTTCGTATTTATTAAGTTCCACAGAACCTGATGACAATGCAAGGAAACAGCCATCGACATGCAACAGCAGATACGATTCAGCTGCATCCTTCACCTTGTGCTTCCCTCCCCATCCTGGGATGTCCCAGAAACTCCAGACCAGGGCATGAGCGTTGGGCTTCATCAAAATTAAGGCATGGCTTGAAATCGTAAAGTTTGGGCCAGGTGATTTACCAGAGGGCAGTTAGCTGATAACAACAGTTCTGAGCACAAAGATAAAGCAATCCCATGATAACAGTTTCCCGGGAATTCCTTCTTGCAATCACCCTCTTGTTCTGTGCAAACATCGTGTAACTGCAGGCGGGAGCACCTGGCCGCGTTTTCCTGACACTCTGAGTGAGCAGTTGGAATAAAGGGTTTCTGGGCATGACTCACAGGTTAATCTGACCGGTCCTCCCTGGGGACCATGCTTTTCCTTTCAGGATCCATTCTTGCCTTGCACTGCACTAAAGACTTCGGGGTTGAGCAAGGAGACACCAAAGATAAGCTGATTTAGGCACATCTCTAATTTTCTTGTATAAATTCACTGCTACATGGCCAAATTCAAGAGACCAGGCAGTGTGTGCAAGTTTATGTTCTTGAGTTGTTGAAGAGTTGCATTCACCTCCAAGAACTTGTATATAAGAGCTTATAAATATATAATTATATATAACCTCAAATGTTCAAGGCATTTTGAAGCTGCCTTGCTGGTTGGAGAAGGTGCTTCTCCTGCCACCACGCAACTGTGATTTACTGCTTGGGGAGCTCAGTCAGAAGGCCAGGAAGAACCTGGGGATTTTCTGATGGAGGTGGCTAAAGAAAATACCATCTTTGTTCAGTCCTGTAAGTTTAGACCCTTCTCTGCCTGGTTCATCTTGAGAACCAGCTTGGAGGTGTATCGCCAGCCCTCGGGGCGAGGAAGGATATCCCCCTTTTCAACTACCTCAAGGGTAAAGACCACACAAACTGGTCACAGGTCGCAAGAATCTGGGGTAAAAACACACTATCTCCTGAAAAAAACCCACATTTTGCTAGGCGGTGGAAATGCTCTTTGGGGAAGTTGCCTCCCTGTTGCTTTTTTTCTAGCTATGTCCATATGTCTGTGTCCCATTTGTTGTCATCCAAGCAGCTGTTTAGGTCTCCGAAGTGCCCATTTGCACTTGGACAAACGCAGAGCCAATTAAAACCACTGTATCAGCAGTAGATAACAGATGGGACAGAGGCAGAAAAGACACGGATGGGAATCATTCAGGTGAAGCACCGTCTCCCGGCGACCATGGTTGTGGGCAGAAAATACCCCTGAGGGCTGCTCAGATGCCAGCTGGGCTGTCATAGGGACCCCTCTCTCCCACCCCCAAATTGTCCTTCCCCCAAGGCATTTCCACCAAAACTTGGTCAATGTAGAATCTCATTTCACTCCAGTGGGACGGTTCATGAGGGTAAAAACTAACTACAACAGGCAAAGACTGCAAGATCTTGCACTTAACCACTGTGAGCCCCACTACATGCTCACCTTGCCCTCATTCTCCTCTCTATAACCATAATCGATCACTGGAGAGCAAACGGAGACTTCCATCTAAACCAATATATCTGTGCTTGACGAGTCATTGGACAAACACAGAGCCAAGCTTGACGAGTTATTTACTTTCTTCAAAGGCAACTTTACACCCCTTGAAGCTAAGAGACAGACAGTAAGGAGAAGAATTGTGTTAAACGCGCCATTTTTCAAGCACGCCAGTGAAAGGCTTCAGCCGGACACATAAAGCTAACAGGGAGCATTGTGGAAATGGATGCATGTTAATAAATATTAATCTGTGGCGGGGAAAGGCAAGACAAGAACCAGTCACTGGTAGTGCAGGCTAGACAAGTTAAGTAATAAACCATGCACAGCTTTAAAACAATAAGGATGATTAAACATAGGAAAAACGTAGTACGAGAAGAGGGCCTGTGGGAGGCACAACGCAAAGCCTGGGTGCCTCCAAGCAGAGAAGAGTTAGTGAAATCCCAGAAGGTCAGATTCTTGCAGGAATGACCAAACTCCATTCCTGCCTTCTGGCCTACGAGCTAAAGGGTTCCAGAATTTTTTCTATACCAGTAATCTAAGGTTTGTGGAAGAGTGGGTGGCTTCCACTGAATCATCTCATGCGGGGCGAAGGTTACAGAAGTCTTCAAAAGACTTACTAGCCCCAAAATCTCCTCTTCCCTTCACATCAGAGTAATGGACGCATTAGAGCTAGGTGGGATCCCATCAGAACTAGGTGGGATCCCATTAGAGATACGTGGGATTCCTCCCCTCTCAGCCACAGCCGGCATAGCAAACCTCTAAATGACAGCTCAGCCGCGAGACAGTTGGATACGACACTCCCCGGTTGGGTTTCCTCAAATCTTTGCTCCCTGCTATACCCTGCCAGCCAGGGACGAGTCATTGGCAAAACTTTTCTTTAGGCAGAGGACTTTGCAGACTGGCGCTGGTGGCTACAAGGAGCTGGTTCGGCTTGGCCTGGCCTTTTCTCCTGCCATGCCACTGGAATGAATTTTCCCTGGAAATTTGCATTATTTGCAAATTCCGAGGGAGCCATCCGGTTAGCTATTGCCATGGTGAGAAGGGCAGATATGCCCTAGGGCAGACCCCACAGACCCAAAACTCTGCACCCGTCCTTGGAAACACCCGCAGCTGCTGTGCTGAAAAAAGGTCCCACGGCGGGTGCAGGGTCATGCTGCTTGCAACTGGTTTCTGCTCACTGCCCTACCCCAGCGCATGCCAGTTTGAGCCCAGATGGATCACCTTGCCCTGCTGTGGCTTGTGCACACGTTGGGTGGCACCAGACCTTCGGATCTGCTGGACTCCAAGTAACCAACTAATTTTATGTAGCCATCAATTAGCAGGACATTGAGGGAACGCCTCTTGGCCCTCTAAAGAAACTCCAGTTATAGGATACAACAACGCCCACCCCTGCGACATGCAAGAGGGGTCCATGTCCATGCTCCCCGTCCTACATACACGGGCACATGCGTTCCTGGAGCTGGGGAAGCTCTGAGCTGCACTTCAGCTCCTGCTCAAACCACAGATCAAAATGCAGCAACAGAAGCTGGACCTGGACCAAGACCTAACCAGACACGCGCAGGAAACCGTCTGGGTGCAGAGGGAACAAAGCACTCGAACGTTTATCAAGGGGCTTTGTGAATTCCCCAGCCTGGGTTTGCCTTTGAGGAGCATCTCTGAGAAATCACGGGGGGATGCAGGTCGCTGATGCTGGAGGAGCATTCGAACAGGCAGACATCCATGCCTGACAGCCTGTTTGTAGGAAACATTAATGCTTCTCATTAAGTCTGCTCAGCTAATCTTTGGACTAACAGCAGTAAAAAATCAACGCAACGCTTGCCCTTGAAAGTTCAGTCTGACAGCCCAGCCCAGAAGAAAAGCCCAAGAATAACTTCTTGCTCTTCTGGGATTCCCTCCAGAAATGCACTGAGAGAGCAGCCGCCGGGGTGAATCGTCAGGACCTTCGTGCTGGCCAACCTCCCCCCGGTGGGAGCGGGACGGCATCGGCCCCGTGTTTGGAGGCAGCTCCTGGGAGCTGGATGTGACTCAGCTTCCCTGGGACACAGAAACCAGAGCTGCACATCTCCACGCAATTCCCATTCCCAGACATTCCCAAAAGTGTCTGGAGGAGGGGTTTAGCTTCAGCCTGTCGAGCTGAGACGGGCAGCTTGGAATTTACTTTTTTTTTTTCCCTTTCCCAGAGGTTTCGCCTGGGCTCCTCTCCAAGAGGAATAATCCCCCTCTGCCTTCCTTCTGTCCTGCCTCTGGGTGGGAGACATGTCTGCCCGCTTCTCCTTGAAATGCCCCTCCACTGGAAAGAGAGGCTGGCAGTGCCCCAGTCCCCATCCAGACCCTCTCGTCCTGCTTTGTATTTAATTTTGTCAGGTCTGGCACCGTAAGACCTCAGGTAATAAACCCTCCTGAGATAGGGTTTCTCTCATCGCCTTCCATTTTGGCGGCAGAATCTCCTCACCCCGTCCCCAACCCATCCCTTGGAGTCTATGTCCACAAACACGCAAAAAAAGGAGAAAGCAGAGATTTGTTCCCGGCGGTGCCCATCGCAGGTCACTGCACACACACACCATCCACCGCGAAGCTGCTCTGTGCCCTCCGTTGCAGCCACTGCAGTGTGTACAGCCAGGATGGCTCCTACGGGAGCACCACCTCCACTCCTTCGCCTGGCACCTAGTGCCACTCGGCTTCTCCTGGTAAACCAGCCCAAAATGTGTGTCTGGACCAAGACACCTCACCAGCGCTGGATTCAGCCTCACGATCCAGCTTGGGAAAGCTGCCGGACGAGCCACGGTCCCTGCAAGAGGTGGCAGAGGCTGGCCCAGCTCACCCAGCTTTCCCGCAAACAGCCCTCTACACGCAGCTCCGGACATGGCTGAAGGGTTCAGTCCCAGCCCTGGCACCCCCCTCTCCCGCAAGGCCTCGGGCTTCGCCTCTTCCTGATGAACTCAGCCGGGCCGGGGAGCTCCCAGCAGCTGCTGGCGAAGGCACGTCCGAGAGCCAGGAGGTTTCGTGCTGAGGCTGTCACAACCCTCTGCGTTCGCAGCTCCCAGCTGGGGAAACCTGGGGTTTACCTCCAAATCACCTTTCTCCAGATGCAAGGACGGCAAAGAAAACCATTGCCAAGCCTTGGCCCAAAGATGAAGGTATTCCAGTAGGAAACCTGTCTCCAGGACTCAGCTGGTTGCTTGCTTTCTATGGCACAGACTGCATGGAGGTGGACTGGCTGCCCAGACCCCTACATCCCTTTCTACCCATCTGAAAAACAGAGGGGGCTGCGGAGCATCCCCACCGAACCACCGCAAGACACTGTGGTAAGAAAAGGACATCTCTCCTCCTAACTCATCTCCTTCCTACCACTCACACTGGGAGGTCCCGGAGGCTCCCACACTTCTCAGGAGACATGTTGGGAGCTTCAGAGGTGAATCCAAAGCTCCGGTTTGTGTGCTGTGTGTAGGCAGAGCTCTCCGCTCTCCACCTGCCGCGACGCTCAGGAGGCAGCCAAGCCCCCAGCTTGTGGCCGGCTCCCACCCCATGGCATGGAGGAAGAGCATCGCTGTGAGCTTTGGCCATCCGCAGGAGGGGACGGGTCTGGTGGAGGATTCCAACCACGGGGGCACTCACAGAGGAAGGATTTGCCAAGGTTAGGCAGCTACTCCAGCTTTAGAGCCAGGGAACAAATGGTTAGTTGCACCACACTGAAATGTCCAAGCGCCTCAGGGATGTGGAGCAGTGCAGCGCTCCCGGGAGATCAGCTCCACCGGGGGGAGTCGATGCATCCAGCTCCACCTCTTGTCCTAACTCTTCCATCCAGTGCAAGAGACCTCGGCATCCCCTGCCCGGGGTAACCCACAAGAGACACGAACCGGTCTGTCCCCCATGAACAAAACCCCACAAAAGCACCCCACAGCATCTGCTCTGTCCCCAGAGGGGACGCCCTTGCCATCCAGAGCGCGGTGGGATTTTACCTCGGTTGGAGTGGCCCACGCTCGACGACACAGACGACTTTTGCTTCTGCCGCTTCACCGTCATCATCACTTGCTCTTGGACCCGCTGTTTTCCCGTGCCCTTCGTTTTCAGCTTGTGGTCCGAGGGCAGAGCCAGCGTGGAGCTGGCCTGGTCTTGGAAACACTCATACGCCAGCGCCGTTTTCAGCGGAGAGTGAAGCATGGCTGCGAGCAGACCGTGGGGCTGGGGGGGAGAGGGGTCTGCACTTCACCTGACCGCGCACCACGCAAGGCGACAGCAAACGCGTCTCGTGCTGGGGTTAATCTCCCGAACCCCTCCTTGCCATACGTCCCCCGGCCGAGGGTGTCTCAGGGCTCCTGCTCCCGGCTCGGCTCCCCGGCGTGTGAGCAGGCACACCCTCTGCCAGACTGGATATACAGCCCTGCCTGCACACACCCACGCGCTCCCCGCCGCGGCTCGCTCGCAGCCCCCGCGCCGCCGCTGCAGGGCACGCGGCTCCCCGCTGCCCTCGCCCCAAACCTGCCTCCCCCAAAACGGACGGGCGGAGGGGGACACGCAGGCCCTGCTGGGGAGCGGGCCAGGCTGGGAGCCAGAGGGCTGGGGATGGACATCGCCATCCCCCTCACCATGGAGGGCTCATGGGTGGGGCTTTGTGGATCTGGGTAGGAAATGGTGCTCTTTGGCAGCCGGAGGGCTGGAGAATCTCCCACACAGCCTGCTCATCTTGTGTTTTATTATTTCCCTTGGTCTCAACTGGATCAAAATGGTGTCTCGGTGCCAAGAGCCTGGGGGTGCCCCTGCTAGTAGGAGGCAGCATTGCACAGGCCATGGGTCAGAGGAGCAACGCTGCCCGCAGCACCCATCCCTGCTGAGGGTCCAGCCTCCGTCCCCCCAGGATGCTCCCGAGTCAATGTGTCCCATTTGCAGAAAGCTCCCTCTGCCCGCACAGGTTGCAACCCCCCCCCGGTGGGCCCAGGACTGCAGGGTCACCTGCAGAGCCCCTAAAGCAGGGGTCATGGAGGGTCCTGCTGACTGCAGTGTGCTGCTGTGTTCATGGGGGTGACACCTCTTCCCAAATTTCTGCAGGGATAACCCTATGGAGGAATCAGAGCAGCCGCCAGGCAAAGAGTTGGGGTGACCTTTGCAAGTGACTTGGGGTAGCACAGAGAAAAATAGGACTTCTTAGCAAGCAGAACACAAGATAAAATGGCTGTGCAAGAAACGACATGCCAGGTTATGAATTTGAGCGGAGAATTTTCTCCCTGCCAAGCCACACTGCAGCAACTCGTCCGCAGAGAACCGAACACCTCGCTGCTGGTGTGACCAGTTTCAGGTCACAGCAAGCGCTGACAAAGCTCCTGCCAAGCCACAAGAGGCTGATACAGGAGAAGAGGCACAAACCCCATCAAGGAGGGAGGCCGAGGGGACAGTGCCCAGGGCAGAGGCTTCCTGGGCCCCCCAGGACCAGGTCCTGGGTGCCTACGCCAGCACGCAGCCCGGAGAAGGGCCAGGAGGAGCAGGCTCCTCCGCACTGCCGGGTGGAGGGTGCTGTAGCAGAGAGGACTTGTGGGGTTTCTCTCTGGTGGGAATCATCAGTGCCCGGGGTCTGGCTGCCCGCAGGCCTGGTGCTTTCAGCTCACAGGTGCTGGGTCCCTCCTTGAAAGCAGCGGGATAACACTATTTCATTGCCATTCATCAGGTTTTGTGTTTCCCTGTTGGCTTGTGAGCACACAGGTGACGTATCTCCTATTTCATAGGAACAAGAGCAGTGTCAGAAAGCACAGGGCATCCTCCTGGGGAGGATGAACGTCGTGTACCTTCCTCTTCTGGTGTTCCAGGATGCTCCTCCAGTGGAACCCAACAGCAGAAACCCAAGCTTTGTCAATGAGACACAGGACTAGAGCAACCAGAGGCTAATTACCTCCGGTCCCCTCTCCCCACATTTCCTGACACCTCACCCAAGGGACGCAGCGGCTTCACTCTGCTCCATCATCCCAACAGCCTGGACACTTAGACCATGCCCAAGCAAGACCAGGCAGGATGAGGGGTCAGTGCTGCCCCAGACTGGATGGCTGATGCCCGGAGAGATGGAGGAAGATTTTCTTCTCCTCCCGTGCATTTCACAGGCCGGGGATAAGACCGTGTGCTTCCAGCCCAGGTAGGGAACAGCAAAGCAATACCTGGGTGTTGTTTTCCTCTGTCCTACTTGTTTCTCCTGAAAGCTTGTTATCGATGCCAAGCGATGTTTTCACAAATCAATGACAGGCTGTCAGCGTCAGGTGGCTTCTGCACAACAAAGTGGCCAGCTCTTGCAAACCTGTAATGTCATTTCCCCCACGGCAAGGAACAGCCCTCACCCTGTCCCCGCACGGGAGAGCCGAGTGTTTATCACATCCCGTCATTCGCTGGCGGATAATACGAATGCTACGCGCTGGCATCTGCCCTCTTTCATAACTCGCCCAAAATGCTGAGCTGGGCTGTGGGGCTGAGGACAGGGAGCTTAGAGAAGCTTTCAAGAAACAATAGTTTCTTCGGGCAAGTTTGCACGGTCTAGCCCAAGGGAGGGAATCTCCCGGCTTTCTGCAAGACTCCAAGCCCGCCTCTAAAAGAGCAAAATCTACTTAAATAAAGGAGTTCATCGCACCTCTATGCAAACTGCTGTTTCTGCTCTGAATCACGGGCTGGGGATGCTTACCTAGCAGGGCACGGGGAGTGTCATCCCCAGCCGGCCCAGCGCAGCACCCGCGCAGCACCGGCATCTGCCAGCGCCCGGAGCAAATTCCCTGTCTGCCTTTCTGTCTGGAGCTGGCGGGCAGCAGCGGGGGAAGGCTGAACGGGCAGCAAAACCTGCGCCGAATTCGGGGTGCGATCGGCGCGAGATTGGAGGGTTAAAAATAAAATAAAATAAATAGGTAACCGGTGATTTGAGGGAGAGGGGGGCCTTCGCTGCGGTCCGACGGCTGCATGTGCGCGCACCGAGCATCGCATGGCAATGCCGTGAATCACCGCTCCGCACCCCACACAGGGACACACCTTGTGCATCTGGCCTCTTCAAAGCATTTTTGTACGAGTTCCTGGGATTCCTGCCAACGCGCTGATTGCAATCAAAGGGCTCGCTGGCCCAATACTGCTCCCAGAGCGGTGCAGGGTTTGCTGTTCAAACTTGTCAGGCGCTCCTGAGCTGAAAGTGTCTACGGATGGCTGCAAAATCTGCCGGGGGAAAATAGTTGTTCCCCAAAATTGGTGGCAGGGAGTACTGCTGGGGGGGGGTTTTAGCACCTAGGGTTCCTTCTTCCTCAGGGCGGGTGGTCACCAGGAGGACAGAGGTAAGGGTGCTGGGGATTTTTTGTATTTCCCAGGATAATGGCATTTTCTGAGGAGTGACTCAGCCTCGCCCCAGCACGGCTGAGACTTCCCAGAGCCTGGCAAGGTTTCTCCAGGAGGAAACCTGCTCTTCAGATTTGCAAAGCCTTAGTTTCACTCAGCCGCTCATGAAAGGCTTGCTTTCTTCTGTGGGACCAGAAAGCACCACGGGAACAGGGCAGGTGGAGAGCTCAGATCCAACAGGGTAACCAGGATCCAGCTGAAAGCGAGCATGGAGCTGCCAAGTTGAGGAAAGCCTGCCGAGACATGCGGACAGGTTGTTCTTGAGCAAAACCGTCCTTCGACTCCTCGCACACGTGTGGCACTGAGATGTTTTCGGGGTGGTGCTGTGGGAGGACGAGAAGGCAGCAGCGCTGGGCAGATCGTGGGCTGGCCCTTGGCAAAGCCAGTAGACTTCCCCAAGCCACAGAGGTCTCCCGTGGTGGATGGGAGCTTGGGTGAGGAAAGTAAGGAAATCCCTCATTTCTCCAAGTAAAGGAAAGACAGCTCACATAGAGCAGCTGCGAGACTACACGCAGCAAGATGAAATCCTTGCGTAATGGAGATAAAGTACCTGGGAACAATGTTAACACCTCATTAAGGTGTGTCCTAACAGAAACACAGAATAATTTAGACAGGAAGGGACTGACCCTCTGCCCAAAGCAGGGACAGATTTGCTGAACCAGGTGGGACCCAGTTGCTCCAGACCTTGTCCAGTTGAGGTTTGATGGAGATCCCACAGCCTCTCCGGCCTCACTCCTCATGCTGAATTTTTTTTTCCAGGTAGCTAAGAGGAATTTTCCACATCCCAGCTTGTTCCAGTTGCCTCTCCCCATGCACCTCAGAAGATCTGGCTCCATCTTCTCTGCATCCTTCAGTTAATTAGCAGCAGAGAATTCCAAGATCCCTCCAAACTTTCCCTTCTTCAATCTGAACAAACCCAGTTCTCCTTGCCTTTCCTTGTGTGTCCTGTGCTCCACTCCTGATCATCTTGGGGCTGGAGAGCAGGCCAAGCCCTTGTGCTTGTCAGTTGGACCTCCTTGGGCTCAGGTCTCTGTGCTTTGCTGCCGCTGCTTGTGGTGGATGGCACATCTAATGCACACATTGGACGTCAAGCCGGGTAGGACTTCTGTGGGCTGGAGACCACCCTTAAAGCTCTGTGCAGGAACCTGGAGGTGCCTGATAGCAGGTCCAGACTCAGCACTATCAAGGCTGAGGGTACAAGGTGCTGCTTCTGCCCTCCACTGTGCTTGGACATCCCCTGCCAAACAGTCACATCCCAGGTCCCACCTTTGATGAGCAACAACATCGCAACTCTGAAGTGCTTACAGTTCAGAGGGCTGTGCAGGCTTGTCAGCAGATAAAAAGTGGCATGCCTTGGTCAGCAGGTCACTCTGGAAACAAGCACCAGGAGTGGCCATGCAGCTGCCAGGGAAGGGCAGGCTCCAGGGAGGTGCCCTGGGAGCGAAGGATGGTGACGGAGAAAGAAGGAGCCCTGCTTCCACTCCAGGAGAAGGCCATCAAGTTGGCCAATCCAACCAGTTTTCATCTCCTAGTGTCCCCAGCTCGCTTGAGGAGCCTCTACGAAATCACTCAAGGAGCTGCTGATGTCCACCCATCTCTACCCAGTACTCTCTGGCAGGGCAATGTCCAGTTCAGGGTGAGCTCAGTCTGTAGAAGTCTTTCCACCCATCTCTGTGAAGGAGATGCACTGTGGGGGAGATGCTTCACACCAAGACTTACCCTCCTTGCTATGGTCCTTGCCCGGCAGCCCAAGGGCAAAGCTTGTGAGAGTGTTTGTGTGAGTCTGGGACAACGACCTCCTTTGCAGACTGAGTCCCAGGAGACTGCATGGAGATCCCAGCTCAGGATCTCTGGAGCTGGCCTTCTCCCAAGGACTTCCCTGGTGTTGGTGCACCTCAGTGGCAGGTTGTTATATCTGCTGGAGAGGACACGTGGGAGGGGATGGGTGCAATGAGGAACTCCTTGTGCTCACAGCACTTACCTTTGGTGGTGTTGCAGCCTGTTCTTGGAGACCAGTTACCTGGGGTTGCTCTAAGAGGCTTCCCTTCAAAGTGGGCAACGCTGTTGAGACAACCATGGGAGGTTTGTCTACATGACTGTATCATGCTACTGCCCACCACGTCCAGCCATGTGCACTCAGGGTTGGGATCTCGTGGCTGCCTGTGAGGATGTGCCAGCCCCTCAGCCAGGTTGCCTTCCTGCTACAAGCTGCCAAGTGACAGTGAATCCTGCTTGACCATACCCGGAAGACCTGACAGCCCTCTGTGCTAGAGACATTCTCCCTAGCTTCTTTTACCTGCTCCATTTCTCTAGGTCTTGAGGACCACCCAAGGACCTGACCAGTGCTCTCTTGCCTCTAGATGTGTAATGGGTTGAAGAATCCCCCTCTTCATGCCGTGCATGTCTGGCAAGTCTAGAGGGAGCTGGCTGTCAGTGGAGGCAGTGCTTGAGGATGGCTGGGGTTGGAATAACTGCACTCAGATGTAGGAGAAGAGCCCACACTGCCATGAAAAAATGCAGAGAGAGCCTGAGTATGTTTCAGAGGCCCCATGGGGTGCATGAATGTTGCCTGGATGGTGCCCTCTAAACACAGTCAAGTCAGGTCCTGCCAGGTGCATCTCCTGCTTCCAGGAGCTGTTGGAGGGAGGGCCGGGGTGAAGGGCACTGTGTCCAGAGGTGATGCTGCCAGGCCCAGGAGCATACGAACACACCGCGCAGAAAGTCAAGGAGAGGACTTGAGCATGTGCTCAACATAAGTCAAGACATAGTTCAGGGAGGTGACTACAACCAAAGAGGTGTGAATGGTCTCCTGCGGATGGGGACACAGGTGGAGACGGGTAAGGAGACAGACATCTCAACCAGGATGGTACCTGTACTCCTCATCTTCCCATGCCCATTGCAATCTGGACCAGCTCTGAAACGCTGCAGGGAAGGGAGAGCTTGTTCCCACCGTGGAAGGTGCAGAGACAACAGGGCCAAATTTAGAAAGGGAGCGAGTGTGTAAATGGCACAAGGATGCCTTCGATTCCATGGCATTGTGAAATCCCCCACATGGCTGGTGGGGGAGGAAACCTCGCGGACCAGTTTATGTAATGATTTAGCAACATATCCCAGTGTGACACGACTCGTTAAAGCAGCCTCTGGCGAGGGGAGCGGGAAGAGGGAGGTGATCACACCACAGTCCCCTGGGACAGATGGGGAACACGGGGTGCGACCTGGAGTGGAGGAGGGCTGTGAGCGTCACATGGACCGTGACCCACGTCATGGCAAACGTTGGCTTCTCCACTGGGTTACGCACAGCCACGTGTCCACACCATGTCTGGCAGCACCATCGCTCCATCACTGCAGGCTCTGCAGGGAGGTGGAGATGCTCCTGGCACCAGCAGGGCCTTTTCCCTTCCCTCCAGAGCACCATTTCAGTGCAGGGCTTTGGGACAGGGTTTTATTTCTCCGCACACCATGCAGTAGGGAGTCCCATAAGGGTTTCCTCCTAGTTTAAGCACAAAGACACTATTTGACGTTGGCATGGTTGCCCTCTCATGGGGAAGATCAGAGCAGCCCAAGTACTGGGATCACCAGTTTGTGGTGATGACATCTCACTACCTGTCCTCCAGGCCCGGCCTCTTGCCTACCTGAACTCTGGGAGGGTTTGTCTTCAACTGTCAACGTTGTTGAGTCCTCTCCAGATGAAGACACTGGGCTGACCCCATGTGTGCAGTGTCCTGCAGCATCAATCCCATTGGTATCTGACGCCAGCACCACTCAGAAGTTGCCCACTGGGATCTGTGGTGGATGACAGTGTCCTTCATCAGTACCATCGAAGCCACACTCATCCCCTCCTTTGGAAAGGAAAGTGTCTGCTGGAGGAGTTTGCCTCCCCATCCTCCTTGAAGCCTTTCCATCCTGCATTTGGGAATGCTCTGATGTCTGTACAGCACCTAATTCCTCCCTGGTGAGAGATGCACCAGGCCATGCTGATGGAGACTCTCCTCCACCTACACAAGGGGCTGTGACATCCCCTCTGGAGTCCTTGGAGAAGCCTCAGCTGCTATGAGGAGTCCTGGCCAAGGAGGAGAAGAGAAGACAATTGAGAAGAGGACACAGGCTCCCAAGTTACTCCCAAGCACTGTGTTCCCATTGGGGAAGGCTCTGGGATGGCACTGACTGTGGTAGCACATCTCTGCTCCACGCTGGGAACGCTCACCAGTTGGGAGACACATGGAGCAGAGTTGACCCATGGGACACCTCCTTCATCCCTCCCCATCCCAACGGCCCAGAGGTCCTGTGGTGCCAGGGTCCAGCACAAGGAGCCAAAGTGGGGTGGGGGGATGAAGAGGGCACATGGACATCAAACGTGGGGCAGAGGCGGTCCTCACAGGACATTATTTACTCACCTGGCATCCACTGCAGGGTGCAGGGGGGAACTTTGATGATGATAATAATTATCCCAGTCCTAAAGGATGAACCAGATAACCGAGAAGTTCATTTTCTTTTCCAAATAAATTATGAAACCCTGTTGAATAAAAACTACTATACCCAATCAATAGGTTTATGTGTCATACTACTAATATTATTTCTTAAGGATATTGTTTATTTTAATAGCAAAATCTAACACCAGCTTTCAGAGATAATATTTGAGGCTAATCTGAATATGTCATGCACAGACTATCTGTTTCACTCGTGTCTGCTCCCCAGGAAGAGTCAATGCTGAGATGGGTTTTCAAGATGGGCAGGTATTTGCATGTTCACCTTCAGACTAAACAGGGAAAAACAGATTTTCAGAGACAATTTATGGCCGGGCACATGAACAGCCTTCAGGTAACAGCGCTCGAGAGGAGGCAAGGAGCTTCCTTGACATTCAAGGGGATGTTCAACCATTTGAGTTGTACCGGCACACTTGGTGCTGGCCCTTGTATGGCCTCTAAGACCCTTTTGCCAGGTCTCTTCTTGCGAAATCCCCTCTCTATTGGAAATATGGTGGAGTGCCAGGCTAAATTTTTGCACTCCCGTCGATGTGTGCAGAGGGGAAGCCGAGCTGCTCCGTGAAGCAGAGCGTTGCCGGTCCAGCCCCTCTCCCCGCAGCAGGGGAGCGAGCACGGCTGCCCCACCACCAGGACAGCCTGACCTGGCTCCGACACCCAGCCCAGAGAGCTCGGGGCAGAGGAGTGTGCACCTCCCCTCGGCTTTGGTTTAAGGACGCAATTTATTCCGCCTCCCGGGTAGTTGGCTGGGCTCCTGCTCCACATCCCGGCAGCCCCAGGCACCACGGAAGGACTTGTTGACACCGGCTGGCAAGTCCAAAGTGGAGTCAGGGGCAGAAATGGCACTTGGCCCTCAGGTGGGGCCTGATCTCTTGACCATGACACAAAATCAAGGAGGACAACAGGAGGCTCGTCCTCCAGAGCGCATCCCTCACCTCCTGCCGTGCTGCTGGAGTACAGCACACACCCATCCCTGTTTTACAATGGAAACAACTAACCAAGTCACGCGTGCAGGAATGTCCTACACACGACATGCCCTGGTGCAGAGAAAGCAGGCTGTGGTTTTTTGCGCCACCTCCTCCTACCATTTCCAAGGCTGCCAAAGCCCAAGCAAGATATGTCATTGTCAAGGGCCATCTCCCCTTTCCAAGTCTGTAGGATGCAAGCGATCACGTGTGCGTGTGCGTCACGGCCCTTCACTGGGGGAAAATCATAGAAAGATGTAGGTTGGAAGTGACTTTGAGAGGTGCTGAGTCAAAGCAGGGCTCGCTGCAAAGCCAGCTCAGGTTGCTCCAGCCCTTCCCCAGCTGAGTTTTGAATATCCTCAAAAGAAGCTGCCATCCCAGGGCTGCACGTCTCCCACAGGAAAAAGCAGCTGGGCACAGTGTCACTGGTCCTTTTTTGGTGCACTTTGGTGGACCTGGCCCTTCCTGCTGTGGTGGAGGAAGGCTGCTGGGTAAGCCCACCAGCTTCTGCCTCTCCAGGCAGAAGGCACCACCTCCTTCAGCCTCCCCACAGTGGTGTGCTCAGCCCCAACCACCTTCCCTGACGAGGGAAAAAATGGGTTTTTAAGCAAGTAGACCAGCAACCTCATGAACTTACAGAGAGTTTCAGTGCACGGACTACGGATGAACACTCTGCAACCAAACTGGCCAAATATAGTCATTTTTAACTACGGCCATTCATAACACCTCAGGAACTGCAAACATCCCCATGAAAGGGTAGGAATGGGTAGTCTGGCACCTAAAAAGTGGCTAACACCGGGGTCTACGGTGTTTGTTTTCCATTTCTGCAAAACTCAACGCTAATGATCTGCAGAGTAGGCTCACCACTTCTGTGACACCAGAAAGCAATTTCTCTTTTCTTTAAAGACACGGTAACTGCCAAGGTTGAAATATGCATATAATTCCATAAAAATTAAATCATTAAGGACTGCTCAACTGCTTAGCAATGACTGAAAAAAAAAAAATCTTACCTTGCTTCTGTAGATCAAAGTGCCTCGTCTTCCTCTTGTAATAAAAACAGTCTGAAATTTTATACAAATGTTTGATCTAGAAGACCAGAAAGGATGCTCCAGCTGTTATTAAGTGGCAGCTGCCCTGAGTAATTTTTCACCTTGGATTTGAGTTGATTTGGCAAAATAAAATAAAATTAGGATCCTTCTGTGCAGAAAGGTGTTTCAAGATAAATTTCCTAGACAGGTCTACGCCATATTCTACTTGAGGCCTCATCTCCTGGCAATTTTCTGTCCCTGTGGGCGACTGAACGGGAGTGGAAAGGGCACCTTGCTGCAGCCCAGCCGGAGCTTTTGCAAGAGGGGGACCTCCTTGGGAAGGGAGCACAGGCCTGTGCCATGGCCATGTGCTGTGCCAAGGACAAATATTTTCCCTTCCCAAGGAGGTCCCCCTCCTGCAAAAGCATTTACACTGTCTGTGGGAAGGAAAAGAGGACAAATTTGCAACTTGGACACTTTTTCAGCTCTGGGAAGTACAAAAAGTCCCAATAGCTAGGACACAGAAGTGTTGGCCAAGGGGACTCCCACCCAGGCCAGGGATGTCCCAGGGGTCTTCTCTGCTCGGCGACGCTGGTGGTGTCATCACAGCTAAAGGCAGAGAGACAGAGACTAATCCCTGGTCCTGGGGCAGGTAGCATGGATGGTCACCCTGCTTTGGATGCCTGTCTTCAGAGCAGGCCACATCTACGGATCATGCTCTTCAGACCCTTGTGGGTCTGAAGAGTACGTACAGCTCTGTGGGTATATTACAACATCATTATTATTCTCAGAGGGGTGTTTTTTTGCCTGGCTCAAATGTCAGAAAAAATTTGAGGGCAGTGGTGGAGTAGCAGGAAACCCAGGCTTTGTCCTGGAGAGAGCTGGGAGGAATAACTCCAACCAAAGCTGAAGAGTGAGCTGACGATGAAGGAACCTGGGTCAGGACTGGAGCTGCTGCCTGGACCCCCCTCCTCGGCAGCACATGTGTACCTAGACAGGTAGGTCACTGTGTCTCCATGTCAGGACATAAACAATAAGACACCAGCAGATGATCCATGTGTGGTCCAGATTCTCTAAGGCCCCCGACAGCTCTCCCAGCAACCCGAAAATAGCCCCAACACAGGTGCTGGGAACAACCTCTGCAGCATCACAGCATCTTCCCGCAGTGCCTGGTCTTTCCCACACTGGAAACATGCGTGTCCTAAAGGCTCAGTGTTGTCCCAGGGTTTCAGAGCTGATGTTGCTCCAGGGGACAGGAGGCTGCACCCAAACTCTGACCTCTCTTGGCTGCTGGGGATGGTTAATGGGGAGGATAATTCCTGGACTCTTCCTACCAGCAGGCTGAAGAAGAGGTTTTGAGGGGAAAAATGAAGCTGCTGGTGATTTGATGCGGGTGCCTCGTACCTGAGTAACGCATGGGCCCTACCACACTGGGAGCCTTTAAGAAGGCAGACGCCTGTTTTGAGCAAGGGTTGGTTGCTGTGGGTCCTGCATGGGAGCAGGGGAAAGACCAGGCGACTTTTTGAGCTTCCTTCGAATCACCCTGCAACGTTACAATCCTGCCATTCCTCGAGCACCACGAGACTCCCTCCACCACAGAAGGCCAGGACAGTGGCATCTCACAGCAGAGACAAGCAGTGACAGGGATGCTCTGGGCATCTGCCATACAACCAGCTTGGAAGAGGCAAGCCAAGCTCCCAGGATGTATGGTCCACACTGGCACGGGCTCCTCGCACGCTGGGCCCAGGGCAGTGCCTGGCTTGCTCAGCAGAAGGCAAAGGCTGCCACGCACTCGACTCTTGGCCAGGCTCTCCTGGTTGTCGGAGGTAACTGTGCAGTCAGCCCACATCCCTGCGGGGTGTGCCGGTGCCAAATTCCTGCTGCCCAGAGATTTCGGGGTCATTGACATGAAGCTTGCTCATGTGTTTGACTGTATTAAAGGCAAGGAGCTCCTTTCTGGGCCAGTTTTCTAGGAGGGTGTAAAGGAGAGGTGGTGCAGCCCTGTTGAGGCATGTGCCCGGGCAATCTCCTGCAGCCTTGCTGCCCTTTGGACCAAGGCTCCCGAAGCTGTGATTTGCCTTGCCGGACGAGTTTTCAAAAGCCAGCTATCAGCTCCTTGCTCCTAAACACGTGTCCCTGTAATAGAGGCAGTTTACCCTCTGCTAGAATTGAGCAACTCAACCCTCCTCTTGCATTACCGGGCCTTTCAAGCATCGTTTGATAAGCACTATGAGCGCAGCTCCTCGGGCATTGCTACATCTTTTGGCGTGCTTTGCTCTGCCAAAACTGTGTTTCAAGCTAGCTATAAATTATGCTTCACGGTCGGCTTTTATCTGCTCGCCATGCAACGGGCGAGAACAAAGGCCACTACGTGCCACACCAAGGCAGAAGAGCCAGGAGCCGGGTGTAGGCAGAGGCAGGGCAGGCGGCAGTCTGCTGGAGGAAGCAAAACAACCTCAGCCCGCTGCCAGCGTTACATCAGAGATGTGGAAAGCCGGGGTGGCTGCCGCTGCCAGCAAAGGGTGAGGGAGAGGGGGGGAAAGAGGGCAGAGAAGTCTGGTTTTGCCTGCATGGCACCGAGCAATCACAGCAGCAAACAACGCGAGGCACAGCCATCGCGCCAGCAAAGGGACCATGCAGAACACAGGCACGGACAAGGCTGGGGAGAAAGGCAGAGCTGTAGGCACAGAAAATGAAGACCTGCGCAAGCCAACACCTCTAGAAACTCCAGCTCTTCCGAGGCCATCCTCGAGGGAATGGCATTGCCCAACCCAGCGGTTCGGGACAGGTCAGAGAGTGGCTTTGCTCGCACGAGAGTGAGTGAATAAGAAGAAATGTCATTTGCACGGTAACAGACCTTCATAGGTCAGTGCCTCTGGGTCTGTCATGCAAATGTGCATCTGCTGGAGAAGGCTGTGCCTGCCGAGGGTGAGGAGGAGCCAGTGACACCGGCGAGGCTTAGGGAAAAAGGCGTCAGCCAGTGCAAGTACAAAACATTATGGTTTGCTACTCTGAGTGAGGTTCCTCAGGTCTCATTTCAGCATGATCCTTTTTGGTGGAGTTCTCAGCTAGTTCTGCCTCCTTGGAGGACCACAGCCCGTGGGGCAGGCACTCGGCCCTTCTGGTGGTGCCAGGGCTGGGCAGAGAGAGAGGAGTGAAGCTGGAGGCCTCGGAAGTCCCTTTTTACAGCAAGGATGAGCTGCACAGGTGTTCCAATAATCTATCTTTGTGCAAACACACCAGGGGCTTAACAGGATCTTTTCTGTGAATCAAGGTGCCTCCCGAGGCTGCTGTGAGAGTAACCCAGCGCACCCAGCATCACCTTTTACTGAACTGGTGCTGCCTGCTGCGTCCTGGCTTAAAATAAAACTCCCTGAATAACCGTGAGCTCCATCAGATACAGCAGCGCTCAGTTTAATCGCACGCCTATGGCCCGCAGACCGTGTCCAGTGGTAACGCGGTGGGAGATCCACGCTGCATTCACCTCGCCTGACTTCAGCAGCGAAGGGCTGACAACATCCTCGCTGCAGTGGTTTTGTTTTGTCTTTCATGTTACCAGAAGTAAGATTAGGCAGGAAATTATGGTCCGGCCAACACCTCCATCCAGCTTTGTACCTCCAGCGTTACCGACAGGTCCGTTGGGGCTGAGAAGCTCGAGAAGCTCGTGCATTTTGACATTCTGTCCTGTAGGAAACCTGTCTGGGATGAGCATCACGGGAAGCATAGCTGGGAAGTGCCCTGCGAGCTGCAGCTTTGCACCATCTGCCTAAATCACACGAGAGGTTCTGCTGAGATGGGCAGCTGCTGGACTCCCATCAGATGCTGAATCACTGCTGAGTCATGCTGCAGAGGGTTTAGAAATACTCCAGACTTGTCCAGTTTTACTTCTCTGCATTGCCAGTTGCACCAGAGCATTTGAGGGTGACTAACCCCCACAATATTAGCTTTCAGTGCCTGCACCCCTCTAACTCACCAACAGACTGCCTGTGCTAATGCAGAAAAGAGATCACAACTGGAACAGCACTGACAGAGCACGCAAGGGACCTCCAGGGACGAGGAGACATGGTGAAGGCACCCACACACCTGTGGCACCCCAAACGTGCAAGGACAAAGGGTAAGGACTTGGAACCTGGTAGAAGTGGATCTTCCCCCGCTTGAAGCATTATCCATACACAGAGTATCCCAGTACTCCAGCAAGGGAAGTTGCAACCAGTGTGGATCCAGGACCAACAGAGTCAGAAAGTGGGTCCGTCTTGTCCTACATTAGCCCCACAGAATCACAGAATGGTGGGGGTTGGAAGGGACCTCTGGAGATCATCTAGTCCCACCCCCTGCCAGAGCAGGGTCACCCAGAGCAGGTGGCACAGGAACGCGTCCAGGCGGGTTTGGGATGTCTCCGGAGACGGAGACTCCCCCACCTCTCTGGGAAGCCTGTGCCAGGGCTCTGCCACCCTCACAGGAAAGAGGTTCCTCCTCATGTTGAGATGGAACTTCCTATGGTCAAGTTTGTGCCCGTTGCCCCTTGTCCTGTCCCCGGGCACCACTGAGAAGAGCCTGGCCCCATCCTCCTGACACCCCCCCTTTCAGTATTTATCAGCGTTGATAAGGTCCCCCCTCGGTTGTCTTTTTTCCAGACTGAAGAGACCCAAATCCCTCAGTCTTTCTTCATCAGAGAGATGTTCCAGTCCCCTCAGCATCTTGGTAGCCCTTTGCTGTCCCCTCTCCAACTGTTCCCTGGCCTTCCCCAGACAAGGATGGTGGATGAAGAGATCCGGTTCCTTTCACTTCCCTTAAACAAGTCAAGCAAAGCTGACCCTGCAGACTAGGTCCTCCATACCCCTGCTTCCAGCAAGCCACGGAGCAACCCAACATCCTGTTGGGTTCCCATTCACCCTCCCGAGGAGGGCCACTACCCAAACCAGCACCCTCCAGCACAAAGCAGCCTTCCCTGGCCTGACTCTCCTGGTGCAGGTGCTACAGGACACTCTGGAGTTGGGAACTCCTCCTTCAAAAACAGGCCATGTTATGGTCAGCATCAAACTCATCCCTCTCCCGTGGGCGAGATGCTCTCCCAAGACTTCCAGTGCAGTTGCACAGACTAGGGTGGCCAGGCTGGGGATGGCTAACATCAGTCCTTTCACACTCCACTCTGCTTGCCATTTCATAGCACTGGCTGCCTGGCTGACCAGCTTCCATGGGGACTGGGAGACTATATTAAAAAAAAAAAAAACAAAAAAAAACCCAAAAAGTTTTACGTGAGATTGAGAAAAGGAAGGGAGCCGTGGGAGACTAAAAGCAGACCAAAGCATTTTGACTTTTAGTTCTTCCGCCTCGAGCAGGACGCTGAGCTGGACTTAGGTGAAGATATCACCCTGGTGCCCTGGGCTGGTGACCACAGGGCCTGGTCCGTGCAAACCAGAGCAGCTTCCATGCACTCAGGCTCTTCTCCCAGAAGTCTCCATCCTCCAGCCCCACAAGCAGAGCTGAACGTGGCACAGAGGGAATGCAGCAGGACACGCAACAGGGTACCATGGCTGAGCCCTCCCACACAGACCGAATTCCTGCCTGGCTGCAGCCTGCAAACCCCTCTGCGTGGCGCATACGGGACTTTCTCACCCCCTCTGGGAGCTCCAGCAGTAGCCACCTCCTGCTCTGCATCTCCAGACCAGCTGCTCTGACTCCGCTCAAGAGCAATGGGAGAGACAGGGTTTGGAAGCGGAGATGATGATGTTTGGATCCAAGCTACAGGAGCCTACAGAAGAGCATCATCCTCAAAGATTTGGGGGACAGACTGCCAGGACACCCTTGAGTGTACATCTACTCCTGCCCTAATCCCACCACCCAGGAAGGGATTGTTCAGCTCTCTCGCTAGAGGTAAGACACACCAATGGCAGCTCTTAAACAAAGACTCATGGAAGATGTTGGGGCTCTAAAGTGTCTCAGGTCTCTGAAGGAGCTGGAATTGCAGAGCCTCCTAAGATGGAAAACCCTCTCTGCATTGTCCCTGGGGAGACCTGGAGGACTCTGCAGTCCTATAGCACCACTCGCTGGAGATGAAGGGATGGGACTGGCTGTGCAGCCAGGGAGGAGCATGCACAGAGGCTGTTCCAAAGGCTGCCTCTCCCTGCTGAGCACTGCCATCTCTAGAGGCAACCAGGTCCCCTCCTGCAGCAGCCAGATCCAGGAGATGGGTGTCAAAGTTGGCAGCCACTGCTCCAAGCGTTGCCCAGGGTGAATCCATCACCATCTTGCCCTGCCAGGAGGAGGAGGATGGGATGTGAACCTTGTAGCTGGAAAGGCGTTATCCTTCCCAAAGGGGAAAGGAGCCTGAGCTCAACCTCACGGGCTGCTCATGGACTCACACCAACACGGCCAGACCCTTCTGTGTGGACGGATGCTACACTGCCGCATGCGTCGATGCTCTTCATGTTGAAAGGCTTCCCAAGGACACCAGCATAAGTCCCCACTCCACTTCCCACCTGCCCGCCAAACAGGACCATCATCCAAACAGCCTTTAAACTCTTGAGTGCACGCAGAGGCGGGACTGTGGCAGCATCTCCTTCTAGAGGACTTCCACCAGAAAGCTGAGGCCCGTAGCCCTGACCAGCACCATCCTGGAGAGAAGGGAGCTAGGACATACAGCTGTACAGGGCAAACAGGTCGACATGGACATCCACGGCGCACAGCCGACTGAGAACCTGCACAGGAAGACACAGGGGCCTTCTTAGAGCCTTCGCTGACCGTGATGGATGGAGAAAAGCCTTCACTAAGCAAGGCCTCAGAAGGGATACTCAAGGAGGAAGGAAAGAAGGTCCAGAGAGTCCCTAGGGCTGACACTAGCTCTCAGAAAACAGCAGGAACAAGCACTGCTGCTTTATGAGCAGACCTGATCGCGGTCTCCAGATCACCAAAGATGACAGAAGCTGGAGCCCTAACCAGAGATATTTTTATGCTGCAAATCAGGCAAATACATCAAGCGCACCTACTGCCACGGAAGGCTCCTGCGTGAGGACCTGCTTTCTGCCCTAACAGGATCCATCATCGCGTACTCAGGGGCTAAGAGGGGATTTTGCTCTTACGCTGTTGAAACCTGCTCTCCAGCTTGTTCATCCCAAGCTGGCACAGCCGCTCACCCTCCGCAGTGATACATATGTCAAAATTAGCCAGGCCCAGCCCTACCTGTGAAGAGAGGGGAAAAAACCCAAGTGCTGGCAGAGGCACGGCTTAGCACATTCACCAACACACCCTGCGTCCTCCACCTGGGGTGGGAGTGAGCAGGCGAGCCCGTCTGTCCCTCCCAGCTCAGCAGCATTGCTCTCCTCGGTGCTCATAACCCGATTTTAGTGACAAACTCCACTCATCTGGCATCGCTGCTCCCTCATCGGGTGGGAATCCGGGGGAGTGACTCCGAGGGACTTTGGGGCAGGCGTCAGCAGAGGCTGGGCGCTGCAGAGGGAGGCTGCAGCACTGCCGCACACCAGCAGCCCCGCTGCGCCCTCGGTGGCATGAAGCCACAGGCTGGGGTACCCGTACGACATACTTTGATTGTTACAAGTGGTCCCTGGAGGGAAGAGTGGCCAGACTTACCCCCGCTCCCCAGTTACCATCTTCCAAAGTCAAACAGCAACTGCAAGGCGTGATAGCAAACCATCAAAAAGGGATGCGGAACAGGTTATAGACAATGGTTTCTCTAGATGCCAAGCTGGAGTACGAGTTCAGCCACTACCAGGGTGCCGGGAGCGGTTGGCCAGCCCACAGGGAGCATGGCATGAGACCTTCTTGCCAAGCCAGTGGCAAACGAGCAGCACCAGGGATGCCAGAGGGGTTTATCAGCTCTGCCCGAGCAGCACGATTCCTCCCTCTCGGCTGTGCCAGCGACCGGGAGATTGCTGCCGCTGACAGCACCCAGAGAGCTGGTCTGGGACCACCTGGATGAGATTTTTGCTGCAAGAAATGAGGGAAATAGAGCTCAGGACACCTCTGAAGATCCCAGGGCTTTTGTAGCCTGCTTTCCCGTCTGTGACTCTGGGGATGCTCCTCACTTTCAGACCAGGAAAGCGTGACTGGCAGCTCTCTCCCACCCCTGCCGCAGGTCTCTCCGGGCCACGCTCTGTCCCTTTGGCCTCCCCCTGCAGCAGCAGCCGCTCTTCCGCTTGTGAGGGTGATTCCCGGGAGGGGTAGCACCACTTTGCTGCAACCAAAGTGCTCAGGATAAACAAGCAACGCTGCCGACTCCGAAACACTCACCTGCTTCTCACGCTGCCGGGCCATCCCGAGTCCCACCTGCGCACCCAGCCTCTTCCTTGCTGAATTGCTGCCGCTAATAGTCAGGCTCTCGGTCCTGCAGCCCTGCTTGACGTGTCTGGCTCAGTCCTGCTCCCCAGATGTTAAGTACCAGCGCTTTAAGCACGTGAGGCTGCAATATAAAATATTTAAGAGACTAACAGCAGAGGACTAGCTTGAATTGATGCTGACGTCTGTGCACAGGGATAAGTCTGCGACTCTCAGCAAGAGTCCCCTGCTCCCGGTGCACCACGTCCTTCCAGACACCACTTCAGCCTCAAATGTTGAGGCCCTTCCAACAATCTTGGCCCTTACGCTTATCAGTCCAGAAGAAAATAGCAGAAGTGACAGCTGCACATTCGCTATGCAGAAACTACCACGCACTCCAACAGTACCTCACCAGCGTAAGTCAATCCGAAGCCAGTGAAGACTTGGTGTTTGTCACTCAGCCTTGTCACTCAGCATCTCTTTCCTCTTAGCACATTCAGAATACAAATGGCAGCAAGTGCATCTCCAGGTAAGAACCCAATTCAAGTCTGCTGGATCCATAAACACGCAGCTTCCAGGGAAGATAGTCAGGTCATTGCCAGTAGGGAAGCAGAAACTGCGATGGTCCTCCTCCAAGGGAAGGGAGCAGCATGTCCCACTCCTTGCAGGAATTGATTTTCCCTCTTTGCATGGAGGAACAGGCCAGCTCACAAGACACATCTAAATCCCAATGGACCCTCCTGCAGCTGTAGCCCTGCAGGTCCTGGCTGAGCATGAAGGAGTCATTCATCAGTGGGAATGGGCATTTGCTTTCTCAACCATGGTCCCATGCTTCTGGCTCAGCACATACACCCATTTCACCCACCAAACGGTGGCAGATGGCTCAGTGGACACTCGCTGTCTATGCCCAGTCCCCACGCTCTTTCAAAGGATGGACAAGTAGCACGTCAAGGGACCCAACTGACCTGGCTACCAAAACTGCTCGAGATGTCAGTGTGTCAGGGACAAGCGGCCTCAGCATGGCAAAGAGCACAGGGGCACCGGCGCTGCTCTACCTAATTTTGTAGGATGGTACGTGCTGCAAGACCGGAGCCAGGCAGGTCCATGTCGGCACTCCTGGAAGACCCATTCTTCTGGGAGATGGTTTCTGTAACAAGATTTGGGCAGCCCATAGGCTGGGAGCACTAACAAGAGGTGCTCACACGTGGTGGGAAAGCAAAGAACAAGACAGCTGTGCCCCTGGTGGAAGACACTTAGAGGGGAGTAGCCCTGTATTTCTCTTGCATGTGGTGAAGGTTATCATGGTATAAATAAAATGACCTTTGCCTAAGATAAGTCCCCTTCTCTGGAGACTTTCAAGACCCGCCTGGGTGCGGGTAATGTGCTCTAGGCAATCCTGCTTTCGCAGGGGAGTTGGACTGGATGATCTCTAGAGGTCCCTTCCAACTCTGAAAATTCCGTGATTCTGTGATAAGCATGCAACGTGAACGTTCCCAGTAGCAACTGGTATCAATAGCTTCAAGGAAGGAGGTGTGAGATCGCTTGCCATGGGTACATCCTGATCAGTAAGTGACTGGCTTATGCTGCCACGCACATTATTATACTTTTTTTGAACCTAAATTGCATGATTAGAGACTGCACTATGCTGCCACTCCATCAGCACGTTCAGATATTAGCAAGAAATAGACTCATAAAAGCCTTACATCTGTTGTTCTTCTGTTCTTCCAAGATTAAACAGGAACCTACATACGCAATTCAGCATGAAGAGTGAACTTATACAGCCATTACGTATGAAAACTGCACCGGACGTGGACTGGCATTCAGGAACTGGCTGGGCTTCTTTCTCCAAAATAAACACTTACTCATGGTAGATTTTACTGAACCATGGTTTAATTTCATCATCTACTGTTGCTAGGTCTGTACAACATTGTACAAAATATAATCAAAAAGAACATTTCAGCCCCACATAAATGTTTGACTGGCTGCCTGAGGATCCAGTGGCTTTGAGTCTCTGATCTATGCTCTCCTGTCTTCTAGATGCTGTCATCAAAGTACCTTTGGTGCTAAGGCTACAATGCTCTACGTTCGGACAGTCACCGTAACATTTTTGCTTTCCAGTCTCCTTCTCCGCTCAGCGGTGGAATCCCCCAGCCGTGGCAGAGGATCTCCGGTGGTACCTCGTATTTCTGGTCAAACATGAAAGACTTTTAACCTCTTTTTGCATCAGGCAAAAACACTCTAGCAATGTCACGAGGCAGGGGCAGTTATGTTTCAAAGGGGATACTAATGTGGTAGTTTAGGACTGATATATCCTTTTTTGCAGCACGTGCCATAGCAGGTTTTTTAAGTACAGCTCACACTAACACAACTGGTTCTAGATCTCCATTTTCATTCCCATCAATGCATGTTCGCTGGGAGTAGCACTACCCCGTGTTAGCCTACTTGAAGAATTTATCTCTTGCCCAGATAAAACTAGCAGGCAGATACTCTTTTCAACGTAGAGGTTAAGGGAAATAATATACTTAGCTGCTACTGGTAGTGGAATACATGCAGAACTGCTTCTACCAGAATTAGGAAACCTGCTGAGAATTATACGGAAACTAAAATGATTGCTTCGGATTAGAAAGCCACACGCTAAAAGGCCAGCTTCATACATCTCTGGTGTTAAGAAATAGCCTTGTTGCAGCCCACAGCAGGTGAGTGGTGTGGCAGATTGATCTCTCATGCCTGCGTCTCCATGGAACGTTTCATTTCGGCCAATTATTTTTCCTCTCATCTTCTGTGTTCCTGAAGCTTCTCATCTGTGTTTTAAAGGTCTAATGGAAAGCCGTGTTCATTATGAAAAGATACAATTCTCTTAAAGCATTTTTTCCCTGTTTTGACTACAATGCAGCATCATGTTCCAAATGCAACTACTGGATCTGAAAAATGAAACACTCAGGCTATAATGCGCATCTGGAAATAAATACATAGCCTTCATACAGAGCCAGTTCTCAGTGAAAACCTTCTCATTTGCACAGCAGAGCAGAGATGTTCTCAGGAAGGTCACGCTACAGGGTGGAGTCTGAAAACAAGAGAAAGGGAGAAGCAGCTCAATATTGCAATGAGGTAGACAGTCTGCAAGGTACACTGGGAAGGGGGACCTGAAAAGTCACGGGGCCAAAAAGACCAATTAGAAAAGGATTCCAGGGATTTAACTGACCCATTTCTCCATTCATATAATCCCAGCAAGGTATTCTGAATGGCATTAAAAGGAAAATATCTGACTCAGAGTAAAGGATATGGGCTTTCCACATGGAAAAGATGAGGGGTAACGGGTACAAGTTACTCCCAGGGAGATTCCGATTGGACACAAGAGGAAACCTTTTCACAGTGAGAACAATCAGATGTCGTAACAATCTCCCCAGGGAAGCGGTGGATTCCCCAACATTGGACTTTCTTAAGATTCAGCTGGACAGGGAGCTGGGCCATCTTGTCTAGACTGTGCTTTTGCCAAGAGAGGTTGGATCAGATGATCCTTGAGGTCCCTTCAACCCGGTATTCTGTGATTCTATGATATCTCATAATGAATGGAGTAAAATTGCCAGTGATATTTATCCATAAGTATACCCACCACGCGTCTATCCTCAGTCAAATACATTGATTCTCTGTTCACACCAGGATCCCCAGGGGTCCCATTTAACTCATATAGCACGTTTCTCTCTTTCCTCCCTTCTCATTGCCTTTGGCCACTTAACACCAGCTTTTTCCTCACCGCTTCACCTAACCTTGCACATTTTGCAGAATCTTCTATTCTGCAGCTCCTGCACTGCAGAAAAATCTAACCTAGATGTTATCTTATTAAATGAAGATGGGGTATTTCTTTCTAAAAGATTTGCTCAAGGTCAACCAAAATCTTTGTCTCGTGTAGAAATCAAGTGTTTTTCTCACATCTGCCTTGTCATTCCTATTTCTGTTTCATACTTTATAACTAGCAGGTAAATTCAAAATTCATTAAAGCAGTCCAAATATACACTGCCTTATGGGAGATTGCTCTTGTCAGTAAATAGAGCTGTATGGCTACCACTTATAAGGCATCTTGACAGCAGTGACATATCTTGATGTCACACAATGAAGGAAGAGAAGCGTTAAAGAGTTACCTTTAATAGTAAGGAAGGCTTTGGTGAATGCACGGCCCACTTCATTAGTGGCTTCTACCATATATTCTCCTTCATCATGTTTTGTGACACCTAGGACAACCAGGGAGCAGACGCCAAAGCTGTTTGTGCAAAAATAGGAAGGATCACTGGAGAGGTCTCTATTGTCCTTGTACCACGTGACCTTCGGAGGTGGGTGGCCTCCAACTGCACAGCTCATATGGCACTCGCTCCCAGTGGTCACCACATGAGGCTTCAATGGGACGAGGAATCTCGGGGGCTGGTTTTGATTCACTCCTTTGTATATCTGTGGTTTGACTTGACATTCAACTGTAAAAAAAAAAAAAACGAGCAACATAGAAACACGCACTCGGATACTGCTCCACAGCAACAGAAGGCAGGGTTTAAAGGACTGGGTTTCACCCAGGACACTTGGTTGTGCAGAATGTCTGGCCTTCTGCACTGCAAATTGCCAGAGATCCCATGCACCTACGGACTGTAATCTGAGTTTCTTCTCAAATTGGGCAGAATTTAACTTTGAAGTCAGAAACTTTGGTTTCTGCAAAGCTTAAGCCTTAGATTTTCCTGGGCATTAATTTTGTAATGAACTACATGGTACCATGACTGGAAATAAAGGATCTATCCGCACAATGTCCATGCGGAAAGGACAAGCCTTCCCTGCCAAACTGGAATTTCTTAGGGTATCTCTATGCATTCTTCTTCTGGGTAACTAAATGTTCACAGGAGGAGAGACCCATTTCAGGATGGTGTGTTAAAAACAATAGAAGAAACAAAGCATGACAACATACAGAAAAATATTTATAAAAGCTGTTTTACCCTTTGGTTTTCGAATTCTCCAAGGCTGCACAGTTTCAGACGGACCACTGGCTCCCAAGCTATTTTTAGCCACAACCCTAAAGTAGTAGTCCCGGCCTGGGATCAGTTTGGTGAATGTGAACTTGTTGGTGTAGATGAGGTCACCCACCACATGCCACAAGCCCTTCTGTGATTCGCGTTTCAGGACTGTGTAGTAGAGATTACTTTCCCATTTCTCAGACGCTGACGGCATCCAGGTCACTGTTACTGTATTTGGAACATTCTCTTGCAATTGAATAGGTCCAGGCGGTTGCGGGATGTCTGTCAGATGAAGGCAAGGAATATCAAAGACGTAGAGAAAGTGGCACAGTACAGAACCCTAAAAACTTTAAGGCCATTCTGTGGCTGGGGGCTGAGTAAACATCCTGGTCATTAGAAGGGGCAAAATTTGATTCCTTCTCCAGACACACAAACTGATTTGGCGTTAACTGAACATCTGCGTCGCTGGGCCTCCTTCCCTTCTCGTAGGGATGAGATGCGGGCTGGTACTGCTAAACTTTTTCACCTCTTAGGAAGACAGCATATGGAGTTGTTGTAGGTATGACTAAATGTCCTACAGCCTGCTGCTGACTGTCACAAAGAGCATGAACTACTCTCCTCTGGTCTGCACTCTCCATCTGTGGGACCGTGCCTTTTTAAGCAGTCACTCCGGAAGCCGGGTGTAAGTTTAATCAGTAGATTTCTCTGTCCTGCAGACACAGCCAAGTGATATCACAAAGTGGCCAGGCTGAGCCTCATGGGACGTTGTACTCTAGTTCTCCCTGTGCCTGCATGGCTTAACTGCATCAGAGCTCACCGTGCTGAACTCAGGTCGTTGCCTACCGCCTTTTTGCAGCAAATCTGTACGTATTTATGGTGGTGAGTGAGTTACCTGTAACTTGAATTTGGAAGCTGAATGTTTCTCTTTTCCCTAACCCGTTCTGGAGCTCAATGGTGTAGGTGCCGGTGTCAGTGTACTCGGCAGCTCCAATCAGCAGCTGGGTGGTACCATCTTTGGTGTGTACTGCAGCCTGGTCTGGAAGAGGAAGCCCATCCTTTAACCAGGTCACCACTGGATCTGGAGATGCCTGTAAAGAACAACACGAGTGACAGTCCCCTAGTTTCGCCTCCAGATTGCGTCTTTACATCTTTAGTTTCATTATCTTGTCCCAAACGTATACCTATATGACACAGTAAAGTAATATTTAGAAACATGGATCCAAGAGGGATCTAAGAGCCCTGGATAAAGGGCTGCTTTAAAGTTTCTTTGTAACTTTCCTCTTCCTCTGTGTCTCTTAAGAATGTTATTGTAGCGAGGTGTCCAGGTTAACTATGTCAAACAAGGCGTGCTAGATCAAGAACAACAGATGAGTTCAGTAGTTAATATTTTCTACTTTTAAAAAGATCCGCTGGTTTTGGAAAGAAAAAACATCCTCAAAGTCTTTATTTCCATTGTGCCATCTTTGGTCTCTGTTCTCCAAGAGATTAGGAGAAAGGAAAGGCCAGCAAATACACACACTCTGCCTTCCTCAACCTCTTGTTGATATCCCAGGCTTTACCCGGGGTGTTCCAAGCTTACGTCAAAGCCCACAGGATTCCTGTCAGCACGTGTCTATTTCTCAAGTCATACGGTTTAAGTCCTGCTGCTTAGTGAGACAAACACATAGAGGATGTTGCTAGAAATGCTACCCCAAGGCCTTCCAAAAGGGTTAGGGGGAAACCAGCTGATTTTTAAACTCTGACGGATGTGTACCAGATGATGCCAATGCTGATATGGGTGGATGGACAGCATTGTGCCTTGTTTGCAGAGGTTAACGAATGACCACAATCTCATAAAAGACTAATGCCAAGAGCGACGGCTGAATTCTTGTTCATGTTTCCCTCGTGCAGAAAGCGTACACAGCACAGGCAGGCTAAAGGATCTGCCCAGTGCCCGGTAAACAAAATTCCACGCCAAGAAAATATTAGCTCAGTTTTCATGTCTGCTATTGACTACAACAGAAAAACAGATGGGGAATTCTCACAAACACAGTGGAATACTTACTTCAAAGGGAATATTCACTCGGATGGTACTTCTTGCTTTTATAACTAGGAAGCTTTTCACAGTGTCATCTATTAGGAACCTGGGAGGAACTGGAAAAGACAGTGATTACAATAAGAAGTTGTACATCATTACAGAGTCACTGGCTGACAAACTCTTCCGCCTGTGTTCGATACCCCTAACGCCTTTCCCACAGCTGCTCTGTGGGCTGTTGATAAACTGTGGAAAAAAAGCTCCTTGGTTCAGAACCAGAGTTTACACCTTTCAAATTTTCTTACTATCTATTTATCACTATGACTAAACAAGGGGAAACGATGTAAAAATACATGCACAATGTTTGTATACACGTGATGTCTCAATCACAGAGAAACTGGCTCCTTGGCATGCTTTACCCCACCACGTGGATGATCTTTTGTGTAAAACGACAGCTGGGGAAAAGGAAATCGCAGCGGACACTTCCGCAATATTCGTGCAATAGGGAGTACAGAATATCTTCAGGAAACGGGCCTAAGTTTCTTAAAAGTAAATTTTTTTAGCATTTAAAATATTTTTTAGTTCTTTTCTCTTTTCATCAATATAATACATGATTGTATCTAGCATTTTTCTAAAAATGCCAAATACAATAGTGCTAAATTGTATTTAGCGTTTCCAGTTTAAACTGAAAAACCTGCTTCCCAGATGACCTATACTCATCTGTTTACTGACTGATTATAAAAGGAGTCTCCAGGCATAGGCCAAAAGTAGACATTTTGACTTAGAACCCAAATTAAGGAAGACAAATTCCTCACAAATCTCTTAGTTCTGTATTTCTGCAACATTCCCAAACAGCAGGAAAAAAAAAATCAGAGCTATAGATTGTAAAAAAAAAGGTGAAAAAGTGAAAATGGTGAAAACTTTTAAACTAGAAAATTGAAAAGGAAAATAAAATTTACAAAAAACAATATAACAATTGCAATTAAAGAGAATGAAATAAAATGCTTAATTCCACAACACTGTATAGAAATAGACTGAAAACTATTTTTTTCCTTCAAAGAACATGGGTATGCATAAGGTGCGTGTGGTTCCTGTCTGTCATGACTGTGGTGTAGCTCTGCCCGTGGGGCAAAATGTAAATCCCAGGAAAAAATACAGTTTTGGGGGTTCTTTTATCTTAATGAGTTTTGAACATGAGTTGAGCACTGTGTATTGCACATTTATTATCAGTTAAACCTTCAGAATTTCCTGATGAGGTCACCAAATAGGACCACGCTGTAGAGGAAGGGGCAGTGTAGTACTTGTCCTTCTGTTACAGCCTGGGACTTGAAAGAAGCCCATCACAGTGACCTACGGACCTTGTCTGCATCCTGTTACCTCTAGAATGACTTTGCTCATTCTGAACGCAGCCCACTTTGACCTACCTACAGGGGCAGCAGCTTCGATGAAAGCTTCAAGCTCTGCAGCTTCTCCTGGACCACTGTCATTGAGGGCTCTCACCCGTAGGAAGTACCTCTCCTTGGCTAGGAGGCCTTTAACTGTGTAAGTGGTCACCTCTATGGGAAGAGCGTTGCATTTGGTCCAGTTGAGGTTGTTAGAAGACCGCATCTCCACCTCGTAGCCGTTCACGTCACTTCCTTCTTTTGCTTCAGGTCTCTTCCATGTCAAGGTGACACTAGTGCTGTCACTGCTGCTCACTTTAAGGTCCTGCACTTGACCTGGGGATTCTGAAAAGAGAAATTTTATTTAAACTATTTTTCTAGGATTTCTGTCCCCTCTATTCCGTCACATCCTGAGATTCCCCAACATTCTTGAAGTGCACTGGATACCCAACCTGCTGTCTTGCCTCCCCCTTGTCCCAGCTCTTCGAGGCTGGATCCAGATGCCTGCACTTGCCAGCTGTGCGGTACCATCTGCACCGCTCCTGAAATGGTTTGCAGCCCATCCTGAAAACTTCTCCACACTCCACGTAACTCCCACGCAGGGAGTCTGCCACATCTTGACTGAGACATCGCACAGGAAATCCTTCCGTTCCTTTCCCATGCTGGTAGCAGATTCTCAGCCACGAAACATCCTCCAATTGTTTGATCTTTGTCTTCACACACTTTACAAAGCACTTAAAAATGTTGCCTCTCCACTAACATCGCCAGTCTACACCGCCAGCTTTATGTATTCCCAAGGCGGAAGGATGGGGGCGGCGCACTTACTCGTGGAATCCCGTGCAAACGCAGGCTGTGATGGTTCACTGGCATCTCCTATGCCAGCAGCATTGACAGCTGCCACGCGAAATTCATACTGCAGACCTTTCTTGAGACTGGTCATCTTCAGCTTCCTGTCTGCAGAAAGAAAAGGAACAGGTTGGCTCAGGTAAGCTCTTCCCGAAGCAGGAAAGGGTGAGACAACAACATTTACTCCATGTAAAACTGTGCACTGAATAATTCCCAGGAGCTGTCGCCAATTCCCCTGCCTTTCCCTACCCTACCGCACTGGGACGTGTTCATTGTATTTCCTTTCAAATCAAACAGTATTTGGGAGTTATTAAAGTTAGAGAAAGGATAAACAGTGCTTTTCCTCATAGGATTAATCCTAAACTCTTCTATACCTGATAAGAAGTCCTAGCCTGCAGCTGATAGATAATTGATAGCTACAGTCAAAACACGTTTTGGAGCTCATACACATCACTTGGCTTTCTTTATCTTCCTCATATTTATAAATTCTTGTCTGCCGAGTTCCTAGCATGAGGACTAAGGACGCTAGTTCTGCATGTGAAGACTTTATTTACAGAAATTGAAGACATTATTTTATCTCTAGAGGAGCTATGCCCCAGGATGCAGCAGTGAGCTTCTCTGCACTCTTCCCCAGCCGTATGTTTGCACACAATCTAGAAAAAAAAAATAGTCATAATCCTCCTCCCAGTCATTCAGCCGTAGATAAATCCAAGACCTGGCTTTGGTATGGCACAGCTGCGTAACCTTACTTGTGAAAAGACACGTACGCTAGAGCTGTGAAAGAAAAGAAGGTAAACTTCAGCCAGGGCTAATATGGTTTTGATGGGGACAGTCAGCAGCCCAAGAATTCACAGGAAAAACACTGATGTGAAGAGATATAAGATCCTAAGCAGAAAGCAAGGAGTTAGAAGGCAGCAGCTCCACAAAGACCAGCGTGTTACCTCCAGAACCCAGCTGACCCTTTTGTCTTTTCCTCCAGTCTGTTCTGGGATTTAAGCTACCTACCCGCTATAGGCACATTGTTGACTGGCAGCCAGGTCGTGGTACCCTTCTTGCGTTTCTGAACGATGTATCCCACAATTCGGGAACTGCCAGTTTTACGAGGCATTTTCCAGGATATTGTGATGGTGTCTCTGCTGGCACTGACAATCTCAGGGGGATCTGGGGCACCAGGTGAAGCTAGAAAGAGATTAATGTGTCATTATTAGCAGGTGTATTTTTATTGCAAGATAAGAAAGCGTTCTGTGGCATTTCTTCTTCTAGTTTCCCCAAGGTATTCATAAGGATGCGTTTTGGAAACCTGAGTGAGGCCTGAAGCTGTGTATCCTATTCCCCACACAAACAGGATCCAGCATGGACCTCTGTTCCTGAATTTTGTATCCATGACTGACCTCCCATCACCACGACTCACAATTCCACTGTTGGCCTACAGAGTGAGGCAGGTTATTCTTACATGGTGGGAAAAGTCAGCATTATTCTTGCTTTTAATGACAGAAACTGGAAATGGAATGGATTTTCTTTACACCCAAGCCTTCTCATAATCATGAGGAGAATGTAGTAAGAAGAAAATTGGAAACAGAAGAGAGCATTGCTTTCTCTCTACATTCATGCTCATGGCAAAACTTTAAATTAAATTAAATATTTAAATTAATTGAAGGACAAAGAATAGAATTAGTTGTTTGGAAATCAGGAGAATGAAGTGGTCATACTGAAAAATGCTGCACATACGGAGACACTCCTTTGCCTAGGGAGTTAAGAAAAGGCCTCACATGTTACCTTTGTAGCCACCCCGGGGAAAATTTTCTCTGATCTAGCTGCATATTGCATTTCCCTCATGAAACTCGCTTTCCAATTCAGAACGGAGCATAACTAAGCATGTTACACCATCTCACTCAACATCACCAAAGCCCACAATAAACTTCGAGTGTCTATTTGCAATCTCCCAGATTTGTGTGAAGACTTCACAGCCTTGATTCAAGTTCAGATCTGTAGCATCATCCAAAACGCATTCTTTGATATCATCTTTGTTAAAGAAATTCCGAGACAGTTGTCAGGAAAATTTCTTCCTTACCTTTACTGACAGCCTTCACTTCATCTGATTCCAGCGCGTCACTAGTGCCCTCGGCATTCACAGCTCTCACCCTGAAGTAGTAGCTCACGTCTTGTTCCACTTTGTTAGTAGTGAAGGTAGTGCAGCTCTTGGGGGTTTCTCCCAAAGTCACCCAGTCGCTCTTGCCTACCTGCTGCCTCTCGATAATGTAGCTTTGCACTGGTTTGCCCCCGTCATCCTTTGGGGGATTCCACTGAATGGTGATGTCGTTTGCAGAGCTTTCCACAATTTTGATGGGTCCTGCAGGCGGCTGTGGCTTGTCTGAAAAGACGAACACAGAGAGACTGTGAGGTGTCTCTAGACCCAGACGTGCTCCTGGGTTTGGCGCAGACACTGTCTCTTGCTGGGAGACTCCGTTTCTGATGGAATACATGCATCGTTGCAGAATGAGGGCTGGGCACTTGAATCGCCTCTTCAAAACTTCCACTCTTCTAACTTTTGATAAGGAAGAGAGGTGGAAGCCGGGCCCTTGCCCCATGGGCTAACTGTTCTCATAAGGACTGCACCAATTCAGCTTGCTCAGAAGGAGAAACACCATTTCTGGTCTTCCAAAAGAGCACAGACCTTTATGGTAGGGCTGAATTTGGTCTCGATAATCCATTTTAGATTTGGCTGTTGCGCATAGCCCTATCTCCCGTAGTAGCCCAACATTCAAAACTCAGCTGCTGAGACCACGCAAAACCAAACTAGATTCGTGTCACCTTGTACTAAAGGGCAATAAACATGTCAGCGATCTTTACTTGTACCCTGATTTAGTGGAAAATTACATAGTCTTGTTCATCTTGGAATACCCAGTAGCTCTCAATAAGATCATCACCAGTGTTAATGAGTTCCCTGCCTAAGCCTTACAATGAAAGCCACAGGGGATGTTATGGGGCACTTACCTGTTACCACAAGCTTTAAGTCGATCTCCAGGACCCCACTGTCATTCTTCAGCCTGACTTTGTAATCCCCACAGTCCTTTCTCTCACTGCTGGCGATGGACAGCATGGTAAAGGTCTCTGTTTTATCAACGCGAATCCTTGTGTCATCTATTAGCTCCATTCTGTCCTTTAGCCACGTCGCTCTGACTGGCAGCCGGCCCTCGAAAGGGATTTTGATCTTTACTTTCTCCCCTGCCTTGGCCACAGTAGGCACACTCGATAAGTTTTTGAGGAGAACTTTGTCAACCTGTGGAGGATCTAAGCAGATGATACAAGGCCATTAAAAACTGCAACTCAAAGAGGATAAGGCTCACCTTGGCGGGACGGGCTTCCCTCAGGATGCTGCCAACAATGCTTAGAAGCTCACAACATTTGGACCTTCACCTTTAGTTGCACGCTCAGTGCTTCACGTACATGCATGTACAGGATAATTATCACAAAGTACTTGTGGTATCATACTGTCCTTTTCCCTGGAGCAAATTTCTCATAGGCAATACACTAAACACAAGAATGAAGAATCTTGTCTGATAAAGCATTATGTGCACCCCAAATTCTTTGAGTTAATAATAGAAGCTTTTCAGGAAGGCTCCCCAGTTAAACTTGTCAATACAAAATGCACCAACCTGTACAAAAACTATCTCCGATTTACATGGTAATTCTTTATAATAAAGTTGTCTCAATAACCAACTATAGATCTCTGAGAAAACATATTACATTTAAAGCCCATCAAGGCTAACATGCTGCATTGGTAGTTTGAATAGACTCACCTTCAACAAAAATTGAAGCTTCCGTTTTTACATCTCCACCTTCAAACCTGTATCTCCCAGCATGAATATCTTCCACTTTGTTAATAATTAGTTTGTGGACTAGACCTTCTTTTTCGAAATAAACTCCATCCATGCTGGTTAACTACGACATAAAGCACAGAGACCCATTCTCAAAAAAAAAGAAAAAAAAAGAAAAAAAAAGGGCAATCCAAAATTAAACTGGACAGACAAAAATTTGAAATTAACTGAAAAGATTGATGAATGACATGCATGTTTAATTACTATAATATTCTGTGGTTACTCATCTGGTAACGTTGCATGTAAGCATTATCAACATAGTCCCCACAAAGACTTGATTCAAAGTCCATTAAGATAAATTTTAGTAAAATCTCCAAGCTCTCTCTTTCTATTCTTAATGACAAAAACTTTAGGCCATGCTCGAGTGTGACACCTCAGAACTCCTACAGTCTCATCTGGATGCCACAGCTGGAATTACTCTCCAGTGTTGTTTTGGAACATGGAATATGATGTCTATGCTTGACCTTATGCACGAATTTCAAAGAGTACGCTTTGTGTTATGCCTGCCCGAAGGATTCTTTGAAGATTTTCCCTCACTTTTTGCATATTTCTCTCACTCATCAAGGAAAAGAAAAAGGATTGCATTGCAAGGAAGAGACACACACCATCTCCACCCATGAAAAAGAATGGAAAACACAAAGCCTCCTGTTGTTAGCAAGAATGGCAATGCCTTGTAGCAGGAAGGGGGAGAAATCTTGCTGGGTTTCTATCAAGAATTTTATTATCAAAAGGCTCCTGCCTGGGCCATACTCAGACTGCAGTAAGACTGGCAGAGGGAAGGACACCTTGACATGACACTGAATAAGAAGTAGAGCCAGAGAGCAGAGTATTGCTAACCCAGTGTCCTGGTTTGAGTGACATAAGATTAATTTCTCTTCTAATACTTGGGGAAACTGCACTTTTAGAAGACTCTAGTGTCTGAATTTGTGACAATATTTACTTTATAGCCAGCTAGGCTACGTGAGATTCAAGGTCTCGGTGTTTTCGAGCTCGCCAATGCAAGGATGAGGAGGAGCGAGACCTGGGCACTTGACCCAAGCTGCCAACAGGATTATTTCATACCATGAACATCACATTCAGTATAAACTGGAAGGTTTGCTGCGTAATACTCTCTCTCTCTCCCTTGATGGCAGTGGACCAGAGAACCTCTTGCCCCGGTGCCAGAGCCCTGAGCCCGTCCCTTCCCTTCCTCCTGAAGCCGCAGTGCCCGCAGTGTCCCACATTTGCCGTCCCTGCTGGAGCGTACAACTCCCTGTGATAGAATGGGCTGAATATAATCCTGGTATATTTTATATTGGTATCAGGATCAATATTGGTTCTTTAGTGTTATTAATGTTAATTACTTAGTCTTAGCCTATTAAATCTATTTATGTTTCAACCCTCGGGTTTCCTTGGTTTTCCCCGATTCCCCTTCTCAGGTGTCGTGGAGGGGTCATTGGGTGATAGAATGACTGTCTAAATGATAATAAATTGTTGCGGGTTTCTCAAACCATAACACTCAAGAAAACTAGCTAGAGGACACCTACCTTTAATCCATCTTTAAACCAGGTTCCTGTCACGTCATGTTTACTGACAGTGCAAGACAGCTCAGCTGGTTCGCCTTTCAGGACTCTGACATCAAATAAGTGTTTGTCGAGACGACAGCGTGGTGCTGAACATTCAGAAAAGAAAACGTTGAAAAGATGCTAACTCTGCGTTACACTGACAGAGAGAAATACATGGATGAAAATGCATGTGCGTGCGAGGAGAAAAGAGAGCTTTAAAAAAAATGTATACCGTAGTCTTGACAGGCTTTTGTACCACAACACTGTGGGCCAGCTGGCATCAACCCATTGCAGTGGAGGGACGCACCAGCTGGCCTCATACAATAGAGTCCCAACACCAACCTCATGGGCAATGGATTCATCACAAATCACATTATCCATCTACAGATTTGCTATTTTCAGTCTATGCTAATTGTCTTGGCTCCCTCAACAGCCAGTGGGAAAAAATAGGCTGCTCTAGGCTATGGATATATCACTTCATTCTTTTCCTCTGCACTGACCAGACACAGGCTGCCCAACCAGTTTCCCATAAACAGCCCCAAGTCCCACTATTTTCTATCCTCTTTATTCCTCTTTCCCTTCCCAAGTTCTTCTCCATTAACATCCTCATTCCCTCTCTCTAATAAACACCCCACCTCCTTCCCTATTAGCTCCAGTTTTGTTGATTTAGCTTCCTTATTTATAGTTGTGTTTTGGTTGCCTTGATAATTTCTAACTTGCCAGCAAGTCCATTAGATGAATATTCCCCTCTGGTTATACATGTGAAGTTCCTCATTTCTACAGTTTCCACGTTCTCATCTTGCTAGTGTAGCCACTGGTGTTGGTCAAGCGGCTGCATACACGTTACTCTCCTTTTGCTATACACTTTATTATTTCTCATGTTACAAGAGAAAAGAGCTCTTTATATTAGGCCCAATGTGCATATTAATCCAATAGACTCAGACACAGATTTGTTCCCAGAACTTGGAAAACCACAGGTATTTGCACTAGACGTTAGAAGATATCAAGTGAAACAACAAGGTTTAAATTGGAACAACGTCAAAGAAACACGGCCATATTCCTCGAAACTATATGTGGGAACTAGTATGTTTGCGAACTGAAGTCTGTTCCATGTGGATCTGAATAATCTATTTGAATGAACAGATGATGCCTGTTCTAGATATTTTAAACAAAGATCATTTAGATTTTTAAGGCAGTTTGATCTGAGTGAATTGTGTAAGGTCGAACAGCAAATCAGTGGTGGAATTAGGAACGGATCTCAGCAAAACCAAATTTCTACATATAGCTACATTTGTCTAAACCCTAAGATTCAATTTCTCTCTGTGAGTATCAAAATGGAAAGACCAGCAATACAGAATTCATCAATTAAACACATACCTTTCAGATCATCTAGGCAATAACGTCTTCTTTTTCCAATACTTTCTGCATTGATCAAGAAATCATTTGCTTTCATATCAAGGCCGGGTTCCTCTTTTCTCTGGTTTATTGAAGGAGGTCCACCATAAAGATCTGACATCTGACCATAATCCAATGAACCTTGACTAAAACCACCTGAATTCCTCCCATCAGCAGCTCTGTTATGATAATTACTCCCTTCCCCTTCAAAGGCAGAATTTTTGCCATGAAGGGAGCCTAACTGTCCTAAATCTCTGCCCTTCCCTCTGCCATCTCCTTGACCTGAAAGTGAATCTCTGTCAGCAGATGAACCTTTGTGCCCTGATCCTCTGAAATCACTGGCAGTGCCCTTTCCAGTTTCACCTCCCATAAAAGATTTGCCAGGATGTGAATCCAGCCCACGTTCACCACCTCGTCCACCTACCACACCTTCCTTACCATGGAAATCCCTTTCATCACCTCCCAACCTGCCAACACCACCCGCACCAGCCCTGGCTCCATCTGACCCACTGCCCTTGCCATAGGGAGACCCAGCTCCCCGAATTGCAGAGCCACCAAGACCACCACCTTCTGAGGAAAAGCCATCTCCTCCAGCTCCACCTCTATACCCTTGACCTCTGCTCAGCATCGCATCCCTGCCATGGCGAGATCCCATTACTTCTTCAGCTTCAAAAGGAAAACGAGCACCCCCTGCCACAGGCCCAGTTGGAAGACCATCCTTTCCATAGAAAGAACCAACGCCCCTTGCACCAGCTACACCATCAAGGGCACCTGCTGGAAGACCATCCTTTCCATAGGGAGACCCAATTCCTCCCGAAAGAGCTACACCAGCACCACCAATGCCACCGCCAACTGGGAGACCATCCTTGCCATATACAGAGCTGAATCCACCTGTACCAGCAAAATCAGCACCAGCTGGGAGACCATCCTTGCCATAAGGATACCCAGCTCCACCTGCACCAGCTACACCAGCTATGCCAGCGCCAGCAGGGAGACCACCCTTGCCATATGGAACCCCAACTCCTCCTGCACCAGCTACACCAGCAATGCCAGCCCCAGCTGGAAGGCCATCCTTGCCATAGGGAGAACCAACTCCTCCTGCACCAGCTACACCAGCACCACCAATGCCACCGCCAACTGGGAGACCATCCTTGCCATAGGGAGACCCAACTCCTCCTGCACCAGCTACACCAGCACCACCAATGCCACCAGCAACTGGGAGACCATCCTTGCCATATGGAACCCCAACTCCTCCTGCACCAGCTACACCAGCACCACCAATGCCAGCCCCAGCTGGGAGACCATCCTTGCCATAGGGAGACCCAACTCCTCCTGCACCAGCTACACCAGCACCACCAATGCTACCGCCAACTGGGAGACCATCCTTGCCATAGGGAGACCCAACTCCTCCTGCACCAGCTACACCAGCACCACCAATGCCACCGCCAACTGGGAGACCATCCTTGCCATAGGGAGACCCAACTCCTCCTGCACCAGCTACACCAGCACCACCAATGCCACTGCCAACTGGGAGACCATCCTTGCCATAGGGAGACCCAACTCCTCCTGCACCAGCTACACCAGCACCACCAATGCTACCGCCAACTGGGAGACCATCCTTGCCATATGGAACCCCAACTCCTCCTGCACCAGCTACACCAGCACCACCAATGCCACCGCCAGCTGGGAGACCATCCTTGCCATAGGGAGACCCAACTCCTCCTGCACCAGCTACACCAGCACCACCAAAGCCACCGCCAGCTGGGAGACCATCCTTGCCATAGGGAGACCCAACTCCTCCTGCACCAGCTACACCAGCACCACCAATGCCACCGCCAGCTGGGAGACCATCCTTGCCATAGGGAGACCCAACTCCCCCTGCACCAGCTACACCAGCACCACCAAAGGCTGCTCCAGCTGGGAGACCATCCTTGCCATAGGGAGAACCAACTCCCCCTGCACCAGCTACACCAGCACCACCAAAGCCTGCTCCAGCTGGGAGACCATCCTTGCCATAGGGAGACCCAACTCCTCCTGCACCAGCTACACCAGCACCACCAATGCCACTGCCAACCGGGAGACCATCCTTGCCATAGGGAGACCCAACTCCTCCTGCACCAGCTACACCAGCACCACCAAAGCCTGCTCCAGCTGGGAGACCATCCTTGCCATAGGGAGACCCAACTCCTCCTGCACCAGCTACACCAGCACCACCAAAGCCTGCTCCAGCTGGGACACCATCCTTGCCATAGGGAGAACCAACTCCTCCTGCACCAGCTACACCAGCACCACCAATGCCACTGCCAACTGGGAGACCATCCTTGCCATAGGGAGACCCAACTCCTCCTGCACGAGCTACACCAGCACCATCAAACCCTGCTCCAGCTGGGAGACCATCCTTGCCATAGGGAGACCCAACTCCTCCTGCACCAGCTACCCCAACACCATCAAACCCTGCTCCAGCTGGAAGACCATCCTTGCCATAGGGAGACCCAACTCCTCCTGCACCAGCTACACCAGCACCACCAATGCCACCGCCAACTGGGAGACCATCCTTGCCATAGGGAGACCCAACTCCCCCTGCACCAGCTACACCAGCAATGCCAGCCCCAGCTGGAAGACCATCCTTTCCATAGGGAGACCCAACTCCACCTGCACCAGCTACACCAGCAATGCCAGCCCCAGCTGGAAGGCCATCCTTGCCATAGGGAGAACCAACTCCTCCCGCACCACCAATGCCACCACCACCAAAGCCTGCTCCAGCTGGGAGACCATCCTTGCCATATAGAACCCCAACTCCTCCTGCACCAGCTACACCAGCACCACCAATGCCACCGCCAACTGGGAGACCATCCTTGCCATAGGGAGACCCAACTCCTCCTGCACCAGCTACACCAGCACCACCAAAGCCACCGCCAGCTGGGAGACCATCCTTGCCATAGGGAGATCCTACTCCCCCCGCAGCAGCTACACCAGCACCACCAAAGCCTGCTCCAGCTGGGAGACCATCCTTGCCACAGGGAGACCCAACTCCTCCTGCACCAGCTACACCAGCACCACCAAAGCCTGCTCCAGCTGGGAGACCATCCTTGCCATAGGGAGAACCAACTCCTCCTGCACCAGCTACACCAGCACCACCAAAGCCTGCTCCAGCTGGGAGACCATCCTTGCCATAGGGAGACCCAACTCCTCCTGCACCAGCTACACCAGCACCACCAATGCCACCGCCAACTGGGAGACCATCCTTGCCATATGGAACCCCAACTCCTCCTGCACCAGCTACACCAGCACCACCAAAGCCTGCTCCAGCTGGGAGACCATCCTTGCCATAGGGAGACCCAACTCCTCCTGCACCAGCTACACCAGCACCACCAAAGCCTGCTCCAGCTGGGACACCATCCTTGCCATAAGGAACCCCAACTCCTCCTGCACCAGCTACACCAGCACCACCAAAGCCTGCTCCAGCTGGGAGACCATCCTTGCCATAGGGAGAACCAACTCCTCCTGCACCAGCTACACCAGCACCACCAATGCCACCGCCAACTGGGAGACCATCCTTGCCATAGGGAGACCCAACTCCTCCTGCACCAGCTACACCAGCACCACCAAAGCCTGCTCCAGCTGGGAGACCATCCTTGCCATAGGGAGACCCAACTCCTCCTGCACCGGCTACACCAGCACCACCAAAGCCTGCTCCAACTGGGAGACCATCCTTGCCATATGGAACCCCAACTCCTCCTGCACCAGCTACACCAGCACCACCAATGCCACCGCCAACTGGGAGACCATCCTTGCCATAGGGAGACCCAACTCCTCCTGCACCAGCTACACCAGCACCACCAAAGCCACCGCCAGCTGGGAGACCATCCTTGCCATAGGGAGACCCAACTCCTCCTGCACCAGCTACACCAGCACCACCAATGCCACCGCCAACTGGGAGACCATCCTTGCCATAGGGAGACCCAATTCCTCCTGCACCAGCTACACCAGCACCACCAATGCCACCGCCAACTGGGAGACCATCCTTGCCATATGGAACCCCAACTCCTCCTGCACCAGCTACACCAGCACCACCAAAGCCTGCTCCAGCTGGGAGACCATCCTTGCCATAGGGAGACCCAACTCCTCCTGCACCAGCTACACCAGCACCACCAAAGCCTGCTCCAGCTGGGAGACCATCCTTTCCATAGGGAGACCCAACTCCTCCTGCACCAGCTACACCAGCACCACCAATGCCACTGCCAACTGGGAGACCATCCTTGCCATAGGGGAACCCAACTCCTCCTGCACCAGCTACACCAGCACCACCAATGCCACCGCCAACTGGGAGACCATCCTTGCCATAGGGAGACCCAACTCCTCCTGCACCAGCTACACCAGCACCACCAAAGCCTGCTCCAGCTGGGAGATCATCCTTGCCATAGGGAGACCCAACTCCTCCTGCACCAGCTACACCAGCACCACCAATGCCACCGCCAACTGGGAGACCATCCTTGCCATAGGGAGACCCAACTCCTCCTGCACCAGCTACACCAGCACCACCAAAGCCTGCTCCAGCTGGGAGATCATCCTTGCCATAGGGAGACCCAACTCCTCCTGCACCAGCTACACCAGCACCACCAATGCCACCGCCAACTGGGAGACCATCCTTGCCATATGGAACCCCAACTCCTCCTGCACCAGCTACACCAGCACCACCAATGCCACCGCCAACTGGGAGACCATCCTTGCCATAGGGAGACCCAACTCCCCCTGCACCAGCTACACCAGCACCACCTGCTCCAACATGCTGACCATCTGGACCATATAAGGCCTCCATTTCCCCTATAGTACTGTCACCTGCACCAGTTATCACCCCATCTCCAGCTGGAAGACCACCTGGGCCATACAGCAAGCCAGACCTTCCTGACCGACCTAAATGACTGCTAGCATGAAGTGGCAGGCCATCCTTGCCATAGGGTGTCCCTATTTGTCCCTCTCTGTTTAAACTTGCTCCATTCATATCGACTTCAGTCGGCAGACCGTCCCTGCCATAGGGGAACCCCATTCTTCCCGCAGTCTCTGTACCTGCAGCATTCTTTCTAGCTCCAGTCCCTGGACCAGTCCTACTGAATTGATCACCCTTACCATGTCCCACTCCAGTTGAATCTGGATCAAGTCCATCTAACTCAGAACTTCCATCAGTAGCACCTAATCTTCCAATACCCCCAAAGCCAGCTCTGTAACTAGTATCACCTAATTTACCATCCTTGTCATGCTGAGAGCCCACACCTTCTCCATCATCCATGTCAATGTTAACAGCATCCAGCATACCATGATCTCTGCCACCCACAGAATACCTTTCACCTGCTCCTTGTAATTCATCACCAGTATCTGCGCTGCCTGTCATAGAATCCTTGCCATGGATAGGCTTTAATCCACTTTTGCCTCCAAAGCCCTTAAACCCAAAGATACTACCAGCATTTTCCACTGACTCTCCATCTAGGTCTGCTCCAGAAAACTGCCCAAGCCCCATCTTTTCATTCCTGTCGACTTTGCGTAGCCTCTCTTTTCCCAAAAATCTATGGCTTCCATCATCATCAGTGTAGTGGCCTAGACTGCCGTCTTGATCGTTTCTGTACCAGCCATCATTTTCCATGCCAGTGTCCATAAGATGGTCTTCATCACCAAGATGCTCTCTGTGTCGAAGTTTCTTAGCCCCATCTATATCTGGCAATGTTTCTTTTTGCCACTCAAATTTCTCTCTTTCACCTCCTTTATCCTGTCTCCTCTTTCCTTTGGCATCTGTATTGAAGATGCATTGTTTGATTGAAGGAGATATAATTTACAGGAAGAGAGAAAAAAAAAGAAGAGAAAATCAATATGTTGTGTACTGCATCAACAACCAAAGAAAATATGTTAGCATTTGTTACAATTTCATTCTAGGACACAGAAACATAATATATTTAAATAAATTTAAATTCAGTTCAAATCCTGAAGTTTTTCAGGGTCACATTCAGATATAATTTTACATTTCTTAGTTAAAAAGACAATTATTTTTAATGGAAACATGCTTATTAAAAAACCAACCAAGCAAACAAAACTAAAAAAGCAGAAAAACAATGCAAATTTCCCGCGTGATATGTCTAATTTAGAGGGGCTTAGATTGTAGTTGGGACTGGGGACTGTATTTAGCCCTGGAGGAGTTACAGAATATCCCACGCACAGAGCAGCCATCAGTTCCCACCCTTGACTTAGGATCTCACTGCTACCGAGGCAGCTTGCATGTTTGGCATCCTGGCATTTGAGAGATGGCCAACCTCAAGACTAAAGATTTCACTTCTTTGCATTAATCCCCAATTCTGGCATTTCCAAGATAAACAGTGGAGCTAGCAGGTCACGCACTGTCTGGATTTCCAGGCTAGATATCATTTCTGTGCAGCATTAACAGCTCTATGAACTCAGTGGGCAGTTTCTCTGTATGTCATACTCAACCTGCACCGTTTCTGAAAGGTCATCAAAAAGCCTTTATGAGAGAGACCACCTTTTGCTGCAGCAGACTCTCAAAAGAAACCAAAGCAACCACCTTTCAGAAGCAAAAAAATAGGAGCCAGCTAACTATTAATTTGCCTGCCCTGAAAAGAGTGTTTCCCATCTTCTCGTCTTCCTTTGAGCTTCTTCTAACATGTTTATCTTCTAATTTGTAAAGAAAAATAGTATCTAGCAAGATAGTATGGAATAGTATTGATAGTATAGAATTGATAGGGCTTAAAGCTCCTTCATCCCCTGTATGCTGTACTGCGTTCACACAGTGACAGTTTCATCAAAACACGTGTTGAGATATGGAGTATTTTTCGTTAACTGATGGAGAACATGCTACTTCATCGTAGCTGTAGAGTACACAAGCCAATAGGATTTGTCAGGACTAATGAAAAGGGAAAAAACTGTCTCATCTGTACAGGAAAGAGAACATAACAAGACCTTCATTTTCCCAACTCTAATTTAAGAACTAGAGGCTCTGCAATTCGTTTCTCAGCATAGAATCCTCTCAATGAGCAATCAGGCAGTGAGACAAGTATTACTGCGTTAACACACCTCAAGCTAAGACCATGGGAATTGTATTATGTCACTTACACTCTACGATAAGCCAGGCATTTGAGGAGCAGAGTCCAGTGTCGAGCGTGTACATGCCGTTGTCAGAGGGCACAATGTTTTTGATAATGAGCTGGTGGTTCAGCCCGTCGGGTGTTACGGAGATCTGGTGCTTCTCACTTGCCTCGAGGACGTGGGTTTTGTGTAGCCACACAGCATCGTAGCAGGGCGTGCGCAGGATACACTCAAAGACAGCATCTTCATCCTCAGGACAACGCATGTCACTGAGTGGCCGCTCAAATCTCACAGGGATGGCTGCAATGGAAAAATCAAAAGCTATAGAAAGGAAACAGAGAGCTATTTCTGTCTTCGAAGAAAAACTTGTTGCAGCTGAAGGAAGAAAAAAAGACAGGAACTTGCCATGCCTGTAAGCATTGGTCTAAGCAGAAAAAGGTAAAACTGAGATGTGCTCCTGGGCCCAATTCTACAGGACAGAAAAGCAGAAAAGTAGATTTTTGCCTCTGTTATCTTCTGAGACATTTATACCACACATCACTGTGATGTGCCGATAATTTGTAGTCATTAATGTATTTCAGCAGCATGATACTTGTATCGAGTTGGTAGTTATTATTCTGAGCATACAAAAGGAAACCGTAGCATAGGGTAAGTTAAGGAATTTGCTCACTGGCATCCGTCAGTCAGAGCGAAACTGGTACTTGAACCTAGTCCTTTGGAATACAAATGCAACACCCCTATCACATAATCACCCTCCCGCTCTTTTTCACCTGTGTCATATAAGGAGCTCTTATTTGGCAACACAAAAAGAGTTTTCTGTAGTTATCAGATTTTACTGCTGAGCTTTGCATATGTTCCTAGATAAATTTTTCCAGCAAAAAATAATTTCTTGTTACAGTTGCACATCACACGCATCTAACTCAACTCCTTACCTTCAGCTTCCAGTTCAGTTGAGAAAACAGGTACGTCCTCCACTCTGACTTGATACAAGCCTGCATCTTCTGGCTGCACGTCGTTGATAACGAAATTGTACTTCTTGCCAATTCGCCTCAGGTAGTGCTTTCTGTATCCATCCCCCATTCCATATCTGAGCCTCACACCATCCTAGGAAGAGAGAGAACATGCTCTTAAAGGCAATGCACAACCAGTGCAAGGTATTTCAAACAAATCAGGACAAATTTGTGCTACGAACGCCTATTGATATAAATGAGCAACAACAGAGAAGTCTGTACTGCTACTTACAGAGGACAGCTGAAAGCGGACAGGGCTCACGGCTTATGTGACACACAGGCAACAGTGCTACGTGCAGCAAGTGCTGCACAGAACTGCATCAGGCTCTCAAACTAGGCAAAACAATAGTGCTTTGCTGGCTCACATAAGGTTTTGAAGCTTAACCAATACACGGTCACTAAGCGCTTCCTTTGCTTAGATTTTAGCATCCCCATAGATGGATAAGCAGGCAAGCTCACCGCTGTCCTCCCTGTAATACCCCTGGGTTACCGTCTCCACGTGGCAGCTGCATGGACTTCATGTCATGCATTTGATTCAGAAGTTCATAGAGTTAGTCCGACCTCCTCTTTAATGAATTTCCCCTGCATTAAAGCCTCTAACCACAGTTTGAAATGTACCTTCCAGAAAAACATCTACAGCACTGACCACCTGGGCATCACGTCAGAATAACTACAGAACTAGATGGGATGGTTTACTTCCTTGAGATCTTTTTTCATGGAAGTGAATTATTGTGGAATAACACACTTGAGAAAGTGAATAAAATCAATCTCTTTTTCTTATATGAGATTGCAGAATTTCTGCAGCCTGAAAGACAGTGTTAGAATTTCTTCTTACTGGAAGAACTCCTGAAGTCAAAAGGATGTCAGTAACTGACCACTTCCCCTGTACTACAAATCCCAAGTGATATTCAATGCCAAAGACTACCTGGACTCCCACGCCAACGCTTCTCCCTAACTGATCAAGGATTCTCCAATGGACAGACAACCTTCAGAAGCTTATTTGCTCTCAGGCACCACCCAGCAGATCAAGCATTTTATGTAGAAGCCTTCAGCCGCTACCGTGAGCCAACCAGCTCATCTCGCCCCCTCACCTTAAGCAGATGAACTTTGCTTTTACTGCTTTTCAGGTCCATCTCCAGAGAGAATGTAGCTTTTCCCTCCTTGTTGACTTTGATGTGTTCAAAGTTTTTGACACTGTTTATAAACTGCAAAGAAACAACGTAGTAAATGATAAGGCTGCCATGACAGAAGTTCTTAAGCTGTTGAACTGATGTGGAATCTAGTTTTTATCTGCATAGAAAAGAGCTACCTCTATGTCTAGAAGAAGCATCTCTAAGGTTCCACAGTTTCCTCCTGCAGGCAAATTATATTTTACGTCATTTACACACTATGCAACCACAAGCTGTCGAGGTTTCCACATGCCCCTGTATGTGAAGGCCAGTTTTGACTCTCAGGCATACACCTTTCCAATTTGGGGTCCAAGTTCTCATCAGAGGCAACTGAATAAAGAATTTAGCCATGTGGCTTAATAAAAGGGTTATCCTAAGGTCAGTATCTCCTAAAATTCACGAAGTGAACTTCAAAACAGTCAATAGCACTTTCATCTGCATGTGTACAGAAGTAGGAGGACTTCTTTAAAACACTGTCACAAACCGTTCTCTGCCATACAATAAAATTTTCACCTACAAAGCAATTTAGGAAGGTTTAGCCTGTTTTCAGAAGCTACTGAGGAACTGTAGAATTCTGCAGTCTGTTCAAAATCAGCACTTTCAGTGGTTTCAATTTTTTTTACCTCTCCTTGTTCACTCTCTGTGTCCTTCCTTATCTCCTGCAGCCTTCTCAGCATCCCACGGAAGTCAACAATTCCATATTTCAAACAGATTTTCTCATAATCTCTCCTGTCTGCATGCAGCAACAGTTGCCAGACTGCTTCTTTGTCCAAGGGTTTTGGTTTTGGTGCTGGGGCCCTTAGAACCAGGGGAAAAAAAAAATCTAGACATTTGGACAGAGAACAAGATGTCTCATTTTTCTATAATTAATCCTCTCATATCTCTCTCCATCATTTCTGTAGTTCACTTGGCCCTGTAGATGTAGACAATAAAGAGTAGGACTCTTCCACAGAACAGGTTTTCTGCATCTATACTACAAAGTACATGCTGCCAGGAAACAGTTTTGCCCTGGGCCAAGGCAAGACTGTAACGCAGTTGTCATAGAATCACAGAATCGCCTAGGTTGGAAGGGACCTTTCAGATCGAGTCCAACCATCAACCTAACTCTGACAAAAACCATCGCTAACCCATGTCCCTCAGCACCACGTCTGCCCGTCTTTTAAATACCTCCAGGGATGGCGACTCGGCCACTTCCCTGGGCAGCCTGTTCCAATGCTTAATAACCCTTTCAGTGTACAACTTTTTCCACGCTGTTAAATTATCAGCAGAGTCACTGGCACAGTTTGGCCCAGGCCAACGTGCACTCTCCCAAGTAATTTCTCAGCACAGTTCAGGATTTTGCACAGGCCAGAGATCATTCCCTTTAGGCAACGTTTGGAGGTTCCCACCTGGGAAGCGAAGGGATTTCTGCAATGTGCACGTGGCAGTTTGTGCAGTTGGCCTGGGAGCCAGGGCTCAGCCCCTGATTAGCCAGAAAGATCATTATGTGAAGGCTTGTCACTTAGCCAGGAAGTTACTTGTGAGCTAAAAACAGGGGAGCAGAGAAACAGATCTTCAAACTCATAATCTTGTGGTGCAAAGGACCATACACCTCAAAACGAAGTCGGTACCCTGAGATTATCTCAGCCTCACAGACAGTGGCAAACCGTTCTGTTACGTCTCTCCATATTGAGTCTCACAACAACTTTGGAAACAAGAAGCGTTGCCTTGAAGATCTATGAAGCTGTCCCCTATCATCAAGCAACATGTAGGAAGTGTAACCACGGCCTTCCTTATGGAGCCTTACCGCTTCCTCAGCAGCCTCCTGGAGTCCTGAAGCTTCTTCTTTAAGTCTGTTAAAGGGGGGGGGAAACAACAACCATTCAGACACCCAGCACTGTAAAATATATCCCCCAAAGGAAGATAATGCAAAATACCCGCTGACCACAGGCCATTCTACTAACCTGTGTACCTCCGGTGATTTTTTCACACAAGAATACCGTCATGAAACTTAGTGACAGTTTTCTGTGCCATACTCATGGCCTTTGAGTGCCGTTAAGTTCATCGCTCCCTAGGGGACTTTCCTCTCTTTCTAGAGAGGACACTCTAGAAACCTGCTATTTTCCATCCATGTTAACCCGTTTGATCCTGCTGTATTTGACAACACAAAATCCTTTTCTAGCACTAACGATTGCAGAATCATTAATTAGAACAGCTCAAAGCCACGTCTAAGACTGTCATTTTACCCAAAGGTAAACAGCAAGTAGAAAGAGACAATGGAACATTAGAGATTCATAAATCGTTCTCTTACTTTATTCTTTACGACTTTGAGGTAGTGATAATGTGGTAGACAGAGGTGTATTAACTATGCCCCACCAAAAATAAAATATAAGTATACATCTAACTATAACTTACCATCAGCAGCATGAACAGGAACATATCTCACTTTCCTCTTAAAGCCAACTAATTGTTGAGATAAGAGAAAACAGAAGAAAAACAAGCCATAAGATGAACGAGATAACAGTCAGACTACCACCAGTAAACCGATGAACTATAAAACGTCTGTGTTTGTTACCAATGCAAGAGGAAATTCCAAATGCAATATTTCTATTGCAATTGACTCTGCGCTTACCGGATACTCTAGACAGCGGAGGAGACTGCTTCTGCCCTATCGGCTTAGGGTTTAAGGAATGGTAGGAAATATTAACATCTTGTTTTAGAGATGGGGAACCAAGTGCAGGGATTATCCGGCCAAATGCAGACAGTTGCCTTCTAAGCGTACTTTACAGACACTAAGGTGAAATGGACGCTTCCAACATAGTCCACCTCCTGCTCAAGCAGATTCCAAGAACAGGTCAGTTATGTTTTACCCACAAAGGGCCTGTTTCTCTCCACTGTAAAGGGAAGCAGGGGACTAGGTCAGGTGGACACCAGAGACATCTGATGTAAAGTGGGATGGATCCCTCCCAAGAGACTGATTTGTTCAATATCATAAATAAACAACTGAGCCAACTCTAAATCCAGAGCATCTGATTATGGTCCAGTGCAGTGACCACAATACCACTTTCTTCTCCCTTGCTTTACAGCTCATATTGTCATGGAGCCACCAAAGTGGGGGGAGTCACAGAAGACCTCCAGTCTTCAGTGAGTGGAAAAATATACCTTCACGCCAAGGACACTTGGACAATGCTGTGGGCACCCACTCCCAGAGGACAACAAAGCCAACTACTTGGGACCACAGGACCTTTGTAACACAGAACTGGTCAATCCTACCTTGTAGGATCCTGAGGCCAGCAGAGCATGAAGCTTCCCCATACTCATTCACAGCGAAGCAACGATACAGATCACTGTCACCTACAGTGATCTTGTTTACCTTAAAAAGAAGAACACAGTAAGAGCTCAGAGTGATGCGCTGTGGTTCAGTTCCCACACCTTCAGCTTCTAATAAAACAGCTACTCAAAGACACCTCAGATCTTTCTTCTGTTCCCAGAATGACTCTAAAAAGCTTTGTTTGCTTACTTTTGTGCTATCTCAGATCTGGTGACATCCACCTGCCCACTGAAGGTTTTTCCCTTCCATTGCTCTCTCTGTTCCATGAGTCCTGTCTGAAATATTTGAGCTTTACCTGCAGAATGAATTCATTTGTAGCGTTATTGAAGAATGTTTCATATTTTTCAGGATCATCCAGTCCTCCTTGTGCACGTGCCCATTTCACGTCAGGGCTTGGGACACCTTTGACCACAGCTCTGAAAACGGCGTTTTTACCTTTGAAAAGAGGCAAGAAATTAGTTATTTAAGACAGGCTTGGACATGAGGAGTGTCATGCCAGGCTCCCTACGTTATCACTAGAGTGGCCCCCAGAGCCAGCCCTCTCTGTTGTTTTAGGCAGAAACATTCTTTGAAACTAATTCTATCTTTTTGTTTTCTCTGTAAAAGATGCCTAAATCACCAGTTTAAGTTGCATGAAATGCCCAAACTCCTGCAAGACATTTGCCCTAACCTCCACTCTAACTCCCTGGCTTTCAAAGAGATTACTTGAAAATTAACTTTAAAATTCACTGACACATATGGTCTCTGCCTGTGTTTTTACCGCACAGCCAGGCGGATAGAGAAATTACGTATCAAAGAGAGCAATTTTTGCTATCTTGATCTGATTATGAACTCCCTCAATATTTGAGCAGGGCCAAAGAGCAAACAGTTATTAGCTCAAGTCCAGGCTGGGCTACCTTTGCCCACATCAATAATGTCAGGTTTTGTCTGTATTCACAATAAAATTGTGGTGTTAGCCTGCCAGATGTGACTGCTGACATCCTCCGATCATCTCTGAAATCAACGGTGCTAAAGCAAGGTCAGCCTAGGCTGGCTTCTGGCAACTTGTACGCACTACTTGTACCACAGCCATGAAATGCCCAAATCCATTCTCATCACGTTCATATTCCCCTACAAGTTCCCACTGCTCCTCCATTCTTTCAGACCATTCCCTTCGTTGTGACTGTGCTGGGCAGGATGTTAAATGATATAGGACTCACTGTGCTGGAGCCTCCTGTCCCTAGACATCACTAAAGTTCATCTGTGAATAGTTGCAGCTCCTGGTCTCTTTTTCATTTGGATAAATTTGGACTCATTAGGAGGTGGAAACAAGAAGATAGCCCCTCTGCACGCTTAAGAAAACACATTCTTAACAGACAACACTGTACCACGACTGGGAGGACCCATGCAGGGTAGGGTGTTTCCCTGCATGTCATCTTTCTGCAATATCTTCCTCGTCTGCTAGCCTGGCACCATCTTGCACTCCCCAGAGACCAGGAGGGAGTTTACCCATGAGCTTTCACCTCTGCTCCCCTCAGAACCTGAGTACCCTGCAGCTGCCCATAGAAATCTCCAACAACTTTACTACTGTCTAGTATAAACCTTTCCCTTCTCTTCCAAAAGGCTTCAAAGACATAGGAAACACTATGAAACTACACATCAGAGAAGTGACTTGCGTGTAGGTAAGTGGGAGTGCCACAGGGGAATAGAAATGGAGATGACTTATCCATGGATAACTCGGGGCGGAAATGATTACTATCTTTCTTTTGGAATGGTTTTGGTCTTCAGGTGACCAACGCTGTTAAAAATTTTCCCCAGAAAGTCTTGCAGTATTTCCCACACCCTTCTGCAGTCACCACCAAAGCACTTATTTGATGCAGCAAGCTCCTGCCATGTAGCCAACAGATTCTTATCAAAGAGCATCTACCAACTTTTTCCAAGATCGCAGTACTATCTATTATTAAAGTCTGTTTCCAATTGATTATACCCTTGTCAAATGTTGACCATTCTGGCTGCAGTTCCCCATGCTTGCCGTCCACAGCTAGAAGTATCAGCTAATCCATGTGCTGAATGCAACGGGGCGATGATGACATAATTAAAGACACTCATTGTGCATCTGCATAGACACTGAATTGCATTCACGCAGTGACCGACCAGAATGGCCTCACATTTTGTATATGAACTACGAAGAACCTACTGTAAATGAAATAAGTTGGAAAATTTAGACGGGGTGACTGACCACCGCCTTGGTTCATGCCTGAAACGTGCAGGTGGAAGGAAGGTGGAGGAGGAGGAGGGATGTACCGCTAGAGGCCACTGTGCTCCTTCCTAAAATCTCAACGGCCAGTGAAAATCAACAGCTGGGTGTGACGACACTGAAATCTAGGGTGCTAGAAACGGGTCAGCCCTGTGAGGGAAGAGGAGCTACACAGTCTGCCCAGGCTATCCCACTCCAAAAAAATACATGACTCTCTGTAAGGGCAGAGAGATTACTGGAAGACTTCCAATTGTTTTTCGGTCTTGGCTCATTAGTTGCCTTCTCTGTACTCTATGTGAGATCCATATTGCTTCTTGAAAGAGAAGTACAGTCTAAACAGCATCAGCAGTCAGTGCATCTGACTTTAAAAAGCAGTTAATTTTATGTGTTGAACACTCATAATACAAGTTAGTTCAATGGGAAAAAACCAACTTTTTCAACGTGCTTAATCTTTTGTTGCAAAACACTTATTTTGAGAGCTTTCTGCAGAATTCACAGGGTTTTTTGTATAAATTAGGAGCCAGATTTTGATCTCACAGACACTACTGAAAGCTCACGAGACCTCCCACAGTACTCATGGAATTTTCATCAGTACAACAAAGACTTTGTCCACACAACACTTTTTTATGGTCTAGTCAAATCTCATTAGAAACTAGCTTGATTTAGTGATGACAATTGTTTCACGTAGGTTAGACATGGAGCCAAGCCTCCAGGTCTATGACTTTGACTGTTTTCCAAGAATCTCACCTTCCTGCAATGTCAGAGAAACCGGTTTCTGCTCAAAATCAGGTGTACTGCATCCTTTTGGAACATCATCCACAAACTGGGTGATAAGAACCCCTGGGACAGCAGATTTCTTGAAGGATTTTACTAGAAAGGCAAGGAAAAATATATTGAATTAAGATAACAACTTTGTCCTTTAGAAAGAGTCTGTCAATCTGCATCGCCTCCCTGTAGAACAGTAACTGTTCCTGCTCAGCTCCTCTTGGACTACAAAGGACCCATCCATGCCAGTACTACAGGCTCCAAGCGTGTCCAAAGGCTGGAGCATCAAGGTCTGCGATTTTGTGCTGACTTCATGCAAAGGTAGGGCCGAAGTGGGAAAGTCTGCAAGCCAGATCACAATCCAGGGCCACGTCATCTTACAGGTCTAGTGATGATTTGGACGGAGAATGCTTTACAACAGTTATTGTTCCAAATAAAAACTTAAAAATCTGGCATGAGAAAGACAGTATTGCAAAGGTCAGCAGAACCTGACGGGCCAGTTACTGGTGTCTCTCCTGGTGGTGGTGAGAGACAGACACCCAATCCCCAAACGATAAGAAAAGCAAGTTGGGCTTATTCTCAGGGGTACCCCAGATAGTTTTCATAGCTGTGTCTGTTCTCTCACCTGGCCGATTACTTGACATGATGTTTTGCTCAGCTGCCTGGGGTCAGCACAGACAAACTACAGGCTCTCCTGTAGAAAAATACAAATCATTTCGTTATTTACAGTTCACAAGGGAAATGAGAGACCTTAATACTGCTCACTTTTGCGACACAGTTTGCCCTTCCTCACTTGCCACATCCTACCAGCCAAGTGGAGAAAGGCCTGCTAGTCAACACATGACACGTCTTTCCAAAACACATCATGACACAGTTTTGAACCAACACAAACCAGGTATGAAAATGGCTAGCAGGGATAAATGGAAAATGTCCACATCTAACAGCATCCCTCCGCCACCTCTTCCATTTCCATGTCATCTGGCTTTCCTCCAAAGACGTCCTCTCGTGTTTCAGGCAAATATTACACCACATGGCACTCACGTGGTGAGTTCTGATGGATGGCAAGAGCAGTTGCTGAGAAGAAAGCCACAGAGATGGATGTCTAAACTGAGGCATGAAGCAGAAGCACATCCTGATCTAAATTAGCTTGTCTAAATTAGCAACAGGTCTGAGAGCAGACTATAAGCTACTACTTACTTTAGAAGGAAATGGTGAAGTGTGAACTTGGCATTAACTAGTTATTGTTACGGATCACTCATGTCACCTTCTGCCAAAGGTGTCTCTTTCCCTTTATTTATAAATTGGACAACATGTAATGTAACACATCACTATCTTGCAAGCAAACTGTGAAGGCAGATTCCTTGTCATATGCGAGATGCTCAGAAACTATAGAGTTACTGAAGCTCTGAGAGAGCAATTAGATTAGATTCCCATGTAGGATTAATGCCGTGTCTCTATTTACCCTCTGCACTCCTTCACTCCACACAGTCACAGGAGAACATGCAACTTTTAACACTTTTAAAAGGCAGATGGACTTTGTCAGCGCGCCTGTGATCTTAATTCTGCTCCCTGTATCAGACGTTCATCCAACCTGGCATTGCCACGCTACACCTGATGAAAACCCTGGGTTGGATCCCAACATTTCCTTGTTACACGTTTAGCTCGGAGTTGCATTATCTGTGTGATACTTGGTTTCAGCTAAGGGTAAAAGACAAGTAAGCTAACCAAAATCATCTGTGCTGTACGTCTCATACATAGGCCAAAGAAAGCGTAGCTCACAGTACTTACGGGTCAAATTCTGAACCAAAAGGATAAACTTTGGTTTTCTATTCATCAGTATTTGCAAATAGGAACAACGTAGGCATCTCTCCACAACAAATCACTGGCTTCGCTGTTGTCCTTAACACAAATTTTATTTTAGGGCTCTGCACACTATAAAAATCTCAGAACTAAGTACCGCATCGCTACTGATTACTTCGAAAATCATTCTTTGAGCCTCATGACTTTAGTGGAAATGCACGTGGAACAACAGGGATGGGAAACAACTGTGCGAACGACAGCCAACTCCTCTCTTTCTATCACCTCCCTGGTCCGGTGTGGGTGAGTTTTGTTGCCATCCACCAAAACAAGAGTTTTACATTTCAGTGTTCCAGCTTTTGTACGTTGATATTTTGGCACACCGCATAGTTACCTTCTGTAAACAGTTAGTAGATGTTTTAAAAATTGCGAATGAAGGGAATGAACAGCTTGTAGGAGGGAAAACACACACAAATTAAATGAAAATAAGATGATTGCAGGGCACCCTGCCCTGTACCGGGCAGGGCATTGCACAACAAATAGCAGAGATATTCAGAGACTCTCGATCACCCTCTTCTGATGGACTTAATTTGTCCTCTGAAGGACTGAACTGTATTAATAGCAAACATTATAATCCCCTATTGCCTTTTGCAATCTTGTATCTTCCTAAACATGTCACCACTCCTGGAGCTGAAATGTCTAATGCTTACAACTTTCAACAAACATCATTACTAGACAGTAGCTTCCAACAGTATTCCCCTAAGCTCTTTTTACGTTACGCTGACATTTATTCTTTGCTACTCCCAACTTCTTCCCTCCGCACTAGGCAATATTGACAAGCACCTGCACTGAAACATGAACATGATCCAAATTCTCAGGTCCAAAGCCATCAAGAAACTTATTACTTTCTTATGTTACCAAATGCATCATGTCAGACAGTTGTTCTCAGTCCGGTATGACTGTGGATATATGTTAACATAATTATAACCTATTGAGAGATGGTTACATTCAAATCTACTTTAAAAGCAAAACACAAATACTGACAATATTTGCATAAGTAATAATAGGCACCATGCACGCATCCTCTCCATGTACAATATGCACTATGTGCACTATGTGTAAACTGCTGGCCTTAAATATTTCAGAAATTCATGTGGATTAAAGATAAGCTGCTGTGAGTCCTTAAACTCCTGTGAATTCTTGCCTTCTGGTGAGTGAGACAGAAGCATGTTAATGCCACACATTGATTGCACAGTTAAAATAACAGTGCCAGGATATGCAAGAGAACATTCCTTCAGCGTAATTAATCCAACCACATCACATTTTCTAGTGTCTTCTGTGTTAAATAAGGACCAGAAAATAATATATGAGCTGGCACAGAGTCATCCAGACCCTGCCCTGCTTACTTTTAAAATTTCTACTCCCTTGTTATACGAATAACCATGTTTTTGCTTTGACTTCTGTTCAATCCTAGAAAGAGAAATCAGATTTTTTTGTAAAGAAATGAAAGACAGCAAAAGCCTTCCAAAAATTGTCATCGTGTAATTCATATCTCTACTCACAGCTGCTTGAAACATAGGCGTCCACAGTAAGAGGATCACCAAGGTAGCTATTTATTCAACAGAGGCAGACAAGTACTTCCAAAAGGCAATCTACCCTTCCTTACATGAAGCACTGTTGACCAGCATCCCCAGCACACCAGGGCTACCACTGGAAGTAGCTCAACACTCTCACTCCTCTGACAAACACATCATTGTCATGCACTAGCCTCGCTCAGGGAACCGAGACTTGGCTATTTCTCATCCCAGGCAGAAGTCTGTCTGCTTTGCAACTGCAGAGACATCCCCTTGGAGACAGTGGCAAAGCTTCCACGGCTTTGATTGCAGAGCAGGAGCAAGCCCTTGACTACCGACAATATTTCTAATCCACCCAAATAAAGCAGCTAGCCTGGCGGGATGAGAGGTCTGCCCTTCAACTTCTCTATCCATCAATCTGCCTGGATGAGACAGAGCAAGAGCCTGTCTTTTTGGAGCCTTCCCTTTTGGAGTCTGACTGAACACTAGTGCTAGGGCCGTAAATCAGCTAAGTGAATAAGCAAAACATTCGGAGTCACAGGATTTGGAGGTACCAGTGGTGTCACAAGTAGTTATTTATGAGGTTCAGGCAGTGAAACACACAGACAAGAAGTGACATAATTGCTGGCAGAGACTGGTGAGCAAAATTAGTCAACCTTGTAGAGAAGTGACGGGCAGTGAGTGGTTCATACCGTGGTGATGGGTCCAGAGGCATGGGGTGTACCACAGACATTGGCACAAGCACAGTAAATGTGGGGTACAGAGCCATTAGCATAGACCACAGCAGAAGACTTGAATCATCATTACAATACATTAATCAGCAACACGTGCAGCATTCTATTTCTTTTTGTAATTCACAAAAATCAGGACAGACCCCACACAGCAAATGTTCTAAAAAAAATATCAAATTGTTCTGTGCTCAGTCTCAAATTCCAGCTGTGCTTTACACCAGACGACCCAGATACTCACTGAGAAGAAGGAGCTCTCACCTAAAATTTCTCTTTAGCTTGGTATAGGCTTTCTTTGGTTTTTTGTTAACTTTATGTAATATTTTGAGCTTGAGTCTTCCCATTTCAGAAGAATTTTTAAAGGGAAATCTCAAAGACTTTGTTTAGAACCCCAGAACTGAAGGCTAGCAACTGCAGAAGTGCAACTTCATGAAAACTTCTGAGCAGGTCACAGAGGGGGAACGTCACAAGCACTCCAGTGATGAATGGAGGTCTTGTGTAGAGTGGGTAGGAATGCCCAGGGATCAGATTTTGTCTGACTTATCCCTTCGGTAAATCTATACTTGACTTGATCTTCTCTTCTGCCTCAGGGATTAGGAATATAACATAAGTGACTGCTCATGCTGTCCACAATTTACGTACGCATACACCAGATACTCCATAGCTATTTACTTATGAAAGTGGCATTGATATAAAATGCCAAAAGGAGACACACACCATCTATGTTTTCTAAGTGAACGAAAGCAATTAATGCCTAACAGCGGCGAACAGGACTGTGAATTCACGTCAGTTTGGTGAGCAGGCATGGGACGACAACACGAGAAGAGGTCAGTCTTTTCCTTTCAATGTCCACAACATACCCACGAACTCTTCCATAACACAGACATGCGTTTTCATATAGTCAATAAATTTACAGTAAATATCACAGAGCAAATACAACAGTTTTACTGAATGTCCAGAAGAAATAACATATCCCTGTTTATTGTCCCAAGAAACTATGCGTCCAAGATGAAAAACATTAGAAACCACAGCGTACCACAGGTGTGCCACGGGTCCCACGTGTGCCACGGGTCCCATGTTAGCTCTGTGGGACAGTTACGGCAGATCTTCAACCGCCTTCCATCTTACCAGGGAACTCGGTGTACGCTGTGGGAGACTTCTCCTCCCAGAACACTTACAACAATTTTCAGACTTACGGCAACACAGAGCGATGTCTACCGTGACAGTGAAGGTGACACTCCATACAACCAGCTCTGTATCACCCCCACACAAATCTCAGTGGTGACATGACCAAAGTCACTACCTTACAAGTTGAGCTTCTGAGATGATCCTGCTTGTAGTCAATACTGTGTCTCCGGGACCACGGTGGCTTCGTCCGTTGACTCAGACCGCAGAGCTCTTCGTAGCCATTCACCAGATCTCTTGGTCACAGATATTCGCGATCTGTATGAAAGAAACCACACCCCTTATTAATATGTTGTAAATGGGACTACGTGACAAAAGAAATGACAAATTCTTGTCCCCCTCACACCTCTCCTCTCTCCTAGAAGCTGAGTCTGTGCTCAGTAGCTGCCTAGCCAGGATGTCTCTATACTGTGCTGCGCGCGGTTGTAGGGGGCTCATTATACACCCCTGCTTCCCACAGCACCAGGGGAGGTGCAAATGAACACGGTGCCTTTGGCAAGCCTCAAACAAGGCAGCGGGCCAACTTGGTCAGATGTGACCATCAGTCAAGGCAATGCTGGATTTCCAAGTGCAAGCTCGGTCAAGACTTTGTGCCTCAAAGAAGGACAAACATTTGTGCAGATCAATGGCTTTTCCAAGGAAGGGACAAGCTGTACATCCAAGTTTTGTAGGACACACCAGTAGACTGGTTCTCAGAGGCCATGAGTCCTTAGGAGATCTCATAATTCCTTAGAAGACAAGTAAAACCAGATTATTGCATTTGTGTATGGGGCAACCATGCCTGGGCTTGGCCTTCATAGGCAGAGTCTTTCAGTCTGCGCTATTCTGAGAGGTCTGAAAGAAATCCAGTTCCTCCTAGAACAGCTTCACTGCTACAGCCAAAACAGACACCTCAATCTGAAGTCTTTCCTTCCAGCACAGCCACAGGCTGATCCCTATTCCCAAGAGCGGCAACAAGGCCCCTTATTTCCATGGACTGGTTTACCCTAGGAGTGCAAGCATATTGTACCCAAAAATCTTTTGTTTCCAGTCTGCTCTTGCAACTTGCAAACCTTCCTTCCTCTGCCCAGAAAGCTCAAATGGACTGAGCTCGCGTGGAAGCCTAATTCCTGGTGTTCACAGAGATGGCCAGTCTGTGAGCAAATCCTACCCTCTCCCAGCAGCACGGCATTCCGGCAGTCAAGTCTGCTCGGTCTGGGAGTCTACTTTCCTTCACTCTGGCTGAGACCATACAGTCTTTTTTTCCTTTGCATTGTGTGAATGTGATTCATATTAAAACCTCATGTTCAACTCTAAGATGAAGGGCTGGCTCCAGAAATTAAGAATGGAAGTATTTTTATCACGGTGACCATGGTCCACATGATGTCTGGGCTACCAGAACGAGAACAAGGCTTTCCTTTGGTTTCCCACCAGGAGATTAGAGTTCTAAATCTGTGGTTAATGGGGAAAGGAACATACAGCAAAAACTATTGCTAAGCTATAGCTAAGACTCATGTTAGATAGGATGAAGACGGAAGAACCATGAAGAGCAACATTTCCACTAGTTTTAGAAAGATGGTCTTTCAGTGGAAAAGACACTGGTGGTAGCAATAAGACCCCTCAGCTGTTCTGATCCAGATATCAAAAACTTCTCCTTTGCAGGGCTGGGGATCACCATTTTAATCAACAATTTAAAAGATAAATATGAAAATGAAGTTCTGGAGTCATTTTCTTCATTCCTTCTTTCTTTTTGACAGTTATTGCTGGTGACGGCATTTATACCTTCCCAGTTCAGAAGAAAACAACGTCAATAGAGGAATATGCGATTGTTCAACCTAATGTTCAGGCTAAGATCATTCAGTTCCACACCAGTGTTACATTTGCAGTGATATAAAAGTAGAAGCAATTCCAAAGTCAAATGTAAACAATTTGAAAGTTAGCAAGCCAAGAAAAACAGACAACGAGGATTTTCCATCTGCTGCTGGAAAATCCTCTCACTCAGTAGCAGATGCTTTTCTAGCAGTGTCCCAGTGGGTTTCCCACAGCCCCTCCCTGTGGGCCAATGTTCCGGCCAACGACCACCCCAAGGATCCTTCCTTAGACACTAGTCTTACCAGTCTGGGGCAGCAGTTATCTTATTTGTTGATCAAATGCTGCAGCCTTAACATTAAGTACCTTTAATAAAAGAAGTTGCTACACAAGCCTCCAAAGACAGTAACACTCCATGTAACCCAAGGGAATGCTCCCAGAGGAAGCATTGATCAGCTTCTGCTGAAACCTGAATTCCGCCCTCATCAACCGCAGCAAGAGCCTTCCCCTCACCAGAGTCAGCCCAACCGAAGGACCTGAGCTACCCAGAGCCACAAGGCTTCTGCTCTTCCCCTTTCCAGCAATTCGTCCCCACTGAAAAGTGCACTGCCGGTGATGTTTAGCCTCAAATCACATTTAGCTGTTGGGGTCTGCCTGTGCAACTGAGGAACTCCTAATTAGATAACTCCTAATTTGATAGACAGTTGGGACTAGCAAGTACAAGGAGAGCCACAATTCTGCCTGGTCCACTGAACCCGGACCTGACAGGGCTTTCTCTTATTCCCAGCCCTGGTTTTACAGTTTTCTTGAGGGAAAAGGAATGGAGACCTCTCCTACAGATGGACTGATAACTCAAAACCATCTGTGACAGAGCAAACTCCTCCAAGAGACTGACCTTCTTCCATTTCACAGCTTGTTTTCCACCCGCCCACCCAAAAATCCTGTTAACCCCTGCATGCCAGTGGATAAGCTATCGCATACCACTGAAAACTTGCAAAATGTCATAACGAAGCCTGATACATTCAGCAGCGGTCACTGCTTTCACTGTAAAGGGACCATGTTTTTCCCTGGAAGCAAGTTCATTCCCCTAATGAAGGGCAGAGAAGAAGTGTCAAGAGGCACCAGCTGCAAGACAGTTATTTCAGGACTGAGTTTAAAAGTGTGTTTTACCTGGAAACGAGACTCTCCCGATCTTCTGTTTTCCCTGTAATTCCCTTCTTCTTCCATATATCAATATGAAGTCTACCCATTCTGACTGGTAACAACTGGCACAACTCTTCCTATAGGCTGCTGGTGCCCGCCACATGGCTCAGACAGAGCGACAAGTGAAGAAACCAAGACCTGGTAGGTCCAAAAAGTGGGTTGAATTTTCCGGTTCATGAATAGATGACCAAGGTCAAAAGCTAGTCTCATACTTGGAGTCAGTTGGCCAAGCCGCGCCACTCCCCTGCAGCATGGGTGTCCGGTCAGTCACTGCGCTGAAGGTCAAGGTGATGTCAGGGAGGCTTTTGGGCAGAAATATTCATCTCAGTAGTCGGGTTCAAAGTCTACTTTGACGTAACAGCAATGAGAACCCCATAAAAGCTATACCAAAAAAAGCTGCATTCATTTAAGGATGGGCAAGGGCATGGAAAATGGAATAAATGTCCAAATTCAGTGAAGACTAAGAGTTACCTGCAGCTCTACAACCACCCAAGGTACTATATTGAATCAGGTGATTCTGACAGTACTGGTCTTGCTGGTCATATAAAAGGACATTCTTTTGGTCAGATCAGGTCATGGACCAGGTCAGTCACAGAACGGCATTTTGGTTTTACCAGGAGAATGCCCTGCTCCAGGATGAGGAATAGTCACACCATGCATCCAGGTGTCCCAAAGGAGTCTTCTGGACTCCTAATATTTGATTTTAAATAAACGTGATGCACCAAGTATTGAGTACTTGCAGCTCCCTCTGATTTCAGTGGAAGATGCCCACGCTCAGCCCAGTTCCTCAACACCAGACCATCCACGTTGTACACTCCAGAAGAAATTTAAGGGACTATTTTAAGGCTCGAAGCCTTGGCTATTTTACCTCCCACGCCCAAGATGCCAGTCTGCCCCTTTGACACCAGCAAGCCGAGGTTTGTCATCACTGTTCACACAGAGCCACGATTAGACCCACTGCAGTTAGCTGGACTTTCACACGCTGAGATGCAACTCAGCATAAGGAAAAGAATAGAATCAGGGTAACGAATCCAAGAAACAGCAGCGCTCTGCTTTCACACTGCAGATTAGTTCCCTCCTTCCCACGGTGTCCAGGATTCCTTCTGTTCCCTTGTTTGGGACTGATTAAATCTGTTTGCATCCATGACTGACTGGAGGCGTTTGCTAGCACAATCCATGATTTAGATGGAGCCTGGCTGTCTATAAACCTGACATTCCTACCTTGTGATAGCTGCCTCATGACTAACTTTCCTGCATGCGCCAGCGCCTGGGCTGGCCAGTGTTGCAGTTTACTTGTCCCCTTCCGTTTGGAAAAAAAAAATAAATAAAGGGTAACAGATGTTTAATATAGATGTGATTAAAGATGTGATTAAACATCAACATATTACCAGGCGTATCACCCCATCAGTACCTTTCACCCCTCTTTGAGACACTGAAAAAACCCCAACATTTTAACCCATCGTGTACTTTAATGAATGTAGAGAGTAAGGCGTGCCTGCACCGCTTTCATTTCACCCTACATGGCCATTGGACTTTGCTGAATGTCTTCCTTTCTGGCCAAAATTAACGATGTATGTTCGAACCGCTTTGCATACCCCACCCCTTGGGCATGCTGAGGGTTAATAAAATTCACTGCGTGCAATAAAAAAAATGAATTGTCCTATTCAGATGCCAAAAAGGATTCAAGTTATAAGGCTTTTACTCATTCCCCTGCCTTCAAACTAGAGCACATAACAAATACCCCAGTTCTGATGTATTTATTTGTTTCCCCAACCTGCCAGTGGCAACAGATGAAAAAAGCCCAGTCCTCGCATGACGAGCTATTTTAATATTTCATGCCCTAATGTGCCAGGAAGTTTGACACTGAAACAAACGTTAAGAAAACCTCTCTGAAACTCCAAGAGGCCACAGTACGCGCCACCTTCCTGCTTTCTTTGCAGGACGCCTGAGCATTATTTTCACCATTGTTCTAGCCCTGCCCTGCCTGACCTGTGCTTCACAAGTTAATGTCTGGCACCTACAAAGGCGCCAGAGGACTCCCATTTCTGGGAATGCTGTCCCGTTCCTGCTGAAGGTTGTCCTCTGTCAAACTGCCCCCTTATGCAGCACTGAAATATCAGAATAAATTAAATGTCATCCAGAGCAAGAAAATTACGCCATCCAATGGAGAAATAACCAAAATAGAAATAATCACGGTGGAAAGAGAGGACATCTCTCCCCTTTCACCCCTACTTGCTCCAGGAATCCTGCAGTTTCACAAAATAGTTACGGTGTTCTCCTTCCTACAGGCATGAAACAAGCAGGGTCTGTCGCTCCCCATCGCTCACCTTTCCTGCCTTGTGAAGGTGATCACAAGGAGCTCAAACTCATTTCAGCTCCCAGCAAACACAGCTACTTATCTGAAACAGGTACACAGCACTCACCTGCGCGTGCCACCCCAGAGGTCCTCTTCTGCCCTGACTGCTGTCAGAGCCGCAGCTCCCCCGTGTCCTTTCTGCAGTCAGTGCTCAGCTGTGGGATCAGTACTGGGTCCCTGGGATCCTCCTCAGCTGCTCCCTCTCTCTCGCCTTCTGCCTCCCCTTCTCTCACACTTAATCTCTCTCGCGCCCTCTCCCTCTGGTAGGTGAAGCCTGTCACAGGGCTGTTAGCCTGCCAGACATCCAGATGATTTTTTTTTTTCCTAATGGGAACCCGATGCACCTGCCTCCTATTCGTTATTATTTCAGTCCATACCAGTAATGGTGCTGGACAAATTTGAGATTAACATAACTCTTCAATATTTCACAAGTCAGTTGGAGCGGTGTTTTTTCTGCAGATTGTGTTTCCTCTATGCAGTGTCTCATTAAAAACATTCACACAACTGAATGGCTCGGGAAGTTTTAAAGGAAACTGCAGCTTAATTGGCTTGAAACCAATCTCAAGAATAACTAGGGTTACTAACTGATCAGACAAATTGAACTTCGGTTAAAAGCGAGTGGCCAAGCACATTTAAAGATGAGACTTCTCCAAATACTCCCCTTTTTTAAATAATTCTTTGAAGAGTTAGCATTATGAATACAAGAGATGGACGGAACACTTTGCAGCACCAGCTCACAGTGCTAAGGTGAATTTATTAGGATGCAGCTGAAAAGCATGAGCCTGCACTCCAGCTACACGGCTGAGAGCAGCCTCTGTTACCTTTTGTACACCCCTTGGAATAACAGGTACCTCAGCAGCGTTAACAGGGGACTAGGAAACATGAGGTCAGGCTGGAAACGGAGATCAGATGCACGGGCAGACCAGGTTCTGCTTGTCAGTAAAGGCTTCCTCTGCTGCGAGACATTTATCCAGAGTCACCTGGAGCTGACCTAAATAAATCTTAAGAGAAACAAGACAGAGCCCCAGAATAAAAAAGCCCAAGGCGGGGGACGAAGAGGCTTAACAGACACAGTTTCCTCAGCTTGCAGAGGATAGTGGGCACCCATGGACCACCCAAAGCTCTCCTGGCTCCCACCCCTTCCCAGGTGTGCAAGTTGCAAGACATTTCTGGTATTTCATTGCCCACATTGCTCACCACAGGGACAGTCGCACCTTGGGTGACCATGTCAGTCATACTGGGTAATTTCAAAGGCAACCCCATACAATACTGTGAGGGAGATGGATAAAGTTCAATTCATCAATGCTTCCAAAAAGCAGATGGATAAAGTTCAGCAGCCCTTCCTCCTTGAGGAAGAATATGTGCCTGCGGGACAGGCTGTAGATGAAGCGCTGAAAGGTGGGCAAACTCCACACCACCTAGTCCAGCACTACCCAACAGGAGAGGGAAGAATCTAAACCAAAGATAATTTTCAAAAGTTTTGCTTCTAATCACTTGAAAGTAATCCCCCACATGCCAGGTAATGGGCCTATTGCCCCCCTGCATAAAACTATACCTCCAAAGCACCAAGCCTTGGTAAGCAATTAGTTGTAAGAAGGCACAGCAAGAGGTACGGAGGTGAATCAGCAGGAGGACAGCGGGTTTGCCTGTACTTCTATGTACTTCCCAAGAATTCAGGTAACCAAAATGGCGTTATCATTCCCTAACTCTTTTACTTTAGATGAACCAGGTTTTTGAGTTCAGATTCTCAGTCCCTTGACGTCACAGTGGCCAACGGAAATCCACTGAGGATTTCCTACTTTGCCTCTGCTGTTGATGAGAGAGCTTGAACTGTTGCTTAATTTGCTGAGGTTATACTGTAACAGATTTAAGCCATGAAGTGCAGGTGACACATCCCAAAGAATCACCTTTACACACCTTTACACACCTTTACAGTCAGCAGAACGCAGAAGGTCTCATTTAAGGCTGTGGAAGAGCAAAACCGTCTTCTGCCTCAAAAAGCAGAGAAGTACTAACAACCCAGAAGATGCTAAAATCAGTCTGACTGATAGACTTGAAAATACATCCCAGTTACGTGACCTCAGAAACCCAAAGGGCAGCCTTATGTAACTTGCTTTACTTAGCAATCCTGTGACACGTCCCTTTCCAATAACCCACTTCAATGATTTGTAAGCCTGGGTGTTCCCTTCCCTTTGACAGCCCTCATAAAGATTATTTCCTATCAGACATGTGAGAGGACTCTACTGGAAGCCCACCAAATACTACGTCTGAGCTGACCCAAGGATGTCAGATTCCAATTCTAATTTCATCTCAAATTAGCAAGTGGTTATTGGTTGTCTCCAAATTGCATTTGTCAGGAATGAAAATTCTTTGCCAAAATAAGCCATTCAGATTTATTTACGACATGGACAGATTTTGTTACTCTCCCACAGAGTATTATCCTAAAACACTGTCAGCCCAGCCAGGCCTGGCCCTCTCCCCTTTCATGTTTGCGACCCAGTAATTAAATTGTCTGTTAGGACTTGTACTGAGGGCACAAAAACCTTCTCACTTCTACATCAAATGAGGATAAAACACAGACTGAACTACTAGTGCAAGAAGTCTGAGAACCCTGAACCCTTGTTGTGACAAACTAAGAGTGGAATCCACTTTGTGCTCTTCTCAGGCTTTATGCTCAAGAAGCATGGACTCTCAAGGATGTGGACATGGACACCGGAGACAGTTGTACGAATTGTCACATCTCAGCCAGTTTTCAGACTCCCAGCATCGAATCACAGAATCACAGAATGGTTCGGGTTGGAAGGGACCTTAAAGATCATCTAGTTCCAACCCCCCTGCCCTGGGCAGGGACACCTCCCACTAGACCAGGCTGCTCAAAGCCTCATCCAGCTTGGCCTAGAACACTTCCAGGGATGGAGCATCCACAACCTCTCTGGGTAAGCATGTAGTCTTGACAAGAGCATCCTACAGCAAGGCACTACAACACTGCTTTAGATCCAAAGCGCAGGCTCCATACCAAACCAGGATGCAGCCTGGCGGCAGAGCATCTCTCTGAGGGGCCAAAGATCTATTTTGATCACATTTACCATCTCTCAAGCATCCAGCCAAAAGGAGACATCACAGTCCCTTAGAGCACCTGAGCCTGTACAATTCGCTACGGCCTTCAAAGGTCATACTACCGCAGCAATCACCGGAGCCTGCCTGCGGTGCGGCTGATGTCAGAGAGCGACATTCTGTGGAGAACCAGCCCATTGCCTGCATGACCAACCCAATAGTGAGGAGCTCAGCGTAGGCACCCGGACATGAAGTGGAGGGTATGGTTCAAAGACTCTCTACTAGGTAAAGTGCTGGGGACCCCTCCATTACCCACTCCCAGGCCAACTCCCCCCTACAGCCTTCTGCCAAGTGAGCACCTGTGAGGCAGAGGAGACAAGTTACCGAAGCATCCAAAAGCACTCAGAGCCTTCCAGGGGGCTCAGCTACCAGATAAACTAAGGGCCATTGCCACAACAGCTTCTTTTCCAACTATTGCACATCCATTTCCCCCACCTCTCAGCCACCCACATCCACTGGATCAAGAATTGCATCTTCAGAATAGCAACTGGAGGACATGAGAATGCTCCAGGTATTCCGTCACATTAAAAAAAAAAAAAAAGGGCCCAAACCTAAGCAGCAGGGATAACCAAACTGGGTTTCTGATTCACCTCTTCCAGCCTCCTTCAAATGGAAATCGCGTGTGCCAACGGAGATTCAGTGGAGCTCACCTGACCCAGCACCACTCAGAGAGCAGAGCTGGCCCTTGTAAGCTCTGACTGCTCTCTGGGTAACCTGACCTGCGCCTGGGAGCAAAAAACAGGCCAGATGATACTAAGCGAGACGGTAAGTGCCCAGCCTACAAATGCCTTCTTGGGTCCAGGCCCAAAGCAGGTCTGATATCACCCTGTCACTCTGTCTTGGCTGACAGTTGCAGGGTTCTTGATGGTCTTCTGAGGGTTTTTACTGCATCATGAAGGCAGCTGAGCTTTTTGCTCCCAAACACCCCATGGCAGCCCGTTCCCTCACTCTTTCTCCCATGTGACAGTGACCCAATGCGTGACAGACATGGGCCTTTACTGCTCACTGCCAGTCACAGGGACAGGCCAGGAACCTCAGCAGGGAAATGCCTGCAAGAGCTGGATGTTGGGGAGCAGGAAGAGCTGGGCTGTCCCCTGATGGAAGGGGCAGCCCCAGCAGAGGCAGGGCAGGGACCTCACTGACCAGGTGCACTCACCCAGCACCTGATGGGGTTGAGCAGAGAGGTGATGGCAATAGGGTCCATCAACTGTCCCGTGACCATCAAAGGCAAGGTAACAAGTCAGGTCCAAGGTCAACCTGGGAAATCCAAACGACAATTCAGGAACCAGCCTAAAAACAGGTGCAACTACAGCAAAGTGCAGGAAGGGGAGGAGGCTCAGGCCTGAGTTGAAGTAGAGCTCCTGGGCCATGGGCAGAGGGTGTGGGATGCGCTCTATGTGAGGTTGCTCAGGGCAATTAAGGCCTATTAGTGCCCTCAGAGCCTTGTCCCTGGATTTCAGGAGAACTTCATTTCTGTGACACACCAGCTCACCCAAGCCTTGCACCCAACAAGGGCTCTCGGTATCATGCTTCGAATTCAGCCTGCCTTCCCCTCCCAACCCGCCTTCCCTAAATCCTCCTGTTTCTACGGGTGGTTCTGCTCTCCTGCCAATTCCCAGGCCCAGATGACCTCTCTGTTCCCTCTGCATGTCTGTGCCCTCAGCAGCACTCATCTGCTCCCCATCCTTGTTCACGACTGACGGGAATGGTGGGAGCAAAGCCATGGGAAGAGGCGGGTAGCAAGCAGAAAAGGCACAGAGCAAGCAGACAGTCAAGTACAGAGACGTTTACCTCCCTCTCCTCTCACTGCTCAGCATATGGCAGGAAAAACTGTACCATTTCATGAATGTACCATTCACTACTTTGGAACTAAAGAGGAAAGTCCATTGATGTTGGGAGTTTCTGTTGTTCTGAGATTTCCAGTCTGAGGTGTTGCTCTCGTCCACGCTCTCTCAGTCTCTGGAATGAATCTATGCAATCCCTCTGCCTTATCCTTTAAAAAAACACTGCAAGACTCTTCACAAGGAACTTAATTTGATTCTTGCACTATTTCCTCCCTTGAGCATACGCAGTGGATTGATCAGTGCTGTCTAGCACAACAGTCTTCATCCAGGCTCATCCCTGGAGATACAACTACTGCCTTGCTTTTCACACTAACGTCGACTTTCTAAAAAGCATCATAGACAGTAATCTTTCTGTTTAGGATCAAAACTGCAACTGTCTCTGTGGGAAGATCTCAGCAGTCTTTAGCAAAGTAGTTCCTTGCTAGGGCACCTCAACTCATTGTGCTGTGAAGCTGTACCAGCTGTGAACCCAGCCACAGGGGTCTCCTTTTGCCAGTTATTTCACTGACCCAGGGATGCACAAGCGCAGAACTGGAGATGCCTGGTGAAGAGCACCAAAGAATGACAGTCAGGCTGCCACACGGCCCAGCCCTAGCAGTGTTAGATGATGAAATCACTGTCAGTACTTCAAGGCTCCTGAAGATGCAAAACTTCATTTTTAGTGTCATCTCAATTTGAAATGTCCAGACCTGACTAATGGGTACTGAGTACCTGGAGCCTTCCCTGACGCCACTGGGATCACCTGGATGCACGTGTCCTGGCGCCCACATGCTGGGAAGACCACTGGGATAGAAGCATCTTGGTCCTTGTGGGTATGTGCATATTTGAGTCTGAATGAAAACCTTTTGTTTTAAAATAAAATCACCTTCCCCTCCTTTAACGTCTCACACTGAGTTCTGTCACCTCGTTGCAACGTTATTCCCTACAACACAGCTAAGTTTGCAACTGCCTGGGAAAGGCAGAGCCTCCAACTGGAACTGGACGATGACACTGTATCTTGCAGCCCAGTTTACAACTTGGTCTCTGACAATCTCCAGGAGCTACTTTTTATGTATTGCCGTTGGTGACATAGAGTCGCACGCGCTCTATATTTTCCACCCGCCAGCACGTTCTGCCTGCTTGCCGTCGGGCAGACAGGCAGGCTCCCGGCTGGGTGAAGGGTGGAGGCACATAGCGAGCAAGTCACTCTTCAAGGCAGACGGATGGGTAGATGCATCATTGCAATGGGCAGGATAATGTCAGGGGTGCTGATACGTCATGGCCAGACTAGGAGAAGGGCGGAAAGGAGGAGTGGGTGTCAGAGACGGATCCTGTGTCAGGACGGGTGATGGATGAGGGAGGACCGTCTTCTGGGAAGGACGGCTGGGGCAGATAATACCAGTGCCAGGAGCTGAGCAGGAGGAAACAAAACCCACAAAAAGGCTCTGATTAACCCTGCATTTAGACAGAACCGGTCTGTCGCTCTGAGGCAAACTGAACGGCAAGCAAATTGCTTGCAGTTTGGGCCTTTACAAAGTCCAGCACGTCCTTGTCAATCTCTTTGACTGACAGATTGAGAGTCCCAGATGGTTCAGAGCTGTCTACAACCACGACAGGGAATGGCTCATCCTCTCAGCCATTCATGTGCTTTCCAGCTTCATTCAGCTGATTTTTCAGGCATATCTCACTTTACACTCAGCACTTACTCCTCTCTTTTCACCCAGCGAGTGTGTCTATTTTGAAGGGGTTGTAACGGGAGCAAAGGTATTATTCCTCCCACAGTGACCATATAGGGGCAGAGCTGTCTGCAGCCCACAGTGGAGGAGAGAAGGGGAGAAACCTCATATGTTTATCATCTGAGATGGAGGACCTGTATTCCTCAGTGCCGCTACAATTTTGGACTCCCTCTGGTTCCTCAGGGCCAGCTGGGTCACGCTGACAATTTCCCAGTACTCACAGGGAGGAGGAATGCTCTAGTGAGATGCTCCTCTTGGCCATCCTTGCCATTCCTTTCATGGCAATATTAAGGAACTTGTGTCCCAGCCCAAAGGGGCAGCAGCGGCAGAGTGGGAGGCTGCTGATGCAGGAGGACCAATCCAGCACACAGAACAAGAAGCAGCCCAGGAAGAAACAGAGAAAAACTCTAAAGAGCTCTAAAAAGCAGGGAGCACTCAAGTAAACTCTTAATCGTTGCTGCTCACCTTCTGCAAGAATATGAAGACAAAATTTCTGGGCTTTGGGTTTATTAAGACTCCATGCTCATCCTTCAAAGTATAATTTTATTTCTCTGTCCTATACCTCTACATTAAAATTTCAGCTTTTTCTTCCTGGTGTAGTATTTTCCTACCGCCTCTGCCTATCTCGTATTCCAGGTGCCTTTCTTTTCCCTGTCCTTTATTTATCCTGTTGGACAATTTGTATCTTTTTTGTAGCTTATGAACTTACATCTCATTGATAAGAACATTGAGATCTGCAGTTTGTCTTCTCTGGAAGGGTTTTGGCCTCCTTCCTGACTCTCTAGGTATGCCTGCAAAAATAGAACATGCGCATTGCTGACTTATGACCATATCCTTGAGAAATAAACTTCCTTAAACAACAAGCCACAGCCGTCTGAGGCAGAAGCCAAGATACACTGGCCTTGCCACATGCCACAAAGGTCAACAGACCCAAATTGCCAGATCAGACAGGAGGACAGAATGCCAGCAGCAAAGGACATATAAATCTAATGACTGTCAGCTTAACTATGTCAGCTGATTTCTGAGCTCAACCAGAGGGTGAAAGGAGAAAGATAGTCCCAGTTTGCCTTTACAAATCCCAATGAACTGAGGCCTCTTTCAAACACAAGTAGTTATAGCAGTTCCTTAAATGTTTCACCCAGGAAATGCACTTTAACACTCAGCCATACGGTGTATCCAGCAAGCCATCTTCAGATCCCTCCCAGCCAGTCACGCTGAGCTGGTCAGAAGGTGGCAGGAAAGCTGTGAGAGTCTACAGAGCAGCTGAGGCCTGTAAGGCTCTCTGCTGTATTTATTAAAAAGGATTTATAATTTGCCACATCACATTGTCCTAAGCATTGTTTCCAGAGATGCAAGGTCACAGCACTCATACATGGCTCGGGTATAAGCAAAGCCCTCGTGAACCCAAAAGCCACCTAAGGCTGGCGGTTGAAAGAGAGCTGCAGCTGGGTCCCTGATGGTCACTGACTCACAGAGGTGGCAGTGCAAGGGGGCTCTGGAGGTCCCTAGTCCTACCTCCCACTCCAGGCAGGACTCTCTTGAACACCAGATCGGAGCAGCCATGGCTTTTCCACTGAGTCTTAATGACAACCCCTTACTCCCCCCAAGGACAGAGGTTCCCCCCTCTCTGATGACTTGTCCCAGGCCTCCAGCAGCTTCCTGGACAATTCTTTTCCTGGTCCCCAACCTGAACGTCCTGAGCTGCAACTTGTGGCCACTGCCCATTACAATTTGTCACCACCAAGAAGCATTTGGCCCTGTCACCCTTGTGACCACCTGTTGCTCTGCTGGCCACACACCTTCCAATTTAACCCAGCATGCAGTTGCTTTATGATGAGCACACATACTTGGTTCACACTTGGCATCCACCATAACATCTGTGTCCTTCCCTAGAGGATCCCAGGTCCTTTTCCAGGCAGCTCGTTGTAGCAGCATGTTGTCTCTGCAGACACTGAGCTACATAATTTGAAACAGATCTGAGGAATGGCAAGCTGGGGACTGCAGAAAAGCCACTCACATGGAGGACATTGCCTCAGCCCTTTCCCCTTGAAGAACGAGGATTTTGCCTTGCACAACAGCCCCACAGGACTCAGGATCCACTGTATTTGGGATGGAAGCAGAGGCTGGGGGCTGCAATCATGAACCTCCATTGGAAGGGAGTTGTGACGGTGCTACCAAATGGCAGGTAAGACAGGAAGGAGCAATACAACATTGTAGAGGGTGTGAAAACTGTAAAGAGGTTTCAGGAAAGGCCTCTCAGAGAAAGTCTCATAGTTGTCCTTGGGACAGTCTTTGGGATCCAAAAGCAGTGAAAAGAAAGGCATAAGTAAAGGATCAGGCTTTCTAGACAAATCCAGATGGCAACTTGGGACCCTGAGCTCACATCTTAACAGTAGCTGTGGGAAGTGCAAGTTGAGCGCAGTGACACAAATCCATGTGGAGACATTCTTCTGTCCTTCCTTCTCACACCCTAAACTCAAAATCCAAGCAGGGTACAGTCAATATGCTGAAGAGCAGGGTATCTTATTGAGAGCAACCTGGGCAGGCTGAAGAAATGGGCTGAGAGAAACCATCTGAAGTTCATTGAAGGCAAATACAAAGTCCTGAACCTGGGCCAGAATAAGCCCATGGAACAGGGCAGGCTGAGGGCCAACTGGCTAGGAGGCAGCTTTGAATAAAAGGACTTGATGGACAACAAATTGAACAGGAGTCAGCAGTGAGCCCTTGCAGCAAAGGCGGCCAACAGCATCCTGGGCTGCATCAGCAAGAGCCGAGCCGGCAGGCTGAGGGAGGTGATTCTTCCCCTCCTTTTATGAGGCCACACCTGAAGTACTATGTACAGTTTTGGGCTCCCCAGTTACAGAAAAAGGCCTGGATACACTGGAGCAATTCCACTGGAGAGCTAACAAATAGGAGGATCAGTAGTGGGTTAGAGGCAGGTAGAAGAGAGGCTGAAGGAGCTGGATTTGTTCAGCCTGGAGAAGAAAGGATGCGGGGGGCTGAATTTCAATCTCCTGCTACCTAGGGTGGCTTACAGAGAAGGCAAAGCCAAACTCGTATCAGCAGTGCACAGCAATAGGACAAGAAACAATGGACACAAGGTGCAACAAGAGCAGTTCCAGTTAGATGTTAGGGGGAAAAAAATCCTGTGAGAGTGGTCAAACACTGGAACAACAGTCCAGAGAGATCATATCTCCATCCTTGGAGATATTAAAAATTTTACTGGATAAGACCACAATCAACCTGATCTAGTTTTGAAGAGGAATCTACTCTCAAAACTGGTCATTCCTCGAGTGTGAGCTTTGGCTCAGAATATGGAAAGCCTAGCAAAAAAAAAAAGGACAAAGTGAAGGATAAAGGTATCAGTGGGCAAAAGGATGGAGAAGGAGGAAAAATAGAACTGAATTAATGAAATTTGTCAAGATAGTAATTATATCAAGTAGATGATTGTGCTAATTTTAGTCAGTAAACATGAGATGGTCAAATGATGTTTTCATGTACAGGTACTAGGGAAAAACTGAAGGAACTTGTTTTGTTAAAAAATGTGGAAATGGATAAAGGGCTAAAAGGAGGTAGCAATCATGCGTACAGTAGAGATCAAGATGAAGTTGGAGTGAGAGTGCAGATAAGCAAAGGCATGACCATGAAGACAGACGGGCAAGCACTGCAGAAAAGAGAATTTCTGAGAATCAAAAACCATCTTGACAAACCATCCCCCATAAGACAGGATGGGGTTGAAGCTTCCAAACCTCAGCATGCCAGAGTCAGGGATTTAGGATTCCTGGCAACATTTCCCTTATAATGGTTTTTCTTGCCATGACGTCTGTCATTAAGGCTCTGTGAATAATTGCTGACATGCTGCAGTCTGATACCAGTTATTGTTAATAACTGGGAAGTCCTATTAAAGGAGTAAATTTGTGCATGCTCAGAGAGGACACAAGCTGCTTTCATCTGCCTTCAGTGAGGAAGAGACCTTGAGTGATCAGGTTCCTCTGAACGAAACGGGAGACCTGGTCACCCAGGATATGGAGAAGGCTGAGGTACTGAATGACTTTTTCGTTTCAGTCTTCACCGGCAAGGGTGAACCACGCCGCCCAAGTTGCAGAATGCAAAGGCAAGGTCTATGAGAATGAAGAACTGCCCACTGTAGATCAGGTTTGAGACCATCTGAGGAACCTGAAGGTGCATAAGGCCATGGGACCTGATGAAATCCATCCGCAGGTCCTGAGGGAGCTGGCAGACGAAGTCACTAAGCCGCTCTTCATTATATTTGAAAAGTTGTGGCAGTCTGGTGAAGTTCCCGCTGACTGGAAAAGGGGAAACAGAACACCCATTTTCAAAAAGGAAAAAAAAGGAAGACCTGGGGAACTACAGGCCGGTCAGTCTCACCTCTGTGCCCGGCAAGATCATGGAGCAGATCCTCCTGGAAGCTCTGCTAAGGCACATGGAAAAGAAGGAGGTGACTGGTGACAGCCAACATGGCTTCACTAACGGCAAATCGAGCCTGGCAAATTTGGTAACCTTCTATGATGTTGCCACAGTATTGGTAAATAGGGGTAGAGCAACCGACGCCATCAACCTGGACTTAAGCAAAGCATTTGACACTGTCCTGCATGACATCCTGGTCTCTAAATTGGAAAGGCATGGATTTGGCGGTGCTGGTGGACAAGAAGCTCAACATGAGCTGGCAATGCATGCTTGCAGCCCGGAAAGCCAACCGCATCCTGGGCTGCATCAAAAGAATCATGGCCAGCAGGTCGAGGGAGGTGATTCTGCCCCTCTACTCTGCTCTGGTGAGACCCCACCTGGAGTACTGCATGCAGCTCTGGAGTCCTCAGCACAAGAAGGACATGGACATGCAGGAACAGGTCTACCAGAGGGCCACGAAGACGATCAGAGGGCTGGAGCCCCTCTGCTGTGAGCACAGGCTGAGAGAGTTGGGGGGGTTCAGCCTGGAGAAGAGAAGGCTCCGGGGAGACCTTATAGCAGCCTTCCAGTACCTGAAGGGGGCCTACAGGAAAGATGGGGAGGGACTCTGGATCAGGGATTGTAATGATAGGACGAGGGTAACGGTTTCAAACTGAAAGAGGGGAGATTTAGATCAGATACTAGGAAGAAATTCTTCCCTGTGAGGGTGGTGAGGCATTGGAACAGGTTGCCCAGGGAGGTTGTCAATGCCCCATCCCTGGAAGTGTTGAAGGCCAGGTTGGATGGGGCTTGGAGCAACCTGATCTAGTGGGAGGTGTTCCTGCCCAGGGCAGGGGGGTTGGAACTAGAGGATCTTTAAGGTCCCTTCCAACCCGAACCATTCTATGATTCTATGACCTTGCATAGGTGGTATGAAAACTCGAGCAGGGCAGGTTTAGATGAGACATTAGGAAGAAGTTCTTTACACTGAGGGTGGTGAGACACTGGCCCAGGTTGCCCAGAGAGGGGGTGGAGGCCCCAGCCCTGGAGACATTCAAGGCCAGGCTGGATGAGGCTCTGAGCAACCTGATCTAGTTGAAGATGTCCCTGCTACTGCAGAGGGGTTGGACTAGATGGCCTCTAAAGGTCCCTTCCAACCCAACACATTCTATTGAAAAAAAAAACCAAACAAACCCCACGACTGCTGCCAGGGCCATTGTGCCCTGTTACTGCACTCAGGGCCCCGACTCTAATCCTCAAGTCTTTGTCACGGTACAAAGTTAATTTTAAGTGTAAAATAGTAGTTCAGTTATTTCATCCCTACATTGGGGCAGATTTGCATCCATCTGGTCCTTGAGATCTGTTGGTTTAATTTCATCTCTATGGTCCATAACTTTCTGAGACTTGAGTCGGAGACAGACTCCAGTGGAGACACTCACAAATAGGTGTGAAGGGACCTCCACACTGAACACAAATGTAAAGAAAATATTGGGGGTTTTTTTGCTATGACCTTAATTTCCTGGTGTACTCCTTTCATGCCTTTTTCACAACTACAGATTCTGACAGGTTTTTTGTCCTGATGAGTTTGAAAAAGGATGTTTATTAGGTTTTTCCAACCTGGTATGTTTTCAAAATCGAGATGTGCTGTGATTAAGTAAGAACTGACAAACATCAACCTAAGTAGGATTGTACAAATTCTTTAAAACAAACACTGAAAAAATCTAGAAAAAAAAGAAAAGATGATGAAATGGGTTCACTCTGCCATGTTGAGGGGGTGAGAATGTGGTGAAGCCTTAGTTTTAAATAATAATGATGGTGATAGTGATGAGGACAAAGCTGACTTGAGAACAGAGGATACAGAAATGGGAATTACTGGGAACTACAGGGGAAAGAAAGCTCCAAATGCAATTCCAGCACAAGCTGATAAAGTATTACTGTTAGAAAAATATCACTGTCAGCTTTTGATCTCAACTTTTGAGGCCTCCACTAGAACACGGGGAATGCTGCTGTTTGTCCATATTCAAGAATGATTTGCTCAAGTAGGAAGCTGTATGGAGACGGCACCATGGGCTGCTCAAGGGAGTGGAGGGCAAGCTGTGTTAAAAAGGACTGAATAAGGTTAGTTTGTTCCACCCAACAAAAGAGAGATGGGGGAAAAAAACTATTAAATACCTTACAAAGGTAAATACCAAAAGGGAGGACAGGGTGACAGAAGGACAATTGGAAATAAATGACGATAAAGAGGAATATCAGGAGATTTTTAACCATCAGATCTGGCTAACACTGCCTCCTAGCTGGAATAATAAGGCGGAGTATCTGACAGACTTAACACAGACTTATTTATTTTATAATGGGAACTCTGTGACACAACTTTCTGCCACTCAAATTCAGAGGTCTTTTCTAAGGTCAGGAACGAAGTCTGGGAGGACAAATGGCCAGGAGACACTGAACTCAGAAACTCTTGGCTGCTGTAAATGCCAGTGGGGAGTGACTTGCTGTACAGTTATTTTGGCAATTTGTTGTCCCTACCCTTGGGCATTCTCTTTCAATAGCCAAACTATAGTGAACTTTGCGCACTGCATGATAGGGCACCCATATAGCGGGCCAGCAGCCGGGCAATGAAGAAAGCCTTAAGAAAGACAGTGCACTCATTTGAACTAAGAAGGCAGCATTACACAAGTTTAGGCGCCACCAGCATCCCTGCCAGCGAAGCCCTTAGAACAGGAGGTCCCAATTCTTACCTGCTATAGGAAGACCTCCACATCCTTTAGATAGAAATCACAGACTGGTATTTCATCCAAACAGAAATACCACTTTTGCGTGTCTGTCTTCTCTGCCAGTGAGAGTGACGATTCCTCCATCATTTGGTGTGTACATGTGTGTGTACGTATTTTGTGTGCGTGTCTGCGTGACAGCATTTTATTGGGACCTGCTGAGTGCTTCAGGGTCTAAGAGTCACAACAGTTGTCTTAGGGTTCATGACTCCGCTCATTTGCAATCAAGAATGCGGGAAGCTGTGACCCAAAGAGTATCCACTCCACCTCCTTCGGCATCCGGCTGACAATTGAGCTGACAGCAGAGCTAATGCTCCAGCATGCTCTGTCTAGTGGGCCGAGCAGGCTATAAATTACACACAGCCAGTTTTAACACCTCTTGATATAGTTATGCATAAAAGTTTTCAGTCCTAGTGGCTCTGTAAGTGTTCACCGCATCTGTCTGTCCAAACAGCTGTCAATAATAAGGAAATAACCCCCTGGTGAGAGGAATTTTAGAAGCTGCGAGGAGAGGTCGCAGCTGCAGGGAGGACAGTGTGAATGTGGCTGTGTGCACCTACTGAGACTCCTGGGCACTTGACTTCAAGGGCAGGAGCTCTCTCTGCAAACAGATCTCCCTGGCAGAGGCCTGTGCCAAACACAACTGCTACAACAACAACAACAGCACTTGTACCGTGCCTTTTGGTTAAGAACATTTTGCTGGACCATGAATCCCCAGATGGTAACCTGAGGAGATGGGAAACACAGAGCTATTGCATGATTGTTTTAACATGAGAAATGAGCATTCCTGAGGCAACTACTAGAAAAAAATCTCTCTCCAGACAAAACACACAAGACCTGACATGACCATTCTCCAGTCCACAGTCCCCTTCAGAGCTACAGAGAGCATCCAGAGGCTCTCTGATTCAGTTCTCCATGTTTGGTGAGATACACTGACTAATTTGGTTGTGAATCAAAGGAATCTCAGTGCCACCATTCAGAAAGGAAATTCATCACGGAAACAGTAGCCAGAAAGCAAAAACAAATAAAAGTCTCTTCATACTCATAAGTCAGCTTTTCCTCACACTCCAGCATCCCTCAGAGGTGCAGAATTGTCTTGCTTTGACTAATTTGGATGAAGTGGGAGAAGCAGGCACAGGGTGGGGCACTGAGACCAGTGTCCTGCTACGCAGCTCTGCCCACAGCCTCCCGCCAGCAAACTGCTGTAACCTGGCCATTTGCCCCTGACTCCCTGCGAGTATGGGCTGGGCCAAGCCCACGTTATCCCACGAGTTCCCAGCACGCACGTTCCTGATGAAATGATCCAGCAGAGCATGTACTCCAGCCAGGGCCAGAAGCTACCTCCCTTTCACGCTGGCTGTTGTTCTCTGTGCACTGTACACAGCAGGACGGTGAACTGGCTCATGATCAGGGCTGCTGGGTAGCACACGACCTTCAGCATGACCACTAGTAGTCCCAAGAAGATGTCATTCCTCCTCGAGGCTTTTTGTCTCCACTAACACGGCCGTAGCATACTTTCCAGATCACCTATTACAACAGCGCAAGACAGCACAACTCCATGTTAAAGCTATTTACTTGGCATCGTAGAGGAAGAACTGGACCGGGGGAGCTGTGATCCCATCACAGCCTTTCAGAGCACACCATCAAAAGAGGTCTCTGTTCCCCTGCCCTACAGTCTGTGCGGTGAATAGCTCCCTTGAACCATCAATTACAACGCACAATCAGCTCCACTAAGCAAGAGTGTCACAACACAGTCCTGGCAAACTGCCCTGCCTCCCACTTCTCCCTCATTAGGCTACTCCTCTCTTGCTAGATCTTTAATTAGCTTGTCATCAGCAACTTGGCCTGGATTGAATACCCTGCCTTCTCCCATATGAAAGCATATAAGACAGATGGGACACCAAAAGCAGCAAGAGAGTAGGGTGAGAAGACATGCAAAGCAATCAATATGTGTCCGTGACCTCAGGGACGGGCTTGCCAGGGGCAGTAGTAAGATTTCAGCTGGCTTGGACAAACTGGAGGTGTTCAATACATAGGTTGGCTGAGACCCAGCAACCTCATTTCAGCAAACCCACCATTAGGGCCAGCAGAAGGGAGCAAAATCAGTAGCCTTGAGGAATAAAACTATTTATCGTACTGTTAAAGTGAAGAGCCCAGCCATAGTCAACCCACAAATTCAGCTCGGAGACGTTTCACGTGTAAACAAAAGCTTTGTTTACACCTCACCTGACTCCCTTGCTTTGGCTAATTCAGAAGCCAACACCTGGCCCCAAATGCCCTTTTCCCTGAATTCTGTGGCCAGGCTGTATTCCCCCTGTCTGCCACCTCCTGAGCCCAGCAGATGCTCCAAGGCGCCGCTGCAAAACATTGAGCCAACACATGGAAGGAGGGGAGGGCAGCAAAAATGCTGGATGGGGAGGGCAGCCCATAAAATATACACCTGTTGTCAATCAGAAGCCAAGGCTTATGTCAGCCTGCTGCAAATATTTAGCCTTCCACCTCGGTGACCTTTTCAATCATACTTCATGAGGGAGACTGCTCCCATTAAGTGCTACTTGATCCTCTGCTAATGCAGCAGTTATGAAAGGACCACAGCACTTGTCATTAGGATAAACACCTTTGCAGTGGGAGGCGGCTGTGGAGAAGGGGCACACACCCGCTCTCCCCTCGCCTTCCTCAGGGCCCTTTCCCTCTGTCTGCCCACCACCGCTGTTACGGCCTCACATTTGGAGAAGGAAAGCTGAGCCTGGCTGCAGCACTAACCACTGCCTCTGCAGGCTCAGCTGCCAGCACCTAAACTAGCACACAGAGAAGAGGGTCTGATTTTCTGATCAGTGAAATGTTCCTCTGCAAAAGAACAATTCAGGATAAAACGCTGGGTGTACACCGTCCCTTCAACACTCTGGATCACACAGGCTCAATAAACTTTGCTGAAGATGGCTTATACCATCTTCTGAAGATGGGTGGTAGCCCCCATCCACTGGCCAGTCAGGTCTGAGAGCCCATTTGAGCTTTCAGCATTGTCACACTCAGAAATAAAGGTCTCAGGGGAAGCAGGAACCCACCTTCCCTGCTGTAGTGCTCCTTGGCACTGCCCTCTATCTTCACACACGTGACTGCAGCTTTTGGCAGCCTGTTTGGGTGGCGTACACAGGGTGACCTGAACAGGATCTTCAAGGGGCTGGGACTAATGGGTGGATGGGGACTACTGCTCTGCAGGGCTTGCCCAAAAGAAAAGAAGAGCTTGGAGGTCAGGGCAGCCTCTCCTGCAGGAGCATGCAGAATGATGGCTGCCACTCTTGGCACTGGGAGAGGCGAGATCCTGGAGGACCTGGATCCCTGCTTTGATCTGGTGCTGTGTTTCTATGGCCTCTTCAGAGAATAAACTAGTGCTGCCATTAACATCCTGCCAGCTGGCTCCTTCCAGCTCCTGGTCATGCTCAGGTGAGTGACCAGCACCAAGGTATTTCACCAGCCCTTTGAGGAGGGTGAATAAATTAATTTCTCTGCCCCGGAACAGGACTGTACACACACAGAATCTAGCTCTTCATCCGTGCAGAGAGACCTAAGGACCCCATAAAAGGGACTGACTTTGGAAGAAATTGCATACACAGGCCAATTAATGTGAATTAAAAGGTACTGCACTGAAATATTTGTCAAAGGAGAAGAAAAAGTAATGAAATGAAGTCCCTTTCTTTTACGGCTGCTTTGTTGCTCCAGCCCTGGCTCTCTAAACTGTGGTAGATGCCTCCTGGGTCTTGAGGAGCAGGAGAGCACCTTCAGCCAGCAGAAGTAGATAGACTGTCATCAGCAGCTGTGATGGAGGTGGCCCAGGGAGCAGTGGTAGCACTGCTTGGGACCACCTGGGCTGCAGGTTGCCTGGGTTGCGAGAGTTCAAGGTGTGCGTGCCTGCCTTACCACTACTTGTCTGGTGTGGGTGGTACGAGATTGCTTTGGGGCAAACAGCAGATTAGTCTGCAGAGACTCTTAAGTATTAGCTGCTTTGGGTTTGACATAAATCCCTTCTGGAAAAGACACCTAAAGAATGGCGCTCTGCTGGTCACTGGTCCCTGTGCAATGCCTCGAGTCATGTTTGTGTCATAAAACACAGAATCACAGAATGGAAGGGACTTCAGAAGTCTCTAGCCCAAGCCCGAAATTTTCCAGAGCTCTAACTGCTAAGGTATTTTTGGCAGGCCAGAGCTCTGTCACGGGAGCAAGCAGAAAAAACGGCAGTGGTTTTACAGGATCACAGCTCTCTGCACCAGTACGAGCTGGTTACTGTGAATGCAGTGGTAAACCCTGCCAGTGGGACACCCTGCAGACCTGGCCACCACTCCAATGGACAACTTGGCCACCCCTTTATTTCCAGTCATGAGTATTCCCCAACAAGGAAAGAGTCATCAAGACTGGGATGGGACTGTGAAATCTGCCCATTGCAGCAAGATCAGTTTTCAGGAGAATTTTCCCTATTTCTGTTGCGCTTGAGGTAGGAGACCTCTAGAGATCTAAGGGGGGCTCACAGCACACCCAGGGCCCTCCTCCAAGAGTCCAAGCACTGAATGGCAGGCAGCAAAGGTTCCTGCTGAGCAACTGCACCAGCAGTAGCTTTCTGTAGATATGACAAAAGAAGCAATGGGGCAATAATGGAGACACTCTCCACTGGCTTTAAATCACCAGGGAGAGATTTCAGCCCTTCTCACATGCAGCTGAGTGGGCTTTCCCTCAGCTTGCACTTCGTGCGTAGAAAAGACAAACGATACTGCTCTGGGAGATCAAGCTGTTGAAATAGAAAGGGACAGATGTTATCTTAGCCCTCAGGAGAAATTTCCTGGTGTTACTGCTATCCAGGTGGTGATAACTGGGTATAATTTATTCAGGTAGAAATCCCTCTTCCCACTCTAACAATGTTTTGTTTGCTCTGTACTGAATAACAAGCCCACCAATGCCCTGGAAATGATGATCCACAACACATGTGCAGAGTTCCTGATACTGTGCAATGACAAGAAGTTTCATCAACTCAGATAAATACCCTTGCAGTCTCAGTGACAGTCCCTCATTCTTCAGATGTCTCACTTCACCTGCCTGCCAACATTTGAAATCTATAAATAGGGCCAACTGGGAGAGGAACAGGGGATGTACACTGCCACCCGCTAGATATCTGTTAGGCTAGGGCATGCCTTTGGAGGGAGTTAGTGGTAAGTAAACACCACGCCACTAGGCAGCAGAGGCCTGACCCTGCAAGGTTGGGGCAGTCTGGCGGATCACTAATCAATCCAGAGCTCCCTCCAGAGCAGGCTGGCTCTGGGCGTTTCTCCAGCTCTCCTGTCACCTCGGGAGCACAGGTCCCCACCGCACCAACGCCTGCAGCGAGGCTCCAGCGGAGACCCCAGATCCCTGCAGCAGACTGTGCTGAGCTGATGGCAAGGTTCAGGAGATGACCGGGATGCCGGGTGCAGTGCTCACTGACCTTGGTGCCAGCCTTTCCATCACTTCTAGTGCGTTCTGAAGTAGGATACCACTACCTGCCTAGCAGCACCTTCCAGTACCTACCAGTATCTTCCAGTATTGCACCAAACACCTTCTGACACAGCAGCCCCCATCCCTGTCTCTCTGCACAAAGGCTGCTCTCAGTGGTTTGCAAGTCCCAGCAGTGCAGGTCACCCATGTTTCCATAGAAAGGGCAAACACCTCCCTCCACAGACGTTCTTTACTCCTACAGCCAGAGGCTGATTCTTGCTCTGCATTACACACTCCTTTTTCAGTGAGCCCAAAAGAGCTATGGAAGGAAACATGATTTTTGGCTGTGGGAGTGTTCATGGGTGGTGTGTCACATTTGCACAGGCCACTCCTGTCAAAAAATACCACTTGGAACCTACTCTTGAAAAAAATCCTGACCAAGCAGAAATCCACTGCAGCAGTAATGCAGAGCAGCTTCTTTGCCCAGGTCCTCTTTTGTCTTCCCTTCCAAGCAGAAGGCTCTTCGACAAGTACGGAATGGCTCTTTGACAAGTACAGAATAAGCTGCTTTCCAATCAGCGTCTGCTCACTGGTAAAAGCTGTTAATTGCCTCGTATAGTCTTCTGTCAGCAACATTATCCCCCCTCATGCTGCGGAGACTGGGACAGGGATTGTCCTGTTCAGCGGCTGCAGTGGGACGTGGAGAGGGGGAAGGTGAAATATAATATGAGAAATAATATCTACGGCAGCAAGCAAGGGTAACTGAATAGATGTAAGGGAAGCAGGATTCCAAGAAGAGAGGAATGCTGGGGGAGAAAAAGCATGGAGTTCTCTTGACAAAGGTCCAGGATCATTTTAAAAGGGCCCAAGAAATTATTTTTTAAAGTCTATTTTTAATTCAACCTACATGTGTGATGAGAGCACTGCCCGCCACACCGCTATCTTATTACCTCCAAGATTAGCAACAAAAAGATTAATTTAGACAGGATAGAATATTTTTTAACAAAAGTGTCACTGCCTCCTGGGGAGCAAGTCTGACCCGAAAAGATCACGTACAGGGAAATCCCACACCACAAGCAATGCCTCACAGACAGGAGTCCCCCAGCTGGAATACAACAGTTTGGGTTCATTTCAGCACAGCTGGGGTGACATCATGTGTCTGTAATATGTCACTATAATTGACCATAAATATATGTAGTCCACTACAGCTGATAACAAGAGCTGCAGAGACAGCAGTGGATTAGGCCTGTTCTCTGAGGAAAGATCATCAAGCAGCTACTAAATACTAAAACGAGCCCATGGTCTTTGGTTCAGGAAGTTCCTAAGACACAGACAGACAGACCTGCGAGGCAAACTGGGGAGTGAATCCTGGTACAGTAGCACAGCTCTTGCACCCTGTCCTACGCATCGCTATTACACAAAGAGAGAAGCTGCTGTTTGGCTGGATGCTCTGATATAATGCCATATAAATATACCTTTGCATTTGTATTAAGGTGCAGCAGCTTCTCACCTGCATGTCAGTGCTTGCTTTTCTGGCTTACATTTTAATTCCTCCAAGTAATATAGAAACAGAAGGCTTATGACCCCTCCCTGTTCTTTTTCCAAGGAGACAGCCCTCTCTAGTGCCAGTCCGCACAGAAGATGACAAGCTACTGTACCTGGAGCCTCTATTGCTCACCTCCTTGAGGCTCAGCCCTGAAGTGAGAGGCAAAACTCCCATCCACATTGATGGATACGTAGGAATGGCCCACGTGGGGACTCCCAAATTAAAAGCTGATGGCACAGCTGAGAAGGCACAGCATTTGGGTTGTACTGAGGGAACTTGCTCACTTATTAACATTTTTGCATTCTCTTCTTTGCCAGAGAAACTGAGCATACACTTTACTTACATTGAAAATTGCCTCCTCCAAATGCAACTGAATCATTTCTCCAAGTTGCTACTAACATTTC